>NW_027491466.1:0-1307695 GCF_021521415.1 Bidens hawaiensis
GCCTGAGCTCATTGCCTTGGCAACCACCATGCGCGGGCCAGCGTGTATTCCGCAGATTCCTTCGTGAATCTCCCTAATCACATAGCTTGCTTCTTCAGCATCCAGGCATTTCATGAGCGGTCCAAGGTAAGAGCGTCGATATAATGTACCATCAAGTAGTTCATAGTTCTGCGCCTTGTGTCTTATCTTTCTCGCCTGTGCGCGATCGTCCGGTAACTTCCCCTCCTTCAGGAATTCCATTATTGGAGTTATCCAGGATGAAGGGGTTGTATGAATTACAAGGACAGATTGCGTTTGCACTGACGGGTTGCTCATCACTTCCACCCTGACATCTTTGCCAAAGTGATCAAAATTAGTTGAAGCCATCTTACTCAACGCGTCAGCAGACTTATTTTCGCTGCGCGAGATGTGTATGATTCTGAAGTAGTCAAACTGCTCAATGAGCTTTTTTGCCTGCTCTAGATATAGAGGCATTGTGTTCTCCTTGGCGTCATAAAGGCCGTTGACCTGAGCAGCTACCAAGTAAGAATCAACATGGGCCTCTAGCCTTTTAACTCCAAACTTGCGCGCAATGCGCAGACCAGCCAGCAGGGCTTCATACTCTGCCTCATTGTTGGTACTCCTGAAGTCCAACCTAATAGCATAAGTATATTCATGATTATCAGGGTCCACCAGTTTGAGGCCTGCGCCGGACCCTTCGCTGTTGGAGGCTCCATCAGTGAATAGCCTCCAAACATCTTCTTCATCATTTGCTCGCGGAGGGTCTACCTCGCGCTGAGCTTCTTCAATCTTTCCCTCTGGGATTTCCGTGATGAAATCCGCCAAAACTTGACCCTTTATTGCTGGACGGGGCTTATAGGTGATCATGTGTTCACCTAATTCCAGCGCCCACTTTGTCAGCCTTCCGGAGAGCGCGGGGCGTCGCAAGACTTGCTGGATGTTGTAACCTGTCAGAACTTCAATAGGATGACCATTGAAGTATCTATGAAGCTTGCGCGACGCGTGTGTTAGTGACAAAACTAACTTTTCCATGATGGAATAGCGCGTCTCAGGGTCTGTCAGCACCCGACTCACATAGTATATTGGCGTTTGGATCCCCTTGCGATCCACCAATAATACTGCGCCGATGGCGCGGTCTCCGGCTGACAAGTACAATGTAAGGGTTTCGCCAGGAAGTGGAGCTGTGAGCGCGGGCAGCTTTATGAGACATTCTTTTATCTCACTGAAAGCTTGCTCAGCCTCAGGCGTCCACTTGAATTGGCTCTTCTTCAAGCAGTTCCTCAAAGTGTTAACGAATGGAGTAGATTTGCTGGCGTGGTTCGCTAGGAACCTGTTGATTGACACCAATCTACCATTCAGCTTCTGAACCTCTTTCATGGTGGATGGTGAAGGCATGTCAAGGATGGCTTCCACCTTTTCAGGGTTCACCTTGAAACCATCCTTAGTGACCATTACACCAAGAAATTTCCCCTCTTCCGCGCCGAAAGTACATTTGCTCGGGTTGAGCTTCATGTTAACTTCCGTTAGGCGCTGAAGAGTTTCCTCGATGTCTTTGAGCATTTGTCTCTCCTCCCTGCTCTTGATCACCAAATCATCAACGTAGACTTCTAGATTTCTTCCGATTTGTTCACTGAAAACCGAATCCATAAGTCTCTGATAGGTGGCGCCCGCATTTTTTAAACCAAAGGGCATTTTTGTGTAACAAAAAACACCCTTGTCGGTTCTGAAGGCAGTCTTGTCTTCGTCCTGTGGTGCCATTTGAATCTGGTGATAGCCTTTGTAGGCATCCAGGAAACATTTGAGCTTGAATGGCGCCACGGAGTCCACCTTTGCGTCGATGTTTGGGAGGGGGTAACAGTCTTTCGGACATGCTTTGTTGAGGTCCTTGAAGTCAATACACATCCTCCATGACCCGTTGCTTTTCTTTACCATCACAGGATTGGCTACCCACGTCTGGTATCGAATCGGGCGGATGATGTTTGCGCGCAACAGGTCCTCCACTTGCTCATTCATGGCCTTCGCCTTTTCATCCCCCATGATTCTCTTTTTCTGAGCAATTGGCTCCACCGACTTGAACGTGTTAAGAGAATGTTGCGCCAAGTCTCGCGGGACCCCCGTCATATCGGAGTGCTGCCACGCGAAAACCGACGTGTATTTTGTGAGCAACCTTTTCATTCTCAATCTCGTTTCGTCTGAAATGGTAGCGCCAATTGTGACCGTTTGCTCTGGGAATTTTGGGTTTAAAATCCACTTCTCTGGCGCATTGTCCGCCATTGGAAGTTTCACTCTCCCTTCCCGCGGCGTACTTGTCACTGCGCACAAATGATCGCGGTAAACAAATGTTACGCCTGTTGGTGTAGGGAACCCCAATGCGCCGTGCGCTGGCGACGGTACAGCATTAAATTGGGCAATCGTTCCCCTACCCAGGATCATATTGTGGCATGACGTGGTGGGCAAGACCAAGAAGTTGACAACTTCGGCTCGCTTGTGCTCATCATCCCCCATAGTTAGTTCAAACTGAATCTGGCCTAGGGGATGGATGATTTCATTTGAAACACCACAGATTGGTGCGTTCACAATTTCGAGCCGCGCTTGGTCTGCCGGGTCTAACTTTCTGAAACATTGCTCATACATAATGTCAGATTCGCTTCCAGTGTCCACCAGGACCTTTGACACTTCGTAATGAGCAATGTGTGTGGTGATGACGAGAGGACTGCTTATTGAAGGGCCTCCCCTGATTCTTGGGAAGATGACTTGCTGTTCGCGCCAATCTCCGTGGATTTGCGCGCTTCTCTTTTTTGACGTCTGCCCTTGTCGTCCCCCCTCAGCCACACAGATTCTTTTGTATTTCTTGCTGGCAGAGGCTCCTTCCGGTTGCTCATCTTCTATTATTTGGTTTTTTACCAAGTGAGCCAGCCTGCCTGATTTTACATCCTTCTCGATCGCATCCTTTAAATGATGGCATGCGTCGGTGTTGTGGCCCGGGGACCTGTGAAATTCACAATATTTGCCACTGTTTTGCGGTCCCTTGTAGTGTAGTTGCTTGGGGGGCTTGAATTGAACATTCTCAGTACTTAACACCTGTGAAGGTGTTTTAGTGAGGGGAGTCCATATTCTTGGCAGAGGTCTGCTAGGATCTCTGCCGCCCTCCCTCTTGTCACCCTCCCCGCGATTACGAACATCTTTTTGGGGCTGGGGTGAGCTTGGTTGCGCTTGCTTTTCTGCGGAAGAAAAACTTGTTGGCTGCAACCTGGACCATACAGAGTTCTGTTTGGCCCTCTTCTCTTTGCTGCGCGGTGATTCAGCCTGATGCGCTCTTTCTCTTGCCCTATCTTGGGCAATCTGTTTTTCATTTCTCGCGAAAACTCGCGATGCCTCCATTAACTTGGCCCACGTGGTGGGCATGCCATCTTTGCTTACGAGAGCTCGTCGTAATTGATCACTGCGCGCGCCTTGTATAAAGGCCACGCGCAGTAGTTGCTCGGTTATACCTCCGATTGCCAGAGACTCCTGATTGAACCGAGTGATGTAATCTTCAATCGTTTCATCATTCCTGCGTACGCAGTGCATGATGTCATCAGGATCGCGCGTGTGCCTGCGCTGCTGTACGAAGTGGGCTTGGAACTTTTCTAATAGTTCCTCGAACCCATCAATTTGCCCAGTCGGCAAGCTCTCGAACCATACCCGCGCCGCGCCCGTTAGGCAGCGAGCAAACATATGACACCATGTTGGCATCGTCCAGCTCTCTAGGTTTCCCGTGTTATAGAAACCTTGCAAAAAGTCATCTGGATCTGTTGTGCCATCATATTTGCCCAGACCACTTGGCATCTTGGTCTTGTGCTGGATGGGAGCCTGCGCGATGCGCGCAGTAAACTTTGAGTGTTTTACCAAGATGGCTGGTCTGTAGGGTGTGGTTACGTCCACTTGCCCTCTGACCGGTGGGCTGTACGGCATGTGCAGATCCAGATCTGCTCTGGCTCCAGGCGCCATGTTCACAGGCGCGCGGAGCTGTGAGCCTCCTGCATGAGTATCTCGCGTCTTCCTCATGCTATGCACTTCTTCATCACTGAACTCAGTGTGTGCAGTGTGAACAGAATGTCCTTCTTCCGGCGCGCGCGGCCTTTTTGTAGTCTGCTTATCAAACGCTTGCCTTTGTGTTTGGTCGGCTAGCTTTTTTTGTTTGACCATTTCAGGATATGCTGATGTTGACAGCTGCTAAATGAAAGGTGGACAGCTCAGCATGACTCATGGGTTACCACGTGATCATAACCAATGAAAAAGCACCAGGTGTCTCCAGGGACACGTGGCGCGAATCGATTGGAGGAGGCCAACAAAACCCTAATTTGATCTCAGCTCAATCAGTGAGAACCCTAGCACTATAAATACATCATAACGTACACAGTTACAGACATTGATTCACATTGAAGCATATTCAATTACATTCACTGACAGGCAGCCCTAGTCAGTTATTTTCTCATACACAGAGAGACAATCACATAATCATACAGAGTAACATACAGTATTCAGCTATTAAGCAATACTCTCCCAATTCCCTTACTCTCACATTATTATCTTCTCCTACACCATACTTATTCTCACGCCGGAGGGTTACCCCAAAGAGGACCCCTCTGTCCCTTTCTGAGGGGTAAGTAACGGCGCTGTTCATTTTATAGGTGAAAGAACACTGATCCAGAAGAACCATCGGTGAAATAGTACAATCACACCCGAGGAAAGTAGATCTGCTACCAGTGAGTAGATCCACGTTTCTTCACATACATACATTGTAATGTTACAAATAACTTCAAGCATAGCTAATATTGCATATTTGCATGCACCATAAGGAGTTTATATATAATCTGACATTCTGACGTGACTTGTTATTGCAAGAATATGTTATTTCACATAATTATAAGAACATCATTTTCATCTATCAATGTTGTAAATAGTCAGAATTAAGCAATTAAGCAATACTCTCCCAATTCCCTTACTCTCACATTATTATCTTCTCCTACACCATACTTATTCTCACGCCGGAGGGTTACCCCAAAGAGGACCCCTCTGTCCCTTTCTGAGGGGTAAGTAACGGCGCTGTTCATTTTATAGGTGAAAGAACACTGATCCAGAAGAACCATCGGTGAAATAGTACAATCACACCCGAGGAAAGTAGATCTGCTACCAGTGAGTAGATCCACGTTTCTTCACATACATTGTAATGTTACAAATAACTTCAAGCATAGCTAATATTGCATATTTGCATGCACCATAAGGAGTTTATATATAATCTGACATTCTGACGTGACTTGTTATTGCAAGAATATGTTATTTCACATAATTATAAGAACATCATTTTCATCTATCAATGTTGTAAATAGTCAGAATTTATGACATAGTCAAATGACTAACTATATATCTGATTAACACTGCTTCAATTCCCAACCACTAATTAATACATTAATCATTTTATAAATTGTAAAATAGCCACAAAACTACATATCCTATAAACAATTGAAATCATTAGGGGCGTAAACGAGCCCAGCCGCTCGCGAGTTTGATCTGAACCGAATCGTGCTTAAACGAGTTTGAACCTAAAAATAAGCAAGTTTAAATAAACGATCTAGCCTATTTATATATTTTTATATCATAAATAATTTATGTATTTAATAATAATTATTATGTTCAGAAAATTTATGATAAAAATAACCAAATCATATATGCTATGTTATGTATGAAATTATACTTAAAAAGGATATACATAAAAATATATATTAGTTAATTAATTGTTAAAAATATAGTGAATAGTCGAGATCAAGCTTGAGAAACTAATAACGAGTCGAACTCGAGCTCTAGGAGTAGAGCTTATAACGAGCTAAGGTGAAGCCTATTCGAGCTCGAGCTCGGCTCGTTTGCGCCACTAGAAATCACGAAGAATGACTATCTAAATGAATTAGGGCACAAATGTGAACATTAAATGCAGCAGCAACAGCAGCAATTAATAACCTCAACACTGGACTGGAATATTATTATTATTATAATTATTATATACCTTTATTCCAGCTATAACTGTTTCTCACCAAAACCCTACCACTCGGTTTAAACGGACCGTGCTCAACAAAAGCACCTTCTCCAACCGACGAACAACCAGGACCTGCAATTATCATAATCAAACACTCAATTAAACATATATATACAACAACAATTATTATTAGTTTATAATTAATAATTATTATAACCTCCGTTGAACCAGAGGACTAGCGGTTTGGTAGAAGAGTTGGATTCAGCTTCAACGAAGTAGTAAAACAGAGATCTGTTGTTGTTGATGGATATGTAACCGGCGAACTGCTTGAACGTTACCGGCGGTTGGCCGGGTAGTTTGACAACTTCGTCGGAGACTGAAGTTGAATTAACTCCGATCAAACACGCTAATTGCATTAATATTATTATTATCCATGGTGCAGCAGATGACATGATTTCGAGCGAGGATTTGGGACGGAGATCAATAAGCTTGTTACCCGCCCTTACTGCTATGATGTAATATGTAATATCTATGTTTCAATATGTTTAATCTGATAAATAGTCAAAAATATATATATATATATATATATTATTAACAACGTTTTAAATTGATTACAATAATAAATATATTTTAGGAAAATACTGTTTACAAGTTAATAAATTAATTAAAGCAGCTTGTGTGAAGTAAAAAGGGAAGAAGAAAAAAAATTGTGATACGGTAGAATCGTAACTATCGTAAATAAACTAAATACTACATTAAATAAACAAGTATAGTAATAATAATTATGAGACATTACTCTACTATTATTTAGTTTTAATGTAATTATTGTTACTTTAGTATATTTGTTGTAGCGCAATAATTCGGTTTATGGTAATTACAATTTTAATCTCTTCACTTCACACATTTTATATGTTAAGTTTAATTGGTATTTGATTATAATACTTAACTTATGTGTGTATTTACCTTTTCTTTTTGCATATAGAACATTTGTGATTGTAATGGCCAGGCAGAAGTCTCCCCATTTTTACATATGCTAATATGCTATTAGAATATTTTAGAAGATACCCGTTTTTTTATTATTATTAAATCTCACTTTGGTAATTTAAAATTGGGAGGTCTTTGTTCATGTCCCTTGCATGACAAAATAGCTTAGCACGGGTTTTTGGTTGGGCTAAATCTCCGTGTCCAGACTGATGTACTAGCTTTTAGTCGACGACGTATCATCATAAAGCACCAAGGTTCCATACTAGGGGAATGAAAAAAAAAGAAGATATTCCACTTTTGAAGAGAGTGGGGAAAATTATAGAAAAAAATTAAATAAATGGTTTCTATGAGTATAAAGACGTATAATTTATAAAGTATTATCGGATAAACACACTTTAAATCTTTAATGATTAATCGCAACACACTTGCATTTTATCGGTAAATGCAAATCCAAAGTAACGTACAACTATTGATGCACTTTGTACAAGTTTCTTTTTAGCTTTTGCTTTTATCATTGTTTTGTGTTCATACTATTTATGTATTTCAGTTTTCTGTTAAAAGAAGAAAAACTAAAACTAAACAAATTAATAAAAATATTCCTTTTGTGGCAACCTTTCCCTAATTGTTTGCTACACGCACTACTTCTAGAACGGGATCACCCAGACACATTTTTTAACAACGTTTTTTTCCCAATTATACCGGTGACAAAAATTCAACAATCTTCGTATATATGATGTTTCATGTCTGACTCAAAAACTAACATAGACAGAAACCCTAACAACCGGGTAAAATAACCCCTAGCGCTGACACCGAGACTTAAATCGACGACCTTTCCTGATAACATGTTCTTTAAATTGTTTCCATTTGAACCGTTTAAGTATTCCAATCAACTTTTTTTTAAAATATCATTTAATTACATATTTACTACCTTAAACTTCATATTTTGTTTACTTGATTAACATGACAAATATTATAAAATATCATTTATATGGTAATTCATTAAATATTAGGTATAAGAAACACATGTAAGTTTGATTATAAATCATCATGTGATAGTTATGTTAATATGTCTACAATGTTAGCGATTTTGATAAAGAAGCCATCATTCAAACTGGTTAGATTTGTTGTCGTATTGTCGCATGTTTTCTAGTTACAAACGAATATATTTTAATAATACAGTTGTTTTTCCAATGGCTATGAATGCGGTGTACATTTGAACATATATATGCACCATGCAGTGTTGAGGTTGTCATGTTACCAATAGTCAAAGATCATATGCTTCTCTTTATCTCTCACTGGTAACTATATATTATTTTCCTTTTATTTTTAGGCAAGTTGCATAAATAGTAAACTAATTCAATATTTATCATTTCTGATTTAAGTTACCTTTAAATATGAAGCAATAGGAATTTAACAGGAAGCATGTTTTCACAAATCTTTGTTAAACTGAATCGAGTGGTTTAATTATGTTACCTTGATGAGGATGACGATCATATACTGATCATGATGATTTGGAGCTCGATGTTTTTAGCTGTGAAGCCAAATGCGACGGAGTGTGTGAGAGGGGGTTTATTTTTATTCTAATGTAGTCATGTACAATGAGTTTTGACTAGAGAAAGTTAATATCAACTAATGAAAATAATAATGTATTGTAACTTTTTAAATAAAATGACGTTCTTTGTAACTATCTTACTTAAATGACACAAGCTGCAATATGGGGTGAAGCTAAATATACAAGAAAGTGTAATTTACTCTTCTTTTTAGTTAATTTTTAAAATATTAAGAAAATTGTATGATTAACAATAATAATGGTCTATTACTGCTATTATTTTTAATTCTGCTTTGCAATGATAATCTCCTTTGAACTAAATTCGTCCACTATAAAAAAAGGACCGAGTTTTTGTCAACACATAAAGGAGGATTATCATCATATGGTATGATGATGGAGGATTGCGGATTTTGGCCTGTTTCATTGACAGGTGGCTACATATAAACAATAGTTATAACATCACATGCTTGTGAGTTGTGACCATTCACTAGCCAAACTTATTTAATATTATCACAAATAGTTTTGTAACGGCTAGTGGAAGTGGTTGCCGGAGTATTAAGAAAGGTTTATCACCCGTATAAAACTCACCTTATTAAAGTTTGAATCTCGATATTTTGTATTTAAGAACGTGAACATGAGTTAGGTATCAAACCTAAGACCAACCGGAAAAAAACCCCACATAAATGGGTAAACAGTATATTAAAAAATTAAATAAAATAGCCGAACATGTCAATATAAATTATAAAATTCTAAATAATGACAAAACGTTCTTAATCCAGCTAACTGAAAATGGGCCAGGCCATGTGGGCTCGACCCAATATAATAAGAAACTACCCGTTACAGATTAACTTAGCCCACTAGCATATAATTCGGTTTCATGCAGTATAACTTTACCCAATAGGCCAAATATATATAAATCGACCCAATACAAAATAACTCTCTAATACAATATGACTCGGCCCATGCCAATATATTTAGGTCCAACAGATATTAATTCGGGCCAACACAAGATAACCCAACACAATTTAATTTTGTTCAACTCAAAGTAACAGCCTATGGCCTATGCAACTTTTTTCTTAAATAAACCAAGTTATAAAATCTATAGCATATAAATAGGTTTTGCTAAACATACACTTTCTTACATTATATTTACTTGTATCATCTTCTTTAAGTTCTTAGTTAAGTAGTGAAGTAGTGGTCTCCTATATAACGGTGCTAGTTAGTTATTTAACAAGTAGTGGACTAGTGGCCTCCTATATAAATGGTAATAACCGATATGACAATATATATTATGTATATATCTCATATTTGTATTTGATTTTTGTAAAATTCATTCCCAAAATACCTTGGCCAGTTATGTAATTATATATATCTTGATAATAAATGAGAAGATCTTAAAGATCAGAGGACAAATTTCTCTGATTTATCAAAATCGTTTCTCATTGTCATGATCTATACAACTACATAATGACCCCAAGTATTTTTGTATAGGATTTTACAAAATTCAAACACAAATATAGAAAAAAATTTAAGAAAATACACATTCTTCTCATTTTATATACAACTATATATTATTCAATGTTTTCTATGTCGCAACTAGAAACCCGTATTATTTAAACAAAGTGATGACCAGCTGACCGTAACCTTGCCTTCAAAACCTTCTACATGAGTAACAGCCTAAAAAAAAGCTCGTTTCGTTTTCGACTTTGACCCTTGCATGAGAATATCATTAGGGCTCGTTAAGCCTTAACCGTGTATCTCTAGGTTTTAATTCTTTTGGACTTTATCTATCTACTTAAATTGCACGCATGCGCTCCACCCAAGCTTAGACCCTAGCATGTTCTCAAAATATATAAAATAATTAATTATGCAATAAATTAATTACAATTAATAAGCGAGCTCTGTTCAATCCGAGATTCGAATAGCTAATAGTTAATTTTTTTTTTTTTTTAAATAAAAGATCGAAGTTTTATATAATTTACTATAAAACGATTACAATAAAGTGGCAGGCAAACGGGCAACAAGCTGCGCCGCAACCCCCTTTTGAACAGCAAAGCCAATCCTGCTAAAAACGAAGCTTTGGGACCTAGATGCTGAAGAGGTTCCGTGTACGACGCGCTGAACCCTACTCAAAAATTTCACAGCCTCTGGAGCCAGAAAACCAAATGTATCAAAGGCAAATGGTAGAAAGACATGTTGATTATCTAAACAAGCTTTCTCGTGTTTAACAACTTTGCCCGATTCAGCCTTCAACGCAGCCTGACCCACAACAAACCCACGGTCCCTGAGCCCAACAAGAGGAGACACTCCTGTAAGATCCACACAGGCGTGTTTCCCCCCTGCCCACCCGAACACAAGAATATCAGCTGGTCGTAAAGTAGACCTCCCTTCAATAGGATCCGTGAGAAAGTTAACAGGGGCCTCCTTTTTAGCAGAAATCCCTGCCCGTTTAAGAACATCACACAGAACATCCCTAACTAGATCATGTCTGTATTTAAAGCCAGGCAATTCTTTGCAATGCACCGCATGGTCACCAAAAGAATCCAAACAGACCTTACGACAAATTGGGCAAGGTTCATCCGTCGGGAACATATGGATCATTAACCGGTACTTAAGGATAGCCCGATACTCCAAACCCGACATACGTTGGCCTAATCCTTCAATGGGGATGGCCGTTAGAAAATCCTGAGCCCGAGGAGCCCGAAGGCATTCAAACACCGCCTTTTGGCGAGGGGATAGATCAAACTTCACTTCTAAACTCTTGACGATTCCACTAAATAAGGCACTCGCCACAACATGTTGGGCTTTAGGGGGGGCGGTGTCCTTATTAGAGAACCCGCTAAGATCAAAATCTGGAAGTGAAGTACGTAAACGATCCATCGCACACCCATAATCAGAGTCCAACCCATAAATATCACAACCCCGAAGAATATGGTCTTGCAAACACCACGACTGTGCTCTCGAAGCCACAAAAGCATATGTAGATACATCCTCGGCCGAACAGAGACCCAACCCCCCATAACGGATCGAAAGTGATGCCAACCTCCATTGGAGATCCCCAAAGAACGGACCTCCACAAACCACGATGTCCTCAATCGCCCTCCGAAGACCATTGTCAAATATAGAAACAGCTTCCCCCACATACATAGGTTGGCATGTTCTCAAACCAAACAAAAGCTTGGCGACTCCCATACATGAGCGAAGCAAAAGAAGCTCGCGTTGAGGATCCCGAAGTCTTGGGAGACAGCTCATCAGTTCCACAGCGCTAGATGCCCTTTTCATAGCCAAACTGCTGATAAACCCCGCATCCTGGCTTACAGCACCACCAAGGAGTTTCACGCCAAGCACCGGCCTTCCAATTCCCGCAAGGGAACAACCCCTCCTGTGCCTTCACCCCATTGCATGTTGGCCAAAATAACTCTGTTTTCTTAACGTTTAATTCAAGACCCAAACGAGGCCCCTCAGACCTGATAATATCTAATGCTTTGGCTACCTCTCTAGTATCCCCGATAATCGTGCCATCATCCAAGTACCAAGCATGAAAGAGAAGCTTGCACCGATCTCTGATTTGGTGAACAAGTGGGTGCAAAGCTAAGGCAAAAAGGAGAGGCCCAAGAGGGTCCCCCTGTTGAACCCCAGTGGTGGATTTAATGAAAGTATCACCCACATATAACCTAGCCGACTGCCCATATAAAAAATCCACCCAAAGAGAAATGGAAGGACATCGACTCCGGACCTCATGTAGAAGGGTCGTCCTATCAACTAAGTTGAAGGCATTGGAGAAATCAACAGTAAGCATAGCCAATGACCCATCCGAATGAAACTGATTTAGAAACCTGTTCGCGCTATGAAGCACGGCCTCTGCCCCACTGGGGACTCCCACCCCAAATTGAAAGTCACCGAGGTATTTAACCATCTCCTTCCCGACACCCCTCATAGCCACCTTAGAGACCAACCGCCTCCAAATGGCCCCAACGGCAATAGGTCTAATCCCATTGTCCGGTTTAAGCAACGGCGTAAGTGGGGCAGACGCAACAAACTCTGCCAACACCTTAGGACACCTTCCCCCCAAAAATAAATTAACCACCGCAGAGATAGCCTTGAGCAAACCATCCGCAATCGGAGACCCCTCTCCGCACAACGCATCTAAAATGTGTTGGGCTCGCAAACCGTCCCGCCCACACGAAGTCCCTTTAGGGAAAGACTTAATGCACCCAAGCACACTATCAACGTCCACGACAAGGGGAGACTCAGAAAGCAAGGAAACAGGCATAATCGGAGGTGCCATGATGGGATGCTTAGACAACAAAGCGTTCAAAGTATCCTTACCGAAAGGTGCAACCCCTGAAGAGCATAATACCTTGACCGCAGCAGTGAAATGCCCGTCCGCAACTTTTCGCAAACATTGTTTAATATTGGCGCCCAACCCGGCGTTGTCAGACTCGGGTACAAACGCATCACCACCCGGGGCATCTCCTAGGGGTTGGTTAAAAAGCGATATAAGGAGCTCAAAGAAACCGTCACGGTCACCCCAAGCGGATAGCGACCGTTGAATAATTCGGCATTGCTCAGACTTTCTATTGCCAGACCTGCGTTGCTGACGATTAGAAGGTCTGAAAACTCGTAAGGTGCAACGTGGTAACAACAACAGTTTCACCCACGCCTCAACAGACTCTGGCATAGCCGCCACCTTACCCAGAGCACCCACTAAGGCTTGGGAAAAAGCCATACGACAACTATGAGGAATGTTTTTAACAGTCGTAATAGGAAGAGTGAAGACACGCTCAAGGAGAGCTACATCCACCTCCACCCTTCCCACCGCGACAACTTCCCTCCCAACATGTGGCTTCGCAATCCCCACTATATATTCCTCCACATCTCCCGTGACACACTTGTACCAGACCGACCCGTCATCATGATGGCACCCCCGACGGAGAGCATGTGACTCCATACACGCTCCACACATCCACCTACGCGAGACCTTTAAAGCCTCACCAACCGAAATAAACAAATCCAAATTTGTCGAGATCGCCTCCCGTAAGGTCTCTTTCTTGTCATCCGATGACAAATGAAGCCGCTTAATATGTGCGGCCAATCGAACCCCCTTGGACCCCGGTAATCCATCCGGGCAACAGTGGAAGCCTCTAAACGGACACGGCCAAACAACCTCCTCAATAGCCCCGGTCATACCACCCCCGACCCACAAAACACCCTGGTAGCCAAGTACCACACCAAGAAAAATAATAATAAAACAAAACTCGAGTTGAGTTTGAGGAATGAACACCCGAACCAAAGAGGAAGGAGGAGAGCAACCACCCGTTGCCCTCCCCTCCTCAAAACACCAAAAACAAAGATTATTTCATTGAGGCGTTTTGTCAAACACCTGGCGGGCAAACTATTTTCTTCAAAATTTTAGTTGATGATGATTCCTTTTTAAACACCTGGCGGGCAAACTATTTTCTCCGAGATCGAGCTTGAAAAAGTGATTCATGACCTAAGCTCGACCTCTATAAAAAACGCACTAAACGAGTCGAACTCGTTCCTGACCGAGCCAGGGCCCGAATTAGCTCGTCTCATTTACACTCCAATGCTTTCTACGAGCGTTAGAAGTATAAATTCTTTAAGCCGAACTTGAGCTTGTAAAGGTAACTCAAAAGCCGAGCACAAGCTTTATAAATAAGAAAAAAAACGCTCGAAACAACCTGAGCTCTTGGCTATAAGTTTTTCATGAGTCGAGTTAGGGTGGGTTCAAGCTCGAGCTCAAAATTAGACGAGGCAACTCAACTAGGCTCGAGCTCGATTTTGAAGTTGATCGAGCCTAAGTTCGAGCCAACGAGCTGAGCCATGACGTGAATCGAACTTGGGTCAAGTTTAACTCGATTACAAAAATAAACCAACTCAACTCATATTATTTCAAATAAAAGAACTTTTAACCAGTTTTATTCGAGTTTTTATCGAGAAAGTCATAAACACCGCGCGACTCATTTACACCCCCTATTTTGTCTAGGGCGCTAGAATTACAAATTATTTAAACTCCACCTACGAGGCCACTGCCCCCAAAACCTGCAAAAATGACTACAATTGAAGAAGACGAAACCCAATCATCATCACCACCACCATCACCACCACCGGATTCCGAAACCTTCATGGCGGGTTTCATCATCGCCAACATCGTCGGACTCCAATACTACTCGGGTCGAATCACCGGCCGCGAAATGGTGGGTCTTGTTCGCGAACCCTTAAACCAATTCGACTCAAACGCAATCAAAGTCATCAACACTCAATTAGTTCAAGTGGGTCACATCGAGAAGAAGGTATCCAGTGTTCTTGCACCGTTAATTGACGCCAATTTAATCCACGTTGAAGGAATTGTACCCAAAAACCCTAAAAGCAATGCTATGTATAAACTCCCTTGTCATGTTCACGTGTTTGAGAATCTTGATTCGTTTGAATATGTTAGGTTAGCCTTTGTGAGTAATGGGTTGTGTTTGTTATCTGATGATAGCCCTTTGTTTGGGATATCGGAATCGGTCGTTGTGAAGGAGAAGAAGAAGACTGATTTGGATGAGGTTTTTAAGCTCGTTGACCAGAGTTTGAGTCAACGGGAGGTCAATGGGGTTAATGGGGGTTATTGAGCCTCCGAAAGATTTGATTTTGGCTGAGTTGTTTGTTCATCAGAAGCAGGGGTTGTATTGGTTGTATAACCGAGAGAATTCGGATGAGTTGCCGCCGTTTTGGGAGGAAACAGGTGACGGGTTTGTTAATGTGTTGACGCGTTATGAAATGGATGAACGGCCTGACCCGTTACGTGGTGGGATCTTTGCGGATGATATGGGGTTAGGGAAGACGTTAACGTTGCTTTCGTTGATCGCTTTGGATAAATGTAAGGTTTTAAATGATGGAAAATGTGAAGTAATTGAAGTGGAAACGGGAACGGAAATGGTAACGGAAACTGAAACCGAGCTGTCGGTTGTTAAAAGTCAGAAAAGATTACGAAAGGGTAGTAAGAAAGAGAAAATAGAAGAATTAACGAGTCGGGTTGGACCGAAAATGACACTGGTTGTTTGTCTGCCTTCGGTATTTTCAACTTGGATAACGCAGTTAACCGAGCACACGAAACGTGGGAAGTTGAAAGCGTATATGTACTATGGGGACCGAACGCAAGATGTTTCTGAGCTTCAAAAGTATGATATAGTTTTGACAACTTATAGTACATTAGGTAGTGAACTGGGTTCATCTATGATCCGATAAAGAAGATAGATTGGTGGCGTGTGATCTTGGATGAAGCGCATATTATTAAGAATCATAAGGCTAAACAAAGCAATGCTGTGAATAAGTTGAATGCTAGAAACCGATGGGTTGTTACTGGTACACCGATACAAAATGGCTCCATGGACTTGTTTTCTCTCATGGCGTTTTTGAGGTTCGAGCCGTTTTCGACTAAAAGTTATTGGGATAACTTGGTGCAACGGCCTATTGCGCAAGGGAATGCAAACGGGCTCTCAAGGCTTCAGGTAAAAACGAGTAAATTTATTAGAACTGGTTAAAGATGGCTCCTATTCATAATGGGTAGTTTGTAGTGTGGGCTGGGTTGGTTAACGGTTTAATCTACGAACACTGTTTTATCCACAATTATTAATAGTTACTTACATTAAATATGTTTACAAAAATAGTTAATTACAAATACACTTTAGAATTTAGATGACTCTTAAGTTTTAATCTGTTCGACCCGTTTTCTTATTAGCTAAAAATTTGGATTTGGCCTGTTACAGATATTTCATAACCCAAATTACCCATTAATGTGAATTCTTGTTTTTGTCAGCTGCTTTTAACTTTTAAGAATGTTATTATTTTTTAAACATGAGTAAATTTATGACAACTCGTGTTCTTTAGAGGCACCAAAACGGGTGGGTCAGGACTGGTTTGGGTTCAAACGGGTTGTGTTTAAGCTTCAAAACAGGCCGGGATGGCCCACAAACATTGATTAGTTTTGTTTCTATTCTCATTAGTAAATGTGTCAAATATGGTTACATAATATATGTTATTAATTCAGGCAACAAGTCAATAATCTACCTTTAAAAACAGTACATTTTACGTGCTTGCAACTGTTAAAAATGCATTTTTGATGAGTTTAATGACCCGTTTCTCCTTTTAAGTAAGTTATGTAGTTATCCCGTTTGACTCTTTAAAAGTAAACGGATCAGAATTACGACATATTTTATCATACAATTCGTGTTCTTGACTTTTTTAACAGCTTCTAAAAAAGTTGTTTTGTTTTTAGGTATTGATGGCAGCGTTTTCTTTGAGACGAACAAAAGATAAAGCGCAAATCGGGTTACCTCCGAAAACCGTCCACACATGTCACGTGGAGCTTTCTGTAGACGAACGGAAGTTGTATGATGTGATGGAAACCGAAGCAAAGAATTTTGTAGAAAAGTATATTGATAGAGGAGACGTGACATCTAATTACTCTACTGTTTTAAGCATCATTTTACGCCTTCGCCAAATATGCACACATACAGAGTTGGTCCCTCCAGATATTAGATCGTCACTTTTGTCCTTCAACTTTGAAGGTACTTTCATTTTCCATCTTTATTTAATTTTCCATTCGTGCATATATTTTTAGAGTAAATTACACGGTTGGTTCCTGTGGAGGGTGGACTGTGGTTCGGTCCAAGTAATATTTATAGCAATAGTAATAAACATCAACGGTTAAACTGTAAATTTTAAAAGAGTGAAATAGTAAAAGGGTTGAAGTTTAACTTTTAGAAAGGGCATAATTGTCATATTACCTGACCCAGGGACTGTTTATGAAAGAGAAAAGTGTAAGTATTGACTAAAAATGCAATTTTTAAACATTCGGGACGAAATCCAAATTTTGGCTCAAATCACACGGGACCATCTGTGTATCTCTTAGTTTATTCTTTTAAGCAGTCGACTAATCGCGTTCTGTTTTCATCTAAACTTTTAGATGCATCAAACAAACCCGAACTTCTTAAAAAGCTAGTTTTACTACTACAAGACAGTGAAGATCTAGATTGCCCGATATGCCTCTCACCGCCATCTAAAATAATAATCACAACGTGCGCACATGTTTTTTTGAAAGCTGCATAATCCGAGCGATAAAAAGCTCAATATCCGTATGCCCGTCATGCCGCCACAGGTTAACCGAATCCGACCTCTTTTCACCGCCACCCGAGTACGCCCCCGAGGTCGACAATGCCACCTGTAAACCATCTTCCAAAGCAGCAGCTCTTCTAAAACTTCTAGAAGCTTCTAGAACCGAAAACCCGTCAATAAAATCCGTTGTGTTTTCCCAATTCCGTAAGCTCTTACTTCTACTCGAGGAACCGTTAAAACAAGCTGGGTTCAAGACGTTACGTTTAGACGGTGCGATGAGTGCGAAAAGGCGAGCAAATGTGATTCAAGAGTTTGGTGATGTGGAAGCGGGTGGGCCCACAGTTTTGTTGGCGAGCCTTAAGGCTTCGGGTACTGGGATAAACTTAACCGCGGCTTCGAGGGTGTACTTGATGGAGCCGTGGTGGAACCCTGCGGTTGAGGAACAGGCGATGGATCGTGTCCATCGGATCGGGCAAAAGGAGGCGGTTAAAGTGGTGAAAATGATTGCTAATGATAGCGTTGATGAGAGGATATTGTTGTTGCAAGAAAAGAAGCAGAAGTTGGCTAAAGAGGCATTTAGTAACAAGGAGAAAGGTGAGAAAAGAGAGATTAATTTAGCAGATCTTCGTACCTTAATGTCTCTGTGAAGGTTATGTCGTTTCGGTTGTTAGATTCTTTGGTTTTTGTGGATTAGACGGTTTAGATTTGCCCGTTTTATGAACGAGTAGATGTGTGTTACATTTTCATCTTAAATGACGCATATATGGTACAATCTATATTTTTAACGTGTCAAATCTGAAAGACTATATTTTATCTAAAACGAGCAGAAAGTATAAAACTTACACTGGAGTCTATATCCATCATCTTTGTAACCGCGAATCTAAGTGTATAGAGATTTATTATCGACATCTTTAATGTTTAAATACAAACTCGAAAAATTTAATTTGTACCTCAAGTCATTTCGAATTTTACATCAAACATCAACATATGTATATTACAATTTTGTTCATAATTGCCACAGCTGCAATTCTATCATGCAACTTACATTGTATCAATGGGTGGTTGGTTATTTGTTAAGTTTAAGCTGTTTAGTGGCTTCAATAATGTTGAGTATAAAGCGATAAGTTATATTATTTTATAACAATGTAATTTTAACTTTAAAAATTTAAACTTTTGGTATTATTAAAAAATAATAAAATTTATTATTATTTCTTTCATGTTGATCCCTTTGTGGCACCTATCATAGTGCAACTTACATTGTATCAATGGGTCGTTGTTTTTCAAGTTGTTTAGTGACTTAAATAATACAAAGAGAATTGTAGAAGTAGAACTATAAAGTTTTAGACTATTTAAAAAGGTTGACATACTTTACTTCGTGTGGGGTGGGTTCTCCTTAGTGGACATAACCACCATTTTACTATATCTGGATGTCTAAAAATACATCATTCGGTTTGGACCACCAAAGCCAATCAATTTCCCAACATGATGTTATACTTGAGACACAACTGGAACGGAACCATCACAAAAATACTTAAGTTTTCTAAAAAAATAAATCAGAAAACCGGTATGTTGTTGGTTATTTTAATATTATTGGATTAACTTGTTGATTGAGAAAATAATGTTAGAGATTAAACGAGTTAGGTGGCTCGAAATTGTGAGCTTGATTTAATTCTAAATATTTTATGTTCTTTGGGCTTTATAATAACATCGGGTTTATTATTTAAGCAATTGGGCCGTATAGGCTAAAAGTTGACACGTATAAAAATGAGGATGTGACGGACCATATAATGATTAGAGGGTCTGTCTAATCCGTCAGCTTGGCCCGCTAAGGCTAAAATTTATCTTGACATTATTCTTACTTACGTTTATATGTTCTAAGACTTTATACATGCTTAAAAGATTCATTATAACTTTTGTAACTAGATATGTTTGAGGTTTGAATGATAATGCTTAATGTATAAAAACGAACTTAAACGAGTCTAGTGATACTATACCTCTCTTCCAAGTTATACACGATCTAGGGAGACTTGGTAATATTTCTAACACCTCTGGAGCGTATAATCAGAGCCTTCTCTTAGCTAGAACGCCTTGGTTTGGCCTTGCACTACCTTAACGCTTCGAACACTCGCTTACCTCGCTTGAAAGTGTTTGATATAGATCCTTGGTGATATGTGAAGTTTATGGACGATCTAAACCTTTTTATATAGCCTATGGATCATATGATGAGTCATCATACACGTTGTGACACGTTAGGGTCGACTTTAACACATTTTTTGCTGACCCAGCTGATGAGACGGGTTGTCTAATAATGAGACGATCCGCGTATAACAAGGCCGTCACAAATTGTAGGCAGATGAGAGACCCTGTCTCAAAACAAACTTAATATCTAAGTTATGAATGAGACAGACCGTATAACAATGAGACGGTCCATCTCATCTGAAGTTTGGAAAATTACAGATAAGACCCTAGACTTAAGTTTGGCCGAATGACAGTTTGGTCCCTCGACTTATAAAACATCAAAACGAAGGTCTGAACTTTATCCTTACGCATTTTTATGCCTTTTCTTTGTTCGCGATTTTATTCCTTGGCTCCTTTTAACTTTTAAAAATTGTCAAATTTGGCATGAAATTTTCGGGTTGTTGCATGAAGTGGGCTTAATTGATCTTTTAGGCTCATATACAGGAATTATTTTGGCAAAATAATGATCGATGTTTAATTCCCTAATTGGTATGGCTCTCTCAATCGAATACATACAAAGAGAATAAACAGTTATGGGTTCTCTCTCTACTTCTTCATCTAATAAAAGTCCAATTCCATGATCAGAGTTCTCTATCTAATCCGATAAATCATTGTATGCAACTCGCAAATATGTTTATCTTATAGTGATTACACGATTCAAATAATGATCCAGGTTGCAGTTTCTTCATCTACAGTCGCATACAATATTACCATGTTTGTTTGTTTAATTGATTGATTTTGGGCTATAGACTACACAATATACAACGTTTGTTTGATATAGTGATATGATAAAGTGGATTTCAATCGAGGAGGAAGCGCTGCCTCGTGCTTGACATAACATTGACGAGGATCCATGTGGGACCACATTATGACGAAGTTTCACACTATTGTGGGATGTGAACCGCATCACACCAACCAACAACTTTGTTATAAATTTCGTGACATGAAAACGAATGTCTTAAAGTTTTACGACAATTTTCAACAATGTAAAGAAGAAATGAACCGTGCACACCATTGTGTGTTTTCTAGCAATTTATCCTTCTTTTGCACACCTACTGAAGAAACACTAAGTGACCCGGTACAGATTATAGATAATCTGGGGGCTAAGTAATGTTTCCCACGAATGAGGTCTAGCTGAGAAGGCTGTTCTTCAGGAGACCTGCAAAACAAACACCGTAAGCTCGTCACTGAGAAGGGGGGGGTTCCTCCTTGTGACCACCCTCCGGCGTGAGAATCAGACTAGGTTGCTCTGAATATAAGTGTATATTAAGAGATTGCTAGATAACTGGATAGCAGATGATCTTACCATTCCAAGATGTTGGAGTATTTATAGCCGAAGGTAGGTTTTCTAGAAGGTACAGCCGGCTGAATAGTATTCCTGTTCAACCAACAGTGGATTACGCACAGGCCATACTGGTTGGTGGGTAGGTTACGGCCAACAGTAACAAAGTCGGCTGCACTATTCCACCGACTGTAGACTATGCACGTCCCACTTACTGTGGATTGTACGCAGGCCATGCTGGTTGGTGAATAGGTTACGGCCAACAGTAACACTATTCCACCAACTGTAGGCTGCGCATGCTCCATAGTAAGGGTTGGTGAGTAGGCAGCGGCTAATAGTGAAACAGTACTAGAGGGTGCTCCTCCTCGCACTGTTGTCGGTGAGCTGTCACCCTGTGATTGGCTCATGGGCTGTTCTGGTCAGATCGTCTGTCCTATCCATACCTTGGTAGGTATGGTACAAAAGATCTTTCAGAATCAGACTGGCTCATTTGGGCGGGATTGTTCCCGCCTTGCTCATTCCTTCACGTGACTGCTGAAGTAGCTAGTGTCTTGTGCGTGTAGCCCTGCTGTCTGCGGGTAGCCTTCCCTGATGGCTTGTATCCGCAACTGCGGGAACAGGCGGGGTACTTCACCATTGGGAGGCTTTCCCTGCGTGTACAGCTTGCGTACTGCGCGTAAGATTCTATGAGCATGGTGGGTCCTGCGGGAGCAGATGGCCTTTGCGCAGACGTCCCTGTTCAAGGTGAGTCTTGCGGGACCAACTGGTCTCTGCTGGGACCTACCTCTTCAAGTCCCCCCAGTCCAATGTTCTTCTCACGAATGTTTAATAAAGTGAGGTGGACTTTTGGACTTTAAGCAAGGGGTTTTGAAAAGGGTTTAGTTTTAAGGTTCTCCGTGGGGATTCTTCCCGTGGGTTTCCTAACGTCACTTGCAAAAATTCCCGATTTTTTTTGCTTGATCTTTGGGTATGATGCGGGTAGGTATGTAACCTTCTCGCAAGTCAGGAGCGTTGAGTCTCACTTGTGTGGATTCTCCTTGAGGTTTTAGTGGTTTTGAACATAGTGATCAATTATGTTTAAACCACCAATTCCATCCTGGAGCCTCAAACAATGTAGTTCTCGACGTTCCCGCTATGCGGGGATGTTATTTCCGTTTCCGCAAGCATTGCCCAGAAGATCCTTCTTGGTTTCAATTCCCTGCGGAGCGCTAGGTACGTGAAGGGTTTTGCCTGAACACTGTACCCGCGCTCGTCTTACGGTTACTTTACTTTCAAGGTGCCCCTGGCATCAATTCCCTGCGGGTACTAGGTATGTGAAGGGTTTTGCCTTAACGCTGCACCCGCACCCGTCTTATAGTTACTTTGTTGCCGGGGTATTCTTGGCTTCAATTCCCTGCGGGTGCAAGGTATGTGAAGGGTTTTGCCTTAACACTGTACCCGCGTCCGTCTTATGGTTACCTGGTTGCCAAGGTAAGGGGTGTTTTCCCGCTTACTTTTGAATCTTTTTGAATTTTGAAATTCAAAAGGTTGGTAAGGATAAGAACAATCCAAACATCTGAAACGTCTTCTGACTGTGTCAGGACGTGCAGGAAGTTATGGTGACGTGACAGAACATGGTCATTCCAGTCGCTTTTTCAGGCGCGTGGGCGTGTTTTTTTGGGCGCGTGGCCGCGAAGTTACTGGCACGTCCTTTCAACAGCTGTTGCCAGCTTGCTTTTTGCCACGTGTCATAGTTTCATTGCACTGTCGATTTCTCTCTCCTCCGCATTAAATTCACCGCATTAATTGCGATTACTATATAAAGGGGAAGAGGGTTATTTGCAATTCACACTTTCACCTCTCTTCTTCTTCTTAGTGATTTCCGGCAAATACTCCCCTTTTTCAGGCAAGCATTTTCCCGAAATCACTCTTCTTTCTGCAAAAATGTCTTCTCATGATGCTGAAGCTGTAGCCGACGATAGGAGTACTGCTGGCGAGTGCCAGTGTGCTCTACCTGTCGATCAGTACCAGTACATTGTCAGGAAGTTCATGCTCGAGTCTCTCGAGCCTGAGTTTCCTGAATCTCACCAGACTGTGTACGATGCCCCCAGTGGCAAGATCGGGGTATATGCTGCATTCTTTGTTTATGGAAACCTTAGGTTCCCATTGACAAAGTTTATGTACCGTGTCCTGGAGAGGCACGGGGTGCACCTGACCGAGGTGCATCCGATGGCGATTGCCAAGGTCCGGCACTTCGAGTGGGTGTGCCGGATTCTGGGTATTGAGCCCTACGTGGACCGCCTGATGACCTTCTATACTTGGAGGTGCGTCCAAGGGTGGTACACCCTGACAACCCGTATTAAGGGTTTAAAGATCTGCGTGACCGAGCGCAGTCTCCGATCGTGGAAGCGGGAGTTCTTCTACATCTCTGCCCGCGCCATCCCCATTGCTATGAAGTTCAAGAAGGGTCAAGCGCTTCCGAGCCTTCACGCTTCCAGCTACCAGGAGGCGGAATGGTTCGCGAAGATATCCCGGGTCCAATCTCCGGTTTACCGGTTTGCGGAGTCCGGGATGGTGCTGCTGGGGATGAGCCGGGTATGGAAGGATGCGTCTCGGTTTCCTATCCTTCTCGAATACGGTTTGAACTCTATTCCTTATGGTATGTCTTGTCTTTCTTGCTGATATTAGTTTATTTTCTAACTGTTTCTTTTCTTTCAGAGGGGAATAATTTGGAGTCGCTCCTGTTCCCGCGGGAAGCTGACAGTCCCGTGCGGGTGGGCACTCGTGCTCTGGACGACAATGAGTTGCCCATCCTGGAGCAAACGGCGGATAGGTTTGTGGAGGTCTATCCGCCGGGCCAAGAGATCCTGAGCCACCGGCGGCCAGGTAAGGAGATATTTTATCCCGAACCCCTCAATGCTGTACCCGCTGTTGGAAATCCTTACATCCTATCTTCTTCTGAGGAATCCGCAGATGGTCCTCCCCTTGTGCGGAAGAAGAAGACTGCTGCCGGCGTAAAGGGGAAGGAGAAGGCCTCCACAGCTGATCCAGTGGTTCTATCTGACACGGAGTCAGATAGTGAAGAGGTGGCGGGGAAGACCGGTGGTGAGAAGACCACTGCTCCGGAGGCTACGACCGTTACCTCCGGAGAACCAACGAAGACGACGGTGACCGGTACCAAGAGGCCGGCTCCATCGGGTTCCTCCCCGCCCGTCCGTACGTTCAGGGTCAAGAAAACCCGTAAGTATAATCATAATGCCTTTGTAGATTTGTCACTTCATAATTTTCTTTTAACACTTTCTTCTTTGTGCAGGCGTGGATGTTGACGCAATCCGGGGTGAAACCCAGGGGAGTACCTCCTTGCCAATGACGGTAGGCTCGGTCAGCCTTCCTGAGGCGTCGACCCAGTCGCCTGCGCCTGCATCCGCTGGTCCAGTTGCTCGTTCCGTCGAACCAACTGTTCCGGCCGAGATGACGTCACCGCCGGCCGTGAGTGCGATTTTTACAGCATCCTTCACGGAACCGGCGGTTACTGCTGCTTTTAAGGAGGCGGAGACCACGACGGCGACCACGGCGGCTGCCACCGTGCCGGCGCCACCGGCACCGACAGAAGGACCATCAGGTACGCGCAGGGCTTCCCGCCGATCTTTGCCACCTTCCCATCTGCCTGACCTGTTGGATGGATTTCCTTTAGGTTCAGGTGATGGGTTTGGCGGATATCGGCCTGTCATTGACCCTACAGGTGCGTAGGGTTCCTTTGTTCTTCCCTTTTTTTTTTATCATCTTTTCCTTACTGTCTTTGTTTCTTTTGCAGTGTCGGATTCCAATGAAGTGTATGTTCCACGATGGAACATACGCCGAGGAACAACCCTTCGTACCCCTGTGGAGTGCGTGGACTGGGCTCGCCACGCTGCTCCTCATGGTGCGTTGGGGGAAGCCATGGCTAGCTACCAGGAGGGTAGGCTAACCAATGAGCTTCGGGTTCTCCAGGCCCGGATGCAGCCGCGCATCGAGCTGCTTTGTCGTGAAAACAACAAGTTGAAAGCAGCTCGCGCCAAAGACGTATCTGAAGCGCGTGCTCTCCGGGAGGAGAACCAACAGCTGGCGGCAGCTGCCGCCGCCAAGGAGAAGGCCTTCAAGGCCCTCGAGGTTGAAGTTCAGGCGCGACTCGAGGCCCGTTCCAAGGCTGCCCAAGCTGTGAATGAACAGCTTCGGCTGGCCAGGGAAACTGCGCGAAACGCAACCGAGAGGGCTGCCCAGGCTGAAGCCGTTGCTGAGCCTCTGCGTTTGGAGAATGAGGAGCTGAAAGGCAAATTAGAGGCTCTCCAACGCGCTCATGATGCCTTGGCAATGGAAGATGCCAAGAAACTCCAGGAAATCCTGGACCAGAGGGGGGTGCTTGACCAAACCGAGCGGAAGCTTAAGGGCGTCGAAGAGGCTGCCGCTAAGGGAGTTTTACTTGCCAACCTTAACAAGAGCGAAGCCGAACGCGCCCATACCGAAGCTCAAGCTGCCCTCCAATGGCTTCTTCGAGAAGCGTTGCCTCAGGTATGTTTAGATTTATCTTCACGCATTTCTTTTGTAAGAAAAGGTTCTAATACTTGTAATTTTTTCTTTGTAGGTTGTGCGTCGGGTCTTTTCAGAGACCTCCTACGATGATGCTATGACCGCAGCCCTCAACGCTTCTCATGATGATGGGGAAAAGGCCGGCTTCATGCTTGGTCTAGGGTTTGTTGAGAAAGGCGTCCCGCCTTCCAACTTCCCTTTGTTCGATGTGGATACCGAAGCCATTTACGACCAAGCATTGAACCAATACGCCGCCTTCCCGCATCCAGTGGTGGAAAAGGTGGATGAAGTAGCTGTTGCTGATGATGGGTTAGCTGTCCTCAAAGCTTTCCTCGAACCACCCCGTTCTTCTGACGGAGCGGGTCCTAGTGGAGGCGGCCCTGAAGCTTGACCCCGAAGATCCCTTTCCATTGCTTAGACTTGTATAGATTCTCTTCTAGGCGGGTAGTAACCCGGCCATTCTTGTAATATATTATTGAAATATAAATCTTTTTGCGTATAAGATTGTTATTTCCTTCTTTGGATTCCTTGCTTTATAAACTCATGACTTGCATACTTAGTTTAAGTTAGCAATTTTCCAAGTGTTCTAGAATAAGTTAACCTCTTGAACGTGGTTGATGATGGGTTAAAGTTTCGCTTCCTCTTTCGTGATTGTGCGGGTAGAACCGTCACTTGCACTTGGTAGGATGGCTAAACTTTAACCTTTATCTGACCTGCGTGCAGGTTTTCCTCATTTCTAAGTATTTAGGATAAGTTAACCTTTGAACGTGGTTGATAGTGGGTTAAAGTTTCGCTTCCTCCTTCGTGATTGTGCGGATAGAACCGTCACTTGCACTTGGTAGGATGGCTAAACTTTAACCTTTATCTGACCTGCGTGCAGGTTTTCCTCATTTCTAAGTATTTAGGATAAGTTAACCTTTGAACGTGGTTGATAGTGGGTTAAAGTTTCGCTTCCTCCTTCGTGATTGTGCGGATAGAACCGTCACTTGCACTTGGTAGGATGGCTAAACTTTACCCATACCTGACCTGCGTGTAGGGTTTCCTTTTTTCCTTGTATTTTTTTTTTTTTTTTTTTTTTTTTTTTTTTTTTAGGATAACCTTTGAACGTGGTAAATGATAGTTTAAAGTTTTGCTTCCTTATTTGTGATTGTGCGGATAAGACCGTCACTTGCACTTACAAGGATGGCTAAACTTTACTTACATCATACCTGCGTGTAGGTTTCCCTTATTTTTAACGTTGTGTTTATGCGGGTTTTGCCGCCTTCCACACGTAACGACTTCTCCCCCTTTATGTGGTAAACACCGGCACCCGTGGGGAGTTCATAAGAATAAAGGTAAACACATTATGAAAGGAGATTCATTTCCATTAGAAGTGGCTCTTGGCCTTTTCTTTACAAGTTTTGGAATTGATCTACATATAACATTTGCGTAATTGAGCTCCATTCCATGTTCTTGGGATGGGAGTGCCATCGAGCCTTTCGAGCCGGTATGCGCCCTTTCCCAGAACTTGTTTGATAACATATGGCCCTTCCCAGACTGGGGCCAACTTTCCTGGGCGTTCTTGGTTCGAAGCCTCGTTGTTACGCAGTATGTAGTCTCCTTCCTTGAAGTTGCAGAGTTTTACCCGCGTGTTGTAGTACTTTTGCATTTGTCGTTTGTAATTCTCTTCACGCACTGCGGCTAAGTCTCTGCGTTCCTCGGTTAGCATAAGATCCAACCGTCTTTCCGCATCATTGTCTTCTGGCTGACTCAAGACCCTTGGTGAGGGTAGACCAATTTCGACCGGGACCATGGCTTCTGTGCCATAAGTGAGGCTGAACGGGGTTTCCCCCGTACTGGCCTTCTTCAGCGTTCTGTTTGCCCAAAGGACGTGCGGAAGCTCGTCCACCCAGCCGGATCTGTGTTTCAAAAGTCTTTTCTTGATGCCTTCGACGATGCTCTTGTTTGCTCTTTCCACCTCACCATTACCTTGCGGGTGTGCCACTGAGGTAAAGGTGTGGGTGATTTGAAGTTCTTTCAGCCACTGTTGTAGCTTCTTGTCAGCAAAGTTGGTGCCGTTATCACTCACCAAATTCTGGGGAATGCCAGAGATCATTGCTACACCCTCAGCTGTTGGCCATCCCATCATGCCGTGGACTGAAGATACCACGGCGTTGAATCTTGCCATCCCATCTCTTCCGAATAGGATGTCGTATGTGTGGTGTGGCTTTTTCATCACGACAAAATCCACGTCTTCTGTGCGTGAATGATTCCCATCAGTAAGAGTAACGGGGAAAGATAGGATACCCAGGGGTGTTTCTGTACTGCCATCAAACCCTTCCATTGAAGCGTAGACCGTTTCCAAGCGTTCCTTGTCTTCATCATCCAGCTTATCAAAGAACTGCCTGTACATCACTGTCGACGAAGCGCCGTTGTCAGCAAGAGTGCGGGAGGTGATGTAGTGCCCCAGCTGGCTTCTGATGACGATGGGGCCTTCTTTGCTGGGGCCTCCTGGCACTCGCGGGAAGCGCACCTCAGCTTCCTTCCACGCGCATGGTTCTATCACCCGTCTTTTTCTTCCTCTGACCTTGCCATGAACCATGTTGATGCTGATGTCGACGGGCTTTCGTCCGTTACCTCGGTACCGGTTGTCATTCCTTCCTCCCTTCCTGATCGATGCCACGAGATGTGCAAGCCTTCCATCCTTAACAAATGTTTCAATAATATCCTTCAAGGATGTGCACTCTTCAGTACCATGACCCTTTGTCCCGTGGAAATCACAGGATTTGCTTTGATCCGCATTAGGTTTCTGCCGGATCGATGGGGCTTTGGGCCATGGCAATTTTTCCGTGGCAAATATCTCCGTGACGCTCTTTGTGAGTGGCGTCCACCGGTGTTTTCGATTTGAAGGGTGTGTGTTGTCCCTTCCGCCAACAAGAGGGCGAGAGCTGGATGAGGTGTCAAAGTTTACCCTTGACTGCCAAATACCTAGCCTCCTCTTTTTGTTCTGCCGGGCGATCCGGACATTGTTCTCTCTTGTCCTCTGCGTGTAGAGGTGCGTACTCTGGGGAAGGTCCCTTCCCAGTTGCTTTTCCGTCTCGGCAAAGCGCTTTGCCGCCGTCATGATGGCATCCCATGTGGATGGCATGCCATCCTTACCCGTCAACGTGCGGATAAGTTCTGGGTATTCGGCGCCTTGGATGAAGGCGGCGCGAACCAGATCCTCACTTATGTTGCCGAGACTAAGCTTTTTGGAGTTGAAGCGAGTGATGAAGTCTAGTAAAGATTCATCCTCCTCTCTCACGCAGTTGAGGATCGTCCACTGCTCTTCAGTGTACTTCCTCTGTTGGCTGAAGTGCTGGCTGAACTTGTTCTGAAAGTCCGCCCAGTCATATATGTGGTGGATCGGTAAACGATCGAACCATGCCCTGGCTGCTCCGACCAGAGTCATCTGGAACATGTAGCACCACGTAGGTTCCGTCCAGTTGCTGACGGTAGCCCCCGCAATGAACCTGTTCAGATGGTCGTCTGGGTCGGATAGACCATCATAAGTGCCAATGTTTGACATTTGTTTGGCACTTCTCGGGGCGATTGCCTCCGCAATGTCTCTTGCGAATTTTGACCTTCCTGCATTTGTAGCAGTTGGTCTAAAGGTTTTGGAGAAGTCACGCGGGTTTCTCTCCGCGATTGGTTTAAAAGCTTCCCCAAAATTCCTTTTTGGTTGGACGTCCGTGTCCTTACGCTTCCCTTTCGCCTTATGGCGAGGGTTCGCGTCGGTATCAGACTCCAACTCGTCTTCTGAGTACTCGCAGTCACTGCTCATATTGAGGTGTTGGCGAGTACTGGTGAATTCGTCAGCCTGTTGAGCTGAACGCAAGCGTTCATCCAATTCGGCTTGGAATTCTCTTTGCCGTGCTTCGGCCCACGCCTTCACTTGATCTAGTGTTTGGCGAGGGACCTTCGTTCGTTTTTCCAGTTGGGTATCGGTGAACCCCAATGGAATATTTACTCCACTTGCCCCGGCTTGGGTAGTCGGGGTAGTGTTCGTAAGGATTGTATAACCGCCGGTGTTCCCCCCAGTTGCTGGGGTGGTTACCGGGGTTTCTTGGTCAGTTACAGGCCTTTGGACCGGAGTAACGTTAACCATTTCTTCAGAAATTGTGAAAACTAAAATAGTTCTAGCTTTTATGCACGGATGGCGCCAATGAAGAAACACTAAGTGACCCGGTACAGATTATAGATAATCTGGGGGCTAAGTAATGTTTCCCACGAATGAGGTCTAGCTGAGAAGGCTGTTCTTCAGGAGACCTGCAAAACAAACACCGTAAGCTCGTCACTGAGAAGGGGGGGGGTTCCTCCTTGTGACCACCCTCCGGCGTGAGAATCAGACTAGGTTGCTCTGAATATAAGTGTATATTAAGAGATTGCTAGATAACTGGATAGCAGATGATCTTACCATTCCAAGATGTTGGAGTATTTATAGCCGGAGGTAGGTTTTCTAGAAGGTACAGCCGGCTGAATAGTATTCCTGTTCAACCAACAGTGGATTACGCACAGGCCATACTGGTTGGTGGGTAGGTTACGGCCAACAGTAACAAAGTCGGCTGCACTATTCCACCGACTGTAGACTATGCACGTCCCACTTACTGTGGATTGTACGCAGGCCATGCTGGTTGGTGAATAGGTTACGGCCAACAGTAACACTATTCCACCAACTGTAGGCTGCGCATGCTCCATAGTAAGGGTTGGTGAGTAGGCAGCGGCTAATAGTGAAACAGTACTAGAGGGTGCTCCTCCTCGCACTGTTGTCGGTGAGCTGTCACCCTGTGATTGGCTCATGGGCTTTTCTGGTCAGATCGCCTGTCCTATCCATACCTTGGTAGGTATGGTACAAAAGATCTTTCAGAATCAGACTGGCTCATTTGGGCGGGATTGTTCCCGCCTTGCTCATTCCTTCACGTGACTGAGAATAATTTTCTGAAAATTTGCTGTGTTTTCTAGCAATTTATCCTTCTTTTGCACACCTACGTGTGTTTATTACATGTGCATTTATTTATAATTAAACAATTATATGGAAATTCAATTTGCTACATGACGCACAAAACTAAGAGGCCAACATTTAAAAGTAAACAAAGGTACGCATTTCATTTCGTTATAATAAGTAGATACATCCATTTTATCCGAACTTAAAAGTGACGTTCCTTTTTCTTTCTTCCATTGGATATAATAGAATAAAAAAAAGTCTCTTTCCTTGTTGGTAGCCATTATATATTGGGAAAATTCAGAAAATAGTCTAAAACAGGAGAGATAAACTAAGAATAGTCTAAAGTAGGTTCCATTCTGAAAATAGTCCTCCAAAATCTATCTCCCATGTGAGATTGGGATTCGTGACGTGAGATTTGGGTATCCTATCACAAACTGACACGTGTCCTTTCACAGATAAAGTTTCATAGAAATTTCACTTGGCCGATAGTTTTCAAGTGAAAATAATTTTCTGAAAAACCATAGGTTTGAAATGAAAGTTGTCCGTACACGTGAGGGTTTCGAAAAAGATGATTTTCACGTTTTTTTGAAATGCATCTCCTCGGACGCATTTCAAATGAATTTCGTCTATTTTTGCATAAAAAGACGTGTTGTCAAAAAAGATAGATTATGTTACAAAGTATTTTAATTCGATAGTTTTTTGATGAAACTTATCTGTTTTTGCATAAAAAGAATATATATTAGAAAAAGTTTTTTTATCCACCCACCGCCATCATTCACCACCCACCGCCATCATAACCACCACCACCCACCGTCATCATAACCACCACCACCCACCCATCGCCATCATCCACCGCCATCACCACCACCCACCGCCATCATCAACCACCATCAACCACCACCACCACCCACCGCCATCATCAACCACCATCAACCACCACCACCACCCACCGCCATCATCAACCACCACCACCCACCGCCATCATCCACCACCACCACGCACCGCCATCATCCACCACCACCCACCACATTCTTAACACTTGCCATATTTTTAAAATTTTTATAAAAATCATCTAAAGAGATTAAATTCGTTGGGAAATTATCGTATTTTTAAATTTTTTTGAAAATCATCTAACAAATTTTTCGGATTTTATAAAAGTTTAATGAAAATCATCTGAGAAGATAAAATTCAGAGCTAAATTATCGTTTCTATTAAACTTTTTTGTAAACTAATCGGTTTTTTTTTACTTTATTAAAAATCATCGGACAAATACTATGTTTTTTTGTAAACGTATCGTTTTTTTCCAACTTTTTTGAAATTTAACGTAGCTGACGAAATTCATTTGGAATGCGTCCGAGGAGATGCATTTCAAAAAAACGCGGATAACGATGACTTTGAAACCTCATGTGACGGACAATTTTCATTCCAACCCTATGGTTTTTCAGAAAACTATTTTCACTTGAAAACTATCGGCCAAGTGAAATTTCTATGAAACTTTATCTGTGAAAGGACACGTGTCAGTTTGTGATAGGATACCCAAATCTCACGTCACGAATCCTGATCTCACGTGGGAGATAGTTTTGGAAGGACTATTTTCAGAATGGAACCTACTTTGAACTATTTTCAGTTTATCTCTCTTATTTTGAACTATTTTCAGAATTTATATGGAATTATCATTATTCTATCAAATATCTCTGTATTTCAAAACAATTATTATTATTATTATTATTATTATTATTATTGTTATTTTTTTAAGAATATATAGTATCCAAGTTTAAAAGTATATATTCCAATAAAGTCATTTATGCCATTTTTTTTTCAAATTAAGTCACTAAACCAAATCGAGTCTCATCAGATTTTTTGTGCGTTAAGAAGGTAAATGAGTAGAAAATGTGAGGGTCGGAATTTGCAATATGTGTAGTTATATTTTAAAAAATAAATAAAAGGTTATTTATATTAAGAATCAAAAGATGTAAAATTGAAATAACCTACAATTGCTCATTTTTTTTAAGTTTGCCACATATTTTTTTTAACTGGTAAGCTATGTGTGGTTTCTTAATTATATAATGTGTGCTTAGTTTATGCATAATTATGTAGTGCTTATGTGTGATTATGGTGTGAGCGAATTCACCCTTCACCCAAGGACATATCTCTCGTTCAGGTGGTTTCACATTCTTTATATATTAACTCACCACTATATATGGGTGTGTGTGTATAATTATATATGTACGTATATTTATATATACATTATGTATTTTATTGTAATGAAATAATGAATCATTTTAGTGTGCGAAATTTGGGAAGCCAACAAGATGCAACACGTGCCTTGAAGCAACGTGTAAATGTGGTCACACCATATATAATTACAAAAAAAAAGAAGAAAAAAACCAAACATATTTACACAAATATATAAATAGTTACGCACAGTTTTAGACAATGTACATTAATAATCAAACATCGTATATAAACAATCACACAACATATGTTTATAACTAGTGGAATTACCCTGCGTGTTGCCCCGGGGCAGCTTAGTAAAACCTAGGCGTATGGTAACAAAACCTAAGTTGTCGGTCCCAGGTGTTAAGACGGTAAGTCGAAGCGAATTCTGTTGATTTTCATCAGATATTGGAACCAAAACAAAAACACAAGTGGTATTCAGATGGTTTTGGTTATGTTTGTTACGATACCGGAATTAAAACAAAATCCGGTGCGTCTACACGAATTTGGTTGAATTCAATCATGTTTGTTACGATACTGAAACAAAAACAAAATTAGCATTTGGTCGGTTTTCCTTACGTTTATTATGGTACCAAAATTTAAAGTATAAAAAAACAAAATGCCGCATACAAAAAAGGTGCCGCAAACCGGCCCAACGAGGCTTTGCGGCACCGAAGTTTTCTCTTATACTTATTAGTAATGGTAATTACGTATAGTTATTGTACAAAACAGCACGTTGGCTATTCAAATATATATGTATAGGCATGTATTGAATGGCGGATCTACAAAGCAAATGGGTGGTTCTCCAGAACCACCCGAGTTTCGAAATTATAGTGTATGATATATAGAAAATATTAGAGGGAACCACGTTATAAATCAAGAAGGAACCACTCTACTAACAATATGAGTGTTGGTCTAGTTGGTAAGTTGTTGGTTTTGTAAACTGAAGATCACAGGTTAGGCCTTTCATACCAACAGTTTTTTTGAACTTTTTTTTTAAATTCGGCTTTATCTTAATTATATCACAGGTTAGACCTTACACTATAATTGTTCTTGATGTTGTTAATTGTTAAGTTTTAGTTTTAGTTTGTTAGTTTTAATTTGTTTGTTAGTTTGTAATTGTTGATAAAAAAACAATATAAAATATGATTATATGCTTTGGTTAGACTTACTTTGTTGAATGGTTCATTAGCTTTCTATTATGTGTTTTTTTTAATTTCTAATGCGGTGTATTTTTTATTATTTTATCATATTTTTATATAAACTTTTTCCAAAACCATCAAACTGACCCGAACCTCAAACCAATCCATATAAACTTATATGTATAAACAATCTTTGAAAAATAACCCATATAGTTTAACTCTAGCAGTCTAGCTCATTCATTTATTGGGGTTAATCAATACTATTTAATATCACTTTCTACACATATCATTTTATTTTTATTATATATATATATATATAATTGATTCTTTTTTAGAACCACTTTGAGTTTTAAGAACTCGAAAGAACTCAACGTAACAATTTTTTTTTCGAATTTTTTTTACACATGTGTAATACGTAAGTGTAAGTGATGTACAAAAAATTACGGCATTTTTTACAAACCGAATCGATCTTTTACACATGTGTAACTAACGTTTAAACTTTTGTAATTATCAAAAATACGTGTTCTCTCTCCTGCTTCATTTTTTAATTAAATTTAATCTCAGCCATATATTTCATATCATTTAATTAAATGTGTGGTTCAAAATTGAGTTCTTAAAGTTCTTAAAACTCACCATGGTTCTCAAAATAACCATCCCCTATATATATATATATATATATATATGGTTTGAATCAAATACAAATGAAATTAACATGCTAATTATAAGAATGAAGTAGAGTAATTATGTAATCTGTCTATACTAATAAAAGAAAATAATTCTGGACACATGGCATTCTGAGGATACTTTCCACAATCAAATTTCCGCCAAAATCACTTCTCTTTCATTGATTAAAAAGAATAAAATCTTGGTTATAAATATAGTATTGATTATTAATTCATCATACCGTATTAATTGATCAATCTCTATTAATTGAATTATTAATGCCATAATTATATTCTAAACATACATACTATTAAAAAAATATTAATATAATAATTATGTGTCATAAATATATTTTCTTTAAAATTGAAATATATATATATATATATAAGAGTTTATGTTTGAAGAGTAAATTAACATTCAATTTTTTTAGACATCTTCAATTCAAAGAAAACTATAATATTTTTTTTTAATTTTTTTTACAAATATTTAGTCTTAAAAATCATAGATAAATTTCCATTTTTATATATATTATAAGATTATTGTGATAGTTAAACAACAATGTGTTTATAAGGACAACATGAAAGGTGTTCAAAAAGGAAACTCTTGTGTCTTTTTTGTCTATTACCGGATATGGAATGTATAACATTTTTGTGAAAAACTTTAGCTACATCTTTCACATCAAAAGGCCTCATTATTTTAAATGTTGCTTTCAATGATATTGTTTCATTATTCTATACTCATGGTAGAACAACTCATTCTCAATTTAAAATTCAAATATATTTAATAATATAAAACGACCATATTTGTAATACATTTTTTTAACATAATAAAGAGACTTAATTATTTTTTTTATTTGTATAAATTATTCATTGTAATTCATACATAAAATTATCCCATGTAACACACATGTTTCTAAAGCTAGGTACAACAAAAAGTAATTATATACAATGCATGACATGCTTACACTCATCACAACTTATCTTAAACTCACATCCTTTTAGCAAAATAAATATTTATCTAACTCTTTAATACCGTTAGACTAAACGTTATTTTATTTCTTAACATTTTAAAAAAATATAAAATAAGTCGGACTTTTTTTAAATGGCAGTCGAATTTATAGTTAAAGACGACTTCAACAACTGATTTTTGTTGTGATCTTTATTGATACACATAAACACTAATTTATTTATAAATATAGCTGATAAATTAACCTATATATGATTTTTACTAGGAAGTATACAAGGTATTAAATAATATAAGTTATGAGGTTTAATCATACTTAACATGCTATTATGCTAAGATACTTTCTAACTTCATAAAACTGATTGATGGGTAATATCTTATTAATTTATCCATCTACTTGTCACATTAAGTCATTAACACTATTATAATGTATGTAACTTTTCATTTTAAAATATTTAATAACATAATAACTTATGTATCATTATAATAAAGACATATGTTTAAAATATAAAAAAGAACTATGATAGGACCCAACCGCGAAACCATACACCATCCAACTAATTTGATTATGACCCACTTAATTCACTTATTGTAACTTTTGACTTTTGACCCCCAATTTAATACATTTTATTATTGGTAGAGTTTGTTACCGTCAAGCTTTACGTAGATATCTTATGTTACTTGACTAATATTTGTGTATGATACCTTTTTAAAAGGAAAAAATAGATAGTTCAATTTATGTTTGATTTTCACGTGTATAACAAGTACTCCGAGAATATCTATGTTTCTATATAATGAAAGAAGTAAGTTATTAAAAAAAAAAAAAAAAAAACCTCCGAGAATAATCAATGCAATTAACTCTTTTTTTTTTAATTGAGTCATTAAATGTACTTAAAGCACAAAGTAGATAAAGTATATGAAGAGGTAGGTCCCAGCAGAGCCCAGTTGGACCCGCAAGACTCACCTTGAAGAGCGACGTCTGCGCAGAAACCAACTGGATCCGCAGGACCAACCATGCTCAGAGACGTGACGTCCTTACGCGCAGTACGCAAGCTGGTCCCGCAGGAAATGCCTCCAGATGGTGAAGGACTCCGCCTGTCCCCGCAGCCTCGGATACAAGCCATCAGGGAAGGTCACCCGCGCAGCAAGGCTACACGCACAAGGCACTTAGCTCTCAATCACTCAGTGTCACCTGAAGGAATGAGCGAAGCCGGGAACAATCCCGCAAAAGGGCGGGAGGGGGAATACTCCCGCCCAAATAAGCCAGTCCGTACGATACGGGAAGATCTTCTGTACTGTACCTGACGAGGTATGGGAAAAAGATCTGACTAAAGATACGACAGCTTATTGACAACAGTATGGCGAGCAGCATGCTCCTGTACTGTGTCACTATTAGCCGCTGCCTACTCACCAACTCCTGTCATACCACGTGCGTAGCCGGCAGTTGGTGGAAAAGGAATGGTATACAGCAGGCCTGGTCATTATCAGCCGCTGCCTACCCACCAACTACCAGCAGGGCACGTGCGTAGGCTACTGTTGGTGGAACAGGAACACTGTTGCAGCCGGCCATACCTCCTTGGAAACCTACCCTCGGCTATAAATACCACAAATGGTATGACCATCTCATCTTATCATATTATCATCATATATACCTGATATCTGCTCTAGCAATCTCTTAATATACATTTATATTTAAAGAGCAATCTAGTCTGATTCTCACGCCGGAGGGTGGTCACAAGGAGGAACCCCCCCTTCTCAGTGACAAGCTCACGGTGTTTGTTTTGCAGGTTATCAGAAGAACCATCTTCTCAGGGTCTCACCCCTCGTGGGAAACATCTATCTCACCCCCAGGTTACCAGTAATCTGCCCGGGGTCTGGTTAGTGTTTCTTCAGTATATCTCAAATTCTCAATAGTGAATTATATATATTTAAGTTATATTATATATTGGATTAATTTGCATATTTTCTTTATTTTGTATGATGCCAATTACCGAGGTAACGTGGTCTACAACTTTTTTCTGAAAACACAAACTTTTATAAAAGACAAAGAAGAAACGGCTCAAGCAGTAAATCGTCATAACATAAAAAGAAGGAAAATACAAATACAATCACCATCTAAACATGTAAAGAACTTTCTTATATGTAAACTAGTGTAGAAAAATATAAGTTTGTGTATAACTTTGTTTATTTAAATTTGGTTCAAGAAAAATCAAATACTCTAAATAATAAAAATACATTGATTTTAGTTTTAATATTTTACCAATAAAAACATTTTAGTATATCACTAATTATTAATTATATGGTCCATGAACCCATTAGAAAGTAGAAATCACTCATTAATTAACATTAAATTTTATTGGAATATTAGCTCTTAATTTTAATACCCATGATTTCTTTCACCTGGGTTGGTTTTTCAATACTCGGTTATCTCTTAACCCTACGTCTAAATTTTTAGTAAGGTTCAAATCAAGTCACATTATTTCACAAATCTCTAAAGTCGATCAAAATTAGTGATACACGTTACACATAAAATATAAAAAATCGTAAGATCAGTTATTTAACCATGCACCCTATATTGTAGGTCCGTTCAGAGAATTCTCATTTCTCACCCTCTTTCCTATTCAAAAATGTCTTATGTTTTAATGTAATCACTACTTTTCATGTATTTATATTAATAATTTCAAGCTGAATAAAATTATATTAAAAACTACTAAATTTTTCTCTCTAATTTTAATTAAATTATATTTGTTTATATTTTTATCATTAAATATTCTCTCTTTTCCACTTACAGATTACAATGTGTTATTGAAAATTTTTAAATATAAAAAGCGTTACATTTTCTCTTTTCTTCACTCAACACTTTAAATTATAAATCCTCACTCACATAAAATATTGGATTTATATTATCGTGAGTGAGCTCTATATATTATATAGAGTAGTTGTAAGTGAAGAAGATAAATAAACTATTTTTCATAAATAAATTTAAAGAAATACTGTTCACCTTTTATAATTTTATAATATTTTTTAAGAGTGAGTGTAAGTGAAGGAAAAAGAAAATTAATTTTAAAAGTAAAAAAATATTAGTTAATTAAAAACGAGAGAAAAAATATAAAACATTTTAAAGTGACTGTAAAGATGGAGATAGTGAGATACGATGGAATGCAATAATATAATAAATGCTATAATATTATGATATTGTATTGTTTGCATTATTATTATTATTATTATTATTATTATTATTATTATTATTATCATCTTTGGCGGTCAAATTAAAATAAAACAAATTAAGAAAACACATACGTTTTTTGTTTTTGTTTTTGTTTTTGTTGTTTATCTGATCTGATGACTCCGCCGATTGTTTTGTGAGAGACACCAATTGAAGTCTCAAAAAGGTGGATTTGTACTCAAATAAATAAAATCTTCTCTCTTTTTTATTTTCACACAACGCCCTTGTGTTGCGTACACCTTGTTCCATTCCCTTCCATTCCCATCCACTTGAAACTCAAACAATTCCCCCCATTAATATTATTCTTATTACTTTTTACACCCATCAAATTCTTCATCTCAGCTTCTGTAAAAACCATCTTTGCTTCATTATCTCATCAATTCCTTTCTGGGTTCTTCTCAAATCACATCAAATTGTTCGTATCAGATGTTGATTTTTGTTTCTCCGATTGACATGTTATCTTGTAATTTTTATAAGCTCTTCAAATTCGATGTGAATTTGAGGTTTTAAGCTTATGGGTGTGATCAAGATCGGTTAAAGTTTCGATTTTGATTCTGGGTTTAATCGGATTACTTCTGAATTTGAAGCATTTGATTGAATTTGAGGTTTTGGATTTATGGGTGTGATAGAAATCGGTTCAAGTTTCGATTTTGATTCTGGGTTTAATCGGATTAGTTTTAATTTTGAAGCATTTGATTAATAATTGAATTCTTGGTGGATTACTTGTATCTCCAAAATTTTCAAATTTGATGTGAATTTGAGGTTTTGGGTTTATGGGTGTGATCAGGATCGATTAAAGTGTCGATTTTGATTCCGGGTTTGATTGGATTAGTTAAAAATTCGAAGCATTTGTTTGATAATTGATATGGCGGGTGTACGGATGGATTACTGGAGGGAGTATTTTCGGGGTGCGAATGCGGACATTTTTGAGATTATTGAAGGGGCGATTAAGTTAGCAGCTTCTGATTGCCCGAAAGAATTTAAAGTTAGGCGAGATAGTATTGCTCAGATTTTGTTTTCGTGTAAATTGTTTAAGTGTTCGGGTTGCGGTAAAGAGGAATTAGCCGTACCGGTAGACGATCAAGAAAATCATCATCATGGTGATGTAGGGTTTAAAGATAGTAGCAAAGTAACTAACTTTTCTAGAAATGACGATAACGAAGAAGTCGAAGATGATGATCATGATGATGATGAGAATGATCATAATGTAAAGGGTGATGAAAGTAAGCATCAAGTTAGCAATTATAGTTATGGAGAAGCGGAAGCCCTAACCGATGAGATTGAACGAGAGTCTCAAACTTTTGGTGAAGTTGTAAGGATTAAAGAGATCGTTGACAACAGTCGAGACAAGGTTTATCTCTTTTACTTTGACTAATTTTATCAAAATTTGTTTATTGTTGTGTTAAATGTTAATCATACTTCTTGTTTTGTGCATTTGTTAGTCGGCTTCGGTATTATGCAATTCGTTAAGGAAGCTTCAGTTGATGTCAATATCCGTCGAAATACTCAAGGTTTGTAACTTTGTATATAACTTTTAACCTTATTAATCACTAAAACCAGAGTTGTTACTTGTTAATGTTATAGTTCACTTATGATCATTTATTCATATGTTTTCAGGCTACCGAAATTGGAAAATCAGTTTATGTTCTTCGAAAACACGCATCAAAAGACATTCGTGAAATTGCGAAATCATTAATTGTGTATGCATTTCTTGTCTATTGTTTATATAAATGAACTTTAAATCCAAAGCCAGTTTTTAGGTTCTTTACTTAAAAATTTGTTTTGTATAGCACGCGCCCTTATCCCTTAAATGGATATATGATTAAACTTTGATCTCATATATGTATATGTGAAATGTGAAATGTAGTGTGTGGAAAGGTATGGTAGATGAATGGGTCAAGGCTACCGCAAAGATGACTGGTAACTAGAAATCTTTCGTGTTATTATTTTTTTATTTCGAAAGTTTGTTGATTGTTGAAGTTAGTTTAATTATTATGGCAGTGTCTGAAAATACCCCCGAGTCGATGAATCCATCAGTTCTTGATGAAGAGGAAGGTTTACCTTCACCTCCACTAGACGATTTAGGGTTTTTGAACCCTCATTCATTGTCATTGGACTTAACCGAGGTATGATATGATTCGTTATAAAAAGTAACATAATTCGGTTTTGTTACGTTTATAGAACATTTATTGATGGTTTTTATGTTTTTATTGCCATTTTCAGAAGTTCTTTGATGACGTAGATGATTACGGAAGTAAGTTATATAGCTTACTATTTATAGTTTTATACATATGATACTCGGGTTTCGTTTTTAATTTTTTTATTGAATTCCCGTTTTGGATGTTGCTTTTTAGATCCTCGAGAAAATGAGAACTGTAATAACGGAAAGCCACCGACGCCGCCAGTGGAAAAGCGTAACGTAACCAAGTGGAAGCAACAGAAACCGTTAGCCGAGACAACCAAGGTCTCGAAACCAACCTTGGTCAAATCGCCTGTTGTTGGCTCGACACCCAAAAGTCGAATGAATCCAAATATGGACCGCAAGTTGCAAACTTCTGGAAAACCGACACCCAAGACCCCGGCGGTTCCTCAACAACGCGTAAGTTACCCTAATGTATTTACTATATTAAGGTTAGTTTTCGATAAATAAGTCGTTGATAATTATCCGCTCTTTAAATATAAGTTACTTCACTCTTGAAAAAATATAAGTGGTTTGAATAAGCATTCAAAAACACTCAAAAAGATAATATTTATGTTAACTAATTTTTCTTTTATTGTGTAACCTTAAACAGAAACCAATGCCTTCGGATAGGGAAACCGAACAAGACAAGCTTGAAGCCACCAAGAGGAAACTTCAAGAACGCTATCGAGAAGCTGAAAAAGGTTCGTATAAACAATTCTTGAGGCTAAAGTTGATTTTAGATAATACGTCGAAACATGCTTAGGTCAAAACATTTTTAACAATGAATGTTTTGTGCGTGCTTGTAACAGTTAAGAAACAACGGACCATACAAGTGATGGAGTTGCATGATCTCCCGAAGCAAGACGTTGCCCCAAAGAACCAACATTTCAGATCCGGACACAACCATTACCGACATTGGGCTAAGGGGCGGTTTTAACTGTTGGTGGGCCCGCGGGCATAAATCAGGTGGCTAGTTTAGTTTATCCACCAAATAATAAGATTTTTGGGGTGTTATAGTTTAGGTTAAATGGTGGTGTCACAATTGACTTTGTTGTATAGACTATAGATTAGCATATACAACCGCCCCTTTATTGACTTCTTAATCATTTGGCTAATTGGGGTAGGGACCACACCCCCTCCCTACCCCACCCCTATCTCAATACATGTGACAAGAGCATATACTGAGACACATTCTTGGAAGCACATATATATATGTGCATTTTAGTAGTCAAAGCATGTGTACAACATGTTTTTTAGTAGAAATTTAGACAAGACTATCTTATCTCAAATGTTCTTTCAATGTCTTTGGTTGATAATATATCTTTTTGTCGTTTTGATACAGTTTTTGATTCGCGTTAAATGCATGTTATAACGTATCTAAAATGGGCTATTGCGTCAAAGCTTTTAGCCGATTCTTACTAAGTTGAGTGAGTGAAAACAAAACCAAGTTGAGTCTAAGTATGACTAAACTTGGGTTTTACTCATTTAATCGTTTAAGTTATAAGAGTAAAAATCCCCGAGGGATTTGCTGGTTTAAGCTCGACTAGTTTATTTTTATTCATTTTTTATTAATATGTATAATTATTCTTTGCAAATTTTTATCTTACATATATATAACATAATTATAACTTAGTTTTTTTATTGACAGAAAATCTTGAATGATAAATAGTTATATAGCATATTCACTTAGCATATAAGTATTCTAGTTCCATACTATATACCAAGTAAAATATTATTATTCGAAACAAATATATTATTATTCTTTTTGGATAAAATTTATAAAAAATTGAAGATAAGATATGGAAGGTGCACAAAGATATAGAATCGTTGTACTGTAAATGCTCGTATACATAAAATATTTCTAAAATATGTAAAAAAGTGACTTTCATTGTAAGTGAATAACATGGAGGTTTGGTAATTTTTGACCATATCCTATAATTGAATCAAGATGGAATCTTTTGATTATATATTAAATTAAATTGATAAACTAATAAAATTACTTTTTTAGTAGCGTTTGAAGCCATTCCTAATAAGTAATACCCGAGTGACCCTTTTTACAAATATGATTTTTAAAAACAGGATGTTAACTATCAATACTGATTTTGATACTTCATGTTTGAATCACACAGGAGCACCATTAAGAGGGAAACATATCACTGTAGGAAAACATCATTGAGTCATTTTTAAACCGAGACCTTAAAGATCTCAAAATCTAACTATCAAGCTTATGCCATTAAAGTAGAAGGCCAATTGCAACTAATCGATTACTAATGTTATTAAAACCGAGCCTGAAACTCCAAAAGTATAATGATTCCTTATCTTAGTCAAGAAAGGAAGGAGAGCATCAAGTTTTTTTTTTTTTTTCATTTACTAAATATCAATTAATTTATGCATAATCTCCTAGGGTTGTTGGGGGCACTCATCGGGTTCACAAGCGGTTGTGCAGGAACACCTCCACAAGTCATTCAGGTAGGGTTTCTTGGTGGAAATTTGCGTTCACAAAGGCAGACATGAAGCTGATGATATGGCCGTTTACGAACATTAATAATACCGTTTTTGAGTAGTTGGCTTTTAAAGAAAAAAAATAGAACCTATTTTTACACTATAGATTCATTCATTCATTCTTCTATTATTTTAATACCAAAAAGTAACTTTCTTTTACTATATAACAAAATGTAACTTAATGTTATTCTTCCTCCATCATCTAACTCGAATCATTCTATTTTAGCGGGATTCTCGTTATTGCCAAGGTTGTCACAACCCCGCCCGAAGTTGAAGATACAACACAATTAAAAAGAAATATGTGTCACATTTCATGAAAAAACTCATAAGGTTCTAATGCGAGTTTACTTCGTCGATAGATCCTGAAAGGAGTTTAATGAGAGATTTCGGATGGCGAATGAATTATCTTTAAAAATTGTTGCGGATATAAACGCCAAATTTGAATGGGTTCAAGAAGGGTTGGATAGGACAAAAAAAAGAGTGTCACGTTGTTACAGAAATGTACATCGGTAATTTGTCAACTCGTAGTCAGTAATATTTCTAACTCGTATCATAAATATGTAGTTTTTCCTACTTGGAACTCATGTGAATCCATAGAAACCTTTTGTAATGTGATTATTATTTTATACGTTACAAAATAGGTATACCTACTAGCCACGACATTGCAATCTTGTAAGATGTACAGAAATAAGAAAAAGATATATCCGATATTGTCAGAAGAAAAATCAATTTTCAAATAATTGTGATTAATTCAAAAGTCAAAATCAATTAGCTAGACGGTTAGCATAGCAACTTAGCAAGAACAAAAGTCTAAAGTCAAATCCATAAACTAAGCATTTGAAATTATATGAACATGAACATTTGTCTTTTAGTATATTTTTACCAGCTTTTAAGCAAGAGACACGTTTTATTGTATGTTAGTGTTTTAAAGGCTTTAAAAAACCAAATAATCGAATCGAAACCTAATTAACCAATAAATTTATATCCAAATAATCAACCAAACTAATAATCAATAGTTCGTTTTTTTTTTCAAACCGAGAATTGTGGTTAACCCAAACCAAGCCACAAAAAAAAAAGAATTCGGCCAACTATTTTCATGCCAAACATTTAAAACGTACTCAAATGTAAAATCGAAAATTGCTGGTAACTGAACTGAACCTATACGTTAAACCGAAACTTTGGTTACGGTTTGCTACGGGCCCAAAACCGACTCATACACAGGCAGGCGTATGTTGTTTATGACGAAGACTGACGGTGGAAAATAAGACGAAGTATATTAGTTTGTTATACTCTATAATAATAATATAATCATCTAAGATTGACTAATGATTTTGTTAATAATTAATATTGTTGTAGGCAAATTTCGACGGTTTGAGCTTATGCGTGTTGACAAAATGTTTAGTCAACTTGGAAGCAGCAAGAATGGCGTGTGGGACAAGACAAGACATGCACATGTGGTGTTTGGTATTTCACTACCACTTTTCTTGTTTCAAATAGTCAAAGTCATTCGGTTATAGGATCTTCTAACATGCATGTGAACGGCTTTAAACTTCCATATAATTGTATATCACTAATTTTTATGACTATTTACTTATTATTATTAAAAAAAACATTTTATTTGAATAAATGTAAAGCTAAATTAATCAATTTTTTTGACAAGTGTATGTCACGACATCGTCTATTGAGGCCCTGTGTAGCGCCCTCGATTGCTATCGATCCCAACTCCCGACTAGCAGGATTCGACATGTGCAAGAACTTCTCGTTAACCTTTGCAACACTCAAATATGTATGAGCAGTTAGTAAGCTAGCTACACAAGTCTTAACACAATTTTAAATATGTGATTATACATGCATTTGACATGTTAAATAAATATAGATAATTTATTTAGAGGGAAAAGCACTAAAACAACCATTGAGCAAGTGGAAAAAGCCAAAATAAACATGAGAAAAGTCTGGGTTGTAGAGGTTTAGGTTTACAGGAAATAAGAGTATTCAATATGTGACGTATGATTGAAACGTCTGGGTTGTAGGGGTTTCCTCTAGTAGCAGGATCTTCACATGTCATCAAATTGTTGGTCCATGGGTGGGTCCACCTATAAAAGGAAACCTTTGGGCCCTAGCCCAGACTTCTCCCACACTTATTTGGGCTTTTTCCACTTGATCATTGGTTATTATTGTGATTTTCCGTTAATTTAAATGTTTTGTTATTAGAAGTAATATTGAAGTATCGATGAAACAACTGGGACAGAAATATATTAGGAGATGAGTGTTGCAAAAGAAGACTGAAATAACACACTAATTTGTTGTGTTGAGAACATTGTTGAATCATGAAACAGTATCCAAATACGGATATCAAGTAGATAATAATACATCAAAACGAATACTGAATAATATATACCACTTAGATATATAGTGCGTTTATGAATGTAGGTTATCCTGAAACAAATCGCAATTGTTATCATCGATTGTTAATTATTTACAAACACAAAAGAGCACTAACAGAACTAAAATTATCATTCAAGGGCATGTTACTTTTTTTAACATTGGCATCAATATACCAACATTAAAGGGTTAAACCATTGAATAATAAGAGCGTTACACACCCTATGAACAGAAAATTTAGCAATAAGAATATCAACCCAATTTTTGTTTTGACCGGCCGAGTAACCAAAATCACTTCAACTCGGTTACTTGCTCACAATATTAAACATCACTGTTTTATTATCATTTTATGCCCATTACTGCTATATCTTAAAAGCAATTTTGGTACTAGTTTATCAACAAAAAGCAAACCTGAATTTTGGATGTAAGCAAAAGTCAACAAGGCTTACTAAAAGTCAACATACATGAATTCCAAATGGTGTCATGATGAAACACAGATGTTACAATCTTAGATACTCGTCTTGGATTAAAACTCGAGATAAACACACAATGTGATCAGATCTATAACTTATTACTATTAATCAGCATCCATTTCTTCCAATGCTGCTTTAGCAGCTGCTTTTGCTTCCTCCAAAAGTGCCTCTGGAACCTACACACATGAAATCATTAAATTATGTGTGTGATCGCGCGTGTGTGTATAATTATATTATTTACCTTCTGGTGCTGGCGGTTTGATTCGTCACAAACCCAACTCATTTCCAATTCAAATGTCTTGTCCTTTGCCTCGTCATGTACTCCATAGATTCTGTTATCAATATCATAAGTAAAACAGACTGACAAAACATTTACCTTGTATAAATTTAAGAGCAGAAAAGAAAATGTTTTTATCACTAAAAGAACAATTAGAGACCGCTAACTAAAATAATATTATAAATAAGGATACAAACAAAACAATAACATTTTAAAGTAGAGAAAAAGACTCACATTTTTGCTACTTCTATAACACCCTCGCGACATGTCAGCTCAGAAAGCTTCAACTTTTCGATCTCGCTGCAGTCACAAGAAAAAAAGAAGATTTATCATTGAAAGAACAATTAACTAACAAAACAAATCTCAAACATAAAAGAATATACATTAGAACGAATTATCATAACTATGTACTTGTACACGCATATTATGACCATGACATTAGTGAAGTTTGTATTCCTATAAAGTCGAACAAAAACAATAAGTCTAATTTCGCTATAAACGCTTTTTATCTTTAAAACAATTTAATGTCATTAGAAAAAATATATATCATTTGAGAAGAAGCCAGTCTGATCAACAAATCTTGAAGCAAACACTTATATAGCATTTCACTAGAGTTTTATCCTGTTACTTAACATACAATAGTTGAATGTTAAAATAGCATAAGATAAATAAAATTTATGATTTACTTACGTTTTTGCAGCCTGTCTGCCTTTACCGATTGCAGCGCCAAAATATCTCTACAAAAAAGAGCAGCACACAAACTCTTTAAAAGATAAATTAAAAATCAGAAAAATTCAATTTCATCAAATGCTTGCTCAACTTCACGCATGGACGCTATCAGAAATGTATTTTAATTCTATTCTAAATTTAGACCTGTAAACGAACTGAATGTTTTGTGAACCGTTCAGTGGAAAGTTCGTTTATTTAATAAATGAATGAACATGAACATAAATTTTTGTTCATTTAGTTGAACGAATAAACATGAACACATATCTTATTCTTTCATTTATATTCGTGTTAATTAATGTTTGTTTAATTTGTTTATGTATTTATTTAAACTGGCAGGTCTGTTACAAGTTAGCTTGGTTTTATTAAATTAAAATAACACCCATGACAATTTAGTTTAGTTTTATTATTGTTTAGACACAACAAATTAGTATTCATGTTTACATTTAATTAGTGTTGTTCATATCCATTCATCTATGTCCAGTTATATTTGTTTGTTTATGCTATAAATACTAAAATGAAAGACTAAAACATGTACACTGCTATTATATCAAAAGAAACTGTAACTCACATATGAAACACCAGAAGGTTCAACCATATATAATTGCGGGCCATCACGGTCATAACCTCCAAGAATCACACCAGATCCAAAAGGTCTGCAACACAAATACCACTAATGATAATAATGATGTTTTGTAGAGTGTGTATGTAAGTTTAAAGTAATAAAAAATACTGAAAGTAACCTGAGCCACCAATAAAGTGTGCAGAGATGCACATAACTAGCAACACGCTCAGCAAGTTCTTTAATTGGAATAGGTTCACCATAGGTACTGCACAAATAGTAAAGCTATTTGTCAACACAAAATTGCTCTATAAAGTGAGAAAACAAACAATAATTGAAATATTTGAATGTCTTAGTACTAATGGCAGGTGTTTCAAGGTATAATATTCACGTGCTTACAACAAAATAAACTAGTGTAAGTCTATAAAGATGCTACAGCTATATTGTAATTTATGATGCTTTTTATCTAAAATACATGTGTGCATTTGCATTAAGGTTAGCTATAAGTCTATACAAAGAATTAACCGGTATGATAACAAATCAGGAATGAAAAAAAGTATGGCATGTGCACTATTCATTTAAAATTTCACTTTTACAAAAGATAGTGATTACTGATTCGTGACCACATTTTTCAATCCTTTAATATACTCTAATAGGTCAAACTTACACACATCACATAATTTCTTGCAGATATATATGAAGCAATTTGGAAAATCATCCTTACCAAAAAAACACAAAAAATTTTGTTCGTCAAACTCCCTATATACAACTAATATGCCTTTTTGGACGTGTGCTTCAAACAATACTTGTCTCTAACAAACAGCCTTGGCCAAACATATTATAAGCTCAAAGCCACAAACAAAGTTTAAGAGTATATCTAATCAAATACCCAAAAGGATTATTTATCAAAATGCAGTTATAATAAAGAGAGCAAGTAAGATAGAATTGAAAAACGAACTAACTTTTCATAACTGTGAGCTTCGGATTTGGCTCTTGCAACGATCTGTCTCCCATCTGCAGCTAATCCAGCTACACCCTGTATTATGTAGCATCAATTAGAGCACGTTCTGAAGCATGTATTCAACAGACAATAATATCCTGACAAATAAAAACTACTAACTGAAACGCAGTAATAAACTTTGTTTTCCTCTAAACTTATTTATTTTTAAAAAACCTCACACATTCGATTCTCCATCTCCATCTCCATCTCTATCTTACTGACTTACTCACAAACATTTATTTTAGATGTTTTAGTTATTTAATCCTCTATATTATAGAGAATATATAAGTTTAGAGGCTCCAATGCCAAAGCTCTTATTAGAAGTATTTCAAAACCTACATGATACTTAACTGATTATATTGATCTAACACCATGAAAACACAAAACAGACTAAGAAATTTCAAATACAGCAACAATTAAACAATGTAATCAACAAATTGTTTAGAACACTTTCTGAAGCATGCATTCAACATATAATAACAATATCCTGACTTAAAAAAACTATCAAATATCATCCGAGTCTCTATCTCCATCTATATAATTTAACTAAAAAACACACTTTGCTCTAAACTTTGTTTATTTTTATAAAACCTCACACCTCCGATTCTCCGTCTCTATCTTACTCACGAACACTTATGTTAGGTGTTTTCTTAATTCGATATTAACTCGACATGATACTTAGCTGATTATACTACGAAATAGCAACATTTAAACGAACAAATTAAAATATACCATTCCGGAATGACGATGAACCGAATGGATTCTACGGTTAGATCCAGGCAACATCATCTTCGATGCAATCAGCTTCTCCACTCCCTATAATCCACAAATTAATCAAAATTGTTCAAAATCATTTATCAATAAGAACAAATTGTTTGAATTCAAAAGTTATAATGAGCATAGAAACCCTACGATAACAATGCCGTCCTTGCATTTGATACCGACGACGGTGCCGCTGTTGTCGACGGCTTTAGCTGCGTACTCGATCTGGAAAACCCTACCGTCCGGCGAGAAGGTTGTGACCGAGAGATCGTAACCGGTTCCAATGCTACTCATCTTGTTGTGCTTGTTCTAGGGCTGAATTGCCAGGAAATAGTAGTAGTGTTTTGGTGGTGGTTTGATTGGGGGAAAAGTTATATACCAAGCGGAGTGGGTGTCTTTCGTCTCAAGAAAAGAAACGAGACTAGTATTACATTCAAACTTATGCGAAAGCAGGTATAAACGAGTTACTCGAAATCGGATCGATAAAATACTTGAAATGAACCTGTCCTTATTAATGCCTAGTCGAGCCTGAACTTGAGTCGAGCAATAGAGCTTGTTTAGTTCTTAAGGCTGAGCTCGAGTCTTGTTTTGTATGAGAAGATCGATTAGACTTGTTGAACATTAATGGGCTTTGTGTATTTTTAAATTCTAATTGTTTTCAAATTATGTGTATTAATCTCAAATTGAACAGTCGAGTTTGAGCTAGACCGTGGCTCGTTTAAAGTACCGCACATGAGGTTGAGCCTAACTTTGGGGCGCTTAAGGTTTTTCTCATATTAGCTCGAGCCGATTTGATAGTATTGATTTTGGGGGTACTAATTTGGTGTCCTGATTGGGGGTAAAGTTATAATAGTAAGTGGGCGTCTTTCGGCTCAAGAAAAGCAATGAGACTTGTTATTTGCAATTTCACAATTTACATTCAACTTAAGTGATGCGAAAATAGGAATAAATCGGTTACTCAAAATCGGATTTATAAAAAGCTCGAAATAAAACGAGTCTTATCGGGCTTAAACCTTAGCTGAGCAATAAAGCTTGTCTGGTTATTGAGTCTGGGCTCAATTCATGTCTTTTATGGGAATTGAAAAGATCGTTTAGGCTTGCCACGCCTTAGCAGATCTTGTTTACTTATAAGTTTGAACTTATGTTTATGAGTCGAGCTCAAACCTGAAAACATTAACTTGAATTGAGATGAGTTCAAGTGTGACTTTCCGAAAAGCCTAACGAGCCAAACTTGAGTAGTGTATGACTTGGGCTCGGTTGACAGCTCGTCTTAGGAAGAAGAACTTTAGGGGGTGTTTGGCCTAGCTTTTATTTTTAAGCTTATGCTTATATAAAAAATTAGCTTATAGCTTTTTTTCTATTATTTGATAAGCTCTTTTTAAGTGTTTGGATTAGCTTATATTCTACAAGTTAATTATGTGTCTTAATAAGTTGTTAAATCCATCATTCTTTAATTTGTTAGAGTAATAATTACTAATCCACCACCATTTGAGGACAAATAAGTAATTTACACCCTTAAACAAATAAGCTTTATCAAATAAGCTAAAAAACCATCTTTCAATAAGCTTATTCAAATGAGCTTATATAAGCTATAGGCATAAGCTTAAAAAGCTAAGCCAAACACTAATTTAAGCTTATTTTGTAAAAAAAAGCTAAAAAAACTATAAGCTTTGTTAAATAAGCTAGGCCAAACACCCCCTTATTTCATAAAATTACATAAATATCCGGCCCACAACTTAAGGAGGGGTTGTAAAGGCTCGGTGGCCCAATTAATTAAGAGAGCTTCGCTATAGTCAGGTGTTGATTATGGCCCATAATGTATCTTTAGTAATTCTTAATACCTTGGCCGCCAACCCGACTCCACCAAACTAATCGATTGGTCAAGTGTTGTTTAGGCTATATTATATCTCAAATGGGCTCAATGGTTTAAGTTAGCAATTGTCCAAAGAATAATTTATAATACATAAAATATCGAATAACATATGTTAAGAAACAAAAGTTTAGCTTAGAACGATTTCTATTAACCCTTCTAAGAAAAGCTTGTATTAAAAAGTTTCCCTATTTAACCCGGAAATGATAACTTAATCAATTGAATTGAATTGGCATCCCCACATACCTCGCGATAGGAGGCTTGGGAGTAGATAATAACCATGAATGATTTAAACTAGGCCTTACGAGGTTGTCAGTTCGAATCTCGAGCCTATCAGAGTTTTAGTCCTATCGTGTGTTACAACGACTATTAAGTGACAACTAACACTCAAGTCAAACTATAAGCGTGTAGCCTACCAAATAAATTTGCCTTACTAAGAAAACAACCGTTTTTTTAATAGTTTTAACTAATATCTAACTAACTGATTATATACGTTTCGTCTGGTCAATGGTAGCTTAACACTGAACTCCAACTCCCAATTTGGATCTGATAATCATGATTAACATTTAACAACAACACGCTTTGATTTCACAGCTCAATTACCCTAACTAACAACAATGGCGATTACGCAACGTTGGTGGCTACGAGGAGGAGTCGGAAACATCACACTTTTACGGCAACGATGGGGCAAACGTGAATCCGCCATTGCCGTAGCTGGATTCGCCGTTGTTCTTCTCGCCTTCTCCTTCATCATATCATCAGATTCAGGTTCAGGTTCAGATTCATCCGATTTCGTACCGCTCACTCTATTAAGCAATGCTGCTCAACGCGACGCCTGTAAGTATTCTTAACAATTAACTGTGGCGCTTGATTTTGAATGATTAAACTCTTATTTTTGTAAGCAGATGCAGTTAGTAGGTATAAGGTATTTATTAGCTGCTAGCTTATTTATTATATATTCATAGTTCATTCCTGTTAACAGTAGTAAAAGATTAGTTAGTTAGTAGCAACTAGCAAGTGTTGTAAAAATAGCCCGTCAGGCGGTGGGTTACCGTCTAGCGATTAATAGGGAGGATTAATCGGATTGGAATATTTATATGTGATTTCTCAAACTTTCATGTACATACACACATCCAACCCTTGGTTGATCAGCTTTTGTTGCTTAAAGCTGGTCGATGCCGATGCTTAAAACTTGGGTTAAAATAACAGATTTGGACCGCCTACCAATATTTGGGCCCAATTACATGAAATCGAATCAGTAGAGTACCAATTAGCGATTAATCCTGATTTTTATAATTCTGTTAGTAGGTAATCACTAATTAGCCTTTTATCTAGTATAAATACATAGTTAGCTCCACTGTAGCACATTCTAACTTATAAACACATTTTCACATTCTATTTGTGTTCTAGTTTAGATTGAGTTAGATTTTTGTTTATACAAAGTTTACAAATCCTTTGTTTTGAAACGTGATTAGTGAAGAACAAGTGAATCAGTATGCATCACTTATGGGTTAAGCATAGTTATGATACTTGCAACCTCTGAAACGCAGATTGTTTAGATGGAAGTGTTCCTGCTTACCATTTTCAGAGGGGTTTTGGATCTGGATCTAGAAGATGGGTTCTACATATTGAAGTTATTGACCAACTGTAATGTTTTATTGGATAATGAATGTTACTTCCTTGAATCAAAACTTGTTTCAAGCTATTTTTGGTGGAGTAAATGATACATGGTTTTTTAACACAGTTGCACACTCGCACCTTAGCATTTGCCAATTGGAACTGTAAATGGCTAAATGCCTATGCATTGAATATTGTGTGGCTTACCATTATGAACATATAATCTGTAGCGGTCACAATTGATCAACTGTTTTTCTGTTAATGCATTTCTGGCATATCATACTATTTGCGGTAAAAACCTAATTTACTCATGTTTTTATTTTGTTTTAAAAAATGCAGGGTGGAGGTTGGTGCAATTCAGTGGCTTCTTGTTCTTTCCGAAAGACAACTGCCCTAGGATCTTCAAACTACATGGATCGCCAAGTTCAGTTTTCTGGAATTTTGAGTCGTGATCAGTCCCATAATCCAGGTGAATTATGACTATTGATGTCAATTTAATTTGGTCAAAAAGGAAAATCCTGTTGCCTGTAACATCATATTATGAATACTGAGATGTATGCTTGTAAAGCTTGGGAGCCAAGATGTGAATTTTAATGAGAAGGCAATATAGGCCATCTATGTTTGATATTTCAGTAAAAAGGAAAACAAAAAGTAATGTTGCATTTGATATGGACATCTTAATCTAGCATCACGCTTTAGATAATAATCAGAAGAGATAAGTTTTCTGCTAATAAAAGAATTTGTTGCAACATTTGTTCATTTGCTTTGTAAAAAGGTTGTCTTATTTTGATAATCGTTTTATGAATTAACGCGTTGACATTTTTTAGATTTTTACAACTGGAACAAGGTCAAGATACGATACTGTGATGGGGCATCTTTAACTGGACACCCTGAAAGTGAGCAAAAAGTAAGTTTATATATTTGTTTATTTATTTTATAATTTGGGAAATTTCTTTTAAGTATGCTAGTTTAGTATAAACATATGTTTTACCTATTTCAATAATGCAACAGAATGATACTAAACTTTTCTTCAGAGGTCAACTCATATGGGAAGCAATGATGGATGAGCTCTTGTCAATTGGATTATCTAATGCTCAAGAGGTACATTTATAAAATTTTTTAGAGATAATGTATGCGGGGCCGTGGGGGGCACTCACTCACCTTTTTCACCAAGGCCGTTCATGTAATAAAAATATGAAACTACTTTATTGTCTACCAAAGTATGCGCATGGTTTCTTTTATAGTAATTCCTGCCCAAAACATGTCGGATGACCAAAACGACCTTAAATGTTTTAAAACAACAAACTTAAACCAGTAACAAAGGTGCTTCTGTCTTTTCAAAGAAATTAAGGTTATTTGCGTCATTTGACATTATTGGCCGAAATTGGAACTCGTATAGATGAAACCAAGTATATATTTGGGTATCCTGTAAAGTAATTTTAATATATGGGTGGCTTTCATATATATTACCCCATCTATTTACATTCAAATGGTAAAGTTGATTCTATGATGTTTGGTTCAATCACACAAACCTTTATCTCAAACAGATTTTTTGGGTATAAGCTAAAGCCATCAGCAAACCTTTAACCTTTTATATTAATTTTGACTACATATTCTTTTAGCATCTGTACTTATGAAAAGATATATTATACTTGTAATTTTTAAAATAATTTGACAGGCACTTCTTTCTGGATGCTCAGCTGGAGGACTTGCAACACTCATCCACTGTGACGATTTCAGGGAAATTTTGCCAAAAAACGCCAGAGTCAAATGCTTATCTGATGCAGGTTTCTTTCTTAATGAGTATGTTCTTCTGCAATAACCATTAATTGATCACCTCATCAGTGTGCATACGTGTGTGCAGTGTGCATAATATGTATAGAAGCATATATGCATATGTGTGCGTGTATTTTCAATCAAAGAAATGTTGTTTTATTTTTCTTGAAGTGTACCCTGATGCATTTAAATACTTAATATCTGAAATATTGAAGCCTGATACACATATATTATTTGCTGTTTTCTTGAAAGATTGAGAAGTTATGCATCAATTTTCCTTGTTTGTAGGCCAGATATTGCTGATAATGCCACCATCCAGTCATTTTACCATGATGTTGTCCATCTTCAGGTATGTCATTTTATTAAATAGCATAGCACTAGTCTTGAAAAAATTAAGACATATTTAGGACTTAATTTTTTAGTTGAGGTAATAAGTAATTAGGTATATTTATTTATTTGCATTGAATGAATTTTTCTCTTTCTTGAAATCGTGTTTATTAAATGGCATTATGGTCATCAAATTCTCATGTATGGTGATGTCAGGGTGCAGCAGGAAGCTTAAAAAAGGATTGCATAACCAAAATGGAACCATCCAAGGTACCTTATTTTTGTTTTTATTCGTTAATGTTACATTTTATATTTTACAATTTAATTTGTTCTATATCATTAATTCATTGTTGTATTAACACCCAGTGTTTCTTTCCTCAAAATATGATTAAAAGTATAAAAACACCAGTTTTCTTCGTCAACCCAACTTATGACTTTTGGCAGGTACTGTTTTTATTATATTAGTTTTTCTTAGAAACAAAGCAGGCTTTTTCTTACTCTCTTCTATGCATTTTTCTTTTATTCTATTTATTTTTGGCAGATAAAAAACATTTTGGTACCTGGTTCAGCGGATCCTCGTGGTCTTTGGCACAAATGCCATCTCAGCATTCACAATTGTAGTCCTGAACAGATTCAAGTTCTCCAAGGTATTATATTCATGATATTTTCTTAAATATTGTGACCGGGCTATATATTAATGGGGACTTATATATTTATATACAGGATTTAGGAATTCATTTTTGAAGGCATTATCAGAATTTCAGCAAATGAAGGATGTGGGAATGTTTATTAATTCTTGCTATGTGCACTGCCAAACATGGATGTCTGTTACGTGGCATGGTCCAAATTCTCCCAAGATTGATAACAAGGTAATATAAAATATTATATGAAATGATAGACTCCGTATTAGTTTTTATGTCTAAGCTATGGCCTAAGAATGGTCAATGATTTATATTTTATAAACTTTATATAATCACCTAGGTGAATGTGATTAATGATTTAAACTCAAAAGTTTAGTTGTTAACCATAGCCTTAAAACCCTTAACTGTACACTGATTATTTATAATTAATATACCAGTCCAAGGGAAATAAACTTACAGTGCATAAACACATGCTTTTAGAGTAAAATGTAGTATTACCGAATAATTCTCAAAATGGGCGGATTGGGTTACGGGTTTGGGTCAAAACTGATAAATTTTAATATCGGTCAAATCGGGTTGGATTGTCCTGGAAACATGTTTATTTGCCCCTTTGCTTGAATTGTTTAACAATTAATGTACTTACTAGATATGATTGGTAATGTACTGTATTGGTACCAAATATGAACAAAACAGGGTACCGGTAATTCGGTACGGTACCCGCTTTGGTACCACTTCTATTTTTTCCTCTAATCACCATTGATCGTATTGAATTCATTCATAACCATGGGTAATCAAGAAACCAAAAATCATATTAGTTTCATTCCTAATGAAGAAACCAGAACGCGGAAACCGAAACATACAAAATATCCCCAAAAATGTATCAATTTATGTAACATAACAATGAAGGTACGACGGGTACCGGTACCACCAGCACCATATCTTAAGAAAAAAAAAAATTCATGTCAGTACCTAATACCAAAATACCGATACTGATACCGTTTTTACCGAATACTGAAATCAATAAATTTTGGTACCGGTACGGGTACGGTGCTAGTATTCGGAAAAAGAGTCTCATCCTTACTACTTACCAAGTATATCATCTACAAATTGTTATCTTCTTTCTTTTATCAAAGTGTTTTTTAATAATTTAAATATACTTCACTTTACTTTCGACACGTTAGGCCCGTCCTAGTTTAACCAAGTTTTCCAATTTACCAGTTAGATGTAAATATATCTCGAATAAGCCCATTTCTGAGTGTGACATTGAAATTGCCACCTCATTTAGGATTGTAAACGAGCCTAGCTCAGCCCAAGCTCACCTTGAATTGAGCTCTATGTCTAAAGCTTGAGCCTTGGCTCATTTATTATTTATTTAAATGTTATGCACATGTAATTACCTTTTTATATATATATATATAATGCAATATATGTTTATTTTTATCATAATTATATACTTTATTTTACTTATTATGTAATTATATGTTTATTATATTAAATAATATAAACTATTACATTTATGTAAATACTAGGACCTTGTTTATTAAATGAGCTTCAATTTAAACGCTTACTAACTTATATTATTTCTTGATGGCCTGTTAGACAATTGCAGAATCAGTTGGTGATTGGTTTTTCGAGCGAAAGGAATCAAAGCATATTGACTGTCCATATCCTTGCAATCCTACTTGCTACCATATGGATTTCACCGGGCCAAAATTGCATTAACCATAACTATAACACTGACATCGTGTGTGTGGAATCATCAACACGATAATGTAATTGAATTCTCTTGTTTATATTTTATGACTATTTGGTACTATTTGTTAGTGACAATTTGCAGAAAAGCTTTTTGTCTAGATAATCTAATGGGTGTTCTATTGGTAAATTGAAATGGATCAAAATAGGCAAAGGATGATCATAATGTTTATACGTTTTTAAGTGTTTGCATACTTTTTTTTACTATGAAATCTTTCAATAAAACAAAAATTACGGTCTAATTATGGCGAATGTTGATGGAATTCAGTTTAAGATTTATACTACTGGCCAATTGGCTTGGTTTTAAAAAGCGTGAAGCACATGTTGTAACACCCCAACCTGGAACACGCTAACGTGTTACTATTACAGATATCAAATCAACGCCACAATCCAAAATACAACAAAAATTAATGCAACCTACGTCATATTATTAAACCAAATGAATTAACTTTTAGAAGCTTGCACTTCATTTTTTTATCTCTCATCACTAAATTCCCAGAATCCCGGATCACCTGAAAACAAAATAAGAAAAACAAAACAAGAAAACACGGCTGAGCCAAAAATTGCCCAGTAACGGAAAGAACAATAGTATAGGTAAGGACAGACGTAAGAGAATAAATATACGAACTTCAATTCAAACTCGAAACCAACCCTTTTTACCTAAACATATACTTAATAAAATTCGGATGTATGATCCGACACTTGGCCAGAACATGGTCAAACGCATGCGGAAATATATCAGAACTATAACAAAAACACCCAGAGCCAGAAACATATAACTTGTAACATATAATGTGTGACGTGTAACATATAACGTGTAACATTTAACTGAACTATAATTAAATGCGAAACATAATCCGATACACGATCGGGACGTAATCTGAATATACTCAAATTTAACCAAATGCGTATACACATATCAAAACGGACCAGAAATATAGCGAAACAAAATATAATTGCTAAAATACACGACGATGATGTTAAAATAAATAGGTCGTGTAATACGGAAGCACCCAGAGCCTAAACAGAGGGGTACACAGCTAGCTAGTCCATGCACCAAAGAGACGGTGTGAGTGGCGTGCACACATTGTTCCATCTCAAACAGAAGTCAGGAGTCAGGAGTCGGAGCTAAGATCGATCTATACGCCTCTAAGTGGCCAAGGTACTACATGAGTACTTTCAGAGACGCCGTGAACTTTGATTACGCACTGTCACGATAAGTGCCATGTCAGGAGTCAGGAGTCGGAGCTAAGATCGATCTATACGCCTCTAAGTGGCCCTAATACTTCAAAAGTACTAGTTAGAGACGCCGTGAACTTTAATTACGCACTGTCACGACAAGTGCCATGTCGTTGACGCCCCAACGAAAAGTCAGAAAATGCTCGGGTAACAGAGTACTAAAACTAAAAACATATAACTAAAATATATTATATAAAATAACTGAACTCAAAATATAACCGACGCGTAACGAAAATCCGTACTACAAAGTAACGGAATAGATTCAATACTATTAGTAAACGAGAACAAAAGCCGCACTACGAAGTAACGGAATATAATTAATACTATTAGAGAAAGAAACCAGAAACCGTACTACGAAGTAACGGAATAAATAATACTAAGAGTAAACGAAAACAGAAACCGTACTACCAAGTAACAGAATATAATTAATACTAAGAGGAAACAAAGACGGAAACCGTACCTTAGTTTAGCAAGCAAAGCAAAACGACTAAATACACGGTTAACGACCAAGAGCGCCTACAATTTAATTGCAATCAAATCAGGTTTATTTAGCTTAGTTACGCTGTCCGTTTTGTTGGTTGGTTGATGTTCCGGCGACAAAGACTTTAAACTTTTAACATATATCTTTTCGTAGTTGTCTACGATTCTCAAAAGACATGCTTTCTTAAACACCAAATAATTAGTTATAATTTTATCAATATCAGTTACTTGTTTGCTAATTAAACAAGTTGTTTTGAATAAAATAAAAGTATAACTTCGTGGATTTAGATGTATTTATTTATATCTAAACAACATATATTTTGTTGAATGAAAACAATACGTATGGTATTAATTTGTTTGACTAGACCAGTAAGTTTTGGATTATAAAATACCATCACTTATCCCATTTAGTTATAAAGATAGGACTAGGAGAACCAACTATAAGGCTACTTTTTAGTTTATAACTTTGGAGCAGCATGAGAGCTTTTATAACACTTATCAAACGTCTGCAACATATTCATGGTTCACGTTATTAAAAACATGTAATGCAACTATATTAAGGAAAAGCTCTCAACCAGAATGTGTGTTTACGTTAACATATAAGCAGACGAGGAACAAACTAGATATTCAACTGATCTCATAATCAGTCACGTAAAAACACATAAAATAGTTTTTAGCCGCGCCGGAACCTAACCAACAGTCATGAAACAATTACGGTGAGCTCGAATTCGTTACCTCATAAGCCGAACAAAACCGTGAGGGAACACAGGTGTGTGACGGTTGCTGAATAGCGGAACAAGACGTCAATGGTGAGCAACAGTGCGGTACGCGGTGGCCGTAGCGACTATGACTGGTGACTGTGGCGATAGATTTTGAGTGGCGTTCGAAAGGTGACGGAGGGCGGTGATAGCTCCAACTGAGGCGGAGGTGGCGGTGGTGTCGCTAACGAAGGCGGAGGACACAAATATAACTGATAGGGTTATGGTGAAAGAGATTAAGAGGCTTTTTAAATCGATAGAGACGTGAAGGACATGAAATCAAACTCCTTATTTATTTGATAGTTTGTTGAGGAAGATAAACTTTCCCATCCATTTGTTATCGTATGTATCTATATTAACGAATTTGAAACAAAATCAAATCCCGATATAGCCGTATGGTTTGTTGAGATAGCCTTACGTAAGTCGGCTGTGATGCAGATCATGTGTTCTTCAAACTGGTTTTCACGAAAAGGCAATAATGGTCCCTCTACTTTGTTTCATAATTTATTTCCACAATTACTTAGCAAACATTTTACTTTAGTGTTTGTTTTAAGTAACCTTTTACTTTTGGTTATTATTACTCATGTGTATGTTAAAATAGTATTTATGTTAAAAAGTTTAGCTTATATTTCATTAACGTTCTACCCATTTACGAGATACTAACACTTTTAATTAATGATGTACTTGGAGGTGATAAGACTAGTTCAAAAATTATATCTTGAAATTTTAGGACTAGGTATGCTTATTATCTATCTATTTATTTAAATTGTTTATTTATATGAGTTTGCAACGATATACTACAATAATAATATTCAAATTCTACTTAATGGTATCTTTACTCAAATCATAAGTGATAATATATATATATATATATGTATATATATATATATCGTTAACAAGTTAACCCACGTATATATATTATCTTACCTCTAATACCATTTGATTACATATCAAATTTGAGTTCCCAACGAAATTCTAAATTCAATACAATTTCCATTAAACCATAATCATCTTATTTTATTATCATAAAATTTAGCTATTATAATTATTATCTGAAAAATTCGGATATTACAATTCTTCCTTCCTTAAAATAAATTTCGTCCTCGAAATTTGATATATATAATTAATGAAAATAAATTTTAGATATAACAAATACATAACAGAATTTAATTTTTCACTGTTTCGAACATCGAAAAATTAAACACACCAAACCACAAGAGTTTTGGTAGAATAGATGAAACTGGGATTTAGAGGTATTGGGAAGCGATGGCTTATTGGAGACAAATAACTGACAATGTAACAAATAAAATTGAATAACTAATGGCTAGAGAAGGATACCTAGTCGTGAGAATAATACTGAATTATTAAGTATATATCCTATGAATGTCTGAGTATTACAGTTCTACCCTTCTAAAAAAAATTTCGACCTCGAAATTAATAATTAAGCTAAAATAATTAAGCATAAATGAAATAACATAAAAAAAACAAATTCAAAATGAAACTTTAGACTTCACGGATTAGGAGAAACATAATGTTTTTTTTTTTTTTTTTTTTTTTTTTGAAAACGGAAAATTTATATGAATACATTTAAGATGACTAATAAAAAAAAATGGTAAATAAAGACATTAGCATGCACTCAATAGCTAAATCTAAAAACAATTAACTGACGCATGTGACTTATAAGTTGAACAAGTAGTAGCCAATCAGACACTTCGAAAAACCCAAGACTTAAATATAAAAATTCAAACACACGTCTTGAATGTTAATATAAATTTCTTAACTCGTATATAGTTAATTAAATAAATAACAAAAGGCACGTAACACTAGCACAGAATAGTGAAAACTTAGGATGTCATATTAGAGTATTAGAGAAACATTTATCGGCACAATGGGATTTTAGTAGCACACAAACGTACCTGTAAATTCACGATTACGTTCGCGACCATAATCGTCAATTTACCTTACGACCGCGTCCTAACTGTCCTTCCATTATGCATCTTAAAACATGGTTAACCTTTTTTTTTTTTTTTTTTTTAAAAAAAAAATTAGACGTGATGAAAAACTAATTAAGAAGCGATGTCCAAATTCTTATGCGTGCTTACTAATACTAAGTGTCGCATCTATTCAAAAGTATAAGTGTTTCGGAAACGTCTGAAGTCATATGTAATAGCAAAGTCTGAATGGGGCATAGAGGAGTAACTCAAATCATGATCTCATCAACTGTGTTGAACATTGTCTTCGGAAGTTATTGTTTTCTTTGGTAGAGAGTAAGCGAAAACAGCGGTAGAAGCACTTAACTTATTATAAACGAGAAAGTCATTAAGTGAAATAAATGTCAACGTACGGTCAATATTAGAGCGATCTTGTACCCTTAAATTTAAAATCACAAAATCATGAGCAAGAAAATTGAAAAGAAAGTAATCCTAACCCAGCGTCTACCCATTATCTCACAAGTCTGATTTTAAGGTTTAAGTTTTCTACAGGAAAGAGCCTTAGTTCTGATACCATAACTGTAACACCCCAACCCGGAACAGGCTAACGTGTTACTATTACAGATATCAAATCAACGCCACAATCCAAAATACAACAAAAATTAATGCAACCTACGTCATATTATTAAACCAAATGAATTAACTTTTAGAAGCTTGCACTTCATTTTTTTATCTCTCATCACTAAATTCCCAGAATCCCGGATCACCTGAAAACAAAATAAGAAAAACAAAACAAGAAAACACGGCTGAGCCAAAAATTGCCCAGTAACGGAAAGAACAATAGTATAGGTAAGGACAGACGTAAGAGAATAAATATACGAACTTCAATTCAAACTCAAAACCAACCCTTTTTACCTAAACATATACTTAATAAAATTCGGATGTATGATCCGACACTTGGCCAGAACATGGTCAAACGCATGCGGAAATATATCAGAACTATAACAAAAACACCCAGAGCCAGAAACATATAACTTGTAACATATAATGTGTGACGTGTAACATATAACGTGTAACATTTAACTGAACTATAATTAAATGCGAAACATAATCCGATACACGATCGGGACGTAATCTGAATATACTCAAATTTAACCAAATGCGTATACACATATCAAAACGGACCAGAAATATAGCGAAACAAAATATAATTACTAAAATACACGACGATGATGTTAAAATAAATAGGTCGTGTAATACGGAAGCACCCAGAGCCTAAACAGAGGGGTACACAGCTAGCTAGTCCATGCACCAAAGAGACGGTGTGAGTGGCGTGCACACATTGTTTCATCTCAAACAGAAGTCAGGAGTCAGGAGTCAGGAGTCGGAGCTAAGATCGATCTATACGCCTCTAAGTGGCCAAGGTACTACATGAGTACTTTCAGAGACGCCGTGAACTTTGATTACGCACTGTCACGATAAGTGCCATGTCAGGAGTCAGGAGTCGGAGCTAAGATCGATCTATACGCCTCTAAGTGGCCCTAATACTTCAAAAGTACTAGTTAGAGACGCCGTGAACTTTAATTACGCACTGTCACGACAAGTGCCATGTCGTTGACGCCCCAACGAAAAGTCAGAAAATGCTCGGGTAACAGAGTACTAAAACTAAAAACATATAACTAAAATATATTATATAAAATAACTGAACTCAAAATATAACCGACGCGTAACGAAAATCCGTACTACAAAGTAACGGAATAGATTCAATACTATTAGTAAACGAGAACAAAAGCCGCACTACGAAGTAACGGAATATAATTAATACTATTAGAGAAAGAAACCAGAAACCGTACTACGAAGTAACGGAATAAATAATACTAAGAGTAAACGAAAACAGAAACCGTACTACCAAGTAACAGAATATAATTAATACTAAGAGGAAACAAAGACGGAAACCGTACCTTAGTTTAGCAAGCAAAGCAAAACGACTAAATACACGGTTAACGACCAAGAGCGCCTACAATTTAATTGCAATCAAATCAGGTTTATTTAGCTTAGTTACGCTGTCCGTTTTGTTGGTTGGTTGATGTTCCGGCGACAAAGACTTTAAACTTTTAACATATATCTTTTCGTAGTTGTCTACGATTCTCAAAAGACATGCTTTCTTAAACACCAAATAATTAGTTATAATTTTATCAATATCAGTTACTTGTTTGCTAATTAAACAAGTTGTTTTGAATAAAATAAAAGTATAACTTCGTGGATTTAGATGTATTTATTTATATCTAAACAACATATATTTTGTTGAATGAAAACAATACGTATGGTATTAATTTGTTTGACTAGACTAGTAAGTTTTGGATTATAAAATACCATCACTTATCCCATTTAGTTATAAAGATAGGACTAGGAGAACCAACTATAAGGCTACTTTTTAGTTTATAACTTTGGAGCAGCATGAGAGCTTTTATAACACTTATCAAACGTCTGCAACATATTCATGGTTCACGTTATTAAAAACATGTAATGCAACTATATTAAGGAAAAGCTCTCAACCAGAATGTGTGTTTACGTTAACATATAAGCAGACGAGGAACAAACTAGATATTCAACTGATCTCATAATCAGTCACGTAAAAACACATAAAATAGTTTTTAGCCGCGCCGGAACCTAACCAACAGTCATGAAACAATTACGGTGAGCTCGAATTCGTTACCTCATAAGCCGAACAAAACCGTGAGGGAACACAGGTGTGTGACGGTTGCTGAATAGCGGAACAAGACGTCAATGGTGAGCAACAGTGCGGTACGCGGTGGCCGTAGCGACTATGACTGGTGACTGTGGCGATAGATTTGAGTGGCGTTCGAAAGGTGACGGAGGGCGGTGATAGCTCCAACTGAGGCGGAGGTGGCGGTGGTGTCGCTAACGAAGGCGGAGGACACAAATATAACTGATAGGGTTATGGTGAAAGAGATTAAGAGGCTTTTTAAATCGATAGAGACGTGAAGGACATGAAATCAAACTCCTTATTTATTTGATAGTTTGTTGAGGAAGATAAACTTTCCCATCCATTTGTTATCGTATGTATCTATATTAACGAATTTGAAACAAAATCAAATCCCGATATAGCCGTATGGTTTGTTGAGATAGCCTTACGTAAGTCGGCTGTGATGCAGATCATGTGTTCTTCAAACTGGTTTTCACGAAAAGGCAATAATGGTCCCTCTACTTTGTTTCATAATTTATTTCCACAATTACTTAGCAAACATTTTACTTTAGTGTTTGTTTTAAGTAACCTTTTACTTTTGGTTATTATTACTCATGTGTATGTTAAAATAGTATTTATGTTAAAAAGTTTAGCTTATATTTCATTAACGTTCTACCCATTTACGAGATACTAACACTTTTAATTAATGATGTACTTGGAGGTGATAAGACTAGTTCAAAAATTATATCTTGAAATTTTAGGACTAGGTATGCTTATTATCTATCTATTTATTTAAATTGTTTATTTATATGAGTTTGCAACGATATACTACAATAATAATATTCAAATTCTACTTAATGGTATCTTTACTCAAATCATAAGTGATAATATATATATATATATGTATATATATATATATATCGTTAACAAGTTAACCCACGTATATATATTATCTTACCTCTAATACCATTTGATTACATATCAAATTTGAGTTCCCAACGAAATTCTAAATTCAATACAATTTCCATTAAACCATAATCATCTTATTTTATTATCATAAAATTTAGCTATTATAATTATTATCTGAAAAATTCGGATATTACACATGTAGACTATAAGGCCTAAGACCGAGGGCCAAGGCAAAAGTGCAAAGCGTGAAAAGGCACCGCTTTTTGTATGTGACACACAATTTATATATGTAATTTTATTTGTTAATTCTCACTTCTAGAATTTAATATATAAATAACTTATACAAATAACTTATATTTACTAAGGATGAGATCGGTATCGTGCATGCACCTAAAATACTAATAACGACTATTAACAAAACGGGGTACCGAATACTGTATCGAATGTATTGGTATTTCGGTATGGTACCCGCCAGAGGGGGCAATCAGGGGCGGACCCACATATATGAGATTGGGGTCCCGAGACACCAATGTTTTTTAAAAATTCTTTAGAGACGGTATATTAAATTTGTGAATGACCCCATATAAATTAGTAGTTGGACCCCATACTACAAACTTCTATGTGGTGGAGTGGTAACTTTCTTGTTTTCCAAGTGAAAGGTCATGTGTTCAAGTCTTGTGAACCTGTTTTTTTTCTTTTTAAATTCCTATATTTATATGAAGTAGCATTGGGAACAACCGTGTGTGTATTATTTGACAAATTCCTACTAGATATAAGTTTATTAGGGCTTTAAACTTGCAGCAATGAAACAACAAAAAATTTACGGCTCACCTTCCTCCTCTACGTCACCGGACTATGCCATCTCCAGCTTCCGCCCCTCTTAACCAAGTCTCCGACTTTGTCTCATACAAGCCACAAAAGGTAATTTTATGAGTAATTGATTGATTTTGTAATGGTAATTTATGTTGTATTATCAAACTATGACTTAGTTTTGTTAAAAACTTGAATTTTAGAGCTAATTGATTGATTTTGTAACGGTAATGATCAAATTTCTGTTTATTACGATATTGTTTTTTTTTTAATTATATTCCTTGTCTCGACCCGACCCGAAAAATCCGAACCACCCAAATTTGGGACCCCGTTGGATAAAATTTCTGAGTCCGCCACTGGGGGCAATCCTGACCCAAATCCATTCATTTGGGTCAGTTTGGGTTATTTTAAAAACCAAATGGGTTGGTATAGGCTGGGTAGTATAATTAAAAGGGTCAGAACGGGTTATATATAAAAATATATAATATTAAGACGGGTCAAATTGGGTTGATGTTTTATAAAAAAAGGGTTGTTAGGGTTAATTATTCATCTGCTCGGTAACCCAATGGGTCAAACTATTTCTTCTAGCCACCACCGCCTCTTTAGTCTCTATTGCCGGCGGGTAACAACAGCCAATCCGTCACCACCACCAACCTTTGCCGCCGTGAGCTACAATTCGTCACCACCACCACCGCCGCCGACGTTCGCCGCTGAAAACTACAGTTCATCTTCATCTCTAAGTAATCAACTTTGATTGATTTGTGTATAGAGGTGGCAATTGGGTTGGGTTGGGTTGGGTTGGGTCGGGTCAAAACGAGTTTCGATTCAGTTTTTTTATTTGACCAACGAATCTGCGCGGTTTCCAACATGTTACAACTTGTTTTAACAACAAAAGCTTGTTTAAGTGATTTTTCAGTTCATTTCATCACGTAACAGCTCGTTTAAGCGATTTTTCAGTTCGTTTCAGTAAGTAACATCTCGTTTAAGTGATTTTTCATTTCGTTTCAGCACGTAACAGCTCGTCTAAGCGATTTTTCAGTTCGTTTCAGCACGTAACAGCTCGTTTAATCGATTTTTCAGTTCGTTTCAGCACGTAACAGCTCGTTTAAGCGATTTTTCAGTTCGTTTCTGCACGTAAAAGCTCGTTTAAGCGATTTTTCAGTTCGTTTCTGCACGTAAAAGCTCGTTTAAGCGATTTTTCAGTTCGTTTCAGCACGTAACAGCTCGTTTAAGCGATTTTTCAGTTCGTTTCAGCACGTAACAGCTCGTTTAAGCGATTTTTCAGTTCGTTTCAGCACGTAACAACTCGTTTAAGTGATTTTTCAGTTCTAACCACTTAAACGAGCTGTTGCGTGCTGAAACGAACTGAAAAATCGTTTAAACGAGTTGTTAAACGAACTGAAAAATTACTTAAACGAGCTGTTGCGTGCTGAAACGAACTGAAAAATCGCTTAAACGAGCTGTTGCGTGCCGAAACGAACTGAAAAATCGCTTAAACGAGCTGTTGCGTGCCGAAACGAACTGAAAAATCGCTTAAACGAGCTGTTGAAATGAACTGAAAAATCGCTTAAACGAGCTGTTGCGTGCCGAAACGAACTGAAAAATTACTTAAACGAGCAGTTACGTGCTGCAACGAATTGAAAAATCGCTTAAACAAGCTGTTACGTGCTGAAACGAACTGAAAAATCGCTTAAACGAGCTGTCGCGTGCTGAAACGAACTGAAAAATCGCTTAAATGAGCTGTTGCGCGCTGAAACGAACTGAAAAATTGCTTAAATGAGCTGTTGCGTGCTGAAACGAACTGAAACTTCGCTTAAACGAGCTGTTACGTGCTGATATGAACTGAAACTTCGCTTAAACGAGCCGTTACTTGCTGAAACGAACTGAAAAATCGCTTAAACGAGCTGTTACTTGCTGAAACGAACTGAAAATTCGCTTAAACGAGCTGTTACGTGCTGAAACGAACTGAAAATTCGCTTAAACGAGCTGTTACGTGATGAAATGAACTGAAAAATCGTTTAAACGAGCTGTTACGTGATGAAATGAACTGAAAAATCACTTAAACGAGCTTTTCTGTTAAAACGAGCTGTAACGTGTTGGAAACGCGCTGATTCGTTGGTAAAAAAAAATTGACTCGAAACCTGTTTTGACCTGTTCCTACCTTGACCTGTTCTAACCCGAACTTGTTGACCCTAATCCGTTCCGACCCGAACCAAAACAACCTTTTTTTTAAGTGACCCGTTTCGACCCTAACCCGTTTTAACCCTAACGCGTTCCGACTCATGACCCGTTTCGACCCAACCCAACCCAACCCAATTGCCACCTATAGTACCCGCTTTGATTTTCAATATCAATTTTGTTTTGTAACCAAAACCAAAATTTAGGAATGAATTCGGTTCGGGTTTTACATAAACATAAAACCAAACTGTTTTCAATTCATTTTTTTCGATTTCAAATGTTTTTTTTTTTTCTTGCACACCCTTAATTTAAAGGATTCATTGCCTTTTAAAAAAATAATAATAACTATAATAATAAGAAAGACATGAAGAAAACGTGTGTAACGAAGTGGCGAAAACAAACAATAAATTACCAATTAAATTAAAATCATCTTGTTGAATAATAATACTAATTAATTAATTAATAATATTCTTCGTTCCACCAACAACTTGTTCTCCTGAATCGGAAACCGCCTTCGTTATCGGTAATTTATTTTTAATTCAATCGTATCGGTACAATTCTGTTATCTCAATCGTTGATTTGAAATTGGAACGATTAATTCAGTTTAATCGTATTTGGTGGTTGAACGATTAGTTGAATTTTGGCATCGGAATCGTACGTTGATATTGAATGATTATGTTTGCAGTTTAGATTAGAAATCGTTTTGTTTTCGTTGTAGAAGCTAAAACTGTAATTGATATCATATTATTATTATTATTATTATTATTATTGATAGGTTTGTTAACGGTGAGTCCCAGTTGATTCAAATCTATGCTCGGTGTGAACGAGCCGAGCCGACCTCGAATTAGCCTTGTTTCGAGCTGGACTTGTTTATTATTTATTAATTATTATACTAATACTTATACCTGATTTTTATATAAATTTTCATATGTAACATAATGCATAGTATGTACTTATTAAGAATTATAATATTAATATATAAGTTATATTTGATAAATTAAATAAAAATTAGATAAGTAATAGGCTTGCGAGCCAGCTCAAGCTCGACAAGTGAAGCTCTGGCTAGTTTATTAAACGGGTTTATTTTTAAGGTCGAGCTCGTTTAAGCTCGGCTCGATTCAAATTTTTAATGAGCAGATCTCGAGTAGCTCACGAGCTGTTTGACTTGTTTACACCCCTATTTCGATGGTTTTGTTTATAAGTTGTTACATATATTTTGCTAAATTGCTTTCACAATGATTCTGGTTTAGTTCATTATGATATTGCCATAATTTCAGTTCTAGGTCATGTAATTCAAGTGATTTGAATTTTAGATAGCTAAAGTGGATAGAATGATCTCTATTATTGCCTGTCGGTGTCTATCCTTTTGTATGGGTGTAAGTACAAAAGACAGTATAAAGTACATAAATCTTGTAATAAGAGGTTAAATGAAGGTGCTGGTGACATATGTGTATGCAATGTTAGAATAATTTAAGTTTTAGAGGACTTTGCAAGTGTATGATAGATGGTGTCTCGATTTTTCTTAGGATTTCATAATATCTTCTTTTAATTTGTATGTGTTCATTTTCATTAGATAGTTGTAAACGTGTAATCTTGCAAAGATGGATGTGTATATGTATGAGCTCTGTTAGTTAGAACTTAAAATGTCTGTTTAAGATTTTTGTCAACAATTACACGTGATTACTGCAATATCTTGTTTCACCTCTGTTTCTTTATCAGATATTTTGTATAGTATCATTCATTGTTCTTTCTTTTCTTTCTCAAACTTATGACTTTAATGCATACCTTATAGTAAAACCGTCTTCATTAGTGGAACAAAATGATCATATATAATCTTGGTTTGTGGTGATATATACCATATGCTTATAAGTACTTGAATATTTTCCATAAATACCTTGCAATATACTATTCATTGCAGAAGGTGTTTTCTTATTGTTGATTTGTTGCCAACATATATCTTCTTATCACTTAATTGGAATTTAAAACTGTACATGGTTTAATCTTCCTGTAACTTTCTCTTATTATCACTTTGATATGGATTCAAATATGTACATTTAGCATTTGTAGTTTAATTCTTAGTGATGGCATGTGCCTAATAATTCATTGATGTTAAAATTGTGTTGTTTTTATTGCAGCTTGTGTGTACTTACATAAAGAAATAATGGATGAGACATCTAAGGTTTCGTCAGTACAGGAGGTAAGATTCTGAATTAGTTCAAAGTTCGTTTGTGAATGTTTATATAATAAACGAATTATGTCCGTGAATGTTCGTTTACATTCATTATGCTCGTTAGTTTAAATAATTTTTTAGGCCCAACTCATTCTACTTCACATTAGATTTAACTAACTTAGCTCAGTTATGTTCGTTCGTTGATGCTCGTGAACCGTTTGTTTGTACAGTTAACTAACAAACACGAACACCTTCATTTTCTTAACGAATAAACACGAGCAAGAAAACCTGTTCGTTTAACTGTTTTTGTTCTATCATACCGTTCATTTACAAGCACATGTAGCACAAATAATAACCATTACGTTTATTACATTGTGCTTTTTAGGAGGAAGTTATTAAGAAAAAGTACGGAGGCATTGTTCCAAAAAAGCCCCCACTTATTTCTAAGGCAAGATTCGTAACTTTGTAGACTTTGGGATTCATTGTAATTTTAGCCTTTTAGGTGTTGTTCGTTTTATATGAGATATTGAATTCATTTTAGGATCATGAACGGGCTTATTTTGATTCAGCTGACTGGGCTCTCGGAAAGGTAAACATCATGAGAATTTGTTGACTGGCGTTTTTTAAAATTAATATATATTAATGGACCTAAAATATAATGTTAATTTTGACAGCAAGGTGTAGAGAAGCCCAAAGGACCTCTCGAGGCTCTTCGGCCCAAACTGCAAGTAAGTGAATCTTGCTGTTTTATTACAAATTACTTTATGTTCCTAGAAGTGATATATTTCTATCTTATATTTTTAAGCGAGTTTTCGTTTACTTATTTGGCCCTGTTACCATTCAGCCAACTCAACAACAAACGCGATACAGGAAATCACCTTGTGCACCCGCAGATGGTGAAGGTACGTGTGTTAAAGTTTGACTTGCAACATCTGACCTTTTACGTTAAAAAAATTTAGAAACAGTTAACATTAATCTGTTTGCTGATAACTAGAAAACTCATATAATGAAAAATTATTCTGAAATTGGGTCGGGTAGGTTGACTAGAAACAATTGTTATTCATTTTTAAATAATACTTGTTATGCATAGTTACCACATTATCACAAAATTTATATTGCTAAATTGCTAAAACAAATTTTTCTACAAAAAATATAATGATGTAGAAGACTGTATGCATTACAAACACAATATAAGCAACTTTCAAACCATTCCACTCATTTTTCGTGGTAACTAATGGTTTACATAACCCTAAATCGGCTCGTGTGAGCCCAAATTTTATGTTTTTTTTAAACCATTTGGAGACCAAGCTTAGCTAATTTATTTGGTGTTTAAATAGATGGAAATGGTACACCGTCATCCGAAGACGCAGCCATGACTGAATGAGAAATTGGTGATCTCATGAAACTTGTTATTAATTCTCTCTTTTTTAGATTTCATGATTAAATACATGCACTGCAAACATATTATGATACATATATGCAATCTGCATTTTTTTTCCCTTTGAATGTTTTTGTTTCTGTTTTCTATTCTACTTCAAGCTATATTCAACTAGTTTTCCACTGGGATGAATTGCTCTGCTACTTTATAATGCTCCAAATTGGCTTGACTTTGACTTTTATTTCCAAACGAATTCGTGAACACTAAGCTTGATATAAAGTTATAAACACTCTCCCGATGCAACCAACATTAACGACACATTTCTCTGTAGTTTCATCTAAGTTATAGTTTGAAATGATAACAGTAAGATGTTATAATGAAATGAAATCTTTGAAAAGATAGTGATAAAATAAGATTTAGCTGTTTAAATCTGTAGTGATTAGGAACTAATAACTAATAAGTTTGGAGTATATTATGCTTTCTGGTAATTCCAGAAATAATTTATTCATGACTAGTGATTTCACAGAAACTGCACATTTAATAAGTTAGGATCCTAAAAATAACAAAGAAATCATAAAATTTAAATGCAAATATTAAATATGAGATTATATTACATGAGGTTAACTAGAAATTAAGACCAACTACAAATATTATCACCAAACCATCTCTCAACCACCTTTCAACGCATACTAACGATCATTTAGGAGGGCAAAACGTGATAACATATCGCGAGGCCCGACACTTATTAAGACTCGCAGAGTCATCAAACGCGTAACTATACGCTTTTGGGCATATTGCCTTGAAAAGATGCGCAAACAGTGTCGGTTTACACGTGTTTGGGTTTGCATAAGCGCCTGTACAACAATATTTAGGCGACATCATTGCCAAACACGCACTCTTACACCCGACAACTCGACCACCAACTTTCACCTCGAGTGCAGATGGACAACACACGTTTAGATCAACCTCACACGCTGCCCGACCGCACCCGACACCTCCACCAACCGGGGCCATTGCAACTGGAATATTAAACCCATCTACCAAACTCACATCATAGAAATGCAAGGGTGAAGTTGATGACCCGAGTGTCATTTCCACCACGGTGGCTGGCGGTTCACCGCCACTGCCCTGGCAGTGTAACTGGTCGGAGCAACCACCGGTGACACATTGACCTTTACCGTTATTGTTGAAATAACAACCTTGTCTTGCCCATATTCTCCCGGACCATTTATCTTGTACATCAATGACTACTTCCTCCGCGCTACCCAATCGGAAACCACCATCTTTCGGGCTCGGGTGGCCCGCACCGCCTTGTAGACCGGGCCATATGGTTTCCCTGCAGTTGTTGACCAGAATCAGCTGAACTCCATCTGCATTATGTAATTATGTTAAAAAGAGTAAAACATCTAAAAGTAAAACTCATTGATTTGTACATTTTTCCTACAAGATTCAAATCAATATACATATTTTCAGAAAAAATTGAATCATAATCAATGATAAAAACTTTTTATGTTAATAATAAAAATATATTATTAATATTACTAAATATATGAAGTTAATAATAATGATAATAATTATAATAATTAATAATCGATAAATAAAAATTTTGGCAATTTTTTTTAAATGTATTAAAAGAAAAGGTCTTATCCAAAATTTATAGAAAATTCCTACTAAAATCAAAATAAACTGAACATAACTATAAATAATAGTAGTAACAAAATTTTAAAAAAATAACGTTCCTTTTTTTTAAATACTAAAAAGATAAATAAATAAAAAATATCCTAATAATAATACAAATATATTAAAAAGTTAAAAATTTTGTCATAAACTTGTAAGAATTTCCCAACATTTTTGTTTTTTTCGCCGGAAATTTCGGTATGAAGTTTTAATGAGTAATCTAGTAGTGAAAGCTAGAGTAAATTATATGCAAAGATGAAGATTGAGTTTGGAGGGATAAAGGTTTGCATGGATTACTTGAAGTGAAGAAACATAGGAACATGCACATGAGTACTAAAATGAAGGGAGAGTATGATGATATCCCCATTGTTGTTGCTATGGTTGTGTGTGCTGTGCTGTGTTGGGTTTATACTTTATAGAGTGTCAGAGTATGTGTGTGTGTGTGTGTCACTTTCACTTTGTGGGAGTCAAAAAGATGGTTATAGATAGATGCATTGCTTCCATGGGAGGGTTGTTTTTGCATTATCTAAAGTTATAAAAAGAAAAGCTTGTAATACTATGATATCCACATCATATATGTTATGCATTAAAAATGTTACATTTGTGTTCTTTATAACCTTTATATCGAACGCCAACAATAAGATTCTCTTAAGTGAGTGTTTCTAATTTATAAAGTATATTTTGATTTCATTTAGTGTTTGTGCTTGAAAGAATATTATTATTATTATTAATAACTATAGAGTAAATTTCCAGGATAATTCTCGGATAAGTATTTGACATGTATCCAACCCATTCTATGAAGCTGGGTTTGTAACCCCGTGTTCGAATCCTGCCCAACCCAAATCGATAATCCTCTTTCGCAGTTAGGGCCAATAACAGTTCACAAATTCGTTCATTTGTGATTTGTCTTTGTTTTGTTAGAATTGTCAATGTTTCAATTGTAATTAGAGATGTGCTTTGTCTTTGTTTAATTAGAATTATCAATGTTTAACAGGGGTCGGAAGAGAGTTGGTGTCAAAATTTTATAAGGGTCGATCGGGATTTTAACATATATATACCAAAGGTGTAGGTCCGCCAATGGACTTAACCAAATTGGGTCCCCCTTCCTTCCCTTTTTGTGGACCGATTTCCAGTTCAGTTGTAATTGGAGAGTTAACCTTTACGAATTGTGTCCCCTATCCTTGGCGCTTTTATTAATCAAATTCTAGTTCGTGATAATATTACGTTTTAAAATATAGGTTTATAATGGTTGTTTCTAAAAATTTGTGATTTTTCTTTACATACAAAAAAAGTTTACATAATTTTTTTAGGCCGGTAAGGTATATTTATATTATTTCATTTTACAGAACTTATCTTTCTAAAGCATAAAACTCATTTTATTCGAAGGAATATGTTAAATTATTTAAAAACCTTAAAAAAAGTTGCTACAATGGACTAAACTTAAATACTTAACAACTTATGCTTAATGGTACCAGGTTAATGATACTATAATTATTACAATATTATCTTTGCTTTAAAAAGTGCCAAATCACATGCTTTAACATACCAATGTTACTCTTGTAAGCAACAAATAAACTCTTTTGACGTGTTAGAAGCTATAAAAGAGCACACACAAGTTAAAGAACAATAACCATATTTAGTATGGGTGGGGAATGAGATCTCATTTGCTTTATATCATCGTTATCAATCTTAACATAAAGATTAGTAGTAACACACAAGACTATACCCACATGTATTTACATTACTAGGAAACTTTATGTCATATAATAATAATCAATCATAACAATGAAGTACAACCGATGTTATATTATGTTGCATTTATTTTATAGGTATTGTGTAGAAACTAACAATTAATCATGATTGATAGGAATTAATCGAATTGAATTTATTGTCTAGAATTTTTGAAAAAACACATAAAAGTTCACACAAATACTTCAAAGTTCACATAGTATAGATGTTCAAAAAAATCCGAATCCGAATTATCCGGAAATCCGAATCCGAACTATCCGAAAATTCGGATATCCGAATCCCGGATATCCGAAAATTTGGATTCGGATTCGGATAGTAATTTTTCCGAAATATTAACTTTTAATATTATTTAATTCTTTTCATATGTAAATACATGTTTGAAAACCCTTAACAAATTTACTAGCGCCGCTCTCTGCTCTCTCAAAACCTCTTCCGCATCTCATCTTCTTCAGTCTCCACTTTCCTCCTCGCCGCCTCTGATGACCTGCGGACGACGGTGATTGTTCACATTTCCCCTTCGACTCCTTGGCATTCTCTTCCTCCTCCGATCCGATGGTGATTCCGACGGTGGTGTTGCAAATTTCCTAGATACCGGAGAGTGGAGATGTGTAATTAGAATTTGTAACATTTTTTTTTCTTTTTATTTTTTGATAATGGATTTAGAATTTGGGCCTGGCTATGTATTTGATAGTGGGTACGTAATTAGAATCTGGAACAAATTTTTTTTTCATTTTTTCGGATATCCATTTTACTATCCGAACGGATATCCGAAATTTCGGATACGGATTCGGATAGTGAAAACCACTATCCGAAATATCCGAAACTCCGGATATCCGGTTTTGAACACCCCTAGATCAAAGCTAAACAATTAAACGTAAATATAACAAATCAATGATAAAAACCAATAATTGGGATCAACAGGATAAAACCAAGGTCCGATTGCCATCCAAAAATAAAAAGAATGCCCCCATTTTAGATAATTTTTTAAAAAATGTCCCTTTTTTTAAAGTTCTGAATTTTTAAAGAATGGGCGATTTGGGTCTACCTTGGACCGACTCGGTCCAATTTTTACAACACTGATATAAGCGTGCATAGTGCAGCCAACGGTATACAACATGTATATAGCAGCTATTGTGAATTCGTGATGATATACGCCCATAGGAATATAAGTTAGCTTGAAACGCTATACATCAATATTGCCTACCAAAAGATTAATATGATGGCTCGACGAGGCGTGCGCATGAGCACATGTGAACAAGGGTGTTTCTACAACATGACCATATCTAAAACATGACACAATCTGAAATCTATAAACTGATCATAACTTATTTTTCAAACAAAAATTTATACAAGCAAAACATTAAATAGGAAACAAACAATAAAGAGCCACATAGATGAACCAAAGCATAGCCGAACACATGTTCCATTGGTTCACACTCAAGGACCAGGACCAAGTAGCAAAGGTGCATCTTTCTTTTCAGATTTGTCACCATTATTAGCCACCGGGCGGTTCAAACCTCTAAGTGGTGAAACCAAAACCCTAGATGCAACATCCGGGGGCGGTTCATCCGCATCATCACACACAAGTCCCTTCTCTCTGAGGGAAGACGGTTCGCTATAATGTGCGGTCCATAAAGAGTCCACAAGCTGTCTTTCATCCCTAATAGCCGCAAGATCTTCGGATGACATTAGGCTGATGTCGTTAATCCTTTCTTGAAGGACTTGTTTTAGTTTCTCATGATCCTCATTTGTATCATTTGTTTTTGCCGGTTTGTCCTTGCTGAGCTCATATAGACCCCTTAATGCGCCTTCACGGACTTCTGGATCTTCGCTGGTGGCAAGATGAGTCATGATTCGTGGGAACCCGAGCTCGGTGATGACTTGGCTGTCGTTGGGGTTTTCTTGGATCAAGTACTGGATCAAGTTGAGCGCTTTCCTGCATTTCATTTAAAAATAAGATTAGAAAATGCTGATTATGTGATATTCAGTACTCACCACTCGAAATCGACTCAATAGAAGCTTAAATCAAGCCTAGCTTAAACATGTTCAAGCCCGAGCTCGAACCTAGAAATAAGCTAGTCTAGTAAACAGATTAAGCCCGAGCCCGGGACTCACTTATCAACATCAAGTAGGTTGAGACTAAATAGGCTCGTTTAATGAGTCTGAAATTCACTTATCAAGCTCGAGCAGAGGCTGGCGTGTCTAAACGTGCCTTTTATTATATAATGTTAATGTTTACATAAAAACTATTATATGTAAAATGATGATAAAATGACAAAATATATATATCATGTTTAAAATAAAAAATTATAATTATAGATATACATAAAAAGAATTATTTAATAAATGCATATAAGTAATAAAATAATTGACAAACATGAGCCCGCTCACTACTCAAAATGAGAACATTAATAACTGCTTTTAAGAGCATTCCCAAACGCTCCTTTAGATCCCTAAGAACCATATAATCACCAGAAAAATAAGTATTCCCCGAACACTGAAAACTTACGAATGCAGCTTCAAGCCACAAAAACAGATAGTCCAGATCCAAACTACCCATTTCAATATTTCACAAGTTCTCACAGATTATACAAAAAAATTTTAACATATAATTACCTCTGGAATCTAACACTTTCAGAGCTGAGAGCATCTTTGAGAGCACTGTAACCATTTCCAAGACGAAATGCTGCAATCCCGGGTTTGTTATGCCTAATCAGAGCTAAAAACAAAAAAAAAGATAATTATAAGTTATTATCACACTATTTAGTATCAATATTAACAATTAATACTATATAAAGCAAAGTGCAGGGGGGCTTTTGACGGACTACTCACATGAGATTGCACCAAGTGATTTGGTTCGAACAGTGACATCATCATCAGAAGTAAAATTTGAAAGCAATGGTTCCATGCCATTTGCATCCATGACCAATTGCTGACTTTTTGGATTATTTTGAACAATAGTGCTTACAACCTCTGCAGCTTTGGCGCGTATGTTGGCATGTGAGTTCTTTAGATATCTTAGTAAAGGGGTCAAACCACCAATAGAGTGAAGATCTGTCAAAATGTGAATACATGACCTAGATTATGCACGGTTACTGAGTATATAATCAAGAGCATTTCTTGACAATTAATAACAGTTTCTAAATAGGATGATTAAGAGGATTGCCCACAAAGTGAAGATTCCTATGGTAAGCCTAAGAAGCAATTTCGTGGTGACATGTGGTGGTTCTTCAGTATTTTGTTGTTTTTCATATAACCGTGTTGTTTTCCATTATTACTTATAGTGTATTTTGTCTTGATTTACCACTGTTAATTGTGTTGTTATATCCTACATAACTGTACTGTTCTACCATTTGTTGGTGCCATTATAATGGCAAAACAAAACAAGTACATCATAATTGTAAATCAAAGCAAGTGCATTATAAATTTATCACTGTAAGTAAAACAAGTCAGTTATAAGGTAAGTGAAGAAACACAATTTTTGCAGAGTTATATGATAAAACAGCACAAGGTCATTTTCTAATAATATATATATATATTATATAATATATAATAAAGTAAGATGAAAGATTAAAGCAGCTTGGATCTATTTAATTAGTTTTTAATGTTTCTGCTTTCAAGTATTTTTCAATGGTAATTAACAGTTAGTTTCTAAACAACAGATGTAACAAAATATCAGATTGACAAAAGAAAGAAAACTATGAAAGAGAAGCTCACCATTGGCCATATCAATGGACTCCACATGCTCTTGAAGCTCATCAAGCATATCTACAATTTTATCATAAACATTAAAACACTTAGAAGTAAAATTAAAAGTATAGATTGAAGCTGTAAGTAATAATGAATAGTTATTATACCTTGGAGATCTGTAGCAGTAACACCTTGCTCCTGGAGGATATTATCAGGAGTTTGCATAACCTGAGTGATCTCCTTCATACGTTTAACCACATCAATGGTTTGAGCTTGCATAGCTTCCATGAACCACTTCCGATCCTCCTCACTATTATATTATAATAAATCAATCAGCAACAAAGAGGAAGGAAGGAATTGAAATAAAAAAATAATAAAGAGAGAGAGAGAATTGATGAGATAAGCAACCTTAGGTTTCTAGGGTTTCCAGTGCCATCGGAATGAGCAATACTCCACTTGAGCAGCCCGTCCCAGTTTGGTCCTTCTTTCGCCATATCTGCTAATTGCAAAGTCTGTTGTTAGGTTTTGCTTTTGTACGGAGTCTTTGAATATAACTAACGATGGATTGGTTATTATATAATGAATGGAGTTGGTTTTGGATTTGTGAAGAAGATGATTCTGGAACCTACTTACAACAATCTACTACCAAACGTCACTGGTAGGGTTGTAAACAAACACTAATAAACATTAATGGATAAAAGTAAAAGATTTACATACTAATTTCAAAAAGCATATTCATTACCGGGCATTCACGAACACTGTTGAATAAACACAGTCTCTGTCCGTGTTCGTCCGTTAAGCTTACCGAGCAAATTTCTTTTGTTCATGTCTAGTTCGTTTATTAAACAGACGAACATAAACGAACTTCTCACCGAACAGACGTCCGGTTCGTTTACAACCCTACTAAAGCATGGCCCATTTAATTAATGAGTCAAACAAACTGTTCTTAAAAGTGTTAGATATGCAACCCAAAATATGATTGGTTAGTTTCGTGTCATTTGTAACTCGTGTCAGGAATTGTCATCGCCATTCCTAGTTACATTTATTATTTATTGACACATTTTTTTAATGGCAAACAAACCTACGCCGGCCTAAATACTCATATAAGCCATTTATATATGTAACTAGTAAGATAGAAACCCTCTGCTCCAAGAAGATATGAGATACACATTACCACGACACCGTGTCTATCAGGGATATTTGCTGACACAAATAACTATAAAATGATTAATATAATCAAACTTCAAATTATGAAATATCCATAAATAGCACATATATCATATAAAGTCTAAATGCTACTTAACTGTAACTATTGAAAAAAAAATCATAAAAATAGTTATTTTTCTTGTCTTGATTATGATTTACATGTATAGCTAAAAGTAAAGTGAAAGTGACATAATTGTTACATGTCTACTTTAACTTACAAATACACTTTTTACATGAAATGCCTACATATATATAAGCATATAGCTCTTTAGAATCACAAGATCAATAAGTGTTTATGGCCAGTTCGTAAAGCCAATCATGTAAGTGATATTGTATAACATTGTCAAGTTATTAAAAGGCCACGACTCTTCTCACTTCATAACCACATGTTTTCATGTCATCTAATAAGACACAACTTAGTGCCTTCACCCAATAGCATATTTGAGGGAAGTGATGACCATATATCATCTTAAATTGCCAACACCTTCGAATCAACATCTATCATTGTTCTCAACATTTTGTCGTCAATGATGTCTTGCCATTAGGTTAATATTGTTGTTGTTTTCATTATTAACTGACTACGGGAATAACAACATAATCGAACATTGGTAACCTACCGTGCTTGATTGTAAAACACGTTTTCTCTAATAGAGACTGGTGTTAAGGTTGGATAATTGACCTTGAAAAGCATGCCAACATAACATGTTGCTATTGCCTACTCAGAAAATCATTTAAAGTCCAAAGAATAGTTACAAACTTTAACTTACGATGGAAAACGATGTTATGCAATTAACAATGAATTAAATGAAAATACACTGATTATTAATGTGGTCGTTGCAATCACAAAAACCATCTACAATACTCGATTCATTTGACCAAAATCGGCAATATGCTATAAGGAATTGATTCATGGAAGCATCAGTCACAAAACAAAAAATTGAAGAAAAAAGTTGGCATACATTGATTGCAATTTATGCTTGACAGTTAAAGTGAACTGCAAAAAACACAAAAGAAATTGGGTGATAATGTGCCTGCGGAAGCTCGTATTCTTGATGAAATATCAGAATTTCCGAACCCCAAATGGCGTAGTAGTAGTTAAAAAGTAACTGTTTTTCTTGTCTGTCACGATTAGAAACATTTCCTGTGGACAATGGATGGTCCAGATTCATCATATTCAGCCTTTGCGATCCACATCTGCATTGTATTAACATACAGTCAGAATCCATATCAATGCATAGGCGTGTGCATACAGTATATATCTTGCCTTTTGTGATATATTTAAGTGTCATGAGATTGAGTAACGGGTCAAAACACTACAGGTTGAAAACACCTTTTATCCAAATTTATAACTTTTTAAAAAGTAATTAGTGTTTTAATAAAAATTTACTATATAATGTCAATAATAATCAATTTACTTACTAAAATGAATCTGGATGATTCACACATTAGAAAAATCCTATGGTGTCTTTTGCCCCGTTTCTTTTGTAACTGTTTATTTGATGTTATATGTGTGAGAGATAAATTATAACACAAATCGACACGTCCTTAAGTTAACGGGAATGTCACATCTAGAGGTGGCATTTCTGATCCATTAATCTACGAAAAGGTCGATTCTAGTTAACTCTTATGACTAACGGGCCAAATAGGTTAGAATTTAGAAACTCAACCAGATTGTATTTTTAATGCATTAAACTCCCTAAGTCATTTTGTAAGAAAAGTTATACTGTAACTGAAATTATATAACCTAATGAAACTTAGATAGAAAAATGTTTTTGAGTCAACTCAACCTAACCTGTATATAGAATTTTCAGTTTCAAACCAATTAACCGAACTAAAAGTCTAAAACCATTGAAAACCAAACCGAACTATATGTTCGGCATTAAACCTAACCGAATTAGTTAATCAGTTTTCGGTTCTAGGAAACTCAACTCAATTAAATATGAGAAAACTGAATTACACTTTAGCCTAATTCCATTTTGATTGAAACTGAAACCGAGGAACCTGGATTACATTTTGATTGGGTTTTCTGTTTGAAACCAAAACCAAACCAAATTCAAATTGGGGTTTTTGGTTTGGTTTTACCAACTTTGAATTCAGTTCTGTTTCGAGCCAAGAAATCTTCAAATCGAGGAAGCCGAAACCGGACCCGATAATCACCACTAAAAATAATAACATATGAGAAAAAGAACTCACCTGCTGGAAGGTACTGAGAGATGCCAAAATAGACCCACCAATCCAGACACTATACTTCCTTTCCGGTGGAGCAACAACCTTAATCTTCATGCTGCTTGGAGCCAGAGCAGTAATTTCCTTGCTCATCCTATCAGCAATACCTGGAAACATAGTAGTACCACCACTAAGCACAATATTCCCATACAAATCCTTCCTAATATCCACGTCACACTTCATGATCGAATTATAAGTAGTCTCATGAATCCCAGCAGCTTCCATTCCAATCATCGAGGGCTGGAACAGCACTTCCGGGCACCTGAACCGCTCTGCCCCAATAGTAATCACCTGCCCGTCAGGCAGCTCAAAGCTCTTCTCAACCGACGAGCTCGTTTTGGAAGTCTCTAGTTCTTGCTCAAAGTCAAGTGCAATGTATGCCAATTTTTCTTTCATGTCTCGGACAATTTCCCGTTCAGCAGATGTGGTGAATGAGTAGCCTCTTTCAGTCAAAATTTTCATCAGGGCGTCGGTTAAGTCACGACCTGCAAGGTCCAATCGAAGAATGGCGTGTGGTAGTGCATAACCTTCGTAAATAGGCACCGTGTGGCTCACACCATCCCCGGAGTCAAGAACAATACCTGAAAAATGAAGCAAGTACCAGATAATTGGTTCATGTGTTTATTATGTGATTAAATGGTTGTGTGGTTTTATCAAATAATAACAAGATAATTAGTTGTAATAGAACAATTTTTGTTGTCTGAAGTTGTAAAACACTTTTTATGGAATCAACCCCTCCCCCTATTCATTCCATTTTTCAAACCACTCATTTGCATTGTATACACACCCGTATACATTTGTTATACATCCGTATACATATACTATGCACCCGCATACATAACAAATATAATCACATCAACAAAGGGTTGATTAGTAAAGTAGGGCTGCTTTAATAATTTCTGATTATTTAAGAAATGAATCAATAAGAAAAAGAAAAATCAACACTTTGGTGAAACAAAAGAGAAGTTTATTTTTTTCTTTAAGATGGTAGTAAAAGTTTCTCAAAGGATGTTAAAAGAGAGGTAATTAGTTTGTCCTAATTATCTCATCCCTTAAAATAGGAGTATTTGGGATTTTACTTTTTGAAATAAACAACCTCATACCAAAATCCAGACACACGAATAACAACATTAAAGATGCTTGTATAAACGGTATTAATTGAGAAACTTACCGGTTGTACGACCACTAGCATACAAGGAGAGAACAGCTTGAATTGCAACATACATTGCTGGAGAATTAAATGTTTCAAACATAATCTGAGTCATTTTCTCCCTGTTAGCTTTTGGATTAAGGGGTGCTTCTGTAAGTAGAACTGGGTGTTCTTCTGGTGCCACACGGAGTTCATTGTAAAACGTGTGATGCCATATCTTTTCCATGTCATCCCAATTATTCACAATCCCATGTTCAATTGGGTATTTCAAGGTTAAAATACCACGTTTGGATTGTGCCTCGTCACCAACATATGCATCTTTTTGTCCCATACCAACCATAACTCCAGTGTGGCGTGGACGTCCAACAATGCTAGGAAAAACGGCTCTTGGAGCATCATCTCCAGCAAAACCAGCCTTAAGAATGGAAAACAATGAGTTATGATATGAACTTACTAAGTTGTTTAAGAATTTTATAAATTCTATTATTTAAGAGATTGATACATAAATGACCACAAAGCTTTTTTTTCATAAAAAATATGATATAAATTTTGAAAACTAGTAGCATAAGATGCTCAAAAATATTTAATAAGGATAGATAGGTAAACAGTTATCCTAATAATTTGATACAAAAATAATTAGAAAATCAAGCAGGATCTGTTTATACAAGCGTTATGGAGTGTTTGGGATTGTAATTACCCTCAAAACAGATCTAGCAAATGTAATTGGTCCAGCAATAAGAAGGGAAAACACAGTCTTACTAAATGTAACTTGAGTAAATTCTATATATGAAGTTACCAAAGGTGTGTTTGAAGTTACTTACGAACACCATTATCTGTTTTATTACACTTTGATACAACGATAACCTTTATGAAAAGGCAAAAAGAAAATAATTAATTTAACAAACAATGCCAGGTGTCAAATTTTTATAAACATTGGATTCTATATATGAACTTTGTTCCAAAGGAACTGAAATGACATTTTACCACAAAAGAAACAAAGAATGAAAGTGAGTAAACAATAATGCCACTTCAAAACTTAATACCTTGACCATTCCAGTTCCATTATCACAAACAAGAGGCTGAATATCTTCTTCTGCCATTTTTTAGTACCTGTTTATTTGAATATTGCAACATTGAAGAACAATCAATGTAAATCTTAATCATCACTTTTGAAATATATGTTCAAAATAACAGAGATTAAAACCATAATATACATATATAATCACACGATGCATCACTGTATAAGCATAGAAAGCAAAGCAATAATACATCTTAAGGCATTTTGTGCACAAAAAAAGTGAAAAACAATGATCATATCTATTTTAATCCTCTATTAAAATTATTTGAATAACTTAATTGCACGATGCCTTTTCTGATGTTAAATTACTAATTCTGCTGCACTATCCTAGCTTTTATTTACTAGAACATTTTTCAGATTTTCAAAAATATGTTTTAACAGCAAACACAACAAATTAGAGATAAACTAATTGAAAAAAATTCATATATATATATATATATATCAATATATGATCTAAGAATCAATGGTAACCTACAGGAAACTTTATAAACCTAAAATTAATCGCTAGATGAATCAAAATCACAACCGCAGTAAGTGCAGATCATCACGAGCAATAAAAACAGGAAAATAAACACGGAGTTGATGAAAAACGAAATGTTCGATCGGTAATTGTATCATCAAACGCACAAAACACACAGATCCACCGCTAATTCATATAAATATCATATAAGCAACATTTACACAGTGACAGAATCTACGAATCAAGAGCAAAACCTAGATCGAAAAACACCGGTAATTCGACAAATATCATATAAGTAACATTTACACAATGACAGAATCGAGTAATCAATAGCAAAACCTACATCGAACAATGACAATTCACCGGTAATCCGCATAATATCATATATATTATATATAAGTAACGTTTACACAGTTACAGAATCGACTAATCAATAACAAAACCTACACGGAATAACGAAAATTCACCGGTAATCAGCCGCATAAAATCGAACAATGAACATTTACATAATGAGAGATATTGATGAGGTACCTGGTAAATTGGATTGTAACGAAATGAAATGGAGTGAGTAAAACAAGGAGTGATGAATTGCCAGAGGGTTAAATCATAAATAAATGCAAATGAATAGAAATGGCCGATTTCTACGACTATCCATTCGTTCAAATCCATGGTTTCACGCATTATTAGGATCTATCTATTCTCCGGTGACTGACTACTCAACGCCATTTCAGTTATGCCTTTGATCGTTTTTACCCTTTCTTATTTTATTATTTTTTGCATTATTATGAAAAATAATACTAATATTTTATAAATCTTTTTTTAAATGTTTATAACGAGCTTTAGCTTTAGCTCGACTTGCATTAGATGCTAATTGAAGATCTGGCATAGTGACTGAAATGTCTCAAGTTCAAATTCAATTATAACGGGGCTTTACTATAGTGACGACTGACGATATATTTTCTATGTGGATTTGGATAACACAAGTGTTAATTCTATGGAACCTTGGTGTTTACTTGATATAAGAATATAAAACTAGTGCAGTAAAACGGATAGACTATCACATCACTATTAAAACAACATGAACAAGTGATAGTCATTGATGAACACGCTTGCTTAAAACTTATGGTTTTGAACACCATGAGAACGTCATAGATTTGTAGGAGCTAAGCCCCTAGACCATGATAGTTAAAATAATGGGATCCATGTGGATGGGCTCCTAATAGGGTCTCATTGAAGAAAATTTAATCGGAAATGGTCTATAGTAATTGATTATCACTAGTAAATTACTACTGATCACCGGCGATAACTAAGATTATAACTACATATATTAATAGTAAGCGTGATTAGTAGTTAGTTACTGTGGAGGAGCAACAATTTAATTGGTGGTAAGTTACTAATGACCAGTGGAATGAATGATTATTTACATATTTTACTTTTACAAAGATGATCGACTATTATCGTATTATGATTAACCCATACATTTTTCTGTTTTTCCTTTTAGGAGATATATAGTTCCCAAACTCTTATAAATATAACGTTTAGTTTAAAATCTCTTAACTCACTTTCTAAAAAACTAATATTTTCCTTTTACTAAATGGACTTATGGACTATGGAGTAGGTTGGAAATAATATGTTTTTGATCATGCTAGAAATTATTTAAGCTGTATGAACTGCATAGATATGTTCATTTCAACCAGGGCCCAACACCCAACTGGACTTGCTAACTTGCATATCCAATAATAAAAAAAGGCCCAACACATACTAACTTGCATATCAGGAAAATAAATAATAAAAAAGAAAAAAAAAAGAGGGGGGGGGGGTTATCATTGTTATAAACCAGATATACAATACCCCACATAACTATATTTGACGGTTATTTTATGTTTACATGTATATATATACACGTTTATGTATAGTATGAATTCTTGATCATCAATAATATTATACATAGGAATGGCAACGGGGCGGGTTTGGGGCGGGTTTGGCTTAACCCGAACCCGAACCCGAAACCAAAAACCATCCCCGTACCCGCCCCATTACCCGTCGGGTTTAATTCGGGGATTCCCCGTTTGGTTTTTTGTACCCCCCCGACCCGCCCCGTCCCCGAACCCGAAAAACCGAAACCGATCCGACCCGACCCGAAATTGGTTCATCACATAACTGAACATTTATCGAAATAAACTTCTGCATCACACACATGAAAGCTGAAACAATGTGTTACAAAGGAAATAAAACCAAGTCTACATGGCCGAAAAATCATGCCAAATACACAAACTACAAACTTGCGACCAAATCTAAATACCAAATCAAACCAAATCATCCAAAGTCGTCGTGCCACTTTCTTTAGTACCTACCTACATTAAGAAGTGTGAATCACACAATCGGGGGCGGCGGGGCAATATGCAGATATGAAATTGAAACTGGGTGTAGGTTTTTAATATATATATATATATATATATATATATATATATATATATATATATATATTATTTATATTTATATTTATATATATTATATCGGGGCGGGTCGGGGCGGGGGTACCCGAACCCGAACCCGAAACAATCCCCGAAACAATCTCCGAAACAATCTCCGAAACCCGACCCGAAACCGAAAAAACAAAACCCGACCCGACCCGAAATAAGCCGGTTTTCGGGTTTCCCCGTCGGATTCGGGGATTTTTGCCATCCCTAATTATACACAAACTCACTCTGGAGTCTCTGGTTCATTTTACGTTATCAGCACGTATTGCTCTCTACACAATTTCATTCGATTGTTCATCGTATCCGGGTACACATAATCATCTTCATGGTTTGTTGCATATGTTATCATGTTATTTATGTTTACAATAGTATAGACATAAATTTCTGTGCAAGATGAATTTGTATGTATAAGCAAGAATATATGTTATTAAAATCAAACCCATCATTCAAAATTATAATTGTATAAGAGAAGAAAGAATAAAAAATGCATTCCTGTTTTCCGATAAGAAATCTAAATCAACAAATAACAAATTTATGATTGCCTCTTTGAAAAATCAAAGAATCGGACACAGCAGTCAAAGTCCAACGAAAATCATCAAGCTTAAATCACAAATCTTGTAGGAGTTTTGATACACAAAGAAATTAAGAAGTAATTGAACACAACTGTTTGGTCTTAGAAATAAGGGGATAAATAGGCAAATATTAATTGTTGTTCATCCTTACATATTTTTAATTGAAATTTAAAAACCAAATTGGGGCGTAGTACGGACACTTGATTGCCGGAAACGGTTATGAAAATAGAAGCCGTAGTCTCTGAATTTCAAAACTGACGGTTAAAATCTAACTAGGATTGCAACCTGCGCTTCGCGACTGGGTTGTAAAAGGGTGCTGAGAGTGCGGGGTTGTAAAAGGGTGTTGATGATGATGTATTTGTTACCTACAATCGATAGACTTAAGCCTAAACAACGCTGAAAAGAAGCAAGCGAGATCGGTAACTAAATATGTTTAGAGTTGAAAGTTAGGGTGTGTTTGAGATTCCTTATTTTCACTTCCTTATAACTTATAAGGAAAAGTCATAAGTTATAAATGTGTAACTTATTAACATTTTCTCTCATATAATAAGGAAACTCAAACACCTTTTTTTTTAACTTATCATAAGTCATAAGTTATATGAAGTTAAAAATAAGGACTCCTAAACGCCCCCTTGGTTCTAACTATAATAAGTTAATAAAAAATACTAAAGAAAGGATATTTTGAAAAGAAAAAAAGAACATATTACTATATTAATAAAAATGGGAGGAAGGGTTGTACCAATTGCTTACCAGCTTGTACACTCTTGCCATAAAAAGAACCATACATCACGTGACCTTTTGTAACTACCGTTGACAATTTGTAACTACAGGTGCATAAGGATACGCCTTGGATGTTTGTACCATAAGCTTAAAAACATGTAGGGTTAGCACCGTAGTAGTTTGTGTCTTATCAGAAACTTCTTAATTAATATATATATATAATAACCAATCTATACAATATAGTGATATACTTCTTTTCTTTATATCTTAACATATTGAATGTTGCAATATTTAACTCTCCCACGTGGGCCAATTACTAGTAAATTACCAATGTGACCACTAAATATTATATCAAAACGCAAATATTACCAATGATCCAAATATGACAACCCCCTCAAAAGTATTCTTATTGATCATAAATTAATTTAATTGAAACCACAAAAAAAAAATCTAATGAAAAGATGGGACGAGTTTTGGAGTGAATAAATATATTAAAACAAAACAACATCGGTTTTCCTTAATCTTCAAATAGAAGAAATACAAATGTTTAAATTTGAAATATTAAATGAATGGACGGTTACCATACAACTCAATATAATAATTGGGTAACCATAATCATAATACAATTCACATATACAGTTAATTTCAGACAAAATTTATGCATGAAATTTTATGACGACATTACTAGTGAGGAATCACCGAATCTAAATCCTACATAGACTGCGAAATGCCGCTGTTGGGCACGGGTATGAAAGAATAAGATTTGAATAGTTATTAAACAAATGATGTTTATGTGATGTATATATATTTTTTTATTATGACAAAGGTAACCAGAAGATTATATTTTAGAAAACTAGTGATTTGTCAAGCCAATGATTAGAAGTTATCTCTACAGAAACTAATATCATGTGTTGGATTTTCTTGGCACATCAATATTTATGCATGTCGATGCACTAATCACATGATATCCAACTGCTGATCAAAAAATACTTCCCATTATGACTAATCTCCAGAAGATAAGAACGAAAAGCCTCATAACATATGAGATGCATCACAAATATCATTTATAGATCCTAGAAGAGGTCAATATGAATCTGAAGTCAAATATGTCATACAATCACAAAGAGTTACTAGATACATTTATAAACACAAATAAAGTGACAAAGTCACATATACCAGTATCAAATTCATATGCTCAAATTAAAGTAATCCAAGTAAGATTACCATGCAAAGAAAACGTGGAAGACAAATTGGTTCCAAATATAAAATCCCACGAAAATCAAATGAGCAGGATAATGCAGTTGATATAACCCCAGAAGAGGTTACATGTATAACTATGTAAGAGGTTATTGACATAATGTCTGAGCCGAGATAAATGTCCTAAAAGAGACTATTATATTTCTAGAAGTAAATAATAAAACCCCAGAAGAGGCAAATGTCCCAGAAGAGACTAATGTGATTTACAAAGTTCTAGAAGAATCACCGGTATTGAATCAATATGAGCTCGTTACAAATTATGTACAAAATAGTACAATATGGAACCGAAGTTAAATACGTGTATAATGAAATATTTTCACATGCTATAGCCACAGATGTAATTGATGAGAAAGACCACGAATCTAAAACTCTATAAGAGTACATTCACAGATAATATTGCCAAAAATGGCAAGATGTCTAAAAGGCTGAATTGAATATGCTTGACAAGCTAAACGTTTTCGGACCTGTAGTTCGAACACCCATAGACGTCAAACCAGCAGGTTATAAATGGGTGTCCTTAAAATAAAAAAGGAACGAAAATAACGATATTTTGCGATGTATGGCACGACTTGTAACGTAAGGGTTGTTTTTCCCAAATCCCAGTAGTTGCTAATGAGGAAACGTATTCCCCTGTAGTGGATTCGATAACCATTAGATGTTTTAATCGGTCTCACAATCTTAGAAGACTTCAGATAAAAGTTATGGATGTTATCACCGTATTGTTGTACGAGACAATTGGACATTACATTTACATGAATATACCTGAATGGATAAAAATGCCTGAAGCAATGAAATGTCTTTAATATTTTGTATATCAGAATGTCACTCTTAAAAGTTCATATAATCACAGTTTACAGTGATGATGTCCTACATCATCGAGAGACTCTGTCAAACTATTTTAGAGAAAAATTTAATATGAAATAACTTGACGTAACTAAATTAATTCTCGACCAGCAGTTCGAGTATATGTGTAATTTCATATTTGTTCATTAATCAAATTACATCTAGAAGATGTTAACATATTTTATACGAGAAAACTTGATTTACTAGGCACACTCATTATTGGTTGATGGCTAGATATACATATGGATCCTTACCGTCCCCAAGAAGAGGGCGAAGATGTACTTGGTCAAGAAGTACCATGATTAAACTCGATCAATGCTCTAATGTATCTATAGATATCACGAGATTGAATATTTCATTATTAATATATGTGCTAGTGAAATTTGATAATATTTAAATATGTTGCACTCTTTTTCCCTTCACTAAGTTTTATCCTAAAAGGTTTTCTTAGTAAGGCTTTTAACGAGACAACATAACTGATCCAGTAGCATCAGATAATCATATAGGTTTAATCATATAGGTCCTGAAGTACCGATTTAACATCATACTGAAGCATGTTGTTTATTATTTACAATACACGATGCACGTCTTTTTCCCTTAGCTATGGTTTTGTCCCACCGGGTTTTCATAGCAAGGTTTTAACGATGCAACGTCATTAAGCGTATTATATTATATGTTAATATTTTTAAGGACTCAAAACATGGATTTGCTTCATAAAGAAAATGCAGAGTCCCGTGTTATGTTTATGCATAATATCCATCTGACTTGCATTGAGCTCGACTATAATTCAAGTGCACTTTCACTTAAGAAGGTCACTGATTCAAGTTTCACAAGAGGTACACGGTTTAGACCAAATTATGAAGAACTCAAAGGATATATATGAAGACAATATATTGCATAGTCTTGATTGGAGACGACTACATCAAAGTCAAGTTAAGCAGCAACAGTAGGAGACTGACTTCTAAAGACTTAGAGATAATGTTCAATTGAGGGGGAGAAATACACACGTTGTACTCTTTTTCCTTAACTAAGTTTTGTCCCATTGGGTTTTCTTAGTAAGGTTTTAACGAGGCAACATAATTAATCCTGCAGTATTAGTTAATACCGGTCCAGAAGAACGGACCCAACGTTATCCAGTAGCATAATGTTGATAGCGTATAATAATGTATATCTGAGGGGGAGTGTTATAAACCAGATATACAATACCCCACATAATTATATTTGACGGTTACTTTATGTTTTACATGTATATATACACACGTTTATGTATAGTATGAATTCTTGATCATCAATAATATTATACACAAACTCTCTGTGGATTCTCTGATTCATTTTAATCATTAGAATATTGAATAGATATTGAAACCACACAATACTTTGTTTTTCAAAAAAACAACTCATATACTCTGTAATACTAATATTTTTTAATACGGAAACTCATATACTCTCTAACTCTGGAACCATTTATCGTTATCGAATTCTAATTGAACATGCAACTCGATTTGAGGGCCAGACCAGCTTTGTGGTTCTTATTTTTAGCCTTTACAGATTAGGTTAAGTAAGGCATTTAGCTCAATTCCAGTCCAGCTTCTATGAATTCATTCCACGGTTTCAGACTTCAGTATCATCCGGAGACAACAAACTTAAAAAAAGTGAAATGAGAGACAGTTGGGTATATATTTGACTTCAAAGAGAGGTTGTGGGATATAACCTAAGAAGAAAATAAACCAGAAGAAGGTTGTGAGAAATGTTTTGATAATCAGACACGTTATTGAACCGTTCGTCTTACTAGTCCGCTGGTTGGATCAGTTTCGAAATACAAATAATGTAATATATGTATTAAAAACTAAAGATAAATAAAAAAGTTATTTAAAACAAAATTACAAAATAAAGAACTAACGTTAGCTTTAGATGTGTTTTGCAATTTTTATAATATGTTATGCAATACATATAAGCAACAGCCCAAAATAGAGAGATTGAAAGCTAAAATTTGCTCATTGTAGAAGATAAAAAGAATAACAAGTAATTTGAACATGCATTACAAAAAGGACCATCGGATCGTTGAACATATTCTTCTATCTACTTTCTCTAATTTGCTAAATTATTCCGCCAAATGCTCTACACCAAAATTTCAAACAACCAACAAACAAAATTACTAGATCGACGGTGCAGGAGCCGGACTAAACTCACGACGATAACTTGCACTTGCACTTGCACTGCCTGTCGGACCATCGGCAACAGAACTGGAACTTAGAAGCTCAATCATCGCACAATCAGGATGACTACGTTGTTGTTCACACAGATCCGGCAACGATACACCTGTAATCAATCACACATATACGTAATTTCAAATTTTAAATCAAATTAGATGAATAAATTACACAAGCTAGTGAAATGCTTATTCAGATTAGGGCCCACGAGGCTTATTCGATTAAATATAGTTTCCTTATCATGCCTATATATTTTAAAGAACTATATTTAATAATATTTGATTAGACATTTCAAAAGTTTGTGTAATATGATTATTATTACTATTATTTATTCAACGCGGCTTCATACAATATATACATTGTAATAAAATTCTAATTAACCTAGCTAATAAGTATGCATGTCCTAATCCGATTATACATTACAATACAAGCGAACCAATAATGCATTAAATTTGGGAAACAACCAAACCAATACCTTCACCGACGGCCAAATTGAAGTGGAGATCGATAATATTAGGGCACATTTGGTAACACGATGGCGCACAGAGCGTGACGATTGAGTTTTTATCGAGTAACACATCAGAGGAAATACCTGTCGCGTTTCTGTTCACGCCGCAAGCCCTGACACAGTCGTCAGACTCGATGTAATCCACCATGATCTCCACCATAACCTCCGACGTCCTGCATTGATATTCAACCTTTCCTTTCGGATCCTCGAAATCCTCCAACACGCATCGTTTTCCAGACGATGAGATCGCGAACGAGCAGTTGTCCTTCGTCAAATCCTCACATATAATTGCGCCTACAAATTATGAATACTAATAATAGTAATTGAAAATCGAAATCATATAATTAAAGGTGTAGATTGATGATTAATATTACGTACCAAAGGTTGCATGGAGGAAGAAAGAGGAAGAAAAAAGGAGAACCAGAGAAAATAACTTCATTGGATTGTAGGGAGAGGAGAATTGAACACGAAATAATAATAATAATAATAATATTATTGTGAGGGTGAAAGTAATGAGAAAAATGGATGGTCTCTGGTATATGTAGGAGTTGACGACATTCACGCCATGCATGAAGTTCATCTTTTGAACACTTGTCAACTTTATGAATGCTTACTACACATAATATAGGTAAGTCACTAAATCGATACCTACAAATTTACCAAACTACATATTTGTTCATCTCCTTTGTGATATATAGTGTGTTATCTTTATTTCTTGCTAGCTTCTTATTAACTAGTTTATAAAATTTTCTCTGTTTAAAAAAAAAACTTAAGCTATTGGTGATAAATGCCTTTCACGTCATCATTTCCGTCCATTCTCTCGCCTATCATTCATTCTCACTCTACTTTTTCTCTCTATTCCCGTCACAACACCAAAAATGCTATGCACTTAATTAAGGTTCTAGTATTTTATTTTCCATCCCTCACAAAACCGTCCGACGGTGTGGACGGTTCCTTCCCCATCTTCACTATCTCTCATCCAGATGGGATAGAGACAGTATACAACCAATGGAGATGCTCTAAATGCGTTGCATTGAATTTGGTTTAGAGACCAAATGTGCAACATGGACCAAATATAACAAGTGATGATCATTCGTATATTTTCTAATGCTTATGAACAAATATGTGATATGGGTAATTACAGGGGCCATTGGTGTAATAAACTCTTATAAACAATAAATATATAGAAATTATAAAAAGTTAGTCGCTCAGGTTTTATTTTGAATTTTTTGAACACGAGTCTATTATAACTTGCTAATTTGCTTGTTTATTATAATTATTCAACCTGTCACACTAACAAAAAGTGGGAGTCAAAGCGCTTTGTTAAACCTACTACCTATAAAAAAAATTATTAAGAGTTATCTAACAATATTATTGCTTTCTTTTTGTTTGACCGTTCATACTTACCGGTTAACACAAGTACACAACCATCCTCTTAAAAAGTTACAATCTATAACAAACTAACTAAAGTATTCAGTTAATCACACAAGTAATAGAAGCTAGCTAGATCGGGCAGGGTGCCGCCGTGCCGGCAAATCTTACCTCCATAGGATATACAGAAATCTTCGAATCCAGTATGGTAAATTTTTTATTGAATATAATCAATCATAAATGTTACATTTAAAAAAAATAATCAAATTAAATGACTATTACAAATTACAAACGAATCTAATAAATTATATCACACATCAGGCATTTTTGCACTCATTATTCACAATGCTCATTATTCTCAGTGTTTACTTTCTTCTCAACTTGTTTATGCTCAATGCTTGCTTTCCTTTCAACTTCTTTATCTTCTCCGTTTTTCCTCTGTGTATCAATATATATACATGATGTAAGTATGAACTCAAAATACATGATTGACAACATAGTCAGTGGTCACATTAATACAAAACTTACTTATGCATATGGTTTTGATAAGTTTACTAATTTTGTTTTGATATTTAAAGTTCAAGTGTAAATGAAGTTAACAAACCTTAAATGAAACCGCTGCCGATATATCCCCGGTGTAGGATTTATCTTCCCGGACCACCCTATATTTCCGACTTCCAAGCTCGGCTTCCCCTTTCTCCAGCCCCGTTAACACAACATCCTTTACATGAATCCTACATCAATTCAATAAAACATAACTCAATATTCGATAAAGTACAAGTTAAGATCTGTTTTCTTACTTTCTGCTTGTTTCAAATGTATTGTAAACTTATAACATCTAATATAATATTATACGTTACAAGTTTACAATACAATTTATAAAATGAGAAACAGAAAGCGAGAGAACATTCTGTTTCTCATTTTATAAATTGTATTGAAAACTTGTAACATATAATATCTGAACTCTAAAAGTACAGTATAAGTTCAAATATTCTTACGTTGCTTCACCAACGTATCCGTCATCCGAGAGTTTATGCTTGTCCATCACACGAAACACGAGTTTTTCGAATGACTTGTTTTCTTCGATCGGGTAGTCAATCTCGAAGTTGAACGTTTGGTCCCAAATAGATTTCTTCCCCTTGCCTATACATGTTTAATTCACTAAATCATTTTAATCTTTCATCACATAAACATATATAATTAAAACTAATTTTACCAACTTAAACATTAGATTTATCACCTTCCGCAACCTTGCTTAATCGCTTCTGATCACCGTATTCGACACATACATACGGTTTATGAACAGCTGATGTTGTGCAACAAACTATGCAACCTGAAACCAATAACTCATAATTAGTTAATTGCCGAAAGAAAATATAAGATTAGTATGGGTCATTGAGTCTTTATTCTTACCTAGAAACTTTTTATCCCGTATGCCTTCAGAATCGACCAATACAACTTCTAATACGCCGTGACTTGTCATCTTTTGTTATGGTTTTAAGAAACTAGACGATAATTAATTAAGGATGATGAAATGAATGGTTATGTCGGAGAAAAATGAAGGTTTGAAGTGTTTGGAAGAGAGACTATTTAACGTTAATGTCACACAGGAAACAACGAAGACGGTGCTGTTAACGTGTTTGACGTTTTATAGAAACTTAGAAAGTCGTTGTATATACTCATTTGAATAACAACAGGGAAGCCATCGGAGTTGGTTTGCATGTTAATATTATTATATATATAGAATATTTGTTTGTTTTTTATTTAAGTAAATTTAATTGTCTTTAAAAACCTCGTTAGCTAGTCTTCCTCAAAAACATTATTATTGAGATCGAATAATATTGAGTATGGCGGATCGATCCAGATGTTTTTCTATAGGTATATTTGGTGCTTCCGTCTCTTAATTTGATGCATGGATTTTGGTACGGGTCGATGATAACTTGTCATTGTTACCGGTAAATTAACCTAAGAGTTATAAGAGCTACAATTAATGATGTTTCGTGTAATCGTATATGACCACGGAAAGACAATACACGGTTTAGTATGTATTTGGAAAAATAACTTTTTTTTTATTTTTGATTTTACTTTTGTTTTTTAAATGCAATATGTATGGATTTATAAAAGTTTAAAAATCTTGAGGTTGGTAGAAAAACACTGCTACACTTTACATGTAAAGTAAAAAGTATGGGCTTAAAGTGTAATTTTTTTATAACAATTTCAAACATAAAAAGTGTATTGTGATAGAAATGGTTTAAAATGTAGCATTCAAAAAAAAAATTTAATTTATTTTTAGTTTTTTTAAAATTAAATGAAAATGTGGACGTTGCTTTTAAAATAAGTCAAGACGCCTAACAACGACTTAATGCATGATTTGTGCATGCAGGCTGTAAGCTAATTAATTCAACTTGCATTAAAAGACGAATAAAAATATTGTAATAGAGTAGTTGGATAACATGTGCAACTTCTCCCAGAAAATATTTATTACTATTATAATATTATTTCTATTAAAGCTTCAACACCACCAACATTGATGCAAGGGTTTAACGCAGTAGCACATGTTAAAACAGCGGGTAGTTCTTGAAAATATTTTCTAAATTTTTCTTTCATTTTTACACCCATATCAAAATAAGGTGCACCCCTACAATGAAGTTCATTCAACTTTGTGCACATGACAGCAATTTTTGGTAAAGCAATGGGGCTTGTTGGATAGTAAACCCCGGATAAACTAGTTGTGCAAGATTTAAAAATTTGAAGGACCTCCGTAACGATCTCAATCAATAACCAGTTTCTAGGATCGTACGGTGCACATTTACCCATACTTGACAAAATTTGATGAAACGCAATTAATGATTCTTTTTGTTGGATGGCTTTCTCAAACATATCACAAGTCGAGTTCCATCTTGTTGGACAATCCCAATTTGGCCCCAACCATTGACAATTAGCTTCTACACAAAATTTTTTGTATCTTGAAAATGTTTTATTGTTGCTGAAAACATCTCGTAACATTCTTTTAAAATTGTTTCTTTGCGTTTCGATCACGTTTAACCCATCTTGCACGGCCAAGTTGATAATATGTGCAATGCATCGGCTATGAAAAAACGTTCCATCACAAATAGGTTTATACTTTAATTTTAAATGGCCAACCGCGGCCGTATTGTTGGACGCGTTATCAAACGAAATTGAAAAGATTTTATGTTCAATCTTGTATTGTCGAATGACTTTATCCAAGAGTTTAAAAATATTTCTACCCGTGTGCGGGTAATCAAACAATTGAAACGCAACGGTTCGTTTCATCATTTGCCACGACTCGGGGTCAACCCAATGAGCCGTCACACAAATGTATGAGTCGGGCGAACCAATAGGTACCGACCACACATCCGTTGTTAAGTTTACACCAGTTTGTAAGTTTGAAAAGTATGAAATTAGTTCGGATTTAGCGTTTTTCCATGCTTTAAGACAATCTCTTCTAAGGGTCGAACGACTTACGTGTTGGTAGCGTGGTTGAACATACTTTTGCATCATCTCCGTGAATTGAGGGTTGTCGAAGTGATTGAAAGGAAGTGTTTGTTGAATCACAAAGTTTGAAAACTTTTGACGTACCGCTTCAAGGTCGTACGTAAACACCGTTCCTTGATTCGTCATCTCCGGCTGCGAACTACTTCCCGATTCGTCCTTCAAGGCCTTGCAAAAGGGCCTTTGTACATGCGCTTTTAAAGTGGAGTTTGCATCTTTGCCATAAAACTTCAAACAATGTTTGCATCGAGCTTTTTGGCTACCGTTAGACATTTCGCATAGGTCGAAATGTTGCCAAACATCTTGGTTTCGTTTCATGGGGATGACTCGAACGACCGTTTCTCCCGTGTTCGAGGCACCCATGTTGACGGATGAAGCAGCACTTTGGGAGGCCATGATAATCGACTACGAAATAAGAGCGTATGGAGTGGTAATGTGGTATAATTGAGCGTGAGATAACAAAATAATCGCGTATGAAATAAACGTTTAGAGCGTTTGGAGTTGTATAATCGAGTGTGATCTAACCAATACCCAACCTAAACTATATATAGATGTTTGTGGGGGTAAAATGGTAAAAAAAAAAACGGTCAAAAAAAAAACGGCTATATAGCCGTTATACAACGGAAAAAAAACCGGTTTTTAACCGGTTAACCGGTTATGGAAAAACCGGTTAACCGGTTTTTCTACAACGGTCAAAAACCGGTTTATAAAAAAACCGGTTAACCGGTTTTTTCATAACCGGTTATTAAAAAAAACCGGTTTTTTTAATAACCGGTTCGTTAACCGGTTTTGGCTCTAAAATGTGTAACCGAAATACAAACCGGCGGTTTGTAAACCGGTCAAACCGGTTTATAAAAAACCGGTTTTCGTAAAAACCGGTTTCCGGTTTAAACCGGCAAACCGGTTCCCGGACCGGTTTTTTTGACCATCTCTAACTTTGACTGATCGGATATTGGTGAATGGTGGTGGTCTCAGATTTAAGGTTATTTTAACCTCGCTGATCATGATCAATTTCGACGATCAAATCAACATGTTTTTGTGGATATTGTATGATGCCTAAATTAAACAACAATATTTGACAAAATATTGTAAAGGTTCAAGTTGATTATTGTTTAATTAATTATGCATTAAATGTTATTAAGTTATATTGATGGAAGTTAAGCTAACTTCCACACGTTTATTCGTTTCCACAAGTAAAAGGCCGCTTTGATGTCAATATTCTTTACGGTACATTTGGCTCCTTGGCACCGGAAGCTATCCGTTTTCTAACCAGGGTCCAACAGGTTGTGCATAGCAATGTGTCGACTCCAAAGGGGCAGGGGTATGTCTTTAGCAGGTTAGGGTTTGCAATTCAGAAAGGGGTGGCGGCGCAGCTTGTTGCCCGCCTACCTGCTATATTGATGTAATATCTATGTTTCATCAGTAGAAATAAATAAAATAATTTAAATTCAACAAAAAAAATTAAATAAATAAATATTAAGTTTTTTTTTTTCATTGATCAACAAATATAATTTACTATAAAACGATTACAATAAAGTGGCAGGCAAACGGGCAACAAGCTGCGCCGCAACCCCCTTTTGAACAGCAAAGCCAATCCTGCTAAAAACGAAGCTTTGGGACCTAGAAGCTGAAGAGGTTCCGTGTACGACGCGCTGAACCCTACTCAAAAATTTCACAGCCTCTGGAGCCAGAAAACCAAATGTATCAAAGGCAAATGGTAGAAAGACATGTTGATTATCTAAACAAGCTTTCTCGTGTTTAACAACTTTGCCCGATTCAGCCTTCAACGCAGCCTGACCCACAACAAACCCACGGTCCCTGAGCCCAACAAGAGGAGACACTCCTGTAAGATCTACACAGGCGTGTTTCCCCCCTGCCCACCCGAACACAAGAATATCAGCTGGTCGTAAAGTAGACCTCCCTTCAATATGATCCGTGAGAAAGTTAACAGGGGCCTCCTTTTTAGCAGAAATCCCTGCCCGTTTAAGAACATCACACAAAACATCCCTAACCAGATCATGTCTGTATTTAAAGCCAGGCAATTCTTTCAATGCACCGCATGGTCACCAAAAGAATCCAAACAGACCTTACGACAAATTGGGCAAGGTTCATCCGTCAGGAACATAGGGATCATTAACCGGTACTTAAGGATAGCCCGATACTCCAAACCCGACATACGTTGGCCTAATCCTTCAATGGGGATGGCCGTTAGAAAATCCTGAGCCCGAGGAGCCCGAAGGCATTCAAACACCGCCTTTTGGCGAGGGGATAGATCAAACTTCACTTCTAAACTCTTGACGATTCCACTAAATAAGGCACTCGCCACAACATGTTGGGCTTTAGGGGGGGCGGTGTCCTTATTAGAGAACCCGCTAAGATCAAAATCTGGAAGTGAAGTACGTAAACGATCCATCGCACACCCATAATCAGAGTCCAACCCATAAATATCACAACCCCGAAGAATATGGTCTTGCAAACACCACGACTGTGCTCTCGAAGCCACAAAAGCATATGTAGATACATCCTCGGCCGAACAGAGACCCAACCCCCCATAACGGATCGGAAGTGATGCCAACCTCCATTGGAGATCCCCAAAGAACGGACCTCCACAAACCACGATGTCCTCAATCGCCCTCCGAAGACCATTGTCAAATATAGAAACAGCTTCCCCCACATACATAGGTTGGCATGTTCTCAAACCGAACAAAAGCTTGGCGACTCCCATACATGAGCGAAGCAAAAGAAGCTCGCATTGAGGATCCCGAAGTCTTGGGAGACAGCTCATCAGTTCCACAGCGCTAGATGCCCTTTTCATAGCCAAACTGCTGATAAACCCCGCATCCTGGCTTACAGCACCACCAAGGAGTTTCACGCCAAGCACCGGCCTTCCAATCCCGCAAGGGAACAACCCCTCCTGTGCCTTCACCCCATTGCATGTTGGCCAAAATAACTCTGTTTTCTTAACGTTTAATTCAAGACCCAAACGAGGCCCCTCAGACCTGATAATATCTAATGCTTTGGCTACCTCTCTAGTATCCCCGATAATCGTGCCATCATCCAAGTACCAAGCATGAAAGAGAAGCTTGCACCGATCTCTGATTTGGTGAACAAGTGGGTGCAAAGCTAAGGCAAAAAGGAGAGGCCCAAGAGGGTCCCCCTGTTGAACCCCAGTGGTGGATTTAATGAAAGTATCACCCACATATAACCTAGCCGACTGCCCATATAAAAAATCCACCCAAAGAGAAATAGAAGGACATCGACTCCGAACCTCATGTAGAAGGGTCGTCCTATCAACTAAGTTGAAGGCATTGGAGAAATCAACAGTAAGCATAGCCAATGACCCATCCGAATGAAACTGATTTAGAAACCTGTTCGCGCTATGAAGCACGGCCTCTGCCCCACTGGGGACTCCCACCCCAAATTGAAAGTAACCGAGGTATTTATAAATCCATACGAAAAGCCAAAAAAATACATTAAATCCATATTAAGTTGATGACTAAAACATATAAATCCATACGAAAAGCCAAAAAAATACATTAAAATTTATGACTAATATGTACACAACATGACGGAAAGGCAAAGAAAATACAATTTGAAATAACTTGATGCTATTGATATAGGTATGCGAAAACAACTCGTAACTCGTGGCTCGTGGTCCGTTTGTATATTTGCTCATTAATACTTGATTAAACTTGGTCCGGTCTTATTTGGCTAGATGTTGTTGGTTAATATAATATCCGAGTCAGTATGAGTTTAAAGTAGTTAACTCGTTAGCCTAGTCACATAATACAACATGAAGTACATGACATAGTTCAATCGTGAGCTCGGGTCATATTATTCGTAGGAGTCGACACATCGTGGAACAACTAACCTTCAGATTAAAATTGATTATCTATATGTACTTTCTTAGTGATATGTTGTTCTAAGACATTTCCAATATGCTACTTAACTTTATATGTTACCTCTTATTAATAAGTTTAATAACCTTACATTTAAGTTATTATTTTTATTTTTAAGTAAAAATATTGAAGAAGAAAAAAAGTTGATATTTGTTTAAAGGAAATCGATGTTCAACTTGCAGTACATAAGATACAAAATTATATGCAATGATCACCCTACATGGTGGAGTAGTTGGATTGATGATGTGCGAACTTCATTTTTTATTAGTTTTTCTACGGGTTTATTGTATAAAAGAATAAAATATGCAAAATGTTCTAGTACATATGAAAAATTCTTAGAGTTGAATACTGTTGAAATTTTTTTATTAATAACATTGAATTCCTTTTTACTTGTCTTTTGAATAATATTATGCATAATCTGTCTTATTAAAAAGACTAGGAAAAAGTATTTTAATAAATTTAGTTTCTTTTAAATATATATGGCTGTTACCTTTGTCACCATTCTGCATATTCAAAACGAAATGAGAAACACGTTTTTAATCATATTATATAACAATAAAGTGTAACAAGATTTAAGTTAAAAAAACTATGAATCACATAATACATTTGTATCTTATTATTTTAACCATGATACATAATACAATTACGTAAATTTTATGTATAAGACACTACATACAAATGAACAAATATACGCTACTTAAAATTGGTTTGTATCAAATGTATAAAGAGATGTTCATTATATAGCAGAGTTTTTGTCAAACCACACGTTTTCATGAGCCCGTTTTCTTTTAGAGTTATTCAAATATTCAAAGAATACTATCGTAATACTTTAATCTTAAAACAAACGCACGATTCACAAATAAATCCAGACATTTAAAACTACAGTCCTACAGTGTCTATATAAGCGTTTCGTTGATCCAATTAGACATTCCATATCTATGATTTCTACCGAATGAAAGATTTAATAAACAAAGAATACGCTGCTCCATACAAAAACGGGGCCTAAAATGCTTGCTTTATTCTAACGCTACGTACAAGCGCTTGTAATATGAAAGATTCTAAAAGGCCCTACTGATTCTAGCATCTATAATTGGGATTTTGGAATTCGGGTCAGAGGTTATGTCTAACGCCTCTGATAACGAGAGTCTTTTGTTTTTCCATGCAGCCTCCGCCCAAACCTTCATTTGCTCCCCCACTGCCTTGCGGTTTTGTTGAACACACAGTGTTTCAGCATACCCACCTTCACAAACAACCAAAATTAGTTGGCCCAATAAGACATTTCAGAATTGGCTAAACGGGCCGCTTGAGTAGCAATTATCAAGCTCGAGCTTAAGTTATGAAGTTTGAGCAGCGAGCTTACTCGCAAGCATAAACAAGCCTATCGTTTGTATAAATTTTTATTTAATGCATTAATATATATTTATATAATAATATGTATTGCATATAAAATGATCATAAAAGTAACTAATACATAAAAGTTATAATGAAAATTTATATAAAAATAATAAAAAAATGTATATAAATTATTCTAAATAAATAATGAACGAGCCTAGCTCGAGCTTGTAAAAATGACTCACGAGCTTAGCTCAAGCTTTAGAAAGAGAGCTCGAAACGAACTGAGTAAATGAAATGAAAAGCTAACCATACCTCTTGCAAGGGCAATTATGTCCTTTCCACATACTTTAGCTTGTTGAACTGCAACATCAAATGAGAAGGTTCTCAACTCAGTTAGGTTGGGTCCATGAGTTTTCCAGTAACAGATTCTCAGTCAAAAAATTCGAAGCCGAAATAGGCAATGATCACAATATTTTCTCTTACTTTTACCTGCTGTTTCTAATTGAGGAGCTTTTAGTAATTCTAATGCTCTTCTATAAAGTCCCTGCCAAAATATCATCAGCTTGTTATTTGAGCATTTTATTCACAATAATCACGTTGAAAATGCACATATAAGAACCATGTTAGGAGTTGCGTGACTAACCTCTTGAACCATAAGGGAACTAGAACGCTCGATTGTTGCTTTGTGCCGAAACATAAGAGCGATGCAAGTTAATATTGTTCCAGTTTTTGGATGATGAAGACCTACAAAACCGAAATATAATTGTTTCTTAGATTTTATCTCCTCTCTCCTGAACGTAATAAAAAAATGTGCAGATATTCATTATGTGCATACGGTATATGCATATATGTATTTATAATCCCGTAAACGAACCAAATAAAGATGAACAGTGCATGTTCATGTTCATTTGACTTTAACCAAACAAGCGATCGAAATTAAATGAACGGAGTTTTCTTGTCTGTGTTCGTTCCTTAACAGTATGAACAAACAGTTCATGAACGTAAGTGACCATAAATGAGCAAACATAACTGGACATAGATGAACGAATACAAACGAGCACAATTAAGTGAACACTAAATAAAAATAAACGTGAACGTCAATCTGTTGAGCCTAAAAGATTAATAAATAATAAAACTAGACCAAAATGTAATGGATGATATTTTATTTCATAAAATTGACTAAGCAGTATCGGACCACAAACGAGCTTAAACAAACGTAAACAAACGAACATAATTGGACGAACGAGACATTTGTTCATGTTCATTCATCTAAATGAACAAAAATTGCTGTTCGTGTTCATTTGTTTATTAAATAAACGAACATAAAAAAACTTCCCGCCGACGGGTTCACTGAATTTTTGGTTCGTTTACAAGCCTATGCATTTAAAGAATATACAATCAGTTTTATATTTTTAAAAAATAATCTTAAAATAATAAAATCTACATGCATTTTAGTTAATTTTGTAAATTAAATTGTACAAGAGTTAATGTGGTTCTCTTAGTAATAAACATATTATTAATTCTGAAATTAACACCTTATCATGCAAAAATGGGATTTTTTGTGTAAAATAATCCGAAATTAATACTAACCAAAACGTTCTTCGGTAATCTTTAGTGCCCTAGTCAATATCTTTTCTGCCTCATCAAAGTTCCTAAACACACAAATCACAAATAATATTGCACAATCATAAATTTTGAGTAAATAATGATATAAAACTAGTCTCTAATACTTGTAATAAGGTAATATTACCCCATGTGTGACTCGAGTTGTCCTAATGCACACGTGGCAGCCATAATAATGTCCTCACGTGCCATATTACCCGCAGCCAAGTTATACGGATCACTATAATCTTTACTTTCTGGTATCCCTTTAATTACACTCTCGTATAATTGCTTTGCGGTTGAGAAATCTCGTGTTACGTGCAGATATTCAGCATATGACAAAGTATCGTTTCCTATAAAAACTTGAATAAATAATTCAAAATTTTGAACGCTATATATAATTACAATAAGAAATTAGGTTACATATATAAAAATTAAAAAAAAGATTTTAAAGAGTATATACATAACATTTCAAAGAACAAAAGGCAAAAATCTTTAAAAAATTCACATAAATAGATGCATAATATAAAATATTAAAAAACTAGTTTTTGAGACTACAAGATACAAATCCAAGACTCAAGAGTTGCAAGAACTTACCAGTGCCCAAATTATTTTTAACGCCTTCAAAACAGGTTTGTGCTGCATAAATAAAACAATTGAATAACCTTATAAATAACGAATTATAACAAACAATAACAAATAAAAGTTTAACTGGATGGAAACAAGGTACATACATGAATCTAAGTTACCACGAGCAAGCTCTACAAGCCCTTTTAATCCTCTAGCACGAGCATCTAATAATCCAAGTTGCGGTTTCATGGCATCTAAATCCTTCAAGCAAGCATCTGCTATATTTGAAGAAGTATCATCCTATGTGTGTACAAAATGAACATAATGAGTTTTTGTATTTAATTTTGAAAGTTATGTACTTATGGGTCAAAATTAGGGTCTAGCTTTAGTTTTTATATATTCAATATGTGAAAAATATAAAAGTAAAACTTAAAAAAGTTTAAAAAATAAGCGAGCCGGCTCGACAAAACACAAGCTGCCCCGAGTTCAAGCCTAACATTTCATGTCACTAAAATAAACGAGCCAAGCGTCGTTCTTACCTCTTCTAACTCTAAATGGAGTCCTGCAACAGCTTCACTGGCAGCCACTAAACCAAAGAATATAAACACCAATAAAGTAATTAAAATACAACAATCATTAAAACTCAAACAGATGAAATCTCTTCAATACTGATCTGCATTACCTCTAATTGGCAAACAAGATACATTCGAGTCATTAACTTTCTTCAATTTCTCAATAGCCCCATCAAAATTACCCCTGAATATAAAAAATCAGCAAAAGATTATATCCATCATACCATCTACATGAGATAATAATACAAAAAGAAAAAAAAATCAGACCTTTCGGACAAAAGAGTCGAAATTGCGAGAAGAACCAATCCTTTAGAATTATTATCATTCTGATTCGATTCACATTGTTCTAGCACCAATAAACCTTGCCCATATGATTCATCTACACACACTCGAATGAAATAGTAATGTTATGACTAGGCCTGTCACTTTTATCCGCAACCTGAATACCGACCCAAGAAACTGTTACCTCAAACCCAAAAGTACTCGTATCCATGGAACAAGAACGAGAACCATTCTAGTTCGGTTCAGTTACTGGGGTCAACCAAAACCCCGTTGTGTGTTTTATACCCTAATAGTGCGCATTGACTCGATTTCAAGTTCTTTGGCCATTCTACTTCCAAATTCTTACCGCTTATTTATTATACTAATTTCGGTTTCTCTTCCAACAACAACAAGTCTAGAGATTTTTGTTGGATTGATTTCAAGTTAGTTCGATTCTATTCTATAGGTTTTGTTCAATTCTACAGGTTTTTTTGTTCAATCATATCCATCTATGTTCTCAATACTCGGTGAATTAATAAACTTTTATTTACCTTTCTCTAGTTTTCTAGGTAAAATACTGGAAACACGATTAACCCAACCCGAAAAAACCCGGGAGAGATTAGAGTGAGGTTTGGGATCTAGACTTAAATTCTCAAACCTGAAAGTAGAACCAAAGAACACCTAAACACTACTCTTTGATAGCTAGCTATATATAAAAAAATAACTGAAAAAATGAATGAATGAATGAATAATATAAGAATTGTTGTGGAAATAATAATAATAATAATAATAATAATAATAATAATAATAATAATAATAATAATAATAATAATAATAAAAGGACCGGACCTGATTGATGGGATCTGGAAAGGGAAAAAGCGTAATCGATCATTTGAAGGGCTACAGGGTTAGGGGTAAATTGGTCATGGAGCTTGGTGGAGCATAATCGGACGACTGATGGTGACCTACGGGTTGGTGTTGAGAGGAGCTTGGTGGTCAGCCTAAACATCATCGCCGGAGGGAGGTTTACGCACTTGAATATGACCAGGGTTTACATATTTATGTTTCTGTAAAATAAATATTTAAACTCTTATACAAGAGTATCACTTGACATACATCACCATGCAGTTCAGTTTAGTCATTAGCTCAAGTACTCAATTCATGTATGTTTCCTGCCTGTAACAACAGCTTAATGGGTTAACTTAGGGTGTGTTTCATCTCACACGGTTTAAACAAATATTAGCTGAAAACAAAACGGGTCAAATTGTAGAATGTGGTTAACATGGATTGGTGGATTATAAAATTTTAGATTTTTCAGCGTCATAATAAATGCCTCTAGAATGTGGTGTGCATGTACACTCTGAAAGTCAAAACAAATATACTCGTCTACCCTAATCATTATAAAAAAACAAACAAACATCTTTTAATTTTTGTTTGTTCGTACATAGTGAGTAATTGAATTTTGTGATCCACTGAGTTTAATTTTATATTACTAGATTTCTTGACTAGTAACAAGTTATAAAAAAAATTAAAATTGTAAGTGGTGCATTTGAAAACCCTAATATAACTCACGTCTCACACGCATGCCTACATGACAAGGTTTTACAATCAAAAATAAAAACTCGGATCGCCGGCCAGTACCCTTTCAAACAAGCCCAATGCTCTCGTAATCCCTTATTTAGATACCCCATAATACATGAAAGTGAGATTACTATTACCTTTCCAAACCATCTCTAACTAAGCACTCACATTGGAATCTATCTAATCTAATACTCTTATTCTTCAAGTTAAGATAAAGCTGCACAGAAAACATATAAACAACCGTTTAAAACTACCTAAATCTCATTCTTTATAATAGAGAAAAAAAATGGAGTAGTATTTATTCTTTATGTCATGCCCTCAAAATGTTTTTGAGTAGATTTAGAGATAAAGATACGTGTAAAGATGAGAAGATTTAGAAATAAGAAAATGTTTTTAGTTTGTGAATGCTATTATATATATAATATATCCACTACCTTATATCTTGTTCTCGACTTGGCATGATCCAAGGAGAACCACCTTGATTAGTGAGTACAATATATAATCTTTTGAGGAATATATATATATATATATATATATATATATATATATATATATATATATATATAAGGATGAAGTAGCAAGATTTACATACATTAGTATTAATAAATGCGTAGCAGATAAATAAAATTTTTCAAAAAAATGATGATAATGAAATGCATTCGTCTACTCACACCTAGGGTTTGTTTATCGATTTCGTTTTAGCTAGGTTTCAGACTTATTGAATTGATTTACACAACAAAGTTACATATATTTTTAAAACAAAGTATAAGTTACAATTCTTAGCTTGATATTTTTAACTATTGAATTGGTTTATAAGTTCTTGATATTTTTACTTATTTAAAAGCATACAGTCCAACACATTCATTTAATCTTTTTGTGTTCCATCTTAACAACATTCATTTAATGCTTGTGAGAACAGTAAATATATATGCTTCTTAAAAAATGTTGGGTCTTTTAAAAAGTTAAATTTATTTATTAAAACTTTTTAATAATCTAATAATCCTAATTTCTTAGCATGTCAGAAGGAAAGATCAGAATCAAACAAATTGGATAAATACAGTCAAAATGACACAAAGGTTTATCCCTCCCTACGTTCGGTGGATAGATACTGTCATGCAGGATCATCATAGGTACTTGGTCCAATAGTTTCAAGTACAACATATACATATAGATAAATTAATTAATAATCATTAAATCCCAACTGTCTTTATGTTTATCATGTATATTTGCATGCCATTACATTGACTGTTTGCATGATCCAACACCCATCTGTAGTTAGTAGTATTTGTGTCATCCAGACACAATCCTTATCAATTTTTACATTAAATAAATAAATGTTATCATCATTATTAATTTACATATATTTTTTCTTATGCATTCTCACACAATCATCAGCACCATGATCATGCACCCTCTTCCTCTTGAGTTTATCCTTTGTTGCAGTCATTCCATCAATGAAAGATAGATCAATATTCTCCTCATGTATAGGAACTTGAACCTCCTTCGTTAACACGGTATCCGGACTTGTAGGGTTTCGGTTTAATTCGGATTTCTGATATCCCACCCACATTTCTTGCATCTTGTTGTAGCAAGACTGTACATTTTTCTGTTTCAAGTGAAACCAATCAATTAATATTATTTATTTATTTATTTATGTGCAAAGATATTTGATCATTAACTTACTTTTTGATCTGTAGGGATGAAGCTGGTGATGTGGGAAAGACAAACTTCATCTTCAAGAATGCATCTGAGTCCACTCACCGCGATAACACATGGTCGATATGCGAGTAATTTTACGTCTGAAATGATTCATTAAGCAAAAATTAGATTTCATTATATATGTAGTTAGATTGTTATTATAACCATTAATCTATGCATTATCCAATTTTCTTCAAATCTGGTCATTTGTTACTATATATATTCAAATTCTTCAAATCTTGTAATTTGTTACTATGTAATAAAAATATGCATTGAAAAGAAACCATAATTTTGATTAGTATAATTATAAAAAAAAATCAAAAACTGTTTGTTATGATATTAAATTATAAGTTAAAAGCAATAGTTTAATAGATCATATATTATGACTACCATAATCTTGATTAATTATTTGATCAAACACACAAAAACTGATCATTAATGCATGGCTAATAACATCATCATATATAATAATGAAGATGAAAACGGATTGAGTACCGAGTGAAGATGCAAGAAGAACTTCATCAAGCCGTGATCTTACGATAGGCTTGAAGTGTTGATTCAATTCCCATTCGATCAAATCGACATACGAGTATGGAGTGACAGAATTAACTTCCCATCCTAAAGTTTGCAATATCTTCATCTCCATCTTTTGGATTAATTTTGCTTCAAAACAATATTCTAAACCCTCCTGCATCAATCAATGAAAACCTTTGAATCAATCACTTGTTTCAATGGTATATATATGTTTATTTTTGCATATATATATACACACACAACATTTACATTTACATTAATAATACCTGAATTTCACGCAATGAAGGAGGACTAGTTTCACCAAATTTGATAGCAATTGATAAAGAAGCCAATGAAAGCAATTCCATCATCCAATAACTCCAACCCTAATTATTATCAATATTATATATATATATATATTATTCAAACATGAAAACTTTCCATAATAAGAATAAAAACAAAACAAGACTTACATGACATTTATTCATGTGTATAAACCGATCAACATAATTCACCGCGTTAAACACCGTCCCAACACCGAAATCAAACCGTCTCTGACGCTGCAATTAAACCGAAACCAAACCGTGAAAAAACTCATGAACATAATGATGATCAAGTAAAGTTAATAGTAATAATATTTGATCATTTGAAGAACAACAAACAACGTACATGAATGAACCAATGGATGGCTTTCAATCTACAATCGGCAACAAAATGATTCTTTTGAAGAAAGTTGATGTAACTCGATCCGGTCATGAACTTAAGTTCTTTAAGAACAAAAGTATCAAACGAGTGTTTGAAGTCTTGTGTTGTAATGGGGTGGATCAAATTAATATTAATATTATTATGATGTGCATGATGATAATGTGGAGAAGGGTGCAGTACTGGAGTTGTAACATGATCATCCCACACTTCATCACAAAGAAGAAAGTCATCAAGAATATTATGATGATGAGCCATGATCGATGATGATTTCTAATTTGTGAAATGAATGTGTGGAGAGTAAGTAAGAATAATGTAACAATGGCGGAATGAATATGTGTGGTGGTTATATATATATATGAATTAAAAAAAGAAGAAGCGGTTATTATATGTAGTATTGTGTTGGTTGGAAGGAAAAGACACGTACCGCATGAAGAGGGTAAATGCATGCTTCTATGTATGTGTTTTTATGGGTGGTGGTTTTTACTTGGTACATGAGGGTTTATTGAACAGTGGTGCGTTTGCATTAAAGGGTTGCCAACGACAACTTGGTTAGTTGGCCACAGATCGTTATTTTTGTGGCCGGGTCGGTCGGATTCATATATTACTTTTACCTTTATTATAATATGAATATCGATCTCCAAATTTCTTGAAAATATAAAAACCCCAAGACGATATAACTTGGAAGATCATGTAAGGTTGAAATATATAATTAATTACTTTTATGGTTTTATTTCATAAGGTTTATAAAAATGAGGTTTTCGCCTAATTAGTATGAATATACAAACTTTTTTTCTTTCTATGTTTTAATTTACATTTGACATTTAATTTATTTTTTCTCCAATAATAATAATAACAATAATAATAAGTAATTTTTAAAGATGAATATGTAGAATTAATTTATACTTTTTGTAGATATAAAAGAATTGGTAAAACCGTAGGTAATTTTAGGTCTTGCAATATTGAAAAATAGGTACTTTTCATATATAATTTTTTAATTTTCACATTTGATATTTGATTTAGTTTTTCTTTGATAACATGTATTTCATCATTAACTTAGCGGCTATATATTTTTTTTAAATATCTTCATACGTAATCCAATTATACAACTTAGAAATGTTTTGGATTTTACCCGGATGAGAGCGAACCTGAATTTACCAGTAACGTTAACGCTGTGTTCCCGAGTTTGAAAGAAAGAGAGGGGAAGGAAAATGCGTCACTTCATTTCATGTTCCCGTGTTTAATGAAAATGAAAGGAAAAGAAAGAACACACATTTTCTCTCCTAATCTTTTCAATTTGAAAGGATGAGTATGGACTTAAACTTTTAGTATTTTCTTTCCCTTCCCCTCTTCTCCCCTCCCCTCCTTAAAAAATCTCTTGAACATGATTCATTCACATTTTCTTCTCATTTCCTTCCCCTCTCCTCTTTAAATGAGACTCGGGAATCAAATATGGTTAATCAGTCTGATTATCAGGTCGGTTTCAATTTAGTCGATCCAACCAGATAACGTTTTTTATATTTTGTTATTTAACCCTCTATATTTTATGTAAATAATATACTAGTGTTGAAATATGTAACTTGCTCTATCTATATATTGGTAAGAGTAGAGGGGAGATTAATTTATGAACACCCATGGGCCATGCGCATATTGAGATGTGGGGGACCACGTACAGTCAGGTGGGCCAAAGCCCAGTTCAACTGGCCTACGTCAATTATGAATTATCAAGTTGGTCATTATATATTTGGTTTTTATTACTCTCAAGTCTCAACTATCGTATTTTGATGATTGTCGATTCTAACTAACGAATTGGCTCATGACGTTCCCAACTTTTAATGTATTTGTTCCCATCGGTCCGCGACTAACAGAATCCTAACATCGTTAGTTGCAGGTCGTCGGAAAAACGTTTTTTGCCGGACAACTCACATTTTTTCCCGAAAAACTCAACATTTTCGTCCCAAACATCTTTGTAACTTTTTATCGGGCCTTTAAGAACCTTTTTCTAGTAAAATCCCCAATTTTTTAGGTCGCCGTAGCCCTAGAACCATCGTCTGAATCAAGTGGTGGTGGTGGTTGGTTGGTGGTGACTCAATTGGTGGTGGCGATGTTCAGGTGGTGTTTTCCGGGAAAAATTGTGAGTTTTCAGCAATAACATTTTCCCGCGACCTGCAACTAACAACGTTAGGATTCTGCTAGTCACGAACCGTTGGAAACAAATACGTTAAAAGTTGGGACCGTCATGAGCCAATTCGTTTGGTGGGACCGGCAACAAACAAAAGACGATAGTTGGGATTAAATAAAAACCAATATACGTTGTTTTTTTCCCCTTTGTATGATACTTAAAATTTCCTATTCAGTAGAGATGTTTATATGATAGGATAGGATAATTTTACTACAAGGTAACTTTTTTGGTACTTAAAATTTCTAACCAGACATCAAAACTTTTGATTTGGGTCGGGTTTTCACTATGTTTTTCTCGTATATTTAATAATTAATATTTTTTCTAGGTATGCAGATGAGTACGTAGAAGTCGGATTGGTTTTAGTTTACTATTCAGGTCGCGAGCAGGTCGCGAGCAGGTAGCAAGAGTTCTAATCAGCTGCTCTTTCACGTCTCATCCCATGGTAATGGTCGATCGATTATGGTCGTACCAAGTCTACCCAATGGTATATGAATTTGGTTTAAGAAACAGATGTAGTAAATGGATTATAAGTAATTAAATACCGTACAAGCTTATATAAATACAAACGAACCTACTTTCATTTGTTGTATAAGTATCGAAATTCTAATTTATATACAGTAAGTATTTTTTTAGAAGTTCAAATTATGCTTCGCATATGGTTTTGAAAAGTTGTCAGTGAATACATATTCGTTGATTCAAAATTTTTTGTGTTCTTCAGTTTTACACAATTCAATATTTTGATTTTACTAAATTCACCCTTATAATATATGCACATATTAAAAAATAAAAATCAAACATTTGATGGACTTCAAAATCTTCCCATACCCACAATAATTATCACAATAATATGAATATCCAAAATGATTGCACACCAATTCCAACAATAACCATCAACTCATTTAAGATTACTTCTTTTTTTTTTACCAAATACTCACGCATTTGTTCGTATTTGTACATGAACCCGCAACCTCTTGTTTGCTGAACCACCTTCGATATCGTTAGCCCAAAAACCCAAACCCCAAAGCCCATTTGGTTATCAGGGTTTCTTTGGTAAAGTGGAACAAACAGTCTCTTATTGTAGCTCATAAGAAGAAAAGCTGAAACCTGATCTTCCTTCATTGGTTGTTTTTAGCTCAAGCTTCTGAAATGGGCTGTAATATGGGCCAATAAAGAAAACACTTAATAACATATATAACTAATTAGGGATGGAAATGGGCTTGTAAATGAACTAAACGTCCAGTTAACTGTTCGATGGGAAGCTCATTTACTTAATAAACGAATGAACATGAACTGATATTTAGTTAAACGAACGAACATGAACGTGTGCTTCGTTCGTGCATTTATGTCTGTTTACGTTTGTTCATGTACGTGCATTCATATATTCAGTTAACTATTAAGCCCATTATATTTCTATATAGCTTATGAAATTAAAATATCACCCATTAGTCCATTACAATTTTTGTTTATTTTATTAATGTTTAAGGCCTGATGTTTAGTTTACTTTTAATGGTGTTTGCTCAGTTATGTTAGTGAATCGTTCGTTTACAGTATTAACGAATGAACATAGACGAACACGGACATGTTCATTTTCTTAACGATCGGAAACAAAAAAGAAAACATTGTTTGTTTAGTTGTTTGTGTTTGATCGTTTGTTCCATTTAAGTTAAATGAACAAACGAGCATGAACATCGGATCATCGAAAGCCAAAAGACACGTTCAATTTATAAAAAAAAACCTGCTGTTGGGATCATAATAATAGCCGTTAATCGAGCCATCCACACAAGAGAAACAAACATAGTAGAAGCCCGCTATGGTCAACCCGCAATCTGCTCCAACATTCACAAAATATTGTTCTTTCCATCTCTGTAAAATAATACACATTTAGGAGACATTTTTTCCAATTTGTATATTGCATATAACTAGTTTAATATGATTACAAATACAGAATTACCATAAATATATATTGATAGTTGCTGAGGTCTAATGACTTCCCACCATCAACTTCAACCTGGCTCTGACAATATAACTTGATAGTAAGCATTAAACTTTAATTTTTAAATTTAAAGAATTGATTTTTAGTGATGTGTTTAGTGGACTTACTTGAAGAGGTGAAAAGGATGGAAATTTGGTCCAGTGCTCTATGTCAACTTCTGACCTGTCAAGAGTTTGATTATTTTTCATTATTTAGTTCCACGAGTAGTTTATTTGATGTCAAAATCCAAAGTGAAAGGCTTTCTTCGTAACAAATGGAAAAAAAAAACAAAAACAAAAACTGGAAACAAAGAAATTTGGGAGAATTTCATATACACCCTTACAAACTTGTAAAATATCATATATGCCTAATTCAAACTTTAAATATCATAAATCCCTTAAAACCTAGTTAAAATATCATATTTACTCGTTTCATTAAAAACAATTCAAAAATGACTATTTTTACTCTTATTTTCTAAAACCTTAAAAATTTCATATCTATTCATTTTTAACCTAAAATTTACAAAGCAACTATAAAAGAAAGTAAAGAGGTTAAAAATGACTTGCTTTAAAAAAATAGATAAATTTCATCTATTGAGAAACATATTGTTGATAGGTAAATATACATAAAATTTTTAATCTTTTGAAAAATAAGCGTATAATGGTCCTTTTTGAGTTGTTTTTGATGCCACGTGTAAAATATGATATTTTAATAGGATTGGGTATATATGATGTTTGGAGTACAGAAGAAACATACGTTGCTTTCCATTTATTGGTGAAGAAAGTATAATTCTTGGTATCAACAATTTCTCCCTCCCAAAAAGTAACCACCTGCAGTTGATGAATTTGGTTAGTTAACGGAATTCACAATTCACAAATGTAAAGTTCATTTAGTTCATTTATAATTTGTTCGGATTACCTTATATCGTATTACTTAGCAAAATAAACAACTGAAAATATTTTGAAAAACTAAATGGCTTGTATAACTTATTAATTATACACTTTAAAACTATGTTGCTTACTGGCGTATCGGCCATTGGAACATTTAAAGCTTCCATGGTGCCACATAGATATCCATGCTTAAGATCACATCCTTGAATTCTCACATTAACTCTCCAAGCTTCCTCTTTTTGTGGACTTGAAACATTCTGAGTTCCTGAAAATGTCTGAAAAATCATTCAAAAGTTTGTTAATCTTTGATCAGGTATTCCAGATTGATATCATTTGTCAAAGTTAATCCAGACGTAAAATACTTTTCTCCTGTTCAATGTGTTTATGTTCTTTATTTTACGTCCGTCCAAGCTCGTTAACGCATTGTTGTTCACATTTACTTTTTATTGATTTAGCTCTGTTATTTTCGTTCAGTTATGTTCATTCGTTTACGTTCGCAACCGTTCGTTTATAGCGTTAACGAACATAAACGAACACGAACAGGTTCGTTAAGAACGTACACAAACAAAATCTGGTTTGGTTAGTTGTTCGTGTTGGATCGTTTATTCAGTTAATTTTAAACAATAACGGTACACAAACATGCTCTGTTCGCGTTAGTTCGGTTCATTTAGAAGCCAAAGATTACCTGTCCAACACTAAGAAGTGAGCAAGGTTGTAGACAAGTTTGTCCAGGATTTGCACCTGAAAAATGATGTTAAAAAAAAACAGTTTCTAGACCACATTGAAACAATAAGTTAAAACAGAATTGGCAAAAAGGAGCATAGAAACCTAAAAATGATTAAATTAATTTATAAAACAAAGGATACAAAGAAGTTAGATTTCAAAAGCACTTGTATGCACTGTGTTACAAGTTACATATGCAAAACACTAGTTTGATACTAGAGTTGAGAAAGTCAATCATAAGTTACTACCTCATTCAGCTACTGAAAGAAGCTCTGTCAGTCACAAGAAATAAAAGTTGTTTGTTTTGTGACAAAAAGTAAGTAAATATTGAAGTTGTATTGTATATAGTAACTAAATAAATACATATCTATCATTGGGCACCCCCTCTATCTAGAATTGCATTACATTCAGTCATTCACATGTATAAATAATGTACCTTTTGATAGACATGTGTATGCCTTTTTAGTAAAATACTAATAATTTTAATTCAAAGAAACCAAAACAAAGCTTAATAACAACAATTGAAAGATTAGGTTAAAAACTGTTTCAGCCAATCGTAAATGTGCACACTCCAATTGGCATCAAGTTCATGAAATTAAGCAAACAATAGGCATGATACCAGTACCATAAGTTCAATCAGAGTGAAATTGTAACATCAATTTGGAACCAGAAGTAGAATTTGAGACATCGGCTAAACCAATCAACAGACGATGATGATAACAATAATAATACCTGAAGAGGTTGAAGGTGCTGGCGATGATTCCACCATTCTCACTGGCATTTTCACGATTGATTGATTGATTCGATCAAATCAAATCAAATTACAAGAATACGAAAGAAATTGGGATTGAAATAAATTAATTTTGTTATCTATAATAATGAAGAATACAAGAACACCCCTTACACTATTACTTGACTTATTTTAAGACCCTTTGGCTTTTCTTTTTCTTTTTTAAATGATCCATTCGAATCACTGATGGGCTACTGATCCACCCGATCATCATCTTCATTTCACCCTTAAGAGGAAACACCATGGACCAACTTGAGCCCACTATTTTTTTCCTCAAATGAGACTTGAACCAAAGACCTCACTCTTATCAAATTGAAGTGTTTGGGTGCCTCACTATATCACTTAAACCCAATAATGCAATTTAATCATGACCACTCTTAAGCATAACTAAATAAATCTTTAATAGACAGTATATTAATTAAATTAAACAAAGAGACTTTGTTCGGCTTAGTCTTACTTTTTAAAGTCTACATTTAAAAATTGTGGGTTTCAGTTATGCAATTTTAACTTTGAAATAAGTTAGAGATCCAACACTAACTTTCATTAAAGTTTATGTGGAATAGCTATTTTGCTATTTTACTAATGTGAAACACATGCATCCCTACGGCTACACCTATTCATCTTTGTTATTTATCGATGGTTGTTGGCAGATGAAATTGACGGGTTCTCTTAAAAGTGGAATCATCTACTACAATAATTTTATGTTTGATTGTTTGATCTGACAGATGGAATCGATGGGTTTCTTAAAAAGAATGTGTGGAAATGTGTTCCTCTCTCTCTCTCAAGCATCTTTGTGTTTGGGATTTATTGTGTGTTGCAGTTAATAGTGTAGAAATTAAATGGGTAGTAACGATTAGGGAATGAAATGTAACATCCAAAACAACTTCTAGTCAATTTTGACAAACCATTAAAAGTTAAAGGGACAAAATGATAACTAAAACAAAGTCTAACCTAAGAGTTAAGAATGAAAATAACCCGATATAACATCTCCAAAACTTTCATGTAATTTTTGTCAACTTTAAAGTTGAGGGATTATTTTGTCATTTTTCCAAACTTAAAGTCCAATGTTTAATCTTTAATTTTTCAAAATCCAGATAAGACGGACTGTCTCATTATTAGACGGCCCGTCAAAACACTAACCTTGGTATTAAGCTTTCTTTTGTAGTGGTGTGTCACAAATGTCTACAATTTTGAGACGAGGTGTCTTATCCGCATACAATGAATGAGACCGACCATATCACCACCTAATTCAACATGAGATGTCAAAACTCATCTCTAGCGTGTCAAAACCCGATTTATGACTCATCAGATTGTTTAGGCCTATAGATACAACCCATTTCGTTTTGACAAAGGTGTTATAAGGTTCTACAATGCCGGAAAGTAAGGTAGAGTATCCCTACATACATGTCCCGATATAGATATGAATTACCTTAAGTCACATTGGTTTCAATCACACAAGCAGTCATAATAACCACATTAAATTCAACAAAGCAAGAAAGCATAAAAGAAATATGTCAAACCAAAAGGTTGAATGCTACGACATAAATATGTTAGTGAACTTAAAGATATTAAAATCAAACATAAACAAAGATAACAAGATTTATAAGAATAAAATCATGATGTCTTTCAAATATGGCCAAAGTTTATTAAAATAATTTACAAGAGATTTGATTGTTAATGAATGATAGGTGCGTGAACCTACCTTAGTTCAATAATAACTTATGAGTGCCCTCGTTTATTTTATTAGTATTGGTTCAACAAAAGCCCAAAAACAATACGTGTGGGCGTAACCCAAATTAATTCCATCTTTCACTAATTTGATTATTGATTATGACCACATAAAGCTTAAAATAACTAATCTAGCCCACTTCATTTCTTGAGTATTATTAATCTTCATATCGTTTACTCTTTAGCCTTTTAACTGTTTTCCTTCTTCACAAAATTTTCACAACTTCTAATCTTTTGTCCGGATTGTTTTTGTTCCAACAACCATTTCTAATGCAAATTCATTAATAAATGAAATAACTAACCGATAACAAACGTTTAGTGTGTACGATTTTCATAAGTAAATTAGGCACATCAATATCATAGATTAATTTATACACCCAAATTGATCTTATGGTGGTATACGATGGCCATACGCCCAAGAAAAATCGCTTAAACGAGTTGTTACGTGCTGAAACGAACTAAAAAGTCGCTTAAACGAGCTGTTAGAAGCTGAAACGAAATGAAAAAATCGCTTAAACGAGCTGTAACGTGTTGAAAACGCGCTGATTCGTTGGTTCAAAAAAAAAACTGACCCGAAACCCGTTTTTACCCGTTCCGACCTTGACCTGTTCTAACTCGAACCTCAATTTTCCGAACTTTTTTTGTAAATTTTCGAAAATTTAAAATTATATTTTGCATTTTTACTAATTTTCGCAACCTTTAAAAGTTATTATGCAAAGTAAAAACATTGAAAAATAAAAAAAAAACCTACATTACCTGCTATCCAGGTAAAATATCTAAGATTGAACAAAAATGAAAACTCAGTGATCTGATTGGAACAAAAGTTTTTATCAATGACCTGATTCGAACAACTTTCAAAGTTAATTACTATTGTATGAAGTAATCCCTTTAATATTTTTTACTTTTCTATTTCTCAAAACTATTATTTTAAGCGTTAAATACAGCTAACCATACTAAGTGAGATTGAGATTTATTGTTTTAACTTTTGTGTTTTATCTTCATCGTATATATATTATCTTACTTTTCCAAGATATAAACTAGGGATTTTGATACCGAAATGATTTTTCTTTTTTTTTCTTTCTGAATACACATATTCTTATTAATTTAGTTTATTTGATATCGGTATCAATATTTTAGAATTTCAATATTCGGTACTTACGGGTTAGTGACGCGTACCCTCGTCACTAGAGTAATCACGAATATATTAAGTCGTTTTTAGAGCTAACAAGTGAATACCTCCTTCCAAAAACTCTATGTTGATTGGCTAATTATTGTATTTAAATAAAGTACCACTTGATATCCCATATGAAGAAACGTCCAGAGTACGTATAAAACAAATGCTATACTGTTAATTCCAAGTGCTGCCAACTTTCAATAGTGGTATATATGTTGCAAGGATAATGTATTAATGTATGTTTGTAATGTTAGGTAAGTGCGAATTTTTAATTGTAATTTATATTATATAATTAGTAATCATCAACAGGGACCCCTATAATAACTTAATAAGAAATGATTAATTACACATACATAATAGTTACATATTATTTTATTCATATCAAATATAGCAGAATGTTGGATTACAGTTACATCTATGCATAACGACTAAACAAAAAACAAAAGAGTGGGTAAACTATATAAATAAAATATTAAAAGTAGAAAACCACAATGTCACCAAATAATCGAAGTATAATAAAAGAGTAAAAGAGAATATTACAGTTGTTTACTTATTTTATTTTTAACAACTACGTACTGCGTGTTTAATAAATTAATAAAAGATCTTAAATGATTTAAATATGTTTAATGACTAAGATCAAGCATAGTATATGTTAGTGATTTTAGTGTGATTGGGGATTAACTTCTTAATCAAGTTAAATGTAATATCTATATCTATATGTATACTATATATAATAAGTGAAAGATGGGCAAATTAAGACGGTGGTTTTTAAGGAATTTACAAACATTCAAGCACATAACATGAAATGAGGACAAATTGGTCATTCTAGCCTTAAATCTCACTTGAGTTTAATTATTCTCCAAAATAGTTACAATAATGACCCTTTAACTTTAATCATATTTAGCAAATTTAAGAAATAGTTATAACTTTGGTCCTTTATCTTTTAACTATTTATTTTTCATAATTTCATTTTTAACCCAAATACCCCAACGATTTTTAAACGGCTATAACTTTTTCATACGTTAGTATTATTTTTTAAAAATTGCACCATAAAAACGAACATTTAATTCTCTTTAATTTGTGTATGATATTGTCATAGTTTCTTTTCAGTTAAAATTTTTTTCACATATAGCCGTTTGTCGTCCGGTTTTAATGGTCTTAAATTAAACCATGAGCCAAGCCATTATTAACGGCTTTTGGTCGCCAAATCTGAAACTAAACCGTTAAAAATTACCCAACAAAATCCATTAACAATGGTTAGGTTCCGTTTCGTTTGTACTTCGATATTAAAATAAGTTTAAAATAAGAACTATGAATCTACATATACCAATAAATGGTTTCACAGTTACAAACGAAACGACGAACACCCATAAATCTATATTGTAATTACCAATGTCCGTATTCCCCGCTGCATCGCGCAGGCACCTGTCTAGTGAATTAAAATAAGCTGGGTGTGTAGTGCATACTTATTTGATCATGTTATAATTGGAACTTAGGGACGAAGCCCCTAAGTCATGGGGGGTTCCAGGGGGCAATGCCCTTTTGACAGGGGTCCGGGGGCAGCGCCCTTAGTAGCAGGGTCTAAGGGCAGCGCCCCTGGGTGAGGTTTTTTTTTTTTTAATTTCGGACATATGTTTCTTTATTAAAAATGTATTATAAAATTAATTAATTAATTAATATTCGTTACAAGGTTTAATAAAATAAGAGGAGGGTATTTTCAATTATTAGTTGGATAGCTGTTATGATAACTGCAAACATCATCCATGTGTAGGGGTCTTCAAAATTTGATTCGAATCTGAAACATTCGAAATTCGACTCGATTCGAATTCGAATATGAATATTCGAATTCGATTTCAAAATATTCGAATTCGATTCGCATTCAAGTATAATAATCGAATACGAATTCATGAATTTTTATACAATTATATTCGAAATTCGAATTCAAATTATATAATATATTAATATATATTTAGTTTATTAATTTTGGTCATATCGTAAATAATAAATGTCCAAAACATCATAATTAATCCCAATAACCATACTGATATTTCTTAATTGTAACATCTTAAAATTTAATGTCGAGTAAAGGAAGTTATGTTTAGTGATTTCGCGTAATTAATTATCGGGTAAGGAGCGGGTCATGGACTTGGATTAATTGAGATGGGTTAAATGAGAATGGGCCTTAGATCCATGGGATTTCAGGGATATAAATATCCCCTAAACCCAAAATATCTTTCATTCTATCTTATTATTATCTAACACTCCAAAACACACACACCACACACCATAACTTCGCCGGCGGCCGGGAGAGGGAGATCGAGATCCGAGAGAGCGAGAGAGAGAGACTAGTTGTGACTAACAAGTTAACCGAGATACAAACACGCTCAAGAAAGGTATGATTCTTGATCTTTGAAGTTTAAAGATCCAAGTTTTATAGTGTAGATACGACCGAAAATGGTCGGGAAGCGTAGTGGGTGATGTTGAACCATAACAAGGGTGTTAAAATCGCCCAAAATGCTGGTCAGAAACTAAAACAGCGGCTGATCTGGGCAACTTCGCCTGCAACTGGGCAACTTCGCCTTCAAAGCGATAACTTCACCTGCAAGCTAAGTTCGCCTGATGAACTTTGCCTGCAAGCTAAGTTCGCCTGATGACAACTTCGCTGTAAAGCTAAGTTCGTCTAGTTGATAACTTCGCTTACGGCTAAGTTCGCCTGATGATAACTTCGCCTAGAGCTAAGTTCGCCTGAGGTTTAACTTCGCCTAAAGCCAAGTTCGCCTGATAACTTCGCCTAAAGCTAAGTTCGCCTAAGGTTTAACTTCGCTTAAAGTCAAGTTCGATTAGAAAATAAATTAAAAATCTAATGAAAAATGTGTTAAGACAGTTAATGGAAATAAAATTTTTCCAAGCTGACCTGGCAGCTCGACCCCAGCCAGGGGCTCTGCCCCTTGGACCCTGCTAGGGGCTGCCGCCCCTAGACCCCGCTGCCAGGGGCGCTGCCCCCGGACCCCCGTTCATTGTGGGTCATATAACGATAGAAATACATTATGAGAAGTGATAGTTAATTGATACGTATACTTGTTATACAGTCAGCCGTGCACAACTGAAGAAAGGAATTACGATTAACGGTGAACGTAACCGTGTTCAGGTGAGTTTCTAGCCCCATTTATGTGTTATGTTTTCGGGGCTGTGTGCATACTCGATATGTTTGTTAATACGCTTATCATAAGAGATAAGTGTATGCCTTATGTGAATGATATGATATGTATGAATGATTGCTTGATGGTACGTGAACGATCTTCGGATATTGCACGTACTGTCAGGTTGTAGCGCTTTGTATAATGTAAGTATGATATGTATGCTTATGTGTATGAATGTGATAAAGTTAATAAAAGAAGGAAATGACGGTTGTATGGTTGTATGGTTACGAAAAGGGTACCGAGCCCTAATAATACTCGAGGTATGATGTATGGTTGTATGGTAACGAAGAGGGAATCGAACCCTACTAATATTCGAGAACTAGGGAACCGAGCCCTACTAATATTCGAGGAAAGAGGGACCGAGCCCTAATAATACTCGAGGAAAGAGGGTACCGAGCCCTAATAATACTCGAGGAAGGAGGGTACCGAGCCCTAATAATACTCGAGGAAGGAGGGTACCGAGCCCTAATAATACTCGAGGAAGGAGGGTACCGAGCCCTAATAATACTCGAGGAATGTAGGGCGTAATGCTCTTTATAACGTAAGATATGAAAGTAAGAAAGTATGAAAGTATGAAAGTATGAATGAAAGAATATGAGTTTATGTGTATTGTATAGTGTATGATTAACTAGAACTCACTCAGCGTAGCTGACTTTTAGTATGCACACAGGTGAGTAGGATGAGGCAGCTCGCTTGAGGAGACACGTGACATTGAACAAGAGCCTGGCATCTGAAGACTTATGATGTTTTAATTTTAATGCGTTAATGTTGAAAGACAAAGGATGTTTTGAGACAAGTTATGAATTATGTAATGTTTTATGAAAGTTTTATATTCCGCGTAAATGTTTTAATTAACTCTGATGTGTAGAACTGTGTTTATGAGTAAATCCAACACGAAAGTTGGGCTACCGGTAACGGGGCCTTACATTAATTTTGCCAATACTTAATTTTGAACTTATTTTATGTGGTATTGTAGCTACTTTAAACTTATATTATATGTTTTACATCGATGATTATGGTTTTAGAAGTTCTTGACATAGGTGAACTTGAATCAATTCGAATTCGAGTTTCGAATAAGAATAAAATCGAATTTCGAATATGAGATATAATACGAATACGAATCGAATAATCTACCTTTTAAACGAATACGAATCGAATACGAATACCAGCAAAAAAATAAATTATTCGAATTATTAGATTCGATTAACTTGAAAATTCGTTATTCGATTCGATGAACACCCCTATCCATGTGTCATCAAGGGCACTAAAAACTTTTATATATTCCTATTTTATATTGTGTTTTTGAGTTTGTATGAACTGAAAATAAGAGAGGAGGTAGCATAAATGTCAATAACCAGATTTTGCCCGATAAAATCAATTAACATGCTTAACGAACTTGTACATATTATAGATTTTTTGCTTCTCCCAACCGTAACAAAAGGGTTGTTAATGGAAGTTAAAATTTCAAATAGAAACAAGATTTTCTCCATTCTTTATGAAACCGTTCCTCTACAACACGTTAACGACAACTCACTTAAGGAGGGTCAAAAGTGGTTCACATAACTCAAGTTCAAGAAATGAGTCAAAATGCTCAAAATTAACACCATATAATCCATTTTTATCTCATATTTCTTGTTTATTTATGAATGTTGTTACCTGATAGCATGAAAAAGAAGTAGAGCTAATTGTGACTAAATTGGATGACTTTCATTATGTTTTATCATTATACATAGAGATGTTCTAAGGGACTCTTTGATGACCTTTTAATGGTTATTAAGAGACTACTTTTTATTGGTTTATAGCTTTTTAATGATTAAGATGTAACCTTAAATTTAAATGGTTAAGAGAACCAAACATTCCCTACATATATAGAATTGGAAATTATAATTTCCAATTGGTTGTCCCAATTTAAATGTCATTTCTATACATATAAATTCAATTTCCAATTGTGCATTTACTATTACATGTTTCATTTCCAATTAGCCATAATAACTTAAAAAACATATTGTCATTTTACAGCTCATAAAATAAAATGATCAAACATTTCTTAATTTGTATGTTTTAGGTTCCATGATATTTAAAATGGGACGAGGAGAGTCAATAAATAACATATTTGTCTAAAGAATAGAAAAAAGAAATGTTAATGTAATTTGTCATAAAAATAATTAATAGGAAAAAGGAAGTAGCCTTTTTATTGAATCCTTGTTCCCAGATAACCCTATCACAACACCCCTGCTTAAACCCTAACCGCCATTAATGGCCTTTGTTCTTCACTCAACACCCTACTTCCGTACCACACTTCACACACCTAAAGCTTCTTCCATCAACACCGTCTCCTCCCCACCCAAAAAAGACCACCACTAGCAAACAACAACACTCGGAGGAATTAAAAAAAACTCAAAACAACAAAGAATTAGGAGAAGACAAATTAGACTTCGATGACGGAATCGACTTTCCGTACGAAGATCCTCCACTAATCTGCTGCTTCGGAGCCGTACAAAAGGAGTTCGTACCAACTGTCAGGGTCTCAGACCAGCAGATGCATCCTGACATGTACTCTGAGTGGAAGATGCTGCAGTGGGACCCGCCCGAGTTCGCCAGGGCACCGGGCGGACCGCCTTCGAACGTGGCGATAGCGCACGTGAGGCTCGGGGCAGTGATGGGGAAGGTTGGGGATGATGAGTTTGGGAAGGAGTTGGTGTTGATGATGAATAAGGAGATTGTGCAGACTAGAGGGGTGAAGATTGATGGGAATGGGAAAACCGGGTGTGCGTATATGAAGATTGTGGTTGATGGTAAGGGAAAGATGAAAGCCGAGAAGGTGCGGGATGCGGTTGAGGATAGTTTGTTGACTTCTGAACTGAATCTTTCCGTGCTTAAAGAGGTGATGTTTGGTTTGTAAATACTCATGAGTTCATAGTTTTTGATTAGGGCTGTAAGCATTTATTGGTTCAATTACTTATCTTGAGTCTCGAATGGCAGTGGTTAACATGCTATAATAGTATTGTTAGGCTTGTAAATGAACCAAACAAACACGAATGAAGTATGTTAGTGTCCATTTTTTTAAACTTTAACCGAACAAACAACAATTAAACGGGCAAGCGTTTCTTGTTTGTGTTTGTTCGTCAAGGAAATGAGCATGTTTGAGTTTGTTTATGTAAACGAACAAATATAACTGAATATAGATGAATGGTTGGGCCTAAAATTTATTAAACTAGACTTTGACACTTTGTTGTAACTGGCCAAAAAAAATGAAAAAAATGGATATATAAACGAATGTAGTTAAACAAGCAGTAAACCAACGGACATAAATGAAGGTGAACGTACGAACATAAACGAATTCAAGTGAACGAACAATAACGAATGTTCATGAACTGGATGAATGAGACACCCGTTCATGTTTGTTCGTTTAGCTAAATGAACAATTTTTTATTCGTGTTTTGTATTTATTAAATAAACGAACTTCCTGCTGTTCACTGAACGTTCGGTTCCTTTTTTTAGCTATTGTTAATGGTTCATTGTTCTGAACTGACTTTTTAGTGTCAAAATTGTTTATTTTCTAATATCAAAATTTGACAAAATAATCTGTTTTTCGTTTATTACAGGCAAGAATATTCCACTTCAATTCAGAAGTTCTATTATCCGACTCGCAAGCCGCTTTATTTAAAGCAATTTCATGGTCAAAAAAATTTGGTAGCCTGATATTTTTTGACATGAACCTCCCATTACCATTATGGAAATCCCGACACGAGACTCGAAAAATAATCAACAAAGCATGGGAACAGGCCGACATCATCGAGGTCAGCAAACAAGAACTCGAGTTCCTTCTAGACGAGCATTACCACCAAAAACGAAGAGATTACACCCCTCAATACTTTGCAGAATCTTTCGACGACACAAAACAAAAGGGAAAAGATTATTATCATTACACGCGTGAAGAAATTGCACCGTTATGGCACGATAATTTAAAGTTTTTGTTTGTGACGGATGGGACTCTTCGGGTCCATTATTATTCGCCTTTGTTTGATGGGGTGGTTGTTGGGACAGAGGATGTGTTGATTACGCCTTTTACTTGTGACAGAACGGGGTCAGGTGATGCGGTTGTGGCGGGTATTTTGAGGAAGCTGACTAGTCAACCGGAAATGTTTGAGAATCAGGATGTTTTGGAACGACAGCTTCGGTTTGCTATTGCGGCTGGGATTATATCGCAGTGGACTATTGGGGCGGTTAGAGGTTTTCCGACAGAAAGTGCTACTCAAAATCTTAAAGAACAGGTTTATGTGCCTTCAATGTGGTGATATTTTTGATGGATTGTAAAAACCAGACTGATAGTTTTGGTTATTGTTTGTAGTTAGTTTAGGTTGTTGTACAGTTATATGTTGTTGTAACTCTTTATGCATATTAACTACCTTTATGCATCTGATAGTTAGCTTGACTTTTGACAGTGGTGTTTGTATTTTTGGTTTGGATATCAAGCTTTTAAATTCAATTTTAGATTCTAATGAAGTAGTGTTGTGTAACTAGTGAGTCGAGCCAGCTTCGAATAGAGCATGTGCTTGAAGTTCAACAAGTAAGCATCGTTTCGTTTATCTTAATGGGCTGAAATATATGAGCTCAAGCTTGGTTTGTGTCGAAGCTTGTTCGGCTTGCTTGAGCTTGAGTTAAACAAGCCAGCTCTGCTTGTGTATTCTTAAGCTGAATTTTGAGCTCAAGTCAGCTTGTATAAAGTTTAAACTAATGTTAACATTTAATTTTATATTTGTGTTGCTAATAAATGAAGTTGGGTTTTAACTTATAAAAGTTAAATTATTGGCTTAACTTAAAAGACCAAGCTATGTTGGATCGTTGGCTTGGTTTGTTTATAAACGAGTCAATTTCGAACGGGTCTTTATTTATAAGGTTTTTACCGTTTTTTATAAATGGTAGGTGCTTGGTTTGACTTAGAAATCGTATCAAAAAAATTAGGGATTCACATTCACATTTTACAGTGCAATCAAATACATACCATGGCCATTGAAGAGGTAGGTTCCCGCAAAGCCCAGTTGGACCCACAAGACTCACCTTGAAGAGGTACGTCTACGCAAAGACCAACTGGATCCGCAGGACCCACCATGCTCAGAGAGATGAAAACCTTACACGCAGTAAGCCAGCTGTCCCCGCAGGAAAGCCTCCCTTGGTACAGTACCCTGCCTGTCCCCGCAGCTGTGGGTACAAGCCAAGAAGGAAGGCTACCCGCACTAACAGTAAGGCTACACGTATAAAACACTAACTCTTATACTTCAGTAATGTCACCTGAAGAAGGAATGAGCAGGGCGGTAATATCCCCGCTCAAAAGAGCCAGTCCGTACGATTCTAGAAGATCTTTTGTACTATACCTACCAAGGTATGGACAAATAGACAAGATCTGACAAAAGCAACCCATGAACCAATCACAGGGTGACAGCTCACTGACAATAGTACGAGGAGGAGCACGCTCCAGTACAAAATGTCACTATCAACCGCTGCCTACCCACCAACTCCCATCATGGCACGAACGTAGCCCATAGTTGGTGGAAAAGGAATATTATATACAGCTGGCCGTACCTGCTTGGAAACCGACCTTCGGCTATAAATACTCCAACACCCTGGAACGGTATCATTATCTTCTCTCTAGCTATTTCTCTCTATATACACTTATATTCAGAGCAACCTAGTCTGATTCTCACGCCGGAGGGTGGTCACAAGGAGGAACCCCCCCTTCTTCTCAGTGACGAGCTTACGGTGTCTGTTTTGCAGGTTGAGAAGAATAGCTATCTTTGCCGGACCTAACCCTCGTGGGAAACATCTACTTAACCTTAAGATTATCCTTAATCTGTCGGGGTCACTTAGTGTTTCTTCATTGGCGCCATCCGTGCATTAAGCTAGAACTTACCCTTCTTTTTCTCAGTTTTTTCAAACTTCTGGAAAGATGGTTAAGGTTACTCCGATGCCAAAGCCACCGGGTAACCAAGAAACTCCGGTAACCACAACCCCAGCTACTGGGGGGAACACCGGTGAATACACGATTGTTACGAACACTACCCCGGTTACCCAAGCCGGGGCAAGTGCAGTAAACAATCCTCTCCTTGGATTCATTGATACCCAGTTGGGGAAACAACAGACGATACTTACCCGACAAACACCAGAACAAGTTAAAGCTTGGGCGGAAGCACGTCAGAAAGAATTCCAAGCCGAGTTGGACGAACGTTTACGTTCACTCCAACAGGCCAATGACAAATTCGGAAGCACTCGACAACAGCTCAACATGAGCAATGATTGCGAGTATGTGGATGATGAAGATTGGGAAGAATCTGACAGTGACGCAAACCCACGTCATAAGGCGAAAGGGAAGCGTAAAGAAGCAGACTTCCACTCGAGAAGAAATTTCGAAGAAACTTTCAAACCAAAGAACACGGGGGGAAACCCACGTGACTTCTCCAAAACTTTCAGACCAACTGTTGCGAATGCGGGAACGTCCAACTTTGCAAGGGACATTGCGGAAGCAATCGCTCCAAAGAGTGCCAAACAGATGTCCAACATAGGCACTTACGATGGCATATCTGATCCGGACGATCACATGAACAGATTTATAGCGGGGGCAACCGTCAGTAATTGGACGGAACCCACATGGTGTTACATGTTCCAAATGACGCTCGTCGGGGCAGCCAGAGCGTGGTTTGATCGTCTACCGGTCCACCACATCTACGATTGGGCAGACTTCCAGCACAAATTCAGCCAGCACTTCAGTCAACAAAGAAAATATACTGAAGAGCAATGGACGATCCTCAACTGCATCCGAGAAGAAGACGAATCTTTGCTAGACTTCATCACTCGCATCAACTCAAAGAAGCTAAGTCTGGGCACTATTAGCGAAGATCTTATTCGCGCCGCTTTCATCCAGGGCGCTGAGTACCCAGAGCTCATCCGCACGTTGACAGGTAAAGACGACATGCCACCCACGTGGGATGCCATCATGACGGCAGCTAAACGCTTTGCCGAAACGGAGAAGCAACTGGGTAGAAATCTTCCCCAGAGCACAAACCTCTACACCCAGAGAACAAGAGAAAATAACGTCCGTACCGCCCGACAAAACAAAAAGAGGAAGCTTGGTATTTGGCAGTCAAGGGTAAACTTTGACACCTCATCCAGCTCTCGCCCTCTCTTAGGCGGAAGGGACAACATGCAGTCGTCGAACCGGAATCCCAGATGGACGCCACTCACCAAAAGCGTCACCGAGATATTTGCCACCGAGAAGCTCCCATGGCCAAAGGCTCCAATAATCCGACAGCGTCAAAACGCTGATCAGAGCAAATCCTGTGACTTCCACGGGACAAAAGGCAACACCACGGAGGAATGCACATCCTTGAAGGATGTCGTCGAAACATTCGTCAAAGATGGGAAACTCACACACCTCGTGGCATCAATCAAGAACGGAGGGAGGAAAGACAATCGGTACAAGGGCAATGGACGGAAGCCCGTCGACATCAGCATTCACATGGTTCACGGCAACATCAGAGAAAGAAAACGACGAACAACAGAGCCAAGTGTGTGGAAGGAAGCAGAAGTGCGCTTCCCGCGTGTGCCAGGGGGGCCCAACAAAGAAGGCCCCATAGTCATCAAAAGCCAGCTGGGGCACTACATCACCTCCCGCACCCTTGCTGATAATGGCGCTTCATCAACGGTCATGTATAGGCAGTTCTTCGACAAGCTAGACGACGAAGACAAAGAACGCCTAAAAACAGTTTACGCCTCGATGGAAGGGTTCGACGGCAGCACAAACACCCCCTTGGGAATCCTATCTTTCCCCGTCACTCTCACGGACGGGAAGTACTCCCGCATAGAAGACGTGGACTTCGTTGTAATGAGGAAGCCACACCACACATACGACATTCTCTTCGGGAGAGATGGGATGGCAAGATTTAATGCCGTGGTGTCTTCGGTCCATGGTATGATGGGATGGCCAACAGCTGAGGGCATCGCTATGATCACGGGCATTCCCCAGGTATGCATCGCATCTGTCTCATCTAAACCCAAACCAAAAATTGCTAAACCAACCACCTCTGAGCCAGAAGAATGAGCCTTCAATGGCAAATACCCTGACCAGGCCGTTACCATTGGCCCAACGATTACTAATCCCACACGCACCTTACTCAAACGCTTGTTGCAAAAAAATGCCGACATCTTCGCGTGGACACCAGCTGACATGACTGGTGTACCTCGAAGTAAGGCTGAGCATAAGCTCAAGTGTGACACGGCGTTTGCGCCGGTCATACAAATGCGTCGCGTAATGGGTGCTGAGCAGGCTAACGCTTGTAGAACCCAAGTCAAGGAACTCCTTGACGCAGGCATCGTACGCGTTAGTAAATATCAAACACGGGTTGCAAATCCCGTCATGGTACCAAAATCCAACAAACAAAGGCGCATGTGCATAGATTTTAAAGACCTAAACAAAGCATGCCCCAAGGATTGTTACCCGTTACCCGAAATTGACCTTAAGGTAGATTCATTAGCACCGTTTCGCATTAAATGCTTCCTTGATGCGTATAAAGGGTACCATCAAATCCACATGGCTGTTGACGATCAGGATAAAACCGCATTTCAGATGCCCGATGGCACATTTTGTTACCAAATGATGCCATTCGGACTAAAGAATGCCGGATCCACATACCAACGACTGATGGACAAAGAGTTTCATGCCCAAATCGGGAGGAACTTGGAAGTTTACGTGGATGACTTGGTCATCAAAAGCCTCGAGCCAGAGGCGATGTTGAAAGACATCGAAGAAACTTTCAACACGCTCAGAAAGATAAACATGAAGCTCAACCCGAGCAAGTCGCTGAATGGAAGATGGGAAGTTCTTAGGAGTTATCGTTACCAAAGATGGCTTCAGAGCGAACCCCGAAAAGGTTGAAGCCATTATGATAATGGAATCACCTACTACCATCAAACATGCTCAGACACTGAATGGACGACTAGTCGCACTTAACCGCTTTTTGGCAAACCAGGCGGATAGGTCGTTCCCATTCGTGTCAACATTGAGAAATTGTTTGAAGAAAACGCACTTCCGCTGGACACCAGAAGCGGAAGCAGCCTTTCAAGAGATTCGGTCACGCTTGATCGAACTCCCAACACTCACAGCACCAGAAGTGGGGGAGGAATTAATTCTCTACCTCTCCGCCACAGACAGAGCAACTGGGGCAGTCTTACTAGTAGAACGAAAGGGCATCCAGATGCCCATCTACTATGTAAGCCGCGTCTTAACAGGCGTGGAAACCCGGTACTCCACCCTGGAAAAATTAGTCTTGGCGCTTGTACAGGCTTCACGCAGGCTAAGACGATATTTCCAAGGCCACCCAATCACCATTCTCACCAACTTCAAACTTGCAAACGTTCTAGGCAAACCCGAGTTGTCAGGGCGCCTAGCCAAATGGGCAATTGAGTTGGGAGAATACGCGATAAAGTACAAGCCAAGACCAGCCATAAAAGGCCAGGTCTTGGCCGACTTTATTGCAGAAGTCCCCGCTTCGCGGGAAAAAGAGTGCCAGGAAGAGGCTCAACCCTCTCCGGCACAAGACATTAACGATGTCCGGCGACTCTATACTGATGGAGCAGCCAACAACAAAGGTTCAGGCGCAGGGTTGAAACTAACTAACCCAGCAGGCCAAGAATACACTTACGCTATTCGGCTGGATTTCCCAAGTACGAATAACGAAGCGGAGTACGAAGCATTCTTAGCGGGATTAAGAATTGCGCATAAGATGGGGGTGAAAAACTTGGAAGCCCACGTGGATTCCATGCTAGTAGCCAACCAGATAAACGGGACGTACACGGCCGTGAACGACACAATGGCCCTGTACCTCACACAAGCAAAAACCCTTATGCGCGATTTCAACGATTGCAAAGTTGTGCACATTAAGCGAAGCGAAAACAAATCTGCGGATGCGCTAAGCAAGCTTGCGTCGTTAGCCTTCACCCACTTGGGAAAGGACATCCGCGTTGAACTTCTTGGAGCACCATCAGTCCCGCACAAGGAAATTTGTGTCATCCAAACCGGCACGGAAACATGGATGACGCCAATCATAAATTACCTTGCGACGGGTGTACTACCAGAGTCAAAGACACAGGCAAGAAAGATACGCTGTAAATCACTGAACTATCAACTTGTTGATGACATACTTTACAGGCGTAATTTTCTTGGCCCACTCCTCAGATGCGTTGACGACCAAGATGCCGACTACCTCCTAAGGGAAGTACACGAAGGCATCTGTGGAGTACACGCAGATCCACGGGCAGTTGTAGCTAAGCTAAACAACGCGGGATACTTTTGGCCGGGGATGCACACGGATGCGCTGGCCTACATCAGAAAATGTAGGTCCTGCCAGCTCTACGCACCCAACACGCATCGCCCGAAGAACGAACTTGTTCCAGTCACTTCTTCATGGCCATTCCAGAAGTGGGCCGTCGATGTTACAGGCCCATTTCCCACAGCAGCAGGGAACGTTCAGTTCCTAGTGGTAGCCATCGACTACTTCACCAAGTGGATAGAAGCAAAACCCCTAGCCCAAACAACTGCAAAACATATCAAAAAATTTATTTGGGAATTTATTATTTGTCGTTTTGGACTTCCACAGAATTTGGTGAGCGATAACGGCACCAACTTTGCTGACCAGAAGCTACAAAAGTGGCTGAAAGAGTTTCAAATCACCCACACCTTTACCTCAGTGGCACACCCGCAGGGTAATGGTGAGGTGGAAAGAGCAAACAAGAGCATCGTCGACGGCATAAAGAAAAGACTCTTGGAGCATAGATCCGACTGGGTGGACGAAGTTCCACACGTCCTTTGGGCAAACAGAACGCTGAAAAAAGCAAGCACGGGCGAAACCCCATTCAGCCTCACCTATGGCACTGAAGCCATGGTTCCAATCGAGATTGGTCTACCCTCACCAAGAGTCATAACTCAACCAGAAGACAATGAGGCGGAAAGACGGTTAGACCTTATGCTGACCGAAGAGTGCAGAGATTTAGCCGCAGCGCGTGAAGAGAACTACAAGCGACAAATGCAAAAGCAATACAACACGCGGGTGAAACTCTGCAACTTCAATGTCGGAGACTACATACTGTGTAACAACGAGGCTTCGAACCAGGAGCGCCCAGGAAAGCTGGCCCCGGTCTGGGAAGGGCCATACATTATTAAAGAAGTTCTGGGAAAGGGCGCATACCGGCTCGAAAGGCTCGATGGCACCCCCATCCCAAGAACATGGAATGGAGCTCAATTACGCAGATGCTACATGTAGATCAATTCCAAACTTGTAACGAACAGGCCTAGAGCCACTTCTAATGGAAATGATTCTCCTTATCACATTGATGCTGATAGCCTTACCTTTATACTTATGATCTGACCACACTGATATGCCGGTATTCACCGCATAAATAAGTGAGGGAGGAAGTAAGTCGTTGCGTGTGGAAAGCGACACAACCCGCATAAAAACAAATAAACAGTAAAAATTTCTAAGGAAAAGATGAGGAAAACCTTCACAATTATGATAGAGGAAACAGAACATTAACCTATTATCTGACACGCGTCGAAAGGTTAACTTATTCAAAACACTTAGAAAATTGCTAAGTTAAACTAAAATATGCATGAGCAAATCATATAATGTTTATAAGGCAAGGCATTAACAAAACATTTATATTCACGATAAAAGCTGTTCAAACATTACAAAATGGCTAGGTATCTACCCGCCTACAAAAAGTGCAAATCTATCCTAACGGCTTGGAGGAATCTCAAGATTCAGGCTTCGGGACCACTCCCTCCAAACCCACTTGAACCTGCACCATCAGTTGGCTGCGGCTGTTCAAGGAAAGCTTTGAGAACAGCTAGCCCGTCATCAGCAGCAGCAACTTCACTCACCTTTTCCACGACCGGATGAGAGAAAGCAGCATACTGGTTCACAGCTTGGTCATAGGCAGCCTCAGTATCAACATCGTGTAGAGGAAATCTGGAAGGCGAGATGCCTTTCTCTGCAAATCCTAGGCCAAGTAAGAAACCAACTTTCTCTCCATCCTCATGAGAAGCGTTGAGGGCTGTGCTCATGGCATCATCATAGGATGTGTTCGCGAAAATCCGACGCACAACCTACGAAAAAAAAAAAAAACTTTTCTAAGTATAAAAAGCAAAAAGCAAAGAATAATTGAGCTATGCGTACCTGCGGCAACGCTTCTCGTAGAAGCCAATCCTTATTGGACAGAGCCTCTTGAAGGGTAGCTTGAGCTTGATCGCGTGCGCGTTCGGCCTCATTCTTATTTTGGTTGGCAAGCAACACTTCCTTGGCAGTAGCCTCCTCAACGCCTTTAAGCTTGCGCTCAGTGCGATCAAGCACACCCCTCTGATCCAAGAGCTCCTGTAGCTTCTTGGCGTCCTCCAAAGCCAAAGCCTCATGACCCTGCTGAAGCTTCTCCAGTTTAGCTTTCAGTTCTTCATTCTCAGTGCGTAGAGGCTCAGCAACAACTTCAGCTTTTGTGGCCCTTTCAGTCGCATTACGCGCAGTTTCCTTAGCCAACCTAAGCTGTTCATTAACAACTTGAGAAGCCTTGGAACGGGCCTCATGCCTAGCTTGCATTTCGGCCTCAAGATCTTTGAAGGCCTTTTCTCTCTCAGTAGTGGTGGCGGCAAGCTTCTTGTTTTCTTCCCTCAGCGATCGCACCTGAGACCCCTCCAAGCTACGCGCAGTCCTTAACTTATCGTTTTCACGACAAAGTAATTCGACACGCGGCTGCATCCGGGCGAGTAGAATTCGGAGCTCGGTGGACAACCTGCCTTCCTGGTAACTAACCATTGCCTCCCCCAATGCACCACTTGGAGCGGCATGGCGCGTCCAATCGACGCAGTCTGCAGCCGTCCTGAGAGTTGTTCCTCGGAGGATATTCCACCTTGGGGCATAAACCTCATTGGAATCCGAAACTGCAACAACAAAAAACAGTCAAGAAAAAATGACTAAGAATGGATAACAGGCCAAAGTAACCCCACGCACCTATAGAGTCGATAACAGACCGATAGCCGCTAAACCCATCACCCGAACCTAAAGGATATCCATCCAAGAGGTCAAGGAGATGGGAAGGAGGCAAAGATCGGACCCCCTCATCAACAGAGGTAAGTCTAGAGGTCCCAACTCTAAACATACCTGAAGACTGGCCAAGGACGAAGTAGTCGTTGACGCCGAATGTGACACCGTAGAAGTCACAGAGGTAGAGACCATTGGAGATGAACTCATTTGAGAAGAACTCATAACCGTCGCAGTCGCTGCAGATGAGCTCATGGAAAAAGTCACCGCCGGTTCGGTGAATGACGTGATAAATATGGCACAGACGGCTGGCGAAGAAGTTGAACTGCTCAACGCAGCAACGAAAGTGGACGCCATCGTCGGCACAGCAGCCATGACAGACGACGTCATTACCGGAACAGTTGCTTCAACAGTAAAAGCAACAGAACCAGTAACAGAAACAGACGCAACCGCCTGGGTCATCGCCTCGGATAGGTTGACCAAACCTATCGTCGTGGGTCCTAAACCAACTCCTCCCGCACCACTCTCAAAAACAGATAAGTCTACTTCTGCATAAAGAAAAACCTTAAGATATCAAAAACGAAGGCGGAAGGAGATGCGGAAAAGGTACACAAAAAGTACACTTACTGGTTTTCTTGATCTTGAAAGTCCTGTTAGGCGGAGATGAACCCGATGAAAATGGCCTCTTCACGCCAGTTACCTTCGCAATGCTTAGCGGCTCGGAAGTGACAGTCGTTGTCTCAACCTCTGAGACAATAGTCTCGTCACCACCACCAAGGTTCCTCGCCGTCTCCTCACTCTCAGTCTCGGAATCAGACTGATCCCCCAAGTCAACGAAGGTAGCAACCTTCGTTTTGCCCTTCACGCTAGCTGCCTTCTTTTTCCTTACAACAAAAGGCCCATCTGCGGATCCCTCATCAGAAGATGACAAGATCAGAAGAATTCCAGCAGAAGTGTGAGCATGAAGAGGACGAGGATTAAAGAACTCATTACCTGGCCGAGTGGCGCTTAAAATCTCATGGCCTGGCGGGTAGACCCCTACGAACCTATCCGCAGTTTTCTCCAAAACGGGCAACTCGTTCTCATCAAGATCACGAGTACCCAACCGTGTTGGACCACCAGTCTCCCGCGGGTGCAAAAGCGACTGTAAGTCGTTCCCTTCTGAAATAAAAATGATAACAGTGTTAGAAGGAAAACCCTAAACCAATACAAAAGACGGGGCGTACCATAAGGAATATAGTTCAAACCGTATTCAAGAACGATGGGTTTTTGCGGCGTCCGAGACCCGGCGTCCTTCCACACGCGACTCATCCCAAGCATGACCATCCCAGATTCTGAGAAGCGATAAACAAGAGTCTGAATCTGGGAAATCTTGGTGAACCACTCCGTCTCCTGGTAATTGGAAGCCGGAAGATTAGGAAGTGCCCTCCCATTCTTGAACGTCATCGCAATGGGAACGACACGAGCGGAAATATAGAAAAATTCACGCTTCCAAGAACGAAGACTACGCTCAGTAGTACAGATCTTCAAACCCTTGATCCGAGTGACAAGGGTATACCAACCCTGGATGCACCTCCAAGTATAGAAGGTCATCAGGCGGTCGACTCGAGGCTCGATATCCAAAATACGGCACACCCATTCGAAATGGCGAACTTTAGCAATTGCCATTGGGTGCACCTCTGTCAAATGAACACCGTGTTTCTCCAAAACACGGTATACGAACTTTGTTAATGGGAATCTTAGATTCCCATATATGAAGAACGAAGCGTAAACCCCTATCTTGCACTTAGGGGCGTCGTATACTGTCTGGTTGGTCTCCGGCAACTCCGGCTCATAGGGCTCCAGCATGAATTTCTTGACGATGTAATTGTATACATCGAGAGAAAGAGTACACTGACACTCGCCAGCAGTACTCTTATCGTCCTTATCGGACGTTGACGTCGGGTTCTCGGGGAAAACGTCGGACTCTTCGACGTTAACCTCTGGGTCATGAGGAGAAGAAGAAGACATTTTTTAATGTTAAGGATGAAAGAAAGCGGTTTCAGGAGAATGCTCGCCGGAAAAGATGAGAATTCGCCGGAAATCGCTTAAAAAAAAAGAAGAGTGAAGTGAAGATAAGGGACGAAATACACCCTCTCCACCTTATATACTCATCGCAATGAGTGCGATGAATTTAATGCGAATGAGAGAGAAAGCATAGGAGCAATGACACGGCGACACGTGTGGATAAAGCAAGCTGGCAACAGATGTCAGAATGGCGCGTGCCATGAAACTCGCACCCACGCGCCTGAAAAGCGTTCAGATTGACCACATGCTGTCACAACTTCCTGCACATCCTGAAACCGTCAGAAGACGCCAACGTCCTTTCAACCGTTTGGACTGTCCTTATCCTTTCACCAACCCTCCGAATTTCAAAAAGATTCAAAAATAAGAGGGAATATACCCCCTTACCTTAGAAAGCAAGAAACCATAAGACAAGTGCGGGTACAGTGTCAAGGCGAAACCCTTCACATACTTAGCACTTGCAGGGAATTGAAGCCAAGAAGATCGATCTTATGGGCCATGCTTGCGGAAAGAGAAATAACACCCCCGCATGGCGGGAACGTTGAGAACTAGATTGTTTGAAGCTTTAAGGTGGAATTGGTTGTTTAACATAACTGATCACTATGTCTAAAACTACCAAAATCTCGTGGAGAATCTACACAAGTGAAACTCAACACCCCCGACTTGCGAAGATGTTACACACCTACCCGCATCATACCCAAAGATCAGGCAGAAAAATCGGGAATTTTCTGCAAGTGACATTTGGAAAACTGCGGGAAGAATCCCCACGGAGAACCTTAAAAAACGAAAACCCCTTTTTAAAGCCCCTTGCTTAAAGTCCAAAAGTTCCCCTCACTTAATAACAATTCATGAGAAGAACAATGGACTGGGGGGGACTTGAAGAGGTAGGTTCCCGCAAAGCCCAGTTGGACCCACAAGACTCACCTTGAAGAGGTACGTCTACGCAAAGACCAACTGGATCCGCAGGACCCACCATGCTCAGAGAGATGAAGACCTTACACGCAGTAAGCCAGCTGTCCCCGCAGGAAAGCCTCCCTTGGTACAGTACCCTGCCTGTCCCCGCAGCTGTGGGTACAAGCCAAGAAGGAAGGCTACCCGCACTAACAGTAAGGCTACACGTATAAAGCACTAACTCTTATACTTAAGTAATGTCACCTGAAGAAGGAATGAGCAGGGCGGGAATATTCCCGCCCAAAAGAGCCAGTCCGTACGATTCTAGAAGATCTTTTGTACTATACCTACCAAGGTATGGACAAATAGACAAGATCTGACAAAAGCAACCCATGAACCAATCACAGGGTGACAGCTCACCGACAATAGTACGAGGAGGAGCACGCTCCAGTACAAAATGTCACTATCAGCCGCTGCCTACCCACCAACTCCCATCATGGCACGAACGTAGCCCATAGTTGGTGGAAAAGGAATATTATATACAGCTGGTCGTACCTGCTTGGAAACCGACCTTCGGCTATAAATACTCCAACACCCTGGAACGGTATCATTATCTTCTCTCTAGCTATTTCTCTCTATATACACTTATATTCAGAGCAACCTAGTCTGATTCTCACGCCGGAGGGTGGTCACAAGGAGAACCCCCCCCCCCCCCCTTCTCAGTGACGAGCTTACGGTGTCTGTTTTGCAGGTTGAGAAGAATAGCCATCTTTGCCAGACCTAACCCTCGTGGGAAACATCTACTTAACCTTAAGATTATCCTTAATCTGTCGGGGTCACTTAGTGTTTTTTCAGCCATGGTAATTGTTTTCGTAAAAATGTGACTTCCCAATAAATTACCATACCATTTGTTCTTGGTAAAATGTCATGATATTTTATGAAAGCAAGTGGAAATTCTACTACACGCCGATTTCCTTTGAATAAACATTGATTTTATTCTTACTTTTATGAAAGAAAGTTTTGACAATAATAGTACTTTAATAAATTTATTTGTAATTTTTTACATGGTGCCAAGTTCTTATATTATTTTAATAAAGATACTTGAACTTTCTAGTTGCAAAACCACTTAATTTTTTAATACTCCATCATTTTGTTATTTGAAACTGTTAGTGTTTAAACTTAATTATCTGAATAAAAAGACTGTAACACTTAAGACTAATCAGTAACAAGTTTGAGGTGAAGGTTTGGAATCCTGTGAGGTGCATGTATAGTAATCACTAACCAGTAACGAGTTTGAAGCCTCTTAAAAACATCTTGGTAGTAAAACTGATAACTTAATCATCAATACCAAACTGTATAACCGATAACCAACTCACACAGCCCACCCAGTTTGGCTTGGCGTTTCCCAAAACCGTACTTCAACCCAGAATTTTCATCAAAATCGGACAGCGAACACCCACCAAAAGAAACTATTATAGATGCATTATCACGCATCATAGTAAACAAAATGTAGAAGGTAACTAAAGTACTAAACTACAGATGAATTCAGCTCTACGAATGAAAATTTAACCATAACTGGCAACATATTAAGTCCCAAATTCAGATCACCTACAATTAGAACACACATAACAAAAAAAAAGAAAAAAAAGGAAAAACAAACAAAACCACAAAAACATGCTCTAAATAACATCATACTAAAGGTTAAAAAACAGAATCCTAACCTTTTACAAGAGAACATGTAACATGCTTCATCATACTCTTCACCAACTTCACGTGGAAACCTTAGTAAAAGAAACCTTTGCATTTGGTTGATCCACACAGACATTTTTTCTTCTGGGGCCCAGTTTTCTTCTCAACCGGCGGCGTTCCATAATTAAAAGTCAATTCATGCAAAGGAGGAATGTGTTTGAGTGCATAAAAACCGATATGTAGATACGATTCTTCTTCGTTTTCACGCAAAATCGGCTGCCAATAAACATTAGGCGCACAACTATGGTTCATAAACCGACCCACGTTTCCTTTATTCTTGGCACTAACAATTAAAGGAAATAGAGGCTTAACATGTTCATCAGTAGTAACGGGCTCCAACGGGTCAAAAGTCCGAGTTGTATCAAGTATGTAATCATCATCACTATCACTACCGTTTTCAATCACTTCACCTGCATACTCGCATATAAACGCTCCAGCCCGGATCGGGTCCCACGACCTAAGTCCCCAACCTTTATTCTTCGTTCTGAATACTTCCAAACGGAGTTTGAGGCCCGTTTGAGAAACCCGGTTTCTACAAGTCGAAGGACATAAACAAGACGGCCCGCACTCGTGAATTACTGAATTATGACTTAAAAGAACACCACCATTAGAATACGGAAGATACCCACCATTTCTTTCAACACACGGGCAGTTAGTGGCGGGTTGACACCCATTAGAGCACTTACAGCTTAAAGATTTTGAAGATTGATACGGTTTCGCGTATTTTAAACTCGTAGAGTAAGTAAAATAAGCGGGGCCCTTTTCAGCATCCACATCATTCACAAGGCAAATCGGTGTATTCTCTGCACCGGAAGTAAGATCGGGTAAAATAACACCAACCCGTGTAGCAGCACCGTCTCTCCACTGTTGAATCGACTTCCATAACATAAACCCTTCGGGTTGACCCGGGACCCGAATCAGTTTATACTTGAAAACATTACAACCAGACTTCCCTTTCTCGATCCAAGACTCATGGAGCTTGTAAACGCCGTCGTAAACGTATATCTTCCCGGTTATACTTGTCCCGTCTTTAATACCGCGAACGACCCGTACCTCGTTACCTTTATGCAAACTTCTTTCTAAAGCAAGATTACCTCTTTCAAGCTTTTGATCCATAACTAATTTATCGTTTCTTTGAACACCACCTTGACCGCTATAAATTAAAACCTCACCGTCATCACCATCATCTTCATATCCACCAGAAGAAACAATGCTAACAGCAATCGGTTCTTCATCGCCACTAACTTTAAAACTTAAATAATCGATTCCCGCCATGATTGGTGCGTGAAGTCCAGCTAAGCATAACTCCATTCGGAAAAAGAAAACATCACCAATATTCACACCGGGTACTGCACCGACCCGTCTTTTAGTATTGGCCCGTGCATTTTTGTTCATCAAGATTGTGCCTGATCTTAAATCGGCCCGTCGTGATATACCAGGAATAACACCTTTTGCATCATCAAGCTGCATGATTTTTCTTCTGAGTAAATTATACACCATAACAACACGTTCGACCAAATCATGATCACTATCAGCCTGAAGTGACGTATTGATATCCACGAGATTAAACGCTCGTAAAAGATTATTAACGATATGATCAATATCAACTTCTGAGTTAGATATCGCTACCGCCTGTGGCCCCTTTACAATCTTACGCGCTTTACGTTTTCTCTTGGCCGCATCACTGCTATCCTCGGTGTCAATGGTAAACCCGTTTTCATAACTATCATTTTGTGCATAACCATCATCATACTGTTCATGAACATGAGTCTTGGTACTGCCTCTCGGCCGCCCTCTGGCGCTAGTGTTTGCTGGCGGTGTCCTAAACGAGTTCAAAGGAACGGGTGACGGGATAGCATTAGTGGTGGACCGTCCTTGATCCGGCACCGCTACGTTAACAGGCCTCGGAGGCTCGTTTGAACCAACAAAGGGGAAAAACTGAGCTGCACCAGGTGGAAAAGAGCCAGACGGAGCTCCAAACGCAAACGGCGGAGCTTGTGGTGAAGCAGAAGAGCCGGCTTGTGAGGGGAATATCGGAACGAGACATCGCAATGGCTTAACAGACATAACCCTAGACTTATCAATCGGACCAGAAGGATCGGAATCTAAATTGGCTTCCATTAATCTCAATCTCTTCAAATAGGATAACTAAACCTCTCAAAGAAAAACAGAAAATTAATTAAAAAAAAAAGGTTCAAATTAAAGGCTGAAAGTCACAATTGTCTGCTAAAAGCTCCATGTAACGCCAAACAGTGGCAGTCGGACCACAAATTGAGTTTAAATTGTCAACCTGAAACATGCAAATTCAAACCTAGGGTTAATTAATAATCCAGATCTAGGGTGGACGAAATGAACCCTAAATACATGAAATAAAACGTTAAAACCCTAAGCAGTAGTAATAAGATAACATAAACGTAACAATCAACAAAAAGGCAATTAGTAAGACACAGAGATCTGAAATGAATTAATAATCTGTAGGTGTGAACGGAGAAAGTAATTGGAGAAAACGGCGGTGAGATCTGGAAACAAAGAAATAATATGAGAGATTAATTAATTAATTACCTTTTGCTTGTTTGTTCTACTGAGTTCGTTCCGGCGTCGGAAAGTAATATTGCAGAAAAGAAGCGATGATGAATTTACTTGGTGGTGGGTGTGTCTAATTTTAGATTTAATCTATTCTATCTTCGAGTCACACCCTAATCTAGGTACAAATTATATTATATTATATTAAAATAAAATAAAATAAATATATAGACGAATCATTTTACTAATTATCTTTTTCTTTTAAAAACAATAATCATTTTTATATTATAAAATAGTTAAGTTGTTTTGTAAGCTATTCGAGATGTGTTTTTAAAAGCTTATAAAATCAAACTTGTTTTATAAACGCCCAGACTTCACTTGCAAGTCTAATTGAGTGTTTTACTTTTATTCAATATATGTATTTATAAATTTATATGATCATAATTTTTCTTTTAACAAAAATACGATGTAATAAACTAAATAGTATAGATATTATGTTACATTTAAAAACTTTAATTATATATAATAATAATTAAAAAAATAGCTTATAACTAAATGGACCGAACGTGAACGAAGCTATAAAAAAAAGATATTAGCTTTTAGCTATTGACAAGCCCTTTGATCTATTCAAACACCCACCATATAAGTTGTATGAGGATCTAAACGACTCATATGATGGGTGTATGGTAACATAAAAAAAGATAATGACACACACAAAAAATGTATGATATAACATCCCTATTTTTATAAGCAAATACAAAACTCGTTTTTATAGGCGAGGACTGTGATCTCTGTCCTGAAACCATTTGGCCTAACAAGGAGATGAAATAAAAAGATTGGTTAAAGTATTTATATATCAGTTCAGGACTTCAGGCTTGACTCGGTTGGATTGGACTAGGTTGACTCATACTCATCCACCGGCTATATCTGTAGAAACTCGAGTTCATTAATAACTTATCTGGCTCACTTGACCTTTTGAGCATTATGAGTTCATCACTTAAATAATAATAATAATAATAAATTCTTTTTGAACAGCAAATAATATTAATGAAAGTATCAAACAGTAAAATCAGTGAAATTAGTTACCAACCATCAACCGTGAATTTTGTTGTAATTGCTTCTTCTCTTCCGTATTTATTAAAAGAAAAAAAAAACAATTATATTATTACCCAGTTGACATTTTCTTTCTTCCAAGCATGTATACTGTGTAGTGTGTACACTACACATTCGGCTTCAAATGTGATTACGGGCCTATTAGCCAAGACCATGATCCACCACCGTTTTAGATGTAATTTTGCAGGCCCAATGGATAGCAGCATTTGTAACTTTGTGTAACTAGTACTTTACAGTTTACCCGTCCGGTGAACAGAAATATCAACGCGAGCAAGAATTTGGCGACTAATTATTAAAAATTAATTGAACAATTATATAAATACAATTTATTTTTACGCGTTGTGCTATAGCTGAGCAACGCCGGCCTTTTTCCTGTAATCGGGTCTATGTTTTATTGAGTTGTACCCAAACTCACAAACATGTTTGTATATGCTCAATACAAACAGCACGCAGCACACAAGCAGGCAATAACAAAAATAGATCATCATCATCTAAATCATTCAACCCATAATGGTTTTACTAAATGGGTCACAGACTGAATCATGAACTTGAACAGGAAAAGCCGAATCATTATTCATCTCAAATCCAATTGCAATTATTGCTACTTACAAGCCAAATAATAAACCATTCCTTGTAACCTCTGTTAGCTACACTAACGCTATCTTATCATGAATATATTTGGTCTCGTATATCCCCATCACCTGGTCAGCCACGCCCCACATAATAGCCTGCCCGGGTGGGATACGCATCAACCGTGGAAGAAGCCCTTTCCACAGAGCACGCGCCCCTTCTTCACCATATATAGTGACAATCGCATGAACCATCCCTTTATACTTCAACCCACCATCAGACCCACGGCTTTGAGCCATGAGCCTTGTTTTTACTACATCAAAAGGACCTGTGCATATAGGGCCTGCCGTTCCAGCTAGGAATCCAGATACCATGGATTGCCACGGTTGAAGAACCTTCCCATCACCTTCGTGTTTCCTCCATAATAATTTGTCGAAAGTGTTCTTGGCTGTGAACATAACCGCCTGGTTTGTACCGTTGCGCATAACCGTCGGGGACGCCCCTGACCATAGTCCACGTAGGCCTTCTTCACGCACGATTAACCGAGCACAATGGATGGGACCCTTGTACTTAAGAAGTTCATGACTCAGTCCCTTTTGTTGCTGCAGCCTTATTTTTACCACCTGCAGATTTAATAAGGCAGCAATATTACTTTTCAATAATTATCTAAATCTTTGGATAAAGATTATTTGGAAAAAAAAATGATAATAATAATAATAAGCAGCCCATTTTAACTCAATTATTTTGAGTTGATAAACGATACGTCTACGTGGCGGAAGAGGCAAACACACTATGAAGAAAATTCTCTACAGTATAGATAATCTTGAACAAGAAAATCAAGAATTACAGGATACCGACAAACATATCGAGTTTGATTTGCAATTGGGTGATGACAATAATAATAATGTTAATATTGATAGTAATGATGGAAGAGATAAAAAATGGTTCCGTTGAAAGCTTCCATGGGAACGAGACGAAAGTACGGTGTTTAGGAGGATGAAGAAGGGCAAATTGGTGACTGCTGCTGATTTGAGTCTTGATAAGGGGTTAATTGAGAGATTACGAAGTGAAGCTAAAAGGATGAGAAAGTGGGTCAAGGTTAAGAAAGCAGGTGAGAATGAAGGTGTTGTTAATACCATTGTGTTGCTGTGAATAATGTTGTCTTTTGTTGTTTCAGTCAGTCATTGAAGTTTTGTTGCAAATATGAGACAGCAGGCTATGAACTCAAGTGAAAATTTGTGAGCCTCTGCACTGGTCAAATACCATAGGTTTCATTTTACAAAAGTGATTAATCATTTAATCTGTTTGTTGGCATCTAATTCAGGATTGTCTTTCAATACATAAACATGGATGAAAAAAAGGTGTCGTCTTGAAGAAAGGAAGACACTAAAGCAACTAAACTAAATTTATGAGGTATGCATCTTTTGCGATCTTTAATCATTATTCTGTAGGGGCACGAGAGCTTCTCGACATGTACAGCACCCTCATGATCTTGTTGAAGCACAACAACAAAGTTTAGATTTTAAAGAAGCAAGCAAGATCTAAATTTAATTATGAACTAATCTCATCATAGCTGTGTATTACATGATGTACAATGGTATTCATTCTTAAAAAAGACCGACCGTAACACTGAACCTATAACATAATTCCAATATATGGTTTTTAATATTATACGATCTACTTCAAACAAAGCCTCCATAAGAAGTAATTATGAACTATATAATGGATATGCTGCAACAAAAGAAGATTCCATACGCGCTTGATATCATCATCATAATATAATCATATAAGGAGTGAATAATTGAATTGAGTGACTAGTGTCATAAAGTGACAATTTGTATGAGAATTTTCATATATTTAGTCATACAACATCATATAAAGGAAGGGTATAGAAATGGACCTCAAATGGGGTGACAATAGCAAGAGCTTCAATAACACCGGCACCAAAGCCCGAAATGAACCTGGCGCCATCGCTAATCTTTCCGGTGTGGGCGTCTTTAAATGCCGATTGAGGTGAGGTGGGTGGCGAAGGGTTCCATAGAGCACGGACGCCTTCGGTCCTGGCGGTGGTGGTTCCGCAATGGAGAATGCCCTTGTAGGTGCCGGTCCGATCCGATCCAGCTGGAGCCGGGTCTTGATAACATCGATGGGCTGGAGACACGACTATCCCACCCAACGAACCCGATATGGCCTTCACATAGGCTCGGATCACAGGTTTTGGTTTTGGGGTTTCATCTGAGGCCTTCGCCTTCGCCATTCAATTATTATTATTATTATTATTATTATTATGTAACAAAAGTTGGTATTGATTTGACGTACAATCTTTCACTCTTCATTCTATTACAAAGTTTCACTTTTTGGTTTTTCTCTTGATAGATCCTTTGTGCATAATAATAATAACAATAACAAATTAATATATGATGTTTCAAAATATTCGTTTATTCTTGCAACGCCCGGAACGCAAAGCTATGAGTGCTCACTTGTTTGACGTGGAAGGGGACAAACAAGGAGAGGGACTTTAGTGATGTTAATGTGGGAGTGGTTTGGGAAGGGAAGTTTGTGTGTTTTAAGGTAACATTCATAAAATGTGTGGTCATGACATTGTTATTCATGATCCGTTTTGACACGATTAAGTAACTCTATAGTTTCAAACGTTAGGAAACCAAAAGTGTCAAATGCAAAATGTATGAACACGTGTTGGTAATGAATACACACCCTCTAGTGTTTGGTAACTTTGCATAAAACAAAATTGAACATGTTTCAATCGTTAGCCTCCTAATAACCCATTGGATAATTGTTAATCATATAAGACCATAAACAAATATATCTGATGTTCGCCTGAATACCAACGGACCCAATGGATAAGAAGTAACGGATTCCCAATGTATATAAGAATGAATATATATATGAAGCATATTTTTTAGGCTTTGATTATTGACAAACTCGTTGATCTATTCAAACACCCACCATACAAGTCGTATGAGATCTAAACGACTCATATGATGGGGGTGTATGGTAACATAGAAAAAGATGATGGCACACACAAAAAGTGTACAGATATAACATCCCTTGTTTTTATAATTAAACTCGATTTATAGGTGAGGACCGTAATCCCTATCCTAATACCATTTTGCCTAACAACAAAATAAATTAAATAAGGTTGATTAAGGTATTTATATATCTCGGTTCAGAACTTCATGCTTGACTCAGTTGGATTGGATTGGATTGGGTTGACTCATTCTCATCCACCGACTATATATGTATAAACTCGAGTTTATTAATAACTTATATGGCCTACTTGACCTTTTTTGGGCCATACGAGTTCATCACTTGAATAATAATAATAATAATAATAATAATAATAATAATTTCTTTTTGAATGGTAAATAATAATATTAATGAAAGATCAAACAGTAAAATCAGTGTAGCGTGGAAATTAGTTACCAACTATCAACTATGAATTGAGTTACTCGTGAGCTTCTAAGTTTGACTACGCAAGAGTTTGGTCGGAATGAAACTTAAACAAGCTTGAATTGAGCTAACGCTTAACTTGAAGGTTGTTAAATAGACAACTAAAAGAGGCTGGAGTTGCATCGACACATTTAATCCATCAATCCATCATGAATATGGTTTTCACTAAAATCATAATATCTAGGTAAGAGTTCCATTGCTCTTCTTAACCTACTAGTGACACATGTTGTCTGATGGTTTGTCAAAAGGTGAATCACATTGTACTTTCTTGTTATATATAGTGTAAAAGAACATTATACATGTGTATATATATATACATACATATATATATATACATACATATATATATATAGGTTAGTATCATTTGAGAACTTCAAAAAAATTAAGAACTTCTAGGAACTCATAAGAAACAAACATTTTTATAATATTTTTCATATATTAACATTGTTTGAGACTAGTTTTACCATATTTTATATATAAATTTGTTATTACATATATAAATCACAAGTTTACATATGTGTAAAATTTATGTAATAGCAAATTTACATATATGCAGAAAAAAGTTTAGATATGTGTAAAAACTAATTTTTATAATTGTAATCGTAATTATAGATATAAAAAGTGATATAACTACACTCAAATAACACTAACATACAAAAAAAATTATCGAAAACGTTAATTTTCAAGGGTTCCTTCAAGTTCTTAAATAATTTGAGAGTTCTGTAATGATACTCATCATATATATATATATATATATATATATATATATATATATATATATATATATATATGATTGATTTCTTTTGAGAACCACTTTGAGTTTTAAGAACTCGAAAGAACTTATCGTAACAATTTATTCTCTCTCATGCTTCATTTTTTAATTGAATTTAATCTCAGCCACATATTTCATATCTTTTAATTAAATATGTAGTTCAAAATTGAGTTCTTAAAGTTCTTAAATCTCATCATGGTTCTCAAAATAACCCTCTCCTATATATATATATATATATATATATATATAAATAATGACAACTAGCTAGAGTTTAGATGGCGTTTTGTTTTGGATGGACTTGAATTCTCCAAGTTGTATATGTTATGAATCTTTTGGCAAATATCAAAATCTTGTGACATAATTGTTCTTATATACAAAGACAAATGTATGCCATTAATAAATTTGTAAACATGCAAACTGAAATGAAAACACATTTGGACTCATTACAAAAAGCAGCCATCCATGTTACCTCCTTCCCTAGAAATAGCTCTTTATTGGACTTCATTCATAAGATAATCTCACTTAGAATATAACCATCAAAACCCTCACATGCACACTCTTCACCCTATATAAATACAATTTTTTTAGCAAAATTAAAGTTATTTAGGCATTAGAATTATTGATAACAACTAAGTATGTGGGTTTTAAATTCTTAACGTTAACAATTTAACATTATGGTTGTCAGATGTAAATATTTTTATACTTCATTTATGCCTTTTTAAATAGGGAAAAACTCAAAATAAATTAAAAAAAACACACACACAATAATAACAATATAATATGCACAAGGTCTGTCAGATAAGGTTTATTCTTTTTTTCTTTTAAGTCTTTTTTTTCATATATAAAGGGTTAAATCACCTTTACATTAATACTACAAAATTGTAGTCATGAATAGTAAATACTCAAACTTGTTACTATGTTTTATAATTATAGATGTAAAATCTTCTTTATATTAATATACCTAGAAGAGTAAATTGTGGTTTTCGTCTCTGTGATTTATCCAAATCTATGGTTGTTAGGACCGATCGGGAGACGGTTTCCCAACGATTCTCGGGGGCAACGTGTTAGAGTGCGGAATCCTACTAACACGGCGACTCGGTGGTAATCAACGACACAAACGGTAGCAATTCCTAGGATGATATGACGACCAGGTGCGGAGGAAAGGACCGAAGGGGTTGACGGGCAGAGAGGATTTCCGGGGAACAGGTCGGCTGTGTATGTGTGTTATGTGTGCTCTTCTTTCTGAAAATCCCTAAGTAACGTTTATATATCGAAGACTCATTCGATCGGATGAGTCTCTCATTCGATCGAGTGAAGCTTTGTTCGATCGAATGAGCCTGGTTCGATCGAATCAACCTTTTGTTCGATCGAACCAGTTTTCGTTTGACATTTACAATACGTTAACTAGGTTTCACTATCTTTAGTCTCACGCCGACCTACCCTGATAGAACTGGGGACAAATATATGACATTTCATGTCCTAACAAACTCCCCCTTGGAGCCAGTTCTATTTATGTTTTAACCAATCGAGATTTCTTGCTCGACTGCAACTCCCCCTTGGAGTTATCTCTCCCTCTCTGTTCTCAAAGCTAGTGGTGCCCTCATTGCATCCACCAAACTCCTGTCTTCATGGAGTTATCTCACGATCCAATGGTGCAGTCCGTCAGACTTACCATAGGTTCCACATATCATGAGATGCTGTCAAATGGAATATAAGATTAACATTTAAGCACAGTTGTAGTAGATTATCAAACATGAAAGTAAAGCATAATCTAGCACAATATTCCAAAGTATATTAAAATCACTCCAAAAACAATTACAACCAGAAGATAAAACTTTGAATTACAAAGAAACCAAATAAACAAAACATATAACAATTAATCACTGGTTCCCTGTGTATATTTCTTCTGTTGTTCCTTCCAGTTAGATCCTGCATGTATGTCATAGGCAAAACAGATCCTAATGACATTTCTGTACTTTAGCGCTTGCTCCATGTCATCGGGGGCATAAAGAATTTCTGTCTTGTATAGAGTAAAAACATCCTCCCTTGACAAGTTGGTGAGCCACATAGGATCAAAAATGCGGATTGTGCTCCAATTACCATTGTCGTTGAGCACTATAACTGCTTCATGTAGTCTTCCGTCGTAGTACCAATGCCTGAACGATTTGTAGAAGTCCTGCTTCATCTTTCGTAGCGGAATCTTCTTCATTGTAAGTGGTGGCATGTACTTCAAAATGACTTTCGGCCTGTTGGTGATCGGATCGATCTCCTTTTTACTTGTATAACGCTTTGGCCTTTGCGGTGTAATCAATCTCCATTTTGAGTTGTATTCCTTTCGTAATACACTCTGATAGTACGATGCGAATGGAGATGAGCTTGCGTATAGCATGTCCAGGTAATTAAGACGATTAAGATCGTAAGTTGGAAGAGTCTTCAAGTCTGTGATTCGTTGATAGTACTCAACCCCCTTTTCCCTTTTGACAGCTACGCAGTTCAGGTCTTTCAGACACGCCCAAGCTAGGATTTCTCCAGAGGTTCTCCGACCCTTAGTATCATATGACTTTGTGTGAGGAATGGTCGGTTTCGCTTGGCGTTTAGACCTGATCTTTTCAAGAATAGCATTGAACGCTTTCTTGCATTCTTCTGTTTTGTCTTTAAATTCGGCTTGATCGGCTTCAGACGGCTGTTTCATAGCATTTGACCTTTCGTCAGCCTTCTTCTGCACTTCCTCCTCGTTTACGTTTTGAAAGAAGCTTGATGAGTTGGGAATATCGTCAGTTTGCGACGTGTAGTACTCAGGATATTCTTCCCTTGTCAAGTCTTCTATTTCGACATCTTCGAAGTGAGGAGGATCGACTTGTGTCGGATCAGCGGCCGTCGGTGATGGTGAGTCGGTTGAAGCAGCTGCAGCAGATGTGGATTCTGTTGAAGGCAAGGCCAGAACTTTGCCTGTTTCTTCGTTTGAAAACTCGAACATTTGCTCTAGCTCTTCTTCCGTGAAGTTGTGCGAAATCTCACCTTCTTCCACGTCTCCACTTGAGAAGATTTGCTGTTCATCTGGGTTGTCCAAGAGATACGTGAAAAACTCCGCTGCTGTTTTTGACTGCAGCGGTTGGACATTTGATGTATCAGCATCACCTGCTTGATTAATAATCACAACACAGTAAAAAAAATTTTTTTTTTTTGTTTTTTTTTTTTTTTTTTTTTTAAATAAACATATGTAATATCATAAACGTTAAGTACAAAACAATTACATATGACAATGGAATATAAATAAGGATTACAAGATTTAAACATTAAAATCCTCACTACATTCACTCAAAAATCACTCAGTTACCTTCACCTTCATCATCATCTGAGTTCAGCTCGTCGGTGTCCACATCAACATTAGCTGGACCTTCCAGACGAAGAACGTCTCCTTTAAGCTCAGTCACCTTAGCTTCAAGGTTTCTGTTTGACTCCACAAGGCTTTTATTGGACTCTACCAGGCTTTGATTTGACTCTTTGAGCTCTGTGATAGCAGATCCCTGTTCAGCAACAGTAGCAGTGAGCTGAGTGTTCTCAATCTTCAACCTGTCGTTGTCAGCTTGAAGTTGAGCCATTTGTTCATCTCTGATTCTGTTATGCTCTTCCTGCTGTGTCCTGAACATGAACATCTGCATCATCGCCTTGTGCAGGTCGGCAATTTCAGAAGCGACCTTGGGAGGGAGGGAGATCTCCTGTTGAGGTTGAGGAGGAGGTGGCGGTGCGGACTGAGGTGTTGGAGGAGGAGCTTGTTGTGCTGGAGGAGCAGTAGAAGAGGTCCCAACTGATGGTAACATTGCGGGACGAGGTTGGCTGAGAAATAAATTCCTGTACTTTCGAGTAACCTTCCTCTTTTGTCTCTTCGCCGGCCTTTCTTCACCTGTCGGTTGATCAGCAGGCTGCTCCTCAAACACTACTTCTTCACCGGTTTCCAAATCTTCAACATTTAAGTAGGTATCAGCTTCCTTCTCTGCATCAGTCCTGGTGTCCTCAGGGACTACTTCGTCTTCAGTGTCTGATTCATCACTGGTTTTCTGATACGGAAGGTCCTCGACATCTGAGTCACTTGAGGTGTTCCTCCACTTCCTCTTTGGTGGAGCCTGATAAAACGGATTCGCCACATGCCCAAAACAACGTTTGTGTGGGGGCCTTGTTGGACGATCCTTGTATGACTTGAGACGGTTCAAAGTCTCATTCTTCATGTGGTCTAGCTTTACCACATCTCCGTCATTCTCTTTCAACAGCCCCGGTGCCTGGTCATCAACTATCATCTGCACAAACCTCGGGTACCGTAGAAACTTCTCACCCGCCCCTTGTTTTATGGTGAGGTTTTCCACCATGTGACTGAATGTCATTTGAGAGAAATTGAAGGGGCGGTTCATCACGAGTGCTGCCACGGTGAATTGCATTGAATCTGTATACATAGACATGTTAAAACAGACAGATATCTAAAAGACTGAATTTGTTAAAAAAAAAAAAATTTTTTTTTTTTTTTTTTTTTTTTTTTTTTTTTTTTTTTTTTTTTTTTTTTTTTTTTTTTTTAAACTTCTGGACTGGTTCGATCGAATTATAAAGGATTCGATCGAATGAACTAATCATCCGATCGAGTGAGACATATATTCGATCGATTTAGACTGGTTCGATCGAATGGACTCATTCGATTCCTTCAACCAGAAACCAGATTTCAACGAGACCCGAATCGGTTTTTCGACCGATTAACCACAATCAACATGTGCGAAACATTGAAAGATGTTGTTTACATGTTTTCCAATGACCCTCATGACCCGAAAACTCAAAAAAACTCAGTTTTATTGTCGGGACCGTTTCCGACACCAAAAACGGCCCGAAAACCTATCGAAACGCGGACGAAAATCAATAAAACTTACATTTTTGAAATCTACGCGAAAAAGTGAATAAACTGGTCGGATCAAAAAGAGGTTTTAGCACGATCGATTTTGAGAGGGAAATTTCAAATTCTTTTCGGATGAAAATGTCCGATCGAATGACTTCTGCTATTTATACAGATTTTTGACTCATCCGATCGAATAAACTTGTTCGCTTGACTCATTCGATCGAATGAGACACACTATTCGATCGGATGGATTTCTTCCCTCAAACTGATTTTTCACAATAACTTATCCGATCGATTTGGCACATTCGATTGACTGACTCGATCGAATGGCTACATGTTCGATCGAATGAGGAAAAGTTTTAGAAAAATTTGACTTTTAAACTTCTTATTCCCCGTCATCGATCACGGTGCTTTTGAACCTGCAAGAAAACTTAAACTTTTGACATTTGGTTAGTTAGCATAGAAATTTTCCGATTTTGTGAGCTCAGTTCCTGTAGAACATAAAGATCATAAAACGTTAGTAAACACACAGAAAATATCAGGTCCAACCAACTTCGGTTTTATTGCAACTTCTTCCTTCTCTCATTACACACTTGGTTGCGCAGATAAACGTTTGGCAACCTGCATGAGTTTTTCCTTCATTCCTACACACTGAATAAACATTTAGTAGGAATAGACAGGAATCAGACTACCTGTCACAATGATTTCTCATCGACTTTCAAACATTAAGAATAAAATAAAATAACCAAAAATAAAATCTTAATTATTTATTTACAGGGAGGGACAGGGATCAGACTACCTGTCACAATGATTTCTCATCGACATTAAAGCAGAATAAAATTAAAGAAAAATTAATTCAAATTAAAAATGTTTTTGAATTTTTTTTCTTGTTTCTTTTTATAATATTCAGACTGAAATAAACATCTGTACAAAAATTTAAAACACATTATTTTTGGTTGAGAAGGATCTATAATAAGAAATCATACAGACGTATATGACTATCTACTGAGACTTTTTGAGATTTTTTTTTTTTTTTTTTTTTTTTTTTTTTTTTTTTTAATATACGAAGTTGAACAAGACATAATGAATATTCTTTTTGTGAGAAAGATCCGAACAGGAATCATACTAATTAAGTGACTGTCACATAGATCCGTGTTGAGCTGTATTATGACATAAAGAAACAGGTTATGAGCATGAAAATAACTTAAAATGGTTTTCATCGTTTCTGTGATACGAGTTAGGTTCAATTATGTCTCAAAATTTAAGTGAATAACAACTCAGAGATTATGATGCCTCCTATCTATTCTCAAAGCGTATTTGGCTTTCCCCAAGTCACCCCGAATTGACTTTGACCCATAGTGTCTGATTAAGGTTGTAAGTGTCTTCATCTGCTTCCCGTTTTCTTTCTTACTCCATAATTGAGAAGTCTTGTCATTATTATCAATTTTTTAATGTTTTTGGTTTTGAAAAATTTTTTAATGTTTTTGGGTTTTTGTATTTTATATTGTTTTTGGTTTTTCTTGAACCTTTTCTCCCCCTAGAATTTATAAAAAACAAAATCTTTTTGGACTTTTTCAAATTTTTAAGAAAAGAAAAAATGAAAACAATTTAAATGATATCTTCAGGAACATCATCTGATATACGTTTAACGCCGTTGATCTCTAGTAAATATAAAAACCGTGGTTTATCAAATGCTTTAGTGAAGAGATCAGCGCGTTGTTCCTGAGTGGGGATTTTTATCACATCGATTAACTTCTTTTCGTAGCAGTCACGAAGGAAGTGATATCGAATTTCGATGTGCTTCGTTTTGCTAAAATGAACCGGATTTTTGGTAATTGAAATTGCAGCAGAATTATCAATATATATGGGAGTAGTAGAGCATTCAATACCGTAGTCACGCATTTGTTGCTGAATCCAAATAACTTGAGAACAGCAACTGGCAGCCGCAATATATTCCGCCTCAGCTGTTGAAGTGGAGACTGACGTCTGCTTTTTGCATTGCCACGTTACTAAACGACTTCCAAAGAACTGACATCCTGCTGTTGTTGATTTGTAATCGAGTTTACAACCACCATAGTCCGAATCACTATACGCATGTAGATCAAAGTTATCATCATAAGGATACCAAAGACCCCAATCTGGAGTACCCTTCAGATAACGCAAAATTCTTTTGACTGCAATCAGATGGGAGACCTTCGGCTTTGACTGATAACGTGCACAGAGACACGTAGCAAACATTATGTCTGGCCGAGAAGCAGTCAGGTACATTAGAGATCCGATGATCCCTCTATAGTGAGTTGGATTGATCAATTCACCCTTCTCGTCAGGATTAATCCCGTGATTAACCTCTAAAGGAGTTCCCTGTGAAGAAGAACTCAACATCTCAAACCGTTTCAAGATGTCATTGACGTATTTTGTCTGGTGAATGAAGATACCGGAATCTTTTTGATCAACTTGAAGTCCTAAGAAGAACTTCATCTCACCCATGGAGCTCATTTCAAATTTTTCTTTCATCACTTGTTCGAACTCCTTACAAAGTGTTTTATTCGTGGACCCGAAGATGATGTCGTCCACGTACACTTTTGTGTACCAATAGATAATTAGATCTCCTTCTTTTTCTTTTGTGAATAGCGTGCAGTCAATGGTTCCCCTTCTAAACCCGTTGTTCAGAAGGTGTTTGGATAGTTCTTTATACCAAGCTCTCGGGGCTTGGTGAAGACCGTACAAAGCCTTGTTGAGCAGATAGGCTTTGTCCTTGTGATATGGGTCTTCAAAACCTGGAGGTTGTGCCACATATACGGTCTCTTCGATGTGACCGTACAAAAAGGCACTCTTGACGTCCATCTGATATACTTTGAATTTCTTGAAAGATGCATACGCCAAGAACATCCGGATTGCCTCCAAACGAGCAACCGGAGCATATACCTCATTGTAGTCTAGGCCTTCGATTTGCCTAAACCCTTGGACCACCAGCCGGGCTTTGTTGCGAACAATCACTCCACGATCGTCACGTTTACATTTTAGTACCCACTTAGTGCCAATTTTCTTCTGACCTTTGGGGAGATCCACCAGCTTCCACACACCAAGTCTTTTAAACTGCAATAATTCCTCTTGCATGGCTGTGACCCAGTTGGGATCTTTCAGCGCATCGGTGGTGCTGTGTGGTTCTTCTTGTGCTAAGAAGCATTCATGGGCATTAAGAGCAACTAATCCTGACTCCATCATTTCTGTGTAGAGACCAAAATTCAGCTGTCGACGAGTTTTGACACCCTGTTGAATGTCCCCTATAATGTTGTCTTGTGGATGATCACGTTCAGTCCTAACAACCGGATTGTCAGGAACGACAACATTTGTTCCAAGTTAGTTAAGTTCGGCTCAGGAACTGGAGCGGTTTGTTCCATGTTGTTTGTGTTCAGCTCAGGAACTGGAGCGAATTGTGGTGCTGCCTCTGAAGTAGACGTTAGAGGCGGATCTGTGATAGACACATCTTGATTTGACGAGGACGGTTGTGAAATAACATGTGTCGGTGCCGGTCGTACAAAGTCTGTTGGTGTTTCATCTTCAGATTCGGAATCAGATGACTCAAGAACTTGTTCTGTTGACTCTGTGGAAGAAGACGTTGACGGACCAGGATGAGATGAGCGTTGCTGTGATTCATCAGGAGGTGCATTTTGCGCCTCATACATCATTTGAATAGCAACATCATTCAGATTGAATGACTTGACCCATTTGTCAAAGTCAAACAACCAGTCTTCACCTGTCCCTTTGGCTGGTTCTGTGTAGCGTTGAACATCAACGTGGTACCATTCTTCAACCAATTTTGTTGATCGGTTGTAGACCCTTTTGAGAGGAACGCTATAACCCAGAAAGTAACCCTTAATAATCTTCTCCTCGAACTTGTTATCAACTTGCCTTTTGAGTAACGTGCAAAGAGCCCCAAATGGTTCCAGGTGCTCTAAGTTAGGCCTTCGACGTTGAAGAAGCTCGAAACTAGTCTTGCCGTGGCGCTTGACAATGCCAACCCGATTCAGTGTGAAACAGGCGTTGGCAATTGCCTCATTCCAAAACGTGACTGGCAACACTGAGTCAGCTAACATGGTTCTTGCTGTCTCGATTAACGTACGGTTTTTCCTTTCAGCAACCCCGTTCATTTGTGGAACATACGGAGCACTGAATTCTTGAACGATGCCTTTTTCTTTGCAGTAAGTATCAACGTTTGCGTTCTTAAACTCTGTACCGTTATCTGACCGAATTCTTCGAACCTTCAGCTTGTATTGCGACTCAAGAGTCGTGACTAGCAGACTAATACACCCAAAAGTTTCAGACTTCGCTTTTAGGAAAAACACCCATGAGAATCTTGAATATTCATCAGTGACCACTAGACAGTATGAGTGCCCAGCAATACTTTTGACGCTGATTGGGCCAAAAAGATCCATATGTAGAAGTTCCAACGGCATATCAATGGAGTGGAAACTCTTAGACTTGTGGGACCTTTTTCGTTGTTTTCCGGCTTTACACTGAACGCATGAATCAGGGAGATGAAAACTTCTTAGATTGACTCCCTCAACCATTCTATTGTGCACCAGCTTGTTCATGTTCCTGACGTTTATGTGTCCCATCCGTTTATGCCAAATGACAGTATCACGTTCGGATGCCTTGGACACAAAACATGTTGCAGTTGGAGATGATGACCCTGCCTTAGCCATATCCAGAATGTAGAGATCACTCTGGCGTGCGGCTGACATTAGAACTTTGTCTTCAGGAAAGTTGACGTCCTTAGACAAGATGTGGCAGTCTCGTTCATCAAACATTACTTTGAAACCTTTGTCGCAGATTTGACTTATGGACAACAGGTTGTTCTCCAACTCTTTGATGAAATTAACTTTCTCAAACGAAACTCGCCCATTAGACACAATTCCTTGGGCCGTGATAAAACCTCCTTGATTTCCTGCAAAGGAAACTGCACCTCCTTTTATTTGTCTGACATTTGAAAGAAGATTCATGTTTCCAGTCATGTGCCTGGAAGCTCCTGAGTCTATGATCCACATGTTGAATCTTGGATCATATCGAGCAACCTGCACACAAAGACAAAAGGTTTAAATATCATTGGAAACCCAAGCCCTTAAGGTCTTGGGTTTTCCATCTTCATCACGAATGAACAATTCAATCCATTTACCCTCATTAACACTGTTTTCAGATTTGACGTTGTTATCAACAGTGTTAGTTTTCTTTGGTTTCCAAAAGTCAGTCTTCTTCTCAACATGTTTGAGATAGCTGGTTGAAGACTGGGTTTCACTTGTCGAAGTGGAAACCTTTGAAACTGATGGGTTTGAGAATTGGTGTGGTGAGGTTGGCTGAGGTTTCCGAGGAGAAACCGACCTCGGTGTGTGAAACCGTTCTTGACCTTGAATGTCAATGGTCGGTCTCCTCCTAGGAGGTGACTTGACATACCTCGGATCCGGAGTCGATATGTACTGCTTAGGATCCGTGTACTTATAGCAAAATCTTGCTATATGCCCTACCTCTCCACACGAAAAACAGTAGTTTCTCCCCCTTTGACTTGGTGGAGAGAAATAACTCTGGTTTTGTCTGTTATCATAGTACCCCCCTGGATTTGACATTTTGGGGTGGAGTTTGTCTAGGAGGGTGTTTTGGGAAATTATGTTTTTCATTAACGTTACCCTCCTTTACAAACTGGGTACTATGTTCCACATAGACTTTCTCAGATTTAGGAATAAACTTTTTCTTCTGAGAACTTCTTGTTGTTGTTGCCTTTGACTTAGATGGTGGTGGGCCCGATTTAGTTGTAGAACCTAAGTCTGTGGCATCAACATTTTGTTTGGACTCAGGAGCCGGGTCAATGACTTCTTTACCCTTAGACTTAGAAATTTGGTTTGTGTCCTCGGGTATATAATCATTTGATTCATCATCCGGCACAGCTCCTGGTGTGCTTGCAAATTGATTCAGGATCGGGGGTGGGACATTGTTGTATCCCACTCCTTTTTCCTTTTTGCCTCGGAACTCGGGAATAATGTGTTCTAATAAATAAGATGAATTTGAATAACTTTTTAATTTGAAATTTAATGATTCAAAATCAGCTTTCAAGTTTTCCAATTCTTTTTTCAAAACATTATTCTTATTTATGTGAAAATTGATAGAATCTTGTTGATTAAGAACACATATTTCAAGTTCCTTGTTCTGACGCTTAAGGCCATCAATCTTTTCTTTAAAAGCAGACTCTTTCTGCTTCCAAGCCTTATTCTGTGCAAGCGCGTCAGTCAGTTCCATTAAAGATCTTGAGGCTGCTTGTTTGTAAGCCTCGAGATCTTCAATTCTCTCTTTTAGAGATTGAATTTCTTGTTCATACAACTCACATTTTAAACATTTAACATTTACAGATTTAGGAGTTGAAGGGTTAGAACTTACCTTGGCATTACTTGAAGTGTCTGCCATGAACGCGGAGCATAGTTTCCCCGCTCTACCCAAAAACGATGGAGAAGTTACTTTAATTTCTGCTTCTTTGACTTCTTCATCCTTAGCAGTCTCCTTGTGAATTGTTGAACTTTGAGATGTTTGAGGAGTGTTTGACTCGTTCTCATGATCCTCTTTCATCTCCGTAACTACCACTTCAGCCTCTGCATCTACTACTTGAACTTCAGTAGCTGGTTCCTCGACTATATATGCTTCGTTTTTCGAGGAAACCACAGACCCAGAATCTGAGTCTCCATCTAGATCAGCCATATTTATGTTGAAGTTCCAAGTTTCACCCTCATCTCCTTGAACTGCAAGAGCAGTTTCATTGTTGATGTTGTTTGTTGCTGTTGGGTTTTGAGGGACCTGTTGTCTCTCAAGATTGACATTTGCAGCAGCAGCAGTAGGAGTGGATGTTGAAGAAGTGGTTCGGAAAGGGTATTGATGACCTTCCCGTCTGGGCTTCGAACACTCCTTGGCGAAGTGACCAAGTTCACCACAGTTGTAACATTTGACTTTGTTTTTGTCAAAGCCGAACTTGGATTTGTTGTTGATAGTGAGGGCCTGACCGGTTTTCTTTGTCCATTTCTTGGCCCTTCGGAACGCACTGCCAAGTGCCCACATAATATCTATGCGTTCCATGTCGTCTTCATCCAATTGTTCGTAGTCATCGCTGTCCAGATGACTATTTCCCAACTTTCCAGCTACCATCAAACTGTATGACTCTATAATCGTACCCAGAGTTGCCATGTGTTCTTTGGCAACCTCAACAGTTACAGCTCCCAAGCCCTCTGTATTTAACGTTGCTTTTTCCATGGGCTTGGTTCCGGAGTTTGTACTTGCATTACCGGGAGTTGACGGTGGTGGAACAGACGATCTTGTTTCAGTCCCCTTTGAATTCGACACTGAGGAGACGAAAGCAGTCTTGATCGGTGCATGATCATTTACATCTGACAACGGAGATTTTGACATGTATAACGATTTGTCAGGTGTTGATCTTGGCTTTCTTGAGGAGGCTCTCAGTTCAGCATCCTCTTGTCTGATCTCTTTAATGAAATCAGAGAGAAGAATTGTTTCGAGTTGGTGACTTCTTCTCATCACCGTTAGAAAGGTGCTCCAACTGGGTGGGAGACCTTGTGCTAGACATCTCACTTTCTCAGTGCCAGTAGTTCTAACGTTGTAGGCCTTGAGCTCAGACATGAGATGATAAAATCTCGACAGCAGTGACTCGATATCTTCTCCTGATTCCGGACCAAACAAATCGAATTCACGCTTAAGTTCCCTAGCGTGAATATCTCTCAGTGAATCCGACCCTTCACATCTTTCAACCAAGGCGTTCCATAGTGTTGACGCTGTAGTGAATTGGTTGAACTGGTGAAACAAATCGCTGGAAAGGGCTTGTGATAGTAGTGAGAAAGCCTTCTTTTCAGCTTCAAATGCTGTCTTCTGTTCATCAGACAGCCTGAAATAGCTTAAAGCTTCACCATCGTCGTTGGTCGGATGAACCCAAGCTGTCTGAACAGCTTCCCATAATCCAGGATTCACACCGGTTATGTGAATCTGGAATCTAGTCTTCCAAGTGTTGAACTCGTTTAACGCCATTAGCTTAGGAGGCTTGTTATAGCTTCCCGATTCCGAGTCACTTTCGAGGATTGACTGGATCCTCTTGGTTGTGCTTGTACTTGAAGACATGTTTGCTTAACTCCGAGAAGACTGAAAAACACTTAAAATTTGCTAAGTGTTGAAAAAACAGTCTGCTGATCGAATGTGTTGTATTCGATCGGATGAGTGGTCTATTCGATCGGGTGTGAGCTGACTCGATCGAATGTCTGTTTGGGTTAAGGTTCTGGTGTTATGAGGCTGATTCGATCGAATGGGAACTTTTTCGATCGAATAGGGTGTTAGGTTCGGTCGGATAAGTATCTGGTTCGAACGAAACGGGTTGTGTATCTTGTTCGATCGATTGGGAACTAGTTCGATCGAATGGGGTCTTGGTTCGGTTCTGATGTTGACTTAGTCGATCGGATGGGTTATGACAATCGAATTTGACACTGATCGAATGGGTTGATCAAATGGGTGACTAAGTCGATCGGTTGGGTACTGGTTCGATCGAATGATTGGGACTTATTCGATCGAACGAAGGGAGCGTATGTTGAGGCGGGAAAAGCTGGTTCGGTCAACGTTTAAACTTGTTCGATCGAATAGGAGGGCTATTCGATCGAATGGGTTCCAAAAATAGACTGATTCGATCGGGAAATCTGGATTTTCCAAAATTAGAAGATTTTGACGAAAATTCGGATTTTGAAACAAAAACAGGAAATCTTGACGATCGAGGACCACTTTATGACTATTTTTAAACTTATAACATAAACACAACTTAATTCCAACCCAAAAACGGATCAAAACAACCAGAAACTCGAAGAACACGAAGAACGCGAAGAACGTTCTTGACGAAAACCCGAATTTTAACACGAAATCCTTTGATCAAAAACCAAAATATGACAATATTAACTGTTTTTGACACAAAACCGATGAACACAAGACCAAAAACCAAGATTTTACCGGAAATTTTACGTAAAAATAACGAATTTGACTCTAAAAACGCAATTTTTACCACGAATCTACCGAGAATCAAGAACCAAAGGCTCTGATACCACTTTGTTAGGACCGATCGGGAGACGGTTTCCCAACGATTCTCGGGGGCAACGTGTTAGAGTGCGGAATCCTACTAACACGGCGACTCGGTGGTAATCAACGACACAAACGGTAGCAATTCCTAGGATGATATGACGACCAGGTGCGGAGGAAAGGACCGAAGGGGTTGACGGGCAGAGAGGATTTCCGGGGAACAGGTCGGATGTGTATGTGTGTTATGTGTTCTCCTCTTTGAAAATCCCTAAGTAACGTTTATATATCGAAGACTCATTCGATCGGATGAGTCTCTCATTCGATCGAGTGAAGCTTTGTTCGATCGAATGAGCCTGGTTCGATCGAATCAACCTTTTGTTCGATCGAACCAGTTTTCGTTTGACATTTACAATACGTTAACTAGGTTTCACTATCTTTAGTCTCACGCCGACCTACCCTGATAGAACTGGGGACATATATATGACATTTCATGTCCTAACAATTATTGGTGATGTTAATGAGGGGGTTCGTACGAGACGTCTGGTTGCTAATGTATGTGATGATAATGTATTGTGTGTGTACGCTGATATGCATGCACCAGGGATCATGAGTATCAACAAATACACATGCTTTCTATCTCAGATTGAACTGACAAGTGTTTCAATGACACTTCATGAACCATCTTGGGTAGAAGCAATGCAAGAGGAATTGCAACAGTTTGTACGACTGGGTATTTGGGATATCATTGATCAACCGACTCGGGTGAAAAAGGCAATCTTGAAAAAATGGGTATTTAAATATAAAAAGGACGATCGTCAGGTAATCGTGAGGAATAAGGCACGATTAGTCGTCCAAGGTTTTAACCAACAAAAAGGCATAGATTACACCAAGATATATGCTCTGGTTTCTCGACTGGAGGCTATACGTATCTTTTTAGCCTATACAGCTTTCAAGAACTTTAAAGTCTATTAAATGGACGTTAAGAGTGCGTTCTTGAATGGGGAAATTCAAGAGGAAATGTATGTGAAGCTACCTCTTGGTTTTGAAGATCCTGACTATCCCGAGCGTGTTTATCGAGTACATAAGGCTCTATATGGTCTTCACAAAGCCCCGAGAGCTTGGTATAGCATGTTAGTTGACCGTCTGATCGACAGTGACTTCAAACGAGGGACTCTTGATTGTAGGCTCACTAGTCTGATTTTGGTATCTTCTTTCATCAGACCAAGAATGTGAACGATTTGTCACCGAAACTCCCCTTGATGTCTCTTCCTGTGGGTCACAATTTGTCACCGGACGAATTGGAGGAAACCGTTGAGTCGACCCTTGATGTCTCTTCCTGTGGGTCACAATTTGTCACCGGACGAATTGGAGGAAACCGTTGAGTCGACCCTTTATCGAGCTATGATCGGTTTTTTAATGTACTTAAGTGTGTTTCGTCCTGATATCATGTTTGCTATTGTTTTAGGTGTCATGTATCAATCGAGTTACCAAGTGACTCATCTGTTGGATACGAAGCGTATTTTTACACTATTCAAGGGTTAATCCTGACATCGGGTTATGGTATCCCAAGGATAATAGTATCAATCTAACAACTTATACAAATTCTGACTATGGAGGATGTAAGATCAACTTCAAGTCTACCAGTGCAAGATGCCAATTCTTTGGAAACCAGCTTGTTTCCTAATGGTGTAAGAAGCAGACAACGGTCTCTACTTCCACCGTCGAAGCCGAATACATGACAGCCTCAAGTAGTTGTTCACATGTTTTATGGAACCAACAACATCTGCGGAATTATGGTTTGAAGTTTCTTACTACTCCCATAATTATTGATAATTCTGCTGCAATAAGTTTAACGAAAAACCCCGTTCACCAGTAAAAAATGAAACATATTTAAATTAGATATCATTTATCCGTTGTCATACCCCAACCTAAGAGGGAAATGCCAGGCCGTGAGCTGATTGCTCACAGCTCTCAAGGTACTATCATGCAATATTTAAAAGTGGCAATATCTATTTAATTCAATTAAATAATTCAAATAATTCAAGTACAAAGTACATAATCCATAACATACAACAAAACAAACTTATACCTCAAATGATCTTGATTAAAATTCTTCACTAAGTCTTCACCATATGCGTATAAAGTAAAAATAATTTTGTCAACAACACATGTTGAGTGAGTAAATTACCAGTTAATTTGAATACAATATAATATATAAAAGAAAACACAAACTGTTCGTGTGTGATAAAACAATTAAGCCATAACATGCACATAATTCAATCAGATAATAAAGAAAGAGCTAAACTGTTGCCATGCGAATCGGGCATTGATTACCAAAAATGAGTTGTCAGTGAAACAATTGTCATGCGATTGGACGCCAGCCACTAAGACAGTCGTATGATCATACTATTATGCTGGACCACTCTGAATGCGGTAAAATAAAGCAAGTAAACAAATAGCAAGTTAGACAGAAACTGATATACACCCAAGGATTAACAGTTGCAGTTGAATACTATATAATAGGTAAATAAATAAAGTACGCATATGTCCCTAAAAGGTTTAAAATAAGTAAAAAGGGAAGTGAAATACTCACCTCATCAAAGTCGCAAGAGATAATGATATGTTAAGAAAAATAGGTAGATCAAGCCCTTTAGGAATTACCGACGAGATATCCTAAGTAACAATAATTATGGAAATTAAATATGATTTCGACAACGAATCTAAACTAGATAGACAGACGTACGGTATTTGATGATCGGCTGTGATCTTGCGAAAGCTATTTATTTCTTTAATTTATTATTAATTTTATTATCAAAGCTTTATCGTAAATAATATGATTTTAATTATATAAAGTACATAAAAAAATACTTAAATGAATATTTTTAAGAATTTTGTAGTCTATATAAAAAGTTTTTTTATAAATGTTTATTTTAAACTAAAAATACGTTTAATATATTTATATATCATTTTATTGTTAATAACAAATAATAGATAATAAATAATATATATATATATATATATATATATATATATATATATAATATAATCTTCTACAAAATACTTGAATTCATACGATATTTTAATACGTTAAATAACGTGATGAATTTTAAATTAATATATATTATAAATTAAAACCCTTTGTATAAATTAAAACCTATAACAATTTCTAATAACTTATATATATATATATATATATATATATATATATATGATTTCAACCAAGGTTCAGAAAAGTGATCAGTTAATATGCGGGTTTAACAAAATATAAATTAATTACAAATTATATAATATTTATAGTATTTATAATATTAATTTATGATTGAATATGATTTAATTAACTAAGTAATAATTTCTTCCAAAAAGATAGGGCTGGGGGGGGGGGGGGGGGTGTTTCTTACCCATGCCCCCAACAGCTCAAACAAACTTAACGTGACCACCCTAGCCATCTGGGCTAGGGTGCTATCTGGTTATCATCTAAAACTAAATTAATATAACAAGATAGACGAAATCCAGATAACATATAAGAACCCTAGAACATCAATCGTTCAATTTGTTAACTTTTCATGTAATTAACCCTTGGGTTAACAACGAGGAAGCGACGACGATCAATACCATATAATTAATTACCTACAATGATGATCCGAAGATGGTTTAATTGATCAAGGCAGCGATGAATTAAAAAAAACCAAGAACACGATCTAAACAACAATCCTAAGTTAATTGAATAAGGGGTTTTAATAGACGATGGGATAACGATGATGCAAGCCAGTTTTATTTGATTATAAAGATCGTTATACGGCGAATCCCTAAACGATTTATATCAGTTTATTCTAAATAGCAATATGTATAATAGTTGATTGTTGTTTCCTAATTGACTATGTCGGTAGGTTGATTATAGCAAGAGAATCATAACAAAATAATTAATTCCAAGTTTGAAGCAAAGATTAAGGTCCAAGCAAACTAAACGGGTATACGGGTTGCGATATGGCTCATGAATACAGATAAACGGGTAAGGGTAATTGGATAAATGGGTTTATAGTAATATAATATATCAAGAATTTGCAGAAAGGTCCCTTATTTATGGAGATGGGAACAAAATAGGTTAAAGTATTTGTTTGGGGTTGAAATTGAATATGTATGAAAGTTGTTTTAATATATTAAATAATTATAATAATAAGCATTAATAAAATATTATTAAGTCAAATAACACGATATTTTCTTGGTAAAATTTCCCGATTATAAAACGAGTCGGGTAATATACATTGGAAAAACTGAGTTGTTACATCCATGATTCTCTAAAAAGAAACTAATAAATCTTGAAAAGATTCACACAAGATTTACTTATTTGCTTGTTATTAATGGTTTAAAAACATTAAAAAAAAAATCAATTGCTCGGTTAATCATTTTTTTTTTATTTTTGTACAATTTTGTTTTGTTATTCTCTATCTTTATGTTTTTGTTCTTAAGGGGAGAAAATCAGAAAAAATCAAAATATTGTGATTTTTTGTATAGATAAAATCCAAAAACAATTATATATTTGAAAAATCCAAAAACATTAAAAAACTTGCTCTCGAAAATGAGTTTTTGAAGAAAAAAGGGAAAATAATAGTACATTGATCATTTATATCCTATATCCAGTAAGAAATAGGCGAAAAAGACAGTGTACTTAATTGTATTAGTGCATTGGTAGGTCTTAAACGAGTAAGAAAGAGTACGTGATATAAACATAAAAATTGCCAATTGAAAGAGTTGTTAATCGTTAGAAAAGTCTTGGTATTGAAGGAAGAAATGTAATAGCATGTCATATTTAAGCCTTAAGTGAGTTTGATCACCAAAAATAGTTACAATTTAAAATTGTTTAAGCTTCTAATTAATGGTTAAATCTTCAATTATGTATGGTCTTATAGCCTTAAATCCTTTATTGATGGGATTCTTCGAATTTCTGGACTCCATTGGGTCTTTGTGCGGTTTCTCATCTGGGTATTCATTTCTGTGAATACTATTATGCTCAAATGGCGAAACTGCAGTTTTTCTGCTAATATAAGTCATTAAACTTGATCACAAATGCACTTCATTCTACTACTTCACTATTGACTTGATCAAACCACGTTGTTAGTCATACATTGTCTCCTTGCTTGCGTCTTATTACCATTAACAACGGACCACAAGGGACACAATGTATGTAAGCCATACAAATGAAATCGTGCATAGCCATCCGTGGGAAAGGAACTCGAGGTATTGCTTGATAACGAGGGTGTATCTTGTGGTGGGAATTATTTGCTAGTTTGCTATTGTAAAAACTTGAATTCAATATATTTTGATATGCTGATTCTAAGGTTTAAATCAAGTTGGGGTGACATGGTAAAAATCAAAATAATCCTGAATCGAGATTAGAGGCTGATAGTTTATGATATTTGTTGGGTCAAAGATTTGATAAGCAAAGACCTAGATGAAGATTGGAATCGTCTCAACCTCTCTGAAATTTGCTAAGTATGGATACCGCGCAAACTTATGCCTCCGAGCAAGGTTTTACTTATCCTAGCAAGGTATTTTTCCTTCCGGGCAAGGTTATCTTCTTGAAGTCTTCTTAAGTGTTACTCCGAGCAGGGTTCACTATGTCTAGCAAGGTTGTTCTTCAAGCCAAGAAAGGTTTGTTTCCTAGCAAACTCTTGGCTAAACCAAGCTAATATTCACCAAGTTCTTTGGACGATCTAGCAAGGTTGGATTGATAAACAGTGGTCCCAGCAAGCTTGAAGTAAGTTGATAAAGAATTATGTCAAGAACTTATTCTAGCAAGGTTCAACTCTGAGCAAGCTACAGTGCTACCAGCACAAGTCTATACCAGCACATTTTAGTTTGTTTAATAAGTTATTTACTAAGAAATAGATGAAGGGATTTCTGAAGAACAAGTTTGCTCATAGGATCATATCGAGCAAAGTTTGCTATGGTCAAGAAGATTGAAGTCTGCTAGGAGAATATTATTCTTAGAAAATATTCTGAGTAAAGTCTACCCGGAGAATTGTTCCCCAGCACACTTTCGTTACCAGGTCTGCTCGATGAAGACAAAAGTTGCAAAGCTTACCAGAAGATCTGTTTTACACTTAGAATATTTTATAATATGTTTTTATGATTATGTATCAAGCATTAGGGTTTCCAAGAGGAATGATACCTGTCAGGTGGCAGACCTATAAATAGAATAATTTAGGGCACGCCTAATAGACGAGTCTGATACATCTCCATCGCTGAAAACGATATATCATATATCAGCCGTAACACTTATACGGACAAAACATTCCTTACTGAAACCCCAATCGAATTCATTTTGTATTGATCATTCCATAAATGGAAATCTTTTGAGTTACAGTTTTTGTTTGTTACCTTAGTAATTATTAAGCAACATTTAATGTGTTAGTGATTCTGCTATTAATACATTATTGTTCTTACCCTAAATAACAAGTCGTTAACCCTCTTATTGACACTTAACAGTGTGGGTTGCGACATTGATTACGTGAGTGATTGAGCCATATTTACGGGGCCGACAAGTGGTATCAGAGCTTGATTGTTGTTTGGGTGAAGAACTGTTGCTGATTTGAAGAAGAAGAATGACGTCAGCAACCACTATTTCATTGATTCGTGACGTCAGCTGTTTAGTTCTTCATTTCTTACCAGATTTACTATATATTGGTGTTTTCTTTCTTATTTACATGAAAGTTTTAATCTTTACTTTAGATCTTGCTCTAATATGACCAGATACATCAGATCTGAAAATTTCATCATCAGATCTGACTGATTTTTCAAATTTGGTTTTAAGTTTGTTCAAGTTTTTAACGCCCCTAAATTTCAATAATAATATTTTAATATATTATTTTTTTTAACGGGAGAGAATTTACCCGAGTTAGTAAATAATAAAATAATGATAGGAGGGAAAGATAAATAGGCTAATTAGATTGATTAAATCATGGACTAAAAAGGAAAGATGGACCTTAGGTCCATGGGCTTAAGGGAGTATAAATACCCCTTAAACCCTAAATCTTTCCATTTCCATCCATATTTTCCATCTTATTCTCTCTACACCTCCATAACACACAGGAACCCTTTCCTTTTTCGGCCGCAAGATAGAAGGTGACATCCAAGATTTAAACCAAACCAAATCCGAGTAGATCCTTAATATACAAGCATAATACAAGAAAAAAGATTGACAAGAAAGTCAAGCCGTAACCTAGGAACATCATAAAGGTATGTTCTTTACGTTAAAGGTTACATTTTTTATGAACGTTTTTCCTTGAAACTTAACCCTAGAGTAGATCGGGTCTAGTTAGTTCATAAAGTAGCAAACTTGATGCTTAAAATGGATGAAATGGACTTAATGTTAAATACGGCTCTTAAAGGAAACCCTAGATCTAGCTGAGAACGTTTTAACCATATAAAGGTTTGAGCTTTATGACTAAAAGGGTTAGATCTTGCAGCCGTGGTGGTCATGGGTGTAAAACAGTTTTGAAAAATGGCAAAAAGGGGTAAAAGTTCATGAATTGAACCTTAGAACAGTAGCAGAGGATGGTAAGAACATAAAAAGTGGAAAGATGAACTGAGCTGGGTGTTCTCGGCAAGAACTAAGGGTTCTCGGCCAGGCACGGGTTTTCGGCCAGAACCAGTTCTCGGTCAGACACGGGTTTTCGGTCAACCCATGTTCTCGGTCAGCAAGGGTTCTCTGCCAAAGAGTTCTCGGCCAAATATGAGATCTCGGCCAAATATGAAATCTCTCGAACTTTGCTCTGATACCAAACCGGTAACGGGGCCTTACAAGTTGGTATCAGAGCAAAGTTTGAGAGATTTACTCACAACTTGTAAGGCTCGAGAGATTTACCGGTGCCTCACATTTGGATGTTGGATTTACTCTATAACATAGTTCTAATAATCAGAGTTAATAAAAACATTCGCGGAAAATAAAATACTTCATAAAACATTTCATAACAATCCAAAACTCGTCTTAAACAAACAACTTGTCTTTCAAAAACTAAGTAATTAAAACATAACACGTATTGAGTCTTCTTATGCCAGCCTCTTATTCAATGCCACGTGTTCCCCTCAAGCGAGCTGTCTCATCCTACTCACCTGCGTGCATACTAAAAGTCAGCTATACTGAGTGATTTCTAGTTAATAACATAACATACTTTACATACATACTTACATACTTTCATTCATACTTTCATACTTCATTCATAGTATACATAAATACTTACCTTCATACTTTATTCAAATTTCTACTTTACATTATTCTATTCTGCCTCGGATATTATTAGGGTCCGGTCCCTTTTTCTGCCTTGGATATTATTAGGGTCCAGTCCCTTTTTCTGCCTCAGAAGTTATCAGGGTCCGGTCCCTTTTTCTGCCTCGAGATTATTAAAGGGCTCGGTCCCTTTTCTGCCTTGGATATTATTAGGGTCTAGTCCCTTTTCTACCTTTCTATCTCTTACATTCATTCATAACATACATACATATCATTCATAGCTTATACATAACACTATATCTTGACAGCACGTGCAATATCCGAAGATCGTTCACGTACCGGCAAGCCATCATTCTTACCTTTCACATAATCACATAAGACATACACTTATCACTTAGGATAAATGTATTAACAATCACATCGAGTATGCACACAGCCCCGAAAACATAACAAATAAATGGGGCTAGAATGCGGTTACGTTCACCGTTAATAGTTATTCCCTTCTTGAGCTGTGCACGGCTAACTGTATAATATTTACACGTATCAATGAACTATTACTACTCATATCGTATTTTCTATCTTTATATAACCCACAACGAACGGGGGTCCGGGGGCAGTGCCCCTGGCAGTGGGGTTCTAGGGCCGGCAACCCCTAGCGGGGTCCAAGGGGCAAAGCCCCTGGCTGGGGTTAAGCTGCCAAGTCAGCTTGGAAAAATTTTATTTTCATTAACTGCCTTAACACATTTTCCATTAGACTTTTTAATTATTTTCTAAGCTGGGCTTATTTAAATCAGGTCCAAATATCCATCATCTGGCCCAATTTGGGTTCAGACCCAACAGAACTGTGGCCGAGAACTCAAGACAGAGAACCCTTTTTGACCGAGAACCCATATGGTTTGACCGAGAACTCGTGTGTTGACCTAGATCTCATATTTGGCCGAGAACTCTTTGGCAGAGAACCCTTGCTGACCGAGAACATGGGTTGACCGAAAACCCGTGTCTGACCGAGAACTGGTTCTGGCCGAAAACCCGTGCCTGGCCGAGAACCTTCAGTTCTTGCCGAGAACACCCAACTCAGTTCATCTTTCCACGTTTAATGTTCTTACCATGCTCTGCTACTGTTCTAAGGTTCAATTCATGAACTTTTACCCCTTTTTGCCATTTTTCAAAATTGTTTTACACCCATGACCACCACGGCTGCAAGATCTAACCCTTTTAGTCATAAAGCTCAAACCTTTATATGGTTAAAACGTTCTAGGCTAGATCTAGGGTTTCCTTTATGAGCCGTATTTAACCATAAGTCCATTTCATCCATTTTAAGCATCAAGTTTGCTACTTTATGAACTAACTAGACCCGATCTACTCTAGGGTTAAGTTTCAAGGAAAAACGTTCATAAAAAAATGTAACCTTTAACGTAAAGAACATACCTTTATGATGTTCCTAGGTTACGGCTTGACTTTCTTGTCAATCTTTATTCTTGTATTATTCTTGTATATTAAGGATCTACCCGGATTTGGTTTGGTTTAAATCTTGGATTTCACCTTCTATCTTGCGGCCGAAAAAGGAAAGGGTTCGAGTGTGTTATGGAGGTGTAGAGAGAATAAGATGGAAAATATTGATGGAAATGGAAAGATTTAGGGTTTAAGGGGTATTTATACTCCCTTAAGCCCATGGACCTAAGGTCCATCTTTCTTTTTTAGTCCATGATTTAATCCATCTAATTAGCCTGTTTATCTTTCCCTCTTATCATTATTTTATTATTTACTAACTCGGGTAAATTCTCTCCCGTTAAAACAAATAATATATTAAAATATTATTATTGAAATTTAGGGGCGTTACAAAGTTTGTCAAAAGTTAAATTTGTTTTTCAAAAATATTCAAAAATATTTTTCAAAAATTTGTCTGGATATGAGGAGCAAGAGGTTTCCACTAACAGAATTCCCAGATTGTAAGGACAGGAGAACTATATCAAATGGAAAGTGCTATTCGAAGTAGCCATCTATTAAAATGATGTGGACATGTGGAACTCCATTAAATCTGGACCTTACGTGGGTGATGGAACAAACAACAATCAGACTTTTGAAGCAAGGATGAAGAAGGTTGATGACAGAGCATTTGCCATGTTGAAGTTGGGACTGTCATGGGAAATTCTGACAAAGTTTGCTCACCATACAACTGCTAAGGCTATGTATGATGCTATGCTGGAAATGTTTAAAGGCAACTCAGAATTAAAGAACATCAAGAAGGAGAGGGGATAGATCAAATACAAAGAGGGTGAAAGGCTGAAGTCAGTACTTGAAAGATTTCAGACTATTGTGAATGAAATCAGGACAAATGATTATGTTATCACTGATGCTGATTTGAATACAAAACTGCTATCATCTTTGTCCAAAGAATGGTATACAAGTAGTAAATTCATCATAAAGAAAATCTAATTATGATACTCTCAAGTTGGATGATGTGATCTGCTTTCTTCAAGCAGCTGAGATTGAAATGATTGAGAATGCGATGATAAGATAAGACAAACCTTGTTTTCAAATGAAAAATTCTCTCATTGCTCGTATGGGAAACTTAACTACCAAGAACCAACAACAAATTCCAATTATTGAAGAAACTAATGAACATGGTGTTGATACACCAAAAGGTTTTGTTGCTGGAAGTTCAAGTAGCCAAGGAGGTCAATCAAGGTTCAATGTCCAACTTATTGTTGATAATGACTCTGCCTCAATGGCAAGTGGGCATACACCTTATGGTGGGTGTCATGTTAGACAAGGAATTGAATATCAAGCATTGTTCTCTATGTTCACAGATTCCGTCAATGCTTTTGTAGCCAAAAACATGATTCATACCAGTGTTGTCCAGGATGATCTAGAGCAGATAGATGCTGATGATCTAGAGGACATGGATTTGAAGTGGCAAGCTGCTATGCTAGCTTTGAGAAGCAAAAGGTTGTTCAACAGGACTGGAAGGTCTCTTGTGTATGGTCCTAAAGAAAGAATTGGGTTTGACAAGTCAAAAGCAATATGCTATAACTGTCAACAACCAAAACACTTTGCAAGATAATGCAATCAGCCAAGAAACTTCCAAACCAATCAATATCAGAACCAGCAACCAAGAAACCAGTACAATATCAAGGCCAACAAAAAAACTACAAAAACAACTTCAACAACAGTTACAACAACAACCAACCCCCAAATCACAACCAACAAGTTGTTCCCTAAACCCAGAACTATCAAAGAAACAACAACCAGAACTCTCCAAATGCTCCCAACACCAACAGAAACACTAGAAATCAACCAAGAAATCAATGCAATGTGGCATTGGCTGCTCATCAACAAGATAGAGAATTTGATTAGAGCAATCATGCTGATGACATAAGCAAAGCCAATGTTGCACTGATGGCTAAAGGTTGAGAGTGAATCTGGATCTTCTTCAACTCAGGTACATTCAAACACCACACTTAAATTACTTGATAAAATTGAATCTTTGAATTTGAAGATAGGACAGCTTGAAAGTGAATGCTTCAAAAAGCAAAGTATGATAAATGTGTATGAAGTAAGTGATGCTATCTATTAAGAGAGAATCCAAAGTCTTGAACAATACTGCATGGACGGTTACAAAATATAGTCAAGATATGTGACTGAAATTGAAGGTTTGAAGAAAATGGTAATTGATGAAAAAGTGAAGTATACCAAACTCCAAGTTGAGAATGAATTTTTGAAAAATCTTGTATCAACTGGAAATATTTGTGGCTAAACAAGATCAAAGAAGAAGACAAATATAAGGTTATTCCTCCACCATTTAACAACAACTACTCATTAAAGGTTGACAAGGACAAAAGAGAAGCTTATCTTAATCAATTCAGAGATGTTTTCAAAGATAAGGAAGAATTCCTTAAAAACTATGATTTTATAAAGGTTGATGAAGATGGAGAGTTTGTTGTGAAGGAAGAAGTGAATGATGAAAGATTAGTAGGGATCCAAGTATCTGAAGATAACTTTTATGAAGACTGCTTTAATGTGGATGACTTGAGTGATTCAAGTGATAAAGACTCAAGTAATGATGGTTCAAATGAAGAAAGGAAGAGTGATTCAAGTTCACCAAGTAAGCTCCCTGCTCTACCAAAGATCACACCCAAAATAAAGAAACATTATGAACAGATGAGAAGGGAGCATGTACATTTCGACATATGTGAAAGATCAAAGCTTAAGTACAATGCAGTAAAGCCACCAAGCAAAGAAGTGTTGAAGAAAATAAAGGTCAATAACAAGAAAAAGACCAATGAAACCTTTATCAGTGATCAATTCATTCCTGTGTACTCTGTTTTCTCAAGTCAAGAATTATTTGGCATTGGAGAAGTTGAAACTGTGGAAGAATATGAAAGAAGGTAGTCAAGGTACAAAGGAAATTAGGATGAAGAGCCAATGAAATTGGAAAGAATAACATTTGTTAAAAGCAAAGTTGAGAGGCAAGATATCAAGACTGAAAAACTTGTGCCATTCTCTATTGACTTTGATGGTCTCAAAACTCAGAAAACAATTGGCATTGAACCGCCAAGACCAAGTGAAGATTCAAGAAGGGGAAGTATAGTGAAAACTTTAAGGGAAAAATTTGGTGTAAGTATTGTGATAAATATGGTCATCACACTGATTCTTGTCATGAAAGGTTTACATTTAAACCAATTCATGTCCCAAATGAAACAAAGTTTGGACAAGACTTTGGTTTCTACAAAATGAAGTATGATGAGTATTTGGGAAAAGGAAAGATGTGTGAGAAGGTAAAAGACAGAAGTAATGTGCTAAGAAAAAGAGAAATTGAGAAGAGTGAAAAGAAGAATGAGACTTCTGATGGAAAGGCTGTGAAGAGTAATATGGTTCAAACAGTAAAGAAGAATACTCAAATGGCCACACAACCCTTAAGGATTGTTCCCAACAAAGACACCAAGTCAGTTAAATCTGATGGTTATGAGAAGTCTCCAAGAGAAGAAAAGAAAAGAAAAGTAAGAAGGTTGTTTTCTTATAGAAAAAGCCAAGAGAGCTTAATGGTGATAAAAGATTCTTGTTAAAACATGGTTTTGAACCCCATGGATTACTTTGGAAACCAAGGAGTGAATCTGTTGCACCAAGTCTAAAGAAAGAGTATGTGATAGAAGAGTGCAAAAGTATCATTCCTTATGTGGGAAGTACAAGTGGCACATGATATGAATAAGATGATTCTGACACTTGTGAAATAGTTTATGAGGATCCTAAACCTACTCCTAACTCCAATGCAACGTTTGTCCATGTCAAATATGATTTTCAAGTTGATTCAGCTTGCATTTCATTACCCAACTGATCAATCTCTTTGATTTGTGCAGGGACAGTCCACACCGGTCAATGAAGTATGGTATATGGACAGTGGATGTTCCAGGCACATGACATGTGACAAGAGGTCACTTGTAAACTATGAAGAGAAGTTTGAAGGCCCAGTTGCATTTGGGAGTGATGAGGATGGAGGAAAATTTTCCGGGAAAGGAATACTCACAAATGGAAAAGTTCTTTGATAATGTGTTCTATGTAGAAGGATTACAATATAACCTTTTGAGCATATCTCAAATGTGTGATAAAGGTTGTAAGGTTGGATTTGATGATTCACACTGTTTCATCCTCAAACCTGAGTTTGTAATTCCTCCTGACATGATTATGATGATGGCTCCAAGAAATGGTAATCTCTAAGAGTTGAATATGAAGGATGCTATTTCTAGGGGTGGAACTTGTTTTATATCAAAAGGCATTGAAAATGAAACGAAATTGTGGCATAGAAAGCTTTGTCATCTCAACCTAAAGAACATGAACAAACTTGTTAAGGGTGAGCACATAATTGGTTTACCTACAAGGGAGTTCAAGCTTGATGACAATTGCATTTCATGTAAAGTAACACAAATCATATCACAAGACAAAGCTCATCAACACAATTGATCAAGTTCTTGAAATGCTTCATATGGATCTTTTTGGTCCGGTAAGTGTTCCAAGTATTGGCAAAAAGAGATATTGTTTGGTGATCATTGATGATTTTTCAAGATATACTTGGATTTATTTCCTAACTACCAAAGATGAAGCTGCTGAATTAATCAAGAGTTGTGAGACAAGGGTTGAGAATCTATTGGATGAAAGGGTGAAGGTAATGAGGAGTGACAATGGGATTGAGTTCAAGAATGGGGTAATGGATGAGTTTTGCAATGCAAAAGGAAATTTTCAACAATTCAGTTCTTATAGAACTCCTGAACAAAATGGGGCTGCAAGGACCATGTTAGCAGATGCTTTCTTGCCTGTCACTTTTTGGGTAGAATCTATTAACACTTCTTGCTATGTTAAGAACAGGGTCCTTCTCAACAAAAATCAAGACAAGACACCTTATGTGATTTTTTTTAAAAGAAAGCCCTACATCAAGTTTCTCACGCCATTTGGATGCAAATGTTCACTTTTGAACACCAAGGATTATCTTAAAAAGTTTCAATCAAAATCCTTGGATTGCTTCTTTGTTGGTTAGTCAACACACTCAAAAGCTTATATAGTCCATGTTAAATACCATTAGAGCGTGATTGAATCTTATTATATAATATTCAATGAAAATCAGTTTAATACAGTTGATGGAGCATCATGGCTGTTTGATCTTGAAAAACTTATCAAGTCCTTCAAGATTTATCCTGAAGACTTTGATGATACCTTCTACAAAACATGATTAAAGAGAATAATCAGAAGAAAATGGATTTGGACAAGTTATGGTCCAAGATTACTGGAAAAAGAACTGAATATAAATTCATTAGAGATCCCACAACTGTTGAAATTGAACAAGCTCAAGATCAAGTTCAAAATCAAGTGCAAGGTAATGATCAAGAACAAGATCCAAAACACGGTATTCAAGACAATCAAGAAATTCAAGTTGACCATGTCTTGAATGAGGAAAATCCTAGGAACCAAGATGAAAATCAAAGACAAGCTGCAAGGGAAATAAGATTTGAAACATTGTTTCAAAATTTAAATATCGGTAATAATGGTGCATCTACTTCACAACAGAATAATGAAAAAGCACCAGAATTTAATGATGTAGCAACTGATTTGATCATTGATGAACCTAATCTCAATAATACAAATCTTGAATCTAATATGTCTACTGATGTGATTGTACAATCCTCTTATGTTGAGAAAAATCACCCTCCTGAAAATATCATTGGAGATATAAATGAAAGAGTGACAAGAAGTGCATCTGAATCTACAAACATTTATTTGTACTCCTGCTTTCTATCCCAAATTGAACCCAAGAACATTGTTCAAGCATTGAAAGACAATTGTTGGGTAGAAGCAATGCAAGAGGAGTTGGCTTAATTCAGAGATCTGCAGGTGTGGAACTTGTAGATAGGCCAAGAAACATATATGCTATTGGAACTAAATGTGTTTTCATGAACAAGAGGGATGAGAGAGGATTTGTGATAAAGAACAAAGCAAGACTTGTTGCACTGGGATGCCTACAAGAAGAAGGAATAGAGTTTGAGGAAGTCTTTGATCATGTGGAAAGACTTGAGGCAATAAGAATTTTCTTAGCCTATGCTGCCTCAAAGAATATAAGTGTATTCCAGTTGGATGTCAAATCTTCATTCTAGAATGGAAAAATAGAAGAGGAAGTGTATGTGACTCAACCACCAGGATTTGAGGACCCTGATTATCCTAACAGAGTGTATAAGTTAAACAAGCTTTGTATGGATTACATCAAGCTCCGAGAGCTTGGTATGATGAGTTATCTAATCACTTACTTGATAATGGTTTCAAAAGGGAAGCATTGACAAGACCCTCTTCTACAAGAAAAGAGGATGATATTTGCTTGTACTTCAAGTCTATGCGGATGATATCATTTTTGGATCAACCAATGAACAAATGTGTCTGGAATTTGAAGAAGTAATGATATCCAAGTACTCAATGAGATCTATGGGAGAAATAAACTTCTTTCTTGGATTGAAAGTTCAACAAAAGGCTGATGGTATCTTTATATGCCAGTCAAAGTATGTGCAGGACATTTTGAACAAATTCAAATTCCAAGATCTCAAAACTGCTTCAACTCCAATGGATACACATGAGAAAATGATAGCAGATGAAAAAGGAGAGCCTGTTGACGAACATGAGTATAGAGCTAAAATTGGATCTCTAATGTATCTAACTGCTTCAAGGCCAGACATTATGTTTGCTGTCTGTGTTTGTACAAGATTCCAGTCAAGTCCTAAGATGTCTCACATGACAGCAGTCAAGAGAATCTTTAGATAACCGAAAGGAAAACCTGATTTGGGGATATGGTACCCAAGGAACCATTCATTTGATCTAATTGCTTATATTGACAGTGATTATGATGGATGTAACATGAGCAGGAAATCAACCTTAGGGGGATGTCAATTTTTGGGAGACAGGTTGGTGTCATGGCAGTGCAAGAAACAAACTACAGTGTCCATCTCAACTACTGAAGCTGAGTACATTGCTGCATCTGCATGTTGTGCACAAGTTCTATGGATTCAGAATCAAATGCTGGATTATGGTCTGAATTTCTTGAACACTCATATTATTATTGATAATACTGCTGCATTTTTCATTGTTAAGAATCCTATACAACACTCTAAGACCAAGCACATTGAAATCAAACATCATTTCATTAGGGATTATAATAAAAAAGGTCTAATTGAGATGAAGAGAGTTGACACAAGTGACAATTTGGCTGACCTATTCACCAAGCCACTTGACTAGACCAGATTCCACTTTCTTTTGAAAGCACTGGGTTTGATCAACTCTAATGAGGTCTGATTGATGATGTGTGCTCATCTGTGCTAACTGATTATCTTTATGAAGGTCTTTGTTGAGTGTTTGTGTATTTGTTGTCTGAAAGTGTGATTGATGTTATCTGTTGTGTGCTTTGAATGATTATTTGTGGAACATAGGTATCTTTGATGTTTAGGTTTGCTATCAGTTAACATGTGTGATATCATGATAAGTGTTTGAAGTGACCTATGTGTATGTGTGTTTATTTGATGTCTTGAATGTGTGTGAATTATCTGATCTGATGATGTTATTGAGATATGTTAGACTATGCATTGTGTGAAGTCTGCTTGTTTTGATGATGCCACTCATGATTGAGATTTGTATATGTTACAAATGTTTGCGTCAAAATGTGCTTTTGTGTCAAAATTATATGCCCAAATGAAAGTTTTCAAGTGAATTTTGATCAAAACATTTCTGACAAAAACAAAGCAAGTTGTTATGGTGTATGAGATATGATAAGATTATTCAGTTCAAGCTTTAAAGAAGCTTAAAAAGGTTTTTCAATGAAAATTGATCCAACCTTTTGGGAAATGATAGTACATTGATTATTTTGCTAATCATATGGATTTAATAGGCTAAAAGGACTGTTAGTACAGTCATTGATATGTATGGTTGCTTTCAAGCTTTCCATGATGTGTAAAAGCTGAGGTGATATAAACATAAAGAAAGTGCTAAGCTTAATGTGGAGATACATTGTTGAATATGCATGTTTTCAATATACATCTCTCCAAATGATAGGCAGAAAAGTGGTTATCCAGTAATACACGAGCCCGTTGGTATTTGGTCACAAAAAAATGAAACATCTTTACCTATGACAAAGAACAATTATGAAAAGTATCAAAAATACAAGAAAAATGACAAAAATATCAATAAATCAACCAAAAGATGACAAGTCTATAAAAGTTTTTAAGTATTATCGGGTTTCAAACTAGAACTACAGATATGGGGGCATAAAAGTAAGTCTTGTTATGTCTCGAATGAAAGGCCTGTAAGTCCGGATGGCATGTAAGTCCAACGTTCAATCTCACTAGTTTGAAAAAGTATTCAATAAGTTTTGTCATACACAAAAATTTTGATCAAATATCAGGGGGTTGAAGTCAAATTTGTGACACTCGTCAATTTCAGGTTAACTCCGTTAATCCGAACTCCGTTAATTCAGAGTTAAGATCACACGAACTATAACGCATATCTCATTACATTTAAATTAGGGTTTAGATGACGCATGACAATCATTACACAAGTAGTCTTTCGGAATTTCACCGAAACACACACGAGTCGACTCAAACCGTTGGTGAACGAACAATAAATATCATGAACAAGTATTTGATAACTATGTGTTAAGTTATGTGTTACTTGATATTTACGTGTCTGAAATTAATTATGAATGGTATTAACTAAGTTGTGCTAGAAATCGAGTAACTAGAAGTGCAAGGGGGTAAAGTGTAACATGTATTATATTTAATTAATATATAAACAACATATTATTATCACAAAACCCTAACACTCCCTCTCTCCCTCCTCTCACTCGACGGAAACCTCTCTCCCCCTCCCCTTGACCGATTTTTGCACACACACATACATACAAGTTGTTTACAAGGTTGTTGAATGATCCAAGGTGATAACTAGGTAAATAAACATCATATCTAACCCATTCTATAAGTTAATTTCGTGATTAAATCTGAAAATCATAAACCCTAAGTGCTAAATGTGTTGTTAGTTGATGAATTAGGGTTATATGCATGATTTTGTGTGCAAAGGTTATTAGTTTGTTGAGTTTTGATGAAAACTGATGCTGGACAGATTATTGAATTCATGTTTGGACGACTGTAACTCGATGTTAATTTCATATTATGGTGTGATTGTTGATTCTAAGATATACTAGGTCGAGTCTAGTTCTGAAAAGTCCGAGTTTTTAATTTTTGGACGTATAAAAGTTTGTTTTTATTATTTTACAAAACTGTTGTGCAAGGCTGATTTGGGAGACCTGCTGTTAGGCTGTTTTGCGACTAAGATATTTCATAAACTACAGGAACAAATGGGTTGGTTCCACTTCTGGAAGAATATATATTCAGTTAGGAACGTAACCCAATTGGTCTTGCATTAATTGGAGTTGTCATTTAACTGGAATAACAAATAACATTCTGTTGCGCATGATAATGATTGCTGTGTGTTTGCTGTGATGTTTTGATCATTGTGATAAAACCATACATGATAAAAATATAATAAAAATATTTTTAAAAACCTAACTCACGTGTACTTCTGTGATGATTTTTGGCGATTTATTTGACATGTTAGGATTTATTAATAAGATTAATCTTATCGAGTGAAAATCTGCCTGGATAATTTAGCTGCTGTATTTCTTAAATTGTCATGAAAAGTGCATAACCAATCGATGTTTGCTATGTTTTGACCAAATTGCCCTTATGGGGGATAATTGCTAGTAATGTATAATGTTAATACTTGAAATTTAAGTAGTTGTTCACACATGTAACGTATCACCAACGTGTTTGTCGAGTCACACTTATTTTACAAACGAAACACGAAACGCATCTCATGCATAAGTTGTATGTGTCGAGTCTAGGGACTCACTCGTAGTTTAAATACTTAGAAAATCTCGTTTTTGTTTTTAGAACACTTGTGAGGATTTCTGTGACGCACACCTTTTCTCGGATCTTTTTGGTTATCTTCGCAAGCAGTGAGTTTCACGTCCCCTTTTTACTCTTTTTAAACGCTTTTATTTGGGGGAGATAACATACTCCAACTCTGTAGATTTTGTTTAGTTTTTATATATCACTTGTAAGGCTAAGTGGCAAACAAACCAACCAAAGTTCTTCATAACATTGAACCGGTTAATATTTGGATAATAGCGAGTCACTTTTGAGTAGTACTACTGTGTTTGACAAACCCCGCCCAACTCTAAACTCGACTGTAGGTCGAGTGGGTGTAACTTTGGCTAACACATTACCATGGTCGTGGTTGACATGGTGGCAAGGCAATTGATAAACAGTCAGCTTCGGTGTCGAACAGTTAGTAATACATGCTTGATAGGTTAGCTACCTATTGATATATAATTGACTTAACACTATATGGTAACGCAAACGCAAACGCAAACGTAAACGCAAACACAAACACTTTATTTATATAAACCTGTGAACTCACCAACCCTGTGTTGACACTTTTAGTATGTTATTCTCAGGTAGTCGAGGCGGGCGCGCAGTATAAGAAAATGCATTCGCTAAACACCATCGCTTTGAAAACTTCTTTTAATTTTTATCTTAATAACTTGGGTTTTTAAGTCATCCTGTGTGGCGCAAACTTTTTGGTTTACAATTTACGCTTCCGCATTATATTTAAGACTTAATGTCTTGTTGGTTTGAAAACGTTAAACATGGTGTTTGATTATAACTAATGATTCCGATCCTGTTAGTTCACACCCTCTGACGGTAAAACATCGTTAGTGGATTTTGAGGGTGTGACAAAATTGGGGTGATCTGGAGAAAGCCAAATAAACTTTGAGAAGAGATATGGAGCATCATAGCACAATAAGTTTTATCCATTTATGATTTATGCTACAAATTGAACCTTGAGCATATCACCAATGCAATGAAATTCATGCTAAGTCTAGACCTGCTGTTAACCTGTCTAATCAGTCATAATAATACTGAGAATGAAGTATTGAGAAGCTACTTAGTCAATATGATCCCATGTTGAGATCTTTTCACAAAAGAAAGGAAATGGTTTGAAAAGAACTAAGACTGAAATTTGATCTTATTATGCACCATTTACTCTTAAACAATGATCTTTAATGATAAAACTGTTTGAAATATGGTTTAAGACAAAAAAAAGTTGCATTTTACCATTAAATATGGTTGAATATGTACTTTGGAGTAAGGTTTGATGATTTTAACCTTTTCGAGCAAACTTAGATGTTTTTGTCTAAGTTTATTTTTTTCGGGCATGCTTTGAAGTTATACAAACTTTCGAGTAGACTTTAGTGTCTTCTAGCACACTTAGGTGTTTTGATTGAATGTTTAAACTCATTCTAACAAGCTTTGTGTTTTTAAGTGATTAAATGAATTATTCATGTATCATCGAGTACACTTTGATTTCTAGCATACTTGATGATTATGTGATACTTGTGAATATGCTTTAAATACTTGTTTCATGTAAAATTTGTTGTTTTAACTGTTATAAGTATTTCTCTAGCATAGTTCATAGTTGTAGATGTGATTCTTTGAAATTACAAGTGTTTTCGAGAAAATCTTGTTTACCGGGCACACTTTATGTTTCGGGCACACTTTGAAATTAATAAATCATTTCAAGTGTACTTCTAGCTTACTTGATAATTTCAAAACTTTACTTTTCGAGTACATTTTGTGTTTAGAGTCCTTCTCTAGCATACTTTGCATTCTTTAGGTATTTTCGGGCATACTTTTTCAAAGTATACTTGAATGAATATTTGTTAACTGTTTATGTATTTTCGGGTACGGTTTGTGTTATTCAGAAATTCGAGTAAGGTTGACAATTAGAAATGTTTCTAAGTTGCTATTTTTGGGATTCTTTATTGATTCCTAGTAAGGTTGCCTATTTGATGCTTTATACTTGATTATTTGTCTTCTGATTTATTTTTCGAGCAATCCTGTATTTTGAGTAAGCTTCCTTCATTTTATTTACTTAGGATTATTTTTAATTACTTTATACTTTCTGAATAAATTCTGGAACGAGCAAGCTTTGAAAAGTGGACTTTACCCAAGCACACTTTGCAAATAAAATTTTACGAGCAAGGTTTATAAAATGAACTTTATCGAGCAAGGTTTTAAATGGGAAGATATTTACTTGGATATTTTGTTTGTTTGACAACTATTACTTACTAAAAGACAAACTCATTTAAAACTCACTTTCAAAAGGTATAAAAGAGGGACATAGTGATACTTTTTCACATTTTCACTTCTCTCTCTTTCCACTATTCCACTATTGCATTATTGTTCATTGCTCTCACTCCAGAATATCAAACGATCTTAAATCCCTACCCTAATTTACCAACCAACTAATTATTCGGTAAGTGTCAATTGAATGTTTTTCGACACTAATTGTATGAAATTAGGGCTGATCTTAAATGACATCTCTGTTTTATGTGTAGGTTTACAATTTGTCGAAGAACAGGTTCTTAAAGACATTTTCTCTTTTCTTCTTTAGATTCTAACCTAAAACATTTCAAAGTTATGAACTTTATGACTAATTTCTACTTTGAATGTGTTTTTGTTTGTGTATGTACAGATATGGCAGACGAACCGACATATCCTTTTGAGAAGAAGCACAACATGTGTGCTCTCCACCAAGTGACTGCTGATAATGAACAGTGGAACTGATGATCAGATAGCTTCAGTTCTCAAACTTACGAATCTCTTGGACTGAGTGCCCTGTTATTTATAGAAATCGCCAGATGGATTTCTGGCACTCGGCCGAACTACATGATGATAACGAAGGTAGGCGAATAGAGGCTACTGTGGCGAAATATGAGGTCAGAATTACTTATTAGCTGATACGGGCGTGCCTACAGCTACACTATGATGATCACAACCCAATCCACTTCTCCACTAATCATTTGTTGAGAATATTTCAGGAGATGATGGGTTATCAAGGGAATACCCATGAGGGGCAGTTTCAAAAGGGTATGTTTCCTAACATTTACAAATTTTTGATACATCATATTATCCAAGGATATGCGCCAATGAAAGGCTCCTGGAAGTTGATGAGCCGGGATTTGGCAAATGCCACTGTGGCAGTTGTTTATAATCTTCTATTTAGTTTTCAAGAATGATTTTTGAAGGAATGGTTGCTAATATGAGGAAGCCGAACAAAGAAAAATTCCTGGCTTACCCAAGATTTTTACAGATCATATTCAATAGAGTGCTGCAAGATTTACCAATAATTGGGATAACTCATGTATTACAAGATCCCAATGTCTATAAAAGGATATCAAAGTTGGGTCCAACAAGCCGTTTCAATCCTGAAGCAGAGTTTGACATATTGCCATTGTTGATTGACAATAATGTGGAGATTATGCCGGTACTAGAACTGAGTTATGAGGAGGAGGATGAGGAGTTTGATGAAGATTCCGATGAAAGTGATGATGGAGATAATGGAGATGATGGAGATGCAGGTGATAATGTTGGAGGTATTGAAGGAAATATTGTCGATGATGAGGTTGCACTAGCACGTGGGGAGATCCAAAACCAACCCTTACCACACCAGCCATACCACCCAGCCAATCCCCACCACAATAACAAACACAATCCCCACCATTACAACATGAGCCATTTATCCAAACCCTGCCAACACAAACCCAAAGCCCACCTCTTGACCAAAATCTTACCCATCTCCTAACCCAAACTCAAACCCTAATCCAAGACCAAAACCAAGCCATACACGAACCATACATCCCACAACATGTCCCGGCCCACCTACTTAACCTTCCAGAAACACCATTTCAATCCCCAACCCATTCTCAACCCTTAGACCAGCCCAACCAACCAACATTTACAATTATCCATACCAACTTCCCTTCACCACAAAACATAAATTCCCTACCATCAACCAGTACAAAAATTATTGAAAGCCCAAGCCCACCCAATGAAGCCATCCAACCTTAAACCAGTATGTCTGATACATTTTCTGACTCACTAACACATTCTCCTTCCCCTGGTGCTTATCTTTTTAAACGAAACTTGGATCTAGTAGTTGAAAATGTTGAATTAAGAGGGAGGAATCCATAGTTGATGACATAAAATGATGATCTAAAAGCTCAGTTGGCACAAGCATTGAAAGGAATTCAAGCCCTGGAGGCTGAGGTTGAGAAGACCTCAGTTGTACAAAAACAGGGAGCGAATATATTGGCCACTGATGATGTTGTTAAAGAGGAGTTTGTAAATCTGTAGGTGGATGTTGAAGATGGTTTGAAAACTTTGTGCAGTTTATATGGTGAGAGTGAAGAGGATGATGATAGTGGAGAGAGGAGGATTGATGATGTTGATTATGAAGCTGACCAATCTGATGTTGGAGAATAAGAGTATGATGCAGAAGACATAACTGCAAAGAAGAGGGTTGATGGGGAGAATGCTGATAAGGAGATAAATGAAACATTGGAGAGAGAGAAAATGTGGAGAATGTGCAAACTAATAACTTTGTAACCACTGAGGCCATAGAAACTGATGCTATTGGCACTAAAACTCAGACTGATATATTTATTGATGAAGGTGGTGACACTGAGGAAATAGTTTTGACTGAGGAAGTATTTTTGACTGAGGAAGAAATGCATGATAAAACTTCCAAGAAGGTTATTGAGTATGATGAGGCGATGCGGAATCTGATGGATGACATTGATAATTTTCCCAATGAACCTGATGAGGTGAGGGAGTCTGAAGATGAAAAGAGGAGAAAGGAAATGGGAAAGTCCACAAGATGAAGAGAAAGTTGAAAATCTAAAATCCATTGGTGATATTTTGCATGAAGATGATTATGATGAACAAGCTGCCAAAAGGCAGGCTGATCTGTTGAATGAAACATTGGAGAGAGAAAGTATTGCCAGATCCTTACCTGAAGAAGAGTTTGTTCAACAAGAAACCCTATTTGAAGAGGCTCAAATCTTAAAAGACTTTAAATGAAGAGCGGGAGCCTGATCAAGAAGTAATTGAAGGCTTAATCAAGCTTAGGCAAGTAGAAGAGGTTGATAGCACATTGGCCCTAGTGATTGTTAATCTTAAAAAGGCACAATCTGATCCTATAATTGAAAATCTTGAAAAACAAGTTGTGCCAGATGAATATTCAGCAAAGAAAGTGATTGATACTCTTATTGACAGATGGAATGAACAAATTGATGATGAGTTAAAGAAAAACCCAACTGATGAATGGGACTATGATGATGATGTCAGAGATAAGTTTGGAAAGAAACACACAAGAAAGAGAAAGAGAGATGCATATGAAAAGACTGATGAAGATGAAGATGATAACCCAAAGGTTGATAAAAGTCCAGTTAAAGCAAATGTTGAAGGGGATGAGTACTTTGTTGAAAGTTCTAAAGATAGTCCTATCAAGGCTGTTCCACTGCAAAGCTTTATGCCTGTTGATGTCTGGTCCCTGATTTTAGCTGGATCTTACTTAATCATGTCATAACTCACACAAATAGATGTGTCGACAAGCGAGTTAATGACGGGTTGCTATATTTAGAAAGATGACCGTTTGTTAAAGGCGGAATTAATAACAAACATGCGGTTGCTTAATCAATATTCAAAAGTAACCAACACAAAGAAGATTCACTCAAAAGATTTCCATTCATATAATATTCATCATACAAATTGGATAATCAATTTAGGATTTCTTGAAGGAGGCTTTTTCCGTACGTATCCTAGGACAGCCGTCACTTTCAAGAAAAATATTCTTTCTTATCCAAAAGTGTAAAGGCTTAAAATCCGTAGCTGATCTGTAGGCGGCATGCCCTGAAACATTCTTTTTATAGGCCTGCCAACTTAGGACAACTGTCATTCCTTCTAGAAACCTCAAACATTAATACATATTCAAATTACATAATCACAAAATAATCTAAGTGTAAAACAAGTCTTCCGGGTAGGCTTTACATTGATCTTCATTCTCCGAGTACGCTGTGTACTCTGTCATCCTCCACTAAAGAAGACTACTTGAAGATAACCTTGCCCGATAGACAAAATATCGTACCCAGCTAAGTAAAAGCTTGCTCGGAGGTCTAAGATGTGCCCGGATCCATACTTAGCGAATTCTGAGGAGGTTGAGAAGATTCCAATCTTCCATATACTTCATTTTGGTCAAATCTTTGACTCAACAATCTCCCCCTAGATTGGAACACCTCAGCTGACCCAAAACATTTCTAAGGTTACTTACACTTAGTCAAAAATACACATCAAATTAAAAGTCAAATTACATAATCAAATAACATAAACAAATTACATATTCAAAAGTTGTCCGAAGACATTACATCACACAGCCTATTCTATTGATTCTTCAATCTAGCCAGAGATGCTTGTTTAGGCATGGAAAGTTCAGATTTTCTTGCTCACTTAAGAATCTTAACAGTTCTGATTGGTTCATTGGGTAACAAAATTCCTAAGTCTGGTCTTCCCTTCAAATATCTGAATATTCTTTTAACAGCATTCATGTGGGAGACTTTAGGACTAGACTGAAATCTTGCACACACACATACAGCAAACATGATATCTTGTCTTGTTGCAGTCAGATACATCAGAGATCCAATTTTGGCTCTATATTCATGTTCATCCACAGGCTCCCCTTTTTCATCTGCATTCATCTTTTCTTTGGTGTCCATTGGAGTTGAAGCAGTCTTGTACTTATGACAGTTGAACTTGTTCAAGATGTCCTACACATATTTATTTTGGTGAATGAATATCCCTTCAGCTTTCTGTTGAAATTGCAATCCAAGAAAGAAGTTCATTTCTCCCATAGAACTCATGCTGTACTTGGACTTCATTACCCCTTCAAACTCCATGCACATTTGTTCATTTGTAGATCCAAAGATGATGTCATCCACATACACTTGTAACAGAAGCAAGTCTGATCCCTTTCTTTTGTTGAAGAGTGTTTTGTCAATGGCACCTCTTTTAAAACCATTCTCAAGAAGATGATTTGAAAGTTCATCATACCAAGCTCTAGGAGCCTGATGCAATCCATAAGGGGCTTTGTTTAGCTTATACACCCTGTTTGGATACATTGGATCTTCAAAGCCTGGAGGTTGAGCTACATACACCTCTTCATCAATCTTTCCATTTAGAAATGCAGACTTAACATCAAGCTGGAACACTTTAATGTTCTTTGAGGCAGCATATGCAAGAAAAATCCTGATAGCTTCAAGTCTTGCAACAGGAGCAAAGACTTCCTCAAAGTCTATTCCTTCTTCTTGAAGACATCCTAGTGCTACAAGTCTAGCTTTATTCTTAATCACCAAACCCCTCTCATCCCTTTTGTTTCTAAAAACCCATTTGGTCCCTATTGCATATCTGTCTATTGGCCTATCAACAAGATCCCACACATGTAGGTCTCTGAACCGTGCCAGTTCCTCTTGCATTGCTTCCGCCCAAATATTGTCTTTTAGTGCTTGAGCAATGTTCTTTAGCTCTATTTGGGATAGAAAGTAGGAATAAACACAAATGTTTACAATTTCAGAATGACTTCTTGTAACTTTTATGCAAATCTCCAATGATGTTTTCAGAAGGATGATTCTTTTCCACATAAGGAGTTTGAATAATCATATTAGACAAATTTGTGTCAAGATTTGTTTCATTTAAATATGGTTCATCAATGATCAAATCAGTTTCTGCATCATGAAATTCTGGTGCTTCATCATTATGTTGTCCTGAAGTAGATGCACCATTGTTTTCTAAATTCAATCTTTGAAATAGATCTTGAAATCTTGCTGTAGATGCAGCTTCTTCTCCACTTGCTTGGTTGCTTGTGTCACCCTCATTCTGAATTTGATCATTCTGTACATCTTGATTGTTCTCAATATGATCATGTTCAGGATTGTGATTATTTTCTTGATCTTGTTCACCATTGTCATGTGAGGAATTCTTCACAAAAGTAAACTCCTTTTCTTTTCTAGCAACCTTCTTCCATAATTCTTCCAAGTCCAATGATTTCTTCTTTTTCTCTTCAATTTCACTGATCTTGTAGAAAGATTCATCAAAGTCTTCAGGATAAATCTTGAAGGACCTTATCAACTTTTCATGATCAAACAGCCATGCTGCACCATTAACTGTATTGAATTGATTCTCATTAAAAATAATGTCATATGATTCTATAACACTCAAATGGTCTTTCACAGTTTCACATATACTCTGTAAGCTTTTGAGTGTGTAGAATATCCAACAAAGAAACAGTCTAGGGATTTTGTTTGAAACTTGTTCAAATAGTCCCTTGTGTTCAGAAGAAAACATTTGCATCCAAAGGGCTTGAAAAGCTTGATATAAGGCTTTCTGTTGTGAAATATTTCATATGGAGTTTTATTATGCCTTTTGTTGACAAGTATCCTGTTCTGAACATAGCATGCTGTATTTATCGCTTCGGCCCAAAAAAGTGATAGGTAAATTAGCATCAGCTAACATGATTCTTGCATCTTCAATCAAAGTTCTATTCCTTCTTTCTGCAACACCATTTTGTTCAGGAGTTCTAGGAGCTGAGAATTGTTGTAGTATTCCCTTTTCTGCACAAAATTCTTTCATAAATCCATTCTTGAACTCAGTACCATTCTCACTTCTCATCATTTTAACTTTCTTATTCAACTTGTTCTCAATCATTGTTACACAACCTTTAATCAACTCTGCAGTATCATCCTTGGTACTTAGGAAATAAACCCAAGTATATCTTGAGTAGTCATCAATGATCACTAGACAATACCTTTTCTTCCCTATACTTGGCACACTCACATGACCAAAGAGATCCATGTGAAGTAGTTCAAGTACTTGATCAATTGAGTTGATGAGCTTTGGCTTATGAGTAGATTTGTATTGTTTTCCTTTTTGGCATGAATCACAATGATCTTCCAATTTGAACTCTCTTGTAGGCAAGCCTATGACATGCTCACATTTGACAAGTCTATTCATGTTCTTTAAGTTCACATGATGCAGTTTCCTATGCCACAATTTTGATTCATTTTCAATGGCTTTGGAAACAAAACATGCACCTCCTCTTGAAACAGCTTTTTTCATATTCAATTCATATAAGTTGCCATTTCTTGGTGCCATCATCATAATCATTTCAGGTGGAATCACAAACTCAGGTTTTAGGATGAAACAGTGGGAATCATAAAAACTGACTTTGTATCCCTTATCACACATTTGTGATATGCTCAGTAGATTGTACTGAAGACCTTCAACATGAAACACATTATCAAATGAAACTTTTCCATTTGTTAAGATTCCTTTTCCAACAATCTTTCCACCATTCTCATCACTCCCAAAAGCTACAGGACCATCATAGTTTTCTTCATAATTGACAAGAGACCTCTTGTCACAAGTCATGTGCCTAGAACAACCACTATCCATGTACCATATGTCATTCAGAGGAGTGGACTGTTCCTGCACATAAGAAAAAGTTTGATTAGTTGAGTGATGAAGTGCAAGCCTTATCAACTTGCAGCTCATCAGATTCAGTTTCAGACACAGCTTGGGAAGTGAGTGTTGTTGGTTCAGGATCTTCATGAGTGAGTTCTATATTATCTAAATTGTCTGTTTCATAACCACACTCTCTTGGGGTTTTGAGTAGTGAGGTTGAGCATAGACAGTCTTCTGATGGAGTGTCACATTCCTTTAACACACAGTCTTTCTTTTCAGAGTAGTCTCTCACATCAGGGTCTGTCTCAACCTTAGTTTCAGCTTTAGGTTTCCAGAGAAAACCTTGTGGTTCATATCCATGCTTTAACAGAAACTTTTCATCACCAGTGAGTTCTGTTGGCTTCTTTCTAGGATATGCATTTTTTCTTCTTGTCTTCTCACTGCTTGATGATCCTTGAGAACTATCAGATTTGACAGATTGAGTATCCCTTTTTGGGATTATTCTCAAGGGTTGAGAGCTCTTTTTAACATTTTTACATGCTTCACTGGAGATTTACCCCTTTTAACAGGTTTGTCCACATGTTTCTTGGCTTTCATTGAATGCCTTTGGCTCTCATTTTCCAGAACTTCCTCTTCACAAATCTTTCCCATACCCAAGTATTTTTCATACTTCATTTTGTAGGCCACAAAGTCTTGTCCATACTTTGTTTCATCTGGGACATGAAAAGGCTTGAATTTGAGTCTTTCATTACAGGAGTCTGTATGATGACCATACTCATCACACTTCTAGCACCAAACCTTTCCTTTGAATATTTCATGTTCTTTTGGTTTCTTGAACCTTTCACTTGGTCTTGGTGAATCAACTCCAATTGTCTTTTTAGATTTTAAACTGTCAAAATCAATTGAGAAGGGAACAAATTCAGCTATCCTTATGTCACTTCTTTCTACTTTCCCTTTAACAAAGACAATTTCCCTTAAACTCAAAGGTTCCTCCTCTATGTTTTCCCTTTTTCTTGATTTCCTCTTTTCATATTCCTCCATTGTTTCTACTTCTCCAATGTCAAAGTCTTCAATGCTTGAGAAAATAGGGTAAACTGGAATAAAGTTTTCAACATTCACATCTTCTTTTACCCTTTTCTTTCTATTTTGCTAACTTTTCCAATAATTCTTTGCTTGGAGGTCTCACTGCCTTGTAATTTACCTTCTTCTTCTCACATATATCAAAGGACACATGTTCTCTCTTTGTTCTTTCATTATGTTTCTTCATTCTTGATGTGACAGGTGGATACTTTGGAAGTTTGCCAATGGATTCTGGCTTCTTGAATCTTCTTCCTCTTTCAGCAGCTTTAATTTCCTCTTCAGTAATTTGATCACTCAAATCACTCAAGTCATCTTGATTCAAATCAATTGACCCAAGGTCTTCTTCAGAGACTTGAACTCCAATTGACTTTTCTTCTTTCAACTCTTTCTTCACAACAAACTCTCCTTCTTTACTCACCGCAACATTCTTGTACAAATCCACAAGTTCTTCTTTGTCTTGAAAGACATCTTTGAATTGTTTTAGATATTCATTTCTTTTCTCTTTATCCACTTTTGGCATAAAGTTGTTGTTGAAAGGTGGTGGTACTGCTTTGTACTTGTCTTCTTCCTTAACTTGGTTTAGAATTCCACAGATGTTTCCAGTGGAGACCAAGTTCTTCAAGAATTCATTGTCAGCATGCAGTTTTGTGTTCAGCACCTTCTCTTTTATAATTATTTTATTCAATCCATCAATTTCAGTGGTGAATCTTTTCTGGGCTCTATAACTGTTTACATAGTCTTCTTCCAAACTTTTCATTCTTTCTTCACTCACTAGTTCACTTGCCTCATATGCATTGATGATACTTTGTTTTTTAAAACACTCACTTTCCAGCTTGCCTACTTTAATTTTCAGTTCGTTGATAACTTCAGTTAAAGCAATAGTAGGAGCAGAATGTACCTGAGATGATGATCCAGTTTCTTTCTCAATTATGACCATGAATGCCACATTTTCCCTCTTGATATCATCTGCAATGTCTTCTTCATGATTGCTCCAATCAAATTTACCTTCATGCTGTGTTGTTACAGCAACATTTCCTTGATTTCTGAACTGGTTCTGGTTGGCTGGAACAATGTTGTTTGAAACATTTTGAAGGTTTTGATTGTTGTTTCTCTGAAAACCTTGATTCTGAGGCACTCCTTAATCATGATTGTTCATTTGAGGTTGGAAGTTGTTGAAGTTGGGATTGTAGTTGTTGTTGGGATTGTTGTTGAAGTTGTTGTTGAAGGGTCTCTGTTGATATTGAGTCTGCTGTTGATACTGAGGCTGCTGATTTCTTGGTTGATTTTGAAATTGGTTCACTTGGAAATTTTTTGGCATGTTACATTCTCTTGAAAAATGACCATGCTGTTGGCAATTGAAGCAAATTGCTTTTGACTTGTCAAAACCAATTCTTTCATTTGGTCCTGATAGGAGTGATCTACCAGTCCTGTTGTATAGCCTCTTGCTTCTAAGAGCCAACATGGCTGCTTGCCACTTCAAATCCATGTCCTCCAAATCATCAGCATCTATCTGCTCAAGATCATCTTGTACTACACTTGTATGAACTAAATTCTTTGCAACAAATGCATTATATGATTTAGTGAACATTGAAAGCAATGCCAGTGTATCACTACTTTGACCATTTCCACCATTAGTGTGTGGAACATTCCCACTTGCCATAGAAGCAGAATCAGAGTCATCTATCAATTGCACATTGAATCTTTGCTGGTTTCCATGATTACTTGTGCTACCACCAACAAATGATTTTGGAGTTTTAGAATTAAGTTCAACAGGTTCTTCAATGATAGGAATCTGCTGCTAATTCTTGGTAGTCAGATTTGTTAGTGCACGGTTTTGCGTCTAGAGTCTTTGTATTTATTGTTAATGTTTTATTTATGTTTAATGTAATAAATAGTTTATTTATTAACCAGTTCGCTAAGTTAAAGGCTAGTTCGCTTGGGGATGTTAGCGAACTAGCCAAGTAATGTATACCTTCCTGATTCGTTAAGGTATAATCTAGTTCGCTAGGGGATGTTAGCGAACTAGATATTTAATGTATTCCCTCCTGATTCGTTAGGGGATGTTAACGAATCAGGGGGTACTTCGTTATGGTTATTTATTTAACGAAGGGGAAGCTGGTTCGCTAGGGGATGTTAGCGAACCAGATCACCTTCTATATATAGTGAACTCCTGTTCACAATTAATATAAGTTTTGAGCTAATTAACGAACTGCTGGCCTATCTCTCTCTCAAACTTCATCTAATGTTATACACACGTTACTGATAACATATTGATAAAATATATATACATATATACAACACTGAATCGATGTTAATTATGAGCTAGATCTAGTACTAATCGGACATTCACAGATCTGAGATCTGTTATTGTTATTGATTGGTAATCCGGGATCCAACAAGATTACCCATAGGTGCAATCAATGCATTTGAAACATTGAAGCAGGGTCTTTCCTCCTTTATCATCTCATTCTCTATCATCTCTATCTCAGCAGCTTGAAGAAAGCACACTACATCATCCACTTTTAGCTCATTGAAGTTGCGCTTTGTAAGGATGAACTTGCAGGCGGTATACCATTCCTTTGGCATAGAGTTGAGCAGCTTGGTATTGAGGTCAAAGTCAGTCATGACATAGTCTGTGGTTCTGAGATCATTCACAATTCCTAGAAACCTCTCCAGAATTGATTTCAACCTTTCTCCTTCTTTATACTTGAATCTTTCTAGCTGCTGCTTCAATTTCTGCTTCTTGATGTTTTTGAGTTCAACGTTTCCCTCAAACATTTCATGTATTGAATCATACATTGCCTTGGCATTGGGATGATGCGTAACCTTGGTAAGTATTTCCCAAGATAGACCTAGCTTCAACATAGCTAAAGCCTTGTCATCTACTTTTCTCATCCTTTCTCTCACAGCAGCAGTTGCTGTCGGATTTGCACCTTCTTAAACTTCTACTTGTGGACCATTCTTGATGGAGTTCTACATATCAATATCATTATAGCAAACGGCTGCTTCAAACAAGACCTTCCATTTTGTGAAATTTTCCTGTCCATACAGTCTAGGAATCTTGTTAGTAGACACCTCTTGTTCCTCGTAACCAGACATTTTGAGAAATCAAAAGTAGTTTCTTTGTAAAAATAGAGTTTGAAAATAATCAGATCTGAAAACCGATTGTTCAGATCTGAGGTGTCTGAGGTGAAAAGAACAAGATTTATATATAAAGATTAAGAATTTAAATAGAACAAGGAAGAGAGAACACCAAAAGATTGTAGATCTGGAAGAAAAATCAAGAACAGAGTTGCTGACGTCACTTTTCAATGTAACAGTTGTCTGCTTACGTCATTTTTCTTCAAATCTTCAATCAGCAATGATCTTTTCAAAATAGCAACAACAAGCTCTGATACCACTTGTTTGGTGCCTGATTTCAGCTGGATCTTACTTAATCATGTCATAACTCACACAAATAGATGTGTCGACAAGCGAGTTAATGACGGGTTGCTATATTTAGAAAGATGACCGTTTGTTAAAGGCGGAATCAATAACAAACATACGGTTGCTTAATCAATATTCAAAGGTAACCAACACAAACAAGATTCACTCAAAAGATTTCTATTCATATAATATTCATCATACAAATTGGATAATCAATTTAGGGTTTCTTGAAGGAGGGTTTTTCCGTACGTATCCTAGGACAGCCGTCACTTTCAAGACAAAATATTCTTTCTTATCCAAAAGTGTAAAGGCTTAAAATCCGTAGCTGATCCGTAGGCGGCGTGCCCTAAAACATTCTATTTATAGGCCTGCCAACCTAGGACAACTGCCATTCCTTCTAGAAACCCCAAACATTAATACATATTCAAATTACATAATCACAAAATAATCTAAGTTTAAAACAAGTCTTCCGGGTAGGCTTTACATTAATCTTCATTATCCGAGTACGCTGTGTACTCTGCCATCCTTCAGGACTTGGTAACATAGAAGTGTGCTCGGATCAGTTTCCGGGTAGACTTTAGTTGAAGAGTATTTTACCAAGTAAAATACTCACCGGGTAGACTTCAGTCTTCTTGACTTTGCCCGACAAACCCTTACGAGCAACCTTGTTCTTCAATGGTCCAATTCAACTCTTTGCTATAAAATAACTTATTAGCAAAGTTTACTCGGGAGTATTGTTCCTTGCTTGAGTTGAACCTTGCCCGATATTACTTAATGATATTCCATTCAATCATCAAGCTTGTTTGGACCACTATTGTTAATGAATACCTTGCCCGGTCTTCTAATCACTTGGCTTCATGGACTTGGTTAGCCGAAAGCTTACTCGGAAGTGAACCTTACTTGGCTATGAAGAACAGGCTTTCTTGATAAAGTGAACCTTGCTCGGAAATACATAAACTAGTGAACCTTGCCAGGCAATGCACTAATTTGCAAACCTTGTTCGGATATTCACTAAAGAAGACTACTTGAAGATAATCTTGCCCGATAGACAAAATATCGTACCCGGCTAAGTAAAAGCTTGCTCGGAGGTCTAAGATTTGCCCGGATCCATACTTAGCGAATTCTGAGGAGGTTGAGAAGATTCCAATCTTCCATATACTTCATTTTGGTCAAATCTTTGACTCAACAGTTGATGAGCCTGATATGAATGAACCAAGAATTGAAGCATTGGAAGAATCATGTGACATTCGTGACAAAACGAGGTATACTATATTCACTACGTAACAAGTAAACGATAAATCGGTTAATTCGTAGTGCTTAAACGAGTAACCGACCGAAACTAATTATGACCCGTATATATACTGAGGGGTCATATACGAGTAGTAGATATATTGTAGACGTTAACATATTGATATTTAGGCCCCAGTACGTTTAAAACTCTTTAAACGAAAAATGTTTCGTTTATTGATACGCTATAAGTTTAAACACAATCGTTAACATCAAAACGAGTATTGTAGCATCCGTTAAGCCGAAAAAGATTTATAAAACACTTATATGACATGTTCTAAGCAATCCGTGAAAATATTTTGGATTTTTACAACGAGTCAGTACGTTTTTCTTATTTTACAAAAAGAAGCTGAAAAACACTCGTTTTCGCGCTGGTTTTCGCACTCGAACTAGTTTTCTTTCGAAAAACCAAACTCAAACTAAATTTTGTACCGACTTTTACGCATGGCACGAAAACCGAGGCACCATTGGGCCAAAAAGAGGCCCAATGGGCCCCTTATACTTGCGGCCGCCAAAGGGTGGGACACCCCCCTTGGTTCTAACTTGTTGTATATATTAGAATAGTAAAGATATTTTGCACATTAACCAAACTAAGATCAAGATCAGCTGAGTTCTGCATCATCCCTTCCAAAACCCTAAAGGTAAACATTAAATTCATGAAGATTTCAAGCTTGTTTAGTAAGATTTAAACATAGAAAATTAGTTCTTGATTAGTATTAAACATGTTTAACCATCCAAAATAAAATAAAAATCAAGTAAAATCATGTTTTGATGTTAAACATGTCTACAAAGCAGAAACATATTGATTTTTACGGTTTGAAACATGTATACAACGTTTTTACGGTTTGAAAGTTTGGTTTGATACCAAAACCGAAACCCTAGTTAACAAGGCTGTTCAATAGATGATTTATGCTTGGTTTGATGTTATATGATATGTAGATACACTGAGTTTGCAACCCAAGGCCCGGAGAGTCGTTTAAGCTATCAAAAACCACCGAAAACCGACAAGGTAATACTGTATTAATCGTTTAGGGGCTGTTTAGTATTAAGTTGTGACGTTCTTGTTGTTACCTTATGAAAATTTTCAGGGACATTAGGGATCAGTTAAATGAGTCCCTGTTCAAATTTGGTAATTTTTTGATAAACGGAGAATATTTGGCGAATTTATTACCGTTTATTGGCGTTTATTCGGGAAAAATAGGTAAACTTCATGAAAAATTATGAAATTTGGTTTGGAACCCATAAATTATATATTAAGATCATTGGTAAAGTTTGAGAACATTTGGAGATGTCTAAGTATTATTTGTGCAATTGTGTTTTAACCGAGTTTTAATAGCCGAAAAACGCGCAAAAAGGCGTTTTGACCAAAGAGTTAGATTGAGGAGATTTTGCAGGGGATATTCACTGATATTGAGACCACTTAGAAAAATTATCGGATTTTTTGGATGTCGTTTGGTATAAACGGGCTATTTATTACTTAATTATAACACATTAAATGAATTTTTATAAATGGATAACTAATCATAAAATTTCTGAAAATATTTTTATAAAATTCTTCATAATTTAATTTATTTTTACAAAAATTTCCATAATTTATATATAAGTACATAATTAGTTATTGATAATCCAAGATTTAAACTATATTTGTTTTAACGAAACCCTCAGTTTTGTGTTTAACGGACTGACTGGTATGTCAAAATGTCAAAAGTGGTCAAATATCGTATTTTTGAATGAAATTGATAAAAACTAACTTTTTACGAGAATTCCGGACAATTCAGGTGGATTGTACGAGTTTTGTATAATCAAACCCGTGTGAAAACGGAAACGAACCCTGCGATCAATCCAGATACCGAAGCCTCAAGATGCTTTCATAAATCAAATCATTTTAACAATCAACATGTTTACTTAAGTTTGTGTGATCTTACCTATTCCCTAAACGCGTAAACGATCAACTTGGCTAGGCTCGGAAAACGGTGAAACTGAGCCAAATCCAGTTTTAAACATTTCATAGTATACAATGTCACAATCTAAAACTATTGTCATGTTCTGGGCCTAACAGCTATACCCAGACTAGTTATACAGCCCAATTTGATTTAAACACTGTACTAGTATTAACAGTACGATACCGATTATAGGATACGAGTTATAATCGAGGCATAACACTTATTGACGTATATTACCTGCTCAATCTACGATAAGGTGAGTTTCACGACCCCACTTTCTAAACTGTTTTACGAACTTTTGGTGTGGAAAGCATGTTTACATATACTTATATACTTGAAAACGTGTGGTGATGTGAATTATCTAAGTACTAACACTTAAAAGTCCCCACAAACACAAGTGATTAACTTCGTGCCAGTGACGTGTGGATAGTACTATCAGTTTGACAAACCCAACTAAAGGCGCCGGTGGGGTATGCCGGATATACTTGTTTACGTAGTTGCACATTGTCATTTATACTTATTACATTCTGCTATGTGGTGTTAGACATAGTACATACTTGGGGCAAAGTGGCTTTTAAATGTCAACGGGAGTACATGGGCAAGGGTGGCCATGCAGTGCGAGCTGTCTTGGGTTCACTTGTGGCTTAGTATAATACATTATACACATACTTATATACATACGTACTGTGAACTTTACGAACTCGTATACTGAATTTGTTCGTACTCGTGAAACTTGAAACTCACCAGCTATACGTAGTTGACCCGTTTTAACATGCTTTTCAGGTAAGCCGAAGTTGGAATGATTTGCTTACGTGCTTGGTGTTAGAAGGAAAGTTGAATAGTTGTGAATAGATGCAAATACGTACTAATGAATAAGGAACCGAGAACTGGTTATGTGTTTTTCATCTAGTTTGTAAACATAGTACCTACCAATGTAATATGATGTAAATTAGTTGTTGAATTTCTTTATAAACAATGTGGTTGATACCAGTGTTATCTGTTACATTCCCGTATTACGCTTCCGCAACTACCTAGTCGGGGTGTGACAAATCAACTGAAAAAATTAACGATACTGAAGATGATGATGCTATTGATGATCATACTGTTGACTCCCCACATATTGACATGACTGATGAACAAAGGGAGAGTATACTGATTATGCATGGATTAACTGATAAAGATTTGAGTAAAATGAAATTTCATGAGTTGGAAGAACATTACAAAATGAATATGGAAAGGGTATAGAGAGAGAGAGGAGTTGGAAAGAGTGAGAAGGGAAATAAGTCAAAAAGAGAAGATTGATGAGCTATTGATAAGATTTGGTGGAAAATTTAAGTACCAAATTGACAGAGGAATGGCAATGGAACTGGTTGATAGTCTGTCAAAAGCTCAGGTTGAATCCTACTTCAAAAAGTTATCAAAGAAAAGTGAACGTGATAAATCTGCAAAGAGGCCAAGAGTTGTCACTTTGGCTGAAAAAGAAAAGGCTGAAAAGAAGAAGTGGGAGGATGAACAACTGAAAATGCTTGATATATTAATGGATGCAAGAGGGAGACTGACTGAGATCCAAGGGATGAGTAGAAGTGAAAAATTAGCCCTGTACCTGTCTGAGATAGAAAAAGATGATCCAGAAAGGGCTCAATATTCTAAAGCTTCCAAAGTTAATATTATTGTGGAAGTAAAACCTGAACCAATTGAACACCTAGAGCCATGGGATGATGAGAAAAAAATTAAGACCCTAAAAGGGTTTATAATGAGCAAAGGGATGGTAGAAGGTGTGTTTGACAACTTGGTTAAGGTCAAATGAAACAATTATTTTAAGAAGAAAATAATGAATGGGAGAGACTAGAAGCTGAACTGAGAAATCCTAGAAACTTTGAAGTTAGACCAAGGGAAGGAAGATTTGTCCCGGCTAGTCAACTTGGAAATGAGAGAGTGGTGAGAATGATTACAAGACTAGCAAGAGAAGGAGGTGAAAATCTCCTTAACTTGATGATGATGCTAGTGGAGATGGTTACTGCTATGTATGAGAAGAAGTTTGGGGATGTGAGAGCTACTAACCTAAAAAGGCAATTCCTTCTAGGCCCTCAATTTCAAAAATCCAAATTCCTACTACAAGAGCTGCACACCAAAGACAACATAGGCCACCATGTGATGTGAACCTACCTAAAAAGCTTTTCTTTGACTCTGTATCTGAAACTCTGAAAGTAATTATGAAAACTGGAGAGTTGAAGGAAATCATCTTCAAGGATGATTTTGCTGATTTTAAAAGAGAAAAACTGGAGGAGATGGCAACTATGGAACTATATGATTATCATTACAGTCATAGGTTTGCAGGTAGACAACAAAATGAATTATCTAAACATCTCAAGAGTGAGGCCAGGAAAGGATTCCCTATGTTAAGCAAGAAGATAAAGTGGGAATTAACTGAATATGAGAAAACATGAAGGGTAAAGAGATTGAGGAATATAAGACATGCTGAATTACATCACAAAAGTAAAGAACAAAGACCCTCTGGCGAGTATGATGGTATGCATAATCCTGAGAAGGGAAATGACAAAGCCCAACCATGAAGTGCAGAGAAATGGTAGGATTACTCGCATTGATTATAACGAACAAGATGATTCCTACATTCTCAGAAACTCTGATGGACTTGCCTTAGGCATTATTAAAGTAAATGAAGATTTGTCCTTTCTGCATGATAATGAATTGGAAGATATTATGAGGTGGACTATGCCTAACAACCACACTTATCATCAGAATTTAGTTTTGTTCAAGGAAAGAGCTGGAAGTGTGAAGTTGGCAAGAAGACAAACAGCCTCAAGCTCAAGAAGATGAGAGTATTTTTAGGGTAGGTATGCTGTGTAATGTCCACTGGATAGACTTTGCTACTTGTAATATTTTTCATCTTGATATGTAACTTTCACTTTGAAAATTTGATATGTATTTTAGCTAAGTGTATGTAACCATGGAGGTGTTTTGTTATAGCTAAGGTGTTTCAATCTAGGGGAGATTGTTGGGTCAAAAATTTGATAAGCAAAGACCTAGATGAAGAATGTAATCTTCTCAACCTCTCTGAAATTTTCTAAGTACAAATACCGGGCATACTTAGGCCTCCGAGCAAGGTTTTAATTATCCTAGCAAGGTATATTGCCTTCCGGTCAAGGTTATCTTCTTGGAAGTCTTCTTAAGTGTTACTCTGAGCAGGGTTCACTTTGTCTAGCAACGTTTGTTTCCTAGCAAACTCTTGGCTAAACCAAGCTAATATTCACCAAGTACCTTGGAAGATCTAGCAAGGTTTGATTAATAAACAGTGGTCCCAGCAAGCTTGAAGTAACTTGACAAAGAATTATGTCAAGAACTTATACTAGCAAGGTTCAACTCTGAGCAAGCTACAATGCAACCAGCACAAGTCTATAGTGTTACCAGCACACTTTAGTTTGTTCAATAAGTTATTTATTAACAAAGAGTTGAAGGGATTTCTGTAGAACAAGTTTTCTTGTAGGATCATATCGAGCAAAGCTTTCTATGGTCAAGAAGATTGAAGTCTGCTAGGAGACTGTTTTCCTTAGAAAATATTCTAAGTAAAGTCTACCCGGAGAACTGTTCCCCAGCACACTTTGGTTACCAGGTCTGCTGGATGAAGACAAAAGCTGCAACGCTTACCCGAAAACTTGTTTTACACTTAGAATCGTTTATAATATGTTTTTATGATTATGTATCAATCATTAGGGTTTCTAGAAGAAATGACAGTTGTCAGCTGGCAGGCCTATAATAGACTAATTTAGTGCACGCCTGATAGACGAGTTGATACATCTCCATCACTGAAAACGATATATCATATATCAGCCGTCACAACTGTACAGACAAAACATTCTTTACTGAAACCCTAATTGATTTTCTTTTTGTATTCATCATTCTATAAATGAAAATCTTTTGAGTTACAGTTTGTGTTTGTTACCTTAGTAATTATTAAGCAACATTTAATGTGTTAGTGATTCCGCCATTAATACGTTATTGTTCTGACCCTAAATAGCAAGTCGTTAAGCCTCTTGTCAACACTTAACAGTGTGGGTTGCAACATTGATTACGTGAGTGATTGAGCAATATATATGGGACCGGCAATATTTTGTGCCCTATTTGAAACTTAAAGCATATCACATAAATTTCTAAAATATTTGTTGAACGGCTTAGGTGGATAACAATACGAATGACTGACTTAACACCAGTGATAATAAAGCCGAAATATAAATCTGTTATGCATGGAATTCTTGGTTAATATGATTCTCAGATGGAACTCACAAAAATATATACAACTTTTGTAGTTTAATTTTAGTTTTATTTTCGTTTTTGTTTGATTTTTGAACAATTGAAAAATATTAAAGAGATTTTTGGTTTCTTTTAATATAAATTTTTGGAGAAATCTATAAAGATTTTATTTTCGGATTTATAATCGATTACCAAGCTATGCGAATTTAAAAATTTGAAAAAGAAAAATTTTCCCCAAGATTTTAAGATAAAAAGGTTAATTCAAGAGTTTCAAGGTAAAATTTATAAAAAAAATGTCATCCAAAAGTTGTTTTTGATGGCAAATGAAAATATTTGATTGATAAAATCTCCATTCGTTTAAATTAACGTTCATTGTCGGTCCCATATATATCGCTCAGTCACTTACTATATCATTGTCGTAACCTACACGGTTAAGTGTTGACAAGAAGGTTAAAGACTTGCTATTTCGGGTAAGAACAATAGGGTAATAATGGCGGAAACACTAACACACTAAATGTTGCTTAATTGACACAAAGGTAATAAACACACACTGTAACTCAAAAGATTTCCATTTATAGAATCAAGAATACAAACGAAAATCAATCAGGGTTTCAGAATGGAATGCTTTTCCGTACAGGATAGAGACAGCCGTCAAAATCAATTTCAGGTGTAAGGTAAGGTGTTTTGTCGCGTGTCATAGGCGTTCCCTAAATTATTCTATTTATAGGCCTGCCCTGACACCTGACATTCCTTCGAGAAACCCTAATCATTGATACATAGTCATAAAAACATATTACAAAAAGATTCTAAGTGTAAGCACGTCTTTGGGCAAGCTTTACAGATTTTGTCTTCATCGAGCAGACCTGGTAACCAAAGTGTGCTGGGGAACAGTTCTCCAGGCAGACTTTACTTATAATATTTTCCTAAGAAAATATTTACCTAGAAAACTTCAACCCTCTTGACCATACCAAACTTTGCTCGATATGGTCCTACGAGCAAACTTGTTCTTCAGAAATCTCTTCAACTCTTTGTTAATAATAACTTATTTGAACAAACCAAAGTGTGTTGGTAACACTGTAGCTTGTTCTGGTAGTACTGTAGCTTGCTCTGGGTTGAACCTTGTTAGAATATGTCCTTAATATATTTCTTTATCAACTTTCTTCAAGCTTGCTGGGACCACTGTTTATTAAACAAACCTTGCTAGATCTTCCAAAATACTTAGTATACTCTACTTGGTTTAGTCAAGGGTTTGCTAGGAAGCAAACCTTGCTTGACATAAAGAACAACCTTGCTAGACTAAGTGAACCTTGCTCAGATTAACACTTAAGAGGAATTCTAGACGATAACCTTGTCCGGAAGGCAAAATACCTTGCTAGGATAAGTAAAAGCTTGCTAGGAGGCATAAGTGTGCTTGATATCCTTACTTAGCCATTTTTAGAGAGGTTGAGAAAATTCCATCTTCATTTTGTCTTTTCTTGTATTTTCTTCGACCCAATAATCTCCCCCTAGATCGGAACACCTCGGCTGTACCAAAATACCTCTAAGGTTACATACACTTAGCCAAAATACACATCAAATTTCAAAATGAAAGCTACATATCATAATGAACAATATTACAAGTTGGAATTCTGTTCCGTGGACATTACAAAGTAAGCCTAAGCTAATAAATAAACTTATCTCCTTGACCTTGAGGCTTCTTGTCTTCTATCCAATGTCACACTCGCAGCTCTCTCCTTAAATAAGAATAATTCCTGTTGGTGAGGATGATTGAGGGGCAGGGTCCACCTGAATATATCCCCCAAGTCATTAATCATGCAAGAATTATAGTTCTTCATCTTCTTTTATGATGCCCAAGGCTAGCCCATCAGAGTTTCGAAGAATGAAGGATTCATCTTGTACTTGATAATCAATGTTTGTAATCCTTCCATTTCTCTGGATTTCACAGTTAGGCCTTGTCATATGCCGCCTCATATTCAGACATTCTATCATAGTTTTAAGAGGGTTCTTGCTCTTCATCTTTAATTTGTATACCTATTTAGCATACCTTATCTCCCTCATCCTTTTCACCCTCATGTTTCTTTCATACTTAGAGAGTTCCCATTTTCTTTTCTTCTTCATCATGGGGAACCCTTGTCTGGCTTGATCCTTGAGATGCTTTGATAATTCATTTCTTTGTCTTCCTTCAAACTATGTTAGTTATGATAGTCATATAGATTCATACTTGCCATCTCAGCCAATTCTTCTCTTTTGAATTTGGAAAAATCATCCTTGAACACAATCTCCTTCAACTCTCTACTTTTCATCGCTACTTTCATTGTGTCAGTTTGTGCATCGAAGAATAGCTTCTTTGGTAGGTCCATATTAGAAGGTAGCCTATTTAGTCTTTGATGAGAAGCTCTAGTGGTGGGTATTGGGACACTAACAGCTGAGGGTCTTGAAACATGTTTCTTCTTTGTGACTGGGACCCTCACATGCCCATACTTCTTCTCAAACAATTCAATGATTTTATCCTTGGGCAATAGAACAAGTTGCAAGTAGTTTTCTCCCTCCTTGCCAAGGTTGTTATCATCCACATTAGTTCCTCATCAGTGGGACCTGCAGGTATAGACCTTTGATCTTCAATTGGTCCACACCGAAATTGAAGCAACCTTCTCTGCTCAGCTTCAAGTTTTTCCCTTTCAACCTTCTCTGTGTAGATTAAATCTTTTAACTGGCTTTTACTAAGGTTGTCAAAGACACATTCAGCCATACCTTTGCACAACATCAAGCCCTTGAGGGTCTTGACCTTGTTCTCGTCTTCCCATGGCTTAAGGTTTTCAACTGGTTCCTCTTTTACAAGTACAACATGAGGAACCTTAGATGATTTTGACTTTTCAGCTTCATACATATTCTACTTCTCTTCTCTGCTCAGATTTTTTGTTTCATCTGTTCTGCCCTTTGCCTCTATTAACCTGTCAAATAAGATAATCTTTTCATTCTCCCACAGCTTTTTCTTTTCAGCGTTCTCCTTCTCAGCCAGAGTAACAATTCTTGGCCTTTTGGTGGGTCTCTCAACATCATGCTTTCTTGAGAATCTTCTAAAATAAGTCTCAACGTATTCTTTTGTGAGTCTATCAACCACTTCCATAGCAATTCCACGGTCAATTAAGTACTTGCATTTTCCTCCAAGTTTAGCATATAATCTTTCAAGTCTTTCAATTTAGGAACCTACTTTCTTCATTCTTTCCAATTCATCTCTTTTGACTGATTCAACAGTTAAATTTTAATCATTTTCCAGCTCTTCAAACTTCATTTTGCTTAAATCCTTATCAGAGAGTCCATGCAATTTCAAGTAAGATCTGAATTTTTGTGAGTCACGGTTCTTCTTTTCCATCTTCCTTTTAAGGTCATCTGCCTCACCATCAATCAACTCCTGCAGCTCCTCATCAGTCATTTGAGCCAGGGTTTCAAATTTATACCCATGTTGTATTAATCCTAGAATTTTCGGATCATTCCTCCTTGCATCATTTAACATGATCTGTATGTTCTCCCAATGTTCATCAGTCATTTCAATATTTGGGGAGTAAACAATGTCATCTTCCTCCTCAGTTGAATCTTCAAGAGCCTCTATTCTTGGTTCATTCATTTCAGGCTCATCTTCAGGCTTATAGGTTTGTAAAGGAACAGCCTTGACAGGGCTATCCTTTGGACTTTCAACAATATATTCACTTATTTCAAAATCAGCCTTCACATGACTTTTCCTCACTTTAGGAATCTCCACAACATATTCATCTTTATCAGTATCTCTTGCCCTCTTCCTCTTCCTCATGTATTTCTTTCCATACTTTCTCCATGATTCAAGATCCCACTTTTCAGCGTTCTCCCTCTTATCATCTTCAATCTCCTCATTCCACCTATCAATAAGTATATCAACTACATTCTTTACTGTATATTCATCTGGCACAACTTGTTTTTCAACATTTTCAATTTTAGGATCAGATTGGGCCTTTTGGAGATTAAAGATCACTAGATCCAGGGTGTTATCAACCTCTTCAACTTGCCTCAGCTTTATCACGACTTCAATAACCTCTTGATCAAGCTCCCCTTCTTCATTTAACGTTTTAGTAATCTGAGCCTCCTCCAAAAGAGTTTCTTGTTGTACGAACTCCTGCTCAGTTAGGGATTTTTCAAATTTTTTCTCTCTCCATCATCTCATTTAATGTATCAGCATGCCTTTTGGCAGCTTGTTCAGTAGTTTCATCAATATCCAATACTTCATCAATAGGCCTTTTCTTTTGATTTACCAGGGGTTGCAATTGTTCTTCATTTTCAGCAATGGCTTTCCCCTTAGATTTCCTTCTTTCTTCATTAGATTCCCTCACCTCAGCTGGTTCATTGGGAAAATTTTCAATTTGATCAATTAGGTCCTCCAACTCCACATCAATAGTTTTATCAACATGCTCATCTGTAAATACAATCTCCTCTGTCTCACCACCTTCTTACATTATTACATCAGTTTGTGGCCCAGTACCTATAGCATCGGTTCCTATGACATCAGTCAATACAATTTCAGAATCAGCCACATTTTTATCAATATCAGCCTCCTTCTCAACCATCTCCTCAACAACATTCTTCTGTGCTATCACATCAGCCACATCATAGTCTTGATCTCCTCCATCTGATTCATCCGCCTCATAATCACTGTCAACTACCCTCCTTTCTTCACTATCATAATACTCATCACTTTCACCATATGTAACACAAAGATTTTTTAATATGTCTTCCTCCACCACTTCATCTCTCACATCAACATCCCTTTCAATATTAACAACAGAAGGATTCTCCCCCTGTTTTGGTACAGCTGAGGTCTTCTCAACCTCAGACTCCAGGGTTTGAATTTGGTTTTGTGCATGTGCCAATTATGATCTCAATGCATCATTCTCCTTTTTAAATGTTTCATTCTCCCTTCTCACATCAACATTTGCAATCACTGCTTTCATGTATCTGTCAAAAAATAGTGCTCCAGGGCAGAGGAATGGATAGGTGAGTCTAAGAATGGGTTAGTTTGGGGTTTGAAGGTTTCATGAGTAGGAATAGGTTCATGGGTTGGGCTTTCAAATATGTTTGTGATAGTTGAGGGTAAGGGGTTGACTGTTTGGATTATGGGTGTAAAGGTGTGGATAATTTCAAATGTTGGTTGGTAGGGTTGTTCTAAGGTTTGGGGATTGGGTTGGTGTATTAGGCTGGTTAATTTGGTGGGCTGGGACATCTTGAGGAATGTATGGTTCATGGAATGGTAAGTCTTGGGTTGGGATAATAGGTTGGTGTTGGTTTTGGGTTTGAGGTGGGCTTTGGGTTTGTGGTTGGGTTTGTAATGGTGGTGATTGTGTATGTATTGGTGGGGATGGGATAAAAGGTTCATTTTTCTGGTGGTGGGGATGGTGTTTGGTGTTGTGGTGGGGATGGAATTTGTTGGGGGTGGGCTATTGGGTGAGGCTGGTGGTGTAGGTAAAGGTTGGTTTTGGATCTCCCCATGTTCCTGTGCATCAAAAACCTCTTCAATATCTTCTCCTCCATCACCATCATCTACATCATCATTATCATTATCATTATCGCCATCATCTGAATCATTACCATCTTCATCACTCTCCTCTTCCTTGTTAGAACTTATATCTGGAACAGGCATTATAGCCAAACTGTTGTCCAACAATCAAGGCAAAATATCAAACTCCACATCAGGGTTAAAGCGGCTTGTGGTTGCCAACTTTGCTATTATTTTGTAGACATTTGGATCCTGCAAAATGTGTGTTGTGCTAATGGTTGGCAAATCAAGTAATACTCGGTTGAAGAAAAATTTCAGAAACCTTGGATACACCAAGAATTTATCCTTGTCTTCCTCCCGCAAGTTTGCAGCTAAGCCTTCAATTATCATCTTTGAAAAGTTGAATGGCTGTCTGAAGATGATAGCCACTCTGGCATTAGCAAGATCATGACTAATCAAAGTCCATGACCCTTTCCTTGGACCAAACCTTTTCACTTTATGGTCTATAAAGAAATAGTAAACATTAGGGAACATGCCCTTCTTGAACTAGCCTTCATGTATATAACCTTGGTAACCCATCGTTTCTTGGAATATTCGTAGCAGACGATCATTTGAGAAGTGTATTGGGTTCTCCACATTATCTTATAGTTGTAGGCTTTCCAATATAATTTGTTCTGTTCTTATAATCTCATGGTGTACCACGGTAGCCTCTATCCGCCTACCTCCTGTATCATTGTGTAATTCGGCAGAGTGCCAGAAGTGCAACTGGTGAATCTTGTAAATGACTGGACTCTCCATTAGGGCAAAACAGATATTAGATAGTTGTAACCATCTTATCATCTATCATAGGTTACTTGCAGAAGAGCACACATATTGTGTTTCTTTTCGAATGGATATGCTGGAACAACCGCCAAATCTGTACATACACAAACAAAAACACATTCAAAGTAGAAACTAGTCATAAAGTTCATAACTTTGATATGTTTTAGGTTTGAATTTGAATAAGAAATGAAAGAATTTCTTTAAGAACATGTTCTTCGACAAATTGTAAACCTACACATAAAACAGAGTCGTTAGTGACGATGAAAATTCAGCCCTAATTCCATACAATCAGTGTTGTAAAACATTCAATTGACATTTACCGAGTCGGAATTAATTGGCGGGTTAATTTAGGGTAGACTATTAGTAGAACGTTTGAGATTCTGGAACGAGAGTAATAGCAATAATGTAATAGTGGAAAAAGAGAAAAGTGAAATGTGAAAATTTCTCTAAGTCCCTATTTTATACCTTTTGAAAGTGGGTTTTAAATGAATTTTGGTCTTTTAGTGGGAAAAAGCTGTCAAAATATCCAAGTAAATATCTTCCCTTTTAAAACCTTGCTCGATAAAGCGTATTTTACAAACCTTGCTCGGAAAAGTTTATTCACAAAGCTTGCTAGGTAAAGTCCAATTTTCAAAGTGTACTCGAAAAGTGTACTCGAAAAGTAAAGACATTTTCTGAAATTACCAAGTATGCTGGGAGAACCCTTGGAATCATTTACCAATTTTGCCCAAAATATAAAGTGTGCTCGGTAAACAAAGTTTGCCCGAAAACACTTGTAATTTCAGAGAATCACACTTATAGTCATGAAGTATGCTAGACAAAGACTCATAACGATTAAAACAACCAAGTTTACCCGAAACAAGTATTTAAAGCATATTCACCTAAGCATCACATAATCATTAAGTATGCCAGATAACATTAACCTTCTAAACATCCAAGTTTACTCGAAAGTTGATAAATATCAAAGTGTACCCGATAATACCCGAATAATTCATTTAAGAACTGAAAATCACAAAGCTCGCTCGAATGAGTTAAAAATTAACACAAAACACATAAGTGTGCTAGAATTGTTTAAAAACAATTAAGCTTGCTAGGATATCTTCAAAAACAACAAAGCTTGCTTGAAATGATCAAAATCATCAAAGCTTGCTAGAAAAACATATTCAGACATATTCAAGTATTAAGCTTGCCTGAATGAGTTAGACTTCAAATAAAACGACCAAGTCTACTCGAAAGTTTGAAAATCATCAAAGCATGCTCGAAATGGATGAACTTCAGACAAAGACATCTAAGTTTACCCGGAATGTTGAAAATCATTAAAGCTTACGTGAAAATACATATTCAAACACATTCAATGGTAATATGCAACTCGTTTTGTCTTAAACCATATTACTAAATGTTTTATCATTTAGATTCAAAGTCTAAGAGCAAATGGTGCATAATGAGATCAAATTTCAGTCTTAATCCTTTCAAAATATTTTCTTTCATTTTTGTGAAAAGATCTCAACATGGGATCATATTGATTAAGTCACCTCTCAATACTTCATTCTCAACATTATTATGACGAATCAGACAGGTTAACAACAAGTCTAGACTTAGCATGAATTTCATTGTATTGGTGATATGCTTAAGGTTCAATTTATTGCATAAATCGTAAATGGATAACACTTATTGTGCTATGATGCTCCATATCTCTTCTCAAAGCTTATCTGGCGTTCTACAGATCACCCCAATTTGACTTCAACTCCCTGATATTTGGTTAAAAATTTTGTTTATGACAGAACTTATTAAAAATTTTTGGATTTTTCTTTTCAAACTAATGAGGTTGAACGTTGGACTTACATGTCATCCGGACTTACAGGCCTTTCATTCGAGACTTGACGGTACTTATTTGGATGCCCAAATCTCTATAGTTCTAGTTTAAACCCTCTTCGATTTATAATAATTAAAATAAACTTATAAATAATTCTCAACTTTAGATTGATTTATTCTTATTTTTTGCTCATTTTTGTTCTTTATCATATTAAAAAATGCTTCATTTTGGGTTGACCAAATATCAACAGGCTTGTGTATGACTGTATAATCACTAGTCTGCCTATCATTCGGAGAAATTTATATTGAAACATGCATATTCAACAATGTATCTCCACATTAAGCTTAGCATTTTCTTTATGTTTATATCACCTCAAGTTTACACATCTTGGAAACCAACCATACATATTAATGACTACACTAATAGTCCTTTTAGCCTATTAAATCCATATGATTAACAAAATAATCAATGTACTATCATTTCCCAATGGTTGGATCAATTTTAATTGAAACCCCTTTTAAGGTTCTTTAAAGCTTTGAACTGAATAATCTTATCATATGTCAAAACTATATCAACTTGCTCTGTTTTTGCCAAAATGTTTTGATTAAAATTCTTTGAAAAATATTCATTTGAATATGCAATTTTAACACAAAGACATACTTTGAAACAAAAAACAGTAACATATTCAAGAACAATCTTAACATGAATGACACCATCAAAACAAGCAGACTCCACATAATGTACATCCAAGACTGATTATGTATTGTCTATCATATCCTAATCATATCCCACATCAGACTATCCACATAATCAAGATATCAGATAGGCATACACACATATAAATCATTTCAAACACTTATCCTGATATCACACACAATCACTGATAACAAACCTAAGCATCAAGGACACCTAAGTTACACAAATAGTCATTCAAAGCATATATTAGTTAAAATCAAACATAGTTTCACACATCAAACACACAATCACTCATCAAGACCTTCCTAAAGATAGTCAATTAGCACAATGAGCACACATAATCAATCAGACTTCATCAGAGTTGATCATTCCCAAGGCTTTCAAAAGAAAGTGGAATCTTGTCCTATCTAGTGGCTTGGTGAATAGGTCAGCCAAGTTGTCACTAGTTTCAACTCTTTTCATTTCAATTAGACATTTTTCATTAAAATCCCTAATGGAAAGATGTTTGATTTCAATCTTGGTCTTTGAGTGTTGGACTGGATTCTTAACAATGAATAATGCAGCAGTATTGTCAATAAAAATAGGAGTGTTCAAGATGTTCATACCATAATCCAGCATTTGATTCTGAATCCATAGAACTTGTGCACAACAGGCATATGCAATAACGTACTCAGCTCCAGCAGTTGAGATGGAAATTGTAGCTTGTTTCTTGCATTGCCATGACACCAGTCTGTCTCCCAAGAATTGACATCCTCCAGATGTGGACTTCCTACTCATGTTGAAGCCATCATAGTCACTATTAGTATATGCAAAAAGATCAAAGGAATGGTTCTTTGGGTACCATATCCCCAAATCAGGTTTTCCTTTCCAGTATCTAAAGATCCTCTTGACTGTAGTCATGTGAGATACCCTTGGACTTGATTGAAATCTTGCACACACACATACAACAAACATAATTTCAGGTCTAGAAGCAGTTAGATACAACAAAGTTCCAATTTTTGCTCTGTATTCATGTTCATCAATAGGCTCCCCATTTTCATTTGTTGTCATTTTCTCATGTGTGTCCATTGGAGTTGAAGCAGTTTTGAGATCTTGAGATTTGAACTTGTACAAGATGTCTTGCATTTACTTTGGCTAGCAGATAAAGATACCATCAGCCTTTTGTTGAACTTGCAATCCAAGAAAGAAGTTCATTTCTCCCATAGAGCTCATGCAATATTTGGACTTCATCACTTCTTCAAACTCAAGACACATTTGTTTATCAGTTGAAACAAAAATAATATCATCTACATAGACTTGTAGAAGGATCAAATCTTTTCCTCTTTTCTTGTAGAAGAGGGTCTTGTCAATGGCCCCCCTTTGAAAACCATTATCAAGTAGGTGATTTGATAACTCAGCATACGAAGCTCTTGGAGCTTGATGCATTCCATACAAAGCCTTGTTCAATTTGTATACTCTGTTAGGATAATCAGGGTCCTCAAAACCTAGTGGTTGAGCGACATACACCCCCTCTTCAATTTTTTCATTCAAAAATGCAGATTTGACATCCAATTAGAATACTCTTATGCTCCTTGAGGAAGCATAAGCTAAGAAAATTCTTATTGCTTCAAGTCTTGGTACAGGAGCAAAGACTTCCTCAAAGTCAATCCCTTCTTCTTGTAAGCATCCCAATGCAACAAGTATTGCTTTGTTCTTCATCACAATCCCCCTCTCATCTCTTTAATTCTAGAAAACCATTTTGTTCCAATAGCATACTTTCCTCTTGGCTTGTCTACATGTTCCCACAATTGTAAGTTTCTGAATTGAGTCAACTCCTCTTGGATTGCTTCCACCAAACTATTGTCTTTTAATGCTTGAACAATGTTCTTAGGTTCAATTTGGGATAAGAAGCAGGAGTACAAACAGATGTTTGCCTATTCAGATGCACTTCTTGTTACCCTTTCATTGATATCCCCAATGATGTTTTCAGGTGGATGATTTCTTTCCACAAAGGTAAATTGCACTATCAAACCAGTAGACACATTAGAGTCAAGATTTGTATCATTGAAATCATGTTCATCAATGATCAAATCAGTTGTTGCATAATGAAATATTGGTGTTTCTTCATTTAATTGTTGTGAAGTAGAAGCACCATTGTTTCCAACGTTTAAGTCTTGAAACAAAGTTTCAAATCTTGCTTCTCTTGCAGCCTGTTCTTGACTCTGATCATGTTGGTTGCTAGGATCTTCCTCATTCAAGACATGATCATCTTAAACCTCTTGATGATTTTGTCCTTGTTCATTACCTTAGTCTTGATTTTGAACTTGATCTGGAACTTGTTCAATTTCAGCAGTTGAGGGATCCCTAATGAATTTATATTCAGTTCTTTTACCAGCAACCTTGGATCACAGTTTGTCCAAGTCAACTTTCTTTTGATAATTCTCTACATGCACACTTTTTTGTAAAATTCTTAGAATTTCATTGAAAATTGGTTGCTTCAAATCAAGTAAAAGACTCAAGTGTAGGGAAAGTTGATCAAGATAAATAATCCAAGGTTTTTCGAAGATGTGGAGGATCTTGATGACGTAATCAGATGGAATCTGCCGTTTCAACATCCATACCACAAACGGGAAAAATTGAAGATTATTTGATGATCACATTGAGTGTCTTTCCTTTTATGATGACCTTGTTACTTGATGTTGATTATTGAAGTTCAAAGCCGCTTAAAGTGAGGGGTAGAATTTAAATGAAAGACAACAGGTTATGAAGTAATCATGGAAATAATTCGATGGCATTGGTCTAAGGGGGAGATTGTTGGATCTTATATTTTAGACCGACGCATCGAATTAATATGTGGGTGAAAAATATATTTCCTTGGTCTAACCAAGAGCGGATGGAGTGAAGACCAAGGCACATGTCACAGCCCGACTAGGGGGTTAGTTGTGACGACCGGTATCAACCAAACGCAGCGGAAAATAATAAAATTATTACAATATTAAGTGTCTTGGTCCCAAATACAACAAACAGAAATCAAAATATAAAGTTTACAACGAAACGAACTATTCATAAATCTAGTCTATTTATTCTGCTAGCTTCATTTCTAGTTGTAATTTCGTTTTACATCGTGCCTAAGTGCGTCACTCCTCAGTTATACCTGAAAATACATACTCAAAATACGTTAACAATATGTTGGTGAGAACATGGGTTTAAGACACATGACACAAATAAATATGGTGCATATTAAACAAGTTCACAATCAAACCTGAGTTCACGACCCGTGAACATCTAAAATATCCATACCCCTTATTGTTATGGGTCAAATTACGCTTATGCCTGCCCAACATAAGTTACAAATGACGCGGACATATGTCACAAGATATACATTTTATCATTCGGCGGGTGGTCGTCCCATGATGTAGGCCCACTGTGTGCGGGGGTCTCCCAGATAGTACTACCCATATATCCCGTGGCTCCTTTCAGAGTTAATGATTGTGCTAAAAAGTCGGGGATTGTTTAAGGCAGCTAAATCGGTCCTGATTAATAATACACCAAAATGATTTATGAAAATATTTAGGAGTATGTATTCCATGTCCCAAAAAGTTTTAAGTAAATAGTTGAAAAGGGGGATCACATGAACTCACCTCTTAAAGACTTGATTACAATGCGTATCTTGTAAGCTTCATAGATTAGGACCCTATATTATATCATTGTGTTACAACATAGCTTATATGAGAATCTACTCTAGTTGGGTTTGTGTCCTAGCTTGGTGTCGAGCCACATGCCAAAGACCTTTATGTTAATTATTAATCTTAAATTCGTGCTTTTATAATATTTGTAACTTTACAAATAATAATAACTTTTCTTTTAAGGTTTAAATATATATGCACATCTTAATTTTTAAATTTTTCATAAATCAAATTTTAATAGTTTGTTTTAGTGGTTTTTAGCTTGTCGGTTTTAACTAATTGTCACTTCTTAAACGATTAATTGATAAAATGAAAGTTATAATTATAACAAGACTATATTAACTTATTTTTGGTTTTATATTACTGTAAATATATATATTTTTATATTTTTTTTGTTTATTTTACCATTTATCCTTAAAATTCCTATTTTCAAATTTTAAATGGTAAATAAATAAAAAATACTTAAGTTTAAGGTATTTATTATAATATTTTGTTTCTATACAGAGTACTATGCCAAATATATATTCATATGTGTTTTAATATTTATTTTCTGTAATTTATAATTTTTATGTAAATTAGTCACTTTATAAAGCATATAATTTGTAAATGTATGTATAACGTTTAAAATAAATTTTTATGGTTAATATACAGTATATATATATTATAAAAATTATTAGTTAAATTATTTGGTCAATTTTTAATGGTAAGGTTATTTTAGTCATTTCTAGGGTTATTTAGAGTGTATTTTCATAAACACTACAAGATTAAGACTTGTACCCCATTAACTATTTTTCCCGTGTTTAGAATAATATATTTAGTGTTTCTGTATATTTTTATAATTTTTGGAGATATCTAACTATTTAATCCGTTTATTGACATTAAAACTTGTTTTAAATCGCACGGGTGTATAGAAAGAGATTTTCGAGTGATTCTTTTTGTAAAAGTACCTGGTTTGGAACTAAGTTTACTGGAAAAATCGGGCTCTGCAGTTTATTTGAAAAAAATCCCGTTTTTTGAATTATTTTTGTTTGTGAGCTCATTTTCAACGGTATTTAGTTAAATTTGCGATTTCAATCGAGTTTCCAGCCATGAGTTGACACAAGTAGGGTGAACAAGGTTTGGTTACTGTATTATTAGAGTTTTTTTAGGCATTGGTCATATGGGGTATCACCCGTGCCTAATTAGTGTGTAAATCTCGAAATTAACGTTGTAATATGAAGTTTCGGTATTGTTTTTGTGTACCTTTGAGTTGGAGCTGATAATAAGCATGAGTGGATGACCTTAAGATTTCCAGAGACCTGAGATCATGTTGGCATAATAACATTTTAGGAATGACAACAGTGTGTTGATTTCATATTTGGAAACAAAGAAGTATTTGGGTTTCGGTTTACCATTTGGGTGTAATCTAGAACTGTTTGGGGTTTGATTTTTGGAAGGTTTCTGGCCAGCAAATACAGCAGCACTGATCTGGGAAAACATAGGGTTCATCAATGATTATAGAATTGAGAATTAGGGTGAATAGACAATATATGAAGGTTAATTTCACATGTCTAACTTGATCAAACGTGATGAATACTTTACTCCTCTTCAAGGCTGGGTAAATTGTCCTCAGGGAAGCTTCAAGGGACTGATTACCCTTTTAATTTCAGAGAGAAAATATGGAGTTTGATGGGTGGATGAGTGAAGAATATTATCATCAATAGGGAATGATTTATAGAAGAAGAGAATCCATGGATGCAAATCTTGAAAGTCTTTGTATGGGATTTGATTGGTTGGAGGATTAGAGGTTGATCTTGGAATTCTGAAGATTATGGAAGATACGATGGATTTTGGGAAGATGTTATAGACAATTGATCTTTGTTTTTTCTCCCAGAGATTTTTGTAGGTTTTAGGGTTTGACTTTGGAGAAGATAAACGTAGGATTTTTAGGGAGTTAAAGATTTTGTAGAATTCATATGGTGATTTTATTTATTTATTTAGTTTCTATTGAGATAAGGATTTGGCTTTTAAATATGTAAATACTTGTTTTATAGAGTATATACTAAAGAAAGAAAGAAAGAAAATAATATATATGTGTTTATACACACTCCCATATGGATTTACCTTTCTTATGGTGTAGATTTAGGTTTTTAAACTTTTAGTTGGTGTAAAGTCACTAAGGTAGTTATAGTGTTTTTATATGTAGTAATATTTTAGACCTTGTGGTGTTATTTTAATGTGTAATAAATTTTATTATTATAAAGTGGTAGCTGAAACATGGTTCCCTTATGATGGCTAAACCGCTTGTTAAATTATACGGTAGCGATTTAGAATTGTATGTTTGTATTATTTGGATTTGGGTTTGATTGATATGGTATTTGGCATGTTGAGCTCAAGCTTAATAAACCCTTGAGGAGTTAGGCTCGTTGGGCCTTTTCTGTAACCATCTTATAGTTGTCCTAAGTCATGTTTGTATACGATACTTTGTTGCTATAAAAATAAAAAATATTGGCTCTAAAATTGGGGTTGTTACATCCTCCCCTAGTTATATAAATTTCGTCCTCGAAATTTCTTTAATGCACTAATCTAAAAGAGTATTCAATCTCTTTAATTATGCAAATAGTAAATGTAATGGATACCTCAATTAATGGAGGTTCCCTTTTATTGTATTATTATGAGTGGTGTCGGTTAATGTAACACCTCGTCACCGCAGCGGAAACGTAAACGGGATGCAACAGACACATATGATATCAACAGCATTGCTTATAAAGAAAACACCACTACAATAATTTAAACGTATTACATTGTTCCGAGTTTCGTTACCGACTAGGCGTTATCACATAAGTTTTACCAATAGTATGTTAACATGTTTAATACAAAATATAGACCCTTAAGCTTCCACAAAATAGCACACATCATCAAGCACGTATCACTCATTCCAATTTGGGTGTACCTAGAAAGCATGTAAAGAAAACGGGTCAACTACGAATAGTTGGTGAGTTTCACTAATTTTAAATAAACCATGACAAATCATTTTAATAATCATAAATTAATGATGTAATTATGCTGAGCCTACAAGTGAAAACTCTGTTAACCCAGAAACACATTTAATAACCTCTGGGGACACTGTTAACCCAGAAACACATTTAATAACCTCTGGGGAAACTGTTAACCCAGAAACACATTTAATAACCTCTGGGGACACTGTTAACCCAGAAATACATTTAATAACCTCTGGGGACACTGTTAACCCAGAAATACATTTAATAACCTCTGGGGACACTGTTAACCCAGAACACTGTTTCGGGCCTTACAATATTAGCAACTCAGACAATTACCATCTTGATACATTACCGTACGATTCCCGTACAATAAACATTATATAATACATTCATTTCCATGCGATCGGCATGTACTTAAACACTTTGATAAAAACATGCTTTCCGCCCCGGGAAAATATTTAAATCAGTTCAGTAAAAAGGGGCTCGTGAAACTCACCTTTTTGTGAGCAAAGATGTAATACTGTGCACAGCTACCGGTCCGGATCTGTAATACGATCCCTAAGTCGTTACTACACAATTTCTATTAATATAACTTAAATTCGTGTTAACCGGTACGTCTGGGGGCACTGTTAACCCAGTACCGTACACGATCCGGGGACAATGTTAACCCCGAAACACTTCTCAGGACTTAGATTGTGATATCACTTAGAGTTCTTTAGTCATAATTACTATTAGTTTGTTTTCTCGTTTTGCGTGCCTAGCACGGTTAACCGTCTTTATGTTTTCAAATATGAGTTTGGTCACATACGACCCGAAAATAGTTGTTACTGATATTTTAATTAAAGTGGTGAAATTAGAGCTCGGTTTAGACACCCCGTTTGGCCGCGGGGCCCGTTTCCGTCTTTAGCATACCGGAAACTGCTAAATCGGGTAAAATTACCCAAATCATCCGAATTACTTTCGGATGATTTATTTTTACTTGATTAACTTAGTTTCATGAAAATAGTCCATTTTTAGGGTTTTTATACACCAGTCAGCTCGCTTAGGCGAACTTTGCCGGTTTACGCGTTTTAAGCTTTAAAAGTTTGTTTTTATGTTCTGTTTAGCACAAATAATTATCCGTTTAGTCTCGGATCTTGAAATTTTGCACAAATCAGTTTTTGACAGTAAGGAATTTTATAAAAATATTTCCAGAATTAATTTTTATATTTAACATTTATTTATCTATTTTTAAACGTCATTTAAACACCAAATATGTCGAAAATACCAAACGACCTTAGAAAAATCCCAAATTTTTTTGGGATGACTCCTGCCATCCACATAGTTCCCAGTAATTTTTACGGAACCAAAAACTCATTTTTCATGCCATTTTCACCAAAACCGAGCTAGAAAACCCTAGAACTCGTTTTACCGAAAAGCCTACTTAGACTTCTCCAATGGACCTGAAATTTTGTGTGTGACTTTTATATGTTATAAAAAGCTTATCTGAATTTTTTTCCAGAATTTTTCATGAAGTTTAGCTATTTTTCACCATTTTTAGCCAAAACCGAGCTTTAAATTCACCAAATATTCATCCTTTATCCAAAAATTACCAAAATTTTACAGATCTCATATTTTCATGTGTAGATCATCTCTGTGAAATTTCATGACCCAACTCTAAGTCTACCACAATCTGTCCAAATCACACAAATCATACGAAAAACCGAACTACCTTGTGTTTCTAGCTTTAGATCGCAAAGATCTTGCTTTCTAGCCTTTGCTAGCAACTAGATATAACACCTACAAGCACAATAACACCACACCAAGCAAGTTATACCCACAATCAAGCCATTCCTTTCATGGTTTCGGTTAAGACATCAAAACAAAGATTTTAACCGTAAAAATTCGTTTTTGACTCTTTTAACTCCTTTCTTGGACCAAGATCCCTTGTATAACTTGTATACATCACTTGATCATGCAAGAATCGGTTTCATCTCGGGTTTTCACCCATTTTTCACTTGAAACCTCATTTTCTCAAGATTTTGGAATTAAAAACCAAGATTAAACCATAATAATATGTTTATACCTTATGATTCTTGCTTAAAAACTTGGGTTTTTGGATGAATGTTGAAGAGTGTTGAGAGAAATGTGGAGTTGGAGTGTTAAAAAAAGAAAATGATATGTGTGTGTGCACCAAATGGACCGATCGGTCCATGTATGGTGTGGGGTGGGGCCCACATCTCAAACCTTGGCCACACATTCGGATTGTGTAATCCGGATAATGTTGTGGATAATCTGGTTCAGTTCGTTTTTCGGTTAAACACTTAATTCGGCTTAAAACGAGGCTAAAACGGTCGTTTTTCGGCTAAAAAATAAAATTTATATAAAACCGATTTAAAAACTTTAAAAACTTAAACCATGACATTTATTGACTCAACACATGATATTTTCGGTCATTGTACATCTTTTTCGGCTTGATCGGTCTTCTCTTGCTTGGTTTGATGTTAAAGGTTTCGTTTATCGTACCGACGTACCAATAAATCGAAATCCTTTTTCTATGCTATAATTCACTTATCCCGTAGCCTTAATACTTCGTAAACCTTACTAAACATCATATATTTCGTCTATAATGTAATCCCCGATTCGATCGGGTTTCAATAATCGTTCATCGGTTAATCGTAATTCCAATACGACTAGCTGTACATTCGAGTATAATTCATACTTGTGAATCTTATATACTCGTATAAACACATTATAATTTATATATTTAGTATTAAATAACACATAAATGGTATATTCCGGCTATGGTATACCTGAATTTGCCGGAATCGTTACATTCTCCCCCCGTTATAAAAATTTCGTCCTCGAAATTTTACGCGTCAACTACTTCCTTTTGAGGAAATAGGTGGGGGTATATCTTCCGAAATTCGTCCTTTCGTTCCCATGTATATTCTGGGCCTCGTTGCGAGTTCCATCTAACTTTGACCAACGAGATCTTATTGTGTCTAAGTTGCTTGATTTTCCCGTCTACTATTTCTATGGGTTCCTCTACGAAATTAAGCTTATCGTTTAATTGGACACCCTCTAGTGGTAACACCGATGTCTCATCCGACAGACACCTTTTCAAGTTTGACACGTGAAACACGTTGTGAACTGCACTTAATTCATCAGGCAGTTCTAATCGGTATGCTACAAGACCGATTTTTGCAGTAATGTCGAATGGTCCAATGTATCTAGGGGCTAACTTCCCCGCCTTTCCAAATCTGACTACTCCTTTCCAAGGTGATACTTTCAAATACACTTTATCACTTTTCTCAAATGATAACGGTTTTCTACGGGTATCGGCATAACTCTTCTGCCGATCCCGTGCGGCCTTCAGATTGTTCTTAATTTCAAGGATTTTGCTGGTCATTTCCTGGACCAGATCTGATCTAATAACCTGTGTGTCGCCCACTTCAGTCCAGCAGAGTGGTGATCGGCACTTCCGTCCATACAATGCTTCGTAAGGTGCTGCCTTTATACTGCTATGGTAACTGTTATTATAGGAAAATTCAACGAGTGGGAGATGTTGATCCCAATTTCTCTTAAAATCCAGTACGCATGCACGAAGCAAATCCTCCAGTGTTTGGATGGTCCTCTCAGACTGACCGTCGGTCTGAGGGTGGTAAGCTGTGCTTAGATCAATACGCGTTCCCAGCGCTTCTTGTACAGCTTGCCAAAGATTGGAGGTGAAATGGCTATCTCGATCGGAGATGATTGAGATGGGTATCCCATGACGAGACACAATTTCATTTATATAAATCTGCGCAAGTCTTTCGGTGTTATAATTATTTCTAATCGGAATAAAATGTGCCGACTTGGTTAGTCGATCCACGATTACCCAAATTGCATCGTGTCCACGGGACGTCTTAGGGAGATGTGTCACAAAATCCATCGTGATTTGCTCCCATTTCCATTCGGGAATTTCCGGTTGTTGTAACATCCCCGAGGGTTTCTGGTGCTCCGCCTTAACCCTCGCACACGTCGTACACTTGCCGACGTATGTGGCTATATCCTTTTTCATACCCGGCCACCAGTAGAACTCCTTCACATCCTTGTACATCTTATCCGATCCCGGATGTATGGAATATTTCGATTTATGCGCTTCGTCCATGATTAATTCTCGGAGGTCATGGAGGGTCGGGATCCAAATCCGATTTTTGAAATAGAGAATTTCGTCCACGCGCTGTTCGAAATTCTTCTCGTTACCATAAAGTCCCTCTTTTACCAATTGTTCCTCTTTCAACGCCTCGCGTTGAGCGACTCGAACCAGGTCCGAAAGGTTCGACTGAACTGTCATTTCCAGTGCTCGCACTCGCAATGGCTTAACCCGGTCCTTCCTACTCAAGGCATCGGCTACGACGTTAGCCTAGCCGGGGTGATAACGGATGTCACAGTCATAGTCGCTTAACAACTCGACCCATCTTCGTTGCCTCATATTCAGTTCTTTCTGATCGAATATGTGTTGCAAACTTTTATGATCGGTGAAGATGGTGCACTTTGTACCGTAGAGATAATGTCTCCAGATTTTAAGTGCGAAGATAACTGCTCCCAGTTCTAAGTCATGAGTAGTGTAATTTTTCTCGTGTATTTTTAACTGTCGAGAAGCATAGGCTATAACCTTATTATTTTGCATCAACACGCATCCTAACCCTCTCCGGGATGCGTCACAATACACGACAAAACCATCGTCTCCGTCGGGGAGACTTAAGATCGGCGCTTGGCACAATCTTTGTTTTAGCGTTTGAAACGCCGTTTCCTGCTCTTCACCCCATTCATACTTTCGATCTTTTTAGGTCAGAAGGGTTAAAGGTTGGGCGATGCTGGAAAAGTTCTCTATAAATCGACGATAATATCCAGCTAAGCCTAAGAATTGGCGGATTTCCTTTGGCGATTTAAGCGCTTGCCAATTCTTAACTGCTTCAACCTTACTTGGATCAACGTGTATTCCTTGATGGTTTATAACGTGACCAAGGAATTGCACTTCTTGTAACCAGAAGTTACACTTGGAGAATTTTGCATACAACTTCACCTGATTTAGAAGCTCTAAAATTAATCTTAAGTGTTGCTCGTGCTCTTCTTTACTCTTCGAGTATATCAAAATATCGTCAATAAACATGATGACGAATTTATCGAGGTAGGGTTTACAGACTCGATTCATGAGATCCATGAACACTGCTGGCGCATTTGTTAGCCCGAAAGGCATAACTAAGAACTCGTAATGGCCGTAGCGAGTCCGGAATGCGGTTTTTGGGATATCCTCCTCCTGAATTCTAACCTGATGGTATCCCGATATAAGATCAATTTTTGAGAAATAGCTCGCACCTTGCAGTTGGTCGAACAGGTCATCAATTCGGGGGAGAGGATACCTATTTTTTATTGTCAACTTGTTCAGCTCCCTGTAATCAATGCACATTCTAAGGCTTTCGTCCTTCTTTTTCACGAATAGTACCGGTGCACCCCACGGGGAATAACTAGGACGTATAAATCCTTTATCCAACAATTCTTGCAACTGGTTGGATAATTCTTGCATCTCTGATGGTGCAAGTCGGTAGGGTGCCTTAGCAACAGGGCCAACTTGAGGTAATAGATCGATTCTGAATTCGACCTGTCGGGTTGGCGGTAATCCAGGAAGTTCCTCTGGGAAAACTTGTGGAAATTCGCGTACCACTGGGATATCGTCCACCCGTTTTTCCTCAGGATCCGTGGCCGTCAGGCTCGCTAGATATGCCACGCATCCCTGGCGTATATATTTTAACACCTTGAGGTGGGATATAAACGGTATCATATTGCCCGACTTCTCACCCTGCACTAATACCTCTTCGTCATCCGACACCCGGATCTTGACGATTTTCTTTTCACAGTTTATTTCTACCTTGTTACGTGCTAACCAATCCATTCCCACTATCACGTCGAAACTACCCAATTCTACCGGTAACAAGTCAATCAGAAAGGATTGTTCGTTCAGAATAAAAGGGCAACTCCGAATTATCTGATTAACTATCATGGTTTTACCGTTAGCGACTTCTACGGTGTAAGGTTCTATGGTTTCACTAATTGGAAGGTTTGCAATCGATAGGAATTTAACAGAAACAAAACTTCTATCGGCGCCTGTATCAAATAATACAGAAGCGTAATGATCAGAGACGAGGAATGTACCTGTCACTACGCTGGGGTACTGGCGTGCTTCGTTCGCCCCCATCACAAATGCTCGGCCTCGCGCTGGGTTGGACGACGATGCCGGACCCGCGGTTTGCCGCCCATTTCCTCCCTGGTTCAGTTTCGGACAGTTTCTCTTGAAGTGCTCTGTGCTGCCGCATTCAAAGCAAGCACGGCTGGTGGTCATCACTTGATTTCCTTGTGGGTTTTGTTGTCGGGCTGGTTGGGTCCTAAATGGCTGCGCACGGATAGGTTGCGGTTGTCGGTTCAGGTTGTTCAGGTTTGTCCTACATCTCGGTGCGGAGTGCCCTTCCCTGCCACATCGATGGCACACTACCAACCTGCACTCGCCTCCATGTTGGTAACCGCATTTCCCACACCTGGGAAACGTCCTTGTCTGCGGTTCTTGCCTTCCGCCCGAACTAGTCATGGCGTAGTTCTGGGCAGCGGGCCTAGCACGTTTACCTTGCTGCTTTTCCTGGATCCTATGGTCATGTGTACCCCGCTTTCCCCCAGCGGATTCTCCCGCCACCTTCAGTGACCCGCTCCTTACGAAATCATACGTAATGATACCAGCTTGCGTCACCGCACCCTCATACGTATGGTGTCCCCCAGAATTGACTATACTCCTTACAACTGGAGTTAGCCCCCAAATATAACGCTCAACCCTCTTCGACTCTGGGGTGACCAACCATGGTACCAATCGCGACAACTCATTAAACCGGTTCGTATAACCCAAATGGTCTGCCCCCTGCATCTCCAGGTTCCACAATTCATTTTCTAATTTCTGCAATTCGTTTTTCGGGCAGAAATGTTCCAGTACAAGAGCCTTAAGCTCTGTCCAGGTCATGCGGTTTGTCGCCGCCTGACCCCGGGTCTGCACTATCGTGTTCCACCATGTCAAGGCATGGTCCGTGAATGTGCAGGTGGCGTACTTTACAACACAGTCCTCGGGGCAGTTGCTGATGTTCACAACTGATTCTATTTTCTCGATCCACTTAACCAACCCATTTGGTCCTTCAGACCCGCTAAACTCTAAAGGTTTGCACAACATAAAGTCTTTGATCGAACATCCCCTGGATGCAGGAATCGGTTCAGTACGGTTCGTCTCTACAGTTGGTATAGGGCCATTACTGTCCGTAACGACCACTCTAGGCGGTGCGTCATTACTCGGAATCGTGTTATCATTCTGTGGAGGATTAACATTTTGTTCCCCGTCATTATTGGTGGTCGTTTGATTGCTCGGAGGGGTTGGATTGGTCGAATTATTAATACTGGCGCCGATGCGTGATACTATATCCGGTATCGCCGCCTCCAACTGTTGAGCAATCAACCGGCTCACATCTACTTCCGACATTTGAGCTGATCGTTTTGGTGTCATTCGACACATCATCAGAAAATACATATAATTAATACAAGTTCCAATCATAAAACACAACAAACATTCCATTCATTAACAAACATTAGTACAAATTACATCCATGTCAGTTCACATACTTTTCCTGTCATCATTACATAAGTTAAGTTTTCCTACATAGGGCCTATGTCGGCATCATCTCGACATAACCCACAATGGGTCAGTGCTTGAATGATACCCAAAAGTATCTATAACGATATACCCCAAAAGAGACCCCCCTAAGGGCCAGTGGTTGTATTATAACTACCCAAGATTCACTCTATGTTAGCATCACCACTAACTGCTTACACAGAGTATCAAAAAGCGGTTCCTGTCTACTCCCATCCTAACACAACTAAACACGGTGGCATACCAACCCCACCAAAACAGCCACCAACACCACCATCACAGCCAGCATAACCCGGATCCGCGTCTCCATCCGGCCGATCATCCACTGGGAGTATGAGCACTCCCTCTTCAGCTGCGAAATCGCATACTGGTGGTCCAGTATGCAGTCCCCCAGGAACATTCGCCTCTGCACACCCATTGTCAAAGCGGCGGAGTGCTCATTCACCTGCTCGGTGAGCACTCGAAGCCATGCCGCCGCGTCCCTTTCCTGCCTAGGGAGACCCCACACAGGTGGAGTCACAGGCTCGGGCTGGGAGCGGGAGGACTCGCCCCTGCGGGTAGCAGGTTTGGGTGGGGGCGAGGTAGGTGGGACATGTGGGACACTGATCCGCGCTGTGAGGCGGGGTCCGAATCCGGGCGGAACAAGGATGGCCTGTGGTGCGAGCGGTGTAGGAGATCTGACAATCCTGACTGGGGAGGACTGGCCAGAGCTCCTACGACTAGCCTCGCTAGGCTCAGAGCTGGATGATACGCGTAGGCTCCTAGAGTTCCCGGAGCTGACTTCCTCCGGGTCCTCCTCCACCGACGAACTAGGAGTCCTCGACATTCTTTCCTGCACACAAGTTAACAAACATATAGTTCTTTCCATAGTGTAAATCATTAACCAATTAATATGCACTTACTTATACAACTTGACCACATAACAATATTATCATATATTTGCACATATGTTGCCAATTTTACCTATTAAAGTCCCCCGTGACTTCCCCTGAATTCCCTCGTGCGGACAAGTCTGTTATTATGTTCCGGACCATAATAACTCACTTGTCCATCCAAGTTCATCCAGACCTTGTCACAATAAATTATTAGTTGATATTCAGATCTCATAACACTTGAGCTACTGGTTATATTTTAGGTATCTTTTAAAGACATCCTAATTCTTTATAACCAATGGCTCTGATACCAAGTTCTGTAACACCCCGTCACCGCAGCGGAAACGTAAACGGGATGCAACAGACACATCTGATATCAACAGCATTGCTTATAAAGAAAACACCACTACAATAATTTAAACATATTACATTGTTCCGAGTTTCGTTACCGACTAGGCGTTATCACATAAGTTTTACCAATAGTATGTTAACATGTTTAATACAAAATATAGACCCTTAAGCTTCCACAAAATAGCACACATCATCAAGCACGTATCACTCATTCCAATTTGGGTGTACCTAGAAAGCATGTAAAGAAAACGGGTCAACTACGAATAGTTGGTGAGTTTCACTAATTTTAAATAAACCATGACAAATCATTTTAATAATCATAAATTAATGATGTAATTATGCTGAGCCTACAAGTGAAAACTCTGTTAACCCAGAAACACATTTAATAACCTCTGGGGACACTGTTAACCCAGAAACACATTTAATAACCTCTGGGGAAACTGTTAACCCAGAAACACATTTAATAACCTCTGGGGACACTGTTAACCCAGAAATACATTTAACAACCTCTGGGGACACTGTTAACCCAGAAATACATTTAATAACCTCTGGGGACACTGTTAACCCAGAACACTGTTTCGGGCCTTACAATATTAGCAACTCAGACAATTACCATCTTGATACATTACCGTACGATTCCCGTACAATAAACATTATATAATACATTCATTTCCATGCGATCGGCATGTACTTAAACACTTTGATAAAAACATGCTTTCCGCCCCGGGAAAATATTTAAATCAGTTCAGTAAAAAGGGGCTCGTGAAACTCACCTTTTTGTGAGCAAAGATGTAATACTGTGCACAGCTACCGGTCCGGATCTGTAATACGATCCCTAAGTCGTTACTACACAATTTCTATTAATATAACTTAAATTCGTGTTAACCGGTACGTCTGGGGGCACTGTTAACCCAGTACCGTACACGATCCGGGGACAATGTTAACCCCGAAACACTTCTCAGGACTTAGATTGTGATATCACTTAGAGTTCTTTAGTCATATTTACTATTAGTTTGTTTTCTCGTTTTGCGTGCCTAGCACGGTTAACCGTCTTTATGTTTTCAAATATGAGTTTGGTCACATACGACCCGAAAATAGTTGTTACTGATATTTTAATTAAAGTGGTGAAATTAGAGCTCGGTTTAGACACCCCGTTTGGCCGCGGGGCCCGTTTCCGTCTTTAGCATACCGGAAACTGCTAAATCGGGTAAAATTACCCAAATCATCCGAATTACTTTCGGATGATTTATTTTTACTTGATTAACTTAGTTTCATGAAAATAGTCCATTTTTAGGGTTTTTATACACCAGTCAGCTCGCTTAGGCGAACTTTGCTGGTTTACGCGTTTTAAGCTTTAAAAGTTTGTTTTTATGTTCTGTTTAGCACAAATAATTATCCGTTTAGTCTCGGATCTTGAAATTTTGCACAAATCAGTTTTTGACAGTAAGGAATTTTATAAAAATATTTCCAGAATTAATTTTTATATTTAACATTTATTTATCTATTTTTAAACGTCATTTAAACACCAAATATGTCGAAAATACCAAACGACCTTAGAAAAATCCCAAATTTTTCTGGGATGACTCCTGCCATCCACATAGTTCCCAGTAATTTTTACGGAACCAAAAACTCATTTTTCATGCCATTTTCACCAAAACCGAGCTAGAAAACCCTAGAACTCGTTTTACCGAAAAGCCTACTTAGACTTCTCCAATGGACCTGAAATTTTGTGTGTGACTTTTATATGTTATAAAAAGCTTATCTGAATTTTTTTCCAGAATTTTTCATGAAGTTTAGCTATTTTTCACCATTTTTAGCCAAAACCGAGCTTTAAATTCACCAAATATTCATCCTTTATCCAAAAATTACCAAAATTTTACAGATCTCATATTTTCATGTGTAGATCATCTCTGTGAAATTTCATGACCCAACTCTAAGTCTACCACAATCTGTCCAAATCACACAAATCATACGAAAAACCGAACTACCTTGTGTTTCTAGCTTTAGATCGCAAAGATCTTGCTTTCTAGCCTTTGCTAGCAACTAGATATAACACCTACAAGCACAATAACACCACACCAAGCAAGTTATACCCACAATCAAGCCATTCCTTTCATGGTTTCGGTTAAGACATCAAAACAAAGATTTTAACCGTAAAAATTCGTTTTTGACTCTTTTAACTCCTTTCTTGGACCAAGATCCCTTGTATAACTTGTATACATCACTTGATCATGCAAGAATCGGTTTCATCTCGGGTTTTCACCCATTTTTCACTTGAAACCTCATTTTCTCAAGATTTTGGAATTAAAAACCAAGATTAAACCATAATAATATGTTTATACCTTATGATTCTTGCTTAAAAACTTGGGTTTTTGGATGAATGTTGAAGAGTGTTGAGAGAAATGTGGAGTTGGAGTGTTAAAAAAAGAAAATGATATGTGTGTGTGCACCAAATGGACCGATCGGTCCATGTATGGTGTGGGGTGGGGCCCACATCTCAAACCTTGGCCACACATTCGGATTGTGTAATCCGGATAATGTTGTGGATAATCTGGTTCAGTTCGTTTTTCGGTTAAACACTTAATTCGGCTTAAAACGAGGCTAAAACGGTCGTTTTTCGGCTAAAAAATAAAATTTATATAAAACCGATTTAAAAACTTTAAAAACTTAAACCATGACATTTATTGACTCAACACATGATATTTTCGGTCATTGTACATCTTTTTCGGCTTGATCGGTCTTCTCTTGCTTGGTTTGATGTTAAAGGTTTCGTTTATCGTACCGACGTACCAATAAATCGAAATCCTTTTTCTATGCTATAATTCACTTATCCCGTAGCCTTAATACTTCGTAAACCTTACTAAACATCATATATTTCGTCTATAATGTAATCCCCGATTCGATCGGGTTTCAATAATCGTTCATCGGTTAATCGTAATTCCAATACGACTAGCTGTACATTCGAGTATAATTCATACTTGTTAATCTTATATACTCGTATAAACACATTATAATTTATATATTCAGTATTAAATAACACATAAATGGTATATTCCGGCTAGGGTATACCTGAATTTGCCGGAATCGTTACAGTTAAGCTTGATCCTTCTGTTGGTTCAGTCGGTGCAGCTTGCTGTTTGAACAATTGAGGATATTTCTTTATCATTTCGCTCTCACGTTCCCATGTGAATTTAGGTCCTCGTCTTGAATCCCACTTAACTTTGACAATAGGGATACGACTGTGTCTAAGCTTCTTTTCCGGACGGTCCATTATTTCTAAGGGTTCTTCGATGAAGTGAAGCTTTTCTTCTACACCAACCTCTTCGTGAGGTATTATAAGGGAATCATCTACCAAACATTTTTTCAAGTTTGATACATGAAAAGTGTCATGAATACCACTAAGTTCTTCAGGTAACTCAAGTCGATAAGCCACTGGACCAATTCGCTCTACGAGTTTGAATGGCCGAATAAACCTAGGGCTTATTTTACCCTTCTTTCCGAAGCGAATTATGCCTTTCCAAGGCAAAACTTTTAGTAGTACTTTATCTCCAACATCAAATTCTAATGGTTTTCGCCTAGTGTCAGAGTAACTCTTTTGACGATACCTAGCAGCTACGAGCCTGTCTTTTATTTTTATGATTTTGTCGGTTGTTTCTTGAATTAATTCGGGGCCTGTTAGCTGGTTATCACCAACCTCTTCCCAACACACAGGAGATCTACATTTTCTTCCATACAAAGCCTCAAATGGGGCGGCTTTGATGCTATTTTGATAGCTATTGTTATAGAAACACTCAGCTAAAGGAAGGTGGGTATCCCAGCATCCACCAAAGTCTAATACGCATGCTCTCAACATATCTTCCAATGTCTGAATTGTTCGTTCACTTTGATCACGGTCTGAGGGTGATATGCGGTACATAGATCTAAACGGTTTCTTAAGGCTTGCTAGAATGTTTTCAAAATCGTGATGTAAATCGACTATCACGATCGGATATTATCGACATGGGTATTCCATGTCTCGTCACAATTTCATCCACATAAAGCTTAGCTAATCGTTCCATGGTGTAATCCTCTCGAATAGCTAAGAAGTGAGCAGACTTTGTCAAGCGATCGACTATTACCCAAATGGCATCATACCCTTTTGACGTTCTTGGTAACTTTGTGATGAAATCCATGGCGATTCCTTCCCATTTCCATTCAGGAATCTCGGGTTGTTGAAGTAGACCAGAGGGCTTTTGCTGCTCTGCTTTTACTCTTGAACAAGTCAAGCAATTTCCAATATAGGTGGCAGTGTCTTTCTTCATTTTAGGCCACCAATATTTCTCCTTAAGACTCATATACATCTTATAATTTCCCGAGTGAATTGACTACCTAGATTTGTGGGCTTCATCCATGATTATCATACGTAGGTTGCATGTACAGGAATCCATACTCGGTTATTAAAACTCAATATACCCTCTTTGTTGGAAACTAACCTCTTTTCCATACCATTATGTTCTTCTCCCTTGAGATTGGCTTTTTTAATAGCTTCTCTTTGTGCGCTTTGAATTTGAGGTACCAAGTTTGTTTACACAGCCATTCGTAGGGCTTGGACTCTATGTGGCTTATCTCGTTCCTTTCTACTCAAAGCGTCTGCAACAATATTAGTTTTACCCAGATGATATTTTATTTCGCAATCATAGTCATTCATTTATTCCCCCCATCTCCTTTGCCTCATATTTAGCATCTTTTGGTCAAATATGTGTTGAAGGCTCTTATGGTCGGTGTAAATGATACACTTTGTTCCGTATAGATAATGCCTCCAGATTTTAAGTGCGAATATAACGGCTCCTAATTCCAGGTCATGGATTGTGTAGTTCTTTTCATGAATCTTAAGTTGTCGTGACGCGTAGGCGATCACTTTATTTTTCTGCATCAAAACACACCCAAGTCCTTGTCGTGAAGCGTCACAATAGACTAGGAAATCGTCCATCCCTTTGGATAAGGACAGAATAGGTGCGGTACACAACTTTTGCTTCAAGGTTTCAAAAGCTTCTTGCTGCTTTACTCCCCATTCAAACTTGGCCTTTTCTGGGTTAAAGATGTTAGCGGTTAAGCAATCTTGGAAAAGTTCTCAATGAAACGTCAATAGTATCCGGCTAAACCCAAGAATTGTCTAATCTCAGTGAGTGTTTTTGGAGCTTCCCACTGCTTGACTGCTTCAATCTTTGTTGGGTCAACCTGAATTCCTTTTTCACTCACGACGTGTCCAAGGAATTGTATTTCACGCATCCAAAACTCGCATTTGGAAAACTTAGCATAAAGTTGTTCACTCCTAAGCAGCTCCAAAATCAACCTTAAGTGTTGCTCATGTTCTTCTTTGCTTCGTGAATAGATCAAGATGTCATCTATGAAAACAATCACAAATTTATCTAGGTATGGTTTACAAACTCTGTTCATGAGATCAATGAAAATTGCTGGTGCGTTTTTTAAACCAAAGGGCATTACTAGGAACTCGTAGTGCCCATACCTAGTCCTAAAAGCAGTTTTAGGCACATCTTCTTCTTTAATTCTTAGTTGATGGTATCCTGATCTTAGGTCTATTTTTGAAAAATAGCTCGATCCTAGCAATTGGTCGAACAAATCGTAAATCAGGGGTAAAGGATACCGGTTTTTCACCGTAACTTTGTTCAGATCCCGACAGTCAATGCACATTCTCAATGTGCTGTCCGTTTTCTTGACAAACAACACGGGTGCTCCCCATGGGGAAAAGCTTGGCCTAATGAATCCTCTTTCCATAAGTTCCTGTAATTGCGTCATTAGTTCTTGCATTTCCGATGGTGCAAGTCGATAGGGCGACTTTGCAACAGGTGTTGCTCCCGGTACCAAGTCAATTCGAAATTCGACTTGTCTAGGTGGTGGTAGCCCAGGTAGTTCGTCAGGGAATACATCATGAAAATCCGCTACGGTTGGTACATCTTCAATTTGCCTTTCCTCCACTTCCGCGTTCATGACATATGCTAGGTATGTTGTACACCCCTTTCGCACAAGTTTTTTGCCTTCATGCAATAAATGATGTTCGAGGTTTCTTTTGATCTTTCACCATGGATGGTAAGCACCTTCTCATCAGGTATTGGAATCCTTACTAACCTCTTATCACATACTATCTCGACTCTATTTTGAGATAACCAATCCATACCCACAACGGCGTCAAAACCTCCTAATTGTAGGGGCATTAAATTTATGGGAAAAGGATGGTCATCTAATTCCAAGGTACAGTTATTGATTATTTCATGTGCTTCCATGGTTTTACCATCGGCTATTCTATAATATAGGCGTTGGGTAATTTAGATGAATCTAATTCTATTCTAGGCCTAAAGTTTGTGGATACAAAACTTTTGCTCGCACCAGTATCGAATAGAATAAAAGCATAATGGTTGTTTATTAAAAACGTACCGGTTACAACATCAGGCTCCTCTCTAGCTTCCTCGGCATTCATCACGAACGCTCTTCCTTTTGGCCGACCCACAGTGGCCCTTGTCTCTTTCAGCTTCGGGCATTCAGGTCGCATATGATCAGCACTTCCACATAAGTGGCACCTAGGAGGGGCTTTGGATCTGGCCTTACAATCTGTTGCCACATGGCCTGTACGGTTGCACTTGTAGCACACATTTGTTTTACAGTCTCCCACATGATGCTTGTTGCATTTGTTGCACAGTGGATAGTTACCTAAATACGGCCTCTTGGAATTGTCGTTATTTCCTTTAAACAATCCACCCACCTGGTTTTTACCAAACTTCCCACTTCCTGGGTTTCCTCCTTGTTTAAAACCAGAACTTCCCCCGGATTGCCCCACCAACTTACCACTTGAATTCTTGTTAGGTGACCTATAGTCATCCCATTTCCTCTTAGTCCCAAAGTTATCACTTCCTTTAGCTCCATCACATCGGATCATTTCATCAGTAAGCGTGCCAGCTATTTCAACTGCCTCTTGATATGTTGGTGGCTTAGCAGCTTTTACCATGCCTCTAATTCTTGGTATCAATCCCCAAACATACCTGCCGATTCTCTTGGATTCTGGGGTCACTAGATGGGGTACTAGCCTTGATAGCTCATTGAAACGGTTAGTGTATTCCATATGAGCGGTGCCTTTCATTTCCAACTTTAAAAACTCGGACTCCATTTTGTCCATATCATTTGCAGGACAGTACTTCTCGATCATCAGTTTCTTGAATTCTTCCCAAGTCATATGGTTAGTGTCATTTCTGCCTCGAGTATGTAGGAGCATGTTCCACCATGCTAGGGAGCCATCTTTGAGTGAGTGAGTGACGAATCGAACCTTATCTTCCTCTAAGCAGTTGCTGATATCCAAGATTGCTTCCATTTCTTCTAGCCAACGAATGGTTCCTGTTGCACCTTCATTTCCAAAGTAGTCACTTGGTTTACAAGCTATGAATGACTTGTAATTGCACCCAACCCTTGCACTACCAGTTCCCAAGTTGGCTTCATCGTTATCATTATTCACTACACCCCTCCTCCGTTCATATTGCCACCATTTCCCCCAACAGGGTTTCGTCACGGTTTTCCAGATTTCAGGCAGCATTCACATGTGCGGTAATGGTTGGTAGCGCATTTGCAATTGCTTCAGCAATGAGTTGTTGGAGTCGCGCCTCAGAGTTGTCATTTGTAGTGTTGTTGGTATTACCAGTAGTGTTATTAGCGTTACCAGTAGTGGTGTTACGGGTAGTGTTGTTGGTGTTACCGGCAGTAGTGTTGTTAGTGTTACCAGTAGTGGTGTTACGGGTAGTGTTGTTGGTGTTACCGATAGTAGTGTTGTTTGTGTTGCCGGTAGTGTCGTTGGTTCGGTTTGCAGGGGTTCGGACTTGACGACCAGAACGGGTTGTTGTTGCACGTGGCGTTACACCGCCTCTAGGTGCTCGGGTACGTCCTCGTCTAGTTCCTCTTGCCATTGCAATAAATAACCCATTTATTTTATTATTAACTCATTATATTAAAGATATACTTAGTATTTGCATATATATATATACATATATATATATATGTGTATATATAGTTACATGTACACATATATGAACGTTTTACGAAATTTGTGTTATATATTTATATAAATATATATAAAAATATATATATATATATATATATGTATATATATGTATGTGTATATATATATATATTGCCCCTTTTATATATATATATAATGATGATGATAATACGATAATAATAATAATAATAGTAATAATAATAATGATAATAACAATAATAATAATAATTATTATTTACAAGTTTATGCAGGAAGCTAAGATATAAGCAAGGAGATATGATAATAATACCAAGAACCTTACTAGTACAAAATTTGACATGGGCTAAACGCCCTATGTCGATACATAAAGCTGAAAAAGGAAGTCATTTGACACTAGTGACATGCCACTAAGTGTCAATTATTACAACAAAAAAAAAACCAACATAAGTAAAACTTACTTATGTGGTTACATTACAAAATAAATGCAAACTATCGTAAGGTGGGGTCTTCAGTGGTGGCGGTGATAACGTTTACCCCGAAGTGCACGGTCAGCAAACGCCCTGATGCTTCTCAAGGCCCTGTGAAATCTTCCAGCTCTAGCACGCTTTTCATCCCGCTCCGCTACAACTCTTCATCCCGTCGTATGGGAGATCTTGTCGCATCGGTGGAGGTTCGTTTATGAGCAGTGGCCCTGAAAAATACTCCCGTCCATTCATCGGAAAGTGTTGTGAAGCGCTAGAGTGTCTTGCCGCCATTAAGTAGGGGTCCTCATACCTTTGCGAATACCCAAGGTGCACGCTATGTCGAGCCATAATACCCTGCTCAACGGGTTCTTGATACGGGAACGGGGCTACGGGGTTACTTGGCGGTATAAATGCTCCAGCCCACTCCCTTTCCTGTTCCTCCCACACTGGCCGGGTAGACATACGAGCGGTGCGGCGAGCGCGTGGGGCTACTCCAGTTGATGGACCAATATGGTCGTCCTCCTTTACCGTCTCCCATGATCCATACGACTCTATGGTCGGCTCCGATTCAGTAGGTGCCCACTTCTCAGGGGCTGGAATATAGTCGCTTGGTCTAAGCGCAGGTGGATAGTCTCTGGCTTCCACGGGTCTTGAGGGTCCTGCTCCCAAGTCAAAGGGTTGAGCCATCACATACGCTCCTTGCTCCATTGAGTAAGTTGGGAAAATTTGTCTTCCTGGTGAGTCTTCGATGATAATGGCTTTTCCACGATCATCTTCATTCAGGATGGCTTTTCCACGATCGTTATTTCCTGCCATTTCTTAACTATTTTGACAAATAATGCGTATATAGATGTTAGTACAAATATGTTTCAAAACGTATATAACTATGTGTGTGTTTACTAAATACCCTAAGTGTGAACTTAATGATGCGTTATCCTATATATTTTAAGTGTGGTTAAAGCTTGGGTATCTTAAGTTTTTAAGAACCCAATTCGCTGAAACCGTTGGCTCTGATACCAATATGTCACAGCCTGACTAGGGGGTTAGTTGTGACGACCGGTATCAACCAAACTCAGCGGAAAATAATAAAATTATTACAATATTAAGTGTCTTGGTCCCAAATACAACAAATAGAAAACGAAATATAAAGTTTACAACGAAACGAACTATTCATAAATCTAGTCTATTTATTCTTCTAGCTTCATTTCTATTTGTAACTTCGTTCTGCATCGTTCCTAAGTGCGTCACTCCTCAGTTATACCTGAAAATACATACTCAAAATATGTCAACAATATGTTGGTGAGAACATGGGTTTAAGACACATGACACAAATAAATATGGTGCATATTAAACAAGTTCACAATCAAACCTGAGTTCACGACCCGTGAACATCTAAAATAAATACCCCTTATTGTTATGGGTCAAATTACGCTTATGTCTGCCCAACATAAGTTACAAATGGCGCGGATATATGTCACAAGATATACATTTTATCATTCAGCGGGTGGTCGTCCAATGATGTAGGCCCACTGTGTGCGGGGGTCTCCCCGATAGTACTACCCATATATCCCGTGGCTCCTTTCGGAGTTAATGATTGTGCTAAAAAGTCGGGGATTGTTTAAGGAAGCTAAATCGGTCCTGATTAATAATACGCCAAAATGATTTATGAAAATATTTAGGAGTATGTATTCCATGTCCCAAAAAGTTTTAAGTAAATAGTTGAAAAGTGGGATCACATGAACTCACCTCTTAAAGACTTGATTACAATGCGTATCTTGTAAGCTTCATAGATTAGGACCCTATATTATATCATTGTGTTACAACATAGATTATATGAGAATCTACTCTAGTTGGGTTTGTGTCCTAGCTTGGTTTCGAGCCACATGCCAAAGACCTTTATGTTAATTATTAATCTTAAATTCGTGCTTTTATAATATTTGTAACTTTACAAATAATAATAACTTTTCTTTTAAGGTTTAAATATATATGCACATCTTAATTTTTATATTTTTCAAAATCAAATTTTAATAGTTTGTTTTAGTGGTTTTTAGCTTGTCGGTTTTAACTAATTGTCACTTCCTAAAGGATTAATTGATAAACTGAAATTTATAATTATAACAAGACTATATTAACTTATTTTTGGTTTTATATTACTGTAAATATATATATTTTTATATTTTTTTGTTTATTTACCATTTTTTCTTAAAATTCCTATTTTCAAATTTTAAATGGTAAATAAATAAAAAATACTTAAGTTTAAGGTATTTATTATAATATTTCGTTTTTATACAGAGTACTATGTCAAATATATATTCATATGTGTTTTAATATTTATTTTCTGTAATTTATAATTTTTATGTAAATGAGTCACTTTTTAAAGCCTATAATTGGTAAATGTATGTATAACGTATAAAATAAATTTTTATGGTTAATATACAGTATATATATAATAAAAATTATTAGTTAAATTATTTGGTCAATTTTTAATGGTAAGGTTATTTTAGTCATTTCTATGGTTATTTAGAGTGTATTTTCATAAACATTACAAGATTAAGACCTGCACCCCATTAACTATTTTTCCCGTGTTTAGAATAATATATTTAGTGTTTTTGTAAATTTTTATAATTTTTGGAGATGTCTAACTATTTAATCCGTTTATTGACATTAAAACTTGTTTTAAATTGCACGGGTGTATAGAAAGAGATTTTCGAGTGATTCTTTTTGTAAAAGTACCTGGTTTGGAACTAAGTTTACTGGAAAAATCGGGTTCTGCAGTTTATTTGATAAAAATCCAGTTTTTTGAATTATTTTTGTTTGTGAGCTCGTTTTCAACGGTTTGTAGTTAAATTTGCGATTTCAATCGAGTTTCCAGTCATGAGTTGACACGAGTAGGGTGAACAAAGTTTGGTTACTGTATTATTAGAGTTTTTTTTAGGCACTGGTCATATGGGGTATCACCCGTGCCTAATTAGTGTGTAAAACTCGAAATTAACGTTGTAAATATGAAGTTTCGGTATTGTTTTTGTGTACCTTTGAGTTGGGGCTGATAATACGCACGAGTGGATGACCTTAAGATTTCCAGAGACCTGAGATCATGTTGGCATAATAACATTTTAGGAATGACAACAGTTGGTTGATTTCATATGTGGAAACAAAAAAGTATTTGGGTTTCGGTTTACCATTTGGGTTTAATCTAGAACTGTTTGGGGTTTGATTTTTGAAAGGTTTCTGGCCAGCAAATACAGCAGCACTGATCTGGGAAAACATAGGGTTCATCAATGATTATAGAATTGAGAATTAGGGTGAATATTAGACAATAGATGAAGGTTAATTTCACATGTCTACCTTGATCAAATGTGATGAATACTTTACTTCTCTTCAAGGCTGGGTATATTGTCCTCAGGGAAGCTTCAAGGGACTAATTACCCTTTTAATTTCAGAGAGAAAATATGGGGTTTGATGGGTGGATGAGTGATGAATATTATCATCAATAGGGAATGATTTATAAAGGAAGAGAATCCATGGATGCAAATCTTGAAAGTCTTTGTATGGGATTTGATTGGTTGGAGGATTAGAGGTTGACCTTGGAATTCTGAAGATTATGGAAGATACGATGGATTTTGGGAAGATGTTATAGACAATTGATCTTTGTTGATTCTCTAGGAGATTTTTGTAGGTTCTAGGGTTTGACTTTGGAGAAGATAAACGTAGGATTTTTAGGGAGTTAAAGATTTTGTAGAATTCATATGGTGATTTTATTTATATATTTAGTTTCTATTGAGATAAGGATTTGGCTTTTAAATATGTAAATACTTGTTTTATAGAGTATATACTAAAGAAAGAAAGAAAATAATATATATGTGTTTATACACACTCCCATATGGATTTACGTTTCTTATGGTGTAGATTTAGGTTTTTAAACTTTTAGTTGGTGTAAAGTCACTAAGGTAGTTATATTGATTTATATGTGGTAATCTTTTAGACCTTGTGGTGTTATTTTAATGTGTAATAAATTTTATTATTATAAAGTGGTAGCTGAAACATGGTTCCCTTATGATGGCTAAACCGCTTGTTAAATCATACGGTATCGATTTAGAATTGTATGTTTGTATTATTTGAATTTGGGTTTGATTGATATGGTATTTGGCATGTTGAGCTCAAGCTTAATAAACCCTTGAGGAGTTAGGCTCGTTGAGCCTTTTCTGTAACCATCTTATAGTTGTCCTAAGTCATGTTTGTATACGATACTTTGTTGCTATAAAAATAAAAAAAATTGGCTCTAAAATTGGGGTTGTTACAGCACAAGACCACCACATCTATCTATTATCTTTCAATTACAATTGTTCATCACGTTATTGATTTTTAATCGAAACGAACTCTCCACATCAGTCTAAATATCGTTTAAGAGTGAATACATGTTGTAGATCGATCCTGAACCGAGCTCGTTTATCACCATTCGACACGCTTCCGCACCGAGGCTTGGTTCTGTCAGTTGGTATTAGAGGGAGGTTACCGAATCGTTCAGACTAACTGCTGAATTTGATTCAATTCGTTCTTGAATCCCCATGGATGTTAAACTTAGATGTTCGTTGAAGTTTTTTGGGTTTTTGCATGGATTTGGATGAAATTTGATGATTTGAAGATGTTTTCTGTGAATTGATGTTTGTGTTGATGATTAGTTTGGAGATTCAACATCAATTTCACGTCTACAGGTACAGCTTCGTCCAAATCTATTGATTTCGGTTCGTTTTAAGTCGAACACATTTAGGGAAATTGATGAGATGTTGATAGAATGTTTATTTGGAGATTATATGATAAGATTTCGTTGATAAATTTCGTGTATCAAGTGTTAGTTTCAGATTTGAGGCCTTGTGTTCGTCTTTGTCAAAATTGGGGAAAATTAAAATTCAAGTTTTGTTGATCAATTTGAAGGATAATTTATGATTGTTGATGAATTTTGATGTGGTTTGAAGTGAGATTAGTGATCTATTTTAGATGTTACTGTAATTCGTGAACAGATAGCATGTCCCGAGTAGACAATCGTTATTACAATTGCTGATATGTTCGAGTATATATTGAATATGTGTTCGAGTTGTTGTTTCAGTTTGCGAATATGTTGTGTCACGCTGCTGATTTGTTAGTTCACGAGCAGATTATGAAGAAAACTCGCGAATTGATATGTGTTTGCAGCTGATATTATCTCACGAGTAATTGTTATGGTTGCTACAATAACTGTCCCAAACACTTCAGAATCCGAACAAAATTATTGCTGCTGGAATTTTTAATTCATGAACAAATAGACTGCTTTTGTTTAGTAACAAGGGCAGATTGGTAATTACATGTGCTTCAGGAGAAAAATCATTGCAGATTTCAGAAAGGGTGCAACAGAGGTATTATGGTAATATTGCACCTGGTTTATGAGGACATTCTAGTAAACTTTACAAACTGATGATATGCTGATTTGTAACAAGTTGGTGATATAAAATTTGTTTATGAGCTGCTGCAAGGGCCAAGTTTGGTACAAGTCTTCATTCGAACTTATCCGTTGAATTTTTGAACATGTGCTCTAAATGAAAGATGTTTGCTCAAGTATGATTGACTGTTTGGACGTGAATTTTCTGGTCAACTCGACTTTTGACTGTGTCGGGGCAATGCGGTGTATTTTTGTCATTTTTGAGCAAAAATTGGGCAAAATTCACCAAAATTTCACAACTTCAACAAGGTGCTTACAAGAACAAGATGGTTGATTTTTCCGGTTTATTTCAAGAGTTGACAAAGTCGAATGTCAACTTTCAACCACAAAAGTATCATTTTAATTCGTTTATTTCGAATTTTATCAACAATTCTTGACAGGGATGGTCAAGATTGTTAAAATTGAAGAGTTTCTGTTTTCACCCGCACTTGATATGAAGACACGTTTTTAAAAGAAAATTGCAACGAAATATGGGGAGTAAAATTCTCTGAATTCATTGCAAATTGGTTGCTTCAAATCAAATAAAAGACGCAAGTTAAGGAAAAGTTGATCAAGATAAATAATCCAAGGTTTTTCAAAGATGTGGAGGATCTTGATGATGTAATCATATGGAATCTGCTGTCTCAACATCCACACCACAAACGGGAAAAATTGAAGATTATATGATGATCACATTGAGTGTATTTCCTTTTATGATGACCTTGTTACTTGATGTTGATCATTGAAGTTCAAATCCGCTTAAAGTGAGGGGGAGAATTTAAATGAAATAAAACGGGTTATGAAGTAATCATGAAAATAATTCGATGGCATCGGTCTAAGGGGAGATTTTGGATCTTATATTTTAGACCGACGCATCGAATTAATATGTGGGTGAAAATATATTTCGTTAGTCTTATCCAAGAGGTGGATAGAGTGAATACCAAGGCACAAGACCATTACAAATAGATGATTAGGTCATGTGTTTTATTTTTATGTGTTTTTATTTGAGGGTTTGCCCCCAGGGAAGAGCTCTCCCTGGGTGGCCGAGCATTTCTGATTATGTATGTATGTATGTATGTATGTATGTATGTATGTATGTATGTATGTATGTATGTATGTATGAGTTTTCTTCAAGAAAATCATTTTGTTAATGAAATCATACTACTACATCTATCTGTTGTGTTTCAATTTCAATTGTTCATCATATTATTGATTGTTAATTGAAATGAACTCTCCACATCCGTCTAAATATCGTTCAACAGTGAATACATATTGTAGATCGATCCTGAACCGAGCTCGTTTATCACCGTCCGACACACTTTCGCACCGGGCTTCGGTTCTGTCAAGATCAGAAGATTCATCACCCAATTCTAACACATCTCTTAAAACTTGTTCTGAAATGACGATCTCCATTTTTTTCACCACTGACTTGATGCATTCTCCTTCTAACTTTGCGTTCTTCTAGAACTTCTCAACAAGCTCCTTGATTATTGCCGTGTTTGTTGTAATTGCTTTAAAGATCTTCGATATTTTAAGGTACGGTAATATAACACGAAACGGTTTCATTATCAGATTCTTCCAAGAAAGCACATATATTGTGATTAGCATCAAAATATTTTATTTTAACCAGCTACACAAACAACAAACAAACAAATCATCATGTTAGTAAAATTTTTAAATCTGAAAATATTCTAAGTGAAGTATTCCGTATAAGTATAAGTATGAATATGAACGGATAAGTCTCTGTGTACGTATAAGTGTTTAATAGTGTGTAAGTCTATATACAAGAGGGTAAGAACATATCAGCGTATAACCATGTCTAAGTATGACAAACGGATAAGACTTGATCAGCGTATATGTGAATACACACGTATAAGTCCACATCACGTATAAGATCAAATCAGTGTGTAAGCATGTTAGTGCATGGTTTGGTGACTGGTGATTTGCAGTTAAAGTATTCAAGGTTAAAAGTATTCGATAGCTACGTAAAAGGGGGTGTCTGTTAGTGTACGAAATTGTTGTCCGTAGCATTCGAATAAGTTATACATATATAGATTTTTTATTTATTGTAAATGGCTCATTCACTATGGTTTGTATAGCGAATGAGGTACATTCGTTAGTAATCTAGGCTAGTTCGTTAATGTATCAGTCCATTCGTTATGGAAGCATAACGAATGAGGACTAGTTCGTTAAGTTATTACCATTCGTCATGGAATGTTGACGAATGGAGTCTAATTCTTTATGGAGGCATAACGAATTAGAGTTAACTTAACGAATGGAGCATGTGGCCTATAAATAGGTGGTTTCATGCTCATAATTAAGTGAGATCACACATATGAGAGGTGTGAGATCCTATCTATTATTTATCCTCTCCATAACTTATTATGTAATTATTCATTATTTATCAATAAACCATATTTAAAGTATTCATGTTCGTATCATATAATCGATGTATCGACGCGGCTAGATACATGGCAGGTCTCCACAAAGCATAAACACACGTGTAACTATGAGCATATAAGTTCACAATTAATAATTCAATGTATAAGACTTTAGAGCTTATACGCCGTATAAGTCTAGAAGACTTATACGCCGTATAAGTTCAAAATATTATGCGTTCATTCCTAAAAACTAAGTCAAGAACAATCTGTCAATGATAATCAAGCCAACATGGTCCCTTGGGTTCGGAATAACATGGATAAACATTTACTAACTAAATCCCTATGTCCACAGTTCAAAATCAAGTCCAATTAAGTCCAATTGTATTCGGCACTATTCATCGACAATAAACACCTCAGATCTATCATTCTAGAACAATTTTATACCTTTACAACTTCAAGTAGTGTGTGGATCAACCACAAGGAATCACATATGTTAATTATAAACACGATATACGGACAAATGATTTTGATAATGAGCAGCGTGTATGTTCTTCAGAGAAAGCGTATAAGTTGCACATAATAAACTTAGCGTATAACATGTTATTTATATGGGACACTTACACGCCAGTATAAGTAGACTTATACATCGTATAGTCTGTTAGACTTATACATCGTATAAGTTAAGTACTTATACGTTTTTTAAATTCAACAATGTTTAACTTGACAAATTTCACACAAACGACCCCGATCAAGTCCAAATTAATGACCTTGATGAATCATTTTGAATATTTTTATCACCATTTTGAAACAATTTTGATTTTTGTAGAACCAATTTCACATTTTTGAACTTAATCAAGTCCAACTTAATGACCTTGACCAATTCATTTGAACATTTAAATCCCCAACACTGAATATTTTTGCCAAAATCAATCACTCAATTCCGATTCTCGGATATCCAGACCCGAATCATCATTCACCAAAATCGAAAATAAAGCATAATTGTAAAATCTTTTTGGTTTATAAATGAAAACAAATGTAATCAAAATAAGAACTAATTACAAACATAAGAAACACATTTTTTTGAGTTGAGGAAGGAATCATATTGAGCAATCTGTTCTTCCATCACGGTTTTCAGCTTTATTATGTCTGATGTTAAGTCTATTATGGGTATTGTTGTTCACTTGAACTTTTATAACAAAAGATTCGGAGACATCAGTGATACGATTACGTGTCAATTAAGCACATAATATCAGAAAATGATTAGATTCTAATCTTGATTCAGGCTTAATTTTATTTTTACCATGTAACCCCAACTTGACTTAAACCTTTGAACCAACTGATCAAAACATTAAAAAATTTTAATTTGGCAATCATAGCAACAGTTTTCCACAACAAGGAAAACCCCCGTTATCAAGCAATACACTAAGTTTCTTTTACCAAGGATGAGTATGCACGATTTCATCTGTCGGCTTGCAGACATTGTATCCCCTAGGGTCCGTTTCTTATTGGTATTAAGACGCGCGCAAGGGAGGAGCAATGTATGACTAACAACTTGTTTTGATCATGTCAGTAGGAAAGTTGTACAAAGTACAAAGTGATCAAAGTTTAATGACTTTTTAGGGTTCGCTCTTTTGAGCACGTTTTTAAATATTCACCGAAATGAATACCCAGATGATAAACCGCATAAAGACCTCAATGGCTCCAGAAACCTAGTGCATCCCATCAATACAGGATTTAAGGCCATAAAACCATACACCGTTGAAATGTAGACTGTGTCCTAGACGCTTAAAACACTTTATAAATGCAGACATTTCTAATTCCGATTTCTCATCAACATATCTATTGATAGCAATTTGTTTATCTTTAACGGTATGAGTTAGCATTGAAATTGTTTTCTCATCTTGTTGGATTTTCACCCACAAGCTTTTGTCATATTTTTGAAGTTTGTCAAAAGCTTCTTTAATTCTTTTATAATCTAGAAACATGTTATTGAAATCTGTTTTTAGTGAGGTAATCACAAAATCTCTTTCATCACATGATTCATAATACTGTTTGACATTAGTAGAGAATTTTACCTATCCAGCCATGAATGCATGATTATCAGATTCTACTTCAACATCTTCAATATCAACTGTCGCTGGAACTCCTTTAGCTGGCACACTTTCATCACACATCTCTTCAATCTTTGCAGCTACTTGATCTTCATCATTTACTACACTCTCATCTTCTTCAACATCAATTCCAAAATAAATCTTTCCATGAGGTACTTCCTCGCCATTGAAACAACCTGCAAAACTTTCAAACACATCAGGTGGTAAAAATGATTTAAAGAATTCATTTGGAATAGAATCAAAACTGTTTGGAGATTCTGTTCCCTCAGGATCACATGAAATCTCCTCAGTATTGTTCTCTTGTTCATTAACAACATCAATCATTTCAGCATCAGCTTGATCAACAACAATATCTTCAGTTTCCATATCTTTCTCATATTCACCTGCATTTAAAACACATATGTAAGTCCTTTAAACGTATCTTTCAATGTGATATCAAACAATCTCGTTGTTAAGCGAAAATTAACAAAAGATGATTCAATGTTAAACGATTAAACACACGATGAACACAAGTAGGATGCTTCAAAACACATATATAATACGTTTGGTGCTTAAGCACAATATTACATCGATATCTCGTTCACCACGTTATGAATGACCAACCTTAAAATAACCTAAATACCTTTTATATATATGCACTACACCCAGGCCCAACACAAACAAGAAGCCCACCGAGATCCAAGAGATCCCAGTTTACATATAACCCCAAAACAAAGTGCAAACCAAACTAATATTAGCCCAACAATCTCCCCCATGGTTTGTATCTTCATCTTCAATCGTGCTCAAGAATATTTGTGTCTGCTTCCTTGTAAACGCCAACCCATAGACATGTTCTAATAATCGACCCCACCATACTTGTATACTCTTTGGCAGCAAGATCGAACACTGGATTAGCCATAATCTGAAAAATGCTAAGAATTTTTAATGTTTTTCTCGCCAAATTTCAGCAGATCACGTGGGTCAACAAATCGAAGTTGTCCCTTTCGTAAACGAATAACAGCCGTAGCTGTCTAACCATCATACATCCAGAACTGCAACTACATTTCATCTAAAGTACCATATAGAATTCTAGTAGATTGACGAATGTGAGTTGCCTTCTTAGACCACACTACAACAAAAAGGGCTTTTTAGTACACACAAATACGTCCTAAAATGCTATTTTATAGGACCTTTCATTTAATAGGACCAACGAGAAAAGCGATTCATGTAAAGGGGTCGTAATAAGTCTCGGAACTCAAAAAGCGTCCTGATATCCCAAATAAAAATATGAAACCAATTTTATGGTCGCATAATATATCCATTAACAACCCAAAAAGCGTCACAATAAAAACATATTAGGACACTTTTACAATGTTTTAACATGTGAGTACCCACCTTTAATCTTTTGATACACATACAAGCATTCTTAAAAATTAATTTATAAGACCCTTATGATGTAACATTATATGTACTTTAGTACCAAGAAAAAAGTCCTGATATCCAAATAAGATTATGAAATCAATTTTATGATCACATAATATATTCATTAACAACCCAAAAAGCATCCCAATAAAAATATATTAGGACACTTTTACAATGTTTTGACATGTGCTTACCTAATTGCAAACTTTTGACACACATACAAGTGTCCTTAAAAATTAATTTATAGGACCCTTATGATGGAACATTATAGTACCAAGAAAAGGGTCCTAATATCCCAAACAAGATTATGAAACTACATTTTATTGTCGCATAATATGTCTATGAACAACTTAAACGTCTTAAAAAAACATATTATGACATTTTTACAATACTCTAACGTTTAACAGGACTATTAGTCATTATAAAGTGACTATTATACATAAATGCATGCACTATATAAATATTAACTACAAAACTTGAATATAACCCAAATAACTCCGAATCAACCCGAATAAAATCCAATGCACTAAATATGTTGGCCAGCAACTCGTTTAACTATTTCTTATAAACAGCCCGCTAACTAAATCATCTTGTTTGAGTATAATTAATAATGCAGCAGAAGATTAACCATGTCTTCTAACTTCCACTTAAAATATCAAGAAGTTCCTGCCCCTACCAAAAAGGTCAAAGCCCACATCAAGATAATTTTGAACTATTTATTTATAAATGAATCTATTCTAGTTAAGTTTATCTCTAAATGTCTAACCTGAGTATCGAGCCATTTACTCAAGGCACATATAAGCAATGTATACATGCTTCATTTGATCCCGCATAATCATAAGAGATGCAAACTGCCACATAAACAATCATTTAGCATTCAATATGTAAATCAAATATAAGAAAAGAGAACTCTCAACTTTTATAAAATTACTTAGGATCAACAAACATTTTATTTGTCCACCCAATTACAGGCCCACATACTTACAACCGACTTGTTTACACTCGAAAGCTTATTAGCCGTAGCATATTATTGTCGGTATTCCGATTATATTCCAACACCAATAAAAGTATCAAACTTGACAGGAAACCCGCTCACACAACCCGAATGACACCCCTAGAAATACGTACCTTTGGTTGATCGAGTGCAAACAAATTCACTTCAATCTCATACCGGTCCATGATTTACATTAACCTGCAGGTGCTTATTGAAGTTCAAATAACCTGATTTCATTAGTTTTCAAGAGGTTTTACAATGTTAGTAGCTTTTAAATCTTGATAAAAAAATGATATGGGTCACAACATTTTAAAATCATATACTCTGCCATATAACTAATATTTTTGGAATAAAAAAAATAGATAGAAAGTTCATATATTTTGCAACAATTCCAACTTTACTTTGATTTTCCAGCTCATTTACTTTAAATAAACTATCATGGTAACTAAAAATAGTTACGAATACTACTTAACCATTAAGTATTATTGTAGGTAGAAATAGAACTTATAACGAGACCGAAGATAAAAAAAAGCTCAAGCCCTTTGTTAGTTAATGTAACTGTAAATAAAAGCTTAAGCCCTTTGTTAGATATTGCCTGCAAAACTCATATGTTTATATATTTATAGGTGTATAATAAAATTTAGTACAACTAAAATGAGAAACATGATTACTCTTTAATAATTCCAGTCCTTTTCTTATTTTTGGAGCATTTCAAAGCAAAAACATGTTAAAAAAGAGAAACACAATGTTTAAATATAAGATATGCAGCAGATTTATATTAGTTGGCTACATACAAACACTTTGTTATACAATTGAGTGACACTGTGTAGAAGCAAGAAAAAAACTGGATACATTAGTTTTATACTTCTACATTCTAACAAAATTTGATATAATATTATTTATCACACATAAAAACTAAAAACATTATCTAGTTAACCGTTACTGTAAGCTATTTTGAAGAAACAATTTAAGCCACACTCCGCTCTTTCCCAGCATTATACATATAAATTCAGACTTTCTATTGGAAATTAGACTAATATATTGGACGACACAGAACGTCAATCATATATTATATACATTTATTATGCATATATTAGTTTGAACATCAGTAGCTGGTGTATATATTTAATAGTGTCAAACCTTGTCGCTGTGCATTCTATGGACTGCTTTTGTAACCGAGAGACTGCAGCAGTGGTTTCTTGCTTTCTTGACAAACAGTTTACTTATTATTCTTGATACGAAAGCTTATCTACAAAATTAAAACCATAGGTTAAGCTAAAGATTTACAATTTGTCAAATCAAACTCCCTATAATCTGGAACCTGAAAACACCTAAATTTATATCCATATTGTCCAATATGGTAATGCCACAAGATTTGCACACAAAAGAAACAAAACCCTAAATACCGCATGCACCCTATGGTTGACATATCAAAGAAATACATAACAGAATCAACAAACGCCCTAATAAGTGTATTTCAATTGAACAAAAGCCCGAATCAGAATTGTCATAACACAAAGCCATAATCAATATTGACAAATAAGAATTGTTAAATTGAACCAAAGTAACCAACTCTCTACACTCTCAAATGATACGATATTGAACCAACACAATCAAATGGCTCAAATATTTATGTTTTTGAATGCTTCATAAACCCCAAATATATAATTGATGATATGTTTCGATAAAAACATAGAACTCATATCCTAACTCACTAAAATCGGATTGTTTGAATATTGAAGATGAAGGCAGAATCATATCAATTGAGAGAGAGAGAGGGAGAGAGAGATTGAAACTGATTACGGTTTAAGAGCAGTTTTAATACCAAAACGGCGATAAAAAAAATGGGTTTTTTTAGATAAAATCTACCCACGTAATAAAATTAACAGAGAAAAGAAAATGAGCTTGAGACATCATTTTATTTTATTAGGATAAACTAGTTTTTATCTCACCGTATTACAGGGTTGTTTTATATTATTTTTTTTAATATTTATTTATTTTTTTGTATTTATATTTTTTTATTGTAGGAAAGTTAATAATATACTTATGGTTTGATGATAAATTGTTTGACAAATAAATGAGATGTTATAACTCGGTTTAAAAACTATATGGTTTTGATGAGATCCAAGGCCGTTTATTTCTTTTACTATAAAATTGGTTTTTTAATTATAAATAATATTTATGAAAGTTAATAATATACTTATGGTTTGATGAGACCCAAGACCCGTTTATTTTTTTTACTATCAAATTGGATTTTAATTTAAATAATATATATTTCTTTTTTAAAATAAATAAGATATTAATTTTTAGTATATCCTATTTTATAGGATTTTTACATCAATAATTTGGTGAGAATAATTTTTTATTTATGGATATGTTATAACCCGTTTAAGGATTATCTGGGTTTGGTAAGACCCATACCCACGAATTCGGATCAAATGCATGAGAAGCCTCTATTTAAAAATCAAGCAAATTTGGTGACTCCAAAAAAAGGGGGAGCGACCACATCGCGACACGTAGGATTTTTATGTTTTCGTTTATATATATTATAGATAGATATTATAATTAAATTACCAAAATGGTTAGACGTCATGTAAAGGTTAAAATTATAAGATCCAAGTGTCAAGTGTCATATTAAGTTATGTTATAATAAAACTCTAGCGAATAAACGTTCTATAAAACATATGTTTTATGACTACAATATCAAGTGTCCTATTACAGTGTATTATAATAACACCACAATGATTAAGCGTCCTATAAAGGTTAAAGTTATAAGACTCAAGTGTCAAATGTCCTGTTAAGTTATGCTATAATAAAACTCTAGCGAATAAGCGTCCTATAAACCAGATGTTTTATGACTAAAATATCAAATGTCCTATTACGGTGTATTATAATAACACCACAATGGTTATGCATCTTATAAAGGTTAAAGTTATATGACCATAGTGTAAAATGTCCTATTAAGTTATGTTCTTATATGACTTCGACTATAAAGGGTCCTATAACACCGAACATTTATGACTGAGTACAAAGTGTCCTATTGAGTTATGTTATAATAAGACCTCCAGTGATAAAGTGTTCTATTACATTATCACATAATGGAACACCAACAACTACATTTCTTATAGATTACTTTATTAGGATTTACATTTTAAGTGTCTTATTAAGTTATATGATAATACGACCCCAAAGAACCATCCATTCTATTAAATAACTTTTTAGGACACCGATTCTATAGCGTATATTGTAAAATGACCCCAAATGTTCATTTGTCCTATTGAATAGATTTTAGGACCCTATTTTACAAGCGTCCCACACAAATGGTCCTAAAAAGCTTTTTTTGTTGTAGTGCCATGTGTAGTCATAAAGGCCCACCCCTGGGCGTTATGCGCCACGTGGCGCCCGGTCAGAGTTATGGATTTTTAAATAAACATGGTGTAGTCATAAAGCCCCACCCCCAAGCGTTTTGCGCCACGTGGTGCCAGTCATTTATACACTTTTTTGTTTTTTTTTAATTTTTTATTAAGAATAATCAAATAAAAATAACATTTTATTAAATAAACATTACATTAAAATAAAAAAAAACTACTCGTCGTCGTCGTCTTCATCGTCTTCACCCACTTCGTCATCGTCGTCATCACCCTCGTCGTCGTCGTCTTCATCACAGTCTTCATTATTGCCCTCGTTTCTATTCTCGTTTTCACCAAGCAAACACTGATTCGTCCAAAGATGTTGGACCAAATCCCCCTTTAGTGCATTATGTATCTCTCTTGACCGCACGAAATCCAAGTTTTCGAGTCTTTCCTTCATACTTGCTGGTGTTCGTGGAGGATCCGAGTCTGGTATGAAAGTTGGACATATTGCTCTTCCCTCGTCCTCGATAATCATGTTATGCATTATGATACACGCATACATAGCACATTTCAATCGTTCTAAAGACCACAGACGACAAGGATTTTTAACAAAATCCCATCGTTGTTGAAGAAGACCAAAACACCTCTCGATATCCTTTCTCGCAGACTCTTGCACTTTCTTGAAATACTTCTATTTTTCATCCAACGGGTCTCAAAATGTTTTCACGATTATCGTATACTCTCGATATATTCCATCACCCAGATAGTACCCATGATGGTAGATGTTATCGTTAGCCCAAAACGAAGCAACGGGAACAGTCCCAGATATGTAACTTTCCATCATAGGCGAATGTTCTAAGACGTTATGTCATTGCTGGAACCGGGAACACCAAAGAATGCCGACCAAATCCAAAGGTCATATGAAGCAATCGCTTTAAGGATGACTATTGGTCCCTTTTGGTCACCTCGTGTGTATTGACCTCACCATGCAGTTGGAAAATTAGCTCATTCCCAATGCATGCAATCTACACTCCCTATCATGTCGGGTAAACCATGCACCCTTGTATGGGCCTCGTAAAGACGTTGTAGATCGTTACAGTTGGGCTCTCTCAGATAGTGTGGTCCGTATAGTTTCAATATACCTATATTTTACACAACTTTTATAAAATAATTGATTAAAGTAAACACGTGATATAATTATTTAAAAAAATGAAACGTACCGTAACAAAAATACTCCAAGGTGTCCCGAGTTGTTTTATCGGCCATCTTTAAATACTCGTCGTTGATGTCGGTCATGTTTCCGTAGGCGAGCACGCGTATGGCTGACGTAACCTTCTGAGTAGCCGTGAATCCTAGTGTCCCTCGACTGTCCGGCTTTTGCTTAAAGTAATCAAGCTCACACTCCAAATCATTGGTGACGCGCATAAATAAATTTTTAGACATCCGAAAGCGACGCCTAAAGGTCTTCGGGTTCTTGTATCTCGACAAGTCGCCAAAGTAATCCGCCATCAACCGGTTGTTGACTTCGGTACGATCTTGTTCGATATATGCTCTTTTTTGAAACGGGGGGTGGTGTATACCTAATCGCACTCGTAACAGAACTCATATAAGTCATCGCGAGCACAATAGCACTCGTAACCGCCTCTTCCTCCTCCGCGTCTTCGGCTTGTTGGTCGGGCCCGAAAAACCGATTATATATAGAAGTAGGAGAATCCATTTATAGAGAAGTTGGTGTGAAGAAATATAGAGTAAAAAGAAAGATTTTATAAATTTGATGAGTTTTGATTGGGATGAAGTTGATTAATATATAGAATATATATATATATATATATATATATATATATATATATATATATATATATATGACCGTTGAAATTGAATATATGTTTTTTTTTAATTTTCGTACACATTGTCAGCGTTATATACAAAACGCTGAAAAAAATAGCCCAAAACGCCACCGGGGGGGGGGGGGGTGCGCCCCCGTCGTTATCCACCAAACCCTGGCATAAAGCCATGACTACGGACGGTCTTAGTAGCAGGCCACATAACATTGACCATCGTCTTTCACGTCTTCGGATCTCGGACTCCTTTGGCTTTCTTTAAAAATGACTCAATGGTAGTCATATTTGGGAATCCTCGATCAACTTGTTTCCTCAAGAAGTTCCAGAAATCTATAGCCTTCTTGTCATTGTTAGGGTTGTGAAAAGGAGCATTAATAAGGTCACTGAGATCAACCTTCGTCTAGGATCCAAAATCCTTCATTTTCTCATAATATTATGTAGTCCCAGACCTTCTTTTCACCCACCACATGCCTTTCTCAACATCAAATCCCCAAGGCAAACGCTAGAGCGATCATCATATTTTTCTGAGAAACCCTTCTTAAATTGAACAATAAACTTGTCTGGGTGATCAGAAGATTCCACATTCTGATTAGAATTCTTCATGATCAAAATCTTCTTTTGAAGCCTTTCAGATTGTTCGGCTGTTCTTGTAGGGGCATCAAGATATTGTTCTAGTGTCTCAGAAACGTCAATGTTTGAAGCAAGACGCGCACTAGAACTACTACCTTTACTGCCAAGAAGAGTATTTGCAGCAACGTCCTCACCGGTTTTAAATTCATCTCCAAAGTTATTAATAAGCTTTTGCTGGAGATCTCGGTATAATGCAGTGAGGCCACCCATTGATCTTCAAATCTTTAGAGTTTCTAACTTCAAGCTCTTGTATTCGTACATCCTTCACAACCGAGTCTTGCTCAGTTCAAAGACTCGTCGTTGTAAGGACTGTACATCAACAAGTTAATAATCCATAGTGATCCCTTTGCCTGTATCCTGCAAAAAATTATCTTGCATTGCAAGAATGTGAGCAATCTTATCAGCATCGCTGGAACTTAATTGACCAATTGGGTTAGACATTCCCGATGGCTCGTCAGCAGACGGAATATCAGCCTCAAACTCGAACTCATGAGCAATGTCATAAAAAATCTGGTCTTGAGTTGGAGGTTCAGTAGTAGCTGAACTGTACTGTCGAAGCACCCCTTTTTTGGCACAAAAATAATTCAGTGTCAAATTCTTGAATTCCGTGTCGTTGTCACAGCGGATACCCTTCAGCTTAAAGTTGAGTTGATTCTCCATAAGCACCATGAAGCGTTTTATGAATTCTGAAGTTTCACTATTATTTGACAAGAAAAACACCCTAGTGAAACGTGAGTAATTATCAGTAATTACAAGACAATAAGAGCTGCGAGAAAGACTCAAAACATGAACATGACCGAACATATCCATATGCAGCAATTGAAAAACTGATGAAATGGTATTAACAAGTTTTGGCTTGTGAGATTTACGATTATATTTACCGAAGGCATAAGCTACACATTTTTCAATAGTAACAATTCTTTGACAGGTCAACCACGCACCAAGTCATTTTTAGCAAGACGATTTAGATTTTTAATGTTTGCATGACCAAGACGATGATACCAAAGCATGGAATTATGTTCTAACACTTTTGAAAACAAGCAGGTGATTTCATCTGGAACCTTTTTGTTCATTTCGATCACATAAGCATGATCTATTCTCTGTGATCTAACAAGAACCCAATCCTATCGTATGATGATACCAAGTTTTATAATAAAAAACTCTTTGTTAGTGAAATGGGTTGAAAAACCTTTATCACATATCCGTGAGACGCTCAGCAGACTGTGTTTCAACTCAGGAACAAAATTAACATTTTCAAACTTTAGAACACCATTACTTACAGGACCCTTATGTGTAATCCTCCCCTTCTCTCCTCCCACAAAGGAAACATACCCACCGTTATAGATCTGAATGTCGTGTAGTTGGGAGATGTATCCTGTCATGTGCCTGGAACAACCACTATTAGCATACCAGGGTCTGATGATATTCCTCCATAGATGTTCCTGCACGATGTGCGAGATCAGTTAGTTTTTGGTACCCGGTCTATAGTAACACTGTGTGAACCTGATTTATCTAAACTTGTCACGGGTTGTCATGACATGTTTTCCCGATTATCTAATACAGAATCGGATGGCTTAATCACCGAAGATTTAGGCAACCATTCATATCTAGTTTTAGAAAATTTACTGTTGTTTGTATGAATGGATGTCTTAGTCTCTGGTTTGCGAGCAGGAGACACAGACGACTTTGTCTTCCTAACTTGTTTCAGTCCAGAAACCGAGTTGGTTCTTGAGACCGAAGCATAGTTTCTATCACTTTTCCGAAACGTGTTAGGCTTGGTCAGATGAGGAATAAACCTACCAAATTTGTTTCTTTTCCAGTCACTGTCAGAGGGATTTACCTTATAATACCTCGATTCCTTTTGATGGGTATTTCGAGGCATATACCCCTGATAGTATCCATAATATGGAATATATGGATGGTGTGGATAATTTCTAGCAATATGACCGGAAATGCCACAATTAAAACACGTTTGACGTTTTATGTGGAATTCATTGTGGTCAACTCCTTGTCTAGACCTGTTGTGTGAGCTAGTTTGCTTTACATGGCGTTTACCACCTGACTTATTGCTTGGTGTATCACAATTTTGATCATTTGAACTTCCTTCTTAAACAAACTTAGGTTATGAATATTTATGAGGATTCTTATTTTTCTCAAATTTATTTAAAAACACACCAACAGATATCAAAGTTTTAGAGGAATCAACCACACAATTATCTTTGCTCTTAAAAACAGAGCCCACACAAACATTTGAAGTCACATTCAAAGCAGGTAAATTTAAAGAAATATGAGAATTAATGTCTTTATTATTCAAAAGGAGAAAATCATCATCCTCATCAATCCAATCCTCGACAATTACTTCATCTGCACGTGAGGTAAACACATTAGTATCACTCACCCCTGACGTTGATTCAATAGCTTTTACTGAACCAAGAGCATTTTTTCCATTTTCATTGCTTTTACCATATTGCATGGTTTTTACCCTTTCTTCCTACTCTTTGGTAAGAGGAAGAATGGTGTAATTCTCCTTGTATGGAGGGGGTACAACACTATACCTTATCCCCTAACCAGCGTTTTCTTTCCACCATAATTGATTTTCGATCATAGAGTTAACAACAACACTGGAACCTTCGAATTTCTTAAATTTTAGTTCAGCGTATCGAATTTATTAGTTAAATTAATAATCTCAAACTTAGAGGCTTCCAGTTCAACAGTTAACTCAATAATTTTCTGTTTGGCATCAAGGTGATGACAACATTTTATACTAAAATCAGATTGAAGTTTAGAAAAATCCTTTTTCAGTGCCTCAATTTTATCTTTGAAAGCTTTCTCATTCTTCTTAAGAGTAGAATTTTCAGATTTTATGCCTTTTATTTCTCTAAGCAAATTACTATTATTGGATTTATATAGATCTACTTTATTAACACAAGCTTGAGAACATAATTGGGAACTTACCTTGGATGAGCTAGGAGAATTGAAGGCCATGAAAGCAAATTGAAGTTCCTTTACTTGTTCCTCAACAACATTCTCTTCTTCAGCGACTTCAATTCAAGCAAAGTTTGAAGTCTGTTATTGATGCTGAGAGTTGCCATCTGATCATTCCAAGAGAATTGTTGAGTTACCTAACCCCTCTCACCCTCACCAGCACTTGCAGCATTTTCCCCTCTTGCATTTCCCACCGGAGCCATTGCCTTTTCTTTGTTTCTTTCTTTAGTTGGTTTAGTGCATTCACGAGCAAAATGACCCGGATCATGATAGTTGTAGCACCTGAGAGTATCTTTGTTAAATCCCACCTTCTGATTCGTTGGCACATTTCAGTTGTTTCTGCCTGTTCTCTTAGTAAATTTCTTTACGCGAAACACTGCTATGGCGATTTGCTAAGAGATGTCCATTTCCTCTACATCATCAAGATGTATTTGATCCAGCTCAGCAGCTACTACTGGTTGAACCATATCTCCAGCAAGAAAAGCTTTATAGCAATTCATGAACCCTGCCATTAAGGCGATGTTTTCCTTAGTCTCATTTGAAATGGAGGGAATCTGACTGGAAGAGGAAGCAGATGTCTGAGGTTTGACAGCAGAAGCAGATGGTTGAGCATGTTGAGGAAAGAACACATGAGTTGGTTGGGTGGAGCTTTAGAAAATTGACCCTGAGCAGACTTAAACATGGAGAAGTTGTTCTGAGGATGATATTGTGGAGTGTACTGCACTTGAGAAGACATAAAACATTGAAAAGTTGTCTTACGAGATGAGTGCATTGTTAGAAGCAGCACTACAACCAGTTGTATTGTAAGAGTTTGCATGGTTTATGGCACGCTACTTGTAATCCATGTCACAAGCCTTGATGATTACCATCACTTATGACAGAGTTAGCCTATTGAGATCTTTCGTTTTCTTAATTACCGCAACATTCATATCCCAGCTTTGAGGCACGGAATTGACCAGTTTATTGTTTGTTTTAACAGCGGTCAGATTAATATTAGCATATCTCATCTCAGTCACAAGAGATATGAATCTCTGCAGCTGAGTTTCCAACGATTCTCCCATAACATGATTAAACATATTGAACTTTTATCGCAAGAGATCTTGACGGCTTCTCCTCATGTCCTCATTACCCTAACGCACTTCAATAAGGGCTTCCCACAATGCCTTAGCAGACTGTAATTCTCTAAATTCCCAAGGCAATTTTGGGTGAAAGTGTCATGGTTAAAGTAGCAAGTTCCTTGTTGTCCTCTTCAACCTTTTCAAAGTCTACATCATCATACAATTCCACAGGTTTCACAACAACTTCTTCATAGTTTTCACGTTGATACGTGATAGCTTGAGGGCCTCTAACAATACTTCTTCAAATCTTGGCATCTTTCACTTTCAAATACTTTTCAAACCTGAACTTCCACTCGAAAAACCCCTCATGAGACAACAGACGGGGTACATGAGTAGCAGTTCGCATTATGGAATCCAGTTCTCGATGCAGTGCAACATTAGTTGAGCTATTGGTTATTTGGTCCATTTTGAATAATTAAGGACAATATGGTCCAGTAATTGAGTCCAAATATTATATCAGTTCTCCTAAAGCCCAATAAGATCAGGCCCAGATTTACAATTTAAACCTAAAACTATTGTTGGCCGAGAACTAAGAAAGTTGACCGAGAATAGCCAAAAGTTAACAGAAAACACCACTTTGACCGAGAACTGTCCAAGATCACCAAAAACCCTATTGGTTGACCGAAAACAACCAAAAGTCAACAGAGAACACTGAAACTTGACCGAGAACTATCCAAAATCACCCAAATCTTCTCGAGAAGAAGGAAAGTTGGCCGAAAACGATCAGAGGTGCCCGAGAACAGACTAAAGTGGCCAAGAAGCGCCAGAATCTTGACTTGATATACTTTGAATGTAAATCAAATCCCGAGAATGAAGGGATTTGAATTTACACTAAAGATCAAGTCAAATGTCTTCCCAAAACTATCTCAACTCTCTCCAAAGAACACGATGAAGAAATTGGTCTTCATTTCTAGAATTCTTCAACGATCAACAATCAAAAACTCAACCTTGAATCAATGATATCACGAACACCGAGCCTAGAATTGGTCTATAGGCTCGGGATGCCAATTGTAAGTACTTTAAATGGATCTTTCAATGGGATATCAAATGATATCGTTGTTAAGCATAAATTAACAAGAGATGATTCAATGTTTAACGATTAAACACACGAAGAACACAAGTAGGATGCTTCAAAACACAAGTATATTACGTCTGGTGCTTAAGCACAATATTACACCGATATCTCGTTCACCACATTATGAACGGCCAACCTTACAATAACCTAGATACCTTGTATATATTGGCACTACATCTAGGCCCAACACAAACCAAAAGCCCACCGAGACTCAAGAGATCTCAGTTTACATATAAGCCCAAAAATAAAGTACAAACCAAGCAAATACTAGCCCAACAACATACATGTTCTCCAGCTTCCTCATCAATCACCACAACAGCATTTGCTCGATGAACAATAGAATTCCAGTTGAAACCCTCATCCAATTGTGCATGACACGCTTTTGATGATGATGCTTCATTCTTTTTTGATGTTTCAGTTGGTGCAGGTGAACTCTGATGATAGATGGCTTGTCGATTGTAGTCCCTACCAAAAGTATTAGGACTAGCATCTTTAACTTTTGTATTAGTGCATTCCCTCTTGAAGTGACCTTTTTCTTTGCATCTAAAACATCGGACCTTTGACTTGTCAAATTCGAGTTATGAAGTTGCCCCATCAAGGCAGTTTTTACCAGTAATCTCTCTGAATCTTTGTGCTCTTCTCACAACACTTGCCATACACCAACAAATATCTAGCATCTCCATTTCCTCAGGATCAATCTGATCATAATCTTCTTTGGTCATGTTGTAGTTACCAATAAGCCCAGCAATCAAACACTCATACGACTCTAGGACGGATCCAAAGAAAGTCATATGTTCTTGAACGTTTTCAACTGTCAGTCCATTGTTGTTCTTGATATTAACAACAATGTTGCATTGAAAAACATCAGATGATGGACTAGCAGGATTTGGGGATTGATTAGGAACATAATTGGGTGTTGAATTAGTTCCAGTGTTGGTGTTTTTGTAATGAGGTATGTTGGGAGGCTGACTCGATTGAGAACTCCCACCAAAACTACTATTTGTGACATAGGCAGTTTGAATCTTCTGAATCTTCTGGCTAGGGGCAATCACTGATTGTGCTGAGTTAAAATATAACCCAATGTCTTGAGTTACTGATGTATTCTTCATCTTTTGTTTCATACGAATCTCAAGTTCATGTGCTTCCAATTTTTCGATGATTCGGGCTAGGTTCAATCTTGCATAGTTGATCGGGTTTCATTGTTGAATCATAATGAAGGTTTCCCAATCATCAGATAAAGAATCAGCATGCTTGTCAATGTATTCATACTATTCTTTATCAATTCCTAATCTTTTCATCTAATTCACAAGATGACAATATCTCTCAGTCAGTTGGGACATCGATTCACCTTTGACCATGGTAAATATGTCAAACTCTTTTTTAACAGAGCCATCTTTGACTTCCTCATGTTGGGATTTCCTCAGTCTTTTTTCAGTAATGCTTCCCATATTGAATGACATGATCCATTGTATTGCAATAATTGAAAGACCTCAGTTTTGATTGATAGTTGAAACAAATTCATCATCTTCTTTTGATGAAGAAATCTTACTTTGTCAGCTTCAGGAATTTGGGATAACCGATGACTTGTACCATCTCATTTCGTGGAATGATATATTCCACCTCAACAACTTCCCAAGTGTCATAATTCACTGCTTGTACATAAGTCTCAAACTTATCAGTCCAGCTTGGATAATCTTCCATCCTTAAAAGCTTCAAGGGCTTTGTTGATGTTCCCATTTCATTTTCCAAGTTGATATTCTGAAGTATCGGTGATGGGTGAGTCACAAACGTATTCAAATCTTCCATCTTTGCACAAATCCCAAGAAAACATCAACTTAGCAGATAAATCTCTTATACTCTGTATAACCCAAATCAACGTGTAACCCACTTATACGGACAAAACCACAATGTATAACCAACTAATACTACCAAACTTATACGTACGTATAACAACATATACGTAAAAATCACAACGTGTAACTTTATACGAAAGCTAATACTTATACGATCAAACACAAACATATACGCTGAAAAATATGTTCATCACAACCACTCGTGCAGAAATGATTATCATACAAAAACAAACATAATCACCGAAGTAATTGGTAATTGATTCATAAACGAGTGAATAATTGAAGAATTTGTGTTCGGCTATGATTTTGACTAGAAAATCTTTAAATCTTCATCTTTAAACCAATGAATGTTTTCAAATCAGTAGCAAATACGAGCCTAACGCTCAGAAACCACTTGAAATATCTTGATCCACATCATGCATAACATGATGTACGTGTAAACGATATGATAAGGATCGATTAAAATGTATTTTCTATACTATACGATATCACGGAATTATATCATAAAGGATTAATAAAACAATCACTTATAAGCTTTCATATATTGATATAACAATGATAGTAAAACTTATCAGAGAATTCCAGAAATGTTACAAATTATAACATGCTAAGCCTATTTATACTTATCATGTTGGACCGTATAAGTTGATGTCAGCGTATAACGTATAAGTCTTATACGTTGAACCAAACTTATACGTTCCATACAACAAAATTGACATTTTTAGCCCTTTACAATACAAATATGACATATACAGCCCATAAGACCTAACATTAGATATTAATGCTCCAACAGTCATGTGCCTGGAACATCCACTATCCATATACCATACATCATTGACTTCTGTGGATTGTTTCTGCATAATTGAAAAGAGAGTTATATGTTAAGTGATGAATCACAAGCTATGACAGCTTGTAAATCATCAGTAACAACAATAGTTGCTATTGATTTTGGATCTTCATAAATCAATTCACAAAACTCATCAGTCTCATAACCAGTTTCAAATGAGTTTCCAACATAGGGAATTATGCTTCTGCTTTCTTCAATTATAGTCTCCCTTTTGATGATTATCTTTGGAGCTTCATCTTTTGGCTTCCACAAGAAATCCATGTGGTTCTTAACCATGTTTCATAAGGAACTTTTCATCACCAGTAAGTTCTTTTCCTTGCTTTCTTTTGAAGATTTTCTTCAACTTCCTTTCCTTTCATTGGTTATTGACTTTTCAGAATCAAAAGATTTCTCGGAATCTTGAGACTTAACAGAGACATCTATTGAGTTTCTTGGTATTCAAACTCCCTTTATTCTCAATTGTTTCAGCATTATGTACTTCATCATAAACTTTCTTCTTTCCCTAATTCAAGTACTCAATGTATTTCTTCTTGTAAAATGCGAAATCTTGTCCAATCTTGGTATAGTCAGGAACATGAAATGGTTCAGAAGAGAACCTTTCATGATAGGAATCAGTGTGATGATCATAAACATCATAGATTTTGCACCATATTTGACATTTGAAACTTGCACTTGAGTTTTCCCTTTTAAATCTCTCACTAGGTCTTAGAGGGTCAATTCCTATGGTCTTTTGATGAGTGACTTGACCATCAATGTTGATTGAGAATGGTAGAAATTCTTCAATCTTCTCATCTTTTCCTTGAATCAAACTTTTTACAAAAACAACATTTTCCATTATTATTAAATTTTCATTTTTTTCACTTCTGGTCTCAACCATCATTTGGCATAATCTTCTATGCTTTCTACATCTCCCACATCAAATAATTCATGATTGGAGAATACTTGATAGATGGGTAGAAACTTATCATTTCTTTCAAAAGTTTCTTTAATTCTGTTTCCCTCGTTGATCATTTGTTTCTTGTAGGACATCTGGTTTGAATGATTGACATTTTTGCATTTCCTTTCTTTACTCTCTCCACAAATGTCAAATGATTTGTGATTTTTTCTCATCTGCTCATGGTGTTTTATCATTTTTGGAGTAATTTTTGGTAAGAAAGGAATCTTGTCCTTTGAATTTTTCTTATTTTTGTCTTTACTCTTCATACTTCCACAACTTGAGCATTGATCACTTGATATACTTGAGTTATCTTCACATTACTCACTTGACTCTTGATCTTTCACAGAAACTTGATCTTCTACAAATTCTTCAATTTCCTTTTCTTCTGATTTATCATTCTTTAACACGAACTCTCCTTCCACATTAACAACAACCATCTTGTAGTTTTCAACAAATATTTCTTTTTCTTAAAAAACCATTTTGAACTGTTCAAGATATGCTTCTCTCTTTTCCTTGTCCACTTTTAATGAGTAATTGTCATTAAAAGGTGGTGGAACAACCTTATACTTATCTTCTTCTTTAATCATTTTTAGTTTCCCACAGATGTTACCTAGTTACAACAAGATTCTTGAGAAATTCACAAACTAAAAGTTGAGTGTTCATTAACTTTTCTTCGAAGTACATCCCTTTCAATCATTTGATTTCAGTTGTGTATCTTGATTGAGTTTCAACACTGTCCATACGGTCTTGTTGTAGACCATTTATTTGATTCTCATAAGTTATTTCACTCATTTCATAGACATTAATTATACTCTGCTTCTTGAAACACTCAGTTTTTAAATAACTAGCCTCTTTTCTTAAAAAACATTCATATCAAGTAATTCTGAGGTTGAGAGATTTGAATGTATCTGTATTTTTGAAGATTCAGCGTGATCACTGATTTTAGCCATGAAAGCAACATTTGCCATTTTCAATCTCTTATGCATGGTTTCTCTAGTCAAATAAACCATCTTGTGGTTGTTGAGCTACAACAATATTTCCTTGATTTATTGGCTGAGTTGCAATCTTTCTATTCTGATTTGTAGGAGCTTGAGGAGGGATTTGTTGATTTCTCTGAAGAGGTTGTTGTTGAGGAATGATTTGTTGTTTGTTCTGTTGTTGGAATTTGTTGTTATAAAACTGTCTTTGTTGTTGCCCTTGACCTTGATTCTGACCCTGAAACTGATTTCTTTGAAGATTATTGTTGCCATTCTGGAATTGTCTTAGTTGATTGGATTCTCTAGCACAGTGACCAGGTTGTTGACAATTGTGGAAAATTGCCTTGGATTTATCAAATCCAATTCTATCATTTTGAACAGAGAATGTAGATCTTCAAGTTCTGTTGTACAATCTTTTGCTTCTTACAGCTAACATTGCAGGTTGCCATTTTAGATCCATATCTTCAAGATCATCAACATCAATTTGTTCTAGATCCTCTTGTACCACACTTGTATGAATCAGGTTTTTGGCCACAAAAGTTCTAGATCCAATGACAAACCCAACTTTAACATAGAAAGTTCCTTTTCATCCTTTTTCTTCATTTGTCTCTCAATAGCTTGATTGTTGTTTGCTCCTTCAGTTGGAACATAAGGACCATTCATGATGGAGTTCCACATTTCAGTGCCATTGTAGAAAACAGCAGCCTCAAACAGGACTTTCCACTTGATGTAATTTTCTTGACCTAACAATATTGGAATCTTTTTAGTAGACGCCTCTTGGTCATCCATTTGTTTAGAAATTTTTTTGGTAATTTTCTTTCTAATAAACTTTTTGAAATGAAAATTACTTCAAAATTTCAACAAACTTTAAAAAATACTCATATCTGAGGATAAAATCCTTGAATCTGATGAAAACATATGGATTAAACCCAGATCTAGACTCAAACAAACAATAAACAATGTAAATCTGATATTAGAATAATTTTAAACCTTAGATGTTTGTATATCTGAAAAATGAAGAACAGTACAGTTGACGTCACAACTCAAATGAAATAGTGCTCAGTTGATGTCATCTTCTTCTTCAAAATCAAATAATATTAAGTAAAAGTTTCACAATCAGTCTAAACAGCAACAAATTGGTCTTCACAAGATCAAAACGAAGCTCTAATACCACTTGTCAAGATCGATTTGTCACTATCAACCTCGTAACCAACAACTTAATGTTGACAAGACGGTTACGAATATGCTAGTGTAAAAACCCTATGAATACTAAAGGCAAAATCAACAGTAATCAAGATGTTGCTTAGATAACATGAACAAGACACTCAAAATATTTCCATTGATTTTAATCCTTTACGCAAAGGAATAATCTTTAGGAATTCTAGGGTGGAATGTCAGCTGAGGCTACAAGAATATTTTGTTTGCTTAGAATGTCTAATCAACCGCAATCACCGTTCACGCACACTCACAAATGTGGCATAAACTTTCCTTAAATAGGCATACCTGACACCTTTTAGAAACCCTAATCATTGGTAAAACATATTCAAACGTATTCAAAAATATTACAAGCCAGCTTTACTGCGAATATTTTCCTTAGAAAATATTCTTCAAGCATACTTCAATCTTCATGAAAATATCAAACTTTTCTCGATAATATCTGTTTTGGTCAAAATTCGTTTAAGGATCAAGTAACCAAATTTTTAAGGTGAGTTCTAGTGCTATGATGATAATAACGATTATGTAATAATTACAAACACAAACACAAGGATTTGTTATGAGGAAAAGCCATTGATCTTGTTCGGATCGCACGCACAAAAACCCCGGGTGACGACAATTGTCTATCACCACTTTATTAATATAAAAAATGAGGATACAAGGTTTGGAGAATATGATCAGTAACACAATGAAAGCTACATGTGTGTGTGAGCTGCTAGAGAGAGCTATAAGTATATCTAATGTGTGTGAAGTAAATAACGATGATAACCTAGCTGATCATAAACTCATTTATATACAAAAATAACAAATAACTAAATATCCTATAAATGCACCACTCTTCCCACAAGCCGTTCCCATCTCTTTGACCAAGTGCGGGAGAAGTCCAGTAGCAATTAAATAGAGTGACCAAGTCTTATACCTATCAATCACAACACCACTTAAGTACAATCATTAGTAAATAAATAATACCGAGGATCCCTAATCCTTCACAATCTGGAACATATCTCAAGGATAATTTATCCATAGGTCATTTAAGAATATAGGATCCTCAGCATAAATTCTATACCCTAACAATTGCCCCCAAAATGGCGGGTGTTTATGCAATACAACTGTCATTTTGCAATTTGAAATCCCTGTAAAAAATAGCACGATTAGACTAGTGTCAGACATCATTATTATCATTAACCGTTATTATCAATTCTAGCCGCCTATATATGTGATTATCCCAATACCTTTTATAACCACACAATCAGGCAGACTGTTCAGGTATCCTTCTTTCTTCACCTTTCCTTTTCTTTAAATAATATTCTAGAAAATGTCTATCGCTTCTTCTTCTTCTGACCATTCTGATCATTCTGAGTTATCGGAGATGCAATCACATAACCTTATCACCAACCCATCCATGGAGATCTGTAAGTGTGACATTCGTTAATTTCGGATCTTATTTGTATTCATTTGTGTATTCGTTTATCATATAAATCGACCCGATTTATATTCCGAACATTTCAAATATATAAAATATGGGATTTTATGTTACCAAATCATTCCCACTTGTTCAATTTGAAAAAACCCTTTTACGTATTCGAAAATGCCTTTAAAACGCTCAAGTTACATCGAAAACGAACTCCCGGGATGCAAAACGAACCACGCAAGACCAGCTGACCAACAAAACCCCCTAGAACTCCGCGCCACACGGTCAGGGAGGCTAGGCTGGTCGCGTGGCACGGCCTCAGACCTACAGTCACCAAAATCATTTTTGTTGTTATTTATTACTTGTTTGACCCTCTAAACCAATCAAAATACTTGGAAATCTCTAAAGCAACCTTATGGATAACCCTAACACCTTATCCTTCATAAAACCAAGCCTCACCACTCATTTGAACCTACTCATACTCACCAAACACTCTCAACCTAAGTTCTAAGCTCCAACCTTCAAGATTCTTACTTGTTTGACCTTCAAGAGTCAAATAAGGGTTTCCTTTGATTTCTACTAACTCCATATGATTCAAGCTTGTTGTTGCAACACATATATAATATACACCTCTTGTTATCTTTGGTAGTTACTTATCCGGCATCGGTTAGTTAAGTTTCAGGCCTCGTAAGACAAGGCTACATGGAGGACTTCGTGTTCTTGATATATATATATATATATAACTCTATAAATTGTTTATACATACTACCATGTCTAACTTCTGCTCATTTTAGTTTGTTTGTCAAATTTATAAGTTCCATGGTCATGGGTTCTAAGAGTCTAGCCTCGGTTTAACCGTAAGTAGCTCTAGACCGTAAACTGAACTTTGTTTACTAGTTTTTGTTAAATACTTATTTAAACATGATTAATGTTAGATTTAAGTTTATAAAATCATTTTTATAAATTCTATGGTTATGGGTTTGTAAAATCTTACCTCGGTCTTAACCCGGACCAAGATCCGAACCGAAAACCGAACTTTTGTTTAAAGACTTTATTGTTAACTTTTTGGTTGTAAAAATTAAGTATCATAATTTATAAATTATTATACAAATTCATTGATATTTGGGCATGTGGTAACCGTCTATGAACTTAATGTGAGATGCAAACCGAACCAAACCGAACTTTCGTTTAAAGACTTTATTGTTAAGTTTTGGGTTGTAAATCTTAAGTTTCATCATTTACAAATTATTATACAAGTTATTTGATATTTGAGAATGTGGAAACCATCTATGAACTTATTTTGAGATGGAAACCGAACCAAACCGAATTAGACCGATTTTCACTCGCTTAAGACACACAAGTGTGTTTTTAGCTATCAAGACTTGTATATGTCTTTAAAAATACTTTAGGAACTGATTTTTAATATTTATTTAAAGTACTTGGAATGTTGAATCCAACTTGATCTTATAACAAAGTTGGGCCGACAAAACCGAACACTCGCTTAACGTACGTTGTTAATTCTTAAACAATAGAACTACATACTTGGTTAAGTCTTCTTAGATTTTATTGAGCTATCTCATAACATTTGTTATCTTGGAAACTTGACTTTGGGTTTGACCAATTATCAAGACCCGAAACACTCGTTAAAACCCGTTTTAGTGTCTATATTACTTAACATAGGTTGAGTAAATATTAAGGTTAGATACTTTAACCCGGTTTCGAGCAAACTTACATTTTTAAAGGGTTATTATTACAATTTCTTAAATAGTTACATTTTAAACCTTAAACTTTAAATTGTTTGCATTTCATGTTATTTATTTTATTTTAAAGACTTCCTAGACCAATCGCCTAGTACACGACTCTTTTATTTAGGCATTGCTCGTTAGACTCATCTTTCCGGTTACTCTTCTTTTTACCAATCAAGTTTATACTTGAAAGGTGAGTACTTTTATTCCCCTTTTTTCCATCTTTCGTTTTGGGGGTGATATTGCATACTTATTCAAACTAAATATTTTATACCTGAGTCTTAAACCACAAACTTTATTGTATACTTTACTTAAATAAATGCTCGATTTGGTGTTTTATGCTTACATGCTTATATGCTTATCTGTTTACCGCTTTTGTTGGTTGAACTATAAATCCTAGTCTATTTGGCAACCCCTTATAGCAAGGTGTCGTTAATTGACCGGTTCTCTGTTCTGATCCTTCTTGACGCGTTTCGGATCTCCGTTTTGGCTCTTTTTAGCTCGTTTTTCGCCCTTTTTGATCATGATCAACTTCCAATGCCTACAAAACATAAAATTAGTATACAAATCTCGACTAAAAACGAACAAAAACAATTAAATTATTAAATAAAATATACACGGGAAACATAAACATTTAGCATTATATCATTAATGTATTCTTATTAACGATAACTATTAAATCTTAGAATATTTGGCATCCCCTTATAGTAAGGTGTCGCTATGTATAGCGATCTCATATTATCCAAATTGTTGCTATTATTTATTGTTTCGTATACTTGATTGTGGCATTTCTTATTATATACATATTTATTCAAAACTACGAAATTGCTCACCAACCTTTGTGTTGATAAACTTTATTTTATGCAATGTTATAGGTTGACTCGAGGACTTGGAGAAAACGTTTTCAAGACTATTAGGATATTAGTAAAACGAACAATATATTTGTTTACTTGTATTCAATTTATTTGTATGAACAAGATGTGTTGTTTATTGATTTATGAAATAAATAAGTTGATTAAATATTGTCACTTTTAATAGTGTCATGTGTTTTGGGCAATCCGTTGCACCCCGGCATGTTCCGCCGCCTTTAGTCGGGGTGTGACAGATTGGTATCAGAGCCACAAGACTATAGGATAGGTGGTTAAACATAACGAACCAGTATAGTTTTTGTTTTAGGGTCCTTATACATGTTGCTTATACGTGTTTACCCTACTTGATTGTTCATTACACTTAATTATTTATTTCATCAAATCATAAATATACTCATACACATACATTCATAAATAATCTAAGATATCCTTACCTTATCGCAAAATCATTAGTTTTTATTGTGTTTTATGAATCACGAGCTTAACTTGGATCTCATTGTTTCAGATCTCCTTAAAAATTGTCTCCTACGAGACGACAACTTTAAGTTGTTGAATGCGAGTGTTCCGGTCGCCATCCAAATTTTTGGTGTTGAAACATAAAAGCCTCGGTGGTACGTGGACTAGTGTTTTGACATCCCGTTGTATCTCTACATATTACTTTTTCATTATCGTTATTTGAGTCGAAAACATGAAAAAGACGCAGTGGTACGTGCACATGTTTAGGCTCCGACATAGTATTTTTGTAAAATGGTTTTTAATGTCGGAATTTCAAGTCATGGTGGTTCATGCACGATTTTTCCGCCTTTAAATCTTAAGACATTATTTACAATTTCAAGGATTTAAACAAATTTTCTTTTTATTTTGTCATATAAATTCTCATCACATTCCTCATTTATAAATTTTATTTTTTTCATTGTGAATAATTCTTTTATATCTTGATTTATTTTGGTAAATTCTACCCAAATTTACTCATTTTGGTTTCACAACGCGATTTTTATTACGAAGTTTCGTTTGTTGTGATCTCTTCAATATAAGTTAATATATATATATATATATATATATAGAGAGAGAGAGAGTGAGAGAGAAGTGCGAGAAGTGATCTCAACCATTAGATTATTAATCAATGGTTGAAAATTTATTGCATTTATTATAATTAATAAAACTTGAAAGACTTGGAAATTAATAATAATATGGTAGTTTAGGTAGAATAAAATAAATCATCATTTAATTAATCTCATCTATCCCTAAATAAAAGCTCAAGAATTTATAATTTGTAAGGTTCAATTTATTTATTTTATTATATGCTAGTGTAAGATTTGATATTGCTCTTTTTTCATCAATAAAAAATTTTTAATTTATAACATTTAAGAAAAATAGTATCTACATCATTGATTGCTATTTTGAAAAAAAATTAATAATTTGAAGATGTGTAAGACAGAAAAAAAATGTGTACGAATAAACTGGAAATGTGTAGGAAAAGAAATGAGATGTGTATGAGAAAAATAAAGATGTGTAGGAAAAAAATTAAGTTGCGTATGGGAAATTAGAAATGTGTAGGGAAAAAAATGAAGTTGCGTATGAGAAAATTAAAAATGTGCAGGAAAAGTTTGAATATGCGTGGGAATAAATTAAATACGCGTAGGAAAAATTGAAGATGTGTATGACGAAAGAAAAACGTGTTCGGCGAAATTATAGATTTGTGGGAAAAAAACATGTTGTGTATAAGAAAATTAAAGATGTGTAGGATAAAAAGTAAGGTATGTATGAGAAAATTAAAGACGTGTAGGAATAAATTAAATATGCGTAAGGAACATTTGAAGATGTGTAGGACGAAAAACATGCGTACAAAGAAATTGAAAATGCGTAGGAAACATATTTAGATGTGTATGAAAAAATTAAAGATATGTAGGAAAATAATTGTAGAGGTGTAGGAATATATTATAGTTGTGTAGGGTGAATTTAAGAGATATGGTAAAAAATTATAAAGATTAATTTATTGTTTTATGGATTTATTGTGATTATATTAATTATATTAGTTAGAAATGTAAGTTATATTGGTTTTATTATATATATTAATTGGAGAGAGAATACATTTATATTACCTTAATAACCTTTTTATATATTTTAATGATTCAAGATTAAAAATTAAATGAGTGATCCAGATTAACTTCTCACACTTCTCGATGTAACTTTACTTCTCGCATGAACCATCCCCTATATATATAGGATGAGTATCATTATAGAACTGTTAAATTACTTAAGAACTTGAAGGAACCCATTGAAAACTAATGTTTTTTATAAAAAAATTTGTATGAATGTTATTTAAGTGTAGCTTTATCATTTTTTACATAAATATTTACGATTACAATTTTGAAAGTTAGATTATATACATATTTATGTTTTGTTTTACACATATGTAAATTTATTAGTACATAAATTTTACACATATGTAAACTTGTGATTAATATATGTAATAAATCTATTTTATATATAATATGATAAGACTACTTTTAAATAATGTTAATATATAAAAAATTTTAAAAAAATGTTTGGTTGTTTAGAGTTCTTAATAGTTCTTAACTTTTTTAGAGTTCTTAAACGATATTAACCATATATATATATATATTGATCTATACATAATGACTTTTAATATACCATCTATTTACATTAAGACTTTTTATAAACAAAATTCTTATTATATAAATTTCTTCATATTAAAAAGGTTTTATGAAAAATTTTACCTTAAATTTTCAAGTAAATTCACATTATATAATTTTTAAATAGTCTTTAAAGTCCTAGTACAAGATCTCATAAAAAAGAACAAAAATTTTTTTTTATAACGATCCCGTCTATTTTGAACGATCATTTTACAATATAAATTATTTAAACTTCTCACGACATTTTTAATATACTACATTATATAATACACATGATAGAATCTTCTTATCAAAATCTATTCTCATAACACCTTTGATTATGCAAATTTTGGCTCATTATAATTCTCACCAATAAAATTTGCATCTTACGATTTTCCTCGTTTTAAATTTCTTATGGTAGTTTCGCCTTAATTTTTCAAGAAAATTCACAAACTTATAGCTTGTAATTTTCTTGAAATCCTCAAGCAAAACTTTATAGAAATTCTATTTTAAAGACAAAAATCGTTTATGACGAATTCTCGATTTACAATGCCGGTCATATTAACTTACTGTGATGTTTTCTTTATACGTATTAAATAACGAACTTGGTAAAATTTTCATTACGCAAATTTTTATACTCAAAACAAACTTTCATCATTCATATTGATACCTTATAACAAATTTCGACATTCAATTCACTTATTTTAATTCCCTCATAAGCAAAAAAAAATTGTTGTTGTGATTCACAAGCTTGGATCTCAATATTTTATATATATATATATATAGGGGATGGTTCAGAAGAGAAGTCATTTTACCACGAGAAGTGCGAGAAATTGATCTGAACCATTGATTATGTGTAATCAATGGTCCTTAACTAAAATGGCAATGCTGTAAATTTATGCTATTCATTTTAATACTTGAAAGGTAGGTTTGTATTTTGATTAGAGAAACCAATTTAGGAAACAATCATAACCAACTATTCATTAAAATAGACATTAATACAATAATACATAATTGGGTAATTATGAATTTTATTTGTAAGAAAATCAATTTCAATTCACTTGTTCTATTTTCAAGCCATGTACAGTTTTTATTAATATGCATTCATAGATTTTGTTTTTTTTATTTTGCCTATATTAAATTTATATAATCCTACACACATGGGTAAATAAGTGTAGGAGTTTTATTTGTATATGGATATTATCCTACACAAATTGGATAAATTCCTACACTTAGTTGGTAGATATACGTGCGGGTAAACAAATAAAAATTTATTATTTGTTGTGAAAGTTACCGAAAATATCCAAGGAATGTCCAACACAAAACAAATGTATATAGCGTAAATGAATTAATTAACCTACACAGAAAAATACGTCCAATACAAAAAAAACAATAAAAAATTTACATAAAGACTTAAAACTTAGACACAACCACCCCACTATTATAGTTTACAAGCACACAAAGAAAACAAATTTCCTACACAACCACTAGTCATACACATATTTTTAAATCTTACATAGTTATTAAAAAAACTAATAACTTCTTATGGATTTAACAACCAAACTATGTGAAGAAACTTTTAGTTGTGTATGCTAATAAAACTTTGTGTAGGTATATTTTAATATAGTTCTCTAAATACATATTGGTTATGTAGGTCGTTAAAAGTTTGTGTAAGTACATTTTAATCTAGTTATCCATGTGTAGGTATATATTGGTTGTGTAGTGTTTCAATGATTTTATGTGTAGGTTGTTTTTTGTTTAGTGTAGGTGATCAGAATATATGTTGTTATAGTAATATAATGTTGGGATAAATATATAATTATAAAGTGCTGGCAGTATTAGTTTTTGATTTATATGTATTTTGATTTAAATACTAATAATTTCTTTTTGTTATATGTAAATGTTTTTAGTTTATATAATAATAAATCAAAACTAATTAGAAAAAACTAATTTAATCTAATAAGTTATAATAGTTTACAAATATCATATTAATTTCCATTTGTTATACGTAAATGTTTTAAACATATTAACATTTCCAAAAACAAAATTAGCAGTTTTCATATAAACTTCTTAAGCAATTTTACCATCCTACCCTTATATTTTATTAAAAGGGAAAAACAAAAGAAAAATTCTGATTAGCTGGATTGACTTCTCATACTTCTTGCAATAACTTGATTTCTTTTTTGAACTTAAACATATATACATATATATATATATATATATATACATATATATATATATACATATATATATATATACATATATATATATACATATATATATATATATATAAACCTGTAATTTAATTATCAAAAGTTTCATGAATGTTTCGATCCTTAATTATAAATTATGAGATTTCCAATTTAAAACTTATTATTAGTCAAAAATTTTCCTAAACGCAGCCTCAAGTTTTCCAAACACTCGTATTCTAACTCAAACAACTACCTTAAACCAAACCAACCATACACCTCAAAAGTTATACCCTCACCAACTCAAACCCCATGCAATACAAGATGTACAAAATCAACCCAACGAAAAGCCCTAAATACTTACACTTCTACGTCACGAAAACCTATTAAACTCACCATCCTAATACTTTAAAGACACCGACAAACACATCTACAAATTCCTTGAACATATACGAACCAAAGTTTACCCAGCTATGACTCAATCCCTCTACCTATGCAATGCCAAATCACAAGCTATGTCGCCACTCCGTTCCCATCCAACCCTAGAGTTTGAAACCAAAATATTAACCCAAACATTCCTTGCAAAATACATGTATAAGCCAAATCCCAACCCAAAACTAGTCAAGGTCGAATTATCCAACCCAACAACTTAACCCGAGCTCAAATAAGCAAACCTCATCCAAATAGCCCAATCACTACTCACACAAGTCCTCTAAGCCTAACCCACTCAAACGATCTAAACTCAACAAACCCCATCAATACATCTCAAGAAAACCCAACTACGCAAGCCGTCCGAAGCACAATCACTTTTCACCAAATTTTCAAACCATTCACCATTCGAAGCCTAAAACCCCTTCATACACACGCGAGTTTCATTTTTCCTTAAATTTTTTTGTTTATATATATATACAACCAGTGTATTTATAACGACCTCATGTGTTCAAATAATCACTTTTAAATTATTAACTCTTTCAAAATTAACGATTCACATATTATGTCCACGTTTTATAAATCATTATTGAAAAATATAGATCTGTTTTCAAGTGTTATTAAACGATTATATGTATGATTTCAAGATTTTAAATATTGTCACCTAAGGTGGTAAATCTCATAATGACTTTATAAATACGAGGTTTCATTTTGAATGTTGAATGCGAGATTTATTCAATACAAATTTCAATATTCATCATTTTGTATAAACACAATGATCATGGCTTTACAAATATTTTTGGGACGCATTTATAAATACTCTATATACTAAACTTTGTGACATAAATTTTCGTTCGATAACGAGTTATGCGAATTATTACTTTTCATTATCGCAAGCATCATTTCTTCATAAATTATTTTCAGCACAACAGCATTATGTATGCAAATTTCCTTTAACAATTTGGCTTGCATGGCTTTCATTTGATAATGATTTACATTTTTCTTTAACTACACATTACCGCGATGTCTTGTTATATATACATTTCTTGGAAACGATTGAACGACTTTACTTGAGCCTTCATTTTCAATTTTATTCTATTATTTTCAATATAGTATATGATACGCGACTTACATATTTCGTAATTTATTCGAGTCTCCCTGATTTTTACGACTTATTTTCATTTGATGAAGTGTTTCGATGGTAATATTATGCACATGAGATTTCATTTTGTGTTTTGATTATTCATGACCGAATTCAAGTTATTCAATTACAATTTGTGTACTACTTTCAAAACCTTATTTTCGCTAAGAATCTCGTTTACATTTTAAACGATATTTTCATGGCTATTTTGTTCATGTTGAGCATTTATGCATTTCAAGCAAGACACGATTCTATGTATTATTCTACATCATTTCATTTAAACTATTAAGCGGCCTATGTGTGGTTGTCCGCAAGTTTTGGCGCTATTAGAAACGTTACTATAATGACGATTATATAAATGGTTTCACAATAGTGGCCGTATTCACTTTTTATCACATTTCATCGATTGTTTTGTCAAGTTAATCAAATTTTATATATGTTTGATACATGTATGCGTCACCCCAAGGAACTCACCTCATTTCTTATGTTATTACATTTCACGCAATCATATTCTCAATAGCTTATAACCTCAAGTTTGTTCTCGTATGAAACTCATCGTACCATATTATTGTTAATTGTATCGTAGTTCATCCCAACCGTATGTACTCACTTATTGGATCTTTCTCATTTTTTCCATTTATCGAGTTCTCATTTTCAAAATTTCACTCATCGGATTTTATACAAATTAGTGTCCCGACTTGTTACCATGGACTTTATTTATTTATTTATTCTTTGACTTTGATGACATTTGACTTCAAATCTCGTTTTGTAATTGTCTACCCTGGATTTTATTTATTCAATCGTCTCTACTTATTTAAACTGAATTGTTCTTTTCACCTTGGTTTATATTCTAAGATTTTAGTTGTTTCAATTATTTATTCCATTTCCTTATTTAAAAGTCAACCCCAAAATTTTCAATCGCTGGTATTGGTTTACCAATATTTGTAAAATTCAACAGATTTATGTACGTTTCTAATGTTTAAAATTTCGAAATAAATATATCTCTTAAACCACACAATGGAACGAACCAAGTGGACCATACGGCGATCGAAATAATTAGGGGTGAACACTAAATTATCGGAATCCCCGTATGGAAGCCACAGTAAGTGCGGTTGTGTGCGATAACTCAGACCCGAGAATGAAAGAGGAAAAATGATGGAAATGCAAATCATGATAAAGGCACGATGGATATGCCGCCGGTAAATCCTATATATAAGTGCCTTTATTATGTTTCTCATTTGTAGCGTTTTTGAATCATGCAAGGATTTGACGTTATTCATTTGTTTAAAATTTCTCACGCAATTGTCTTACTAAAAGCGACATTCGTTAGTAATTACTTTTCTTTTATTTTATTCTAATTTCAGGACGAAATTTCCAAAAAGTTGGGGATACTGTGACATTCGTCAATTTCGGATCCTATTTGTATTCGTTTGTGTATTCGTTTATCTTGTAAACCAACCCGATTTATATTCCGAACATTTCAAATATATGAAATATTGGGTTTTATGTTACTAAATCATTACCACTTGTTCAATTGGAAAAACCCCTTTTACGGATTCGAAAACGCCTTTAAAACGCTAAAGTTACATCGAAAACGAACTTCCCGGACGCAAAACGAACCACGCAAGACGAGCTGACCAACCCAACCCCCCTAGAACACCGTGACACACGACCAGGGAGGCTAGGCTGGTCGCGTGGAGCGTCCTCATACATGCAGTCACCAAAATCGTTTTTGTTGTTATTTATTACTTGTTTGACCTTCTAAACCAATCAAAATGCTTGGAAATCTCTAAAGCAACCTTATGGATAACCCTAACATCTTATCCCTCAGGAAACCAAGCCACACCACTCATTTGAACCTGCCCATACTCACCAAACACTCATAACCTAAGTTCTAAGCTCCAACCTTCAAGAATCTTACTTGTTTGACCTTCAAGAGTCGAACAAGGGTTTCCTTTGATTTCAACTAACTCCATATGATTCAAGCTTGTTGTTGCAACATATATATAATATACACCCCTTGTTACCTTTGGTAGTTACTTATCCGGCCTCGGTTGGTTAAGTTTCAGGCCTCGTAAGGCAAGGCTGCATGGAGGACTTCGTGTTCTTGGTATATATATATATATATATATATATATAACTCTATAACTGGTTTATACATACTAACCATGTCTAACTTCCGCTCATTTTAGTTAGTTTGTCATATTTATAAGTTCTATGGTCATGGGTTCTAAGAGTCTATCCTCGGTTTAACCGTAAATAGCTCTAGACCGTAAACCAAACTTTCTAAATCATTTTTATAAGTTCTATGGTTATGGGTTTGTAGAATCTTACCTCGGTCTTAAACCGAACTGAAAACCGAACTTTGTTTTAAAGACTTTATTGTTAACTTTTTGGTTGTAAAACTTAAGAATCATCATTTATAAATTATTATACAAGTTCTTTGATATTTGGGCATTTGGTAACCGTCTATGAACTTATTGTGAGATGGAAACCGAACCAAAGTGAATTTTCGTTTAAAGACTTTATTGTTAACTTCTGGGTTGTAAAACTTAAGTATCAGCATTTATAAATTATTATACAAGTTTTTTTATATTTGGGCATGTGGTAACCGTCTATGAACTTATTGTGAGATGGAAACCGAACCAAACCAAACTTTCGTTTAAAGAGTTTATTATTAACTTTTGGGTTGTAAAACTTAAGTTTCATCATTTATAAATTATTATACAAGTTCTTTGATATTTGGGCATGTGGAAACCATTTGTGAACTTATTGTGAGATGGAAACTGAACCAAACCGAATTAGACCGATTTTCACACGCTTAAGACGCACAAGTGTGTTTTTAGGTATCAAGACTCGTATGTGTCTTTAAAACTTTACAAACTGATTTTAAATATTTATTTAAAGTACTTGGAATGTTGAATCAAACTTGATCTTATAACAAAGTTCGACCAACAAAACCGAACACACGCTTAATTTACGTTGTTAGTTCTAAACAATAGAACTACATACTTGGTTAAGTCTTCTTACATTTTATTGAGTTATCACATAACATATGTTATCTTGGAAAGTTGACTTTGGGTTTGACCAATTATCAAGACCCGAACCAATAACCCAAAACACTCGTTAAAACCCGTTTTAGTATCAATATTATGAAAGGATTTGCATTCTTGGATTTTTACCCACCTTATTACTTAACATAGGTTGAGTAAATATTTAGGTTAGATACTTTAACCCGGTTTCGAGCAAACTTACATTTTTAAAGGGTTATTATTATAATTTCTTAAATGGTTAGATTTTAAACCTTAAACTTTAAATAGTTTGCATTTCTTATAATTTATTTTATTTTAAAGACTTCCTAGACCAACCTCTTAACACACGACTTTTCGTTTATTTAGGCCTTTCTCGTTAGACTCATCTTTCCGGTTACTCGTCTTTTTACCGATCAAGTTTATACTTGAAAGGTGAGTACTTTCATTCCCCGTTTTCCATATTCTGTTTTAGGGGTGATATTGCATACTTATTCAAACTAAATGTTTTATACTTGAGTCTTAAACCACAAACTTTATTGTATACTTTACTTAAATAAATGCTCGATTTGGTGTTCTATGCTTACATGTTTATATGCTTATGTGTTTACCGCTTTTGGTTGGTTGAACTATAAATCATAGTCTATTTGGCAACCCCTTGTAGCAAAGTGTCGTTAACATATTCTTATTAACGGTAACTATAAATCTTAGTCTATTTGGCAACCCCTTATAGCAATGTGTCGTTAATGTATTCTTATTAATGATAACTATCAATTCCTAAACTATTTGGCATCCCCTTATAGCAAGGTGTCGCTAATGTGTTAGCGATCTCATACTATCCAAATTGTTGCTATTATTTATTGTTTCGTATGCAAGATTGTGGCATTTCTTATTATATACATATTTGTTCAAAACTATGAAATTGCTCACCAAACTTTGTGTTGATAAACTTTATTTTATGCAACGTTACAGGTTTGACTATAGTTGACTCGAGGACTTGGAGAAAACATTATCAAAGAATGTTAGGATATTAGTAAAACGAATAATATATTTGTTTACTTGCATTCAATTTGTTTTTATGAACAAGATGCATTGTTTATTGGTTTATGAAATAAATGAGTTGATTAAATATTGTCACTTTAATAGTGTCTTTTGTTTTGGGCAATTCGTTGTACCCCGGCATGTTCCGCCGCCTTTGGTCGGGATGTGACAGTAAGTTTACTGATCCTGAGATTGACGAACTCCGACCACTATTCCCATCGGAAACTGTTTTCCGACCTTTTGATTATTTAATCCGATGTGACACTTACTCAAAAAACTTGGGTCTATTTCCCCGCCTATTCTTTTCTTATCGGCAATACCTATCCATTCCCCTCTTTTACCCAGAGTTTCTTCGACACCACCGAAATGTCTTACATCCAAGCCATGCCGATGATTTGGAGGGTTATGCGTACCATTGAAAAGATAATAGAGGAGGAAAGCGTCGATTTCATTGTTCAAGAGTTATCATACCTCTACAGCTTAACTACTCATGGCTCAAACCGATTCGTCATGAAATCCAAACCCAGACAGCCAATTCTGATTTCCAAAGTAACCCAGAACGGTTCCCTCTTGAGGAATCAGTTTTTTTTTGTGAATCGAGACTCCATTCCTGGTGGGGCTGATTTACCTTTAACTTGGGTTAAAAAGGGTTGGATCCTAGATCGTTGAAAAAGGAACTGTTTAGGATAACTGATCCTTCTTTTAATTGTTTTTCTTTATTTTATGTTCTTTGTAGTGGACAACTTCGCTTCCTTGGCTAATTTACCTGGAACAAGAGAAAAAGCTAAAAAGTTCCTTGCCCTGGATTCCGAAGTTCTAACTTTCCAGGCTAAATTTGTTGAGGCTTTGTGTGAAATCTCTTCGGACTACAACAGCAACATGTCAAGTAAGGCTTAAACTTGTATGATTAATTAAATAAAATAGTAAACATATCTATTCTTTTGCTTTATAGTCGCTCAGAAATCTCACAAGTCTGTCAGCAAATTCTCTTTGGAGGATGTTGATATTCCGATAACTCCTCAAGCCGTCAAGAAAGAAGCTTTAAAGGCAGCCACCACTTCCGAGCCAAAAACTGCAACAACCAGGGCTAAATCGGCAGCTTCAAAGAGGAAAAGATATTCAAATCGAGAAAATCATTTTGACATGATCATTGCTGTAATTATCCTTTATCCTGATATCCTTAATCGATGAATCAAGTATTCTTCTAACTTTGCACAATTGTTTGCTACTGGCTGTGAACGCTTCCAGAGATCATGATGAAAATATCGTGGGACAACTGGGGAGAGTCTAACTGGAATGGGAACTGCAGCTGTGGCGAAGGACAAGGCTCTAGCCCAGCTCACCATGGATAAGAAGCACTTGGAGGATCTGTTATCCACCACAGAAACCTAGTGTCAACAAGAGGTGAATCAAGTTACCAAGGAGGCCAAAATGTGGGTAGCAAGGTTAGTGTTGCAAGCCCGAATCAAGTTGGTTGAGGAAGCCAGTGATCCTTCTTTCGACAGGTCAGCTTGGGAGGTGGAAAAATGGAAGCAGGCTTTGGCGAAACTCGGTGGAGGCGATGATGAAGAGGGGGTTGAGATGGCTGATGGAAGCGGAGCTGGGACTAGTGGAGCGAAGGATGCGGTGAGACTGAAGAAGGAAAGGAAGCAGCAGCAGATGGTGAAGAAGCTGCTTAAGCGGGCAATGAAGGATAAAAAAGACAAGGCCTTAGCTCGTTTTTTTTTTGATGATGTTTTTATGGATTTTTGATAATGGTTTGTAATAGACAATGGAAACTAGGATGAAGGATCCATGATCCTAAAGACAATTTCCAGGGGTAGCAAAGGTGAAGGGATCCTCTGTTTGTGGGGAGGAAGCCTTTGATGCCCCTGTTTTATTTTCCTGCACTTTGACAACAATTAGTAACACCTGCTTAACCCGGGTGGATGGTCCATGTTTAAATGGTAAAATCCGGGCTATGAATTTTGGGTAAGTCCAGGTGACTTATTATTAATCAAAACCTAAAACTTTATTCTATATGCATATTGTTTGTTATTCTCAAAGTATGTTTGATAAAGTCTTAGTCTTTTTAATGTTTTAAGAAATATCTTTGAGTAAAAAGTTTTAAGGATAGTGTATCCTTATACAAAATATACTAATGATATCGAATCCTTACAAAAAGAATTAATGAAAGATTTTAGCCAAGTAAAGGTAAATTAATAAATAGAAATCATACCATATGGTCTAATTAGACCTAAGTTACCATAAGTATTGATCCTTCTGTGATCCTTGTAAAGCTAAATTAAGGATCTTGAATCCACAAGTGTTGTTACTTTTGTGATCCTCATAAATGAACTTAGGATATGCATATTGTTAATCAAAACCTAAAACTTTATTCTATATGCATATTGTTTGTTATTCTCAAAGTATGTTAGATAAAGTCTTAGTCTTTTTAATGTTTTAAGAAATATCTTTGAGTAAAAAGTTTTAAGGATAGTGTATCCTTATACAAAATATACTAATGATATCGAATCCTTACAAAAAGAATTAATGAAAGATTTTAGCCAAGTAAAGGTAAATTAATAAATAGAAATCATACCATATGGTCTAATTAGACCTAAGTTACCATAAGTATTGATCCTTCTGTGATCCTTGTAAAGCTAAATTAAGGATCTTGAATCCACAAGTGTTGTTACTTTTGTGATCCTCATAATTGAACTTAGGATACCTGATACAAATAACATATGATATTAACTGGGATTAAACCCAACAAACCAGGGACAAGCTCATGCAATTGGGGACAAGCCCGAGTAACTGGGGACAAGCCCGTGAACTGGGGACAAGCCCGTGTAACTTGGGACAAGCCCGTAAAATGGGGACAAACCCAAACTAGGGACAAGCCCAAAAACTGGGGACAAGCCCAAACTGGGGACTGGCTCAAAGATACGGATGTTAACTGGGGACTCGCCCAAACCGGGATTTAGCCCAAACATGAGTGACGTGAAAACGCCAAAACCTTAGCTAACATGAAAATGTTAGAAACCTTTGTCTTGAGATAACATGAAAGTGTTATAAACCGGTGGTATGGTACGTCTACCATAAATCGTAGGATCCTCCATATAGCCGAAGACAACGAAATTGTCAGCCACTAAGTGTGTACTGGTCCCGCTGCCCTGAACTATATGTTGGATAACATGCGCTCCAGGCGAGAGTGTAGAAACTCTAATTTCTAAGAAAGGTGAAAACCTTTAAACCTTGGAAGATATGACCATCGGGGGTCATACCTTAATAGTGGGCTAAGCCAAGGAAAATAGCAGTGCACCTTAAACGTGAAGGAGAGGTGGCCAACCTCTTAGTTATTGAACCTATTACTAGAATCCTGCATTGTTATTTAAAACTTGGAAAAGACAAATGTTAAGAATATATTATCCTTAAAATAATAAGAATTTGAAATGAATAATTGATCAGATAGATATTACCAATTTCAGGATCCTTAGTCCTTGATGGATGTTTGACTTCCTAAGGATACTGGATCCTGACAAGAAAAAGTACTTCTTGAGATGGATAGCATTCCACGCTCTTGGTAACCTATTGACTTCCTAAGTAAGGACCTTTCCATTTGGGTGCCAGCTTTCGATCTGCCTGATTATTTATGTTTTGGAAGGCTTTTCTTAAGACTAGATCTCGTTCTTGAAATCTTTGAATCCTGATATTCTTGTACTATGCCCCAGCTACCCTTTGTTGATACGCTGCTATTCTAATCCTGGCTATGTCTCTGAGCTCTTGAATAGTATCTAGATCTTGGAGAAGGATTTCATTGTTGGCTTGAGGATCACAGATGCTTTTTCTGGCAGTGGGAACCACCATCTCCGTTGGGATTACAACTTCTGAGCCAAACACCAAGGAGAAGGGTGTTTGACCTGTCGCATTCTTTGGTGTTGTTCTATTAGGCCAAAGAACATAAGGAATTTCCTTTGCCCACATGCCTTTCTTGGATCCTAGTTTCTTCTTCAAGTTATTGATAATAATCTTGTTACTTGACTCTGCCTGGCCATTAGCTTGAGGATGCATTGGAGTAGAGGTAATCATCTTGATGCCCCAGTTGTCACAAAAGTTAGTGGTTCTTTTCCCGATAAACTGGGGACCATTGTCACAAATAATTTCCAAATGAATACCAAATCTAGTAATAATGTTCCTATTAATGAAAGATATCACCTCTTTTTCGTGGACTTGTACGAAGGCTTCTGCTTCGATCTACTTCGAGAAATAATCAGTCATGCATGCATGAAAATTCTTCCTCCTGGTGCTTTAGGTAGCTTACCCACGATATGCATGCCCCACTTCATGAAAGGCCATGATGAGAATATAGGATACATAGGCTCCGCTGGCTGGTGCAGAATGTTACTATGTCTATGACATGAGTCACACTTCTTTGAATACTCCATGGTGTCTCTCTTCATAGTTGGCCAGTAGTATCCTGTTCTCAGAATCCTAGAGAATAGGGCTCTACATCTAGTGTGATTACCACAATCTCCTTCATGAAAGTCTTTGAGCACCTCTTGAATTTCAGGACTTCAATACACCTTAAGTTTGAAGGATTTAGGGTTCTCTGTGGCGGGAATTTCCCTATTTTAAATGAATTTCTTGATCGGGAGGATCCATGATCCTTGATTATTTGAGGATAATGGATCCCAAAGCACAATCTCTTTGTTAGCTGTTATCTCCATAACTTCTTGTTCTATATTGCTGGTGAGAGTATATGGATGATCGGGATCTTTGTAGCTTCTGGAATCTTCGAGGATGAAGCTAAATTTGCTAAGGCATCTACCCCAGCATTCTCTTCTCTCAGTACCTGTACAATACTAAAAGTTTCGAAGAACTTTGATTGTTCTTTCACAATGTCTAAATATTTGATCAGTTTTTCTCCTTTAACAGCATATGAGCCATTAAAGTGGTTAGCTTTCAATAATGAATCTATATACACTTGAATATACCTGATCCTCACGTGTTTAGCTAACTGCAAACCTTCGATTAGAGCTTCATACTCTGCTTCATTATTTGTGGCTTGAATCTCATAGGCTATAGACTGGGATACTATGTCCCCCTGTGGCGATTTCAGTAGGATACCTAATCCTGTTCCTCTTACATTGGAAGCTCCATTTGTGAAGAGGATCCAAGGATCCTTTGTTTCTTCTAGTTGTTTAACCTCAAGGTAAGCTTCTTTCTGCATGTCACTACTGAAATCAGCCACAAAGTCTACAAGCGCTTGTGACTTGATGGCTGTTCTGGGCTCATACATAATATCATATGCACTTAGCTTCACAGCCCACTTGGCCATCCTTCCTGACAACCCTGGCTTTCTAAGGACATTCTTAACAGGATAATTAGTTCTCAAAACAATAGTATGAGTTTCAAAGTAATGCCTTAATTTAGTAGAAGCAATAATAAGTGCAAGGATTAATTTTTTTAAATGAGAATACCTGGCTGCAGCATTTAAAAGGCTTTACTTACATAATAAACGGGATGTTGTTCACCTTCAGGATCCTTCACAAGGACAACACTTACTGCATTTCCTGAGATAGCTAGGTACAAGTATAAGGATTCCCCATCCACTAGTTTAATTAATGATGGTGCTGAGGATAGGTAATCCTTTAAGGCTTTGAGTGCAGCCTCATGCCTCTCCGTCCACTCGAACTTTTAATTCTTTCTAAGGATATCATAAAAATCTTTACGCTTCTCAGAGGACCGAGGGATGAACCTCAAGGCTGCAATTCTTCCAGTCAACCTTTGTACATCCTTTGCATTCACGGGAGACTTTAGGTTGATGATAGCCTTTATTTGTTCCGGACTAGCTTCTATACCCATCTTAGTGACCATATAACCAAGGAACTTTCCCAACTTAACACCAAAATGGCATTTAGATTGACTAAGTTTCATGTTATATTGGTCAAGGATATTGAATGCTTCGTCCAAGTCTTTAAGGTGGTCTTCGGCCTTCTTGGACTTGACAATCATGTCGTCTATATAGAATTCCATGGTTTTCCCTAGCTGGTCTTTAAACATCATGTTGACTAAGCGTTGATATGTTGCACCTGCATTTCTTAGTCCAAACGGCATGTAAATATAGCAATATATACCAGTAGGAGTCATGAACCGTGTGTCTTCCTGATCAGATGGTTCCATCTGAATTTGTTGGAATCCAGAGGAAGCATCTATAAAAGTAAGCATTTCATGTCCTACCGTTGCATCCACCATGGAATATATATGTGGTAATGGGAAAGGATCCTTGGGGCATGACTTGTTTAAATAAGTGAAATCAACACACATCCTCCATTTTCCGTTCTTTTATGAAACAACCACATTAGCTAACCATCGAGGATACTTAACCTCTCTGATCATACCGACCTTGAGAAGTTTTTAAACTTCTTCTTGTATGATCGCGTTCCTCTCAGGGTCGAATTTCCTTCGCTTCCAATGGACGGGTATAATAGAATTATCAAGGCATAACTTATGAGTAATTACCTCTTTTGAAATACTTGTCATGTCTGAGTGCTTGAAGGAAAATGTAGATTTTCGTTGCTTGAGGAAGGATACTATATCCTCTTCAATGCTAGTAGGGATACTGGATCATAGGAAAACTTTTACGTCTGGATCCTCAGGGTCCAAGGATATCTCTTTCAGATCTTGTTCTCAAGGCTCCAGTACGTTCCTAGGATGTTGATGCGGTTGCTATGCTATCGTTTGCTTGGCCGCCGGCTTCATGGACGAAAAGTAATAATTCTTAGCTTCCACTTGGTCAACGTCTATTCTTACTACTCCCCAAGGAGTTGGTAGTTTGTTACACTGGTGATAAGTTGAGGCTACAACCTTCATTCTGTGTAACCATGGCCTGCCAAGAATAACAAAGACAAATTATCAATAACACAAAATTTTTTGTAAGAGTTTAACCCTTCAATATATAGGTAGTTTGATGTCCCCCCATTGTTTTCTTTGTTTTGCCACTGAAGCCAACTAGCACGGATGTTCTCAGGATGATTTCCGAGTCTGGGATATTCATTTTCTGTAGTACATCATGTTGGATGATGTTGACTAAACTTCCACCATCGACTAGGATCCTGCGCACATAGTGGTTAGCAATAAATAAAGTTACAATCAAACCATCGTGATGAAGATCCAGGATGCTTGTTTTATCCTCTTCATCAAAGAAGATTCACTTATCAGTCGTCAAGGTAGTGGAGAAAATTGGTCGCTCCGCCTTCTCCCACTTTGTTTCTTTAGCATGTCTTTTGGCCGAGGAGAAGGAAGTTCCACATATATACGAGCCACCAGAGACGAAGTTGATGACTTGTGCATCAAGTGGGGGTGGAGTTGCTTTCTGTGGGACATCTTCAGGATCCTGGATCCTTGACATTTTTCTTCCTAGGAGTCCATGAAGTGGCCTTTTCATAGGAGGTATCCAATTTCCCTCTTTAAACCAATGCATTCATCAGTCATGTGGCCAAAATCCTCATGGAATGCACACCATTTAGATTTGTCCTTGAATGTCGTTTACTTCTTGTTTTTCCGAGGCCTCATTGCTTTCTCTCCAAGATCCTTCATAGCACAATTTAAGCCATGAGTATCAATAGAGAAGCAATACTCGGAAATACTTGGGTAGTCATCATCATCTCCTTATTCAACTGCCCGGACGTTTTGGTTGTTAAACTTGGAGTATGGCTTTAAGCTGTTATTCCTGAATGAGGATCCTTGTTTCTGTTTAGGTGACTCTTGTTTTGTTGGAGCTCCTAATCGTTCTTGGATCTTCTTGTCATCCTCTAGCCCTATAAATCTAAGTGCCCTGTTTTTGACTTCATCAAAAGTCCTGCATGGAGTTATCACCAGATCGTCATTAATGGGGAGCCCTTTTGAAGTCCCATCTTGAATGCTTCAACAGACGTAGCCGTATCAAGATTAGGGATCTTTAGGGCTTCCCTGCCAAACCTTGTTACAAAATCCCTAAGGGATTCATCATAAGGTTGGACAACTCTTTATAAATCACTAGTTAACTTTTCAAATTTCCTACTACAAAAAAACTGGCCGTTGAACAAGTTAATTAAATGTGAAAAATAAGTAACAGAATAGGGCGGAAGAGTTAGCAGCCATTTAAGTGCATATCCCGTTAGTGTAGATCCAAAACCATTGCATAGACAAGCTTCCTTGAGTCTTTCGGGAATTGGATTGATCTCCATCCTTTCCCTATACTGAGCCACGTGCTCTTCTGGATCAGTGGTCCCATCATACACCTTCATGTTGAGGGGTATGGAAGTGTTTTGGGATCTGCGCATCACATATTGATGGAGCAAATCTGGACAACTTATGGATCCCGTCTTGAGTCTTTGTAATTATCTTTAACGTTTTTGTCATTTTGTTTAATGTAATAAACAAGTATTTATCTGTTTAGTTCGTTAATGTAACATCTAGTTCGCTAAGGTTGTTTAGCGAACTAAGACTTAAGTTTATTCCCTCCTGATTCATTAGGGGATGTTAACGAATCAGGGGGTGTTTCGTTAAGTTATTTATGTAACGAAGTAGTGTCTAGTTCGCTAGGGAATGTTAGCGAACTAGACCTATTTTCTATTTATAGTGAACTCTGTTTACAAGTAATTTAAGTTTCGGGAGATAATTAACGATATGCTGTCCAATCACTCTCTCGATCTTCATCTTTAATATTATTCATACACATACAACTACTAATATACTGATAATATATACACATATAACACTTAATCAAACGTAATTATGAGCTAGATCTAAGTTAAGGATTAATCAAATACACACAGATCCGAGATCTGTTATAGTTATAGGATTGATCCACCCGGGTTCCAACAAGTGGTATCAGAGCTTTCGGGGCTCAATTACACTTGATTTGGTGGTTTATTTAGAGTATTGGACGTTTAATTAGTATTAGATATTGATAGAGTTCTGTTTGGGTGAATTTGGATCAATTTGAGGTTTATGGTAGGTTGGGACTGGATTTGAGTTGGTTAAGGTATAGATCTGTTATTGTGAATCAGAATTAATGTTTGGTTTGGTTTTGGATTGATTCGGTACTGATTTCGGTGTTTACCGAAACAGGGTTTGTGTTTTGGTATAATTGAACTGGTAATCGGGGTTAATTGGTTACGAGTTTAGGTGTTTTTGATTCGCGATCAATTTACGAGTCGTTTGGTATTTTATTTGTACGTTTTGGTTAAGAATTGAGATTGTATTACGAATTTAAGGTTCTGGGTTTCTGGGTTTCGTGTTCTTCATTTCCAGAAAATCTGGAAATCTTCTTTGAAGATTTGAAGATGAACATGATTCGTTATTATCTTTATGTTGATTCGTTATCTTGTTCACTTTGATTCGTTATCTAAGTTAGTCAATTCGTTATAAACTTCAAGTAATTCGTTAACCAGTTCGCATCAATATTTGATTCATGTTACCTAATTCGTGATTTAGGTTAACAGATTCGTGTTACACGCGTCTACCTTGGGATTTGTGTCATAACAACCTTTGCCATGTGGCATTAGGTGTCAGAGTTTGTTACAAACCATTGTAACAACCTGATTCGCTATAGTTGATTCGTTATCAACTGTAGCTAGTTCGTTATCTTTTTCGCTAAGTCTTTCTTAGCGATTCGTTACTAAAAACTTTCTAATTCGTCAAGATTCCTCTTATCAATTTGCTAGATAATTCGTTAGTCAATTCGTTAATTTGAGTTATTGTGAAATCTGATTCGTTGACTTTCTGATTCGTTGGATTGATTCGTTAAGATCAATCTTGATTCGCTATCTGATCAATCTTAGCTTCGTTAAGACTTGATTCGTTAATTTACTGTTCAAAGTTCGCTACAACTGTTACAGTTCGTTACATTCACTGTTCAATATTCGTTAATTGATTCGTTACACCCTTCAATTTTTGAAATTTGTCAAAAATGGCCGGTATGTATGCATTAGCGTCTCAAAACATGTTGATGCAACAAATGTTGCAACTTGATACCGAGATAGGGTCACATTCGAAATGTCCAAGATTGACGAAGTTCAATGACTTTGCCAAATGGGAACCTAGGTTTCGTGCTCATCTAGGATCAGTTCATCCTAACTTCTCATATTGTTTAGATGAAGTTTATACTGTTCCTATGATTGGGGATGAGACAATTGGATTCAGACCTAAAGCTATATCTCAATACTCACAAGAAGAGAAGAAGGCATTAGAGATAGAAACAAAAGCCTACTCTACTCTAACCATGGCTTTACCTGAGAATATATTTCACCAAGTGGGTAGTATTAAAATCTGTGCCTCTCTGTTTCAACATATCCGAATGAGAAGTATGGGAAACACGGCTGAAAGCAAAAAGGTGATGCTTAAGTTTCAATTCAGAAACTTTTATTTACTCAAAGGAGAAACAGTTGAAGAGATGACAACGAGATTCAATCACTTGATTGCAGAAATGGATAAAATGAAGTTGGAAATTTCTGAGATTTACAAGATTGATACTATTAAGAGTGCACTACCAAGTTCGTACTCTACTTTTCTAATGGTATTAAAAGAAAACAGTTATTTCAATGAAGACTTGACTGCAAGTGAGTTTTTACAAAAGATTGAAGCTCGTGAGTATGATATCAAGTGTCAAAAGTCATGAAAGGAAAGTCAAGATCCTGCTTTCTATGGTGGTAGCATGCCTCTAAGTTCCACCATTTCACCGATCACTACTTTTCTGACACAGAATGCAAGAGAAAATGAAACAACAATTTATAGTGATCCTAGAGCATGTTTTTATACTGTTGGTAACTCTGGATCACCAAATGTTTTCTGCTGGTTCAGGAAGTTCATCCACTGCTAGTCAGTTTGCGTCACCTCCTAATGTTAATATGAAAGAAGCTGAACAAAATTTTGCCTTTCTATCAGCTTTTGTGTGTTCTTATGAAAACTTGGTGAGTAGCAAAATTGCCACTAGTGATCTAACTGATGAACACTATGATCAGATTGATCCAGATGACTTAGAAATCATGGATTTAAAGTGGAATATGGCAATGATTGTTCGTAAAGTGAACAGATTTATGCAAAGAGCCAGAAAAGATCTTCCTGCCCTGAACAAGAAGTTGGGATTTGACAAGTTGAAGGTGAAATGTTATAATTGTCAAGAATTCGGTCATTTTGCAAAAGAATGTGACAAACCGAAAAAGGAGTATACTGGTCCTCGTGGTCAAAATTCAAATTCTTCAACACCACGAGGTAATGATACTGAGAAGAAACCATCAAGTTCTGGGTCACAAGCAATGTTAGCTGATGGAAATGATTGGTCACAACGACTATTGTGTAAGGATAATCAAGCTAATTTGGCTTTGCTCGGGTTGACTCAAGATTTTCATGACGCTAGTGGAAGTGAGATGTCTTCTGATAATGACTCTGGATCGGATTCTGATGACTCCTGTTTTAACAACCCTAAAAATGGGGCTAATTTTTTTCATAAAAACAAAAAAAAAGAGAAAACTTATTATTAGATACCGAGTGAAATGTTAGTCGAATAATGGAAACGATCGTACGTCAATGGGCTTGGCCTGAACAGTTGAAATAATAACTAATGGTATCGGCCAATGATTACGTAGAACCTGATAGAGATATGGATAAGCTTAATAACAATAATACCGTAATTTAAAACATGGGCTCGACTCGAATTAAGCAAACGAAACCGAGAATTGTTTAACCTAAACAAACCTGAAACTGAAAATTTCCTAAATCATATGAACCATTTAATAATGATTTAAATTATATCGGGCATCAAAAATATTTAACCCAAACATCAACGATTTCGTATATTACCGCCCGGTCACCGAATCAAATGAAGCAAAAACCGACAAACGAGATTCGTGACACGCTAGATATTATCTAAATTACATAACTCTGTGTTTTATTTTTTTTATTAAAACTGGTTTCCTTATTATTATTTTAAACTTATTATTTGAATTTTATAACAAAGATATGATAAGAGATATATGAAAAATTACAAAATACTCTAAATCAAATCTCAAAATCCCAGCTCTCCAATCACTAGCGTCTGATAGCCCCCGCCCCTCTCATCTTCGACCTCAGCCTACTTCCAATCAAGCTTCATGCAGTTTTCTTCACCCAATGTTTTGCAACTTGATCTCACTTCTAATAAACCCTTTCAATTTCAATCATCGTGCTCAAAACTCCCATCTGCAAATTTGCTTTCTGTTGCAGCACTTGAAGAACCGAAGTTTCCATCTACAATCAAGATTTCTGGTAACCTGTTATGCTCTAATGAATATCCATTCAATTATCTTATAATCCCTATACTGATTCTAATATAGTACTAAAATCCCAGCCCAAACTTATTCTCTTCCTGCTCTTGGAGTGATCACAGACACAGAACCAGCAAGCCCGAACCCATGGAACCTAATCGAGGTATATGTCTGTGAATGTCTGTGACTATGTATTCATCCTTCTTTCCACTTAATTCTAAGTGTTTCATGACCCATGTGCTGTTCTATTAAACGACCTGCCCTATACATGGAAAATCATGATCACAAACAAGTCACAAACTCTTTCCAGAACCCTAACTTCTTACAAGAGATAAGCTGATTTTTTTTACAAACATAAAACCTGAATCGAAAACTTGGTCATTAAACAAACCAAATGACATGTGAAACTAACTCATTTAACTTCGTTAAAGTAACCAAAACCTGCAGAAAATAATAATGCTGGTTTGAAACTCTAAAAACTACATTATATGCAGCCCCAAAACCGGGACCACATTAATGGGTATTCGGTGATTCGTTTAAGGACAAATTAGTTTGAAAACCGAACAATAAGTGAGCATATTAAATTATGGGCTGTTAGCATGATTTCCAGAAGTTAAACATGTTTATTTAATTCCTGAACTTGGTATAAATCAGCCTCAAAAGATAAGATGTAACCGCGTGGTAAAAACCATTTAAACCGACACTTTGGTAACCCATTTTAATAAGAAGCAAGCCGTGCAGCCTAAGAAACAATATGATGCCCTTTTGCAGCCCATAACATATTATTTTGCTGATATATAAGCTGGTCGTTACCATTAATACATGAATCATCATTTTCTTTAAAACCGAACTAGAACCCAAACGTGCCAAAACCGGGCACGTACCCGTAACATCTGCCCTACATACCCTTTTTAAAACTTGTAGAATGTTAAAAAAACTTAATTTTATGTATTATAGCAGGTCCTAAATTGTTTGTTAACCAAAAATGAGTTTTGTTAAAAATTTAACATAAATGTGCTAACGGACCCAAACCGAACCGAAGCCGTTGTTTGAGTTCTGAGCACCCTATAACCAATATGAAACATTTAATAAATCATTAATAAGTATTAAAATAGATACAAAGCTGTTTTGTGGTAAATTAACCGGATTTGAATCAATAAACGTGGCTAAGGGCATTTTTGGAACAAAAGAAAAACCGGTTAATTCTTAAAAACTGAAAATACAAGAATATGTTTTTAGAACAGAAACTTTTGAGTTAAAATGGCCATAGGTAAGTTACAAAATGTTTAACGGTAATCGGATTTAGAAAAAGGGCTCGTTTGGAAGTTTAAAATTGTTGTTTCGTTAAAACCGACAAGCGGGCCAACTTTTAAAGACTAAAAGACTTCAAAAATATAAAATGGATATTTTCCAGTAGTTATAATTAAAATAATTTATTATTATTTTATAAACCATTATCGACATTTACAACACCCTTTTTATTAAGAAATAGCATTTAAACGCAAGTGACGCTAAAACCGGCGTAACCCGAACAAGCATTTGAAAAATATAAAGCTATGAAGTTTCTAATTTTTAACAGCAAGTATGAGCCAATAAAATCACAATTTTAGTATTTACTTATTTTATAAAAACTATCTAAGTCTTTAACTCGTTTTTGCCAAAATAAGCGTTAGACGAAGGTACATGGACTAAAACCGTACAACCCCAAACTTTCAGACCTGCAAATAACTCATTTTTATAACATATATTTTTCTAGAAAATGGGATATATTAATTAACAAAGTATTCATTTATATACACTTTTCTTTAAAGACATATTGTTGAAAACAATAAACAATACCAATAGTGAATTTTACATTGTTCTTCGTTAACTTATTGTTGATTAATATATACTAGGCGTACTTGGTGATTCTAGCATAGTGCAAGCTCATTGATTAGCTTTTATATACATATTGCATACGGACTGAGGTGAGTTTTGTACTGCCCTTTTTACTTAAACTTTTTGGGCTGGATACATGCTTATGGTGTGATATTTATCAAGAGGTGTTTTACTGCTAAATTTTGTCCCAACTTTTACACAATCATTAGCCCGAGGGAATGGGCCGGAGGCTTGTATGGGTAGTACTATTTGGGAGACCCCCACGCACAGTGACCCTATGTTGGGTAAACCACACTGAGATATGCGGATCGTTGCGGCATATAACCTACGTGTTTGACTATTGCTTTTAGCAGAGTGATAGTCCGGGATGGTTTAACTTCTGGTATGAGTTGGGGATGCTTATGCTAGTTGCAGGTTTGATTGTGGACTTGATTGATATGCACCATGCTTTATACTTACATACACGCAAAGTTGCGTGCTTTTTGAACTATTTTATGTGTATGTGAGCTAAACTCACGAACTCACCAACTTTTTAGTTGACACTTTTTAGCATGTATTCAGGTACTTTGGGGATTAGCAATTTGGATTAGCTTTGTAATGAGAATGCTTAAGGATAGAGGCGCATGTCGAACATGAATTATGAAGATTAGATGCCAAGAAGATTAGTAGAACCAACCTCGGGATTGTAGCAGTGCCAGAGAAGAGATAGTTGTGTAGTTACACCTTGTCATAAATACTTAGTGCAAGCGTTGTAACTTATTTTTATCAATAATATTCCGCTGCTTACACTTGGTACCAATTTGTCCTTGAACCTCCCAGGCCCCCTATTGGCAGGGCGTGACACCTGTGACAAGCCTACAACTGTTTTTGCTTCCATGGCTAAGATCAATGAGGTTAGTCATTCTATTTCTGCTACATCATCTGTTAAAGTAAATTGTGCTGAATGTGAATCTAACAAACCTAAGTTAGAATCTTTTAAGAATCACAATGACAATTTAGTGAGAGAAATTGCTTCTCTAAAGGATACTTATCGACAATCTCTCGAATCTCAAATGAGATATTGTGAAAAGATTGAAGCATTGTCGACAAGTAACCATGATCTCAAAGCTGAGTTATCTGTAAAAATGACAATTAATGATCAAAAGTTTCAAGAAATTTTGAAACATCGTTCGAAGATAACCGAGCTTAAGAATGAGGTTCTTGAGTTAAAGAACAAATTGGGAAAATTTTGAAATTCCTCTTTTCTAATGAATGAAATTATTGATGTTTCTGGAAAACAAAAGGATTCAAAGAAAGGTATAGGTTTCGTTGAAATTCCTCCACCATTTCACAATGATTATAAAATTAATCCTTTTGCTCAGACTTCGGAAGATGTTATCCTTAAATAACCTGTGATTTCAGAAAAATCTAAACATAGTAAGTCTGAAACTGTTAAAACCCAATTTGCTTCTCAGAAACCTCATGTTCAAAGAAACAAAGTTTTTGTTAAAAATGTTGACAAAGTTATCATTGAGGATGTGTTTGAACCTGAAATTATACACAAGAACAAAAACATTCCAAGTTCTAATCACCTACTGTGTGAACCTCATGAATTTGAGGAGGCTGTGTATGGTTCGCACACAACTAAGATGAAACAAGATGCTCATATCAAACCAGTGAAGGTTAAGAAACCAGAAAAACCAAAAATTTCTGATGAGGATTTGTTTTGTTTCATAAATCCTAATGTATCTAAGCCATTATCTTCTCGTGTGTTTAAGTTAAAGGGGATGCACACGATGTTCACTGAGATAGACATTCCAATAAGTATCATTAAACCTGAACTGATTGAGAGTGTGTTTCACAATGAAACTTCCAAGGTTCGTGAACTTGAACGCCAATATGCTCAAGCGAAAACATCAGTTTCATCTGATTCATTGACTAAAGCAAAACATGTTTTAAAACAAGCTAAGAAAATTCAATTTGTAAAGTCAACTGGAACAGATACGTTGAAAAGTTTTTCAAATTGTTCTAATATAGATTTTTACTTGAAAAAGAAATCAGAATTATCTGATGATTTTCCTAAGAGCATGACAAAAAATGTGAGTCATCATTCTGCATCTGTTTCACAAGTTCCAACTAATTATCAACATCATCATGTTGACATGCGAAGATGTTTCCTTTGTGGTCAACAAGGTCACGTAGTACTAAACTATGGCCAACAGAACTATTAGAATCTTCATCCTTTTATCAAGGACCATTCTAAGCCGGTTCCTTTGGTAAAGGAGATTCTGAAACGACCTGTGTCGTATGCTGATGATACTCATATTATGTTTTCGAATGTACCTCTTCGAAAAGTTATTCATGTGAATGAAACTAATGGTCCTGTTAAACCTAAGTTTATTCCAATCGAACCAATTTGCAAAAACGTTAATACAAATGTGGTTCAAGCTGCGTATCTAAGACGAAAGTCTAAGAAACCTATAACTTATTCTCAAGTCGCTGAACAACAATTGAATGCAACTAAGGTTAATTTTTCTCAAGAAAACCAAAAGGTGCCCAAGACTGAGGCCTGGGCTACCTTTTTGAACTAATCATTTTCATTTGTGTGTAGGGTACATCCATGACCATTTCTGGTGAAAATTGGATCATGGATAGTGGATGTTCTTGTCATATTACTGGGAATCTCAACCTCTTAACAAACGTGAGAAATATTCAAGAAGGTTATGTGGCGTTTGCTGGGAATTCTGGGGGTATGATTACACAAGAAGGTGATGTTTCAAATGGGAAGATTACTTTTGAGAATGTTAATTATTGTGATAAAGTGGACCATAATTTATTGAGTGTATTGCAAATCTGTGATAAGCAATACACTACAGTGTTTACAGATAAAGAGTGTCTGATTTTGAATCCGGGTTATGTGATTCCCGAGGACATGGTCGTCATGCGATCACCTCGATCAAATGATATTTATGTCTTGAATATGAATTCTAAAGTATCTAAATCAATTGAAACGTGTTTTGTCTCGAAAGCGACTGCGAAAGACTCAGTTCTTTGGCATCGAAGAATGGGTCACATACATGTTCGAAAGATGAACTACTTAATGGCAAACGATTTGGTAGAGGGTGTGTCGTTAAAGAATTTTAAGATATCCGATCACTGTGTTGCTTGTAAGAAGGGCAAACAGAAGAAGAAATCGCAGCCATCTAAGTTATTAAATTCCATTGATACTCCGCTTGAACGACTTCATATGGATTTATTTGGTCAAGTGAATCGTGCGAGTATTTCTGGAGACTGGTATTGCCTAGTAGTTACAGATGATTATTCACGATATTCATGGGTGTTGTTTATGAGTTCAAAAGATCAAACACCGGGTCTTGTTCAAAATCTAATCACTAAGATCTAATCATTATACAAACTGAAAGTGAGAAGAATTCGAAGTGACAATGGTACTGAATTTAAAAATACTGTAGTGGATTTCTTTTGTGTCCAAAAAGGAATTCATTGAGAATACAGTGCCCCATATGTACCACAACAGAACGGTGTCGCTGAAAGAAAGAATAGAACGTTGATTGAAGCTGCTAGAACGATGCTTGCTGATTCAAAGCTTCCTGTCCAGTTTTGGAATGAGGCGGTGAATACTGCTTGTTATACACTCAATCGAGTTCTAACTGTTAAACGACTCAAGAAGACCAGTTATGAATTATTGAATAATCGTAAACCTAACTTAAAGTACTTGGAACCATTTGGGTGTCCTTGTACTATGTTGAAAAAGGATGTGGGAAAGTTTGATGAAAAAAGCTATTGAGGGTTATTTCTTGGGATATGCGTCACCTAAGAAAAGAGTGTTTAACTTTACGTCTGGTTGTGTTGAAGAATGGTACCATGTGGACTGTCAAAAGTACACTACTCCTTCACAAGGAAAAGGTCCCGACTGAATGTTTGACTATGATGGCTTATTTAATTCGTTTACTCCAACTGATCATCCATATGAAGATTTAGTTCGTGCTTATTTTGAAGAACATTTAGAAATTCCAAGATTTGCAAGTTCATATGATGTTGAAGCTCCAATTATTGCTCCAACTAAAGAACCTAATAATGAGTCTCCTGTTCATTATGATAATGCTTCTACTTCATCTGATGATAATGCAGTTGTGGATCAAGTTATTGAACTTGACTGTGATGTTTCATCTCCTGAATTGGGTGAACATTACACTAATTTATTTGAAAATGTTCCTGTTCCTGAGAATCCTACTCTCAGGATTCATAATTACCATCCACAAGAAAATATTATTGGAGAACTTGATGTGGGAGTTCAAACACGACATCAAGTTGCTTCTTCAAGTGAAAATAATGTCTTATGTGCTTATGCTGACATACACTCGTCTGGGATTGTAAATCTTGCTAAATTCACTTGTTTTCTATCTCAAGTAGAGCCAACGAATCCTCGTGTGGTACTTCAAGATCCTTCTTGGGTAGAAGCCATGCAAGAAGAATTACAACAATTTGCACGTTTAGGCCACACATGTGGTCTTGGCGATTTTCCACACTTCGGCTTAAATGTGTGGCTAAAAGGTCTTTGACCATGTTTGAAAACCTTCCAGAATGTTTTGGCCACACTTATTATACTTCACGTGACCATTTTATACCTACTCAAGTACTTTTCGCCACACTTTTAAAAAAACTGTGACAAAAACTAGCCACATTATAAAAACGTGTGGCGAAATGTAACATACAGTCATAGTTTGTTTCATCTTTGAAACATGTGACCAAAAACACATGCATTAGCCACAAACTGTGACATTTAACTAGCCATATGTTTAAATAGTGTGGCCAAATTTGACAAACGGCTACTGTATTGATAAAAGATGTGTCTAAAAGGTAAAAGATATAGCAACTTATATTACGTTGTGTGACCAAATGTCACATTTTCTAACCACATTTTAAAAAAAGTGGCGAAATATGACGAACAACCATTGTATTTATTAGTTATGTGGCTAAAACGCTTAAAATATATGGCCACTTAGACGAGGTTGTGTGACCAAAGAGTAGTTTACTTTTATTTTTCATAAGTTTTTTATTGTCACGGAAACACATATTATGTGTGGCTATAAGTAATAAATGGTCACACTAAAATATTATTAAGTGTGTCTAAATGTAATTCATGGCCACTTATATGAGGTTGAGTGACCAAAGAGTATCTTAGTTTTGCTTTTTGTAAGTTTTTTATTGTCACGGATACACTTATTATGTGTGGCTATAAGTTATAAATTGTCACACTTAAAGGATGTTTTAGTGTGTCCAAATGTAATTAATGGCCACGTATTCGAGGTTGTGTGACTAAAGAATATCTTAGTTTTATATTTTCTAAGTTTTTTATTGTCACGGATACACTTACAATGTGTGGCTATAAGTTATAAATGGTCACAGTATAATATTTTTAAGCGTGTCCAATCGTCATAAATGTCCACACATTGATTTGACGAGTGGCGACGTCATCATTGCCTTTACAGTTTCTTGTGCTGCCAAATTCAAATTGTCAGGGAGATGTACAGGAGGTTTCCGATGGTGTTTAAATACCAGTCACAATCACAATCACAATCCACAATCACAATCACAATCTATAATCATAATCCACTATCACAATCACAATCCACCTTTCTTCCGATTATAATTTCCGATAATGGCTGCAGCTTGGCTCGAACGTGCACCGGGTGCTCAAGCCCCCATCTACGATGACCCCACATTCTTCACGATACTATTCCACTTTTTTTCCGGCGCCTTCCGGAGGAATCAAAGGGTGAGGTATATTGACTATGTCAACCCTCAAACCTTCTCGTACCAACAACTTAACTGAATGGTTAGGTGGCTTGGGTATACGACTATTGATTATTTCAGCACTGAAATGGTAGTTCCGGGGATCGAGGTGGCGTACATCGAGTTGGAAGACTTGGAGCACTTCAGGGCGGTGTCCGTTTATGGGGCATTCCATTCTCAGGTGAACCTTCGCCTCCATAGGCTTAGGGACTCCACCTACACCTCCGATGACATGTACCAGAGGATCATGCCCTCTCATACTCCAGAGGATTCGGATTCGGATTCGGATTCGGATACGGAATCTAATGGCAGGACTCCGGATATCGATGTAGATTCCGATTTGGATATCGATGTTTGATTTTGGTTTTCTATATATTAATGTAAATTTTAATAATGTAAATGTTATTATATTTTGGTTTTCTATATATTAATGTAAATTTTAATATTGTAAATGTTATTATTAACTGTAGTGAAACGATCCAATACACTAATCCTTAATGTACATTAACGTACACGAATCCATTTTTTCACGAATCGATCCATGAAATCACATCCAAACATCTCGGAATCGTCAATGTATTATTTGTTTTCCGAAAAAACAGTTAATCGATCAATTTTTCACTTTTTTCACGAAGACCGTTTTTTGAGCGTTTGCCTTTAATAAAATTTTAATTAGGGAATGACTTTTATGTAGATTCGGATACGAAATCTGATGGAATGACTTCTATGTAAATGTTATTATTATATTTTTGTTGTGTTTTTTAAGCGTAGTTGATGTTGATTTTTTATAAATAACTATAAAATAGATGTTAGTGTGAGTGAATAACAAAATAGACCTAAAATTTAATTTTTGGTAGTTGAGACAGTAATTTGTTGTAGTTCAGTTGATTTGTAGCGTATATAGTAGGATAAACTAGTTTTTTTTATTTTAATTAACTTGAATGTAGGCTATTATTACATAAATATATTTCAAAGATTTTCTGACAGGTATTAAAAGCGTACAAAGCGTGTGATATACTAGTTTTTAATATTTTAATTAACTTGAATGTAGGCTATCATTACATAAATATATTTTCAAGATTTTGGACAGGTAGTAGGTATAAATGTAATTAATTTTCAGGATTAATTAGCTTCTGTGCATTTCCAAAGCGTGTGGAAACTATTTTGATGGGTAGTATGCAGTTATACACTCAACAACCAACTATATAACAACAGAGAATGACTGCAATAAAACTGGTGACTGAAATTTATTACACTTCTATATATGTTATGTGAATTCCAAACTTGGCCAAGTAGAAAATATCTAAGGTTTCCACATATCTTAAACTTCCCAAAGATGTTAGATTTTGATAAAATCCTTTCCAAAACTCAATGTCATCACCAAATCTTAAATCTAAGGTTACTGGTGATGGCATTGAGTTTGGAAAGGATTTTTCAAAACTGAATTTTATTTGTTCAAAAGCTTCTTCAAAGTTTGGAGGGTACAATTTTGGTATGCAGGTTAGTGAAAAGAAGGGCATAATGGTCTTTTTTTTATAAAATGAGTTGATAATGTTTTGTAGGAAACCATCTGTTGAAAAGTATGTTGAAACATAACCAAATAGAGGTTGTGCAAGAAACAAAACCATCAGACGAGAAATAATGACTGTCACCGAACACCCTAGACAACATGATGCATTTTTGGGCTTTCTTTGTATTAATGTAACTTTGATATAGCACGAGTCAGTTATGAATGTAATGACTTTATTGATCTTACTATGGTACACTACAAGTCAATTGTGACTTTTATCGATGTAACATGATGTATGTTTGAACTTGACACCAATTGACCAAAATTGCCAGAAGATGAAATTAATTCAACAAACCGGCCTGTACGTATAAGTAGTAATAGTATTAAAAACAACCAATATTTCTTTAGTTTGAATTAATAAGTACGAAGTAAAGAAGGAAGATATCATGTATCACAACTATATTTAAACATTATTTACATCTAACTAGCCGAACGAACACAACTGCTGGGTCGACAACCCCGACATCGGTGTCAATCTCCATTACAAATAGTTGTAGGCTTTTTCCCGGGCCGCCAGTAGTCATACAGGGACTCATTACAAAGCATTTGATTTGGTTGTACATGTGGCAATGTATTACCCTCATGAGGGAAAGTTACTGTACTAAATTCCTCATTGACCTCGTCATACGAATGCCTATAGTTCTTGGGTGGAGTCATGAGGACAACATGCTTTTTTTATATCCGGCTGATCTTGAACATAAAACACCTGGCGTACTTGTGAGGCCAATATGAACGAATCATCCTTGTGGCCAAATTTGTTTAGGTCGACCGACGTGTAACCATGAATATCATGTTTGACATGTTTACGGTCAACCCATTGGCACATGAAGACCGGAATTCTTTTAGTATGATAATCTAGGACCCATATCTCCTGCAAAACCCCAAAATAAAAGTTTTGTCCATACGTCACCACGTTTTTTTTGATGTGCATGTCATCTGCCTCTACACCAACCCCGCTGTTCTGGTAAACTCTACCATCATGAGATTTTGTACGAAATTCAAAACCGTTGATGTTGTACGAGTCGTATTTGTAAACGATGCGGTGTGCTCCGTGTGCAATCCACTTTACGGTTTCCGATACAGAACCTGGGGAGCCCGCTAGCTCTCTTTCAACCTGAATTTCATTACAAGGATTAGATTCTTCACCAACATTGCAGAAACTATAAAAGAATTTTAATAATTATAGAAGACTTAATAAATTGATCTACCTTGTCGCGTAACCAGTCACCAAACTTTAAAATATGCTCCTTTTCTAGCAATGCTTGTCGTTTACCAGGCATTTGGTTTTTCAAAGAGGTCTTGTGTTGTCTGCAAGTAAGAGTATAATATATTGCGAATTAATATATATATATATGTATATATTAATTTTGTGTGCGTTTGCTTAGCCTTCTAGGTTTTTAGCTTTGTTTTTTTCCTTTGAACGTCTCGCGTAACTACCGTACGTTAAGGCATTAGCGTACAGTAACTGCAACCTATATATATTTATATATATAGGTATATAATTTAGAGTATATATGTTAGTAATACTTACTCATATACGGCGCTATTTCAGGCGTATTCTGCAGCACATAGAAATGTACTCTCTTGAAAAGATCAGGAGAAACTTCAACTGATTTAATGCCTGTAACAGGAATTGTCTCCCCATTATCATCATTCTTAACATGTGGAATACCAACAGTACTCTTGATGTTTTTTTGGTATTCGCTCAGAAACTCGATTGTTTCTTCCGCAATGTTCTCCTCAGCAATGCACCCTTCTTGATAAGTTTTGTTTCGCACATGCCCTTTGATAACCTTCATACACCTTTCAAAGGGATACATCCAATGAAAGCATGGTGGCCCACATAATTTTATCTCTCTAACAAGGTGCACGGTTAAGTGAACCATGACATAAAAAATGATGGCGGAAAGTACTTCTCCAGCAGGCAAAGTGTAACTATTTGCTCTTCCTGCATCTTATCAAGCTCTTCTACAATGATTTCTTTGCTACAAATTAACTTGAAAAACAAAACAAAGCTTGATTATAGCATTTCTCATTGGTTCTGGCATGATGGACCGTATTGCAAGGGGCAGAAACTGTTGCATAAACATGTGATAATCATGTGATTTAAGGCTTTGTAGCTTCCTTTATTTAAGATTCACTAAACTAGGGAAGTTAGAACAATACCCTAGTGGAGCCTTCAGTTTATATAGTGTTTCAAGAAACATGTCTTTTTCTTGCGCTGATAATGTGAAGCATGCTGCAGGCAGTTCTGTATTGTTGCCTTTTGCTTTCGGTTGCAACTCCTTTTTAATCCCTAAAAACTCCAAATCCTTTCTAGCTGCCAATCCGTCTTTTGTCCTACCGGGAATGTTCAGCAACGTCGCAACAATACTTTCTGCCACATTCTTTTCAACATGCATCAAATCAATACAATGTTGGACAGGTAAATACTTTCAATAGCTGAGCCGTTGGTACCATATGTTGAATTTCTTCCAATATTGGTGCGACGTTGTGTTATCCCTTTTCCTCTTACTCCCACTTAGGGATTTAGATCCCTTTCCCCATTCATTGTTAATTTTTTTGACCTCGTCGTATATCTCTTCCCCTGTCATAGGCTCTTTAGCGGTTCTCATCTCCTCTTTTCCGTTGAACGTCTTTGTTTGTTTTCTGAAAGGGTGGTCATGTGATAAATACCTTCTGTGGGCAGCATAAATCTGCTTCTTTGTGTGATAAAGTCGAACACACTGAGTGTCGCCACGACACACCACAAAACCTTTGAATCCACTGTAAGGGCAACCACATAGTGTACCAAGAGCAGGGTAATCATTAATTGTCCATAACACAACTGCACGTAGTGTAAACATTTCTTGTGTATATGCATCATATGTTGGCTCCCCGACCTCAAATAAAGATGCTAGATCGTCAATTAAAGGCTGTAAAAACACATCAATATTGTTTCCTGGCACTCCGGATATTAATAAGGAAAGCATGATGAATTTTCTTTTCATATGTTGGGACTTATATTTTAGATCGATGCATCGAATTAATTTGTGGGTTAAAAATATATTATTTTGGTCTCAACCAAGGTTGGATGGCTTGAAGACCAAGTCATGCTAGACTAGTATAAATAGATGTTTTATTCATTTGTCTAGTATGAGTGACTGTATTGTGTATGTGTGAGATTTAGGGTTTTATCCCTTTGATAGAGTCTCCGCCTCCAGGATGAGCTCTCCTGGTGGCGGCTGATATTTCTTAATCGATTGTATGTATGAATATATGTATGAGTGTTTCATCTTAATGAGAATCATTCGGCTAATATTTCATACTACCATTTCTATCTTTTGTGTTTTGATTACAATTGTTCATCCTACTATATTGTTGATTGTTAATCAAATCAGGCTCTCTCCCAATAAACCTCATCCGTCCAAACATCATTCAAGAGTGAATACGAGTTAGATTCGATCCTAACCCTAGATCCGAGCTCCACTGTCGTTAATAACACCGAATATTCACGCTTCCGCACCGGCGCTCTGACATGGCAATTGGTATCAGAGCCTGGGTTACCGAATCATTCAGACTAACCGCTGAACTGATTCATTTCACTCTTGAATCCACCATGGACATTAAACGATGAAGTTCGTTGAAATTATTTTTGGGGGTTTTGAAATTATTTGATGATTCGGAGAAAAGTATATGGATTGATGTTTGGGTTGATGACTCGTTTGGAGATCCAACATCAATTTCATGCTTATTTGGTAAGATGCCGAAACTTGATTTTGGATTTGAAAAATTAGGGTTTTGTGTGCTCGTGCTGCACAAACAGTAGATGTTTGTTGAAAAATATTACCGATGGTATAAACTGATAAGGAGAATGTACAAGTCAAGAATGATCAGGTACTAAAGGCAATTTTATCATTGTTTGTAGCAGCAGATGAAAATTGAATATTCGAGCAGGTTCTGCAAGGGCAAATCAGTGACTGATGACGCAGAAATGAAGTTTTGATGTCTCGAGCACACTATGAACAAATAAGATTGTACCCGAGTATGAAAAATGACTAAGTGTTGCTTCGAGCACATGAGGTGTTTTGCCCAACACATCTTTGTTTGGCTCAAGCACAAGTTATTTCGAGCACATCTTATATCGAGCACATCAAATTCGAGCACACTTTGTGAAACCCAGAGCATGTTCTTTGTCTTCTCAAGAAAACTATCTTCTTTAAGTCTCGGGCACACTTTGTTATTTATTCGAGCAGATTCTTTTTCGAACATACTTTGTTTTGTCTTGAAAAATTATGCTTGTGAAGAGAAAACTCAAGTTTGTGTCGAGCACACCCTTGCTCCCGAGCACACTTTTGCTCCTGAGCATGTTTGGTGGAAAATGAAATAGCACTAAGTAATCCAAGCACACTTTTGTTTCCGAGCACTAAGTAATCCGAGCACACTTGTACTTCCGAGCACACTTTGTGCTAGTTGAAAATTGAAAAATCACAAGTGTTTTGATTTCCGGGTACACTTTGTGCTAGGAAAGTGCTTCCGGGTAAACTTTGTGCTAGTGCTAAAATTGAAAAATCACAAGTGTTTTGCTTTCGGGTACACTTTGTGCTAGGAAAGTTACTCCGAGTACACTTTGTGCTAGGAAAGTTATTCCGAGTACACTTTGTGCTAGGAAAGTGTTCCCAAGCACACTTTGTGCTAGGAAAGTGATCCCAATCACACTTTGTGCTAGGAAACAGAGTTTGTGAAATATTTCAAAGTTTTGAAGAAACTTTTGAGATTTTTGGTACCGTTGACCGTTTGACCAAGCTGTTCTCTATGGAAGATATATACCAGGGGTATTTGGTAATTTTTCTCCAATCATCAACAAGCTTATGGAATTCAAACCTCATCCAATTTCATGACTTCATCAAAAGCTTTACAAGAAAAAGTGTTGACCAGGCTTAAGGATTTAATCACTTTTAGTGTCAACCAACCTTTAAATATGTTTATCTGAGATTTTTACAATCTTGATGAGGATGATCAAGATTGTTTCACCCACACTTGATTTGAAGACACATTTATTAAACAATTGCAACGAAATTCGGGGAGTAAAAATCTTTGAATTTCATTGCAAATGGCATGCTTCAAATCAAGTAAAAGACTCGAGTTAAGGAAAAGTTGATCAAGATTAATAATCCAAGGTTTTTCAAAGATGTTTCATCATTTGTCAGTTTTCAGATTTCCTAGTACGGATGAGAAGATAGAGTCATCTCAAGCAACAATGTTGAAAGGATGATCAGTAGAGTTCAACCTCCTATGAAATAGTCACATTAACAGTCAAGAACGGGTTATGGTTGAACTTGAATGCTATCTTAATTCAGGGAATGGTTTGAAGATAATTTACAGGGGAAGAAACAGATTTGAAGAATGGAAGACTATTTGATGAACACAATGAGTTTATTTCTTTTTGTGATAACCTTGTTACTTGAAGTTGATCTTTTGAAGTTCAAAGCCTCGTTCATATTCCCAAACAACTATATCCAAAAGTGGTATAAGAGTGACGATTCGAAATGAACAATGGGAGAAGCTTAACGTGAGGGGGAGAATTTCAATGAAAGACAACGAGTTATGAGGTGATCATGGAAGAAATTCGATGGCATCGGTCTAAGGAGGACATTGTTGGGACTTATATTTTAGACCGATGCATCGAATTAATTTGTTGGTGAAAAATATATTATTTTGGTCTCAACCAAGGGTGGATGGCTTGAAGACCAAGTCATGCAAGACAAGTATAAATAGATGTTTTTATTCATTTGTCTAGTATGAGTGACTGTATTGTGCATGTGTGAGATTTAGGGTTTTATCCCTTTGAGAGAGTCTCCGCCTCCAGGATGAGCTCTCCTGGTGGCGGCTGATATTTCTTAATCGATTGTATGTATGAATGTATGTATGAGTGTTTCATCTTAATGAGAATCATTCGGCTAATATTTCATACTACCATTTCTATCTTTTGTGTTTTGATTACAATTGTTCATCCTACTATATTGTTGATTGTTAATCAAATCAGGCTCTCTCCCAATACACCTCATCCGTCCAAACATCATTCAAGAGTGAATACGAGTTAGATTCGATCCTAACCCTAGATCCGAGCTCCACTGTCGTTAATAACACCGAATATTCATGCTTTCGCATCGGGGCTCGGACATGTCATCATACACATCCAAGGTGGAAGGTTGTAAATGACTGCTAAAACAGGCCAGACACTATGGTTTCTGTTGCCTCTATGTACATCAACCCCATCAGTGCAAATCCCTAGACGAAGATTTCATGGATCGCTTCCGATGGTATCGGAGTACCTGTCATCTATGGCTTTCCATGCTGGTGAATCTGATGGGTGGCGTAAAACACCAGGTTTATTGGTACTCGTGGCGTGCCATGTTAAATTCTCTTTTGTGGTCTTTGATTGAAAGAGGCGCTTGAATCATGGAATAATGGGAAAGTACCACAGTACCTTAGCGGGCGTGTTTATGTAAGTTTTGTTAGTCTTCTCATCCACCTTCCACCTTGACTTGTTACAAACTGGACATGCTTCCAAATCCTTGTAATCCTTATAGTAAATAATGCAGTCATTGATACACACATGTATCTTTTCGTTTCCTGAGCCCATTGCCTTCATCATCCTTTTGCCCTCATACATATTATTTACCATTTCGTTATTTGCAGGTAGCATATTTTTCAACAATTTCAGAAGTTCATCAACGAACTTATGAGATACCCCGTGCTTGCTCTTCAAGTTGAGTAGTTGTACTAATGCAGACAACTTGGTGAACTCAAGACATCCTTTATATAGGGGCTTCTCAGCGTCAACAAGTAGTTGTAGAAACTGTTGATACTTCTTGTCACCTTTGAAATTGTCTTTTGTAGCATTTACCATTTCTACAGTTTCACAGGCATCTGTTGGAATGCTGGTGTCAACAAACCCATTATTATTATTATCATAATTAGTTGGAATGCAGGTGCAGGCAAACCCAGTATTATCAACATAATTAGTGGAATGTTGGTTCGGCTTTTCCATGTTTTATCCAAGTAGTATAATTCTTATCAATTCCAAACTTGTACAAGTGATGTTCTACCTCGTCTACACTAAGAGATACGTGGTTCAAACACTTAACACACGAACATGAAACCGAAATTGTTGGTGATGTCTCCTTGCAATTACGAACTGCAAAATGTAGAAATGCCTTAACACCATCTCTATATGCTTTACTGCACCTGTCGCCTACTGACATCCAAAACTTATCCATCTTCCAAGAATTTTTTTTATTAACTGTGACATCAACGATATATATATATAATAATTAACGCCAATAAATGTAACTGACTAAAAGCAAAAATATTTGGTACTCACCTGAGATTAATGAAGCTGTTTGGTAGGATTGAGATTGATGAGAGTTCAATAAATACACTAGCAGATCATTTATTAGGGTTTGGTGAGATTGTGAGATTTTATTTGGTCAATACTAATTGATTTGTGAGTCTTCCAGAAGATAACTCAATTAATTGACGGGTAAAAATGAAAATTTTAAACTTCTAAATTTCGTTATATAAATATTAGAAGAGGTTCTATTACGTTCTCAGGGTGTAGCTCAAACGGTTGAGGTGCTTGTGATTAAACATAGATTGCAAATATCGCGGGTTCGAAACTCAGGAGGGACATATTTTTATTGATTTTTGATAATAACCTCTTTTTAATGAAATATTATAACAACCTCTTTTTAATGTAGTAAATACACTGTGATTTTGGAAACACTCAAACAAAACTACGGAAACACTCAAACTAAACTACTCATTAAGCCTTTAATTGCGTTCAGAAACATAAAAATACATCATAATAGCTGGTCTAAAATCATAACAAAGTTTCTTACCTTTTAATTACAAAACTAATTAAAAGCCCTAAAAACAACAAGATGCAAATAAAATACAATAACTTCACTTTTTTTTCTGATTCAATCCTTGAAGCTACACTCCTTGCAAGTTGATCTTCTAATGACTTATTTGCCCTTATCAAGATAGGAATTATGTCTGTACATCTTCTGCATACATCAGATCTTGTGGACGAAGCACAATCATACCATATAAAGAAATCACATTTTTTGCCCTAAAAGTTGAAAAAATATAGGGTTTATAGTCAACAATTGTAACCTGAGATGAATTCCGACTTTATTTGCAATTTCACTAACCTGAGATGGACAATTGTAGAACCTCCGACCTGGATTTTTGGTGGTGCTTGATGTTCTTTGAATGGATTCAACTCCACAAAAACAATAAACCTGAGATCGATTGCTTCTGTTACTGGATGTGGCGGTCCTCGATGTGATTTCTTCCATGGTGAAAAAGGAGTTTTTATTGAAAACAAAACTAGATATAAATATATATATATATATGAGGGTTTAGAAAGGAGTTGTTGTACACATGCTTGTTATTACCGTTTTAGGATATTTATATATGTCTTTGTACAGTAGCGGGTTGCAAGCGTAACAGACTCTTTTGAACAATTATATTACATATTTTAACCAAATTGATTACATGCATTTTTAACAAGGAAAGATGAGAACCATTAATCCATATTTACCATTCATCAAAAGCTGCATCACAAAAATTACCCTTAATTACAATACATAAAACATGTTAAGAAAGCATTTTAAGATAATATATATTTACCATTCATCAAAAGATGCCATACAAAAAGTACTATTAATTACAATTAATACATCACAAAAAAACCAAGACCAGCAAAGCTAACATCACCATCACTCCGCCTTGTCCACAGTTTCCGCCCCCATCTCCTTAAAACTCATGTTGGTTGACACCGTAGTTATGGTGTCAACCAGGGTCTCACACACTGAGTCGTAGCATTCAGACTGTTTTTGCTGATAATCAGCAACCATTGCTCGAAACTCAATGTCGTCTTCCCACAACATGAGGTTATAACAGGATTGGAAGGTGTTTGTTTTTTCGGCGGCGAGTGTAGCCCTAATCGCTTCGACTTTCTTCAACAGAGAGTCATCTTTGTCTTTCTGAAAATCCATCGTTTTTTTCAGGATGGCCTTCACGGTTTTCTCAGAAGAATTCATTTTTATTATCTTTCTGAAACTGTTAGTGTGATTGAATAACCAAACTTAATGTAGTTAAGTTTGATTTGTAGTAAGATATAGTAAGATCTAGTAAGATATAGCTTAACTTTAATGTAGGCTATCATTACCATAATATTTTTCCCGGCATTTTTTACAGGTGACGTATAATTGTGATCAATTAATTCTGACAGGTGATATAAATGCAAGTAATCTCTAGATTAAACAAAAACACATGAGACAAATTGGTGCATTTCCCAAGCGTGGGACACCCTTTTGTTTTTTTATTATAGTTACTATTCGTTTGTGAGCATTTTGGTTATATATACCTACACCACATTTGTGAAACTCATATACCTACATAATTTTAAATTATTTTTAGTTAATAATGGATTGCTCGTCATCATCATCATCATCATCATCATCCAGATCCTACAAGGCTGCCCTCAGAAGGCGAATTGAGGCTCAAATCGAGGTAGATAAAGCTTGTCGGGAAACTCTTACTGAAGAATTTGTAAAGACTAGCAACAACTTAGATGCCAGGGATCTCATTAAAAAAGTTCTTACTCAGATGCCTAATAGTTGTATCCGAGATCTTGCTGTTTTGTTTATGGTTGATGTAGGACAGAGAGAGCTCGACGAGTTAAAACTTTTGGGCAGGGCAATTCTTGAACTGAATTGCTCAATGGAATTGAAGTTGAAGTTTCTTATGTCACTCAGAGATTAGTATGTGATGGTGTTTCATGGTGTGTTTTTATGTGTGTCACTCAGAGATTAGTAGTAATAAAATTTGTATGTTTGTGATGGTGTGTTTGTATGTGTGTTTTGGTAATAATAAAATTTGTTGGTTATGTGTTAAAACATTGATTCAACATGTAACTATTATCTTAAAGTGGTAATGTACATAGCATAACATAACAAGTATCTTAATGTACATAGCAGTCAGTTTTGAAATCATTCAAATTTGTTGTTGCCTTTTGTTAAGTTCAGCAATCAACTCTTCTTCGGTTAAACGAGTGTCGTCATTTTCATGGAATAGCAGTGCTTTCTTGATAAGAGTATTTCTGTGTTGGTTTGTATCCGAGAGGAGGATTTTGCACAAATACTTTAACTTCAACCCTTTTAGCTGTCTTTGTTGTTCAGGGCCTTCCGTTTAGAGATTACACCGCCATGGTCTCTTCCCATAATATTTCTTCATGTGTCTCATAGCAAAAATACCACAATCTATTCCATTACTTTTTGTTCTCCATCTCATCTTCAATCTATTGATTGTTGCTACTTGGATTTGCTGAGTAATGGGGTGTTTGATTGTTTTAAGATACATGCAAAAGACGTTTCCCTACACAAAATAGAAAGCAATTTAAGTATTTTGACAATTTTTATACCAGGTATGTATGTTTTTTGGGTTAAAGGTATATATGTTTACTAGTATATCAGGAGTCTTTCCGTATCTTTCTTCAAAATTCTCTTTAATTGCTTTTGATTTGTCTTCAAAGCTTTTAAACTTTGCATCAGCTGGTATATCTTGGTTTGCACTGTTGTCAAGTAAGTCTATCACTCTTGCATGAAGATTGAAGGCAACCACAACGAAATGATCGTGTTGTAGAATTAGCACGAGCACTATAGCAACCTCATTGAGTGATAGAATTCCAGTCCATACCATTTCTCTTTCGATGTTGTCTGAAAACACATCCAGTTTTTCTTTGTCTGTGAAACCCCTTGACTCAGAATAATGGTCACTTTTCTGTATAATAATTAAAATGCAGATGATTGAAGCGTTTATTCAGCGTTTTCTAATAGTACAAACAAAATAGATTAATTTGTACCAGCAAATTGCTTGATGCAAAGAATCTGAACGGTGATGCTGCAGATTTTTTCTTTTCTTCATAGTTCATTAATTCAATGAATGCATCCATTGCATTGGCTCGGATATAAATGCCAGGAGAGAAGCTTTCAAAGACCACCTTGAAGTTTTCTGTGTGAGTGGACTTGTAGACCTCCTCCCAAATGTCTCCAAGACAAAAAAATATATACTCTGAAAGTATTTCTTCATCTTCTGTGACACTAGCAGATGTGTCAACCTCTCTCAGAAGATATGGAGAGTTCAGGCTATCACTTGTTGACAATCCGGTGTCAATTGTTAAATATAAAACAACTCACATTAAATTTGACTGAAAATAATTGTAACTATAAGTAAATACCCTATTTGCCCTTTTGGTTTTTATTTATAATTACATACCCTCTTTTGCCCACGCAACCACTGTATTAACAACTTCATCAATATATGCGCACGAGACATTGTTTTCTTGACCTGCATCACCTGCATTATTTTTTACGACAGCCAAAGATGTAATATGTTCAACTGTGATTATAATTAAGCTGGTATATAATTAAGCTGGTACATATATGATATACCTTTCTGAGCAGCCACTGGACCACCAACACCAACATCTGAATCAACTCCATCACACAGATATAATAAGTTTAAAAGTACAACATAAGTGTTTTAAGAGTGTTTTAATTATACTAATAATTAATTTAACCCAAATACCTTTTAGAGAAACCACTGGACCACCAACACCAACACCAACACCAACACCAACATCTGAATCTTGTGTTTTAGGGACCACATTGTTAAAGAATCTGTTTTCCCATTCACAACATCTAGCAAAGATATTCTCATTTGATGGATGTCTATCCTTTCCTTGACGAACCAACTCGTTGATCTCGGAGCAAATTTTATCAAATTTCTTCAACTTGTAATCCATTGCCTTATTCCAAGACTGTAAAAAGAAAATATAGTTTGGGTTAATTCAAAAACATTTTCAATTTATCCCAGCCAGTTGTTATAGAGTTAAATAATAGTCAACAAGCACGATAGGCATTTGCAAAATTAAAGGTGAATAATCGCTTACATAATCATCCAAATCTTGTTCAGCTGTTTGATCGGCATTTTCTGTTTCAGATGCACTTTGACCATCTGTTTTTTAATTACATATAATGTTGTATTACATAAAATGCATGTAGAGATAAGAGATATGAGAGTTTTTTACAAGAAAATAACAAGTTTAATACCATGTTCTTGTTTCTCCTCAGCTGTAGTGTTTTCTTCAACTCCAGGCTTACCGGCAGCACTAATCGTCACAGCAACAGCCGCAGCAGCAGTCTCATCAAGTTTCTTCCCAGCAGCACTAACTGTCACAGCAGCAGTATCAGCAATAGCAGCATCAGCAGTCTCATCAAGTCCCTTCCCGGCAGCACTAACGGTCACAGCAGCAGGAGCAGCAGCAGCTGCATCAATCCCTTTCCCGTCAACACTAAACGTCACATCAGCAGCAACAGCAACCTCAGTAGCATCTTCTTCTAAGGTAGGACCATAATACTCCAGGTATTTTTCCATCTTATTAAGAGTAGTTGTTGTTATGTAGTTGACTGCAAGCGTTGTGAAGGGAGTCCCAAATTTACCATATTTTTTCTGGTATTCATGCGTGTAAAGCATCACAAGGAAAGTGATCAGACCGTTGTATTGAACGTTGATACCTCTCCATTCTTCCTTTTTCGTTTTCAAGTTTTCAATAACATAGCTGCACCAGTCCATATTTGGAATATCAGAGGTTTTATCAATTGCGGCGATGAATTGTTGACTGACTGTTGTTGACTTTTTCACAAATCCTATACAGGTGTTGACCAACACAAGGAAATTAATCTTAAGCAGTTCACCAACTCCTTGATCCGCGGCCAGTTTGTCTTTCACATGCTTTATACTTTTTCTTGAATTTGTCGGGAATTGAGATTTGAACAAATCTGTAGTAACATCTTCCCCCAATCTTGGTCTATTCTTGCCTAAAACAGGAATCTTACCCATTGGTATCCCCAACACTTCATGTACTTTTTGTGGTGTTATCTTAATAACACCGCTCCCAATGTTCAGTTCATTTAAACGGTTATTATAGTTCATGAGTAACCAATTTCCCAAAGTTTTTGGAGTTTGGGTTACTTGAAGTCTTAACATTGACCCGAAACCCATTTCTTCTACACAAGTTTTTTGGGCAATGGTCATTGCCTTCAGTGCATCAGCAATATGAATAGGTGCACACCTATTCATCAATTTTTTGTCTACAAATTCAACAAAAGGTTGTCCCCTCTCGGCAGGCTTCTTTTCTTTAACGGCTCTCTTTTTCGGACGCTGAAAGTCCGGGCCAGAGGTGCTGGGTTCCACCTGTTTCCGCTTTGACAACAACCTGTCGATTTTTGTGTCAAGGTCTGAATCAGAGTCCGCTTCCACATCAAGCTTTGTTTTCCCCACCGGAGCAACTTTTTTAGTCTTCCTTTTATCAGTCTTGGTTTTTTCAACAACTGAATCACAAACATACAATAAAACACGGGGGTAGGGGATAACAACACGAATCACAAGGAAACAAAAAACTCATATAAAACATCACAGTGTTAAATTCTCATACCAAAGCCATAACACGCTAATCATATGCATATAACATGCTCTAATATTATACATATATTTAAAAAAACAAGGATATGTATTACAACAACAACAACACACTTATCAAACATATTATTACATAAGAAGATTCAAACAAATGCTTACATTTTAAGATTAAGTAAAACTAAAACGCTAAAAAAATCATAAAGTAACACCTGTTCCATCTTTGTTCTGAGACCTATCGTGCTTTTGCTTCGTCCTTGGTTCCGTTCCAGAAGTAGATGAGTTAGGGTTATTCATTTTGGTTCCGTTTCAGAAGTAGATGAGTTAGGAATCTGAGACCTATCGTGCTTGTACTTGTGTTTGTGCTTCACTGTAGAAACGAATCGTCGACGGTTCCAGAAGTAGATGAGTTACGTGGGTAGTTATTTGACCCTTTTAAAAGAAGGCGCGTGCTTTTAAATTTTAATCGTACGGTAGTTATTTGACCCTTTTAAAAGAAGGCGTGTGCAAAAAATATATATATATAATATTAGTGGGTGGTGGTGGGTTCAGGTGGTCATGATGGTGGTGGACGGTGGCGGAGGTGCGGTGGTTCTTGGTAGCGGATGTGTAGTGGTGGTGGTGGTGGTGGGCAGTGGTTGGTGGTGGTGGTGGGCAGTGGTTGGTGGTGGGCAGTGGTTGGTGGTGGCGGAGGTTGGTGGTGGTGGTGGTGGTGGGTGGTGGTGGTGAATGGGTATAAATAAATGTATATATATTTATATATAATATTAGTGGGTGGTGGTGGTGTGGTGGGTGGTTGTGGTGGGTGGTGGTGGAGTGTGGTTAGTGGTTGGTGCTGGGGGTCGTTGTGGCAAATGTGGGCGGTGGTGTGTAGTATGATTGCGGATATGTAATGCATGAGACAATGACGGTGCTATCCCGTATGATGACCATGATGATTGGCCCAATTATGACGACACGATGCTAATATAACTACCTGGGTTGGTGGTGGTTATCATATTGATGCTGCTAACCTATATATACGGTTTGCTTACGCCAACCCATACGATGGCGACTGTAGCTCGTACGACGAGCATGACGTCTATGATGATGATCACACATATATGATGAGGACCAATTATATGTACCTATATGACAATACGCCACACAGGCGTGCGCGCACACACACACACATATGTTGATGATAATGGTGACACCAATGTTTAATGACATGTAACCCGTATGATCGACGACGACCATGATAACGTATACGATGGTCATACTGATGGTAGCATGTACGACTAATGATGTCGTTTGATGACGACGACAATTCATAAGATGGTGCCGACAGTGATCGCTAATATTGGGCGTTTTGTTTATGATAACCCATACGATGTTGACTACATCCCATACATGGCAATCGGATGATGATGATGATGATGATGGAGATGTGTGACGATGATGACGACACTGATAGCGAGATATATGTTTGAGCCCTTATGATCAACGCCGACTACGATAGCCTATACAATGACCACGTTGATTACCCGGACGTCTGATGATGATGCCGTTTCATGGTGATGTTGATCGATGATTATGATGATGATTACCACTATAATACATGATAACAATGATAACTTTATGATGTTGATCATCATCATAACACATATGGTGATGTGATAACCTAGAAGATGATAATGATACAAAACTACATATTTGAAATGATAACACTATAATGTTATGAGCCTCTCTATTACGAAGTTGTAAATCTTATCAAGAAAATCTTACTAACGGTTAAGATAATACTTAAATAATGGATAAAATTTTAAATTTATTTAAAAAATACGATTTAATAAACGAACTCCTCTTTTAACGAAATTTAATACCGGAGTGTTAGTAAATAAACTAAAAGTAAATGTTTTTATACTATTTTTAAAAAGTTATAAAACAAAAAAAAATATATAAATAATTAAATGCGTAGAAATAAATAAAAACAAAATTCAAAACCCTTTTAACTTCAGAACCCTTTTAACTTCAAAACCCTAAATCGACTTCTACTTCGCTTTACTATAATTCGTAGACATCGCTTTCCTGTAAGAACATAAAAATGCCACGTCTCAATAATTAAGTTAAGTTCCTGGTAGATATCGACAGCGATTCCATGAGTAGGATGGTATGTTAATATTGTTATCTGGTTAATTTTTTTATGAAACATTTTACAGTTTTGCAACAAATACATTCTAAGAGCATTTTTTGTGTTACTTATAGCTCATTCCTAAAGCTGTTCAATCAATGTTTGCTTACATGAAATCGAATACCGGCTATTGTTTGATTTACGATCAAAGTGGTAGAACCTTTTCTGTTGTTATAATCAAAGTACTTGATGACTTTTATTTTGGAACCGGTTGGACTGAATTAATCAAAGAATGTTGTATAGAAGCTGGAACATATGTTGTTTTTGAGATTAAACCAAGATCTATGTTGAATATGTTTACTTTCAAAAGAAACGTAAATGATCAATCCGGTACTATGATATGTATTTCAGTCAGAAACCGACACGTCCATTACTTGGTAAGTTTTAATTTCTGTTTTTAAAGATTGTTTCCAAATTCAAATGTCCTTTAATTAACATGTTTAATAGGATTTCCCTGAGTGGTACGTGATTCAAGAATTTGGTGACAATTACATGAATTCGCTTTTCGAGCTTATTGCTCCAGATAGATATATGTTTAAAGTTTCATGTCTTAGGGATGGAATGGGTTTTAGGCTAGAGGATGGATGGAATGAGGTTTTTAAACAAACCAACTTGAAAGGTGGCTCATTTGTTGTATTTGAAATCATTTTAGATAAGACATTTCATATTAATGTCTTTCATGAAGATGGCATAGAATTTATCCTTCATGGTCCAAATCAGCTGTTTCTCAACTATCAATCAAGCAATCAAGGTAGTTCCTCCCAAAACCCAATTCATCTTGATGAGCAAAATGATGACTCTAAAATCGTCTTCCACATGAACGTCACCAATAAATAGGTAAATTGAATTTTTAAAATTCTTTTTTATTTACAAGTATATTTGAAATTTGCTTTTCATAGCGTCTTCCGCGTCACATTGCCACCAAGATTGATACCTATGATGGAATTCCAATCACTTTGGTCAATCCCTAGGGTCGTGAAAAGAAAATGAGACTTCATGGTGAACTGTCGGACCTGAACTTCAGATATCGGTTACCAAAATGGAAAAATTTCAAGGTGGAAAATGAAATACAGATTGGTGATAAGTGCAGATTTGAATATGACTTCAATGAAGCTACTTTGTTAGTTTCAAAAGTTGATTAGTGATTTGGTGATGTTTGGAACATTTTGGAAATATTTGGTGATGTGTTTGGTGATTTTTGGAACATTTGTGATTTGGTCACTTTGGGTAATATTTGTATGGTTGTATTTTTACACTTTTTAGTTTATTGTGTTGAATGTTGGTTGGTTAATTAGCTTTTAAATGCTTTAATTTTATAGTTTCTTGTATCATCTATTTTGTTATTCACTCTTATTTTTGTTTCATGGAATGTATTGTAATGGTGCCTTTTGTATGAAAACTTTTAATGAATGGTAATTATGGTTAAATCTAAAAATAAAACAAAAAACACTTTGTTAAAAAACACTATTACGCTTGTCACGAGCTAATGTACATAAACATATATAAATATCCTAATACGCAATACAGGCTTATCCAACCATCTTCTGGCAAAGTGCCTATTTTCAGCCACAGGTTCTCTACCGTAAAAACTATGCCAATAATTAATTAAAAGGGAGGAAAAACTCAAAAAGCTCCAAAATATTGGCTCCAAATATTCAAAAACTCCAAATTACATTTAACACTCCAAAAATCAAGTTACACTCCAAATTATTAAAAATTTTCCACTCCACAAATCAGCCAAATTATTAAAAATACAATCGAAGATGAAGCTTATAGATGAAAGAATCGAAGAAGAACGCTACTCCGATAAGGAAGCCAACTACGACGATGATGCTCAATCAGACGACACTGAAGGCTACTCCAGCGAGGTAGCCAACGGTGACGATGGTCAACCAGACGATGTTATAGGGACGATGGTTATCGAACCCCTCAACAGTTTTGCTACTACCAAAAAACCTACAAGGGGGTTGACGAGGTTACCTAAGCTGCGTACCCAATATGCAAACTCTGGTGGTGTAAAACTGGCAGTGGAGTTTGATAATCTGGTATGTTCACTTGCCAAAACAGATCAAAGTTTGCAAGTTTTTTAGGGGATGTTGTAAGGGAAATAGTTGGCTTGAGACATTTAAGTTGGAGGGAGGTCACAAAGGAGCTTGGAGATAAACTGTGGGAACAGATAACGGTTATTATTTATTTCTATTTGTGCATTTTATATTTTGAGAAGTAATTTATCTTTACTGTATTATATTATGCAGAAATATTTTGAGATTGAGGCTTGTCGCAGGCCTTCTGTGATGAATTGGCTCGGACACCTTCTTCGGGATTTCAGAAGAAAAATGTATGCCAAATACATTATGCCGAACATCGGTAAACCTCTGAAGCTGAAGGCGATATCCAAGGGACACCGGACGATGATCAGACAAGAAGACTGGGATCACTTCATTGAGTACACACAATCAGAGCAGTTTCAGGTATAAATCCTATACTCTGCAAACGTAGATTGATCGACTATATATGGTTTATGTTTTTTGTTTAAATATAATGAAATGATTATAATGTTTGAAGAAAAAATCGGCTTTATCAAAGGGAGCTCGAGCAAAGAATGTTTTTGATCATCACATGGGACTAGGGGGTTATACCTACCTTCGAGAGAAACTGGTAATCACAGTCAGCTGTTTTCTCTCTAGTTCAATGATTTGTCTAACACATGACCGTCAGCTGCTTTCTCTTGAATATTTAAAAGGTCAAAAAGAAAGAAATTGAACCGGATAAGATCCTCGGCCGTGCATTAATGTGGATGAAAGGAAGGGAGGACAAAGATGGTTCATACAAGAATGCTGTTGTCGAAGGCGTGGCAACCAAATTAGTATGTTTTAGTATTAAACTTTTTAAATCATGTTAAAGTCAATTCATTGCCTTATATTGGTGTCAAAAAAACTTGAGTCTGTATAACTTGTCTCAACACTTGATGTGGATACATAAGCGTGTTACAAGTGTATTAGAATATTTGTTTTCTTGCAGGTTCAGTATGAGCAGCAGATCGCCTCCGGAGCCCTGACACATGAACCGTGCACAGATGCCGTCACCTTAGTGCTTGGTAAAGAGAAAGGTGGTTTTTTAAAAGGGATTGGGTACGGATTGACAACAGGTAAATATTGGGGTGTGAGTCGGGTAAAAGGCTCGTTTAAGCAATGGATTGCCCAACTTGAGTATGAGGCGGTGCAGAGAGATGTAGTGGTGAACAAGTTGACATCTCTACTTGAATCCACGACTGCTATGCTAGCAAGCCGTGAGAAGGAATGGTTAGCATTTGAGGCCAGGTTCAGACATCTCGAAGAATTGTTGCCGAAAATGTCGGCAAGTCAAGTAAGTGGCGTATGCTGCATATTAATTAATGCATTCGACATACATAATTGGCACTGTTTTTGTCACAATTCGTAGGTAAATCCTGTTCCCAACCAGGTTGGTTCTAACCAAAGTACTAGTGCTGTGGCGCAAAATAAAATGCCAGGACCAGTAAGTATCTGACAGTTTCTTTGTTTTTTACAACTTTCCATGTGACTTTTCATTTTCCATAACTAATAAATTGATTTGTAGGCCAGTTCTGTGGGAAACATCTTAACCTCAGGTGAGGCTGTGCAACAAAAATCCGCTTCTCAGGTAACCATTTGACAGTTTGATTGATTTGTTTTAATAATTAACTTTCCATGAGAGTGTGCTAATTTTGCATAAGTTAATTGTATCCCAAGTCTGCGGATAAAATAGTTGTCGAAACGATAGCCGCTCCCCATATCGCGACATCAGTAAGTATTTGGTAATTTCAGTACTTTTTATAATTCGTTTCCAATGTGAGTGTTTTCATTTTCTATTACCGAATTGCAGGCCAAGTATGTGGATAAAAGTGTTGACCAAACGATAGCCGCTCCCCATATCGCGACATCAGTAAGTATTTGACAATTTCAGTACTTTTTATAATTCGTTTCCAATGTGAGTGTGCTCATTTTCTATTACCAAATTGCAGGCCAAGTCTGTGGAAAAAAGTGTTGACCAAACGGTACCCGCTCCCCATATCACGACATCAGTAAGTATTTGACATCAACTAAGCCATCTTAATTTCACATGCTGGTTTATAGGTGTATGAGTGTCGTTTGTGTGTGAATGACAAGCGTAACAAGGTGGTAAATGGTAAAGTTTATTGGTCACGGTTTCCACAACAGTTGCACGGAAAAGCAATCCCGGAGGGTTGCTATAAAGTTAGTATTGATGAAGTCATAAAGGAACAAGCAATTATTCCTTGTGAGGCAGGTGAAATTGTGACTGTTGGCGACGCAATTGGTACTTTTGTTGCTTGGCCAGAACACCTAATCTTATGTGACCAGGAGGTTTGTTCCCTTTTAACTTAACCGAACAAATATCTATGTTCTTTTTCATTTAGTTTAAATAATGAACACTTGTGTTAGTTTGTTTATAATCTAAACTAACGTAATTGAAAAAAGATAAACGAACATAAACGAACTTCCCGCCGAAAGGTTCACGAACAGTTAAACGAACGTTCGGTATGTATGTATGCATACTATTTGGTTCTATTCAATTACAAAATACGACATTAATTATTCATATTTGTTTTTTATATTCTGTTGTTCCAGCTACCACCACTCCCGTCCTCAAAAGAACCAAACAGAGCTGGCAAGAAGGCAAAGGCAAAGTACACAACGATAAACCGGGTGACCAAACAGAAGACAAGGAGCAGTGCCAAGAAAACCGACGCCTTAGCTACTATATAGGTAGTCGTTATTTTTTTATTTTGTAAGATATTTTGCATATACATTTGCTTAAGTGAATATTATTGTTAATATAATTTGTTTCTAATTTAGTTTTGTCATGCTTGCTTATAGCTGTTTTATATTACTGCACAAAAAATAAAAATAATTATACATTGCCTAATTACACACAATTTGGCCACATAGAACACATTAAATAGGCGTGGCCGAAAATAAGACAATAGCCACACCTGAAATTACAAAAATTAGAGTCTATAAATGACCATTAGCCACAACATAAACTTTTTTGTGTGACGAAAAGTATGATAATAGCCACACTTTGTATTACAAAAGCATTATGTGTGACAAACGGTAAAGACAATGGTCACACCACAAAAGAGTGTTTGAGTGGCAACTTCACATATTTAGCCACTTTGACAACAACCTCCAGTGTCTATATGATATTATTAGCCACACAGTACCTCACTATGTGTGACGAAAAGTTTGATAATAGTCATACTTTAAATTAGGAAAAACATTGTGTGTCACAAACGGTAAGACAATGGCCACACCACAAAAGAGTGTTTGAGTGGCAACTTCACATTTTTAGCCACATTGACAACAACCATCAGTGTCTATATGATATTATTAGCCACACAGTACCTCACTATGTGTGACAAAAAGTTTGACAATAGCCACACTTTAAATTCTGAAAAGCATTATGTGTGACAAATGGTAAGACAATGGCCACACCACAAACTACAAAAGAGTTTTTGACTAGTAAGTTCACATTTTTAGCCACATTTACAATAACCTCCAGTGTCTATAAGTTATGATTAGCCACACAGTATTTCACTATGTGTGACGAAAATTTTTACAATAACCACACTTTATATTAGGACAAACATTTTGTGTGACAAACGGTAAGACAATGACCACACTATAATCTACAAATGAGTTTATGAGTGGAAAGTAAACATATTTAGCCACTTTTAATGTAATATCCGGTGTCTATATAATATAATTAGCCACACTATTATTAAATTTAAGTGGCAATTGCTTTGTTATATCCACACGGTATAGGTCACAATGCACGCTTAACACAACACTATTGGCCACATTATTATAAAATCCATGTGGCTGAAACATTAATTCATGTGGCTCTATATTTGCAATGGTCACTCATAGTAAATAGTCATGTGGCCATTTTCTACCGTTTAGCCACACTTATTGGAGAGGCTTCTTGATGGCTAGCAACTAATGCCTGTACCCTTTAGCCACACTTATTACCACATAAGGCAACTAAAAACTGTGTGTGGCCATATCAAACCCACGGTGTCGCGACCTTTGGCCACATATGACCTGAACCAAATGTGTGTGGCTAAAGGCCTACGGCCACACTTTTTTCGTTTGGATGAAGGTCAATATTCACGTAGTGTTGGGATCTTATTGACAAACCTGCTAGAGTCAAGAAGGCAATTCCAACTAAGTGGGTATATAAGTGTAAGAAAGACGACCATGGGTTAATTGAGAGAAACAAAGCACGATTAGTTGTGCAAGGTTTTCATCAGCAAGAGGGTATTGACTACACTGAAGTATGTGCTCCGGTTGCAATATTAGAGTCGATTCGAATCTTTCTGGCATATGCTGCTTACAAGAATATTAAAGTTTATCAAATGGATGTCAAGAGTGCTTTTCTCAATGGTGAACTTCATGAGGAAGTTTTTGTTTTACAGCCTCCAGGTTTTGAAGATCCTGATTATCCTGATCGTGTTTACCGATTAAACAAGGCATTATATGGTCTACATCAAGCCCCGAGAGTTTGGTATGACACGTTTGCCGACCATCTGACGAATAATGGTTTCAAACGTGGAACTGTCGACTGCACTTTGTTTTATAAAAATATTGGTGATGATCTTCTGCTCGTTCAGATTTATGTTGATGATATAATCTTTGGGTCTACAAACGACACGTTGTGTAAGGAGTTCGAGATATCGATGCAAACAAAGTTCGAGATAAGTTCGATGGGAGAGATGAATTTCTTTTTAGGGTTGCAGGTTCATCAGTCTGCGAAGGGAATCTTCATTCATCAGACAAAATATGTGAACGACGTCTTGAGCCTATTCAAGATTACTGCCGGAAAAATCCCTTCTACTCCTCTTCCCGTGGGTTACAATTTATCAACGGATGAATTGGAGGATACCGTTGATCCGACCTCTATCGTGCTATGATTGGTTCTTTAATGTATTTAACTACTTCTAGACCCGACATAAAGTTCGCTGTTTGTTTATGTGCTAGGTACCGAGCTAGTCCCCGAATGACTCACCTAGCAGCGGTCAAGCGTATTCTGCAATATCTAAGGGGAAATCCTGACATCGGGTTATGGTACCCCAAAGATGATAACCTTACCGCTTATTCAGACTCAGACTATGGAGGATGCAAGATCAATTTCAAGTCTTCTACAGCGGGATGTCAATTCTTAGGAAGCCGGCTTGTTTCCTGGCAGTGTAAGAAGCAGACAACGGTCTCCACTTCAACCGCCGAAGCTGAGTATGTTGCAGCCTCGAGTTGCTGTTACCAGGTTTTGTGGATACAACAACATCTTCGCGACTTCGGTTTGAAGTTTCTTATTACTCCCATCTTGATTGATAGTTCTGCTGCTGTTAGTATCACCAAGAATCCCGTACAATATTTCTAAAACAAAACATATCGAAATTTGATATCATTTTATACGGGATTGTTATGAAAATAAATTAATTGACCTTGAGAAAGTACATACTTATTTTCAAAAAGCCGATCTATTTACCAAAGCCTTTGATAAAACACGTTTTCAATTTTTGCTTGGTTTAAATGGATTGAAGACCCTTGCTGAGATCCTAACATTAGGATAATTATTTTTTATTTTAGTCTGTTTTAGTTTTAATTTATTTTGTTTTTCGATTTTAGGGGCTGAATCTTAGAAAATACAAAAATATTATGCTTTTAGTTTGTATAGATAAAACCCAAAAACATTAGAAAACTTTAAAAAATAAAAAATATTGTGTTCTTTCTTGTTTTATTTTAATATTTGAAAAACCAAAAACATTTTAAAATTAGAAAATACCAAAAAGATTGTGATTTCTGTTTGTACAGAAAATTCTGAAAAAGTCAAAAAGAATGTGAATTTTACTCGTTTTGTAAAGAAAAATCCGAAAAGACTAAAAGATTGTGTTTTTAGTTTGTACAGATAAAACCCAAAAAGATTTTTGCTTATGTTTGCTGAAAATCATGTCATTTGCTTCTATTTTGAAGGACATATACTTGTATATGTTTGGACCTGATAATTTCTCGTAAATATTCGGGTTAGCCATTTATCTGACAAATGGAAAGTACTTGGGGGCATTCGTTAAGCTTTCTACTTTATTTTTAGCTGAAAATTTAGTCAATTATTTAAGTTTGTGAAGCGTGCTTGCATGTTTTGGTCTTGTTCTCTACGTGTAGATGAATAGGATAGCCATTAACTTATGAACTTATATTAACTGGGTCAATTAAAATCATTCTGTTTTATGCTCCTCAAATTTTGAGTTTCTGAAGCAAAAAGAGAAAATGATAGTACATTGATTATTTGACCCCAAATCCAGTAAGAAATAAGCTTAAAAGGTTGTGTGCTTAATCATTGGTGCATTGATAGGTCTTAAACAAGCTGTTAGAGTAAAGTAAGTGATATAAACCTAAAGAAAAGCCAAATTGAAAGAGGTGTTAGTCTCTAGCAAAAGTCTCGGTGAAGATGGTAGAAATGTAATAACCGGTCATACTCAAACCTTATAGTTGTTGATCTTCCAAAAATATAATAAAGAAAATAACAAGCGTTAGGATTCTGGACACTGTGAGTCTGTATGCGGCTTAATCATCTGGGTATTCATATGCATGAATATTTCACTCGCTTTTAGAGCAAACCCAAAGTTATTAAATTTGATCACTGTTGTACTTCGTACAATCCAAATTACTGACTTGATAAAAATCCACTGTTAGTCATACAATTGTTCCTCCCTTGCGTGCGTCTCAATCCCAATAAGAAACAGACCCCAGGGGATATAATGTATGTAAGCCAACAGATGGACTCGTGCATACTCACTCACAGTAAAGGAAACTTGATTCATTGCTCAAAATTTCTCAGTTGGTATTAAAATTTTTTGATCAACACTATAATGGTTTAAGTCAAGTTGGGGTGATTTGGAAAAAATCAAATTAAGCTGGAACCGAGATTAGGAGCTGATAGTTTCTGATATTCTATGCGCTAATTGAACCATAAATTATATCACATAAATGCTCGAAGGTTTTTTATAAGATTTAAGTGGACAACAATATCAATGACCGACTTAACGCCAGTCATAATATCTCTGAAATTTTAAACTGTGATGGAAGGACATTTTAGTCAATATGTTTCTCTACTCAAACTCAACAAAAACACAAAAATATGTACTGCTTTTGAAAAATCATAGAAAAACACAAAAGAATTGTCTATTTTGTTAATGTTCGGATATTTTTTTTTGTAAATACATTCTTTAATTTTTACAAAATACCAAAAATATATTTTTTTCATATTATTTAATATCTTTAAATTATGTTTCGAAAACATGAAACATTTTTAAAGTATTTATTTATCAGGATAAAAGGTCCTCGATAATTCTTTTAAGTTATATTTTTTATTTATTGAATTATATTTAATTAAATCTTTATTTTTAATTATTTAAGTAAAAATTAAATAAACATTAATTCGTTAAGTATGGATAACGAATTAGGTTGCTCTTTAGCGAACTACTTTCTAGTTCTCTCACCATATCGCTTCTGCACCCTGTAACGAAATGCATCCAATTCGTTATGCATATTTAACGAATCAAGATATAATTTGAAGTTAATTTGTTATGCCACGTATTAACATTAGGGTAATGAATTGGGTGATTCATTATTTAAAATTTCTAACGAATCTGTTTGGTTCGTACATAGGGATGCGTGTAAGGACTGTGTATAAAGGACAACTGTTACACGCTTCGTCCTTCACTGTTCTTTCATCTTCCTAATACCTAAAGTCACCATTTTCAAATTTTTTCTCTGAATTTTCGATCTTTGAATTTCGAAATTTCGAGTATTCCGGTGTGTTCCTAAGTTATAGATAAGAACATCTTTATGTGTTACGTCAAAAATGTTACTATTTTGTTAGTCTAATTATGTGATTTTGTCCTAAGGGTTTTCACGGTTTGATAAACCCTGTTCAATGAACATTATACTGTGTTATTATAGTTCATTTTGATTGTATTATGACCGGAATGTGATTCCGAGACCCTGGGTAGACTTTAATCACAGTTTGATTCTTGTTCGCCGGGTTGATTGAATGTTGATGCTTTTGGGGTTTTAAGCTCTGTTTAACTCTCCAGGTATTCTTATTTATTTAACGGTGTTAAGCCTCAATCTTAATACCGTGGGCTTTGTATTGCAATTCCGAGTTGGATAAACCTGTGGATTCGATTACTCAACGATAAGCATGAGCTAATTGAACCTGGTTTTTTGTCCTGTTGACCGTCGTTGTTCTTATGTATTTTGACTTTGACCAGGATTGTCAAACATTAAGTCTATTTATTGGCCATTCGTTAACATTAGCGAATTGGAACTACTTCGTGTCCAATTCGTTAAGGATACTACGAATTAGCTCAGCGAATCAGTTTATCAACGAGTTAAATGTGGATTCGTTAAATTTTGAGCGAACTGGATGTTAGTTTGTTAATATTTATAGTTACTTCGCTTGATCTAATTTGTTAATATATTTACCTAATAGCGAATCAATTGATTCGTTACATTTGTGTAACGAATCAGATTGATAGGCACACGAATGACATTTCATTATTATTTATTGAATTAACTTTTGTAATTAATGATTTATTCCAATCGACTACACGCGTAAATACATTAACTAAACACGACATATTAAATTAATTACACCATCTAAAATAAATAGATATATATATGTTAATTGTATTATTTCTTCATATTACTTATACTTGTTCTAAACTCTATTCAGTAAATATGGCTGATCAATTGAATCAAGATCCACCAGTTGCTGGTCAAGGGCAACCAGAACAACCACCACAAGCACAACCACCTCAAGCACAGCAGGAAGAAGTTATTTTATTACCTTATGACACAAAACACAACATCTGTGCTTATCTTGATCAAGATGTTGCCGATGTTGAGGTGTTCGGAGACATGTTGACATTCTTAAGACGATCAATGAAACATTATGCAATCACAGCTCGACCTAAAGTTTATCTGAGCATTATCCGGCAATTTTGGGATACTTCTGAGTTTGTTGAGATGGAGAATCACATTCGAGCCACGATCAATCAAACTGTGATTACAATTGATGTGGAAGTGTTTGCTGTGTACTTCCTTTTAATGACAATGATGATAACCCTAGTGAATTTGACAAGCAGTTGATCAAAGGCTTGTTTACTCGTCTACGTTACGGTCATGGTATTGATGATTCTATGTTGAACAAGAATGGGTTATGTCCACCAAACAAGTATCTTCTCCATGTCTTAATTCATTGTATTAGTGGTCGTCGTGGTGGTTTTGATCAATGCAGAAGCAGTATACAATCAGCTTTTGTTGCACTTATCCTCAACAAGCCATTTAACTACTCCGAGCTAGTTTATGATCATCTGAAAGAACAAGTTCAACAAACACTTCAAAAGAAGAAATTTTTAATGTATCCTCGATTTCTAAAACTGATCATTCAAGACTTAATCCCCAATTTGGTTATTGATCAAACGTTGGTGAACGATGTGCTTCCTATGGAACACATGAAGGCTGATACCGTGCATCGAATGTTGGTCTATAGAAAGGAGAAGCCAAGGGATAAACGGATGATTGGTCATATCATTAATCCGAATTAAGTATATCCTCCAAATGAACGCTGGATCCACGACGACTCGGATTCCGAACGTGAAGGGGGAGAAGGTGGGAACGATGATGATGGTAATGAAGATGGAGATGGTGGTGATGGTGGAGCTGTTGATGCTGCTTTTCAAGAACAACAAGATGCGGTAAATGCTGCGTTACCTGCCACCATTGCAGCTTCACAAGAACGAAAGAGAAAAGGGAAAGAGGTGGCAACTAGAGAACCATCGAAGAAAAGACGTGTGTCAGCTGGTGCTGGGGTAATTATTGGTGTGCCACCACCTCGTCAATCAACGCCTCAACGTCCGGTAGTGCCCCCTACAACTAGCACTCCGATGCTCACATTGACGACGACGTTGATGTTTCATGAAAGACTTGGTTTAATTCCACAAATGGCTTTATCTGAAATACCAAGGCCTCCTGCTACATTGTCTACTGTCCCTCCAACACCATCCATGACTCCTCCTCCTCAAAGTGATGTCTCTTTTATGAGAATTACTCGGCCTCAAGGACCGATCCAACCTGTTCATCCATCCCTGTACAACTTGCCACCGAACCGTCAGACTGATATGCTGTTGAATCTTCTTCATCTTTATGAAAACCAAATGTCTGCTGACCGTCAGAATCAGGAACGACTTATGGAAAATCAAAGACGGATGATGAGTTATATTTCTTTTTGTCAAAAGGAGACTAAAGCGCTACGTGCGATGGTTGAGTCTCAGGGGTGAAAATGAAGGAACAAAAGGATCTAATCTTGCAGTTGACTTGCAAAGAGGATACCTTAAAGAAACTCAAGAACAATGATGAAGATCCTAACGAATATGGTGCAGGAGGTGAGCCTAAACAAATGCACGGCTCATCTTCCCAACTGGTACAAGTGGCGGGGATTTGGATAAACAGGTTGTGGTGTATAAGGATTCAACGGCTGTTAAGCCAATTGATATTATTGAAGCCAACACTGTGATATTTGTGGATGGATGGGGGGTGGTTAGAAGTGTGGTGAACAGGGATGAGATAGAGGTTGGTGAGTTCGTTGATAGGTCTCTGACACGGGAGCAGATTTCCATACTGCTTGGGTTGAATGATGAACAGTTGACCGTGTTAGAGACTGAGCCAGACATTGAGGTGGTGAATGAGGAAGGTATATCAGAGGATCCGTCTATTCAAATGAATATGGATTTTATTTATGAAGACGAGGATGTTGGGATGGAAGACGTCACTGCTGAGGAGTATCCAGACTTGTTTCAACACACAAACGTTGATCAAGGTGCTCCAGTGTTTGATGAATAAACGGTTAAATCAGCTGAAGATGAGTTGGAAAAGACGTCAAAGGGAAAGAGGGTTGTGGACACTCGGTTCAACACGGTTGAAAATCCAACCGATGTCGATATTGCTAAGTGGTTCAGCTACAAAGCGGCGGGTAAAATTATCAAGGCATATCGGTATGTTGATCAAGAACGAAAAGACATAGCTGCAACTTGGGTCAAGGCAAACCAAGTGACCTCCTTCAATATGGTATCCAAGGTACATGGTGATATCGTCTCGTGGCTTTATGATTCTGAGCTTAAGGTATGTATAATTAAATGGGAGAAGGGGATCCAGTACTACGAAACGATAATGGACATTCTGACATTACCGCGGTGGGATGTTCGTACCCTCGCACGTCGTCCATTTATCAATCGTGGGTGCTACCGGACAGCTGAGTTGTTTCATCAACACTTACTGTTCGAGGTCAATCATGGCTTCAAGTTCTTCAAGCCCCAGGTCCTAAGACGTAAACGTATTGACGAGATTGATCCAAGGACTGGCTGGAGGAAACGTGTTCTTAAGGTAAAGCCGCTATAGACGATGAAGCGGGTACCTGTGAAGACGATGCCCCAACACATGCATCTCTCGTTTGACCGCTGGTACTACGATAATCGTACTTGCGAGGTCGTCATTGTGCTTGGTAAAGGACTCAAGACTGAGCTTATCAAGATAATCGACCCTATGTGGTTGGTTAATTTATCCGATATAGACAATGACGTGCTACACAAGTACCTGATTTTGATCGAGCGCAATGAAGACTACTACCTGGCTATGCAATTCCATCGCGTTGTGCGTGTTTGTCATGAAAATGGAATTCCTAGTTGCAGAGACTGGCAATCCAAGTGTTCCATCGCGTTGTGCGTGTTAGTCAAACGTAATTATGAGCTATATCTAAGTTAAGGATTAATCAAATACACACAGATCCGATCTGTTATAGTTATAGGATTGATCCACCCGGGTTCCAACAAGCATCTGCCACGGGAGTTGGTCCACCAGAGGCAATGGTCTGCATGGGTATGATATCTTCTTCATGGACCTCTGAAGACCTTTGATGTTGAATCCCTGAGGATCCCTGAGGATCCTTGAGGTTAGGAGATGAAGGATCCTTGATGTTACAATCCAGAGGATCCTAGTTGAAGGATGGACGATCCATCTTGTAGGAAAGTGGATCCTTGAGGTTGTTGGCCCATGGACCCGTGTTGAAGGATAGATGATCCCGACTGAAGGAACGAGGATCCTTGAGTTTGCTGACCCATGGATCCCTGTTGAAGGATAGATGATCTTGGTTGTAGGAATGAGGATCTTTGAGTTTGCTTACCCTTGGACCCCTATTGAAGGATATATGATCCTTGAGCAAGTTGATATAAGGATCCTAGAGTGGTGAAATCCAGCATCCTAGGCACCAAAGGAGTCTGATCCTCCAGTGGCCTCTTGTTCTTCTTGAGATATTCTATCTCACGTTGGATCTTCTGGTTGTTCTTGTTTTGCTGATCCATATATGCTTTAACCTGTGAAAACATAGTAGAAACATCGTTGTTAGAGTTAACCATCCAAGTGGAAGAAGTGGTTTTTGAGCTCTGGAACACTGGAAGTTGTGTCTTGTTTCCAGCCGCGGTGGTCCTTGGAGCTACTGCTAGCGTAGGACGCATCGATGGTAAGGTTCTTGGTGGTTGAGGAACTGATGAAGGCATGGTGGATGAAGTAGAAGATTGTTGAAAGGCCAATGATAGAAGTGTAGGTAATAAGGTTGAAAATTGATAAGAAATAATACGGATTATAGCACCAATTGCCCCACGGTGGGCCCCAAATTGTGTTGTTAAAAATCATTTAAGGACCAAGTAACCAAATTTGTAAGGTGAGGTAAAGTGATATGATGATAATAATGATTATGTTTTGATTACAAACACAAACACAAGGATTTGTTATGAGGAAAAGCCCTTGATCTTGTTCGGATCGCCGGCACAAAAACCCCGGGTGATGACAATTGTCTATTACCACTTTATAATATCAAAAATGAGGATACAGGGTTTGGAGAATATGATCAATAATACAATGAAAGCTACGTGTGTGTGAGCTGCTAGAGAGAGCTATCTGTATATCTAATGTGTGTGAAGTGAATAACGATGATAACCTAGCTGATCAAAAACTCAGTTATATACAAAAATAACAAATAACTAAATATCCTATAAATGCGCCACTCTTCCCACTAGCCATTCCCATCTCTTTGACCACGTGCGGGAGAAGTCCAGTAGCGATTTAATAGGGTGACCAAGTCATGCAGCCATTATGCCTATCAATCACAACACCACTCTAGTACAATCATTAGTAAATAAATAATACCGAGGATCCCTAATCCTTCACAACCTGGAACATATCTCAAGGATAATTTAACATAACTCATTTAAGAATATAGGATCCTCAGCATAAATTCTATGCCCTAACAATATCCTACGAGCAAACTTTTTCTTAATCTCTTCAACCTTTTGTCTTTAACTTATTTAAACATACTGAGTACACTGGAGGTAATGTAGCTCACTCGAGGTTGAACCTTGCTCGTATAAGTCCTTAGTATAATTCCATTTGACTTCCTACAAGTGTGCTTGAGATCTTTTTCATTGAAACCTTGCTCGATCCACCAAAATAGTTAGGCGAAGTCAAGAGTTTTCTCTAGAACAAACTGTTCTCAGCTGAATAACAACCTTTCTTGATGAAGTGTAGTTTGCTCGAACTAAACACTTAGAAGAATTCCAGAAGACAACCTTGCGCAATGTAAGATACCTTGCTCGAATAAGTATTTAGCTCGCTCGAAGTGCCTAGTTTGCTCGAATTCCATACTTAGCCATTTTCGTGAGGAGGTTGAGAAGATTCCAATCTTCCTTGATAAATTCTTGATTCCAACACTTCATTTGATGATGATGATGATGATGGAGGATTTCATGATGACTTGATTGAATCGGTGGCTACTCCAAGTTCAAACGAAGTAATTGGAGAAGAAAATGTGACAAATTTACAAGAAGATTTGAGTGTGTCAACCGTAATTATTCCTCAAACATTGTCTATTCATCCTGAAGAGAATATCATTGCAGATATACATACTGGAGTCCGTACAAGAAGTCAAGTTGAACAAAATCTTAAATGTTTCTATACTCAAGTGTCGGAGATATACATACTGGAGTCCATTACAAAGTCGGTTCTCATTCAATGTTTTATATCTCAAACAGAACCGAAGATATACAAAAAAGCTTTGACTGAGGAATGCAGGGTGAATGTTATGCAAGAGGAACTTCTACAATTTGAGAAGTAAGGAGTGTGGAAGCTTGTTGATCTACATGATGATAAGAAACGTATTAACACATAATGGGTTTTCAATTGAAAGCGGGATGAAATGGAATGTTTGTTCGAAACAAAGCTTGGTTAGTCGTTCTCAGATTTAATCAACGAGAAGGAATTGACTACAATGAAGTATATGCGCTAGCAAGACTTGAAGCGATTCAAGTTTGTCTGGAGTTTGCTTCATGGAAAGGTTTTAAAGTTTATCAACCAGATGTCAAATCTGCTTTCCTTAATGGGAAACTTCATGAAGAAGTCTATGTGGGACAACCACCGAAGTTTGTGTATCCGATCCACAAAGACAACATGTATTTACTCGATAAAGCATTGTACGATTTACATCAAGCCCTGAGAGCTTGGTATGAGACATTATCTCAACATTTGTTGGATAATCACTTTATTCGAGGAACCGTCGACTGTATAATGTTTACCAAAATGGTGGATGGGCATTTACTGATTGTTTAAGTGTATGTAGATGATATTATTTTTGGGTGAACAAACGACAATCTATGCAAATTAGGGAGGTTATGAAGTCCAAATTCGAGATGAGTGCAATGGGGGAGTGATGTATATAAAAATATACATCTTTTTAGCATCAAATAATCCCTAAAAACTGCAACTTCTATGAAATAACAAAGCTCAAAAGGCTACTTATCATAATAAAATGCAATTTCAGGAAAACCCAAGCCTCAAACGAAGAAACAAGCGAAATGACGAAGAAAAAAAAAAGAAAACTCAAGAAAAACAAGAAACATGCCCCCATGCTCTAAGAAACACGCCCCCATGCTTCTAAACACAAGAAAAGACAAAAATACACAAGAAAAGAGAAACACATAAGATAAAAGCACGGGGCCATGCCTCCTAGACCACGCGTCCATGGTCATCTTCAGATAAGACAAAATGAATTTCAGCACATGTCAATAAAAAGCACGGGGACGTGTTTCAAAACCAAGCCCCCATGGTGAGTTATCATTGTACGATCTGACAACATGCAACTGGGACACGTTGACACGGGGCCGTGCCCCTCTCTCCAGATAGCCTATAAATAGAGGTTTAAGTTACACTCATTTGTTGTGCTTGAAGAAGGTTTCTAAACGGTTTTCTCTTATAAAAATACCAACATTATACTCATATTGAAGACCTTGTGGAGAGTTTGAAGACTTGGAAGTTATCATCATCAACCATCATCATCATCAGCATCCACCATCATCATTAAGAAGGAAGATTCATCTACATTTGGTTAGATTGTTCTAAGTTTATTCATGTGTATGTTATCTTCATCTCTTTTAATGTTCATAACCATGCTCATTATGAGCTAAACTCTTTTTACCATCTAAAATCTATGAAAAACTTTGTTTTACTTGATGATTATGTTTAACATGTGATTTAGTTTAGTAAAGTACATAGTTATTTTTCAATTATCTTTTGATGTGAAATGTTTCACTATCTTAAATCAACAATTCAAAGTTGGTGATTGACAATCAACATTGACAATCATTCATGGTCGACTCATGGATCCTTATATTGTACTTAGAAAGAAAGAATTCTTTGATAATTTATCGAAACATGGATCCTTATAATGTACTTAGAAATGATGAGATATAACTATGATCTATTTCTCTAGTTTTGGTAATTCTGAAATAACATTGTTAACACGATTGCTTAGGTTATCATGCTAATTAAAGAAATCATATGTTAACGACATGTGTAATTATAACCTACTTAAATCAACCAAGAGGAGGTTGTGTGATGAACTATAACCACCCAAAGTTGTTAGAATTGGTATTTGAAAAATCGAAGTCAATCCTAATCTTTCTACTTTACTAAACTACTTACCAACTCAGATTGACATTCTCGTGGTAGCATGATATTAGGAAAGGGTTGACTTTAAAATGCGCATGCTACTTTCTTTTATGTCATAGGATATGCTCACTTAGAAATGAGGGGCTATTCTATCATATATTATTACGGTAGTTTATCACATGTTTATTATATGATCGTCAAGGAATAATGGAGTGGATTCTTGATCTTAGATAGTAACCTTCATATAATTGAATCACTTGTTTAGAATTTCTCTTGTTGTCACCTATATATTATATATAAGGATTTATATTTTATAAAAAGTTTAAAAAAGCAACCTCAAAATGATTAAAACTCTTCCATTGAATTAAAACAAAGGTTAATTATTGGAAACATTTGTGTCCACGGATCGATACTTGGTTCTTGCCAATACTATTCTACAAATACGATAGGTACACTTGCCTATTTTGTGTGTGTTTAGTCTTAGTAGAAATCACTTTTATAAATTTAAAACACGATCTTGTGCGAAAGCTAAAACCCCTATCCATTACATTTTACAAGCTACACGCAGCACACATCAAGTTTTTGGCGTCGTTGCCGGGGACACGGTACGTTTCTAAGAACGATCTAAGTTTTAATTTAATCTTTATTTATAATTGTATAAAATTTTTAACTTTCATTTAATTTTAATATTTTTTTTTCTAACTAATTAAATTATATATTTTTAAGGCTAGCCTGACCTTTACCTTCATTTACCTAACCTTTACTTTACCTTAATTATCCTAAACCTTAGTTTAGTTTTAAAATAGCTTAGCCTAACTCGTAGTTTAACTTTAACTAACCTTTAGTTTATAAATAGTTTAATTTGATTTAATCCCATGTATGTCCACTACATTCGGACCTGAGTTTGTTTCTCCAATTTCTGAACCAGAATGTCTCTTTCGTCGACGAGCACGTAAACGAACTGCAGAAACCGTCGAAACAATCTAAGACGAGTCAGTAGACGCCACCAAATCCGGAGAAAATCAAACTGAAGAAATGATGGCAGCACCAAATAACGAACCAAACATGAGCCAGTATGCCAAGCCAACTCTTGAAGGCTATGGCAATGGAGTAGCTCCACCTAAATCATAGAAAATTTCGAAATCAAATCAAGAACCATTCATATGGTAGAAAATTCAGTTCAATTTCATGGTCTCATTGACGAAGATCCTCTTTCTCATATATCTCGATTCCTACGGATCTGTGGAACCTTTAAAATTTAAAACTATTTAGAAGATCAGATCAAACTCAAACTCTTTCCTCTCTCTCTAAGGGGTCAAGCCCTGGATTGGATAGAATCTCTTACTTCTGGTTACATCACCACTAGCGACCAGATGGTTGAACAGTTTCTCCTTAAATACTTTCCGCCTGATAAAACTGCCAAATACCGAGCCAACATTATCAGATTCCGGACCTATGATGATGTGTCGTTGCACGCAGCATGGGAGAGATACAAAAGTCTTCTGAGTAGATGCTGACACCATAGACTGAGCGTATGGTTACAAGTACAAACTTTCTTTGACGCACAATCTAGTCAAAACAAACAGGCCATCGATCAAATCTCTGGTGGAGACCTGGGATCCAAATCACCTATCGAAGCATTTAAAATCATAGTGAAGGCAGCAGAGAAGAGTTTCGCTTACAACCCACCAAGATCTACACCAACACATAAAGGAATGCACCACGTCGATTCCAGCACTCTTGTCACCTCACAGCTTGAAACCCTTTCTAAAAAATTCGAACAACTTCAAGCCGAACTATCAAAAACCAGACCCACCTGTGACACCTGTGGAGGAACACATAAGACGAATGACTAAAAACAAGTCGTTATCGCTATGGAAGAAGTTGACTTCATTGCCAATCACAACAACGCTTTCACTAGCAACTACAATCCAGGTTGGAGAAACCAACCCGAATTTCAGTTGGAAAGATGGAGGAAACACTCAAAACCTACCCTAGTTCGAAAAGAAGCCGATGAATCAATCCGTCCAGCCTAAACCACAATTTCAAGATCAAAGTTCAAGTAGCCATCAAAATCCAAGCTACTCAAAAGTTGAAGAAATGTTAATCCAAATCATGACCAAAACAAATGAAGCAGAAAAGAAGGCCGACTCAAGAGTCGTTGAAATAAACGGAGTATTATTGAAGCATGAAGCTGACCTTAAAAGTCAACAAGTATCATTACAGAATCTAGAGACTCAAATCGGATATATTGCCCGACAATTGTGTGAAAGACCCCCTGGTACTCTTCCAAGTAATACTATCATAAACCAAAATGCGACAGCCAACGCTATTACAATAAGAAGTGGCACAACCACTGTTACCTCGCCAACTTAAGAACCAGTTACGTAGAAGGAAACCCCTGAAAAAACACAGGAGATACTAGTTCCGACAGACACCGTACAACCTAACGAACCAGTCTGAAATTATGTTCCACCTATTCCATACCCTGGAAGGCTGAAACAGGAGAGATTGGAAGCTCAGTCTGGGAAGTTTTTAGAACTCTTCAAACAACTCCACATCAACATCCCTTTCTTCGAAGCCTTAGCCCAAAAGCCAAAATATGCAAAGTTTCTCAAAGAAGTGCTGACAAACAAGAGGAAGCTGGAGGAACTCTCACACGTCACCTTGAATGAAGAATGTTCAGCTATCCTCCAGAACAAACTGCCACCAAAAGTGACCGATCCAATGAGCTTTACTATCCCTTGTCTCATAGGAAATTTGTCTGTTAGAAATGTCATGGCTGATATAGGAGCTAGTATTAACTTAATTCCTTATGCGGTTTGTGAAAAACTAGGGATAGGAGATCCAAAACCAACCCGTGTGAGCATTCAGTTAGCTGACAGATCCGATAAATATCCTCGGGGTATTGTTGAAAACATGGTTGTCAAAATTGACAATTTTGTTTTCCCAGTAGATTTTATGATTCTAGATATGCAGGAAGACAAAAGTGTACCTCTGATTTTAGGAAGACCCTTCTTAGCCACTGCAAAGGATATCATTGACGTTTGCATCGGCAAACTCACTCTCAGGGTCAATGACGAGACAATCACTTTTGACATAGGAAAATCTATGCAACATCCGCAACATCACGATGACACATTATATTGTGTCGACGTCGTCGATTCTATCGTGAGTTGCCATGTGTGAGATTCCTCCATCATTAACTCACTCGAAACACAAATATTAACAGACACGAATACAAAACCTATTTTTGAAAATGAAAATCTCAACACTAACAGCAATAATCAAGAAACATCAGAAGTAGTATGTGAGATTAACAAATGTAACGAAAATTCAAAACCATGAATCGAAGAACCACCAGCCTTAGAGTTAAAATAACTCCCAAAGCATCTTGAATATGCCTTTGTTGAAAAAGACTCTCAACTCCTAGTAATTATTTCTTCTCACCTTTCTAAAAAATAGTTAGACGAACTTCTTAAGGTTCTCAAAACCCATAAGAAAGCTATCGCATGGAAGATCATGGATATCAAAGGCATTAGTCCTTCCTTTTGTACTCACAAAATTCTCATTGTGGAAGAATATAAACCCGTGGTCCAACATCAAAGAAGTTTTAATCCCAACCTGCTTGATGTGGTGAAGAAGGAAGTAATCAAACTCCTTGACGCCGAATTAATCTACCCAATCTGAGATTCACCTTGGGTTAGTCCAGTTCAAGTAGTACCCAAGAAGGGAGGAATGATTGTTGTAATGAACGAGAAGGATGATCTGATACCGATGAGGACCATCACAGGCTGGCGAGTTTGTATTGATTATCGGAAACTTAATGACAACACAAGAGAAGATCATTTTCCACTTCCTTTTATCGATCAAATGATTGAACGTCTATCTGGAAAAATGTTCTATTGTTTTCTTGATGGATTCTCTGGATACTTTTAATTCCAATTGCTCCTAAATATCAGGAGAAAACCACCTTTACATGTCCGTATGGCACCTTTGCTTACCGAAGAATGTCGTTTGGACTATGTTGTCACACCCCGACCAAAGGCGGCGGAACATGCTGGGGTGCAACGATTTCTCATAAGCGCATGACAATATTTAAAGAGACAATATTTAACAAACATATTTCATTTCACAACATCGAAAATGTCACATAACAAAATTCATAAGTCAAATACGAATTTATAAAGACAATAACCAATTTATCAATGAATGGTTTGCGAAAGCAATTCATGAAGTCCATAAACACCGCGGGTGCATTTGTTAACCCAAAGGGCATAAAAAAAATTCAAAATGTCCATATCGGATACGAAAAGCTGTTTTAGAAAAGTCTTCTTCGCGAACAAGCAATTGATGATAACCCGATCGAAGGTTGATTTTGGAGAGACAAGTTGCGCCTTGAAGTTGGTCGAGTAGGTCATCGATTCGTGGCAAGGGATAAAGATTTTTATGGTGAGTTTGTTAAGCTCTCGGTAATTGATGCACATACGAAACGAATCATCCTTCTTTTTCACGAAGAGAACGGGAGCGTCCCAAGGAGAAGAGCTTGGACGAATTAAACCTTTTTCAAATAGTTCTTCGAGTTGCTTTGATAATTCTAGCATTTCCGACGGGGCTAGACGATAAGGAGCCTTGTCCACGGGCGTCGTGCCGGGCACAAGATCGATGCGGAATTCAATCGAACGAACGGGGGGAAATCACGAACGATGGAAATATCTTGGATTTTCCTTTCCTTTTTGTCTTTTGTCACCGCAAGAGCCAGAAACGGAACATACTTTTGGCGTAAGTACTTTTGCGATTGGGAGCACGATATGAGATTAAGTCTCCTAGAAGTAGTTTTGCCGAAGACTTTGAGAATTTACCGTTGACGAGCGGAATGCGAAGGAATTTATCGAAACAAAAGACTTCGGCACGGTGCAAATATAACCAATCCATGCCTACTATGACATCGAAACTTCCCATTTGCATCAGAATGAGATCGATGGAGAATTTATGCTTGGAAAGAATGAGAGAACAATCGCGGATGACGAAATTGATAGTAATAGAATTTCCATTGGCGACTTCAACAGAAAACGATCGGGAAAGCTTAGTTCGAGGCATAGTAAGTTTCGACTCAAATTTTAAATAAATAAAACTTCTATCAGCACTAGTATCAAATAAACAGAAGCGAAATGATAGTTCACCAAAAACATACCGTTCACGACATCGTTAGCCACTTGAGCTTGATTTGCATTCATCATGAAAGCTCGCATTTGGTTTCCATGGCTGACTTGAGGTGCCTGTTGTGGAGGTGGAGGTGGTGCTTGGATTGCTTGGATGGGTTGGATGAGTGGTGCATTGATTTGGGGAATTTGGGGTTGGTAAGTTTGGACTTGGTAGGCTTGGTTTGGTAGTAAGGTACGGTCATGGTTTGAGCTTGGTTTGCAAAAGTTAAACGTGGGAAATTCTAGCAGAAATGGTTAGGATCTCCAAAATTGAAGCAACCTCGGGGTTATTGGGGTTGGTTTTGTGGGTAGGGTGCATATCGATTTTGGGAATTTTGGGGAAAGGTTCTTGGTTGGTTTGGTTGGTGAGGTTGGTTAGGTTGGGTTCGTTGAGCGGATCGGCATGTGGTGTGGAGGTGACCAAGTCGGTTACAAATGGTACAATGGTGACAAGGAATGTTTGGTGGGTAATGAAGTTGACAACTATTTCATAGCGGGGCGGTACCGGTATAGGGTCTTCGGTTTGGTGGTGGAGCTTGAGTTTGTTGCTGAAGTTGGGTAACAGCAAAGTTTCGGTAGTTGGATTTGGGTTTCTTTTTCTTGTTGTTTTTGTGACGGGATGAGTTGAAGTAGTTAATGGCTTGTGGTCCGGTATCAACCTTGGCTTGCGGTGCGGGCTTGGTCATGGCTTTCTCACTCTACTTCATGAGGGTTAGAGTACCCGCCTTCACATGATTTTCCGATAGCGCACCGGCTAAAGTGATGGCGTCCTCAAGATTCATGGGTTTGCTACACATAACAGAGTCCCAGATTTGCATTGGTAAACCCCCAATGTATTTGTCAAGCTCGCACTCAGTCGGGGTAACCAAGTGAGGGACAATAATGCTCAACTCTTTCTTGTTTTAGGTTCCAAAATTCTTCCTCAAGCTTTTGGAGCTCGTGTTTGGGACAACATTTCTTCATCATAAGCGCCTTGAGATCGGCCCATGGAAGAGCCATAGCAGTATCCGAACCTTGGAGGTGCATAACACTACCCCACCATGTCAGAGCGGTCTTTCTAAACATGCTTGAAGCGAAATTTGTCTTTTTTGCTTTGGGGCATTCGCTATGTCGAAACACACTCTCGATCGATTCGAACCATTCTAACAAGGTAGTCGCGCAATTGGTTCCAAGGAACTCGGACGAGTTGGCACTAGTAAATTGCTTACACAAGTAGGATGTGGGTTTGGGTTCAACAAGTGCAACAACGGGTGTGGGTTGGGTAGCTTGGATTTGGGTTATAAGTTCAGGAATCACAGCAGCCAATTGTTTGGCGACGAAAGCAGCCATATGTCGGTTGGAGTTCTTGCGCGGTTGGCGTCTTAGCGGAGGCATGCTAAAATTTATAAAGAAAATGGGATAAGTTTTGGGTAAAAAGAAATGAATACGAGGGTGTATAAAACAAAATAATATTTCAAATTTTTTTTAAGTGAACCCTAGAGTTAGTATGGAGAAGATGTTAGTGTTAGATAAAATATAGAAATTTGTTTATAAATAACAAAACCGAAATCAAACGTAAAAGATTTTGAGATGGTTAAAGCTTGAAAATTCGAGATTTTGAGATTTATAGAGTCGGAAAATCGTGCATGAACCACCATGACTTTATATTCCAACACTAAAAAGTTTATTAAACACCACGCTGGAGTCTAAACATGTGCACGAACCACCGCGACTTTTTCATGTTTTTGACTCAAATAATGAAGATAACACAATAAATCGAGATATAACGTCATGTCAAAACACTAGTCTACGAATCATCGTAGTTCTATTGTTTTAACACCGAAAATTAGGATGGCGTCCGGAATGCTCGCATTCGACTACTTAAAGAATTGACATATATATAACACATTTTGTGGCCTAGAAAACGAGCATTATAACTCAACCATCCCAGGTAAGTAAATCACCTTCGATCCTTGGAATCTTTTTGTCAAATGGTCGTTTTATAATGTCTCGTTTTCTATGATGGCTACAAACCCGATATAAATGCACCCTTTAAGGGATTTGAAACAACGGGACCTAAGTTAATCTTGTAATCCATAAAACATAATAAAAACCTATTTTTGCGTTTTAAGGTAAGGATACCTTGAAAATACTATAAAAGTGTGTGTATGTGAACATTTAGGATATTGGTTTAAATAAGTTTATAAATAAATAACAAGCGATATGAACAATCAATTATAGAGTAAACACGTGCAAGCACATGTATAAAACCCTAAGCATAACAATACTAGGTCGTTACGTCTAACCAACTATCCTATTTTCAAGGCTCTGATACCAATTTGTCACACCCCGACCAAAGGCGGCGGAACATGTCGAGTTGCAACGATTGCTCATAAGCGCATGACACTATTTAAAGCGACAATATTTAACAAACTCATTTCATTTCACAACATAGAAAATGTGACATAACAATATTCATAAGTCAAATAAAACAACATATAACAAAATATAGCAATTCAAATATTGTTCATTTTTGTTAATATCCTAGAGGTAGTTGCTACGTTTTCTTCTCCAAACTCCATAATCAACCTAGATACAAACCTGTAACATTTCATAAAATAAAATTTGTCAACACAGAGGTTGGTGAGCAATTCATAAGTTTGAAGGTATAAGTATATAGTAAGAAAAGCCACAAAACTTGTATACGAAAAAATAAATAAAAGCAATAACTTGGATAAATAGATAAAATCGCTAATAGAAATACGTTAGCGATACCTTGCTATGAGGGGATGCCAATATAGTTTAGGATTTTATAGTTATCTTTAATTGCATTAGGTTAACGACACCTTGCTATAAGGGGATGCCAAATAGTCTAGAATTTATAGATCAACCAACCAAAAGCGATAAACACATAGGCATATAATCATAGAACACCAAATCAAGGATTTATTTAAGTAAGGTATACAATAACGTTTGTGGTTTAAGACCCAAGTATAAAACATTTAGTATAGATAAGATGAAATGTCACCCCCAAACAAAAGATGGAAAACGGGGTATGAAAGTAATCACGTTCAACTAATAAACTTGAAATATGATAATTTGGAGATTTGCCGGAACAACGAGTTTAACATATGAAGCCTAAATAAGAGAAAGTCTTGGACTTAGAAATGTTGTCTTGAAGATCTTTAAATAAAATAATTGTTGCGAAAATTAAAAAATTAAAGTTCAAGGTTTAAAATATAACTATTTAAGAATTTATAATAATAACCCTTTAAAAATGTAAGTTTGCTCGAAACTAGGTTAAAGTATCTAACCTTGATATTTACTTAACCAATGTTAAGTAATAAGGTGGGAAAAATGCAAAAATGCAAGTTCATTTGGGATAAAGTACTAAAACGGGTCTTTAACGAGTGTTCGGGTTGTTGGTTCGGGTCTTGGTAATTGGTCAAACCCAAAGTCAACTTTTCAAAATAATGAATGTTATGACATAACTCAATAAGACTTAACCAAGTATGTAGATCTATTGTTTTAGAACTAACAACGCACGTTAAGCGAGTGTGTCTTAAGACTTGATAGCTAAACACACACTTGTGTGTCTTAAGCGAGTAAAAATCGGATTGGTTCGGTTCCATCTCACAACAAGTTCATAGATAGTTTCGACATGCCCAAATATCAAAGTCTTGTATAATAATGTACAAATGAAAATATTTATGTTTTACAACTAAAAAGTTAACAAGAAAGTCTTTAAACAAAAGTTCGATTTAGTTCGGTTTCCATCTCACAATGAGTTCATACATGGTTTCCACATGCCCAATTAACCAAGAACTTGTAAATATGACAAACAAACTAAAATGAGCGGAAGTTAACCAAAATTAATATGTATGAACAAGTTATATATATATATATATATATATATATATATATATATATATATATATATATATCAAGAACACGAAGTCCTCCATGAAGCTTTGCCTTACGAGGCCCAAAACCTCACCAATCGGAACCGGTGAAGTAACCACCAAAGGTAACAAGGGATATTATATTATATATATGTTGTGCCACCATAAACAATTACTAATAAGAGTACATAAGCTAATTAGAATGAAAGATTAAACTCAATTTGACTTTTGGAAGTCAAACCTTCAAGAACACATAAATAAACAACCTTGGATGTTCGATAATTGAGAGAGTTTTTGGAGTTGTAGCAGGGAAAAATGAAGGGAAATGGGGGTGTATATATAGGGTAATGTTGGTGGTCAAATATGAGAGTGATACACAAGAGTTTTCATGCAAAGAGGGTCAAAACAAAGCACAAACAAACAAATAAACGGGCTGCTGATCTGCAGCCCGTCGCGCCATGCGACGCCTTGAGAGTATCCCCCATCGCATAGCGCGATGGGGTTGATTACATATTTCCTAACTTTTTAAAAATGGCAGATTTGGTCCTCGAAGTTTGTTTTATGTGATTTTTTACGCGTTTTAAGGACCAAAATGAATGTTTTCAAGACCCAACAAGTGTAACATAAGCTTTGGTTTACAAAACGGGTCGGATTACATAATAAAAGATTACAAAACGAATATAGATCGAGACCCGAAATTGAAAAATGTCACAATATTCCCTACTTTAGGTAATTTTGTCCCGAAATTAATATGAAGACGACGATGCAAACAAAAGTGGATACTTCTCTTTCATTGCGTCTTCTTGTTCCCAAATAAATTTTGCACCATGTCATGATTCCCATCGAACTTTGACTAACCGAATACGACTACGCTTGGTTTTCTTCTCGTTGCGATCCATGATCTCAATGGGTCGTTCAACCATGATCATCGACTCATCGACATGTACTTCGTCGAGAGGTATATGGAGATTACCATCGGCTAGGCACTTTTTGAGATTCGAAACATGAAATGTCGGATGAACACCCGCAAGTTCTTCCGGTAGTTCGAGTCGATAAGCTTCATTCCTAACGCGTTCTAGAATTTTGAAAGGACCAACGAAACGAGGAGCTAGCTTACCCTTCTTTCTGAAATGGACAACCCCCTTCCAAGGAGACACTTTTATAAGGAAAAGGTCGTCAACATTAAATTCGATCGGTTTTCGCCGTTTGTCGGCGTAACTCTTTTGACGACTTCTACCGGCTAGGAGGTTCTTACGGATTTGATCGATCACATCGGCAGCTTCTTGGACCATTTTGGGTCCCGTGATTTGAGCTTAACCGATTTCGTTCCAACTAATCGGAGATCGACATTTACGACCGTAAAGAGCTTGAAAAGGAGACATATCAATTCTAGAATGATAGCTATTGTAATAGGAAAACTCGATAAACGGAATGTGAGAATCCCAATTCCCACCGAAATCAAGAACACAAGCTCATAGAATATTCTCGAGTGTTTGGATCATACGTTCGGATTGACCGTCCGTTTGAGGATGATAAGCGGTGCTAAGATCGAGACGTGTTCCGAAAGCTTCTTAAAGTTAAAGCCATTAGAAGTTTACTAGGTCACGCGGGATTCTATTGTTGTTTCATAAAAGACTTCTCCAAAATTGCTAGACCTATGACCAAACTTCGGTAGAAAAACGCGCCATTCGTATTCTCTGAAGAATGTGTTGAATCATTCAACATATTAAAAGACAAACTTGTCAACGTACCAATCATGACTACACCCGATTGGACCCTTCCATTCGAAATCATGTGCGATGCAAGTGACTTTGCAGTTGGAGTCGTACTCGGACAACGCAAAGAAAAACATTTCATCCAATTTACTAAGCTAGTAAAACTCTTAATGATGCACAAGAGAATTACACCACAACAGAAAAAGAGTTATTAGCGATAGTTTTTGCCTTTAAAAAGTTTAGATCCTACCTAGTTCTCTCCAAAACCATAGTTTTCACCAACCATGCCGCCATACGATACCTCTTCAACAAGTAGGATGTAAAACCTAGACTTATTCGATGGATTCTCCTACTCCAAGAATTCGACATGGAAGTAAAAGACAAGAAAGGAACAGAGAATGTAGCCGCAGACCATCTCTAACGCTTTGAATTCCCAGCTTCAAAGGAACATCATGAGGAAATTATCAATGTTAATTTTCCACATGAAGTTCTCATGCATATCCAAGCAGTCATGTAGGAGGAAGACGAAAGTCCTTGATTTGCTGACTTCGCTAACTATTTAGCCTGCAAAATCTTAAGAAAATGACTAACTCATCAACAACAGAAGAAATTCTTTTTAGACCATAAATTCTACTTTTGGGAAGATCCGTACTTGTTTAGGATAGGTGCTGATCAGGTAGTTCCTAGGTGCGTATCAGGAAAGGAAGCCTTAGGTATTCTCAAACACTGCCATGAAGGACCGACTGGTGGACACCACGGTATCACAACAACAGTCAAAAAAGTGTTTGATGCATGATTCTTTTGGCCCACCATATATAAAGACACACATGCTTTGATCCGAGCATGCGATGCTTGTCAAAGAGCCGGAAACATCTCAGTCAAGAATGAGATGGCTCAAAAAGGCATTTAAATATGTGAAGTCTTTGATGTATGGGGAATAGATTTCATGGGCCCATTTCCTAACTGATTCGAGAATAGATACATCCTAGTAGCAGTTGACTACGTTTCTAAATGGGTAGAAGCTCAAGCTCTTCCCACTAATGATGCTCGAGTCATTGTATGATTTATGAAAAAGCTATTTTCACGATTCGGTACTACGAAAACCCTAATTAGCGACAGAGGTACCCACTTTTGTAACCCTTTAATGAACAAGGTCTTAGCACGATATGGAGTTCACCGCCGACTGGCAACACCATATCATCCTCATACTAGTGGGCAAGTAGAAGTCTCGAATCGAGGAATTAAAAGGATTCTAGAAAAAACTATAGGATTGAATCGCAAAAATTGGACAAAAAAGTTAGATGATGCTTTGTGGGCCCTTCTGACGGCCAACAAAACCCCCATAGGAACAACACCCTTCAAACTTGTTTATGGGAAGGCTTGTCATCTACCAGTAGAACTTAGGCACAAAGCCTACTGGGCTCTAAGAGCTGTGAACTTTGATCTAATGTCCGCAAGTAAAAACCGGTAAGGTTAGATTCACGAGCTAGAAGAACTAAGAGCACTAGCATATGAAAGTTCATGGTCTTACAAAGAAAAGACTAAATGGTTACACGACGCACATTTAAAAGGAAACAAAAAGTTTCAATTTGGCGATCGAGTACTTTATATAACACGCGTTTACGTCTTTTCCCAGGAAAATTGAAATCTCGTTGGACAGGTCCATACATAGTCGAATTAGTCTTTGACTATGGGACAGTCGAAATTTCAAATTCAAATGGCCACTAGTTAAAGGTTAATGGACATAGATTAAAACCATACATCGATGGGCCATTTGAAGATGTTTCTGAGGTAAAAATCCTCCAGCCAACCCAGTAAGCATGAAGAGAAGGTTCTGGCCAAGACCCTCGTCAAAACTAGGCTTGTAATTATTCCTTTTACAAAAAAAAATTGTCTCAAAACACGGGGGCGTGCTCCTGGAAGCACGAACCCTTGCCGCAAAGTGCGGGCCAGAATCTTCGCTGCAAAAATTTCAGTCAGACTGGTTGGTAACAGAATTATCAGACCAAAAACACGGGGTCGTGATTCTTGAAGCACGTGTCTAACATCTGGTTGGCTATAAAAGGCACCTCTTTCCAATGCATTCATTGTACCAACCCAAACCAAAACACAAACCTATAAAAATTCTTACTGAGATGAGTGAAGAAATTCCCGTTCCTTGACAACCAAGAAATGAAACCCGACATGTATCCAAAACCGAGCTTTTGATGAAACTCCAAGAACTCGTCAAAGAACTCACCGAAATAAATCTCCTCGCAGAGATTCATCTCGTTCAACTCAATGAATCAGTAGAGAACATGAAAATGGAGATTCGGGACATTTTAGAACAACTCCAGTGTCAAGTTCTCGGCTTCACGTACATTCCGCCACCAGGACCATTCGGCGAAAGAGAACCCTTTGGTGAAATCTAGAGACATTATTTTTTCTGTTTTCTTGTGTAAACAAGTGCATTATGCACAATGTTTTAGGACCCTCGGGCTTAACCCGAGTAAATTTATGTTTTTAGGAAAACTGGGCTTATCCCAAAATTGTGTTTAAGAATTTCTAATTTAATCAAAAAGTAATCTTAGGAAGTTTTAAATGTTTAATTAATTGCTAAACATCATTCCAAGAATCCCGGCTCTAGCGTTTTTGTTGAAATATAAAAGAAAAATTTTGTGACAAAAAGCATGGGGCAGTGTTTCTTGAAGCACGAGGCCGTGGTCACCCTAGAATCTTCAATATGATACGCGTTGACTCCATACAATTCTCTAAATCAGAAACATTTATTCCCCCAAAACCACAGGGTCGTGCTTCATTGAGCACGGGGTCATGCTGGATGTTCCAGTCTCTATAAAATGCATGCAAATCTTACTATTCCATTCACACCAAACACAAGTTTATTGAAATGGAAAGTAAGAAAATGGAGTGGAAACCAGTGAGAAGGGGCAAACATGGTGATTCTTCCTTAACCCTTGAGAAAGAGGTCATCAAACTCCAATGCATTGTAAGAGACCAAGTCGATAGTAACATCATAACTTAGGCTCGCCTAATCGAGCTGACCAACAAGGTGAGTTGCTTCGGTTTGAAAACTTCCACATTGTGGATAGCCACAACAAAAATATGAATTTCAAGCTCAACTATTTCAACCGAGACATCGCAAAGCTCGACAATAAGCTTTCCGAGCTCTTGGAAGCAAAAAGAGCCCCACCACACATCCAATACCTATTCGGGAATGGTGGTCGCTAGTTGTTTGGAGTGTATCTTGTCTTGTTTGGAGTTGTTCTTGTTTAGGTTAATTTCGTGTTTCTCGTTTCATCTTGTTTTTTAAAATTTCTTTGTAATGTTTAAGAAATCAACGGATTCCTAGGACTTTGTTGTTATGTTTAACAATAATCTTCAAAGAAAATCAGTTAAGATCAGACCAGAACATTAAACAAACAGTAAACAAAGAAATATCTAACTGCTACCTGCAGCCCAATACCATGCTTCCAAAAGCATGGGGTCGTGCTTTTGTGTTGAATGCAGTTACTACATTCACTTAACCCTAAAAACAACTTCGTCCGAGGCCAAAAACAGCCGACTATTCACCATTTTCTCAATTCTTTGCTTCAAATCTCTGATTTCCATCCAAAGGTATGTTAATCTAACAAATCAAATCTTCAAATTCAACATTCTAGGTTTAAATCAAACCCCAATTCTCGCCAATTGATAAAATCGGGTACAAACCCGGAAAATATATGGGTTAATTGTTTATATTTAGGATAACGAGTTGATTAGATAGATTTATACTTGTGTTTTGTTAAGAAAAACGATTCGAGTTCGGATCTTAGTTTATTTGCTTAAACTTGAACCCGAATGATATGTCAAAAAACGGTTGGAATCGCAAGTTCGAGTCTTGATTATGGTAGAATTAGGGTTAAAAACACGGTTTGTGTATAACTCGGTCTTTTCGAAACTTATAAACCCGACTCGTTTCGGTGTTGGGGTCATTTTATAAAAATATCGTGTTTAACAAACGAAATTGATTATTTATTAATATTTAATTGTTTCATTTATATTATATCTCAATTGTATCTGATCTTAAACCCCAAGGTCCAAACTGTAAATATATTATAACCCATATTATCCATTTGGATATCCATATCCAAACCTGATACCATTTTCCATTTCTTGTACTCGAATACACAATTTGCTAGCTTGGACCATAATTTGCGTTACTAACTTGGTAATTGAATCAATTGTTGCGTTATACTTACCTATTGCGGCCTACCGACAACCCTAATTACGTTAATTTGATCTCAATGATTCGGGATACCAATTTTATTTACGCCGACCCTAACTCAAACTTGTTATACATTTAAACGTTCATATAAATTCGAATAAACCCGCAGTTAGCATCACCTTATCATCGCCATCAAAAGCCCTCACATCAATTGGATTATCTTAGGTGTTTGTTTGGTTGTTCATTTTTCCTTGTAGCCGGCCCTGTTCTGATCTGGTTAACCACCTTCCGATAATCTTTCAAGGTAACTGAATACGTGGTTTTGATAGCGATGCTTTGTTCTTCGTTTACCCTATGGTTAACTTCATCAAGTATAACGGATTTGATCAATTTAATTTCTAGGGTTTGATTATTGATTTGTATTCAAATTGATGCATAGCCCAGCTGGTTAAACACTTGAATCATCAGGGGCAGGCCGCGGGTTCGATCCCCCTGCACCCCGTTTTTTTGGACCTTTATATTTTACTTTAAACCTTTTAACCTTTATATTAATAATAATAATAATTAACAAAGTTTGTTTTAATAAAAACCGTCTTTGTAATACCCGTTTTTCTCATGTTTTCGTTCGTGTATATATACATATAAGCATATATGTATGTATGTGTGTATGTGTATATATATATATACGTATATACCAAAATATATATGCTAAATTAAAATCTAATAGTTATATATAAAAATCAAGTAAACTATGTATATACTTATATTTATAAAATTTAAAGTAATATTTTTTTAAGATATGTTTTGTTAATTTAACAAATTATTTTATGTAACAAATCTTTATGTATAATATTTTATTATTATGATATTTACATATTAATGATTATTGAGTTGTTGTAATTGATCTTAAATCTTTACTTAAGCGTATCAGTTACTCTCGTTTCTTTAAGGCTTTAACGTTCGCGTGTGACTTTTCCCATCTTCTCATTATCTTAATCATCTTTTGTTTGTCTTTGATGTGAGTACCACATTCCACTAGTTTGCTTGTTTTCTCTCGTTTGGGGGACATATGCGTAAATTATATTTCTCATATATACTTATACTCAAAACTGCAACAATTTTCTTATGTGTTAACAACTTATACCTTACTTGTTTATGTGCTTATTTTTTTATATGCTTCGGCATTCGGAGAGGTCCAACATAATCTCAGTCTAGTATGATCATATGCCAGTCGTTATTGCTTTGTGCTTCTCGACATCTCAGTTATATTTGCTAATTTGGTTAACTTGTTATTCTCATATGACCTGTTGCAAATACTTATTTTATATGAACAATTAAACTAGTGTGTTGCTCACTCAACTTTGTGTTGACAAAACCATTCTATTTTCAACGCATATGCAGGTTATCGTTTGATGTGAAGTAACTAAAGTACAAGATTACTTAAGGATTTATGCTAGAAGAAAACTTAATGTGACATATTGTTGTTGATTGATATATGTACTTTGTTCATTTGGATTTTGTAAAGATAATTGTTATTTGGAAATTTAATTAATAGATATCGACACTTTTAATAATGCATGATAGTAACCTTGAGAGCTGTGATAATCAGTTCACGCCCCGGCATTTCTGCTGTAGGTTGGGGTGTGACAGGCTGTGCTTTGGAAAACCCGACCCGTGGTCGATTTCTGGTCAACAAAAGTCAAAATCAGAAAAATTGATAAACTGCCAAAGAACCTGCAGCATGGGGTCGTGCCTCTAAAAGCACAGTACCGTGCTTCTTCAAAGCATGAGGTCGTGCTTCTAAAGCACAGCACCGTGTACAAGGTTCGGTTCCAGCTTTTTCAAATTTTCGTTAAAATCTAAACTGATTTGGGTATAAATTGCAGATGGCTGAGTACGGAGACGACTTATATGCATTCCTAATCTTCCCAGGACGCACTGAAAGAGATCGAAGGGTATAGGCTCGGATGACCTACCTTAACCGCGCTTTCCAGAAGCTAACTTCTATGCTTGCAAGGATACACTAATGCAAGTTAATCAGTGGAATAGATACAAGACTATAGTGAAAGGACCATGGAGACGGGTTTTAAGTCAAAAAGGAAAGGCTATTACTGAGCTAACCAAAGAATTCTTAGCCTCCTTTTCTTTTAAGGAAAGAAATCTGTACATGTGGGACGGAGATGCAGTCGAGTTCAGGTGTGGGGGGGGGGGAGAATGGTTTATAACATTGGTCACCCAACTAGGGATCGATTTGGGAATCTGTACAAGTGAAGAAACAGACAGGCCAATCTGCTACGAGGCTATGACCACATTCGCAGATGAAGATGCTGTTGAAGAGGCAGTAGCTGGAAGCACATGGTTACAAGCATAACAACAGTTAAGCTATGGGGATGAACCCTACAATGCAAGAATCTCAAAGAGCACGGCGTTACGCGACCCGCTTATGTGATACATTCACCGATTACTTAGCCACACAGTCACAGCTCGTGGTCAAAGTGAAGGGGTGGTGAACTTAAGGGATTTTTGGGCCCTGTATTGCATGAAGAATGACATACCTTTCAACATCACTTATTATTTCTGCCAACTATTAAAAAAAATGCAAACGCAAGGAGCCCAAAAACCCAGATCTTTGGCGGCCCATGGATCTACAAGCTCTATAAAGCTTACCATGCACACAGAGAGGGAGACCGTAGCCCAGACCTGATTGCCCTTAACCTTGGTTTTTGTATTAGCATGCAGATGGCCCAATGGATTAGCAAAGACCCGGAAGTGTGGAGATTTCAGGATGGCCAGAACCAGGTTTGGGATTCGAGGACCCGGCCGACATCATGATCCAGGACGTTCCCGAGAGGAGAGGAGGATCACCATAGCCACAGACCCGCCACCGCACTTACCACCAGTAGAGAGTCCCATCATCATCAGGGGCCGGCCCAGCTCGTCATACCATACCCAATACTCATTTGAGGGCCTATATGGGCTAATTGATTAGTTTCAAACTAACACCAATGCCTCATTTGATAGGATCTTTGGAAAGCTTGCTGCATCTGATGCTCGCCATACTGCACAATATGAAGAAACGAGGCGAGAGATTGATCGACTGGGTCAGCGCATGGATAGGCACAGGGACCATTTGACTCGGACATGGGTAACTGATGAGCGGCGACATTGGGAGGTCTCTCATGGGCACGGGATGGGTTGGTAGTACCTTTATGACATTATTATCATGGTTGTTTGAACAATTTACATTCTATCACTTGTTTATTTGTTTGTTTGGTTGGATATTTTTATGGCCGCAGGTGCCAAGACATTTTAGTAGCTACATATTTAGCCCGCGTGGGCGGAATGTGGATGATTCCACATCCAATTTTCAGTAGTATTATGTTTGATTGTTTGTGGTATAGAACAGGAAAACGGACGTAAAAGAGGGGACGCTCTGTCAAAATTTCGATAACCCATAGGGAAGTAACTCTCCATTTTACCCACCATAATTCATTCGAATCTTAATTTTTATATGAATCTTTTCACATTGAGGACAATTTGATATTCAAGTGTGGGGAGGGGGATTACTTGACCATTTGCTTGCTCAACTAATTATAAGATTCTCTAAAATAACAAAAAATTTTGTAGCAAGTAATGACTATTTTAAGACAGAACCAAAAGAAAAATCCATGAAATTGTTTTGCAAATAACCAACTACAAATCTATCATAAACAAAAAGTGAAAAAGTGTTGAGTAAAATATTTGACCAAAGTGAGATATATGGAAGATTGGAATCTTCTCAACCTCCTCAGAATTCGCTAAGTATGGATCCGAGCACATCTTAGACCTCCGAGCAAGCTTTCTACTTAGCCGGGTACGATATTTTGTCTATCGGGCAAGGTTATCTTCAAGAAGTCTTCTTTAGTGGATATCAGAGCAGGGTTTGCAAATTAATGCATTTACGGGCATGGTTCACTAGTTTATGTAGATCCGGGCATGGTTCACTTTATCAAGCAAGTCTGTTCTTCAAAGCCAAGCAAAGTTCACTCCCGAGTATGCTTTTGGCTATCCAAGCTCATGAAACCAAGTGATTGGAAGACCGGGCAAGGTATTCATTAATAATAGTGGTCCAAGCAAGCTTGATGATTTAATGAAATATCTTTAAGTAATATCAGGCAAGGTTCAACTCAAGCAAGGAACAGTGCTATTGAGCACACTTTGCTAATAAGTTAATTTCTAGCAAAGAGTTGAATGGACCATTGAAGAACAAGGTTGCTCGTAAGGTTTGTCGGGCAAAGTCTGGCAAAGTTAAGAAGATTGAAGTCTACCCGGTGAGTATTTTACTTGGTAAAATACTCTTCAAGTAAGGTCTACCCGAAAACTGATCCCGAGCATACTTCTATGTTACCAAGTCCTGAAGGATGGCAGAGTACACAGCCTACTCGGAAAATGAATATTGTTGCAAAGCTTACCCGGAAGACTTGTTTTACACTTAGAATATTTCTGATTATTTAATTTGAATATGTATTTACGTTTGGGGTTTCTAGAAGGAATGGCAGCTGTAAAGGAGGTGTCAGGCCTATAAAAGGAATAAACAGCAGATTCGTATTATTGAAGAACCAGTTGAGCATTGTACTGACACTCCAAAAACCTTTGTTGGCAGTAGCACAAGTAATCTTAGTAACCAGCAAAGATTCAATGTGTAACTGATTGATGACACTGATTCTGCCTCAATGGCAAGTGGGAATGTACCTCATACTAGTGGTGGACATGGTCAAGGCAGTGAAACACAGGCCTTGCTTTCAATGTTTATAGAATCAGATAATGCATTTTTTGCAAAGAATTTGATTCACACAAGTGTGGTACAAGATGATCATGAGCAGATAGATGTTGATGATTTGGAGGACATGGATTTGAAATGGCAAGCAGCCATGTTAGCTCTTAGAAGCAAGAGGCTTTACAACAGGACTGGTAGGTCACTCCTATCGGGACTTAATGAAAGAATTGGTTTTGATAAGTCAAAAGCCATTTGCTATAATTTTCAACAGCCTGGTCATTTTGCAAGAGAGTGTAACATGCCAAGAAACTGTCAAATAAACCAATTTCTAAACCAACCAAGAAATCAGCAGCCTCAATATCAACAGAATCAGCAGAGACCCAACAACAACAACTTCAACAACAACTTTAACAACAATCCCAATAACTATAATCCCAACTTCAACAACTTTCAGCCACAAATGAACAATCATAATCAAGGAATGCCTCAGAATCAAGGTTTTCAAAGAAACAACAACCAAAACCTTCAAACTGCTCCAGACAACACTATTCCAGCCAACCAAAATCAGATCAAAAATCAAGGAAATGTTGCTGTAACTACACAGCATGAGGGTAACTTTGATTGGAGAAATCATTAAGAAGACATTGTAGATGATATCAAGAAAGAAAATGTGGCATTCATGGCCATAATTGAGAAATAAACTGGATCATCATCTCAGGTACATTCTGCTCCTACTATTGATTTAACTGAAGTTATCAATGATTTGAAAATGAAAGTAGGCAAGCTGGAAAGTGAGTATTTTAAGAAACAAAGTATCATCAATGCATATGTGGCAAGTGAACTGATAAGTGAAGATAGAATGAAAAGTTTGGAAGAAGACTGTGTAAACAGTTACAGAGCTCAGAAAAGGTTCACAACTGAAATAGATGGGTTGAAGAAAATGATTATAGAAGAGAAGTTTCAAAACACTAAGTTGCAAGTTGACAATGAATTCTTGAAGAACTTGGTTTCCACTGGAAACATCTGTGGAATTTTAAACCAAGTTAAGGAAGAAGAAAAGTACAAAGCAGTACCACCACCTTTCAACAAAAACTTTATGCCAAAAGTTGATAAAGAAAAAAGAAATGCATATCTACAACAATTCAAAGATGTTTTTCAAGACAAAGAAGAACTTGTGGATTTGTATAAGAATGTTGAGGTGAGTGAAGAAGGAGACTTTGTTATGAAGAAAGATTTGAAAGAAGAAAAGTCAATTGGAGTTCAAGTCTCTAAAGAAGACTTTGATTCAATTGATTTGAATCAAGATGACTTGATTGATTTAAGTGATCAAATCAATGATGAGGAAATCAAAGCTGCTGAAAGAGGAAGAAAATACAAGAAACCAGAATCCGTTGATAAACTTCCAATATATCCACCTGTCACATCAAGAATGAAGAAACATAATGAAAGAACACAGAGAGAGCATGTGTCCTTTGACATATGTGAAAAGAAGAAGGTAAATTACAATGCTGTAAGGCCTCCAAGCCAAGAAGTATTGGAAAAGATAAAACAGAACAACAAAAATAGGGTAAAAGAAAATGTGGATGTTGAAAACTTTATCCCTGTTTATCCTATTTTCTATAATCATGAAGTCCTTGATATTGGAGAAGTGGAAAGAATGGAAGAATATGAGAAGAGACAATCAAGACATAGAGAGAGTCAAGATGAAGAATCACTGAATATGCAAAATATTGTGTTTGTAAAGAGCAAGACTGAAAGACAAGACATCAAGATTGAGGAGTTTCTCCCTTTCTCAATCAACTTTGATAGTCTAAAGAATCAGAAGACCATTGGAGTCAAAGAACCCAAACCAAGTGAAAGATTCAAGAAGGAAAAGGAACATGAAAAATACAAAGGAAATGTTTGGTGCAAGAAGTGTGATAAGTATGGTCATCATACAGACTCTTGTAATGAAAGACTCAAATTCAAGCCTTTTCATGTCCCAGATGAAACAAAGTATGGACAAGACTTTGTTAAGTATAAGCAAAAGTATGATGAATACCTGGGAAAGGGAAAAGCTTGTGAAAAGGAAGTTCTGAAGAAAGAAAGCTAAAAGCCTTCAATGAAAGCCAAGAAACATGTGGCTAAGCATGCTCAAAGGAGTAAATCTCCTGTAAAGCATGAGAGAAAGATCAAACAGAACTCTCAACCCTTGAGAATCATCCCTAAAAAGGATACTCAATCTGTCAAATCTGATAGTTCTCAAGGATCATCAAGCAGTGAGAAGACAAGAAAAAGAGGTGAATTTCCTAGAAAGAAACCAACAGAACTCACTGGTGATGAAAAGTTTCTCTTGAAACATGGGTTTGAACCTGAAGGATTCCTTTGGAAACCTAAGACTGAAACTAAGGTTGAGACAGTTGCTGATGTAAGAGACTACTCTGATAAGAAAGACTATGTGGTGAAAGAGTGTGACAATGCATCAGAAGACTGTCTAAGCTCAACCTCATTTGTTAAAACCCCAAGAGAGTGTGGTTATGAAATAGATAATTTAGACAATATAGAAGTCACTCATGAAGATCCTGAACCAACAACACTCACTTCCCAAGTTGCCTCTGAAACTGAAACTGATGAGCTACAAGTTGATCTAGCTTGCACTTCATCACTCAACTAATCAAACTCTTTCTTTTGTCCAGGGACAATCCACTCCTCTAAATGACATATGGTATATGGATAGTGGATGTTCTAGGCACATGACTTGTGACAAGAGTTCTCTTGTCAATTATGAAGAAAAGTTTGAAGGTCCTGTAGCATTTGGAATTGATGAAAATGGTGGAAAGATTGTTGGGAAAGGAACCTTAACAAATGGAAAAGTTTCATTTGATAATGTATTTCATGTTGAAGGTCTTCAGTATAATCTATTGAGTATTTCACAAATGTGTGATAAGGGATACAAAGTCAGTTTTGATGATTCCCACTGTTTCATTCTAAAACCTGAATTTGTAATTCCACCTGGAATGATTATGATGATGGCACCAAGAAATGGCAACTTTTATGAATTGAATATGAAAGAAGCTGTTTCAAGAGGGGGTGCATGTTTTGTGTCCAAAGCCACTGAAAATGAGTCAAAATTGTGGCATAGGAAACTTTGTCATGTGAACTTAAATAACATGAATAGACTTGTCAAAGGTGAACATGTAATAGGCTTACCTACAAGAGAGTTCAAATTGGAAGATCATTGTAGTTCATGCCAAAAAGGAAAACAACACAAATCTACTCATAAGCCAAAACTCATCAACTCAATTGATCAAGTACTTGAATTACTTCACATGGATCTCTTTGGTCCTGTGAGTGTGCCAAGTATAGGAAAGAAAAGATATTGTCTTGTGATCATCGATGACTATTCAAGATATACTTGGGTTTATTTCCTAAGTACCAAGGATGAGACTGCAGAGTTGATTAAGGGTTGTGTAACAATGATTGAGAACAAATTGCATAAGAAGGTTAAAATGATGAGAGGTGACAATGGTACAGAGTTCAAGAATGGAGTTATGCAAGAATATTTTCTAGCAAAAGGAATCATTCAACAATTCTCAGCTCCTAGAACTCCTGAACAAAATGGTGTTGCAGAAAGAAGGAATAGAACTTCGATTGAAGCTGCAAGAACCATGTTGGCAGATGCTAATTTACCTGTTACATTTTAGGCTGAAGCCATAAATACTGCCTGCTATGTTCAGAATAGGGTACTTGTCAACAAAAGGCATAACAAAACTCCATATGAAATATTCCACAACAGAAAGGCTTATATCATGTTTTTCAAGCCCTTTGGATGAAAATGTTTTCTTCTTAACACAAGGGACTATTTGAACAAGTTTCAAACAAAATCCCTAGATTGTTTCTTTATTGGATATTCTACACACTCAAAAGCATACAGAGTATATGTGAAAGACCATTTTGAGTGTTATAGAATCATCTAACATCATCTTTAATGAGAATCAATTCACCATAGTTGATGGTGCAGCTTGTGTGTTTGATCATGAAAAGTTGATAAGGTCCTTCAAGATTTATCCTGAAGACTTTGATGACTCATTCTACAAGACCAGTGTAATTGAAGAGAAAAAGAAGAAACCATTGGACTTCGAAGAGTTATGGAAAAAGGTTGCTAGAAAAGAAAAGGAATATACTTTTGTGAAGAAATCCTCAAGTGATGTGGTTGAACAATATCTGGAGAATAATCAAGAAAACAATCACAGTCATAAACATGATCATCCTGAAATTAATCAAGACATTCAAGAAGTACGTAATGATCAACTTCAGAATGAGGGAAACACAAGCAACCAAGCAAGTGAAAAGAAGCTGCATCTACTGCAAGATTTCAAGATCTGTTGATAACATAATGATGAAGCACCAGAATTTCATGATGCAGAAACTGATTTGATCGTTGAAGAACTAGATCTCAATGGAACAAGTCTTGACACAAATGTGTCTACAGATATGATTGTACAAACTCCTTATGTGGAATAGAATCATCCTTCTGAAAACATCATTGGAGATTTGCATGAAAGAATCACTAGAAGTCGTTATGAAATTGCAAACATCTGTCTTTATTCCTGTTTTCTATCCTAGATAGAGCCAAAGAACATTGCTCAAGCACTAAAAGACAATAGTTGGGTGGAAGCAATGCAGGACGAATTGGCACAGTTCAGAGACCTACAAGTGTGGGATCTTGTTGATAGGCCAATGGACAGATATGCAATAGGAACCAAATGGGTTTTTAGAAACAAAAGGGATGAGAGGGGTTTGGTGATTAAGAATAAAGCAAGACTTGTAGCACTGGGATGTCTTCAAGAAGAAGGAATAGACTTTGAGGAGGTCTTTGCACCTGTTGCAAGACTTGAAGCTATCAGGATCTTTCTTGCATATGCTGCCTTAAAGAACATTAAAGTGTTCCAGCTTGATGTTAAGTCTGCATTCATAAATGGAAAGATTGATGAAGAGGTGTATGTAGCTCAACCTCCAGGTTTTGAGGATCCTTTGTATCCAAACATGGTGTATAAGTTGAACAAAGCCCTATATGGATTGCATCAAGCTCCTAGAGCTTGGTATGATGAGCTGTCAAATCATCTTCTTGAAAATGGTTTTAAAAGAGGAGCCATTGACAAGACACTCTTCTACAAAAGAAAGGGATCAGACTTGCTTCTATTACAAGTGTATGTGGATGACATCATCTTTGGATCTACAAATGAACAAATGTGCATGGAGTTTGAAGGGGTAATGAAGTCCAAATATAGCATGAGCTCTATGGGAGAAATGAATTTCTTCCTTGGATTGCAAGTTCAACAGAAAGCTGAAGGGATCTTCATTTACCAGACCAAATATGTGCAGGACATCTTGAACAAGTTCAATTGTCATGAGTATAAAACTGCGTCAACTCTTATGGACACCAAAGAAAAGATGATTGCTGATGAAAAGGGGGAACCTGTAGATGAACATGAATATAGAGCCAAAATTGGATTACTGATGTACCTTACTGCTACAAGACCAAGTATCATGTTTGCTGTATGTGTGTGTGCAAGATTCCAATCAAATCCAAAAAATAAATCTTTTGATCTGATTGCCTACACAGACAGTGATTATGATGGCTGCAACATGAGCAGAAAGTCAACCTCAGGAGGATGTCAATTTTTGGGTGAAAGGCTAGTGTCATGGCAATGCAAGAAGCATACTACAGTCTCAATCTCCACTGCAGAAGCTGAATACATTTCTGCATCCGCCTGATGTGTACAAGTTCTATGGATTCAAAATCAGATGCTGGACTATGGTTTGAATTTTCTGAACACCTCTATTCTTATTGATAATACTGCTGCGTATTTTACTGTTAAGAATTCAGTTCAACATTCTAAAACTAAGCACATTGAAACCAGACATCACTTCATCAGAGATTGAAGTGAAAAAGGTTTGATTGAAATGCAAAGAGTTGATACAAGTGACAATTTGGCTGACCTATTCACCACACCACTTGGCAGAACCATGTTTAACTTTCTTCTGAAAGCCCTAGGAATGATCAACTTTGATGAGATCTGATTAAGGATGTGTGCCTAGTTGTGTACCTCTCTGTGCTAACTGACTATTTTGTTAGAGGTCACACATAATGAATGTTTAGTGAATATGCTTGATTATGTTGCTTGATATGTTAACTGTTATGTGATTTAACTGAGTATGTGTGCAAAATTTGACATGATTGATTTGATTGATATGTTTGCATGTTTATCAGTTGATGTGCATATGTGATGTTAAGATAAGTATTCTTGTTATGAATTACTTGTTAATGTAAGCTTATCTGACATCATTGCTTAATTGCTTGAATATGTGCTTTATCTGATCATTTGATGTTATTAGGATAGGTTAGACCATGAATGTTATTACTATCTGCTTTTCTTGATGATATCATGTTTGATTAAGATTTGATTATGTTACAACTGTTTGTGTCAAAATGAGTCTTATGTCAAAATTAAGTGATAAAATGAAGTTTTCTAATGAATTTTGCATAAATACTTTATTTTGGTCAAAACATGAGCAAGTTGTTTAATGGTGAAGAGATATGATAAGATTATTCAGTTCAAGCTTTAAAGAAGCTTAAAAGAAGGATTTTTAAAGAAAAGTCTCAAGTAGTTGTTTTTGTTGAAAACTATGTCATTTGCCCAGTTGGAAGGACATACACTTGTGTATGTTTGGTCCTTAAATCTCTAACAGATTCATAGGATAGCCATTGACTGGAAAACTGAATGCATTTGGGGCAATTATGACTTTTTTCTTATTCCTTCACTTAAAACTATGTCAATAGCTCTGACTTTGAAAGGACATATATTCACATGTATGTTTGGTCATGCTGACCACTAGTGGTCAAACAGGATAGCCATTTACCTGCCAATTAAGAGACATTGGGGTGATTAAATACTAAACTGATTTAAATTGGGAAATGATAGTACATTGACTACTTAGCCAATCATATGGTTTTAATAGGCTAAAAGGACCTTAGTATAGTCATTAACATGTATGGTTGCTTTCCCATGATGATGTAAAACCTAAGGTGATATAAACAAAATGAATATGCTAATCTTTATGTGGAGATACATAGTTGTCTTTGCATGTCTCAAGATAAATCTCTCCAAATGATAGGCAGAAAAGTGATTACCCAGTCATACACAAGCCTGTTGTTATTTGGTCAACCAAAAATGAAACATCTTTAAATAGGACAAAGAACATGTGATAGAAAATTTGAGAAAATATCAAAAACAAGGGGAAGAATGAAAAAATCAACCAAAAGTTGATATGTGTTTTAAATATTTTATCAAACAAGAGGGTTACAACAAGAACTACAAAGATGTTGACAAAATCTATCTCATCTTGAATGAAAGGCCTGTTATTTACAATAAGTCCAACGTTCAACCTCTATATATGTTTGAATATAAAAAAAAATACAAAAAGATTCAATAAGTTCTGTCATACAAAAACAATTTTTGACCAAATACAGGAGGTTGGAGTCAAATTGGGGTGATCTGGGGAAAGCCAAATAAGCTTTGAGAAGATATATGAGGCATCATAGCACAGTGTAGACCATTAATGAATTATGCTACTAAATGAACCTTAATCATATCACCAAAGAGATGAAATTCATGCTAAGTTAATACCTGCTGTTAACCTATCTATGTTGTCATAATAATGCTGAGAATGATGTATTGAGAAAGCTACTTAGTCAATATGAGAAACTGTTTTGAAGAGAAATATAACTGAAATTTGATCTCTAAATGCACCATTTGCTCTTAAACTATGATCTTTCATGAAAAATGTACTTAGACAAGTGGTTTAAGTCAAAAAGTGTTGCATTTTGCCTTTAATAGGTTGAACATGTTAGTTCGGGTAAGTTTTGATGTTTTCTAACCTTTTCGGGCACAAAACTGTTGAATATGTATTTTCGGGTAAGGTTTGATGCTTTTATAACCTTTCCGGGCATACTTAGATACTATTATTTAAGTTTGTCATTTTCGAGTATGGTTTGATATGTTGAAGTCTCTCGAGTAGACAAAACTGTTAAGTTTAGTTCTCAAGCATACTTTATGATTGAATATGTGTTCCTAGTAAGCTTATTGCTAACTTAGATGTTTCGGGCAAGCTATTTGAAATTCTAGACTGTAGCACACTTAACTGTTTATGTGTTTTAATTTCATTCCTAGCATGCTCTGTGATATTTGTGTTTATGATTTCTTTGAGATTACAAGTTTTTCTGGGCAAACCTTGTTTTCCGGGAACACTTTATATTTCGGGTACACTTTTTTTCCCTCAATATACTTGGTAATTTCAAAACTTGACTTTCCAAGTACACTGTCTGCTAGAAGTTCTTTTCCGGGCACACTTTGTACTCTAGGGAGGTTATTCGGGTATACTTGGCATAAGAAGGTTGTTCGGGCACATTAAACATTGTGAATGTTGCTTGGGCATACTGTACAACCAAGATTCTTGATTGAATATGATTCTTATTCTGATAGGGTTTATGCCAGATTGAGTTATTTGATTTACCTTTGAGAAACTTTTATGGGGATCTTCATTGATTCCTAGTAAGGAGGTTTATTTGATATTTTATACCTGATTATATGCCTTGTGATTAAATTCTCAAGAAATCTGGTATGTCGGGTAAGCTTTCTTCTTAATGTCTTGACTTTAAATTACTTAGCTTGACCAAGTAAGGTTTGATGTTTTTATCGGGTAAGCTTTGTGTAAGTGGAAGTATACCGAATAGACTTTGCAAAGGTTTACATTTCCGAGTAAGGTTTGCTAAGCCTAAAATGATAAAGAGTTATATGTTTTACAAATGTTTTTAAAATATCAAGTGGATAATGTTACTGTTTGACAGCTAATAACTCACTAAACGACAAAAAACATTTAAAACCCACTTTCAAAAGGTATATAAGAGGGAGTTAGGCATAATTTTTCAATATTAGTTTTCCCTCTCTCTCCTTCCACTACAACTGCTTACTCACAAAGAAACCTAAACCGACTTATCGCATTCATTCCTAATCCAAACCCTAACTTGAATTAGCCCTCTAATTTCGAATCGGTAAGCAATAATAATGTGTTTTCCGATCACGATTAGACTATAATGGGCTATGATTATGTATTTGATTACTAATACTCTTTTTATGTATTTAGGTTATAAATTTGTCGAAGAACAGGTTTTTGATGATTTTTCTCTCTTTCTTCTTCATTTTTTATATACCTTGAAATTACTTAAAGTACTGGACTTTATGATTAATTTCACTTTGAATATGTTTGTCTTTGTTGTTCAGATATGGCAGAAGAAGAACAACCAAAATACTTCTTTGAGAAGAAGCATAATATGTGTGCTCTATTACAAGTCACACCTGATAACGAGCCGGTGGCAAGAATGATTACACGGATGGCTCGATCGAATGTTGGTTTTGCCTTTACTGAATGTCCAATCATCTACATAAGTCATTCACTAGATTTCTGGAGATCTGCAAGACTTATGGATGATATTAACGGTCGGAGAATCGAAGCCACTGTTGCAAGCCATGAGATTCATGTGACAGAAAGAATGATAAGAAGATGCTTGCGGTTGAATGATGATGATCATAACCCAATAAACTTCAATACAGCTCACTTGATGAGGATATTTGAGCAGACGATGGGTTATCAAGGAACTCTACATGATGGACAGTTTCAAAAAGGGATGTTCCCTATGCTGTATAGATTCCTTATTCATCATGTGATACAGGGTTTTGCTCCACGAAAAGGATCATAGAATTTGATGAGTCGTGATTTAGCAAATGCCACTGTGGGGATTATATATGATTTCCCATTCAATTTTTCAAAGATGATCTTTGAAGGTTTGGTATCAAATTTGAAGAAGGCTGAGGTGCATAGATTCTTGCAATACCCAAGATTCCTACAGATAATCTTTAATCATGAGTTACAAGATCTACCCACTATTGGCATTACACACCTACTGCAAAATCCCGACACATATGGAAGAATTAGAAATCCAGGTGTTGCCAATAGATTTGACTCAAACGTTCCGTTTGAGATCTTGCCATGGTTGTTGGACCATGACTTGAATGTGATGCCAGTGCCTGAGTTGAGATCAGAGGAGGAAGGAGGGGAAGATGATTCTGGAAGTGATAGTGATGACTCTGATGGAAATGGTAATGCTAATGATGGGGATGAAGGAGGGGCTGGAGGAGCCATGATTGTTGATGCACTTGATCAGGGGGAGCAACCTAAGGATCAAGAACAACCCATTCCAACACCACCACAATCACCACCACCCACAGACCAACCCATTATACCATCACCACCACAAACTCCACCACACCAAACTACTCAATCCCCACCCCAAACCTTAACCATGAGCCAACCTGAAACATCAACACATATATCCCCAACACCACAAACACCACCAACATCTACCCCAATTCATTCTGATCCATTCATTCCAATACCACCTCATACACAATCACCACCACAATCCATTGTCCAACCTCAAGTCACAAACCAAGAACAACCTGAACATGAACCCTTTTCTACATCACCACCTACAACCCCACATTCTGACACAGACCTATTCCTAAGAAACCTTGACTTATTGAAAGAAAATGCCGAATAGAAGAAGAGGAATGAGGAGGTCACTATGGAGAATGTTATGTTGATAGAGAAGTTGGTCAGAGCTGAAATGAAAATTAAATCTCTGGAGCAGGAGGTTGAGAAGACCTCAGCTGCCCCAAAACAGGGGGAGAATGAAAATGTGCCAACTGACTCAAGGGTAAATGTTGAGACTAAAACTGAAACAGGTGTAGAGACTGTAGACAGTTTGAAAGTGGTTTTGAATGCTTATGATGATGGAGAGGAGGATAGTGAGGAGAGGAGAGTTGAAGATGATGAGTATGAAGGTGATAAATCAGATATTGGATAACAAGATAATGATTATAATGATGAAATAATGAATATTGAATGGAGTGAAGAGAATGCAGAGAAAGAGGATGAGATTGAAAAGATTAATGATGAAGAGATAGTGACTACCACTGATATGGTCACTAATGTGTTGAAAGAGACCCAAACTGATGAAATTAATGAAGGGAATACTGTTACTGAGGAGCCAATTACTACTGAAGTTGAGGAACCTGAAAGCTCCAAGATGGTAGAGTATGACCCTGAATTAGAAGCACTTGAGAAAGAAATTGATGATTATCAGCAAACTAATGAGGAGGAAGAAGTGCGTAAAAGGATGGATAAAGGCAAAGAAAAGTTAACAGAAGAAGAGCCTGTTAAGGCATATCCAGAAAAAGACATTTTGTTCAAAGATGATGTTATAGCTGCTGCTGCTGCCTTAAAAGAACAAGAAAACATCATGAGAGAGACAAGGGAAAGGGAGATACTGACCCAAACCCTGACTCCAGAAGAACTGGCATAGCAGGAAGCCTTGATCAATCAAGCCAATTTTGCCCAAGTAATAAATGAAGAAGTGGCTGATCAAGATGTGATTGATGCTTTGATTAAGTTAAAAAGAGTTGAGGAAGAAGACAATTCCGTAGCTATGGTGGTTAGCATGTTTCAATCACAAAGTCATCAAGAAAGTAAGTCAACAGAAACTGCTGAACCAACCAATCTGTATACTGAAATGATTATTGAAGAAGAAATTGGTGAGTCCATTGCTGCAATGGCTGCCAAGATATGGGCTGAGCAAGTGAAAGAAGATCTAAAGAAGAACCCAACTGACAGCTGGTCTGAAAGGATAAACGTGACTCAACCTCAAAGATTTGAAACAATTCATCAAAAGAAAGAAAGGTTTTCTAATCTGTATGAAGCATTTGCTGAGAAAGTCAATAGGTTTGCTAAGACCTACATGAGAAGAAAGAGGGCATCTTAAAAATTTGAGCATGAAAGATCCAAAAAGAGAGGCAAATGGGATGATAAGAACAAATACTTTGTTGAAACTCCGGATGATGATGCAAGTCCTATAAGGGCAGTCCCATTTCAAACCTTGCAACCAGGTGAAAGGGTTCAAGGTGTTCCTGATGTGCCTATTAGAACTGAAACAAATCCAGATCATCCACCCTCTGATGAACTCAAAATAGAAGTTGTTAATGACTCAACTGAAAAAGAGGATGAGTCTGATGATTCTGATGATGATGATAATCATGATGATGGTCTAGGAAAGAGTGCCAAGACTGCCAATGTTGAGTCCCCACATGTGACAATGACTGATGAACAGAAGGATAACATTGAGCAAAGTTTGTTAAATGCCAGAATGAAACATCCTGTGATTATGAAGCTGAAGGGACTTGGTGTAAAATTTGAGAGCATTGCTCAATTGAATGATGATGAACTGAATAAGAGACTAGATGAAGAAAATGACAAAACAAAACAGCCATGCAACAAAAGAACAGAGATGATCAAAAATACAGAGAATATTTGATAAGGCATGGTTATTCAGAAAAGGATCTCACACATTACAAATTTAACCAACTTCAAGATCTTTACAACAGTGAAAGAACCAAAGTGATAGAAAAGTGTATAAAGGAAAATGAGAAGATTGAAAATCTGGAAACTTTGAAAATGAAGTTTGGAGGTATGTGTGGATACCTGCTGGAGAAAGGATTGAAGCCTGAAATAGTTGAGAACTTGACAAGAGAATCAGTGTTGGACCAGTATAATAAACTGAAAAGAAAAGAAAAGCTGAAGAGGGTACAAACTAAGAGCTCTACCAAACAATCTGAAACATCTGTTGAGCCTCCAACAAAGAAAAGAAAAATAATGACTCTGAGGGAGAAACAGAAGATTCAGGGTGAAATGGAAATGTCAAAGGAAGTACCTACTGTTGACACATCAACCGCACAAGAAGTCAAACTTGACCCTAAAGATGAACCTATTGTCCCTTGGGAGAATGAATAAATGATAAATATTCTAAGGGGGATAATGATTAATCAAAGGGGAATGGATGAAGCCTCATTTAATGCCTTGGAAAAGCAAGACTTAAAAGATCTTTACTATATTCAAAAGGCTCAGTGGGAAAAAGCTTTGAGGGAAGGTGATAACCCCAGAAGCTTTGTTGAAGGAAGATTCATACCTGCAGGATTATCAAACAGTCCTGGGTTAGCTAAAATGATGATGACTCTTAAAGAACTAGCAGGATAGGATCTTGTTGAACTAGCTAACCTTCCACCTGAGATGGTACAGGAAAACTACATTAATACCTTCAACTTAAGGCCTGGAAAACCCAAGAAGTCCATTCCATTTAGGCCTCCAATTTCAAGAAGACATCAACAAGGTGGAAGAGGTGAATCAAGTAGGTCTGTACCATAAAGAACAACAAGACCACAATCAAATGTGGATCTTCCAAGAGAACTCTACTATGATTCTATATCTGAATGTTTAAGAGTGATTATGGAAAGCAGAAAGTTGTGAGAGATAGTTGTGAGAGGTGACTTTTATAAGTACACTGAAGACAACTAGAAAGAATAGCCACACTTAACATGTATGATTATAGAGACAGAAACAAGATGGTAGGAAGGCAAATGAATGATCTCTCAAAGTTTTTGAAAGAAGAAGCTCACAAGGGATTCTAGTTCTTAAAAGAAAAGAGAAGTTGGAGAATGATTCAACTTCACAGATCAAGAAGGTCAGAAAAGTTAAGGAGGATGGACAAGGCTGAACTGCACTACCAAATGAATGTTAGAGACATAAATCCATTGTTAAACATAATCACAGGCATAAGCCTTGAAATAAGAATGACACGTCCCAACTACACAATTCAAAGAAATGGCATCATAACAGAAGTTGAATACTTGTTGAGGAACTCTGATGGAAAAATACTCGGGATAATTACTTGTTGGCAATTACTTGTTGAGGAACTCTGATGGAAAAATACTGGGGATAATTAAGAAGGATGAAGACTTGACTTACCTACATGATGAGGATCTGATGGATATAAGGGATTTTGTAATACCAGAAAGTCATACTCACTACCAAATCCTTGATATCTTTTGGATGAGAGCTGCATCAATGATAGTAAACAGAAGACAAGCCGCTCATAATGCAAGGAAGAGACAAGATTCCTATATTAGGCTTTGTTATGTAATGTCTTTGGACAGAATTTTGATTATGTAATCTATTTATGTTTTGTTGAATATGTAATTCGATTTTAATTTGATGTTTATTTTGACTAAGTGTAAGTAACCATAGAATTGTTTTTGGTCAACTGAGGTGTTCCAATCTAGGGGGAGATTGTTGAGTCAAAGATTTGACCAAAGTGAGATATATGGAAGATTGGAATCTTCTCAACCTCCTCAGAATTCGCTAAGTATGGATCCGAGCACATCTTAGACCTCCGAGCAAGCTTTCTACTTAGCCGGGTAAGATATTTTGTCTATCGGGCAAGGTTATCTTCAAGAAGTCTTCTTTAGTGGATATCCAAGCAAGGTTTGCAAATTAGTGCATTGCCGGGCAAGGTTCACTAGTTTATGTAGATCTTAGCATGGTTCACTTTATCATGCAAGACTGTTCTTCAAAGCCAAGAAAAGGTCACTCCCGAGTAAGCTTTTGGCTATCAAATCTCATGAAACCAAGTGACTGGAAGACCGGGCAAGGTATTCATTAATAATAGTGGTCCAAGCAAGCTTGATGATTTAATGAAATATCTTTAAGTAATATCAGGCAAGGTTCAACTCAAGCAAGGAATAGTGCTATTGAGCACACTTTGCTAATAAGTTAATTTCTAGCAAAGAGTTGAATGGACCATTGAAGAACAAGGTTGCTCGTAAGGTTTGTCGGGCAAAGTCTGGCAAAGTTAAGAAGATTGAAGTCTACCCGGTGAGTATTTTACTTGGTAAAATACTCTTCAAGTAAGGTCTACCCGAAAACTGATCCCGAGCATACTTCTATGTTACCAAGTCCTGAAGGATGGCAGAGTACACAGCCTACTCGGAAAATGAATATTGTTGCAAAGCTTACCCGGAAGACTTGTTTTACACTTAGAATATTTCTGATTATTTAATTTGAATATGTATTTACGTTTGGGGTTTCTAGAAGGAATGGCAGCTGTAAAGGAGGTGTCAGGCCTATAAAAGGAATAAATTAGGGCAAGCCTACTACGGCAGACATACTCATTAATCCAGAGAGAATATTATTGAGTGTGACGGCTGTCTTAGAATAGTACGGATAAACTTTCCCTCAAGAAACCCTAAATCGATTACCTTTTGTATGATGAATGTTATTTAAATGGAAATCTGTTGAGTGAATCCTGAGTGTGTTAGTTACCTTTGATTATTAATTGCAACTACCCTGTTTGTTATTGATTCCGCCTTTAACAAACGGTAATCTTTCTAAATATAGCAACCCGTCATTAACTCCCTTGTCGACACATCTATTTGTGTGAGTTATGACATGATTCGACTAAAATCCAGCTAAAATTCGGGGACCTGACAAAAAGTAAAAAGAAGTTTTGTAATATTGAGAATAAATTTATGCAAAATATGGCGTTTATACCTAATTCCTTCGTTACTGTGAGATAAACCTCATGCCATATAAATATTTTGTTGGAAGCTTTTAGTGAGTCATATGTTTCGCGTGATTTAGAACTTGTCGCAATTATTCATTTCCAGACCGCACGAAGCGTTGTATAAGGAAGAAGGTAATGTTGTCAAAAACCCCTCAAACCATCCTCCAAATTACAAAATCCGAAAACCTTAAACCAAAACCTTTACCAGTTTATCCCTCTCACCGGTAAAATACAACACTTGTCTTTTACCAGTTGACCCTAAAGAACTGGAAATGCATTCTTTCGATTTCAATTTCCTTTGTTGCATACATTTCGCAATACCTAGGTTGCCTCCAGAACTTAGGGAGAGAATCTTTCTCTTTAGCAATGAAGTGAGGAAAACGTGGCATCAAAACGAACAAAGGCCACCATTTTGTGGGATTTCCAAAAGCACAATGAAAAGAAGAGCAAAAAAGATACGAACGGTGCTTAGGCTGTGGAAACTGGTCTCACGAAGGAAGATGTAGAAAACGTCAAACTCAGTCTCAACATGAATATACCGAACTAATGAGTGTGGGGGCTATTAGCCTCAAATCCGAACGATCCATTATAGTTGGTAGCTACGTTCAGAGCAGGATTTAGGAAGAACTGATCCACATCCTCGACAAACCGGTCTTGACGATCTGTGTCACACCCTCAAAATCCACTAACGGAGTTTTACCGTCAGAGGGTGTGAACTAACAGGATCGGAATCATTAGTTATAATCAAACATCATAAGTAAAGTTTTCAAACCACGAAACATTTAAGTGTAAATAAGTGCGGAAGCGTAAAATCATAAACCAAGTGTTGCGTCACACAGGACGACTTAGAACCCAATTAATAACAGTTTAAAAACGGGTTTGCAAAAACGATAGAGTTCAATGTAATGCAAATTCCTATACCGCGCGCCCGCCTCGGCTACCTGAGAATAACATACTAAAAGTGTCAACACGGGGTTGGTGAGTTCACATATATAAATAAAGAAAATGTTTGCGTTTAAGTGTTTGTGTTATGCGTTTTGCGTTTTGCGTTTGCGTTTTGCGTTTTGCGTTACCAGATAATGTTAAGTCAATTGTATATCGATAGGTAGCTAGCCTATACAACAAGTGTTACTAAGTGTTCGACACCAAAGCTGACTGTTTATCAATTTCCTTGCCACCATGTCTATCCCGACCATGGAAAATGTGTTAGCCAAGATTACTCCCACTCGACCTCCAGTCGAGTTTAGCGTTGGGTGGGGTTTGTCAAATCCAGTAGTACTACTCAACAGTGACTCGCTATTATCCAATATTAAACGGTTCGACGTTATGAAGGACTTTAGTTGTTTCGTTTGCCACTCAGCATGCATCCTAATAAGTTACACCTCGTTCAAGTTTAACTATCCCTGCTGTCAAAATTCAGCAAGCACACACAAACATCTAGCATGCATCCTAAGCATACGACATACCCCCAAACATGCAATAAACATAATTATCCACAGAAATCAGTAGTAAACCCTCTAGGGTTTACGAACAATCAATGATCTAAAAATCTTTCACCGTTCAAAATAACACATGATCATTTAAATCAATAACTGAAACATAATCAAGCATCATCTAATCCGTACAAAGCATAAGAACACTTAACACATGATATTCAAGAATTAGGGTTTCATATTTATACCTTAAAAACGCGGGAAACAACCAAGAGGAAGGTGAGAGATGACTAGAAACAAGTGCGGGATGCTCCGATTATGAAAAACAAGGTCAAAACGGAGGTGATATGGTGTTGGTGATGGCTGCCGTCGCAAGGTGGGGTGAGGGGGGCCGATCGGGTTGTAGGGAGAGGGAGGGAGTTAGGGTTTTGTTAATATTATTTAATAATAATGATATTACACAAAGGCCCCTCAACTTTTAAATATTACTTTTCTAGCATAAAGTAACTTGTTTGCATCTTGAGTTAATGTTCTATACAATATTATCAAATAACACATAAGCCTAACACATAATTATCAAATAATTATTGTTTTGATGTTGTCGTTTATTCACCAATGGTTTGCGTCAACTCGTTTGCGTTTCGGTGCAATCTCGAAAGACTACATATGTAGTGATTGTCAAGCGTCATTTAAAACCCTAGTTTAAATGTAATCAGATGTGCGTTATAGATCAAGTGATCTTAAGTTTGAATTGACGGAGTTAACATGAAATTGATGAGTGTCACATCATTCCCATGTTGAAAGAATTTTCGTCCCGAAAATTTGAGTCAAGTCGCGATGGGTGTCTGAAAAAGCAAGAAAAAATTTGCAGTTTGTCATATCATCCCCTAGTAGAAAGAAATTTCGTCCAGAAATTTAATTCATACCTCCGGTGATTTCTGACGGTTTGACGGCTTTCGCAGTTTTCGGTGTTTGGTCAACCCTTCAAAAAGGTGAGGATACTTTTTCATCATTTGATCCTCGCGTTCCCACGTGAATTCCGGTCCACGTTTCGAGTTCCAACAAACCTTAACGATTGGAATTTTGTTGTGCTTGAGTGTTTTGGTTTCCCAATCCAAAACTTCGACTGGTTCTTCGATGAAGCGTAGCTGTTCATCAACTTGCAACTCGTCCAAAGGGACTGCTTGGGTTTCATCGGATAGGCATTTCTTCAAATTGGATACATGGAATACATTGTTTACGCTACTGAGTTTCATTGGTAGATCCAGTTGGTACGCCACCGGACCAATGCGCTCAGTTATCCGGTAAGGGCCAACGTATCGTGGATTGAGTTTGTTTCGCTTTCCGAAGCGAACCACACCTTTCCAAGGTGAGACTTTGAGTAATACTTGGTCGTTCACTTGAAATTCAAGAGGCTTTCGGCGCTTGTCGGCGTAACTCTTTAGGCGATCTCGTGCTGCTGCCATGCGATTTCGGATTTGAACAATCTTTTCATAGGTTTCAAGTACTAGTTCTGGACCAGTGATTTGGCTATCATCCACCTCTGCCTAGCAGAGAGGTGATCGACACTTCCGTCCGTACAACGCTTCAAACGGCGCTGCTTTAAATCTTGCGTGGTAGCTGTTATTATACGAAAACTCTACCAAAGGTAAGTGAGGTTCCCAACCTTTTCGGAAATCCAACACGCATGCACGCAACATGTCCTCCAAGGTCTGAATGGTGCGCTCACTTTGCCCATCCGTCTGAGGCGGGTGCCTAGTGCGCTCTGTAGTGACTTCCAGAAGTGCGAAGTGAAACGGGAATCTCGATCAGATATGATTGAGACAGGCACTCCGTGTCTAGACACTACTTCTTTCATGTAGACGCGAGTAAGTCTTTCCATTTTGTCCGATTCTTTGATTGCTAAGAAGTGTGCAGACTTAGTCAACCGGTCAACGATCACCCAGATGGTATCGCATCCCGTCGGTGTTTTGGTAATCCCATGATGAAATCTATTGAAATGTGTTCCCATTTCCACGTTGGAAGTTCCGGTTGCTGTAGCAGACCAGATGGTTTCTGATATTCTATTTTGACTCTTGCACAAGTCAAGCACTTGCTCACGTAGGTGGCAATGTCGGCTTTCATGGAATATCGGGACTTGTGTGCTTCGTCCATCACTAGAGTTCTCAACTCTCCGTATCGAGGGACCTAGATCCGGTTTTCGAAATATCGGACCCCGTCCGATTTTGTTTCAAGTTGCTTGTTCATGCCCCGCATAAGTTCTGATGGAAGATTATCGTCTTTCGAGGCTTCGAGTTGCTCATCGCGAATCTGATCGGGTAAGTTGGCGTGAATCGTGAGTTGTAATGCTCGCACACGCCTAGGTTTATCGGTTTCTTTCCTGCTGAGAGCATCAGCCACTACATTGGCCTTGCCAGGGTGGTACTTGATGGCACAATCATAATCCTTAAGCAGCTCGACCCAGCGACGCTGTCGCATGTTCAGCTCTTTCTGATCGTAGATATGTTGGAGACTCTTGTGGTCGGTGTAAATGGTAAACTTGGTACCGTACAAGTAATGACTCCATATCTTAAGAGCAAACACCACAGCTCCGAGTTCCAAGTCATGGGTCGTGTAATTCTTCCCGTGAATCCGTAGTTGTCGAGAGGCATAGGCTATAATTTTTTCAAGTTGCATCAGCACGCAACCGAGACCTTGTATCGATGCGTCACAATGTACCTCAAAATTTTCTGTTTCCTCGGGAAGGGCTAGGATAGGGGCGCTACAGAGTTTGGTTTTCAACAGTTGAAAAGCGGATTCTTGCGCGTCACTCCAATTGTACTTTGTACCCTTGTGAGTCAAAGCGGTGAGGGGTTGAGCAATCTTTGAAAATCCCTCGATAATACGCCGGTAGTAGCCGGCCAGTCCTAGGAATTGTCGCACCTCAGTCGGAGTCGTAGGTGCTTCCTAGTTTTTGATGGCCTCTACTTTACCGGGATCGACATGGATACCATTCTCATTGATCACATGTCTCACATGTCCTAAGAAGTGGACCTCGCGAAGCCAAAATTCGCATTTCGAGAGTTTAGCGTACAGCTGTTCCTTCTTTAGCAATTCTAAGATCAATCACAGGTGTTCTTCGTGGTCGGTCTTGTCCTTGGAGTAGACGAGGATATCATCAATAAAAACAATCACAAACTTGTCGAGGTACGCCTTGCATACTCTGTTCATGAGATCCATAAATACGGCTGGTGCGTTGGTTATGCCAAAAGGCATAACCGAAAACTCGTAGTGACCGTACCGAGTTCTGAAGGCCATCTTTGAAATGTCTTCTTCGCGCACTCTTAATTGATGGTAACCAGATCTCAGATCGATCTTCGAGTAGTAACTCGATCCTTGGAGTTGGTCGAACAGATCATCAATTCGGGGTAAGGGATAACGGTTCAGCTTGTTGATCGTCACCTTGTTCAGCTCTCGGTAGTCGATGCACATGCGGAAAGTCCCGTCCTTCTTTCGGAGAAATAAGACAGGGGCTCCCCATGGTGATGAGTTAGGTCGGATAAAACCTTTATCCAACAAATCTTGCAATTAAGTAGACAACTCCTGAACCTCTGCCGGTGCGAGCCGATACGGGGCTCGTGCTATGGGTGCTGCACCGGGGGTTAATTCGATTTGGAATTCGACTTGCCGAATAGGTGGGAGTCCAGGCAAATCCTCCGGGAAGACTTCCGGAAAATCTCGCACAATTGGTATGTCTTCGATTCGCTTCTCCTCCGCGGATTTCTCAACAATATGGGCTAAAATTGCCGGATGACCCTTTCGTAGATATTTCTGCGCCTTCATGAGGGTGATGACGCTGGTGGTCATGTCGCTCTTCTCACCCTGGATCGAAATGATCTCGCCGGAAGGGGTAGTGATGTGGACTATCTTGTCGTGACATATAATCTCGGCTCGGTTCTCGGATAGCCAGTCCATGCCGACAACGACATCGAAACTACCAAGTGTAAAAGGTATGAGGTCGATATCAAAAGTATGACCCGACAGTTTCAACTTACGTACCGCAAGTACATGAGTTGTTTTTATAGACTTACCGTCAGCTAATTCAACAGGAAACTTAGCATCTAACGGGGTTGGAGTTAAGTCTAAAAGTTTACTAAAGGCTTTCGATACAAAACTCCTATCAGCTCCAGTGTCAAACAAAACAGAAGCAAAACAGTCGTTCACAGGAAACTTACCTGTAACCACATTCGGATCGTTGCGGGCCTAGCCCGACCCAATGAAGAAAGCTCTACCTTTACCACTGCTTCCGCCACCGCTGCTGCCTCCATTGTTCTCATTCTGCTTTAGTTTGGGGCAATCCTTCTTGAAATGACCCTCTTGACCACACTCGAAACACCCTTTAGTCGTCGTAGGCTGTTTAGGAGCATCCTTTGCCTCTAGGTCTCCCCTACATTCCTTGGCCTGATGACCCATTTTTCCGCATCTCAGACATTTGATACGGTCACATGGCCCAGCATGGTGATAGTTGCATTAGTTGCATTTCGGGTGTTTCCCAGCATAGACGCTCGAACCCTGTCCGCCACCGTTGTTGTTATTGTTGGAACCCTGATTGTTGAAGTTCCGAACGAGTTCGGGCTTACAGTAGTGTTGTTGCTGTGGGAGGTTCGAGGATGAGGAACTGGTGTTGTCAAATTTCCTCTTTCCATTACTAGGGTTGTTGTTGTTGTTGTTGTTGTCAGTGCTCAAGTTGTCACGGGTTTTAGAGGTTGAACCTCTAGGTGGTAACGCACCTTGGGTCACTGCCTGATCCGTCACTTTGTGAGCTAACCGGATCGCTTGTTGAATTGTAGTCGGTTTGGAAGACGTCACCATACCCTGAATTTGTTGTACCAGCCCATCGATATACATCTCGATTCTCTTACTCGGCGGGTCTACCATCCGTGGATACATTACTGCTAGCTAGTGGGAACGGGTGGTGTAGGCTTCAATCTCGGAACCCACCATTTTCAACGATCAAAACTCAGATTCCAACTTCGCGATTTCCTCTCTAGGACAATACTCCTCCCACATCATATTCTTGAACTCTTCCCAGTTCATAGCATTCGCCAATTCCAACCCAAGAATTTGCACATTGGAGTTCCACCAAGTGAGAGCAGAATCTTCCAGAGTTCCAGCAGCAAATTTGACCCTACTGGCGGGTGGACAGTTACATATTTCGAAAGCTGACTCGGCCTTCTCAGCCCAACGCAGGAAACCTATGGCTCCCTCAGTGCCCTTAAACGAATTGGGCTTGCAATCCAGGTAGTTCTTGAAAGTACACGTTCCAGTTGTACCTCCGGCTTGATTTTGAACATGTGTGGCTAGAGCTGCCGCCGCATGGTCATTCAATAGGGTTTGGTGTTCTGCGGCGGTTAAGTTGATGTTACCGCGACCGTGCCCAGCGATTCTTCCAGCCATTTCCTAGAATCACAGCATAAAATGTTAGACATGAATTCTCGGTTTCATATGCAACACACCATACATGTAATAAAAAGATAGGTAAGAAAGAAAAATAAAAGAAGTAAAATCACATCACAACCATATAAAAATACAAATAATAATTCATGATTAAAACCATTGTATTCGCTACAAAGTATTTAAAACCAATCCTTAAAATCATAGAAAATAATAGTTTGGATGGAGACAACCCCTCCATCTAGGTGTTATCATCCTTAGATGTCATCGTCTGAGGACACCTCTGAGTGTGCCTCCGGCTCAGCCGGTTCTTCCTCCGGTTCCTCTTCGGGTTCCTCCTCGGGATCTTCCTCGGGCTCTTCCTCAGGTTTTTCCTCAGGTTCTTCCTCAAGTTCTGCTGCATTTTGAGCAATTTGCGTCTGTAAGATATCGCAACGCTCTAGAGCTATCTCTGTCCGGGATCTCGCCACAACGAGTTGCTCTTGCAAATCGATCATCCCTGCTTGCATTTTTCTCATTATCATCATTTGTTGATCGTTAGCATCCTGCACTTCCTTCATAGCCGCTGCCAGGAGGGAAATTTCCTCCCTAGCCTCGGTTCCATCTCTTATCAATCTGGAAACGTTCGCTCTTGCTGAGCGCATAAAACCCGCGTCACGCTCTAAACAGGAAACAACAGCTGCGAGAACTCGCTCTATTGGTTCGGTTATGGGTGGTAGGGTGTTGGGGTAAGCAGGGCGGCTCGGGTGAGGTAGTGGGGGAACTTGTTCGCGATAAACCATTCGCCTGATCAGACTCGGGTACCAATCCCAGCTAACGTCGTCGTCGTACATGCCTCCAGATAGGCGATACCTCTTCGGTGCAAGGGGCTTCTAGTTCCGGGGCTACTCGAGGTGGCGATGAGGTAGGTAGCTGCGGTTCCTTTCCATGAGCATGAGTCATCTGGTCGGATGATGATGATGGTGGCGTCGACATCCCTACAGGATAAGTCGTGTATACGCGCGTATGAATGGATAAGGTAAAGAGATAAGATAACGAAAGACTAAACAAAATATTTATGCAGTGCGTATAATTATAACTAATGGGTCGTTGCGGTTATAGTCTAGTATGCATGCAGTTCTAGTTCGCTATAACCAATGGCTCTGATACCAATCTGTCACACCCTCAAAATCCACTAACGGAGTTTTACCGTCAGAGGGTGTGAACTAACAGGATCGGAATCATTAGTTATAATCAAACATCATAAGTAAAGTTTTCAAACCACGAAACATTTAAGTGTAAATAAGTGCGGAAGCGTAAAATTATAAACCAAGTGTTGCGTCACGCAGGACGACTTAAAACCCAATTAATAACAGTTTAAAAACGGGTTTGCAAAAACGATAGAGTTCAATGTAATGCATCTTCCTATACCACGCGCCCGCCTCGGCTACCTGAGAATAACATACTAAAGGTGTCAACACGGGTTGGTGAGTTCACATATATAAATAAAGAAAATGTTTGCGTTATGCGTTTGCGTTTTGCGTTTGCGTTTTTCATTTTGCGTTACCAGATAATGTTAAGTCAATTATATATCGATAGGTAGCTAGCCTATACAACAAGTGTTACTAAGTGTTAGACACCGAAGCTGACTGTTTATCAATTGCCTTGCCACCATGTCTATCCCGACCATGGAAAATGTGTTAGCCAAGATTACACCCACTCGACCTCCAGTCGAGTTTAGCGTTGGGTGGGGTTTGTTAAATCCAGTAGTACTACTCAACAGTGACTCGCTATTATCCAATATTAAACGGTTCGATGTTATGAAGGACTTTAGTTGTTTCGTTTGCCACTTAGCATGCATCCTAATAAGTTACACCTCGTTCAAGTTTAACTATCTCTGCTGTCAAAATTCAGCAAGCACACACAAACATCTAGCATGCATCCTAAGCATACGACATACCCCCAAACATGCAATAAACATAATTATCCATAGAAATCAGTAGTAAACCCTATAGGGTTTACGAACAATCAATGATCTAAAAATCTTTCACCGTTCATAATCACACATAATCATTTAAATCAATAACTGAAACATAATCAAGCATCATCTAATCCATACAAAGCATAAGAACACTTAACACACGATATTCAAGAATTAGGGTTTCATAAAGTAACTTGTTTGCATCTTTAGTTAATGTTCTATACAATATTATCAAATAACACATAAGCCTAACACATAATTGTTTTGATGTTGTCGTTTATTCGCTAATGGTTTGCGTCAACTCGTTTGCGTTTCGGTGCAATCCCGAAAGACTACATATGTAGTGATTGTCAAGCGTCATTTAAAACCCTAGTTTAAATGTAATGAGATGTGCGTTATAGATCAAGTGATCTTAAGTTTAAATTGACGGAGTTTGAATTAACGGAGTTAACTTGAAATTGACGAGTGTCACAATCTGACCTTAAAATAGTCACTAGGTTTATAAAAAAATGTGTGTATAATTATATATTTCGGGGAAAAGAAGCCAACAATCGAATACATCCCAAGACCCCGTTAAATCAGTAGAAGTTATATATACCAACCTAAACCCTTGAACCACCACAAAATACGAAATCCCTACTCAAACAAAACCAACCCATATTACCTTCTGATCTATGCAACCGTTCACAAAGGTGGAGATTTGAACTTGTTACAAGCTTATTTATCACAAGTTACATCTTGGCTAAGAGTGTTCACATAAATACGTCACAGGTATGATCAGATATAAAACCGAGTGAGAGTGAAAATTGTGAGAACGTGATGTTTTGCATAAATAGAAGCTCATAAAAATAAATCGCCTTTTTATATATCACTACATATTCTTATGATTTAAGTTTGGTTGTTTTGTTCCCATTTTCTTAAGAACTCTTTAGGGATGTTTAGGGCGATGGTCCTAACTTGATATTTTTAGAGAATATTTATAAGTAGCTTGCTTAAGGACAAGAAAGGTTCAAGTGTGGGGATGTTTGATGTATATATAAATATACATCTTTTTAGCATCAAATAATCCCTAAAAACTGCAACTTCTATCAAATAACATAGCTCAGAAGGCTACTTATCATAATAAAACGCAAGTTCAGGAAAACCCAAGCCTCAAACGAAGAAACAAGCGAAAAGACAAAGAAATATAGAAGAAAGACAAGAAAAACAAAAAACACACCCCCTGCTCCAATAAACACGCCCCCGTGCTTCTAAACACAAGAAAAGACAAAAATACACAAGAAAAGACAAACAATGAAGATAAAAGCACGGGGCCGTGCCTCCTAGACCATGGGGCCGTAGTCACCTTCAGATAAGACAAAATGAATTTCAACACATGTCAATAAAAAGCACGGGGACGTGTCTCAGAAGCACGCCCCCGTGGTGAGTCATCATTGTACGATCTGACAACATGCAACTGGGGACACGTTGACACGGGGTCGTGCCCCTCTCTCCAGATAGCCTATAAGTAGAGGCTTAAGTTACACTCATTTGGTGTGCTTGAAGAAGGTTTCTAAACGGTTTTCTCTTATAAAAACACCCACATTACACTCATATTGAAGACCTTGTGGAGAGTTTGAAGGCTTGGAATTTATCATCATCATCCATCATCATAATCATCATCATCCACCATCATCATTAAAAAGGAAGATTCATCTACATTTGGTTAGATTGTTCTAAGTTTATTCATGTGTTTTCTATCTTCATCTCTTTTAATGTTCATAACCATGCTCATTATGAGCTAAACTCCTTTTACCTTCTAAAATCTATGAAGAAACTTTGTTTTACTTGATGATTATGTTTAACATGTGATTTAGTTTAGTAAAGTATATGGTTATTTTGCAATTATCTTTTGATAAATGTTTCACTATCTTAAATCAACAATTCAAAGTTGGTGATTGACAATCAACATTGACAATCATTCATGATCGACTCATGTTCTTGAAAGAAAGAATACTTTGATAATTTATCGAAACATGGATCCTTATATTGTACTTAGAAATGATGAGATATAAGCTATGATCTATTTCTCTAGTTTTGGTAATTCTGAAATAACATTGTTAACACGATTGCTTAGGTTATCATGCTAATTAAAGAAATCATATGTCAACGGCATGTGTAATTATAACCTACTTAAATCAACCAAGAGGAGGTTGTGTGATGAACTATAACCACCCAAAGTTGTTAGAATTGGTATTTGAGAAATCGAAGTCAATCCTAATCTTTCTACTTTACTAAACTACTTGCCAACTCAAATTGACATTCTCGTGGTAGCATGACATTAGGAAAGGGTTGACTTTAAAATGCGCATGCTACTTTCTTTTATGTCATACGATATGCTCACTTAGAAATGAGGGGCTATTCTATCATATATTATTACGGCAAGTTTATCACATGTTTATTATATGATCGTCAAGGAATAATGGAGTGGATTCTTGATCTTAGATGGTAACCTTCATATAATTGAATCACTTGTTTAGAATTTCTCTTTTTGTCACCTATATATCATATATAAGGATTTATATTTTATTAAAAGTTTAAAAAATCAACCTCAAAATGATTAAAACTCTCCCATTGAATTAAAACAAAGGTTAATTATTGGAAACATTTGTGTCCACGGATCGATACTTGGTTCTTGCCAATACTATTCTACAAATACGATGGGTACACTTGCCTATTTTGTGTGTGTTTAGTCTTAATAGAAATCACTTTTATAAATTTAAAACACGATCTTGTACAAAAGCTAAAACCCCTATCCATTATAAATTTAAAACACGCAGCACACATCAGGGAGATGAAGTTTTTCCTAGGTCTTCAGGTGGAGCAGTTACCCAATGGTATCTTTATTCACCAAACGAAGTACATCAATGACATTCTAGCGAAATTCAATATAGTTGATTCAACGGAAATTAGCACTCTGTTCCTATTGAATCATGGAATTGGTCCTGATCCCAATGGGGAGAAGGTTAATCAAATGCTTTACCTCTCCATGATTGGCTCTCTCATGTACTTAACCGCTTATCGGCCAGATATTAAGTACCCATCGTGCTTGTGTGCTCGATATCAATCCAATCCAAAAGTCTCGCACCTAATGATAGTAAAGAGGATACTGATGTATCTTAAAGGATGCCATGGAATCGGTCTTTAGAATCCTAAAGAAGATGAGTTTGTGTTGCGAGCTTTTTCTGATTCTGATTATGGAAGCTGTAAGTTGAACGCGAAGTCTACAACTGCTGGATTTCAATTCTTCGGCAGTAGGGTAGTCACGTGGTAATGTAAGAAGCAAGCAACCATCTCGTTGTCTACTTGTGAAGCTGAGTATGTAGTTGCTTCCAGTTGTTGTTCCCAGGTTCTTTGGATTCAACAGCAGATGCGCAACAACGGTTTGCATTTTCTGACCACTTCTATTTTTGTTGATATTTCTACAACTATATCCATAACTAAAAACCTGGTAAATCATTCTAAAACTAATGAAATACAGTATCACTTCATTCATGATTGCTACGAAAAGAAGTTGATTAATGTAGATAAAATTCACACGGACGAACAAAAAGTAAATCTTTTTACTAAAGCTTTTCATAAAAACAGGTTTTTATATCTATTAAAGCTTAACGGTATTAAGAAATTGGGAGGTGAGAAGGAGAATGATCCCGAGGTTATGGACTATGATCTTGAGTAAAACATTCATCTGAGTCAAGTTTGTTTTTCTAAATATGTTTTTCAAATTGGTTTTTTTTATGTTAGGGGGAGATATTTCTAGAAAATCCAAAAACATTCAAATATTTGAAAAAGTGAAAAACATTTAAAATGATAAAAAGTCAAAAACATGTGAAAATTTTCTCCTCGAAAAGAGTTTTTAAAGCAAAAGGGGAAGATGATAGTACATTGATCATCTAGTCTCAAATACAGTAAGAAATAGGCTTAAAAGAATGCGTGCTTTTATGTATTATTGCATTGGTAGGATTTAAAACAAACAAGGAAGAGTAAGTGATATAAACTTAACTAGCCAAGTTGAAAGGGGGGTTAGTTCTCTAGCAAAAATATTGGTAATATAGGCAGAAATGTAATAGCCTGTTATACTCAAGCCTTATGTTTTTAGCATGTTCACCAAGATAAAAATCTTTGAAATGTTTAAAATAATGATTGGATCATCAATGGTATATGGTTTTATGGCATTAAATCCTATATTGATGGGACGTTTCAAAGTTCCTGATACCATTGAGTCTTTATACGGTTTATCATCTGGGTATTCACAAAGTGGGAATATTAAATTGCTTTATAAGAGAACCCAAAGTCATTAAACTCGATCACTGCTGTACTTTGTACAACTTCATTACTGTGCGCGTCTTAATACCAGTATGAAATGGACCCCGGGGGGATACAATGTCTACAAGTTATACAAATGAAATTGTGCATACTCATTCATGGTTAAGGAAAGTTGGAGTATTGCTTGATAACGGGGGTATACCTTGTTGTGAAGGTTGTTAAAAAATTGTAATGTTTTGATCTGCTGGTTCTAAAGTTTAAGTCAAGTTGTGATGACATGGTAAAAATCAAAATAAGCCTGAATCAAGATAGAGACTGATCATTTTCTGATATTGTGTGCTTAATTGTTACATATATCACTGAAATTTTTGAAAAATTTGTTGTTAAAGTTTAAGTGAACAATAATACCAATGACTGACTTAACACCAGTCATAATAATGTTGAAATATAAACTGTGATGGAAGGACGATTTGGTTAATATGATTCCCTTCTCAAACTCACAAAAATTTGTTTGTAAAATGTTTTGTTTTTCGTAATTGTTGTCATTAAAAACCAAAAAGATTTTGTATTTCTGAGTTATTTTCAACTCTAGATGAATGGTTTGCTATATTTTGGGAGGAAATGTTGAGAATTTCAAACTGAGTTATTGTTTCAAAAACATTTACAAATGGATAAAATGTAATCAAGGTCATTAAGTTGGACTTGATCTTTTCAAAAAGATTTAAAAGAGAGTTTTTGTCATAATAGTTTAACAAAGGTCATTAATTTGGAATTGTTCGAACTCAAAAGTGTGAATTTTATGTTTGATATGTTTAATACTACATATCCGGTTGATATGTATTAAACATATACGACGTATAAGTTTAATACATATACATCGGATAAGTAGTATTAAGACATATATGGCGGATAAGTTTGTGGCATAAATATCAGTTACTTATACGTTTGACTGATTACATCCGTTTATATTTTCATATCCATTCATTATTCTCTCTCAAAGTTCAATCAGTTCATGTCCATTGCAAAAGTATATGTTGATTATACCGGTGATCTACACACCTTTATAATTGTAAAAGTTATTTTGTACTGATTCTTCTTGATATTTTAACAGGGTGTTGGCCATAACTTCAGTTCTAGAATCTGATGTTGATATAATCGATAAAGGATTATTCGTTTAAAATTGAGCGATCACTGATTATCAATGTTTTAACTGATCTAATGTGGTTTTATTTCACTGAAATAGTTCAGATCTGAAACACATCTGAGGGTATATCTAAAAATGTGATTAAATTGATATTGCTACAACAGATAGACAATTAGGGATGAACGATACAGGATTGTGACATTGAATTGATCAATTGTTGGATCTTTTTTGATTAGTTTGGACTTTAACGTTTCAGTTATGCGTATAAGACTTATACAACGGATATGTCATTATGACATATACGGGTATAAGTGTAAATAGCATATACATCGGATACGTCAAACTTTGACTTATACGGAAATATGTCATTTACTTATACGGTAGATAAGCCATTTTTGATTTATACATAGTATAACTTAACGTGCGAATGATCTTATCCGTTTTTTTATCTTATATGTTGGTTGTGTCATATCCGTTTATATGATCTTATACGTTGAAATTTCTATCCGAATATTATACTTATACACTGAGATTAACTGACTTAGACATTTGAAAATGTTATCGTTTTAAAATGTCATATCCATTTGATACACTTATCTATTTTTGAATCATATCTGTAGACTTTAATGTTTAATCATTTTCAAAATCTAACTAATTTTGTTGATTTGATAACGCAGATGGCTCGTAAAGGGAAAGACACTAATTCGATGCATAATATTTGTGCATATCTAGACTTGGAGGATAAGTGTTGGAACGCGATTAAACAATCGTATCAATCTAATAACTATAACACTAACAGATCTCAGATCTGTGGATAATTGATTAATACGTTTATATATATCTAGCTCATAATTACCTTAGATTCAGTGTTGTATGTGTTTATATATTATCAGTAGTTTGTATAATGTTAGGTTGAAGATCGAGAGATCGATTGGACTGGGATTCGATAATTAACTCTCCAAAACTTAAATTAACATTGAACAGTGTTCAGTATATATAGAAGATAGGTCTGGTTCGCTAACATCCCCTAGCGAACCAGACACTACTTCGTTACATACATTAATTAGATGAAACACCCCCTAATTCGTTAACATCCCCTAACGAATCAGGAGGGAATACACTTAATGTCTTAGTTCGCTAACATCTCCTAGCGAACTAGACTTTACACATAACGAACTAGATAATAATTAATCTAATTATTACATTAAATAATAAACAAAACGTTAAAGAAAATTACAAAGACACAAGACGCAAAACCGTGCACTAACAGACACCCCCTCGTCTTGAGCTTTTTGTCTTTAAATTACTTGAAGCGCTTAGACTGCCAGTCTCTGCAACTATGAATTCCATGCTCATGACATACACGAACAACTCGTCGGAATTGCATAGCCAGGTCGTAGTCTTTGTGGCGCTCGAACAAAATCTGCTTCCTATGGAGCACGTCATTGTCTGTCTCTGATAAATTAACCAACCACATCGGGTCGATTATCTTGATGAGCTTAGTCTTCAGTCCTCTTCCAAGAACAATGACGGCCTCGCCAGTAAGATTGTCATAGTACCAGCCGTTGAATGAGAGATGCATGTCTTGAGGCATCGTCTTCACAGGAACCTGCTTCATCGTCTTAGGCGGCTTCACCTTCAAGACATGTTTTCTCCAGCCAGTCCTCGGATCAATCTCGTCAATACGCTTACGTCTTGGGACCTGGGGCTTGAAAAACTTGAAGCCATGATTGACCTCGAACAGTAAGTGTTGATGGAACCACTCAGCTGTTCGGTAACCCCCACGATTGATAAATGGATGTCTCGCGAGGGTACGAACATCCCACCGCGGCAAAGTAAGAACATCCATTATCGTCTCGTAATACTGAATCCCTTTCTCCCATTTGATTATACATACTTTAAGCTTAGAATCATACAACCAGGAGACAATATCACCATATACCTTGGAAACAGTCTTGAAGGAGGTCACTTGATTTGCTTTGACCCATGAAGCAGCAGTGTCTTTCCGTTCTCGATCAACATATCGATACGCACTAATAATTTTACCCACTTTTTGATGTTTAAACCATCGTGCAATATCATCATCCGTTATGACTTCAAGTGAGTGAACTGTCTGCTTACACTTCAAGATCTTTTCCAACTCATCCTCAGTTTCTTTAAACGTTTGCTCATCGAATACTGGAGCACCTTGATCAACATTAGTGTGTTGAAACAAGTCAGGGTACTCCTCAGCAGTGACATCTTCCATCTCAATATCCTCGTCTTCATAAATAAAATCCGTATTCATCTGAATAGACGGATCAACTTCTAATCCTTCCTCATTCACCACTTCAACATCAGGTTTAGTTTCTAACACAGTTAATTGTTCGTCATTCAGCCCAAGCAGTATGGAACTCTGCTCCCGTGTCAGAGACCTCTCCATAAACTCCCCAACCTATATCTCATCCCTGTTCACCACACTTTTAACTACCCCCGATCCATCCAAAAATATAACAGTATTAGCCGCAATCATCTCAATTGGCTAAGCAGCAGTTGGATCTTGATATATGATAATCTGTTTACCCGAGTCTTCACCGCCACTAGTACCGGTACCGGAAGATGAACCATGCGATTGTTTAGACTCACCCCCTGCACCAGACTCATTAGGGTCTTGATCATCATCTTTGATTTTCTTCAGGGCATCTTCTTTTCATGTCAGTTGAAGGATTAACTCCTCTTGTTCCTTTAATTTCACCTCCTGAGACTCAAAAAATGTACGCAACGACTTAGTCTCTTTCTGACAAAATGAGATATAACTCATCAACCGCTATTGATTCTCCATAAGTCTTTCTTGGTTCTGACGATCAACTGCCATTTGGTTTTCATAAAGATGTAGAAGATTCAGCAGCATCTCAGTCTGACGGTTTGATGGCATGTTATACAAAGATGGATGAACTGGTTGGATTGGACCTTGAGGTCGAGTGATTCTGATAAACGAAACGTCACTTGGAGGTGGTGGAGTAGGAGGACGAGGAGGAGGAGGCCTCATCGAGGGTGTTGAAGGGACAGTAGATATTGTAGAAGGAGGCCTTGGTATCTCAGATAACTCCATTTGAGGGATTAAACCAAGCCTTTCATGGGACACCAACGTCGTCGTCAATGTAAGCATCGAAGTGCTAGTAGTAGGCGGCACTGCTGAGCGTTATGGCATTGATTGACGTGGTGGTGGCACACCTATAATTACCCCAGCCCCCTCTAAAACACGTCTCTTCTTTGATGTCTCACCAGTTGCCACCGCTTTCCCTTTCCGTTTCCTTTCTTGTTGAGCTGCAATGGTGGCAGCTAAAGCAGCATTGACTGCCTCTTGTTGCTCTTGAAAAGCAGCATTACCAGCTCCACCATTACCATCATTATCATCATCATTTCCACCATCATCGTTCCCACCTTCTCCCCCTTCATGCTCGGAATCCGAATCGTCATGGATCCAGCGTTCATTAGGAGGACATACATAATTCGGATTGATTATATGACCAATCATCCATTTATTTTGTGGCTTCTCCCTTCTATAACTTAACATCCGATGCACAGTTTCAGCTGTCATGTGTTCCATATGAAGTACATCGTTCACCAACGTCTGATCAATAGCCAAATTCGGAATTAAATCTTGAATAATCAGCTGTAGAAAGCGATGATACATCAAGAACTTCTTTGACTAAAGTGTTTGCTGAACTTGTTCTGTCAAATGGTCGAAGACTAACTCTGAGAAATTAAATGGCTTGTTTAGAATCAAAGCAACAAAGGCTAACTGCAAGCTAAGTCAACATTCGTCAAACCCACCACGACGACCACTCATACAATGAAGTAGAACATGTAGAAGATACTTGTATGGTGGACACAACCCATTCTTGTTCAACATAGACTTATTAATGTCGCCACCATAACGCAAGCGTGTGAATAAACCTTTAACCAGCGGCCTGTCGAATTCACTTGGGTTGTTATCATTATCACCAAATTGAAGTACGCGGCGAATAACCTCAACATCAATCGTAATCGGGGTTTGATTGATTGTAGCTCGAATGTATTTATCGTCCTCAACATATTCAGTTGTGTTCCAAAATTGCCTGATAATACTCAGATACACTTTAGGTCTAGCAGTTATAGCATAGTGTATCACTGAGCATCGTAAGAAGGCTAACATATCCCCAAACAAATCCACATTTGCCTCATCTTGATTCACGTAAGCACAGATATTATGTTTCTTGTCAAATGGTAGTAAAATAGCATCGTCTTGTTGCTCTTGTTGTGGTGGTTGAACTTGTTTCCCTTGATCGGAAATTGGTGGATCTTGATTTACTTGAGCAGCCATGTTTACTGTATAAATATAAACAAATATGAGAAATGTGAAGACTTAATATGTATTAAACATCAATATATGTCTAGTTATTTATAAATGGTGTATATTCAATGTAAAAAGATATGTGTATTTAATTTATTTACGCGTTTACACGATTGAAATACTTTATTTAAATTAACAATGATGTTTAAATTTAATTAAATAATTAAAATTGAATGTCATTCGTTAAATATCATTCTGATTCGTCATAATCAGTAACGAATTGAGCGATTCGCTATCAGGTAAATTAGCTAACGAAGAAGTCTTAGCGAATTACTATTTAAAATGACGAACTAAGGATCTAGTTCGTTATACTTTTAACGAATCCACATCTGATTCGTGAACTCCATTCTTCGCTAAGCTAGTTCGTATATGTCCTTAACGAATTGGACACGAAACGCTTTCAATTCGCTAAGGAGAACGAAGGGTCCATTAATTAGACCTAATCTTTGACCTGCATTGTCAAAGTCAAAATGAAGATGAACACAGATAGTCAACAATATGAACCCATAAGCAATTAGTCCATAACTATCGTTGAATCATCAAGAAAATGAACGTGTTGAACTCGGAAACACAAAATGAAGCTCATGGTGATGAGATTGAGACTCAAAACCTAGAGATACTGAGGTTAACCGGAGCAAACAGAAACACAGAAACTATGTAAACATAATCAACCCGGCAAACTATAATCAAACGTCGATTAAAGTCCACCAAGCGTATCGAAATCACATTCCGATTACATTGAAACATTGATAATCTATATTATCACAATGGTGCATAAACAAATCAGGATTTAAAGGCTCGGAAAACCCTTAGAACATAATTCGTCTATCAAATCACACTCATTTTTTACGGAAAAACATATCGCCGTGACCATCTATACCTGAGAAACACAAAGATATTCTTGAAATGTCGAAATATGAAAGTCGAGATTTCAGAGAAAATTTTGAATAGGGTGACTTTGGGGTGAAGGAAGAAGACGAACAGTGAAGGACTGTTCGTTTTTCTTGTCCTATATAACTTAACACGCTACCCGAGGTACACAGTGTACGAATTACGCAATTCGTTTGAATTTTAAATAACGAATTATGAAATTCGTTAACTATGTATAACGAAGAAGGGATGATTCGTTACAGAGTGCGGAAGCGAATTAGGTGAGCGAACTAGAAATCAATTCGCTAAAGAATCACCTAGTTCGTTATCCATAATTAGCGAAGTAGCTTTTAACAAATTAAAATCTTTATTTCATTTTAAATTAAATTAAATGAATTAAATAATGAATTAACTCAATAAATTAAATTTTTAATTTAAAGAGAATTACCGAGAACCGTTTTATCCCGATAACTTAATACCTTAAAAACGTTTCATTCTTACAAAACATAATTTAAAAGCATTAAATAATATGTAAAGTACGAAAAATAAAATATTTTTGGTATTTTGTAAAAAAAATAAAGAATGTATTTACAAAAGAATATCTGAATCATTATAAAAAAACAATCTTTTTGTGTTTTTTTTCAATGAATTATCAAAAACAAAACATATTTTTTTTGTATTTTTGTTGAGTTTGAGCAGAGAATCATATTGACCATAATGTCCTTCCATCACAGTTTTATATTTCAGCGATATTATGACTGGCGTTAAGTCGGTCATTGATATTGTTGTCCACTTAAATCTTATAACAAACCTTCGAGCATTTTTGTGATATGATTTATGGTTCAATTAGCGCACAGAATATCAGAAACTATCAGCCCCTAATCTCGGTTCAAGCTTAATTTGATTTTTGCCAAATCACCCCAACTTGACTTAAACCATTTTAGTGTTGATCAAAAATTTTGATACCAATTGTGAAATTTTGAGCAATGCATCAAGTTTCCTTTACTGTGAGTGAGTATGCACGAGTCCATCTGTCGGCTTACATACATTGTATCCCCTGGGGTCCTTTTCTTATTGGTATTGAGACGCACGCAATGGAGGAACAATTGTATGACTAACAGCGGATTTTGATCAAGTCAGTAATTTAGATTGTACAAAGTACAGCGGTGATCAAGTTTAATGACTTTGGGTTTGCTCTAGATAGCGAGTGAAATATTCATGCTTATGAATACCCAGATGATTAAGCCGCATAAAGACTTACAGTGTCCAAAATCCTAACGCTTGTTTTTTGCTTTATTATATTTTTGGGTGATCAACAACTATAAGGTTTGAGTATGACCGGTTAATACATTTCTGCCATCTTCACCGAGACTTTTGCTAGAGACTAACACCTCTTTTAATTTGGCTTTTCTTTAAGTTTATATCACTTACTGTACTCTAGCAGCTTGTTTAAGACCTATCAATTCACCAATGATTAAGCACACAGTCTTTTAAGCTTATTTCTTTCTGGATTTGGGGTCAAATAATTAATGTACAATCATTTTCTCTTTTTGCTTCAAAAACTCAAAATTTTGAGGAGCATAAAATAAAGCGATTTAAAATTTTCCCCAGTTAATTTAAGTTTATAAATTAATGGCTATCCTATCCATCTACAAGTAGAGAATAGGACCAAAACATGCAAGCACGCTTCACAAACTTAAATAACTGACTAAATTCTCAGCTAAAAAATAAAGTAGAGTGCTTAACAAATGCCCCAAATACTTTCCATTTATCAGGTAAATGGCTAACCCGAATATTTACAAGAAATTATCAGGACCAAACATATACAGGTGTATGTTCTTCGAAATAGAAGTAAATGACATAATTTTCAGCGATCATAAGCAAAAATCTTTTTGATTTTTCTCTTTACAAACTAAAAACACATTTTTTTGTCTTTTTCGGATTTTTCTTTACAAAGACAAGAAAATTCACATTCTTTTAGACTTTTTCAGAAACATTTCTGTACAAACAGAAATCACAATCTTTTTGGAATTTTCTAATTTTAAAATGTTTTTGGTTTTTCAGATATTAAATAAAACAAGAAAGAACAATATTTTTGATTTTTCTATTTTTTCTAATTTTTTTGGGTTTTATCTATACAAACTCAAAGCACAATATTTTTGTATTTTCTAGAATTCACCCCCTAAAACCTAAAAACAAAAATTATAAACTAGAACAAAACTAAAAATAAAGACAATCATCCTATCTTTAGGATCTCAGCAAGGGTCTTCAATCCATTTAAACCAAGCAAAAAGTTAAAACGTGTTTTATTAAACGCTTTGGTAAATAGATTGGCTTTTTGAAAATTAGTGTGCACTTTCTCAAGATCAATTAATTTCTTTTCATAACAATCCCGTATAAATTGATATCGAATTTCGATATGTTTCGTTTTAGAATGTTGTACGGGATTCTTGGTGATACTAATAGCAGCAGAAATATCAATCAAGATGGGAGTAGTAAGAAATTTCAAACCGTAGTCGCGAATATGTTGTTGTATCCACAAAACCTGGGAACAGCAACTCGAGGCTGCAACATACTCAGCTTCGGCGGTTGAAGTGGAGACCGGTGTCTGCTTCTTACACTGCCAGGAAACAAGTCGGCTTCCTAAGAATTGGCATCCCGCTGTAGTAGACTTAAAATTGATCTTGCATCCTCCATAATCTGAGTCTGAGTAAGCAGTAAGATCGAAAGTATCATCTTTGGGGTACCATAATCCGATGTCAGGATTTCCCCGTAGATATTGCAGAATATGCTTGACCGCTGCCAGGTGAGTCACTCGGGGACTAGCTTGGTACCTAGCACATAAACAAACAGAAAACATTATGTCGGGTCGAGAAGCAGTTAAAAACATTAAAGAACCAATCATAGCACGATAGAGGGTCGGATCAACGGTATCCTCCAATTCATCTGGTGATAAATTGTGACCCACGGGAAGAGGAGTAGAAGGGATTTTTCCGGCAGTAGTCTTGAATCGGCTCAAGACATCGTTCACATATTTTGTTTGATGAATGAAGATTCCCTTCGCAGACTGATGAACCTGCAACCCTAAAAAGAAATTCATCTCTCCCATCGAACACATCTTGAACTTGGTCTGCATAGATTTCTCGAACTCTTTACACAATGAATCGTTTGTAGACCCAAAGATTATGTCATCAACATAAATCTGAACAAGCATAAGATCATCACCAATATTCTTATAAAATAGAGTTCAGTCAACAGTTCCACGTTTGAAGCCGTTATCCGTCAAATGGTCGGCGAGCGTGCCATACCAAGCTCTCGGGGCTTGATTTAGACCATATAATGCCTTGTTTAATCGGTAAGCGCGGTCAGGATAATCAGGATCTTCAAAGCCTGGAGGCTGTAAAACAAACACTTCCTCGTGAAGTTCACCATTGATAAAAGCAATTTTAACAACCATTTGATACACTTTGATATTCTTGTAAGCAGCATATGCCAGAAAAATTCGAATCGACTCTAATCTTGCAACTGGAGCATAAACCTCAGTGTAATCAATACCCTCTTGCTGATGAAAACCTTGCACCAGCAAACGTGCTTTGTTTCTCACAATTACTCCACGATCATCTTTCTTACACTTATATACCCACTTAGTCGGAATTGCCTTCTTGACTCTAGCAGGTTTGTCAATAAGATCCTAAAAACCTAAACATGCAAATTGTTGTAATTCTTCTTGCATAGCTTCTACCCACGAAGGATCTTACAGAGCCACATGAGGAGTTGTAGGCTCAACTTGAGATAGAAAACAAGTAAATTTAGCAACATTTGCAATTTCAGATGTGTGTAAGTCAGCATGAGCAAATAGAGCATTATTGTCACTTGAAGAGGCAATTTGATGTCGTGTCTGAAACCCTACATCAAGATCACCAATAATGTTTTCTTGTGGATGATAATTATGAATCCTGAGAGTAGGATTTTCAGAAACAGTAACGTTTTCAAATAAGTTAGTATAATGTTCACCCAATTCAGGAGATGAAACATTATAATCATTCACAATAGCATTATCATAAGATGAAGACGAAGCAGTATCATAATGAACAGGAGATTCATGATCAGGTTCTTCAGGTTCTTCAGTTGGAGCAACAAATGGAGCTTCAACATCATTGGAACTTGCAAATATTGGAATGCCCAAATGTTCTTCTAAATAAGCACGGACTAAATCTTTATCTGGATGATCGATTGATGGAGTAAATGTATTAAATAAACTATCGTAGTCAAACATCCAATCGAGACCTTTCCCTTGAGGAGGAGGACTGTACCGTTGACAGTCCACATGGAACCATTCCTCAACACAACCAGATGTAAAATTATATACCTTTTTCTTAGGAGATGCATACCCCAAGAAATAACCTTCGATAGCTTTTTCTTCGAATTTACCCGCATCCTTCTTCAAAATTGTACAAGGACACCCAAAGGGTTCTAGGAACTTTAAGTTAGGCTTTCGATTTTTCAAGAGCACATAACTTGTCTTCTTGAGTCGTTTAACAATCAAAACCGGATTAAGCTTGTAACAAGCTGTGTTCACCGCCTCATTCCAGAATTGGACAGGAAGCTTAGAATCAGCGAGCATAGTTCTTGCAGCTTCAATCAAAGTTAAATTCTTTCACTCTGCAACACCATTTTGTTGAGGTACATAAGGTGCACTATATTCACGGTAAATTCATTTTTGAACACAAAAGAAATCCAATATAGTGTTTTTGAATTCAGTTCCACTATCACTTCGAATTCTCCTCACCTTTTGTTTGTAAAGTGATTCGATTTTAGTGATAAGATTTTGTACCAAAACAGGTGTTTGATCTTTTGAACTCATAAATAAGACCCACGAGTATCTAGAATAATCATTAGTCACGACTAGAAAATACCAGTCTCCAGAAATACTAGCCCGATTCACTGGACCGAACAAATCCATATGAAGTCGTTCAAGCGGAGTATCAATGGAATCCAATACCTTAGATGGGTGCGATTTCTTCTTCTGTTTGCCTTTCTTACAAGCAAGACAGTGATCAGATAACTTAAAGTTCTTTAACCAAACCCCGTCTACCAGATCGTTTGCCATTAAATAATTCATCTTTCGAATATGTATGTGACCCATTCTTCGATGCCCAAAGTACAGAGTCTTTCTCGGTTGCTTTCGAGACAAAACACGTTTCGATCGATGTAGATACTTTAGAATTCATATTCAAGACATAAATATCATTTGATCATGGTGATCGCATGACAACCATGTCCTCGGGAATCACATAACCCGGTTTCAAAATAAGACACTCTTTATCTGTAAATACCGTCGTGTATTGCTTATCATAAATTTGCAACACACTCAATATATTATGATCCACCTTATCACAATAATTAACCTTTTCAAAGGTAATCTTTCCATTCAATACATCACCTTCCTATGTAATCATACCCCCATAATTCCCAGCAAACGCCACATCGCCCCCTTGAATATTTCTCACATTTGATAAGAGGTTGTGATTTCCAGTAATATGACGAGAACATCCACTGTCCACGATCCAGTTTTCACCAGAAATGGTCTTGGATGAACCCTACACACAAAAGAAAATGATTAGTTCAAAAAGGCAGCCCAGGCCTCGGTCTTGGGCACCTTTTAGTTTCCTTGAGAACAAATAACTTTAGCTGCATTCAATTGTTGTTCAGCAACTTGGGAATAAGTTACAGGCTTTCTAGACTTTCGTCTTAAGTAAGAGGCTTAAACTACATTTGAATTTTCATTCTTGCATAGTGGTTCAATAGGAATAAACTTAGGTTTGACAGAACCGTGAGTTTCATTCATATGAACTACTTTTCGAGGATGTACATCTGAAAACATGATATGAGTATCATCAGCATACGACACTGGTCGTTTCAGAATCTCTTTTACTACAGGAACCGGCTTAGAATGGTCCTTGATAAAAGGGTGAAAAACTTTTCAACGTGTCAGTTCCGGTAGATTTTACAAATTTAACTTGTTTAGCTTGTTTTAAAACTTGCTTTGCTCTTGTCATCGGATGATGAAACTGATGTTTTTGCCTAAGCATATTGACGTTCAAGTTCACGAACCTTGGAAGTTTCATTGTAAAACACACACTCTCAATTAGTTCAGGTTTAATGATACTAATTGGAATGTCTTTTTCAGTGAACATCGTATCCATCCCCTTTAACTTAAACACACGAGCAGATGACGGCTTAAGTGCATTAGGATTTATAAAACGCAACAAATCCTCATCAGAAATTTTGGGGTTTTCTGGTTTCTTAGCCTTCACCGGTTTGACAAACACATCTTGCTTCATCTTAGTTGTGTGCGAACCATACACAGCCTCCTCAAATTCATGAGGTTCACACAGTATGTGATTAGAACTTGGAATGTTCTTGTTCTTGTGTATAATCTCAGGTTCAAACACATCCTCGATGATAACTTTGTCAACATTTTCAACAAAAACTTTGTTTCTTTGAACATGAGATTTCTGAGAAACAGACTGGGTTTTAACAGTTTCAGACTTACTTGGTTTAGAATTTTCTGAAATCAAAGGCTCTTTAAGAATAACATCTTCTTCAGTTGGAGAAAAAGGATTAATTTTATAATCATTGTGAAATGGTGGTGGAATTTCAACAAAACCTATACCTTTCTTTGAATCCTTTTGTTTCCAGAAACTTCAATAATTTCATTCAACAAAAACGAGGAGTTTCGAAATTTACCCAATTTGTTCTTCAACTCAAGAACCTCATTTTCAAGTTCGGTTATTTTCGAACGATGTTTCAAGATTTCTTGAACCTTTTGGTCATTGATTGTCATTTTCACAGATAACTCTGCTTTAAGATCATGATTGCTTAGAGTCAATGCCTCAATTTTCTCTCTCGAGTTGATTTGAGAGGTCAAGGATTGCCTATAAGTATCTTTTAAAGACACAATCTCTTTTAACAGATTATCATTTTGAAGTTTTAATGAGTCTATCTTTGACTTATTATACTCACAATCAACACATGATAATTTAGAATTTGAATTACTAACCTCGCTTTGTTTGGCCATGCAAGCAGATGTAGCAGAATCACTGATCTTAGCCATACAAGCAAAGCTAGTTGGAAGCTATTCACTTTGATTATCAGATTCAGACTCAGTTTCAGCGTCAGAAGAAACTTCACTTCCACTTATATCTTGTGTGTATTCAGGAAACCCAAACATAGCTAGATTGGCTTGATTATCATTGCACAGTAGTCGTTGTGACCAATCACCTCCATCAGCTAACACTGCATGTGACCCAGAAGTAGACGGTTTCTTTTCAGTATCATTGACCCGTGGTGTAGAAGAGTTTTGATTTTGACCATGAGGACCAGTATACTCCTTCTTTGGCTTGTCACATTCTTTAGCAAAGTGTCCGAATTTTTGAAAATTATAACATTTTACCTTCAACTTGTCAAAACCCAACTTCTTATTCAGAGCAGGAAGATCTTTTCCGATCCTTTGCATGAATCTTTTTACCTTATGAACAATCATTGCCATGTTCCACTTTAAATCCATGAGTTCAAGATCATCGGGATCAATTTGATCATAGTCTTCATCGGTTAAATTTGCAATCTTTCTACTCACCAAATTCTCGTAAGAAGACATAAAGGCAGACAAAAATGCAAAGTTTTGTTCAGCCTCCTTTATGTTTATATTAGTTTGAGATGAGAATGTACATGTAGATGATGAAGTTCCCGATCCTCCAGATGAACCAGATATACCAGAAGATCCAGTATTTCCAGTTGTGTAGAAACAGGCTCGTGGATCACTATACATTGTAGTAGCATTCTCACTTGCAGTTTGAGTAAGGAAAGCAGTTAGTGGAGAAATAGTTGAACTTAGAGGCATACTACCACCATAGAAAGAAGGATCTTGACTTTCCTTAGAAGATTTATGGCACTTAAGATCATATTCCCTAGCTTCAATATTTTGTAAGAATTCAATAGCAGTCAAATCTTCATTCAAGAAATAATTATTCTCCTTGAGAACAATTAAGAATGTGGAAAATGAACTTGGGAGTACACTCTTAATAGTGTCAATTTTATCCCTCTCAGAGACGTCTAATCTCATCTTGTCCATTTCAGCAATTAAGTGATTGAATCTAGTTGTCATTTCTTCAACTGTCTCACCTTTGAGTAAATTAAAGTTTCTGAATTGAAACTTAAGCATCAACTTCTTTCTTTCAGCTGTGTTACCCATACTTCTCATTCGAATGTGTTGAAACAAAGAAGCACATATTTTTATGCTACCCACTTGATGAAAAATATTCTCAGGCAAAGCCATGGTTAGAGTATAATAAGCTTTTGTTTCTATCTCTAATGCTTTCTTTTCTTCAACTGAGTATTGTGAAATGGCCTTAGGTGTATAACCAATAGTCTCATCTCCAATCATAGGAACTGTATAGACTTCATCTAAACAATATGAACAATCAGGATGAACTGATCCTAAATGAGCACGAAACCTAGGTTCCCACTTGGCAAAGTCACTGAACTTCATCAATCTTGGACATTTCGAATGTAAACCTATCTCGATAGCAAGTTTCAACATTTGTTGCATCAACATGTTTTGAGACGCCAATGCATACAAACCGGCCATCTTTGACAAGTTTGAAAGTTCAAGGGTATAATGAAACAAACAACGAATAAGGTTAACGAACTGTTAACAGTTGTAGCGAACTGTGAACAGTTGTAGCGAATTGTGAACAGTAAAATAAAGAATCAAATCTTAACGAAGTTAAGATTGATCAATCAACGAATCGCAATTGTATTTAACGAGTCAATCAACGAATCAGATTAACGAATCAAAAGGTTAACGAATCAGAAATTCAAACTAACGAATTGACTAAGTTAATTACAAAGTATCAGCTTAGCGAATTAAATGATAATCAGTAACGAATCACCAAGGAAAACTTAGTGAAATGAGATAACGAATTTTCTACAGTTGATAGCGAATCAACTATACCCAATCAGGTTGTTACAACCATTTGTAACAAACTCTGACACCTTATGCCACGTGGCAAAGGTTGTTATGACACAAATCCCAAGGTGAACGCGTGTCACACGAATCTGTTTGTCCAATTAACGAATCAAGTGACACGAATTAACAACTAACACGAACTGACTAACGAATCACTTGAAATTTATGACGAATCAACTAATATGGATAACGAATCAAAGTGAATAATGAAACGAATCACCATGAAGATGATAGCGAATTATATTCATCTTCAAAGAAGATTTCCAGAAATCTGGATTTGCTGAACAATAAACCCAGAAACCAAGAATACGTAAATTTGTAATACAACTTCAATTCTTCACCAAATCACACAAATGACCAATCAAAATACTCGTAACATCAACGCGAATCTAACACACTAATCCTCGATACCAAACGACTCCAATTACCAATCCAATTTAACCACAACACGAACTTTATTTCGGAATTAAACCAAAACTGATACCAATCCACTCAAAACCAATCCAAAACTCAATTCCAACTCACAAACTCGTACCAATACCTTAACCAACACGAATTCAATCCAATTCGTTCATAATTCAATTAATTCAACATAAATTTAATTCAAATTCACTTAAACAGAAAACTAACAATATCAAAATCTAATTAAACACTGAATCAAGTGTAATTGAGCACCAACAGCTCTGATACCACTTGTTGGAACCCGATTAAACAATCGTATCAATCTAATAACTATAACACTAACACATCTCAGATATGTGGATAATCGATTAATACGTTTATATAGATCTAGCTCATAATTACCTTAGATTTAGTGTTGTATGTGTTTATATAATATCAGTAGTTTGCATAATGTTAGGTTGAAGATCGAGAGATCGATTGGACTGGGATTCGATAATTAACTCTCCAAAACTTAAATTAACAGTGAACAGTGTTCACTATATATAGAAGATAGGTCTGGTTCGCTAACATCCCCTAGCGAACCAGACACTACTTCGTTACATACATTAATTAGAGAAACACCCCCTGATTCGTTAATATCCCCTAACGAATCAGGAGGGAATACACTTAATGTATTAGTTCGCTAACTTCCCCTAGCGAACTAGACTTTACACATAACGAACTAGATAATAATTAATCTAATTATTACATTAAATAATAAACAAAATGTTAACGACAATTACAAAGACTCAAGACGCAAAACCGTGCACTAACAATAAGAAAACTCAACACTTCAAGACTATCATTCCATTTTTAGTGCGATCGAGGATCTATAAGGCAATTACTATGCGTTGTGAGCCTTATCATAACGTGGTAGCTGAATTTTGGAAGAATGCTACTGATGGAGTACAAAAATTAAGTCTAAAGTTCAAGGCCAAGATATTGTTGTGTCTGAGAGTGTTATCAGAAAGATATTAGAGTTTGGGGATGCTGAAACTGATCTTGATACTTTAGATGAGAGTTTGGTCAAAGGATACTTAGTCAGAATGGGTTTCAAAACGATATCAACTGAGGACCTTATTTGAAGACAAGGTTGCCAATACCATACAAGTTTTTGGTACATGTGTTAGTGTAGTGCTTGGGGCATATGAAGGGAGGATATAACGAAATATTAGATTACTAGATGTGTATCATTGCTGCATTATGCCTAAATTTGAAGTATAATTTCTCCAAAGTGATATTTGACAATATGCAGCATTATTTTGGAAATGAGGAATGGCTGATGTATCGTCGTTTCATTCAATTGATTGTGGAGGATCAATTCCCTAACTGTAAAGGTTGGAGAAACAAATCATCTGTTGCACATGGCTGGAAATAACTGTGCTAAATTAGCATCTTATAAGGGTAAAGATGAGAATGAAATTTCAAAATCTCATGGGTTGTTTGGACATTTAAAGAATGCTGAGTATGTTGCTCCATAAGGGAATAACTGGAGGCATGACAATAGTGATTCAGATAATGAGAATGAAAATACTATCATGAAGAATTTCAAGGCTATTGGGGGAAGTGGTTTATAAAACAGAGGATGATGTGATGATTGATTCACAAGAAGGTAAAAAAAGAGAAATAAAGCTGTTGTAAAAGTCAAAGTGATTACACCCAAAGTTACACGTGTGACTGATCAACCAGTGTACTCCGCTACATCTGGTAAAGATGACGAAGAGACAGAGTCTGACACATATTTGAATAAAAGTGTGTTTGTGTATCCACGTGCAATGGCAGACTTAAGGAAAGAGCGGAAAAGAAGGAAAACAGAGGAAGAATTTGATAAAACATTCGTTCCTGAAGTGGTGAAAGAGAAGAAGAAAAGATGAGGTAAACGAATGGCTAAACATGGTGGATCGTCATTAAAGTTTATTGATGAAGAATCAAACCCTGAGGGGGAGACTGGTGAACCTATAGTAGTTGAAAAGTTTGTTTCTGAGCTGGATATTGATATGGAACCGGTTGTAGATTTAAGTCGGAATGATAACATTTTGAAGACACCGGAGGTTAAAGCAACAACATCGCCGAAGAAAAAGACACCAAAGAAGCCAACACCAAAAGTTACACCAAAATTTTCATCTCAAGGCCAATCTTTTGGTTGTTTTCCTGAATTTGATGTAAATATGTTCATGGGTGGACCTTTTAAACAAGAATTTGATATATTTAAAGGTCGTGTTGAAGAACAAGATGTGCGAATTAAGAGCTAATCTCAGGAAAATGGAAGATTGAGGAAAGATAATATTGAGATAAAAGCAAGATTGGCAAAAAAAAAAGTGAAAGGAAACATTCCTTACAAGCAAATCTACTCAACCAACATATGAAATACTTAGTTATTGTTAAAGAGAAGTTGGGTATACATTTGTTATCTGAAACAAATCGCTGATGATACAGTGATTGAACGTGTATATGAAGGATTTATCGTGTTGGAGGAATGTGAGTTTAGGATGATGTATGACAAGGAGAAAGCTAATCTGAAGGGTAAAGTTAAGGTGGAAAAAGAACCTATCTTTATATATGAAGATATTCCGAAACAAAATGTTGGATCGTCGTTAATATTGGGTGGTACACAACAACCTGTGGTGGATGAACTTGTGATGGATATGGTTGTTTATGAATCAAAGGTTGATGAACCTTTTAATTAAATCTTTGGAGTTAGTACCATTTGAACCAATTGTTGAAGAAGATGATGACGAAGATGAGGAAAATGAGGTTAAACTTGATTTTTCTATTGGTGAAGGTTATGATGATGATGATGATGATGATGATGATGATGATGATGATGATGAAGACACTGGTGGTGGAACTGGTTTGCTAATAAGTTCAAAAAGTAGAAAGACTCGAGCAGTTAATTTCCAAGAAAGTCAAATATCTTATGATTGTACACATCTTTAGAATACTGGTGAAAAAGGTGTTGATGATACTGAGGTTTATGATGTTGATCCGATTGCAACAATGTTATTTCGGAAGAAAGGTGATGTATATGAAGCCGAAGAGATGTGAGATTGTTATGACTTGAGCTGATTTAGCTAAGATGAGTTCAGTTTTGATTTTGAACGTGACATGGGTAAAGTTTGTGATGATAAACAGGAGTTCATACCTACTGAATATTATGCTTTGGAAGAGGCGTTGGAGAAAGAACTTGTTAGATATGTTACAAATGATGATCGAGAATTTGGTGAATTCAGTGAAGATTTTGATGAAGAGACTGGAATGATTAGTCAAGAGTTTGATGATTTTGGTAAACCAATTGAAGATGAGGTTACAAGCAAGAGAAAGAATGACTGGTTCAAAAACCATAAAGTTGAACCTGAGAAACAATGTCTCAGACCAGTCAAGTATTATAAGAAGACAAAGAAAGACATTGCGTTGGGAAAATGCATAAGTATTGTGAAAAGATAGTTTGGGATGCAGTACTTTGAAAGCTTGATGGAGCTAAAATCATTACCGTGGCATGATGTGTTTTATATTTGTCAAAATAAGTTGTCATATGCTCCGAAGGAAGGTTATGTTACGGAAATATGGGACTTCATTGTGGGACAATCAAAATGTGGTTTCAAGAGTTGGACTCCATAGAAACCTAAGCTTCATATTTGTCAAAACCTGATTCTTTGAAAGTTATACCATTGTATCCAATGGAACATAATTTTCATGAATTTTTTCTATGGTGGTACTATGATGAATCAACAGGGGAAGCTGTGGTCAACTTGGACAGGGGAGACAAGAAGTATAATGTTATTGATGTTCTGGATCCCATATGGTTGATAATTGTTATGAGAAAGACATTGAAGTGCTTCAGACCCACAAGATTCAAGTGTATTTTGATAAGGGTGAAGAGCAGGCTCAATAGTTCCAGCGTGTTGTAAATGTTTGTTTTGCTAACAAAATTCATTCTAGAAGAGTCTGGAAACAAGTTGGATTACGGTAGGGAAGGAAGAAGATAGAAAAGAAGCTGAGATTGAAGTAGAACGTAAAGATACTATGACAAGCTTCGTGGAACTGGTTTCATTATATGCATGTTGGTGTTTGTAGGCCGACACGTCAAGGAGGATCTACAAGACCTTCATTTGAGGAAGCACGCAAAGCGTATAGGGCAGAGTTTTTGGGATGAAGACAGAAGAAAATCAAGATCTAGCATCATTCAAGGGGGAGTTTCTTAGTGCATTATGTCTAATGCTAGGATCTTGTATTTTGTATTTTGTTCAATCAATCAATCAATCATGCCCAGTAAAATCCCACCGACAGCAAAGCTATAAGTAGGTTCTGGGGAGGGTGGGATGTAGGCACACCGTACCTCTATCCAAAGGAATAAAGAGGTGGCTTCCAAAGAGACCCTCGGCTCTAAGTACATGTGTATGAAGCAAAATAAAGGAAATCAAAGTTTAACAATTATATAAAAACTACTACTAATTATAATAATATTAATAATAAGATCACAGTTTAACAGCTATATAAAAGCTAATAATAATTATAATAATAATAATAATAATAATATATGTAAGGGGAATACCATTATGGTATGTGACCTAAATAAGTTAAGTCTAAGCCCTAAGGTATTGAATTCTCTCTAAAAATCCTTAACTTTAATTCTACTTCTCCACGAATTCCTATCCTCAACCATGTCCTCGGAGAGGTTTAGGTCTATCAAATCATGCCTAATACTCTCATCCCAAGGAACGTATATGTTTAATATCCAACGTATAAGTACTTATACGGCGGGTATGTCATATCTGCTGGATATGATATGCCTATAAATTCTAGGCATATCCATTCGTTCTAGTTGTTGTTCATTCTGGTACTGATTTAATCTGTCATATCCTTTGTACTGTTGAATATTAAAGAGAAATATAATGAATATTAGAAAGTGAAATCTTATTGTGTTCTTTATCTCACAATATTTTCCGTACATTGTGTTATATAGTAAATTGGTTACTTGGCGTTTTGATCATCCGTACACATCATAGGACTTTCATTTCATAAGACTAGATCAAACCATAGCTAATCTTGATGTTCATCACCATGGATTCTCATTGGATTTTGTACTTGAGATGATATTAATGAATTGAATAATTATTGTCACATTTAATAATGTCTTGAGCTTTGAGCAATCAATGTTAGGTCTCGGCGTGTTCTACCATAGGTCGGGGTGGACAGTATGCTATTCGTTAATTCGTCATCATTAAGTTGGGGATTAGATAAGCAATTCAATTCATCATCTCCATTTTGTAATGGGGCCTACAATTTGATTTTTCATAGTATGTCGTAAAACAACTACTTTTTGTTTTGGTCTATAAATCTATTCATCATCCCCTTATTATCAATGTCCAATGGTTGTAAAATAGTCATTGTGAAACCGATCTTATGACATTGGAATTAGAGGAAAATACGAAGAATTGGACGTAAAGATGGTATGAATGAATTAAATAATTATGTTGGATTATTATTATTATTTTTATTATTATTATTATTTTGTCACTAGACTCTTAAATTTTACTTCTTTGGTGATTGTGTTTTGGGATTATGTTGAGTTATTATTTGGTTATTCACATTTAAAGTGAAGATGATTATGTTGACTAAATTTTTTTTAATTCTTTTTAGATTTCTCTATCAAATACTCGAAATCCAATCAACATAACCCGAAGAAAAAAACCCGAACCCGGAAAAAGGCGTGCTATTTGTGTAATTAGCTTAAAATGCAAGCACCCTTTTTTGATTTATCATAAAAGAAGGGGTAAAAATTGTTGGTGCATACTGACACTCGGACGCCCAAAACCCTTTTAACCACCCCCTTCATCTCGAAACTGTATCTACACCCAAGGTAAATCCATTTTCTTGTCATTCATTTTATTCCGTCATCGGTTAACTTCTAATAATTTCGTTAATTAGCTCAAATGTGTCTGTCTTTATTTCGTTTTTTAATGAATAATAATCGAATTGTTTATAGATTGTAAAATTAATGTACACCTAATATGGTATTGAAATGATATACATGCATAAATCCTTCTTGTTTATTTGATTAGAGTGGTACAATTTGTGATTTCATGTGATTTGTTTGTTGTTTTTTCTTTGATTAGATATTTAACTTTATATAATGTTAATTTAAATCCTCATTATTTTTAGGTAATTTTGTGCTATTTAATCACCTCATAAGTTCATTCGTATTCATGAATAAATAAGATTTCCACTATGAAAATAAAAGAGCTAAATACCAAAAAAAAGGTAAGAATATGCCTTACAATTACATCGGTAGCCTATGTTTCTAAGACTATGTTGTGGTTGACCGGCAGATAGTTAGTTAATCAAATGTGATGCCATGTAGACGGAGGGGAAATTACTTGACTAATTGCTCAAACTTGTGTAATGGTTTACCAGATAACACAGTTATTATTTAATCTTTTTTGTTTTTTACAAAAAACAAGAATTGGTTAATTTGATTTGTAGGATTTTTAGTTGGCCCCACACTTTGAGCCCCTTCCTTTGTTACTGCCTCGGTGCCCTGTGGGGCAATTTTTTATTTGGCGCTCCTTAACCTTTTGATGAGGTGGCAGGGAGTGGCGTCCACCTCCTCAACGCAGCATACAGTCTAAACGCTTTATTTCATTTACTTAGGGTACAAGAGAGTGTACCCAAAAATAATGACCTGCCTAGTTAAATATAGGATAACCCCTGCGCCTTTCCTAGAAGTCTGTTGTTAGGAGAATGTAAATGGTTCAAAATTTGCATATTCTTACTCTTTTTTTATTTAATTATTCTGTTAATGAATGCATGTAAATGTAATGCTATGTGAAATGGATCTGGTAATAAAGATGAAAGAAGATGAGATCTGAAATATAGATATAGGTTTTGTTTAATTAAAGATATATATCAACATCATAAGTCTTCTATATGTAACATTTGAAAGAGCTATACTGTTTTGATCATATGAAACTTCTTTTTTAACAAGACTATTTGATAAATTGAGCATCATTTACTTATAACCTCAAAATCGTTACCTAGCAAAGCCGATATAACATGTTTGTCTTCAAAATTTCATCATAAACCATGTCTAGAGATAGATATGTAATTCTTATTTTGTTAATCCTTGATTCTAATAATGTGTTGTCCAATAATATAATCATTTTGTGATTTTGTGTAACATCACGAAAATTTTGAGCCAAAAATGTAGAAATCCAAAGTCAAGGGATCAATTCTGCTGATTTCCTAACTTATCGCGATACGCGACGGATCAGGAAAGAGACCCATCGCGTACCGCGATGGGTTATCTGACACATAGTGACACGTGTGCCATGTGGCACACGGTGACACCGTCTGCCGCCACATGTCACCACGTGGCAACACGTCAGCCACATTCCTCCACGTGTCGCCACGCGGCACAACGCCAGCCACGTGTCGCCACGTGCCAGGTCTAGTGTGTGACTCAGACAGCCTACATTGTGATACGCGACGGGCTTGCCAAGGGGGCCGTCGCGTACCGCAACGGGGTCCAAAATTTGGCTATAAATAGAAGGCCAGGGGTTCAGTTCCTTCACACCTCAAATCACACATACCACTCTCTCTCTAACATCTCTCTAGAACCCTTAAACCGTACACTCAATATACCTCAAAATTCGTGCTCGATTCCTCATATACCGTACCCATACCTCATTATTAGTGCCACTCTCCGACGACATTACAAACAAAAAGGTGGTGCCGTTTTGACGTCCCGATGACTATCTCGAAGTGTGTGTTGTGAAGTGTTGGTGCCTCGTGAAGCTTGCCAAGTGTGGAGAAGGATTGCCAAGAAGAGACGAGGAAGGAAAGAGTGTTGATCAAGCGGCGATGAAGCGCTGCTTAAGAGTATAGGGTTTTGTTGAGCCGACAAAGGTAGGCATAATGCCCAAATAAAATAATAATATAATATTATAAAGGCTTAACCCTAAAGTCGAGGTTATACTCGATACCTCCAGAATAAAAGAAATATATAACAAAGAAAAGAAAAGAAATAAATACAAGTATATATATATGTGTGTGTGTGTGTGTGTGTGTGAATATAATTCTTTGTTATAAGTATTATTTAAGTAATAATGAGTATTCTTAAATAATAACGAAAAGAAAGAAATATGTTTCTTATAGAAGAAGAAACGTAGGGTTTTATAAAATAAACTAAAGGTTTTAAAACAAAAGAATAAAAGAATCGAGGTGACGATTATAAAACTAAGACTAAAGGTCTTAAGCCGGATTGTATATCCGACTAACAAAAGTTATACTCTTACTATAGGTGCGAGATAGCAAGGGAAAGACCCACGGACGGTGTTGGAAACCGATCCCAATCAAAAGGTGAATACGCCCCAACTTTTACAAACTTGTTTTCAAACAAGTCAACTTGTTATATGAAAAACTTTACGTGAGACTAAGTGTCTCTAAAAACATTATGAATAAGAGTAAAAGCCTAGCCCTCAGGCTGTAGTATACGTTTGTCTGGATCCTTACATATGTGGTAAAATGCGATGGGCACATCGCACCACGCTTGGTCACGACCTCCAGCAACGATGGGCCGGACCTAAGTATGTTCGAGTGAGACTGTCCATGTGTATATTTATGGTACCTAAGTTATGTCGAAACGCTGCGGTGTTTTGCTGGGGTGACCTAGTGCAGAGACTCAAGTTTATAATGATATTGTTTTAACTTGATTATTCCTAAGCCAAGATGGGCTGAGACTTACGTGGTCTCGTGGGGTGATTAAGTAAAAGAAAATATTTTTGCGTCAGCATATTCACCAGCATTCGTTGCTGACGTATTTTCTAATATTTTGAAGGTAACCAAGATTAGAGCTTGAAGGACGAAGGACTCAAGAATCCGATGGCTCGGATATTTTGTTTAATTATTAAATGTTTTGTTAACTTATAAACAAGTAAACTTAAACGAGACTTTTTGTCTCGTCTTTTGTAATGTAAATATTTATATCATAAATCCACATGTTTTTATAAAACTTCCGCATTAACTCGCTACTCTGATTTATTTACAAATGTGGTACCAACTATTGATCACACTCCTAGGCATAAGATGGGGGTGTGACAGGTTTGTATCAGAGCCATCGATCTAAGCGAATTTGGTATCATAAAACAATACCCTAGCTTCGATCCAAGCATAGGAAAATATTTTACTTGATTATTTGATTAGGGATAAGATTGGCTGGTAACCCTTTCTTTCCCTCTTCACATTCCAAACCACCCATCAAAGATGTCTTACAAAAAATTAATGGAGTATTATGATAATGAAGCAAGAAGGGCAAGAAAATACTACAAGTTTCCAAGAGGCGTCATAAGTAAGGATTATTATAAAGCATTCTTCAACGAGGAACACAATCAAACCAAGCCATACCATTTTCCCGACAATGAGCCAAGTCCAATTTACCACTTAGACAATACTCCACGTCAAGTATACCAAGCACCAAGGCACTCAAGTTACCATCCGCCATGTATACCCATGTATCAACCATCCGAAGTACCAACATATTATCCTTTCGAAATTCCTACATATCAACCAACCGAGGTCCCGCCATATTACCCATCCGGAGGTTCAACACACTTACCACCGAATCCTCACCCTTCGTATGCTTTCCTCTCCAATCGACCAATCAAGGAGGAACCCAGATCTCCCTCATCCGACCGGATGCAATGCCACTCAGATCAGCGAAGGTGGCATACCGGAACTTCTACCATGGATGTTGTCAATTCTCACCCCAATGATGAAGGACCATCTCGCAAGCCCAAAATGAGGGTGACGATGCCGTACGAGAGCTTTCACATGCCCGCATTGCCAAAGGAGACTACCCAATTGGAAGAAGAGGATTTGGAGGAAGAAGAAGAAGATCCGGAAGAAGAAATGGAAGAAGAGTCTGAGGAGGAACCTGAGGAGGAATACCCTGAGAATCCCAATGAAGAGACGACACCAAATGCGGAATTATCTGATGATCAACCGCATGGACAAGAGGATTTACAACCTTACTTGGGATATGGCTCCATGGATCCCTACATGAAATTACTTCAAGAGCACAAGGGCAAAGCATCATCAAGTTTCCCACCGTACTCAGGCAAGATCCCATCAGTTGAAGAACAAGAAAATGAGATTCGAGAACAGAATGAGGCTGCTGAAGCTTTCTTCAACTACCAATCCGATGTGACTTCTTCTCCATATCCGGATCCAAGGAATCATGTCGACGTTGTTATGATGGGATACCGTGATCCACCACCCCGCTACACTTATCCCAATGGCATTCCCAGTCACAGGAGGAATAGCTTGATCAAGCCCTACATGATACGGATGAATTGAGAAAGAAGATAGCTGTTGATGGGAAGAAAAAGAAGAAGATAGGAGAGACACTTCTTCGTAAGTGCAACAAGTTAACCAAGGTTGTGAAGAAATTCATGAAGGATTGAGATGATGGTGATGATGGCATGTCTTCAAGAAATGAAGTTTATGTGTTAGAATAATTTGTATGTTATGTGTAACATATGTTGTAATAAAGAAAATAAGGATAGGAATATATATATCGTTTATACGATATATATAAATATGTTGTAAAATAACATATATATATATATATATATATATATATATATAATTTTTATAATATATATGTATGTGAAATAAATAAAATTTGTGTATTAAGAAAAGAAATATGTTAAATTTCAGATAAAAGAAAAAGATTGAAAAAGATAAAAGATAAAATGTCTCGGCAAAGTGATAATCGTGAGGCTTCTCGAAAGGAAGCCAACAAACGAAAAGATAAGGGGAAAGACCCCGAAAACAAAAAAGAAGAACCAATCCCGGATAAATATTTAAATCAAATTCAACAAATGATTAAAAAGGTTGTTATAGATGAATCCGAAGCTAGATCACAATCTAGGCAATCCAAACATTCCCGATCCGTTAATCCTTCTCAAAAATCTATTAAGTCCCGTCCAAAACCATCTAATATCGAAGAAAGTGTTCATGAGTCGAATGCTGATGGAAGCGTTAGACAAGAATTTAAGAAACTCAAGATCGGTGGATGTTCGTTCAAAGATTTTAAATACTATGGACCAAAAGAGTTCCATGGTGATAAGGGAGCCATCACAACCGTGAGGTGGCTTGAAGACATGGAGACGATCGTAATAACAAGCAAGTGTTCCGACGAAGAAAAGATTCAATATTCTGCCCTATGTTCAAAGGTGAAGCCTTGGAGTGGTGGAACGCATTGATTCTGAGTAAAGGAAGAGAGATAATGTATAAATTAACATGGAATGAGTATAAGGAGTTGTTGATGGCAAAGTTTTATCCGATGCATGAGACGGACAAAATCCAAACCAAATTCTTGAACCACAAAGTTGTTGGAACAAACCTTCGTGAGTACAACAAAAAATTTAACGAATACTGTCGCTTGGTTCCCCAGCTGGTTACTCCTGAATCCAGCAAAGTAACACGTTATATTTGGGGACTACCGCGAGAGATTTGTGACATGGTAAGGTCTCACTTGCCACAGACCACTGACTCTGCGATGGATTTGGCTGGTTACTTGATGGGCAGAATGATTTGCAACAAAGAAGAGGATAAGAGGGTTGTAACAACACATGACCCAAAGAAAGAAGGAAATACCCGTTTCAAGGGTAAAGGAGTTGACCAACGAAGGTCCAGCTTCAACCCCAGCATTCCACAATGCAAAACTTGTAAGAAATATCATAGGGGTAGATTCAATTTTACTCCTCGAGTTTGTGAATCGTGTCATCGACCCGGTCACGCAACGGCCGATTGTTGGAAAAAGAAGATGACCTGTTACAACTGTAAAGAAATTGGACATCTTAGCTTTGAATTCCCCAAGAACAAACCCGCGATTGGTGGTGCGGGTGGTACCGGTCAAAAGAATGAACCAAAGAAGGGTAACGCAAGAGTCTTCGTTCTTGACACAAAGAAAGCGGCCGACATGCCGGAAACCATCACCGGTACGTTCTTAGTTAACGACTCATATGCTAGAGTTTTGTTTGATTCGGGTGCCAATTTAAGTTTTATAGATTATAACTTTTGCAATCTATTAAACGAACCTTTAACCAAACTTAACAAAACTCTAAGTGTCGAGACCGCTAGTGGCGAAATCATTAAAATCTCCGAAGCTCTAGAAAACGGAAAAATCTTATTAGCTGGTTATGTTTGCCTATCCAATTGCTACCAATGACTCTTGCGGGTTTTGATATTGTACTGGGTATGGATTGGTTATCCGACAACCATGCATGTATCCTTTGCAATAGCAAGACTATTGAACTCCGAGCACCTGATAAACGAACCATTCGAATTGAAGAGGATAAAGACGTTGGCCAAGTCAGCCTAATCTCCATAATAAGGGCTAACAAATGTTTAAATCAAGGATGCTTAGCATTCATGGCCTATGTCACTAAAGAGTCTAAACCCAAAGAAATCAAAGACGTTCCTGTTGTTTCTAATTTTGTTGATGTCATTCCCGACGAACTTCCCGGAATCCCTCCCGATCGTGAAGTAGAGTTTAGGATCGATCTTATTCCTGGTACTGCTCCGATCGCCAAAGCTCAGTATCGTCTTGCATCAACTGAAATGAAGGAGTTAAAGAAAAACTCAACGAGATTCTCGAGAAAGGCTTCATCCGACCAAGTTCATCACCATGGGGGGCGCCGATACTTTTCGTTAAGAAGAAGGATGGATCCATGCGCATGTGTATCGACTACCGTGCTCTAAACAAAGTTACAATCAAAAACCGTTATCCACTCCCTCGAATCGAGGATCTTTTCGACCAACTTCAAGGTGCTAGTTTCTTTTCTAAAATCGATCTTCGTTCTGGCTACCATCAACTCAAAGTTCAATCCGAAGATATCCCGAAAACCGCCTTTCGGACAAGTTATGGCCATTATGAGTTCACCGTTATGCCATTTGGACTGACTAATGCGCCAGCTGCGTTCATGGACATGATGAATCGAATCTGTAAGCCTTACTTGGTTAAATTTATTATCGTCTTCATTGACGACATACTTATTTATTCTAAGTCTAAGGATGATCATGAAAATCATCTTCGAACTCTGCTTGAAATTCTTAGAACCGAGAAGTTGTACGCCAAGTTCTTGAAATGCGAGTTCTGGTTACCCGAAATGCAATTTCTTGGTCTCATCATTAATGTCAATGGTATTCAAGTGGATCCCGCCAAGATTGAAGTTATCTCTAAGTGGGAGGTCCCAAAGTCGCCAACCGAGATCCGAAGTTTCTTGGGATTGGCCGGCTATTACCGTAGGTTCATCGAAAACTTTTCCCGAATTGTTGTTTCCTTAACTTCTTTAACTCGTAAAAACATCAAGTATGAATGGGGAGCAAAAAAACAAGAGGCGTTCGATATACTCAAACAAAAGCTTACCCAAGCACCTATACTGTCCTTGCCAGAAGGTACTGAAGATTTTGTTGTCTTTAGTGATGCGTCTCATTCCGGCTTGGGATGTGTACTAATGAAACGAAAAAAAGTAATTGCTTACGCCTCTCGTCATCTCAAGGTGCACGAAAAGAACTATACAACTCATGATCTAGAGTTAGGCGCCATAATCTTTGCAATAAAAATATGGAGGCACTATCTCTATGGAGTAAGATTTACCGTGTACACTGATCATAAAAGCTTGAAGCACATCTTCAATCAAAAAGAGCTTGACATTCGCCAACGACGCTGGATGGAAACTCTTAACGACTACGACAACGACATCGTTTATCATGAAGGCAAAGCCAACGTTGTGGTTGACGCCTTGAGTCGTAAAGAGCACGAAAAGCCAAAAAGAGTCTGAGCGTTAAGGCTAGAACTTCAAGTTGATATTTTTGAACAAATCAAATCTGCTCAAACTCAAGCAATAAATGAAAACCAAATCTCCGACGAAAAACGTAACGGCACCATTGATTCGCTAATCAAAGATGTTGATGGTATCCTTAGAATGGGAAACCAGAATTGGGTACCAATCGTTGGGGACTTGCGTGAGAATATCATGAACGAAGCCCATAAGTCCAAATACATGATGCACCCCGGTAGTGACCAAATGTATCAAAACCTCAAGCCTAACTACTGGCGGAATGGAATGAAAAAGGACATCGCTTCGCATGTTGCGAAATGTTTAACTTGTTTGAAGGTCAAGGCTGAACACCGAAAGCCTTCGAGATTGCTTCAGCAACCCGAACTTCCCGTATGGAAGTGGGAGTTAATAACCATGGATTTCATAACCGAACTCCCGAAAACGACTCGACAACATAATGCTATTTGGGTGATTGTGGATCGATTAACAAAGTCTGTACACTTTATACCCATCAATGAGTCATATTCAATGGATAGATTAGCGCGTATTTATGTGAACAACATCGTTGCTTTACATGGAGTTCCACTATCTATAATTTTTGATCGAGACAGTCGTTTCATGTCTCATTTCTGGAATAGCTTCCAACAAGCGCTTGGTACGAAACTGAACCTTAGCACCGCCTATCATCCACGAACTGATGGGAAAAGTGAAAGGACAATTCAAACGTTGGAAGATATGCTCCGCGCTTGTGTGATAGACTTAGGTGGAAGTTGGGACGACCACTTACCCCTAATGGAATTTTCGTATAAATAGTTATCACACGAGTATTCGAGCCGCACCATTCGAGGCGTTATATGGTCAAAAATGTAGAACACCTGTGTGTAGGTCTGAAACTGGAGACAATCAATTGTCTGGACCCGAAATAGTCCAAGAAACCACCGACAAAGTTCTTCAAATCCGAGAACGGCTTAAGACGGCACGTGACCGCCAAAAGAGTTACGCCGATGTCCGTCGAAAGCCGTTAGAATTCAATGTTGGTGACAAAGTTCTATTAAAAGTCTCGCCATGGAAAGGCGTCGTTCACTTCGGCAAGAAAGAAAAGCTAATTCCTCGATTCGTTGGACCCTTCTAGGTACTCGAACGTATCGGCACTGTTGCTTATCATTTGTGATTGCCCGAGGAAATGCAAGGGATACACGACGTATTCCATGTTTCGAATCTGCGTAGATGTTTAACCGATGAATCTCTTTCGATGCCATTAAAAGATGTAGAAATTAACGAGAACTTAAAATTCATTGAAAGACCAATACAAATAGAAGATTCAAAAATATAGAAACTCAAAAGACGAACCTTGAAAATTGTGAAAATTAAATGGGACTCATGAAGAGGGCCTGAGTATACATGGGAAATCGAATTGGAAATGAGAAAGAAATACCCCCCACTTATTCTTGTAAAGAAATCTTGAGAACGAAATTTATTTCAAGGTGGGGAGGATGTAACATCACGAAAATTTCGAGACAAAAATGTCAAAATCCAAAGTCAAGGGATCAATACTGCCGATTTCCAAACTCGTGTGTTAAAAATGAAAATTCTGCTTTCCTGACTTATCGCGATACGCGACGGATCAGGAAAGAGACCCATCGTGTACCGCGATGGGTTATCAGAAACATTGTGACACGTGTGCCACGTGGCACACGGTGACACCGTCTGCCGCCACGTGGCAACACGTCCGCCACGTGTCGCCACGCGGCACAACGCCTGCCACGTGCCGCCACGTGGCAGGTTTAGTGTGTGACTCAGACAGCCTACGTCGCGATAAGTGACGGGCTTGCCAAGGGGGCCGTCGCGTACCGCGACGGGGTCCAAAATTTGGCTATAAATAGAAGGCCACGGGTTCAGTTCATTCACACCTCAAATCACACATACCACTCTCTCTCTAACATCTCTCTAGAACCCTTAAACCGTACACTCAATATATTTCGAAATTCGAGCTCGATTCCTCGTATTCCGTGCCCATACCTCGATATTAGTGCCATTCTCCGATGACATTACAAACAAAAAGGTGGTGCCGTTTTGACGTCCCGATGACCATCTCGAAGTGTGTGCTGTGAAGTGTTGGTGCCTCGTGAAGCGTGCCAAGTGTGGAGAAGGATTGCCAAGAAGAGACAAGGAAGGAAAGAGTGTTGATCAAGCGGCGACGAAGCGCTGCTTAAGAGTATAGGGTTTTGTTGAGTCGACAAAGGTAGGCATAATGCCCAAATAAAATAATAATAAAATATTATAAAGGCTTAACCCTAAAGTCGAGGTTATACTCGATACCTCGAGAATAAAAGAAATATATAACAAAGAAAAGAAAAGAAAGAAATACAAGTATATATATATGTGTGTGTGTGTGTGTGTGAATATAATTTTTTGTTATAAGTATTATTTAAGTAATAATTAGTATTCTTAAATAATAACGAAAAGAAAAAAATACGTTTCTTATAAAAGAAGAAACGTAGGGTTTTATAAAATATACTAAAGGTTTATAAATATTACTTTTTAACTAAAGGTTTTAAAGTAAAAGAATAAAAGAATTGAGGTGACGATTATAAAACTAAGACTAAAGATTTTAAGCCGTATTGTATATCCGACTAACAAAAGTTATAATCGTACTATAGGTGCGAGATAGCAAGGGAAAGACCCACAGACGGTGTTGGAAACCAACCCCAATCAAAAGGTGAATACGCCCCAACTTTTACAAACTTGTTTACAAACGAGTCAACTTGTTATATGAAAAACTTTACATGAGACTAAGTGTCTCTAAAAACATTATGAATAAGAGTAAAAGCCTAGCCCTCAGGCGGCAGTATACGTTTGTCTGGATCCTTATATATGTGGTAAAATGCGGTGGGCACATCGCGCCACGCTTGGTCACGACCTCCAGCCACGATGGGCCGGACCTAAGTATGTTCGAGTGAGACTGACCATGTGTATATTTATGGTACCTAAGTTATGTCGAAACGCTGCGGTATTTTGCTGGGGTGACCTAGTGTAGAGACTCAAGTTTATAATGATATTGTTTAACTTGATTATTCCTAAGCCAATATGGGCCAAGACTTACGTGGTCTCGAGGGGTGATTAAGTAAAAGAAAATATTTTTGCGTCAGCATATTCACCAGCATTCGTTGCTAACGTATTTGGGACATTCGTCAATTTCGTGTCTCGTTTGTATTCGTTTATCATGTAAACCGACCCATTTTGTAAACCAAAGCTTATGATATAATCAAAATGTTGGATTTTATGTTACAATATTGTTTTACACTTGTTGGGTCTTGAAAACATTCTTTTTGGTCCTTAAAACTCCTTAAAATGACTTAAACCAAACTTTGGGGACTGTTATTGCCATTTACCAAAAACTTGTTTGACCAACCATCACATGCATCTTTACCTTATTTCTTTGAATCATACTCTTACCATTATAAAAGCAAAGCTCCATACACCATTTTAGTTGTTCATCTTCTCCAAAATCTCTCTCAAGTCAAAGTATTCATCTTCAACATTTTGTTATTTTGATTTCTTAAGGTCAACTAACTATAGTCTTTCATTTTAACTTGTTCATATATATATTACTAACACTTGAATATGGTGGTACAACATATATAAAATACACACCCCTTGTTTCCTTTATTTGTTACTTCACCGACTCCGGTTGGTTAAGTTTCGAATGTCATAAGGCAAGGCTTCATGGAGGACTTCGTGTTCTTGATATATATATACACACACATAACTTATTATACATATCACTTATGACTAACTTCTAACCCTTTTAGTTTGTTCATCTTATTTACAAGTTCCATGGTGTGGGTTTGTATAAGACTAACCTCGGTTTAACCGAAACTAGTCCAAACCGGAAACCGAACTTTTTTTTACTAGTTTTGTTAAAATAGTTGTTTAAACATGTTTATTGCTAGATTTGAGTTTCAAAAATCATTTTTACAAGTTCTTTGATATTAAGCATATGGAATCCATCTATGAACTCCTTGGGAAATGGAAACCGAACTAAACCGAAACTTTTGCTTAAAAGACTTGTAGTTAACTTTTTAGTTGTAAAATTTAAGTTTTCTTTATTTATAAACCAATATACATGTTCTATGATATTTGGGCATGTATAAACCATCTATGAACTATTTGTGAGATGTTGACCGAACCAAACCGAACTATACCGACTTTTACTCTCTTAAGACACACAAGTGTGTTTTTAGCTATCAAGACTTGTATATTTCTTTAAAAATAGTTTACAAACTGATATTAATTATTTTCTTAAGTACTTGGAATTGTTGGATCCAACTTGATCTCATCACATAGTTTGGACCGACAAAACCGAACACTCGCTTAACGTGCGTTGTTAAATCTATACAATAGATCTACATACTTGGTTAAGTGTTAGTATATTTTAATGAGTTATCTCATAACAATTAATATGTTGGAAAGTTGACTTTGGGTTTGACCATTTGTCAAGACCCGAATCGACAACCCGAACACTCGTTAAAAACCCGTTTTAGTATCTTTGTCCCAAAGGAACTTGAATTTTAGCATTTTTCCCACCTTATTACTTAACATTGGTTAAGTAAATATTAAGGTTAGATACTTTAACCCGGTTTCGAGCAAACATACATTTTTAAAGGATTGTTATTATAAATTCTTAAATAGTTACATTTTAAACCTTGAACTTTAATTGTTTACTTTTTGCAACAATTATTTTATTTAAAGATCTTCAAGACAACCATTCTAAATCCAAGATTTTATTGTCATTTATGCCTTGCTCGTTAAACTTCATCCATCCGGTTATTCATCTTTTACCGATCAAGTTTTATACTTGAACGTGAGTAAAACTTCATACCCCGTTTTCTATCTTTTGTTTTGGGGTGACATTTCATACTTATTCAAATCAAATGCTTTATACTTGAGTCTTAAATCACAAACGTTGTTGTATACTTTACTTGAATAATTGCTCGATTTGGTGTTCTATGCTTATATGCCTATGTGTTTATCGCTTTCGGTTGGTGGAATCTATAAATCCTAGACTACTTGGCATCCCCTTGTAGCTAGGTGGCGCTAACGTAATTCTATTTGCGATTGTCAATTTATCCTAGTTTATAGCTATTATTTATGGTTTTGTATACTAGTTTTGTGACATCTGCCCCGATCCGACCCGACCCAGGTACCCGTTTCCCTTATCCGATCTCTTTCTTTTATGATTTAATATTTATTTATACTTATACTTTATTTTTAATAATAATATTTTCCTTCCCGCCTCTTCCTCTCTTTTCCTTTCCTCCGTCCCGTCCCTCTTCTTCTCTCCGCCTTCTTTCTCTCTTGTCGCCGTCCCGCCCTTAAGCCTTGAACCCCTTCTCTTATTTTTGTCCTTTGTTTCTTCCCGCCTAAGGTTGTCTGCGCAGCTCCACGCGCCAGACTCCTTACAAGGAAGCCTGCGCGAAGACCAGTTGTTCCTGCGATACGCGAGGCGAACTGTTCTCGCAGCGCGCTAAGAATTGTAGTTCTTCTCGCAGCGCGCTAAGAATGGTAATTCTTCCCGCGGCGCGCTAAGGATAATAGTTCTTCCCGCGGCGCGCTAAGAATGGTAATTCTTCCCGCGGCGCGCTAAGGATAATAGTTCTTCCCGCGGCGCGCTAAGAATGGTAATTCTTCCCGCGGCGCGCTAAGGATAATAGTTCTTCCCGCGGCGCGCTAAGGTTTGTTCTGTCAGCCTCCGCCCTCGCGCGTGCGCTCGAGCCTTCTCGCGCTAAACCCTTTGAGTTTCCTTCTGTTTAATCTAGCCATTTGCTTTTGTGTTGTCTTATCTTCTGTGCTGTTGACCTAACCTGTCTTATGTCTGAAAAGCCACTTTTGGCGCAGCATGCGCACCAACCCCTCTGGTTGACAGAAAAAGTGACTGACATTATCTTTTGAGATCTGCTTTTCCATGCTTGACCAGTACCTTTATCTGACCCGCCCATGCCTGTTTACTGTTACCTGTCAGCTTTTCCTTGCCCCCTGCAGCTGCCATATCTTTTGATATCTTTTGCTTTTGGAATCTTTTACTTTTTGAGATTTTTCCCCTTTTCTAAGGATTGTGTTCCCTAGGGTTTCTCTATAAATAATAATCTTATTTTTCCTAACACATCACACACAAACACTTAATTCAACCTCCTTCTCTCTCTCTGCCTCCGTCTCCTCTCTCTCTGCCTCCGTCTTCCTCCATGTTCTGCCCTGCTTTTCCGGTAATATATATTATAATTTACTTATTAATTATGCTAACTTATATTCAAGACTTAAAGCAAATCGTTAAAACAATAATCTTTAATTATAGGTTAACTTGTGCTTGTTTAAAGTTGGTTCTTGCTTTATCTTACACCGCATCGTTTATCAAGTGAGTAATCTCGTACCTAATCCCTTTTTATTTTTAATGTTTTGGGATGTTCATGTCTTCATACAAACTTAGAGTCTTAAACTTGTTTATGAACTTTAGTCGCGCAGTATCCCATGTGTTGAGGACGTAGACTTGGCTGTTTATTTGTATGTGTGGATCATTAACCGTCTTGTCGGTCTATTCCGCAGTTCTCATGGTACCATTAGATGAACACGGGAGAACAATCGTTTATGATTTTCCCTTTTGTTTACACTTGCACAGTCTTTCTTGTTTGTGAGCTCAATTGTGAGCACTGGCAGTCTATGAATCTTAGAGTTGGTCCCGATCGGATTACACCCTTGTTGAAAACCAGACATACACATGTTGCGCGCAGATTTATTGTTATCTATGTATTGTATTAAACTTGATTTCTCACCAACACGCAAGTGTTTGACGTTTATTTTAACACATGTTCAGGGTTGCAGTAGCTGTTTTGGAGCTTGTGGACACATAGGAAGTTTTCTTTATTTTGGACCTAGATTAAAATGTATCAAGACAAGTTATTGCTGTTCGATTATTATGATTTATAATATATTGATTTATGATGATTTATGTTATCTTATGTCTACTTTGCGCGTGCGCGAATGAATGTATTTATTAAATATTGACACCCAATAGTGTCACGAGTAATGAAACAATATGTGGCGCCCCGATGTATAATCCGCCTTTGGTCGGGGTGTTACAAGTTTTGTGACTTTTCATACTATATATCTATTGTTCAAACTTATGAATTGCTCACCAACCTTTGTGTTGACAACTTTATTTTATGAAATGTTACAGGTTTGCATCTAGGTTGATTATGGAGTTCGGTGAAGAAAATGACACAAATACCGTTAGGATATTAGCAAAAATGAACAATATTTGATTTGCTATATTTTTCTATATTTTGTTGTACTTGACTTTTGAATATTTGGTTATGTGACATTATCAATGTTGTGAAATGAAATGAGTTTGTTAAATATTGTCGCTTTAAATAGTGTCATGCGCTTATGGGCAATCGTTACACCTCGGCATGTTCCGCCGCCTTTGGTCGGGGTGTGACAGATTGGTATCAGAGCCATGACAATTAAGATAGGTGGTTAGACGTAACGACCTAGAATTGTTATGCTTAGGGTCCTATACGTGTGTTCGTACATGTTTACTCTATTTTATTGTTCATATCGCATGTTTATTTATGAACTTGTTTAAAATTCACTAATATCCTAAATGTTCACATACACACACTTTCATAGTATTTCTAAGGTATCCTTACCTTAAAACGCAAAAAGTATATTTTTATTGTGTTTTATGGATTACAAGATTAACTTGAATCCCGTTGTTTCAAATCCCTTAAAGGTTGCGTTTATATCGGTTTTGTAGCCATCATAGAAAACGAGACATTATAAAATGACCAATTGACAAAAAGATTCCAAGGATCGAAGGTGATTTACTTACCTGGGATGGTTGAGTTATAATGCTTGTTTTCTAGGCCATAAACCGTGTTATAAATGTTAATTCTTTAAGTAGTCGAATGCGAGCGTTCCGGTCGCCATCCTAATTTTTCGGTGTTAAAGCAATAGGGCTACGGTGATTTCGTGGACTAGTGTTTCGGCATGACGTTGTATCTCGATTTATTGTGTTATCATTGTTATTTGAGTCTAAAACATGAAAAAGTCGCGATGGTTACGTGCACATGTTTGGACTCCAACGTGGTGTTTTAAAAAACCTTTTATTTAGTGTTGGAATATCAAGTCATGGTGATTTCATGCGCGATTCTTCCGACTTTATAAATCTCAAAACCTCAAATTTTCAAGCCTTAACTATCTCAAAAAAAAATTCATTTACGTTTTGTTTATGGTTTTGTTATTTATAAACAAAGTTTTATATTTTATCTAACACTAACATCATCTCCGTATTAACTCTATGATTCACAAATCAAAAATTGAAATCTCATTTTATTTTATACACCTTTATATTCATTTCCTTTTATCAAAGACTTATCCCATTTTCTTTATAAATGTTAGCATGCCTCCGCTAAGACGCCAACCGCGATATGACTCCACCCAACGTATGGCCACTCTCGTCGTCAAGCAAATGGCTGCGGTGATTCCCGAACTTATGACCCAAATACAAGCAAACCAACCCGCACCCGTTGTTGCACCTATTGAACCCAAACCCGCATCCTACCTGCTTAAACAATTTACTGGTGCCAACCCGTCCGAATTCTTTGGAACCAACTGTGCGACTACCTTGTTGCAATGGTTCGAATCTGTGGAGAATGTGTTTTTACACAGCGAATGCCCCGAAGAGAAAAAGACAAACTTCGCTTCAAGCATGTTTAAGGGAACCGCCCTAACATGGTGGGTAGTGTTATGCACCTCCAAGATACGGATGTGGCCATGGCTCTTCCATGGGCCGAGCTCAAGGCACTTACGAAGAAGATATTCTGTCCCAAACACGAGCTCCAAAAGCTTGAGGAAGAATTTTGGAACCTAAAACAAGAAAGTGGTGATAACGCCGCTTACTCGCTCCGTTTCCACGAGCTAAGCGTTCTTGTACCTCACTTGGTTACCCCACCCGAACGTGAAATTGACAAATATATTGGGGGTTTACCGATGAAAATCCGTGACTCGGTCATGAGTAGCAAACCCGCGAACCTTGAGGAAGCCATAATGTTAGCCGGTTGGCTATCGGAAAATCACGTGAAGGCGGGTACCCTAACCCTCAAGAAAACAGGTGAGAAAGACAAGCACGAGCCCGCACCGCAAGCCAAGGTTGAACCCGCACCACAAGCCATAAACTACTCAAACTCCTTCCGAAACAACAATAACAACAACAACAACAACAAGAAACCCAAAAACAACTACCAAAACTTTGCCGTTACCCAACCTCAACAACAAACCCAAGCTCCCCAAAACCGAAGACCCTATACCGGTCCTTACCCGCTATGTAACGCTTGCCAATTTCACCACCCAACAAACTCGCCTTGTCGCCAATGTACCATTTGTAACCGACTTGGCCATCTCAACACCACTTGCCGATCCGCCCAACGAACCCAACCCAACCAACCTAACCAACCAAACCAACCAAGAACTTTTCCCCAAAATTCCCAAAACCGATATGCACCCTACCCACCAAACCAACCCCAACGACCCCGAGCTTGTTAAAATTGTGAAGATCCAAACCATTTCCGCAACAATTGCCCTCGCCTCACCTTTGCTAACCAAACCTTGACCGCACTTTACTACCAAACACAAGCTTACCAAGTCCAAACCTATCAACCCCAAATTCCCCAACTCAATGCACCACTCATCCAACCCATCCAAGCAATCCAAACACCACCTCCCACCTCCACAACAAGCACCTCTAGTCAACCATGGTAATCAAGGGCGAGCTTTTATGATGAATGCAAATCAAGCTCAAGTGGCAAACGATGTTGTGACGGTATGTTTTTGGTGAACTATCATTTGGCTTCTATTTTATTTGATACCGGTGCCGATAGAAGTTTTATTTCTTTGAAATTTGAGTCGAAACTTGCGATGCCTCGAACTAATCTTTCTCGACCGTTCTCTGTTGAAGTCGCCAATGGCAATTCTATTACCATCAATTCCGTCGTCCGCGATTGTTCTCTTATTCTTTCTAAGCATAAATTCTCCATCGATCTCATCCCGATGCAAATGGGTAGCTTCGATGTCATAGGAGGCATGGATTGGTTATCTTTGCACCGTGCCGAAGTCGTTTGTTTGGATAAATTCATTCGCATCCCGCTCGTCAACGGTAAAATTCTTAAGGTCTTTGGAAACACAACGTCACGAAAGCTAAACCTTATGTCGTGTGCTCAATCGCAAAAGTACTTACGCCAAAAGTACGTTCCGTTTCTAGCTCTCTCGGTGACAAAAGACACAAAGGAAAGGAAGATCCAAGATATTCCTATTGTTCGTGATTTCCTTGATGTCTTTCCCGATGATGTTACCGGTCTTCCTCCCGTTCGTCCGATTGAATTTCAAATCGATCTTGTGTCCGGCGCGATGCCCGTGGCCAAGGCTCCTTATCGTCTAGCTCCGTCGGAAATGCAAGAACTATCAAACCAACTCGAAGAACTTTCCGATAAAGACTTCATTCGTCCAAGCTCTTCTCCTTAGGGCGCTCCCGTTCTCTTTGTGAAAAAGAAGGATGGTTCATTTCGTATGTGCATTGATTATTGTGAACTCAACAAGCTTACTATTAAAAATCGTAATCCATGCAACGTATCGACGACTTATTCAACCAACTTCAAGGCGCAACTTGTTTCTCCAAAATTGATCTTCGATCGGGTTATCATCAATTGCGTGTTCGCGAAAAAGACATTCCTAAAACCGCTTTCGGTACTCGATATGGACATTTCAAATTTTTGGTTATGCCATTCGGGTTAACAAATGCACCAGCGGTATTTATGGACCTCATGAACCGAGTTTGCAAACCATTCCTTGATAAATTCGTTATTTTCTTTATTGATGACATCCTTATCTTTTCTAAATCCAAAGCCGAACATGAACATCATTTGCGTTCCATTCTCGAACTCCTTAGAAACGAACAACTCTATGCCAAATTCTCCAAATGTGAATTTTGGCTCGAGGAAGTTCAATTTTTGGGACATATCGTAAACGACAAAGGTATTCATGTTGATCCTGCTAAAATTGAGGCTGTTAAGGATTGGAAAACTCCAACGACTCCCACGGAAATTCGATCCTTCCTCGAATTGGCCGGATATTATTGGCGTTTCATTCGGAATTTTTCCAATATCTCTTTGCCTCTTACCTCTCTCACCCATAAGGGACAACCCTTCGATTGGGGTTCGAAGCAAGAGGAAGCCTTTTGTACTCTCAAGAACATGCTTTGCAATGCTCCTATTCTAACTCTTCCCGATGGAAACGACGATTTTGTTGTATTTTGTGATGCATCCCATCAAGGCCTTGGTTGTGTTCTCATGCAACGAAGTCAAGTCATCGCATACGCATCAAGGCAACTTAAGGTCAACGAGAAGAACTATATGACTCATGATCTCTAACTTGGTGCCGTCGTTTTCGCTCTCAAAATCTGGAGACATTACCTGTATGGTACAAAATGTGTGGTTTTTACCGATCATAAAAGCCTTCAACACATTTTCGACCAAAAAGATCTAAACATGAGACAACAACGATGGGCCGAATTACTTAGTGATTACGATTGCGAGATTCGCTACCACCCCGGTAAAGCGAATGTTGTCGCCGACGCCCTAAGTCGAAAGGTTAATGTTAAATCCGTTCTACTTCTAAGCGTCATTGTTCAAACCGATTTTCAAATTCGTATCTTTCAAGGTCAACGCACCTCCTTCGAAGAAGGTAATATGTACGACGAAATGTCATGTGGAGCCGAACTTCAACTTGAAACCAAACCCGATGGTCTTTTGTATTTTCTCAATCGTTTGTGGGTTCCCGATCGCGATGACCTTCATACTTGTATTCTCGACAAAGCTCATAATTCGCATTATTCCGTTCATCCCGGTGCGGATAAGATGTATTTCGATCTTCAAGCTACCTTTTGGTGGCCGGGTATGAAAAAGGACGTAGCGTTGTTTGTATCTAAATGTCTTACTTGCTCGAAAGTCAAAGCCGAACATCAAAGACCTTTTGGTCTACTCGAGCAACCACCGATTCCCGTTTAGAAATGGGAAGACATTGCTATGGACTTTATCACCAAATTACCCAAAACCCAGAAAGGCAACGATAGCATTTGGGTGATCATCGAATGATTAACCAAATCTGCTCATTTCATTCCGATTCGCGAGAAGTACTCTGTCGAGCAGCTTGCTCAAATCTATGTTCGGGAAATCGTGTGTCGACACGGTTTGCCATTGTCTATCATCTCCGATCGCGATGCCCGTTTTACCTCTCATTTTTGGCGATCTCTTCAAGAAGCTTTGGGAACACGTCTCGATCTTAGCACAGCTTATCATCCTCAAACGGACGGTCAATCTGAACGTACAATCCAAACACTCGAGGATATGCTACGAGCATGTGTTCTTGATTTCGGTGGGAATTGGGATTCTCATCTTCCATTCATCGAGTTCTCCTACAACAATAGCTACCACTCTAGCATTGATGTGGCTCCTTTTCAAGCTCTTTACGGTCGTAAATGTCGTTCCCCGATTTGTTGGAATGAAATCGGTGAAGCTCAAATCACGGGACCCGAGATGGTCCAAGAAGCCACCGATGTCATTAATCAAATCCGTAAGAATCTCTTAGCCGCTAGAAATCGTCAAAAGAGTTACGCCGATATACGGCGAAAACCTATCGAATTTAATGTTGATGATATTGTCCTTTTAAAAGTATCTCCTTGGAAGGGGGTAGTCCGTTTTGGAAAGAAGGGTAAACTAGCTCCTCGTTTCATTGGTCCTTTTAAAATCCTTGAACGTGTTGGGAAGGTGGCTTATCGACTCGAACTACTGGAAGAACTTGCCGGTGTTCATCCGACTTTTCATGTATCAAATCTTAAGAAGTGCTTAGCCGAGGATAATCTTTATATACCTCTCGACGAAGTACATGTCGATGATTCGATGATCATGGTTGAACGACCCGTTGAGATCATGGATCGCAGCAAGAAGAAAACCAAGCGTAGTCGTATTCGGTTAACCAAAGTTCGATGGGAATCACTGCGTGGCGCGGAGTACACTTGGGAATGAGAAGACACAATGAAGGAGAAGTATAAACACTTTTTTGCATCATCATCGTCATCTTAATTTCGGGAAGAAATTTCCTAAAGTAGGGGATAATGTGACATTCGTCAATTACGGGTCTCGTTTGTATTCGTTTTTGTATTCGTTTATCATATAAACCGACCCATTTTGTAAACCAAAGCTTATGATATAATCAAAATGATGGATTTTATGTTACAATATTGTTTTACACTTGTTGGGTCTTGAAAACATTCTTTTTGGTCCTTAAAACTCCTTAAAATGACTTAAACCAAACTGTGGGGACTATTATTGCCATTTACCAAAAACTTGTTTGACCATTTTAGTTGTTCATCTTTTTCCTATTTGAATGAACCATACTCTTACCATTATAAAAGCAAGGCTCCATACACCATTTTAGTTGTTCATCTTCTCCAAAATCTCTCTCAAATCCAAGTATTCATCTTCAACATTTTGTTATTTTGATTTCTTAAGGTCAACTAACTATAGTCTTTCATTTTAACTTGTTCATATAATATTACTAACGCTTGAATATGGTGGTACAACATATATATAATACACACCCCTTGTTTCCTTTATTTGTTACTTCACCGACTCCGGTTGGTTAAGTTTCGAATGTCATAAGGCAAGGCTTCATGGAGGACTTCGTGTTCTTGATATATATATACACACACATAACTTATTATACATATCACTTATGACTAACTTCTAACCCTTTTAGTTTGTTCATCTTATTTACAAGTTCCATGGTGTGGGTTTGTATAAGACTAACCTCGGTTTAACCGAAACTAGTCCAAACCGGAAACCGAACTTTTTTTTACTAGTTTTGTTAAAATAGTTGTTTAAACATGTTTATTGCTAGATTTGAGTTTCAAAAATCATTTTACAAGTTCTTTAATATTAAGCATATGGAATCCATCTATGAACTCCTTGGGAGATGGAAACCGAACTAAACCGAAACTTTTGCTTAAAAGGCTTGTAGTTAACTTTTTAGTTGTAAAATTTAAGTTTTCTTCATTGGGTTCTACGATATTTGGGCATGTAGAAACCATCTATGAACTATTTGTGAGATGGAGACCGAACCAAACCGAACTATACCGACTTTTACTCTCTTAAGACACACAAGTGTGTTTTTAGCTATCAAGACTTGTATATTTATTTAAAAATAGTTTACAAACTGATTTTAATTATTTTCTTAAGTACTTGGAATTGTTGGATCCAACTTGATCTCATAACATAGTTTGGACCGACAAAACCGAACAATCGCTTAACGTGCGTTATTAGTTCTAAACAATAGATCTACATACTTGGTTAAGTGTTAGTATATTTTAATGAGTTATCTCATAACAATTAATATGTTGGAAAGTTGACTTTAGGTTTGACCATTTGTCAAGACCCGAATCGACAACCCGAACACTCGTTAAAAACCCGTTTTAGTTTCTTTGTCCCAAAGGAACTTGCATTTTAGCATTTTTCCTACCTTATTACTTAACATTGGTTAAGTAAATATTAAGGTTAGATACTTTAACCCGGTTTCGAGCAAACTTACATTTTTAAAGGATTGTTATTATAAATTCTTAAATAGTTACATTTTAAACCTTGAACTTTAATTGTTTACTTTTTGCAACAATTATTTTATTTAAAGATCTTCAAGACAACCATTCTAAATCCAAGATTTTATTGTCATTTAGGCCTTGCTCGTTAAACTTCATCCATCTGGTTATTCATCTTTTACCGATCAAGTTTTATACTTGAACGTGAGTAACTTCATACCCCGTTTTCTATCTTTTGTTTTGGGGTGATTTTTCATACTTATTCAAATCAAATGCTTTATACTTGAGTCTTAAACCACAAACGTTGTTGTATACTTTACTTGAATAATTGCTCGATTTGGTGTTCTATGCTTATATGCCTATGTGTTTATCGCTTTTGGTTGGTGGAATCTATAAATCCTAGTCTACTTGGCATCCCCTTGTAGCAAAGTGTCGTTAACGTAATGCAATTAACGATATTCTATTAAATCCTAGACTACTTGGAAATCCCTTGTAGCTAGGTGGCGCTAACGTAATTCTATTAGCGATTGTCAGTTTATCCAAGTTTATAGCTATTATTTATGGTTTTGTATACTAGTTTTGTGACTTTTCATACTATATATCTATTGTTCATACTTATGAATTGCTCACCAACCTTTGTGTTGACAACTTTATTTTATGAAATGTTACAGGTTTGCATCTAGGTTGATTATGGAGTTCGGTGAAGAAAATGACACAAATACCGTTAGGATATTAGCAAAAATGAACAATATTTGATTTGCTATATTTTACTATATTTTGTTGTATTTGACTTATGAATATTTGGTTATATGACATTTTCGATGTTGTGAAATGAAATGAGTTTGCTAAATACTGTCGCTTTAAATAGTGTCATGCGCTTATGGGCAGTCGTTACACCTCGGCATGTTCCACCGCCTTTGGTGGGGGTGTGACAGTATTTTCTAAAATTTTGCAGGTAACCAAGATTAGAGCTTGAAGGACGAAGGGCTCAAGAATCCGATGACTCGGATTTTTTGTTTAAATATTAAATGTTCTGTTAACTTATAAACAAGTAAACTTAAACGAGACTTTTTGTCTCGTCTTTTGTAATGTAAATATATATAACTTAAATCCACATGTTTTTATAAGACTTCCGTATTAACCCGCTACTCTGATTTATTTACAAATGAGGTACCAACTATTGATCACACTCTTAGGCCTAAGATGGGGGTGTGACATTTTGTAGTGTAGAAGTCATGACATCGAAGTTAAATATGTTACATTTAAAGACAGCCGAAGCTTCAAAACTCTTATCCAAAAAAGGAACACCTATTATTAGCTAACACTAGAACATAACAAAAAATACAATGTGGATCCACCAATTATAGAAAAATGTCAAGAGTTATCAAACCAACTATTTTACACTCGTCTTGCCAGGTTTGTTACTTTCAACCTGTTTGACCCGTTTTCTTTTTAGTCAAATCTTATAGATTCACACGTTTTGCTCTTTAGAGATAAATCACAACCCAATTTATACTGTTTTCTTGAACCGGTATTCCTAGTCGATATGATGCATTTTGGAAGGAGCTTCATCACGTGAAACAACTGATAAAAACAAAGGACATTAAAACTGAAGATATGGGGATTGCTAAACTGTTTGGGCTCGAGTGTTTTGCTTGGTATTTTGCGGGGGAGACTGTAGGGCGAGGATTTACTATTACCGGTTACTATGTTTAACTTCTGATGTCAATGTTAGCTCGACATGATTTAAGAGAATAAGGTAGTCTGCTTAGAAATGTAGTTTTTGTTGCTAAATGAATTGAGTACAAGCCACGCTTGTCAAGACTGCTGACAAATAATTTAAACTTTTTTACTTTACAACTTATAGTATTTGAAATGCGTTTGCATCATATTGTTATTATATTGATATGTGACCCTGTAGTTCCATCTATTGAAGTGATGGACTATGTTAATCAACTAATCGCGACTTAGTGGGTTACGTTTTTATAAAGGATTGATGATAAGGAAGTGATTATTTAACCGTATTTAGCGAAATAGTTGACGATTGGATTCATAGGGGAAATGAAACATTCATGGAGCATATATACAGGCATAGACAAGTGACAACTGCTGATCGCCAGATAAAAGCATCAATGACAACGCCTTGATAATTTATTAACATAGATAGATAACAAAAGTATAAATTAACACCAATATTAAGATGGTGGATACAGAAAAATGTAATAGATGAACCATGGTTTATGGTTGCAATTGGTGTTGGTTGGTTGGTTGTGACGTGACTAGTGCCTATTAATGGTAAAACTTGAAGATGATTAAAAGTTAATGATGTAAAGTTTGTCACCAAATTTTGATTGTCAATTTCTTTTTAACAAAATCCCGTTTTCAACCTAGGGCTCTATCATACGAGTCAACAGCAAGCATCGATTTATTGGCGACTTGACTGCCGCTTAGAGCCCATATTAATCCCCAGTGTTAAGACCCATGGAAATGACTTGTTTATCATTATTATTGTCATTACATAATATATCGGATAAATCATCTATTTAATTTAGAATTAAGGTTGTCTAAAGGAAGGCATACGTAGACACAAGGGTTTTGTTATATCTCAAACAAGCCGCCTTTTGCACAGTGCCGATAAATCGCTACTTATTCACGATTGGAGCAAAATGTTTTTTTTTTTTTTCACGTTTTTCTTCAAATTACAAGTAGCTAAATGTTCCTTTTTATGTTAATAAAAATATTGGCAAATTATTAATTATGCAGTGATGTGAAAGCTAAAATGTAAGAAGTTGCTTAACTTTGTGTTGAGTGTTTTCAATGGAATACTCTTGTTACGCTTGGCTTCTAGCATACGATTAATTTCAAATATCCTTTTTCAAGATGGTTTTTGAATTCCTCAAATATGTTTTTTTTTGTATATTTTTTATTTGTGTTTATGTAAGAATCAGGTATTCTTGCTTAAATCTTGTGAAATTTGACGCTTTTACATCAATTGTGTGAAACCAAACTCTATGTTCGATTTTATTGAGAACTAGCTTTTATACCGCGTGCTACGCGGGTATATTTAGAAATTAGGAGTATTATTTTCAATATTTAATTTGTTAAATATTTTAGTTAATCTACATGAACTATGGTTGTCGTTTTTAAAGTAATAGAATATATAATTTGTTATATAATTTTAGTTAATCTACATGGATTATAGTTGTCGCTTTTAAAGTCATTTTGGTTGTAGTTTTTTTTTGTTTTTTTTACCGAGATGGACTATTTTTATTGTTGTGGTGGAGTTTTAATTTCAAGTATGCGTAAATGTTTGTTGTTTTGTTTTCTATAATTATATTTATTGTTATTAAATTTTGGTTAATGTTAATTTTGTTGTTTGGACGGAAGTTAATGCTAATGTTAATTCTCTATAAGTATACGGAAGTTTATTTGGATTTAATACATACATATTAGTTTGTTCGTCAGGGGTCTCACTAGAAGCAGTCTATCTATTCTTACGGGGTAGAGGTAAGGCTGTTTAAATCTTACCCTCCTCAGACCCTATCATGATTTTGCTATTGATGGAATTTACTGAGTACGATGATAATGATTATATTAGTTTGTTCGTCGCCTATACAGAAGTTTGTTTATATTTAAGACATACGCATTATTTTGGATGTCATTTTTGCAATGATTTTTTTTTTGTATGAAAATAATTGTTAAATTTTGTATTTTTTTTTTTGCATGAAAAGAATTTTTCGTTCATTATTTAGTTGTGTAGTACATGGGTGGGTTGTTGATGTAATGTTAGTATGCAACAAATGTTATTCTATTCGTCATTTGTGTAATGATGATTTTATTTTAAATCAAAATAATTGTTTGTTCGGTTAGTTTTGTATTACATGGGTTGTTGATGTAATGTTACTACATAACAAGAAATTCAAAATAAATTATTACATCAGTAAATTATTATTGTTGTATAATTACTAAAAAAGTCAAATTAAGAAACCAAACCGCCAACTCGTGTATCGGTTTCCCTTCCGGTCACTAAAACCGGTTTCCAACAGGACCCGCTTCTCCTAAAACCAATTTTGAACCGACCAAAATGACGGGCTTTTATATGGAAAGTTGTTTAGATTTAATACATACATGTGTGTTATACAGGAAGTTGTTCACATGTATTACACGGGATTCATAACATGTGTGTAAGTGTGTTATTTCTATTATTGTTAATTTATTTTAGTTGATTTTAATATAATTATTTGTACGAAAGTTTGTTTAGATTTAATAGTTACATATTAGTCCGTTCAGTATATGTGTTTTATGTTCGTAAAGCCGTATAACAAAAGCAACATCCATTTACCGAACCGACTAACTAAACTCCAGTATGAAGAAGACAAAATTGTTTCAAGCACCAACAGAATCGAAAGCGCCCCTTCTTTCAAAGAAAAGAGGACGGATTCTTCACAACCGACTAACTGAAACTCCTAATTTATCATTCTTTGGTTAGCTGAAACTTCATTTATGGTTACAAGATACATAAAGTAGTTAGGTTAGGTATTTCGTTTATGGCTTGATGAACCATTTCGTTTGTCAAGAACCGGTCCCATTCACTTGCTTATCGTAGATGCTGTAAAATGAACGAACATGAACATACTCGCATTACAATTATGTAGCTGAAATAACAAAAAATGGTCTATATCATTATCGCATAACGTAAAATGGTTTTAGTGTCATAAGAGTAAGGCTCTAACCTATTGACAAAGAGGAGTAAGTAGAGACAGATTGATTACTTTTCTAGTGGCACATCTTCCATTCCAATTAACGAACCAATTGGTTTTAAGACCATGATTTAATCAAAATCATGAACATCAAAACTGATTGAAGTCAAATTAAGTTCATCATTGAAGTTCAGAAGTCAATTTGCATGCAAGACTCCTCTTATTCTCAAAGTAGTTGTCTCTGTCCCATATTCCTGCTTCGGGAGTAGAGACATGTAGATGGTTTTGACCTTTGAAATTTAAAGGCCAAATCTAAAATCGTTCCCCCATTATTCAGATGTAGTTCGGTTTGTGTTATATATAAAAAGATTAATATTTTCACAATAATTATATGTGAATGGGTAATTTTACCCTCATGCGATTTAAATGATAAAGATGATGTAAAGGTTAAATGGCCCAAACATATATAGCTGTTGTAAATAATGAAATAACTTAATTGAGTGTTGGATACATATGTAATGATGATGGTGCTTTTAAAACATGTTCGATGAAGTAATTTCATTCTGTGTTATATACATATGTGTAATGTTTGATAAATTAATTTTATTTGAGTGTTAGATCGTAAAAGTATTTGTCAGATTATGTATAACACTATTTTTTACTTACATATAGATCCGTTCCGTTTATATTTGTTTTATATGCATAATATCTTTTTCTGAACAAGCACATATGTATGTAATATGCATTATAAACAAACGCGTGGGTGCTTAAAATTAATATCATGGTTGGTCTTTTATAACAAAAGGACATTTATATGCAACTACATGACATCATTTGCCATCATTTGTCCCAAATTTTAACCAATTTTGTTGAGACAATGTTGGGACAAGGACCCCATACGTACTACTCTTGTTCTCTTTTCACTACAAACATATAACTCTTTTTTTTAATATACAATGAATATGATATTGTAATATTGTATTATTAATTACACAAAACATAACTCTTTTCCTAAGTTATTAAAGCAAATCTAATATTTAATTTATATACACATAGTGTGAAAAATAATTCATTAAAAATAACGGCGTGGCTATGTTTCACATCAAGATGTGCGTAGACCAAAAACTTTGAATATTTTAATCAAACATTCTCTCATGCTCTTGCTCGTGCAAATCTTTTTATTTAAATAAATCAACTTTTTAATTGAAGTCAAAGGTTTTATATATGTTTACTTGTTTAATTTTGGGAATTTTAATTTTTTTGAGTTCGATATCAATAATTTTTCTGGAACATCGTTTTGAACTATGTTTTACATCAATCGACTCGTATTCTCTTTCCGATCAAAACCCTAAAACGTTAGTTTAAATTCAAAAAAAAATATAACACCGTTAAGTCATTTTTAACGAGAGACCACCGAGTATAAACTTTTTTTAAAATTTGTGACCATCAGTGGCAATAAACTCAGTTGAGACATTTAGTTGGGATTGTTAAATATTGGAAGTTTTAAAGTGTGTGAATGAAATCTTAATAAAGAAATGGTGAAAGTCGTCCCACATCGGATTGAGAACAAAATAAAGAGTGGTATATAAGGTATCGCATTTACCACTCATTTGAATCTTTATGACATGTTTTACCACAACTCTTATGCGCGCACAGGAGGGGGTGCAAATTTGGGTTAGGGGGTGCAACTTTGGGTTTCTGGACTAGAAATGCAGCTCCAAAAACCTGAGCTATTGAGTGCTCCAGTTTGAGACACACCAGAATACATACAACGTCTTCGAACCGGAGTACCCTGGAAACATATCGGGAATTGTGTCAAACACAAGCCCGGTTCATTGTTTCGTGTTTATTTCTATTTGTCTTTCTATTATACAAGATTACTAACATTAAAATCCAATATCCCTATATATTTAATATTAAAATTTAAACTAGAATGTACATTAAGCTTGTTATAAGAATAAAATGTTAAACGCTCGGTTTTCAGGAATATGTTTTTTCTTGAATAAGTATTTGTAAAATTCATGTCTCGTTTTATAATTTGGGTCACGTAATTATTATTACCTCCCTTTAATTTAATTGTTAGTTTATACTATAATTAATTATTTAATTAGGGTAGCAATGACCGGTTCCATTCGTTTATATTATTTCATGTGAGCTTTCTATGGGCTTTTATGCTTGGCTCTAAATCAATGACTCCAGATGACCGTTATAGCAATAAGTTTGTATTAGTTGTGAACGTCTCGAAACTTAGATCTAAGATCCAAACACGATTAACACGGATTTAGTTCATAGAGTACTCTTACTGGTTATAGGTTATACGTATAGATATATTATGTATTATTAGTATTAGTTGTAATATGTTAAATATATGAAGGATTGATCAAGAGAACAATTCGGCAAAGGTTCAATACGTTAACTCAATACTTAAATTAAACAGAGGAGGAACACCTCTATATATAGAAGATGAGTCTAATTCGTTACACATTCTGTAACGAACTAGACTTCCACTTTGTTATATTACAAAGTGAATAATAAACATAACGAAGCAGACCTCCAATTCGTTAAACATCCTTAAAGAATTGGGAGGAACCTTAACTTAACTTTCTAGTTCCTTAAACATACTTAACGAACTAGACTCTCTTAGCGAACTACCTTAATATAATAATAATTCTTTCATTAATAAATAAAAAACATATATACAAAGACTCGAGACGCAAAACCGCGCACTAACAGACACCCCTTCGTCTTGAGCTCTTTGTCTTTAAGTTATTTGAAGCGCTTGGACTGCCAGTCTCTGCAGCTGTGAATCCCATGCTCATGACACACACGGACAACACATTGAAATTGCATTGCCCGGTCATAGTCTTCACGACGCTTGATTAATATTTTATTCTTAAAAAGCACATCATTGTCGGTCTCTGTCAAATTCACGAGCCACATCGGATCAATAATTTTAATCAGCTCGGTCTTTAAACCCTTACCCAGAACAATAACGACCTCTGTAGGTCCCCCCTGGGGCGTCGCCGATCGATACGAGATCCGCACGAGGTCTAGGAGTGCGGAATCCTCCTAGACTCGTTAATGGTGTACAAGATGAAGAACACAAACACGTACACGAACAAATACAAGAACGGGATAATCAAATCTGCAGATTCTTATATAATAATCAAAACACGTTACATACCGTAACCAAACAGAAAACACGACTGACCCGAGGTGAGCTCTACCTCGGGTCGTCTCACACGACTCTCCTTGTCTCTTACTCTCTCTAAACAAACAAACTGCTCAAAACACACACTAATTTCTAGATTAACTAAAACTAAACAAGACACACGTATATATATATAAAACATTCTCGGGCCTAGGCTTCAGTAGGCGAAGTTGTGCTAACTTCGCCTATGGCGAAGTTGTTCTAACTTCGCCTAAGGCGAAGTTGTGCTAACTTCGCCTGTGGCGTTCCGCTGGTCAGAATTGCATAGCGACGGTCACAAAATGCACCAACAGTCTCCCCTTTGACCGTTGCTCTCAATTCTAACAAACACAAAAGATCATCTGTTACACGACATGCACCAACAGTCCCCCTCTTAACTGATGATCTTCTTTGTAGTCAACCAGCCGTGTCTGAATCTGTCATGTAGCTTCACAAATCTACCAATCACCCAGCGTCTTCCATATCAGATATTCCCTTCAGTGTAAGCTTCTCCGACTATAACGATTGAGTTCTTTGAAATGCATGCATCCTCGTGCCAATAGATCATCTCAACCAATCACGTGAGTCCATCTGACTTCACCAACACGTGAAGTTGGGCTCCCTCCACAACTTCACCAACTCGTCGGCATACGATAAGGTTTAATCTTCAACTACTCAACATCAATTGATCAATTTCATCACAAAACCACCTTGACAGAATCTAACACATGACCATTAATTAATCCGAAGCATCATCAATCACTAGGGATAACGATCAAGAACATAAACACTTTAGTTCCCGATTAAATCCAACTTGTTCCAGAATTTTCACTCTAATAAATAAGCATCACGTTTCAGGATCCAATTCTCGAACGCCTTGAAAATAACATAAATAATATGCTCTGACCGCAATCCAGTAATGACAAAAACCTTCAGTTCAATTTGACTTTCTTCAGTTGGTCAACCTCGAACAACAACAATTTCATTGCCCACAAACACCCAAATATGTGTCAATATCCAGTTTCAATCAATATCCCATTCACAAACTCAACTCTATATCCAGAGTTGACACGTATTTGTTCACACGTAAGACCCAGAGATAACAAGTTTCACTCGTTGACGGAACAACGTCTCCGGTCTCACAATAATCGTGTACACCTAGCCATACAGACGAAAACTCCAAAACACTCTTTTTTTTTTTTTTTTTCTCGTTAACTTCGCCTAAAGTCAACTTCGCCTATTCATAACTTCGCCTGGCTATAACTTCGCTTGTCCATAACTTCGCCAGACCTTATATCTTCGCTGAAACCCTACGAACAGTGACGGTAACTTCGCCTGATGAACAATAACTTCGCCTGCGGCGCTGTTCGGCCAGAAACGCACAGAAACGTGCCAGAAACACCAAAACGCAGATCTCGAACCATAGCATAAGAGCCTAAGGCTCTGATACCACATGTAGGTCCACCCTGGGGCGTCGCCGATCGATGCGAGATCCGCACGAGGTCTAGGAGTGCGGAATCCTCCTAGACTCGTTAATGATGTACAAGATGAAGAACACAAACACGTACACGAACAAATACAAGAACGGGATAATCAAATCTGCAGATTCTTATATAATAATCAAAACACGTTACATACCGTAACCAAACAGAAAACACGACTGACCCGAGGTTAGCTCTACCTCGGGTCGTCTCACACGACTCTCCTTGTCTCTTACTCTCTCTAAACAAACAAACTGCTCAAAACACACACTAATTTCTAGATTAACTAAAACTAAACAAGACACACGTATATATATATATAAAACATTCTCGGGCCTAGGCTTCAGTAGGCGAAGTTGTGCTAACTTCGCCTATGGCGAAGTTGTTCTAACTTCGCCTAAGGCGAAGTTGTGCTAACTTCGCCTGTGGCGTTCCGCTGGTCAGAATTGCATAGCGACGGTCACAAAATGCACCAACAACCTCGCCAGTTCGATTGTCATAATACCAGCGGTTAAATAATAAATACATATGCTGATTTAGCGTCTTGACTGGTACACGCTTCATTGTTTTTGGAGGCTTTACCTTAAGCACCAGCTTCCTCCAACCTGTTCTTGGATCGATCTCATCAATGCGATTATGAATCAGAATCTGCAGCTTGAATAATTTAAACCTATGATTGACCTTGAACAGCAGATGTTGATGAAACCAATCTGCATGTCGATTTCCCTCACGGTTCATAAAAGGTCGACACGCGAGGGTCTGAACATCCCAACGCGGTAATGAAAGAACGTCAGTAATCTTTTCATAATACTGGATGCCGTTCTCCCATTTAATAATACAGACCTTTAAATCTGAATCATAAAACCATGAAATAATGTCACATCGCTCTTTAGATACGGCCTTAAAAGATGTCATCTGATTTGCTTGGGCACGAGCGACAGCTTCAACTTTCAGCTATTTATCCACATACCTATATGCATCAATAATCTTATGCTCGCTTTTGCTCCGGTACTTAAACCATTCAGCAATGTCTTCCATGGTCGGATTGGGCTTTGAATCGAATCTTGTATCAACGATGCTTTTACCCTTTGAGACCTTTTCCAAATAATCTTCGGCTGCTTTAATAGTTTCTTCATTAAATATAGGAGCACCCTGATCAACATTTGAGTGTTGAAATAAGTCCGGGTATTCCTCAGCCTTCAAGTCCTCGATCTCAATCTCCTCATCCTCATAAATAAAGGACGTGTTCATCTCAATAGTTGGATCATTTAAGACCTCTTTATCATTCTCGACCTCTACATCATTCTCAGCCTCTAACACGGTTAACTCATCGTCATTTAGACCCAGCAATATAGAAATCTGCTTTCGTGTTAAGGATCTCTCAACAAACTGTCATGCTTCTATCTCATCAGCATTAAAGATGCTTCTGACCATCCCCGACCCATCAATAAATATAACAGTATTGTCTTTTATCGACTCGATGGGTTTAACATTTGTTGAATCATAAACAACCAACTGTTTTTCCAGAATCATCAGCAGCAGTAATTGTACCTGCACCAGAAGATGAGTCGTGAGATTGATTCGTCTCACCCCTAGCACCTGACTCATTAGGATCTTTATCATCGTTTCTGAGTTTTTTGAGCGCATCGTCTTAGCATGTAAGCTGCAAAATTATGTCCTCCTGTTCTTTTAACTTCACCCCCTGAGACGTAACAATCTCACGAAGGGCTTTGGTCTCTTTTTGGTAAAAGGAGACATAACTCAGCAACTTCTTTTGATTCTCCATCAAACGCCATTGATTAAGACGATCAGCAGACATTTGATTGTCATAAAGATGAAGTAAGCTCAAAAGCATATTCGTCTGTTGATCCCGAGTCATTGCATGAAATGAGGGAGGGATTGGCTGAACAGGACCTTGAGGACGGTTAAGCCTCGTAGGTGGTGGAGGCATCATTTTCTTTGTTGTAGAAACCACCGATGTAGCAGTCGTACGCCTTGGCAAAGTTGATAGAATTGACTGTGGAATCATGCCAAGACTCGGGTCAGATGTAAGAGTAGTCGTCAACGTGAATTCTGGGATGCTAGTAGTAAGCGGCACCGCTGGGCGTTGAATAATAGACGACCTTGGAGGCTGAACTCCAAACGAGAAACCAGCTCCAGCAATCACTCGACTTTTTGAGGACCCTTCACCAGCAATTTCTTTCCCTTTCCTCTTTCGTTCAACAGCTTCAACCACAGTTGCCTCAGCCTCAACACGTTGCTGTTGAGCTGTATCACCACCATCATTATTATCACCCTCATCACCATCGTTCCCACCTGGTCCTTCCTCACGCTCAGAATACGAGTCATCGTGGTTCCAGCGATCATTGGGAGGACATTCATAATCAGGATTGGATACATGTCCAATCAAACGTTTGAATCATGGAGGAGGAGTTTGATGATACAACTTCAACCTCCGCATAGTGTCTGTTGTCATGTGTTCCAGCTTTAATTTATCCTCGAGTAGTGTTGGATCGAGCACCAAATCACGGATTGCATCTTAAACAAACAGCTGGATAAACCGAGGATACATTAAGTATTTAGTTCGTCGTTTCACGAACATACAATTCTTTTTGAGATGATCGAAGATCATTTCCGAGAAATTGAAAGGTTTATTCAGAACTAATGCAACGAAAGTCGATTGAAGCATGATACGACATTGGTCAAAACCTCCTTTCCGTCCACCAAGGCAGTTTATAAGAACGTGTAGTAAATACTTGTTGTGTGACACAAGTTCGCCTTGTTATACATGGAACTATTCAGGTCTCCAGAATAAAATAAACGACCAAATAGCCCGCTGATCAGTGCTTTATGAAACTCGCTCGGGTCATCAATAGTATCATTGAATCTCAATACCCGTTGAACAGTCTCAGTTGATATCACAACTGGTCTGGCATTTACCTCAGCAATAATGTAGTTTTCAGTCTCCACGTATCTAGCAGTTTTCCAAGATTGACGAAGGATGCTGAAACGAACGTCTGGATTTGCTGTGATGGCATAACAAATACGTGACCGATGGATGAACGCCAACATCTCTCCAAAGATATCCTCGTCAGCAAAATTTGTACCAACGAAGGCACAAATATTGTGTCATTTGTCACACAGAAGTAGTGGAATATCTTGTTCCTGTTGTTGTTGTTGTGGCTCAGCAGCGGGGGGATCCTGAATCATATTATCAGCCATAACTTATGATTCGAAAATGATGAGCAAAATACATAATAATGAAGGTCTAAAATTCTGAAAAATTTTGCCAGAGGTTCGTTACGTTAGGAAGAAGAAAGAGGAATAGTGAAGACGAAAAGGCTTCACATATCCCTATATACCTTGACACGGTACAATCTCCAAGGCGATTAGTCATCAGATTCGTTTGAATTTTGAAATAACGAATCATGTGATTCGTTATCTTAAATGCACACGTGGCATAACGAATTAAAATTAATTCGTTAAAGTTTAAGACGAAACGATAATGGATTAGCTGTAATTCATGTTTAATTCGTTTAGTTATGTTTAACGAATTTGATGCCATTCGTTACAGAGTGGCGGAAGCGAAATAAGTTAATGAATTGGAATACAATTCGTTATGAATGACTTTAATTCGTTATACATGACTAATGAATTACCTTTATGTAATTTTAAATTAAATAATTAAATAAACTAATTTAAAGAATCAATAAATTAATTAAATAAAAAATTAATTGTTTATTGATACCAATTGTTTAAATAAATATCAATGAAATCCCGTATCTCGATTATCACATACCTTAACATGTTTTACGTTCCAATAACACTTAACTTAAAGAGAATTAAATAATATGTAAACGACAAAGCAAAATCTTTTTGGTATAATGAATTTTTGAAGTAATGAATTTACAAGAAAAATATCCGAAAATAAAAACATAGAAAAGAAAATGTTTTTGTGTTTTTGTATGGTTTTTCAAAAGCAGTAGATATTTTTGGACTTTTGGTGAGTTTAAGTAGAGAATCATATTGACTAAATTGCCTTTTTATCACAGTTTTATATTTCAGCGATATTATGACTGGCGTTAAGTCGGTCATTGATATTGTTGTCCACTTAAATCTTATAACAAACTTTCAAGTGTTTTTGTGATATGATTAATGGTTCAATTATATCACAGAATATCAGAAACTATTAGCCTCTAATCTTGGTTCAAGCTTAGTTTGATTTTTACCATATCACCTCAACTTGACTTAAACCATTAAAATGTCGATCAAAATTAGAATTTATAGAACCTTTTGAGCAATGCATCAAGTTTGCTTTACTGTGAGTGAGTATGCACGAGTCCATCTGTCGGCTTACATACACTGTATCCCCTGGGGTCCGTTTCTTATTGGTATTGGTATTGGAACAAATGTATGACTAACAACGGATTTTGACCAAGTCAGTAGTTTAAATTTGTACGAAGTACATCAGTGATCAAGTTTAATGACTTTGGGTTTGCTCTAACGCTGATAAAATATTCATGCAAATGAATACCCAGATGATTAAGCCGCATAAAGACTCACAGTGTCCAGAATCTTAACGCTTGTTATTTGCTTTATTTTATTTTTGGTGATCAGACAAATATAAGACTTGAGTATGACAGGCTATTACATTTATGCCATCCTTACCGAGATTTTTGGTAGAAACTAACAGCTCTTTCAATTTGGCGTTTCTTTATGTTTATATCACATACTTTACTCTATCAGGTTGTTTAAGACCTATCAATGCACCAATAAAGTTAAGCACATAACCTTTTAAGCTTATTTCTTTATGGATATGGGGTCAATTGGCCAATGTACTATCATTTTCTCTTTTTGCTTCAAAACTCAATTTTTAAGGAGCACAAAAAATAAAAGTAAATAAATAAATTCAATCGCCCCAGTCACTTTCAGTCTATAGATTAATGGCTATCCTATCAATCTACAAGTAGATAACAGGACCAAAACATGCAAGCATGTTCGACAAACTTAAATAACCGACATAGTTTTCAGCAAAAGAGTAAAGTAAAACGCATAACAATCGCCCAAAACTTTCCATTATCAGGTGAATGGCTATATCGAATGTTTACAGGTAAATATCAGGCTCAAACATATACAAGTATATGTCCTTCAAATGTAGGTAATTGACCTAATTTTCAGCGAATGTATGCAAAAATCTTTTTGGATTTTCTCTTTACATACATAAAACACAATCTTTTTGTCTTTTTCGGATTTTTCTATACAAACATAAAAACAATATTTTTGGTTTTTCAAAATTTTCAATGTTTTTGAATTTTCAAAAATTTTTAAACAAGAAAAACATATTTTGCCTTTTTCAAAATTTTCAATGTTTTTGGATTTTCAAAATTTTTAAACAAGAAAAACATATATTTGTCTTTTTCAAAATTTTCAATGTTTTTGGATTTTATATATACAAACGAAAAACACAATATTTTTTTTATTTTCTATTTCTATTTCACCCTTAAAATCCAAAACCAAAATAAAAAGAAAAGAAAAATAAAACAAAATAAAAACGAAAATAAAGATAATTATCCTTGTTTCTGGATATCACCAAGGGTTTTTAATCCATTTAAACCAAGCAGAAAATTAAAACGTGTTTTGTCAAATGCTTTGGTAAATAGATCGGCTTTCTGAAAATCGGTATGTACTTTCTCAAGGTCAATTAATTTCTTTTCAAAACAATCCCATATGAAATGATATCGAATTTCGATATGTTTCATTTTAGAGTGTTGTACAGGATTTTTGGCAATGCTAATGGCAGCAGATTTATCAATTAAAATGGGAATAGTAAGAAACTTCAAACCGTAGTCGCGCAGATGTTGTTGAATCCACAAAACCTGGGAACAACAACTCGAGGCTGCAACATAATCTGCTTCGGCGGTTGAAGTGGAGACCGTTGTCTGCCTCTTACACTGCCAGGAAACAAGCCTGCTTCCTAAGAATTGACACCCTGCTGTAGTCGATTTGAAACTAATCTTGCACCCTCCATAGTCTGAGTCAGAAAATTCGGTAAGTTCAAAGTTATCGTCCTTGGGGTAACATAACCCGATATCAGGATTTCCCCTCAGATATTGAAGAATACGCTTGACCGCTGCCAGGTGATTCACTCGGGGTCTTGCTTGGTACCTAGCACATAAACAAAATGCAAACATTATTTCAGGTCGAGAAGCAGTAAGATACATTAAAGATCCAATCGTAGCTCGATAGAGGGTAGGATCGACGGTATCCTCCAATTCATCCGGTGATAAATTGTGATCCACGGGGAGAGGAGTTGAAGGGCTTTTTCCGGCAGTAATCTTGAATCGGCTCAAGACGTCGTTCACGTGCTTAGTCTGGTGAATGAAGATTCCTTTCGCAGACTGGTGAACCTGCAACCCTAAAAAGAAGTTCATCTCTCCCATCGAACTCATTTCGAATTTTGTTTGCATTGACTTCTCGAATTCCTTGCATAACGCGTCATTTGTTGACCCAAAGATAATATCGTCGACATAAATCTGAACGAGGAGAAGATCATCACCAATGTTTTTACAGAATAAAGTGCAGTCAACAGTCCCTCGTTTGAAGCCGTTATCAGTCAGATGGTCGGCAGGCGTGCCATACCAAGCTCTCGGGGCTTGATGTAGACCATTGATGTGCTAAAAGTAGTTATATATTTATTAAATAAATATAAGCTAATCTAGACATTAAATAATAATTCTAGACTCTTAACTTAACTAAAACTACTAACCGGCAAGTGTACCAGTTGACTCTAGTACAGCTAAGTAAGTTCGAATATCGAACCCACGAGACTCTATAAATTACGAAACTAGCAAATTAGACTCGACTTACGACACGACTATTTATTATTAATGTTTTAAGGGGGTTTTTAAACTAATATTAAACTAATAAAGTAAATAAACAAGTAAACTAGAAACAAGCAATCAAACACAAGATCGAAACCAATAAAGGAAGGAATCTACCTAGGTAAGAATCACATGCATCAACAATCATCAAGCAATGGACAACTAACATGATATGGAAACTGATTTCTAAACATATTCATCTAACAATCCCTAAAGGACCCTTGACCGAATCAAACGAAATCCCAGAGAATAATTATTAGATTATTAAGTAATCAGTTGGATTGACTTTCTCACAGGCATCAATTAGAGTTAATTAATAGTATTAAGCAATCTCATGAAAAACTAAACCCTAGATAACTTGATAAACTAAACACGACATCATGAACAAGGATCAACATAATAACCAAGCAAGAATACTGTAACCAATCTAACCTATAACGCAATTGACCAAGACACATGAACAACTCCTCACTTCACAGCTATTGGAATTTAGCAGAACATTCAAAATCCTAATCAACGATTAACAAGCTTCTATGATCTAATAGGCCTATTCAATCACAATAATCAAAACACCAAGTAATGATTAAACATAAATTATAAATCTAAAGAACAAAATTAAGAGATTAAATATCTATGTGAAGCAATAGTTAACAATCAATCAAGATAACAAACACTCATATGCATCATGAAAACAAAATCAAGTCTTTTATTATTAATATAACGAAACCATAATCAAAACAATAGTCCAAAGCAAGAATCAAGCGTCAAGCATGTTCATCAACCTAGGTAAACATGAAGTCTAGCCTAGAATCATTATTAAAAACAATCCCAAACAAGTATTAAAAACAAAGAAGAAAAACATGATAGAAACAATGAACAAGGAATGAAAGTTAGAGTGATAAAACCCTTGGTGATTGATCCTTGAACACCACCTTGAAAGAACTCTTGATCCTCTTTGATTCCTAGCCTCAAATCCCTTCAATCTTTGCTTTCTCTCTTTAAAAATCGGCTGGAACAACTTCCAATCACAGCTAGGTTTATAGGTTTATAACATATGTTTATATAGTGCATAACGGGCTTGGATTTGCGAAAAATAGCTGATCAGAGGCCCCAGGCGCCGCGCGACCGGCCTTGGCCTCCCTGGTCGCGCGGCGCAGCGCGTACCAGGAGGAAGCCAACGAATTTTTTTTGTTATTTAATCATGCTAGAACTTGATAAATCTTTTTCTTGAACTCCAAGCAACGATAGGAACCTTCTATAACTTCTTTCCTTGACTCGCAAGCCACCATCTACATGAAAACAAATCAAAACACTAAGTGAACTAATCATGTAACCAATGATGAGCTAAAACGAACTTAAACTTCACATGAAATGATAGAAGGAATTAGAGTTTAACATGCAAGACACCAAAAGACTTAAAACACGATAAACATATAATACTTGACTGAAAACCTAAATTAGTAAAATATGAACGAAACAAGAACTAAATCGAACTCAACACATTAAATATACACAACTTTACAAGGGATTCGAGATGTATTAATAGATGTATATCAAATATCCCCACACTTACTCTTTTTTCGTCCTTGAAAAAGTCTGATGCAGTTGGATCAGAATCGGAAAATTCAGTCTTAAAAACATATAGGTTAATTTAAAGCTTAGATAAACGCAAAAACCGCGATCACCGATATTGTTGTCCACTTAAACCCATGCCTTAATCTTTACCGGGACAAATAAGATCCGACAATTATATTACTTAGTGGGTTACACAATGAAGGCCCGCTTATTTTCAGCTTTTACTGGACCAGACCACCCCAACTTGACTTAAACCTCAAAATTAGCAGATTTAAAACTTTTGTTGCTCTATTTTTTTATATGAATAGTTAAGACGATCAAGGGTATTGTTTATCCACCTAAGTTTAAGCATCAAAGTCTACCAAGCAGCCATTAGATACGATTAGGGTATAATTAATTAATAGCTAGTGTTCGCCACAACATGACACACCCCCGTTATCAAGCAATACACCGAACCTCACCATAGGTGAGTATGCAAACATTTATCTGTAGGGATTACATATAGCGTGTCCCTTGTGGTCCGTTTCTTAATGGTAATGAGACGCGAGCAAGGGGAACCCACATGGCTAACAGCATGGATGATCAAGTGTGTAGTGTATTTGTACTTTTGTACTTTTTGTGATCATGTTTAAAGACTTATGTGGCAGAAATCTACGGGTTTGATCTTTTTAGCTTTATTTTAAATATTCACAACCCCTTTTGGAATTGTGAATACCCAGATGATAGACTGCATATAGACCCATATTCTCCGGACCTGGGGCATCCCATCAATACAATATTTAAGGTTATAAAACCATACGCCAATGATGTGTAAAACACTAAACTAGCAGTTTAAGTTTTATATCATAGGCTACACGACATACTCTAACGTTAAACCTACCCAAGCATCATATGATAACATATTCAAATTTCTTAAACTTTATAATATTTCCACTTTTCATACCAAGAATTGAGGCTTTAGTATGGCCCAACCTTTCATTACTTATCTTCCACGGACAAAACGCTTTACTCACAAGAGATTTCCCTTTTAATCATTTTATCAAATTGCCCTTTCATTTTCAAGGATGAGCCTACCGACACATCCCAAGTTAAGTGTCCTTTATTTTATTTATCTCATATTATTAGTAGTTTGAAAAATCAATTTCCGATAACTATCATCATCTCCCACTTTAACGCAAAAAAACTAGATTAAAGGGACATTTTTAAAACATTTTTTGAAATTTTTTTTTTCAATTTTTTATATTTTTTTTTATTTTTATTTTTTTTAAACATAAACTCAATTAAAACTACGACTCAAATATCCTATCCCCACACTTAAATTTTGCATTGTCTTCAATGCAAGGATAATGACGACTTAAAACAAAAATAAAATTAAAAATAAAGTCGGACTACAAAAAACTAAAAATAAAAAAAAATAAAATAAAAAGTTAACAAGCTAGATAATGGAAAAGACTTAGCTGGTAATTTGCGAATGAAAAATGATGCTAGAGTCTTTTTTCCATGAATGCCCTTCAACTACGAATGTGCTCAGCAAAACAATAACTACTCTCTCACACGAACGTAAGCGACAAAACAGAACAAACATATCTAAAAATATATCTTATCAAACTGATAGATATTATGCATTTAAAGTGTTTCACCAACCCATGAATATATAAAACATGAATAATCAGGAGAAAATAAATAAATATAAAGTATACGGCTCCAATGTTACTTCATCCCCACACTTATCTTTTTCATTAAATTCTTTCTTGGGGATCGTCTCTCTAGCTCACACAATCTTCAAACTAGCAAAACTTAAAAACTCAAAAACAAAGACGAACTACAAAAATTGTTAGTGACTCGATAAACTTAAACAAGACTCGAACTACTAGAGCTTAAAATATGACTCGAAATACCAAACTAAACACAAAGAATCACACCTGAATGATATCACAAGGAATTAACAAGACATAACAAATAAAAAAAATCTGGGCTGTGCATAGAAGGCCGCCCCGCGCGACCTATATGATGAAGATGGTCGCGGAGCGCGGCGCCCTCCTGGCCATCATCTCCGCGTTGCGCAGATGGGGGATGGGTACCCCGTCGCGCGACGCGACGGCCGACGTTGGCAGAAAGTTCTTTCGTTTTTCACCCTCTTTTTCCTTGGAAAAATTTCTAGAAAATTACAAAGTCTTTGTTATGCCTATCTTATGTCATTTTTACGTGTAAAACTTACCTGGCACCTCTTGAATTCTCGTAAAATCCTCTCTTAATGATGGTGACGATTCCTTGAAACGACTCGACGATGCAACACAAAACTAAGAAAAACTAACGTTAGTGACTTAGAGAAAATTAAAAGAAAATAGAAAAATACAAACTCTACACTTGAGTTTTCACTCAAGAACCCATGTTATCCGAATCACTTGGCGGACCGAGTGGGGCTTCCTCCACCTTGGTAAAACTCCAATGCTCTCAAAGATATCGAATCATGATCCAACCATTCATCAATCTTGATCTTCGTCTTTCTAACTCCACGTACCTTCTCAAACTACGCTTTCCACCACCTCTTTCTCCAACATACTTTACCTTTTCTCTAGAACTCGAAACCTCTCGATCCCTCTCCCCACTAATACTCACCGAACAAGAATTGTCAAGATGTGGATCCATGCCCGAGATAAATGATTCTATCTAGTAAACTGGATGACATGGATCGATAAGACCGTCTTGACCACTCGGATGTCTCAATGATTTAGCCGTATAAGTAGCACTGTCATCGCCATCTCTAAGAGTGATCTTTCCTTCAAACACATCAATAATTTCCCTAGCAGTACGTAAAAACGGACGACCCAAAATGATTGGAACTCTCTCGTCGGCCTCCATATCCAAAACAACAAAATCTGCGGGAAAAACCAAATTATCAACCTTAACGAGCAAATTCTCCACGACACCCCTCGGATACTTAACGGAACCATCGGCTAAAGACAACGTCATACGAGTAGGGGTGAGCTCTCCTAGGCACAACTTTTCATATAAAGAATATGGCATGAGGTTTATGCTAGCTCCAAGATCGGCCAATGCTTGACATGTCATGTCACTTCCGTAAAGACATGGAATGGTAAAAACACCAGGGTCGGGTAATTTCTCCTGTACTTTATTAAGAACCACCACAGAGCACTCTCTATTCAGCGGTACAGTCAACAGCTCCTCCGACTTATCCTTCCTTTTGAGAAGATCTTTCAAAAACTTGGCATATTTAGGCATATGCTGGAGGACTTCGATGAACGGGAGGTTGATATTGAATTGGCTAAATATATTGAGAAAATGCATGTAATCTTTCGTATACTTTTGATGCTTTAGACGAGTGGGATACGGGACATAGGCAAGGTCAATGATGTGTGGTGGTGGCCGGACTTCTACCGGCTTCTTTTCGATGCTCTTCTCTACTTGCGGTTCAATAAATGATGATTTACCTTGTAATTTACCCGGAGCTTCTACCTCTTTCTCCTCATCCACCAACTCATCTTCTCCATCTTTCTAAACTTCTCTACTAACTCTCTCCGGACCAAAAACCCTACCACTACGAGTGGAGATGGCTTTCAATTGAGCAGCCGGATTAGTTTGAGGAATACCCGAAAACTGACCTGGAGGCCTTTCCTCTAAACGACGAGCAATATCACCAACAATCCTTTGAATATCAAGAATAGCAGATTGTTGATTCTTAAAAAGTAGGTCATGCTCGAAGAACTTTTTCTATGTAGCTTGGTCTCTCTCCAGGATTTGCTTCATCATCTCTTCCAAACGTCCAATCCCACCATTCGAATCCTGCACATTATTTTGAACATTAGTACCATTGGTATTATTATCATTAACATACTGACCTTGTCCTGGAGTATAAGAATTTGGAAATCCGGGTGGTGCGTCCTGACGGACGCCAATTAGCATTATTCAGATTCGGGTTCTTGTATGTGTTCCAACTCTGATTATTGTTGTTATAATTGTCGGGAAACATATTCTGACCAGCAACAAAATCGACATGTTGATTCATCATCGGGCACTCCAACGTACCATGTCCTCCTCTACAAAACTCACACCTGTCCACCTTGGCCTTCAACTCCTTAACCTCTCTAGTTAGTGATTCCAAAGCAGCAGCCACACTAGTATCTAGATTAACCTAGTGTACATCTCGAGCAGATGAGGTTGTACTGCTAACGGTAGTGGAATTTCCGCGTTGTGGCCTTTTGGATAGGTCCGATTGAGCGAAGCTCTCAAACATCTTGTTACATTCGGTGACATTTTTCCTTGCCATTAAGTTAACTCCAGCCGTAGTGTCAAAACGAACTTTGGTTTCTTATGTCAGCCCGTTATAAAATTTCTCCACTAGAGCCCATGGGGTAAGACCATTTTGTGAAAAACGGGCAAGCAGGTTCTTAAAACGCTCCAAAGCATGGCAATATTGTTCATATGGCTCCATGTGAAACGAGTGAATCTGATCACGAAGAATAGCCGCTTTAGCCGGTGGGAAATATCTCTTAATAAATGCCGAACGTAGTGCTTCCCACGTAGTGAACGTGCCGGGCGGCTGGGTGTCGAGCCAGATAGCTGCTTTACCTGCAAGTGAAAACGGAAAAAGGTGTAAGAAAAAAGCATCCTCAGTAGCACCTTGTAAATTAAAAGTTTTCAAAACGCCGTAGAGTCAGTTGACGTGAGCCGGTGCATCCTCGTCATCACGCCCATGAAACTGATTAGTTTGAACGATGTTGTTCATGACGTATGACGGAATCTGCCACGAGTTGGGATTGTTGATTTCGGGGGTGACGCTGCATGATTGGTTTTCGGTTAAGCCATCGAAGGCTTGAGCAGCAACTGTCCTATTGTCGGCCATTTGATCTTTGACGTCTAGGACTTTCTGGTGGTGAACTTATCACACCTTGACAAAAGGCGGCGGAACATGCCGGGGTGCAACGTGATTGGACAAATACAGAAGACACTATTTAAAGTGACAATATTTAAACAACTCATTTATTTCATAAATCAATAAAAAACACATCTCGTTTATACAAACAAATTGAATACAAGTAACAATTATATTGTTCATTTTACTAATATCCTAATAGTCTTGGTAACGTTTTTCGTCAAGTCCTCGAGCCAAAAAAGTCAAACCTGTAACATTTCATAAAATAAAGTTTGTCAACACAAAAGTTGGCGAGTAATTCATAAGTTTGAGCATATAAGTATATAGTAATAAAAAGCCACAAAACGTGTATGCGAAACAATAAATAAAAGCAATAACTTGGATAAAATGGGGTCGCTAATAAGAATACATTAGCAGCACCGTCTATAAGAGAATACAAATAGATTCGGATTTCATGAAGTCGTTAATAAGAATACATTAACGACATCGTGCTATAAGAGAATACCAGATAGTTCACGGATTTATGAATCAACCTTCCAAAAGCGGTAAACATATAAGCATATAAGCATGTAAGTATAGAACACGAAATCGAGCATTTATTTAAGTAAAGTATACAACAACGTTTGTGGTTTTAGATTCAAGTATAAAGCATTTAGTTGAATAAGTATGAAATGTCACCCCCAAAACAAAATATGGAAAACGGGTTATGAAAGTACTCACGTTCAAGTAATAAACTTGAAAGGTTGGTAATTTTGAGATTTGCCGGAACGATGAGTTTAACGCATGAAGCCTAAATAAAAGAAAGTATTGGATTTAGAAAATGTTGTCTAGATCTTCAAATAAAACAATTTTTGCAAAAAGTAAACAATTAAAGTTCAAGGTTGAAAATGTAACTATTTAAGAATTTATAATAATAACCCATTTAAAATGTAAGTTTGCCCGAAACCGGGTTTAAGTATCTAACCTTAATATTTACTTAACCTATGTTAAGTAATAAGGTGGGAAAAATGAAAAGATGCAAATTCCTTTGGGATAAAGATACAAAAAACGGGTCTTTAACGAGTGTTTCGGGTTGTTGGTTCGGGTCTTGATAATTGGTTAAACTCAAAGTCAACTTTCCAAAATAATGAATGTTATAAGATAACTCAATAAAACTTTATAATTCTTAACCAAGTATGTAGATCTATTGTTTTAGAAATAACAACGTGCGTTAAGCGAGTGTTCGGTTTTGTCGGTCCAAACTGTGTTATGAGATCAAGTTAGATCCAACATTTCCAATGATTTAAGAAAATAATTAAAATCAGTTTGTAAACTATTTTTAAAGAAATATACAAGTCTTGATAGCTAAAAACACACTTGTGTGTCTTAAGCGAGTAAAAACCGGATCGGTTTGGTTTCCATCTCACAATACGTTCCTTGATGGTCTCCACATGCCCAAATAACCAAGAGCTTGTATAAATGAATTTTAGAAACTTAAATCTAACATAAAGCATGTTTAAAACAATTATTTAACAAAACTAGTAACAAGTTCGGTTCACGGTTTGGACTATTTACGGTTAAACCGAGGTTAGTCTCTACAAACCCCCACCGTGGAACTTCATAAATATGACATACAAACTAAGAAGAGCATAAGTTAAACAATATTAACATGTCAGGTGCCTGATTTCAGATAGATCTTACTCAAATCAAGTCATAACTCACACAAATAAATGTGTTGACAAGGGAGTTAATGACGTGTTGCTATATTTAGAAAGATAATCGTTTGTTAAAGGCGGAATCAATAACAAACAGGGTAGTTGCTAGAAAATAAATCAAAGTTAACTAACACACTCAAGATTCACTCAAAATATTTCCATTCATATAATGTTCATCATACAAATGATAATCGATTTAGGGTTTCTTGAAGGGAAAGTTATATCCGTACGATTCCTAGGACAACCGTCACACACAAATATTCTTTTCGAATTAAGGAGTCTGTCTGTCCTTAGGAGGCGTGCCCTAAATTATTCCTTTTATAGCCTGACACCCCCCTTTACAGCTGTCATTCCTTCTAGAAACCCTAAATGATAAAACATATTCAAATTACATATTCAAAATTATTCTAAGTGTAAAACAAGTCTTCCGAGTAGGCTTTGTAGCAGTCTGAATTTTGGAGTAGACTGAGTGCTCTGCCTTCCTTCAGTACTTGGTAACATAGAAGTGTGCACGGGATCAGTTTCCGGGTAGACTTTACTTGAAGAATATTTTACCAAGTAAAATACTCACCGGGTAGACTTCAATCTTCTTGGCTTTATCAAACTTTTCCCGACAAACCCTTACGAGCAACCTTGTTCTTATATGGTCCCTTCGACTCATTACTATAGAATAGCTTATTAACAAAGTGTGCCCGGTAGCACTGTTCCTTGCTTGAGTTGAACCTTGCCCGATGTAACTTTAGATATTCCATTATTCATCAAGCCTACTTGGACCAATGTATTATTAAAGAATACCTTGCCCGGTCTTCCAATCACTTGGCTTCATGAGCTTGGTTAGCCAAAAGCTTACTCGGGAGTAAACTTTACTTGGCTATGAAGAACAGACTTGCATGATAAAGTGATCCTTGCTCAGGTATGAACAAACTAGTAAACCCTACCCGGTAATACAATAATTTGCGAACCCTACCCGGATATCAACTAATGAAGAATTCTAGAAGATAACCTTACCCGATAGACAAAATATCATGCCCAGTTAAGTAAAACCTTGCTCGGAAGTCTAAGGTGTGCCTGGTTCCATACTTAGCGAATTCTGAGGAGGTTGAGAAGATTCCAATCTTATATATATCTCATTTAGGTAAAATCTTTGAGTCAACAATCTCCCCCCTAGATTGGAACACCTCAGCTGACTCAAAAAATCTCTTTGGTTACATACACTTAGTCAAAATACAAATCAAATCATAATAAAAATACATATTCATAACAGAATCAAAAGATTACATATTCAAATGCTGTTCGTAGACATCACAAAGTAAAGCCTATACTAATGTTCATTTTCTTCTTGCATCAAAGTAGGCTTGCATTCTATTCAAAATGACTGTTGCTGCTCTTTGTTTGAAAATATCAAGGATTTGGTAGTGAGTGTGACTTTCTGGAATGACCAAATCCCTAATATACATTAAGTCTTCATAGTGCAGATAAGTCAAGTCTTCATCTCTTCTGATTACTGCCAAAGCTACTCCATCTGAGTTTCTTAGAATATAATGGCCTGTGTTTTCCTTGTATTCAATTTATGCAATTATGCCATTCTTTTGCACAGTGTAATTTGGTCTTGTCATTCTTCTTTCCAGACTTATGCAGGTATTCATGTTTGACAGAGGATTCTTGTCTTTTGCATTCATCTGATAGTACAGTTCAGCTTTGGCTATCTTTTTCAACTTATTAGCCCTTCTTGAATTGATCCTCTTTGTCACTTTCCAGCTCTTCTTCTCTTTTAAAAATGTAATACCTTTGTCAACCTCATCTTTCAAGAACTTGGAGAGTTCATTTTGTTGTCTCCCTGCCATTTTGCTTATGTCATGATAGTCATAAAGGTCAAGCTCGGCCATCTTCTCCAACTGTTCTTGTGTGAAATCAGCAAAGTCATATCTCAGAATTTTGTCTCTTAGTTGTCTACTTTCCATTACTACTTTCAGAGATTGAGAGACTGAATCATAGTAGAGTCTTCTGGGTAGATCCACATTTGATTGCGTTCTTGTTGTTCTTTGCAGTTCAGCTCCACTTGATTCCTTTCTGTGAATTGTTGGTTGTTGTCTTGATGTAGATGGCCTTGTTTGTGTGGCCATCATGGGTTAACTGGGCCCCTCTACTTCAAATATTTTCTTGTACCAACTCATAATCATCTTAGTAGGAAGATTGACTAATTCATCCAATCTTTCACCTCCATCACTAAACAACCTTGAAATCATTTCATCAATTGCCTCGTCACGCAGTAGACTAGCAGGTACAAATCTACCTGCAATAAAACTTCTTGGATTTGGTCCTTCCCGTAGTACCTTTCCCACTCAGCCTTTTGCATATAGAACATTTCTTTCAGTTCATCTTTGGTTAGTGCATTAAAGGCTTCAACATCCATCCCCTTTTGAGTAGTCATTACCCCTCTCAAGATGTCCATCATTTCATCATTTTCCCAAGGAACAATGGGTTCATCAATAGGCTCTTGTTTAACTTCCACTGGGATTGGGATATCCTCTCCTTTCTTTTCAGATTGTTCTTTCAGTTTTTCCCTTAATGTTCTGATTCTTCTCTTCTTTGATGGAGGTTCTTCAAATCTTTTAGACTGCTTAGTGGAGGGCTCAGGTTATAATCTCTTCAATTTTTCTTTTCTTTTGAGTTTGTTGTATTGACCCAACACTGATTCTATTGATTGATTTTCGACTACCTCAGGCTTCAACCCCTTATCCTATAAGTATCCTGATGGTCGGGTATTTTGTCTATATATTCGTATATTAATTATGTAGTTTTGTTGAGTATATTGTTAGAACTTTGGTACTTCATACGTGCTTTTGTATTTCAAGTATTGATCGTTAAAGATGCTAAATGAGAGACCTGTACGAGCATAGAATGATAACTCGGGAAGACCGAAGCATGATTTGATGTCTTGGGAAGTGTTACAAGGATTAGGGAAGAATATGGATGAGAAATCATAAGCCGATGCAAAAACTGAACAAGATGGGTTGTCAAAATGCGACCCTGAAGTAAAACGAGCATATCCTGGGCTAGAAAATGTGTTACGAGAGCCATAATATATGAATTTTGGGTTTCTCGACGAGAGGAATTTGAATATGAGGTTTTCTTAGGTCTCGATACGCGATGAGATGGTCATATAGCCATCGCGTATCGCAACGGGCATAAAAGACGGGAAATTTAGGTTTATATGTTATTTTTCATTCTCAATAACCCTAACTCCGTTTTAACGAACCATAGGCGATTCCAGAAGCTCCAAGAGGCGATTTCCACCATTATAGCTTGTGCCAAGACCTTCCGCATGATCCATATCATCCGTATCGAAGATTTGATGATGTCACGGCTCGGCTAATCTCCTAGAATCGCACACGGGATGTATAGTTTGTAACCTTTTACAGTTTTTCTCATGTGATTAAGAATACTTGTGTGTTGTTATTGATGATTGATATATGATTATTGATGTTTAGTATTTCTGTGTGTTCGGTCGGTTTAGGTTTACGTTGGTCTGAACGATCTGTTACCAGTTGCTAGATAATTAGTCATAACTGTTTGGTTAGATTAAATTTGATAAAACTTACAATTACCCTTAACTGAGTCACACTGGCAAGGACTATTTGATAACTAGTGCCGTGTGTATAATAATTGTTGATGTCTAAGGTTTTGTCTGGTTGATCAGTTTTCAGTTAATTGTTAATAATCAATCTGTTAGGTTGCATGAGATACTGTTGGGTTGCTTACTTGAATTCCCGGGTGTGATTTTCTTTGTTAACTGTTTACAACTCATTTATTTGTTCGTTGCTTAGTTCTCTACTTTTACTAAATTTGCTTGTGTGCAGCACTAAAAACCAGTTACTTCATAATAGTAAATCTGTTACACGAATTCATTGACCACATTCTCATTGTGATACGATATCCTACTTGCTCTAACTATTTAGAATAAGTAGGTTTTTAATTGACTCAAACGACGGTCATCATATACACACATACCTCCAAACTTCTTTTTCAAAGCTTCAATCTTTTCAGCCTCTTCATTTTCTTTGACAAAATTTTCTATTACTTTTTTCTTTTTCCCTATTGTAGAGATCTTGAAGCTTGTCAATATTGAAGTGTGTTAAGTCTTTTTCTGAATAGCAATGTTTCTAAGATATTCTCTGTAGTTCTGGCTATCTCTATTCTTTTGTTGCATCTTTTTCTTAATTACATCTCTCTCCTTGTCCAGTCTCTTTTGCAACTGATTGTCATCTAAGTCAGCCAAAGTTTCAAAACTTATACCATAAATTCTTAGTTTCATAACCAATGGATGTTTCTTTTTAGCTTCTATCATACTCAGCTCAATGTTTGCCCTTTGCTCATCAGTCACTGTGACTTGTGGGGGCACAACACTGGCCGCTTCAGCACCTTTTCCATCATTGTTATCATTATTATCAGATTCATCAGACTCCTCCTCCTCCTCTGTTGATTCATTTACTGCATCAATCTTGGGCTCATCATAGTTTGGATGTTCTGGGTTTGGATCACTTACAACGGGAACATCAGGAACACCTGGGATTGTTATTCCTAGCATCAATGTTTGTAGTGGGACTGCCCTGATTGGACTATCTTCATCATCAGGAGTTTCCACATAACACTTGTTCTTTTCATCCCACTTCCCTTTCTTCTTAGGTCTTTCATGTTCAGACTGTTCATGTGCCCTCTTTATTCTCATATAGGTCTTAGAAAACTTGTTGACTTTCTCTGCAAATTGTTCATATAGATTAGAAAGTCTTTCTTTCTTTTGTTGTAGTGTTTCATGAGATTGAGTCACATGTTCCCTTTCTGGCTAGCTATCAGTTGGGTTTTTCCTGATATCCTCTCTTACTTGTTCAGCCCATTTCTTGGCATCCATTGAAGCAATAGACTCACCAATCTCCTCTTCAACCATCATCTCTGTATTCATATTGATTGGTTCAGTAGTTTCCATTGACTTCGTTTCTGGTTGACTTTGGGGTTAAAACATGCTGACCACCATAGCCAAGGAATTGTCTACTTCCTCAACTCTTTTCAGTTTAATCAAGGCTTCAATTACAACCTGATCCTCAGCCTCATCTTCATTTATCATTTTGGACACATTGTCTTGAGTGATCAGTGCTTCCTGCTCTGCCAATTCCTCAGGAGTCAAGGTTTGGGCCAATATTTCCCTCTCCCTTGTTTCTCTCATAGTTTCTTCAAGTTTTTCCTAGCAGCAGCAGAAGCTTCTACATCATCTCTAAACAGAATGTCTTTCACAGGATTAGCCTTAACAGGCTCTTCTTCAGTGACCTTTGCCTTTCCTTTATCTATTCTTTTCTGTACATCTTCCTCTTCTTCAGATTGTTGATAATCATCAATATCCTTTTCAAGTGCCTCCAGTTCTTCATCATGCTCTACTCTCTTGGATCTTTTAGGTTGTTCAGGTTCTGTATGTATTAACTCCTTAGTAGCAGCATCTTCTTCATCTATTACATCAGTTTGTTCTTCAGTTTGAATGTCAGTTAAGACATCAGTTGCTTCATCAGTAAGAACTACATTTTCTTCATTGAATATCATTTCAGTTTCATTTACATTCTCCTAATCATTTCTCACTTCATCTTCCTCCTCACTTCATATCACATTCATTACTTCATCATTCACATCATAATTTTATACTCCTTTATCCGAAGAATCTGCTTCATAATCAACTTCCTCTACTCTCCTCTCTTCACTCTCATCATCATCATCATCATCATGTGCATTCAAAATACATTTCAAACCATCAATAGTCTCTACACCTGTATCCTTTACTGTTTCCACACTTACCATAGCAGCAGTTGGTATATTTACATTCTCCTCCTGTTTTGGGTTAGCTGAGGTCTTCTCAACCTCCTGCTCCAGGGTTTGAATTCTCAATTTTGCCCGGACCAACTGATCTAGCAACATCACATTCTCATTTGTTACTTCTTCATTTCTTTTCTTCAGTAATGCATTCTCTAACATCAAATCCAAGTTTCTTTGAAAAAGGTCTGTATTAGTATGTGGGGTTGTAGGTGGTGATGTAGAAAAGGGTTCATGTTAATATTGTTCTTGGTTTATGGTTTGAGTTTGGATAATGGGTTGGGGTGGTGATTGTGTAAGGGGTGGGCTTGGAATCAATGAATATGTTTGAATTGGGCTAGTGGTTGGTGGTGTTTGTGGTGTTGGGGATATATGAGTTGATGTTTCAGGATTGCTCAAGGTTAAGGTTTGGGGTGGGGATTGAGTGGTGTATTCTTGTGGTTGTGGTGATTCAGGTTATGATTGGTTTAAGATGGGTGGTGGTGATTGTGGTGGTGAAGTTATTGGTTGGTCAATTGATAAAGGTTGGTTCTCCCCCTGATCAAGTACATCAACTTCCATGGCTACTCCAGGCCCTCCTTCATTTCCATCATCATCATCATTATCTTCATCTTCAGAATCATCATCATCACCCTTAACATCATCATCACCTTCTTCCTCCTCTGAGCTCAACTCAGGTACTGGCATAATCTCCAAATTATGGTTCAATAACCATGGAAAAATTTCAAATGGGATGTTTGGATTAAATCTGTTTGCCCTTCCCGGATTTACAATTCTTCTATATGTGTTGGGATTCTGCAGGAAATGTGTAATGCCAATTGTGGGTAAGTCCTGTAACTCCCTATTGAAGATTATCTGTAGAAATCTGGGATATTGTAGGATCTATCCACTTCAGCCTTCTTCAAGTTTCCTACCGTTCCTTCAAATATCATATTTGAAAAGTTGAATGGCAGATCATATATGATAGCAACAGTGGCATTTGCTAAATCATGACTCATCAGAGTCCATGATTCTTTCCTTGGTGCAAACCCTTGAATCACATGATGAATTAAAAATATGTACAGCATAGGGAACATGCCCTTTTGAAATTGCCCATCATGTACTGTCCCTTGATATCCCATGGTTTTTCAAAGATCCTCATCAGGTGATCAGTGTTGAAATTGATCGGGTTATGGTCATCATCATGTAATTGCAAGCATCTTCTGATCAATCTTTCAGTTATGTGAATTTCTTGTCTTGCAGCTGTCGCTTCAATTCTTCGACCATTTATATCATCAACCAATCTTGCTGAGCGCCAGAAATCAAGTGAATGATTTCTATAAATGTCTGGGCACTCTGTGAGAGCAAAACTCACATTAGATCTTGACATCCATGTAATCATCCTAGACACCGGCTCATTGTCAGGAGTGAATTGCAACAGGGCACACATGTTGTGTTTCTGTTCAAAGACATATTTTGGTTGATTTTCTTCTTCTGCCATATCTGAACAACACAATCAAACATATTCACTAGTTTATGTATTTCCGAGCAAGGTTCACTTTATCAAGCAAGTCTGTTCTTCATAGCCAAGTAAAGTTCACTCCCGAGTAAGCTTTTGGCCAACCAAGTCCATGAAGCCAAGTGATTGGAAGACCGGGCAAGGTATTCATTAATAATAGTGGTCCGAACATGCTTGTTGATCTAAAGGAATATCTTTAAGTAATATCGGGCAAGGTTCAACTCAAGCAAGGAACAGTACTCCCGAGTACACTTTACTAATAAGTTATTTTATAGCAAAGAGTTGAAATGGACCATTTAAGAACAAGGTTGCTCGTAAGAGTTTTTCGGGCAAAGTCTGGCAAAGTCAAGAAGACTGAAGTCTACCCGGTGAGTATTTTACTTGGTGAAATACTCTTCAAGTAAAGTCTACCCGGAAACTGATCCGAGCACACTTCTATGTTACCAAGTCCTGAAGGATGGCAGAGGACATAGCGTACTCGGAAATTGAAGATTGATGCAAAGCCTACCCGAAAGACTTGTTTTACACTTAGATTATTTTGAATATGTAATTTGAATATGTACGTTGTATTTAGGGTTTCTAGAAGGAATGATATTTGTCCAATGGTGTCAGGCCTATAAAAGGAATAATTAGGGCACACCTGAGGACAGAGACACAACACGGAAAAATAGGCGGCTAAATACGATAATCTTTATTAAGCTACAGCCATTTTCCTAAAAGAAACCCTAAATCGATTATCCAATTTGTATGATGAATATTATATAAATGGAAATCTTTTGAGTGAATCTTGTTTGTGTTATCTACCTCTAATTATTAATTGCAACTTTCATGTTTGTTATTGATTCCGCCTTTAACAAACAGTAATCTTTCTAAATATAGCAACCCGTCATTAAATCTCTTGTCGACACATCTATTTGTGTGAGTTATGACATGATTAAGTAAGATCCAGCTGAAATCGGGGACCTGGAAAGTGGTATCAGAGCTTATTGATGTTATTTTGGAAAGATAGTTGCTGATTGAAGATTTGAAGAAGAATGACGTAAGCAGACCACTGTTACATTGAAAAGTGACGTCAGCAGCTCTGTTCTTCATTTTTCTTCCAGATCTACAATCATTTGGTGTTTTCTCTTCCTTATTTTGATTAAAGTTTTATATTTATATATAAATCTTGTTCTTATCGCATCAGACGCCTCAGATCTGAACAATCGGTTTTCAGATCTGATTATTCTTAAACTCAGTTTTTTTAGAAAGAAACTACTTTTGATTTTTAAAATGTCTGGTTACGAGGAACAAGAGGTGTCTACTAACAAGATTCCTAGATTGTATGGACAGGAAAATTTTACTAAATGGAAGGTCTTGTTTGAAGCAGCCGTTTGCTATAATGATGTTGATATGTGGAACTCCATCAAGAATGGTCCACAAGGGGAAGTTGAAGAAGGTGCAAATCCATCAGCAACTGTTGTTGTGAGAGAAAGGTAGATGACAAGGCTTTAGCTATGTTGAAGCTAGGTCTGTCTTGGGAAATACTTACCAAGGTTGCACATCATCCCAATGCAAAGGCAATGTATGATGCAATACTTGAGATGTTTGAGGGAAATGTTGAACTCAAAAACATCAAGAAGCAGAGATTGAAGCAGCAGCTAGAGAGATTTAAGTATAAAGATGGAGATCGGTTGAAGTCTATTCTTGAAAGGTTTTTGGGAATAGTGATGATCAGAACCACTAACTATGTCATGACTGACTTTGAACTCAATACCAAGCTGCTTAACTCTATGCCAAAAGAATGGTATACTTCATGCAAGTTCATCCTTACAAAGCACAACTTCAATGAGCTAAAATTGGATGATGTAGTGTGCTTTCTTCAAGCTGCAGAGATAGAGATGATAGAGAATGAAATGATTAGAAAAGAAAGACCCTGCTTCAATGTTTCAAATGCATTGATTGCACCTATGGGCAATTTGACTATCAAGAATCAATAGCAGATCCCTATCATTGAAGAACCTGTTGAACTTAATTCTGATACTCCAAAATCATTTGTTGGTGGTAGCACAAGTAATCATGGAAACCAGCAAAGATTCAATGTGCAGCTGATTGATGACACTGATTCTGCCTTTATGGAAAGTGGGAATGTTTCTCACAATAGTGGTGGAAATGGTCAAAGCAGTGATACACAGGTATTGCTTTCAATGTTCACTGAGTCATATAATGCATTTGTTGCAAAGAATTTAATTCACACAAGTGTAGTACAAGATGATCTTGAGCAGATAGATGCTGATGAATTGGAGGACATGGATTTGAAGTGGCAAGCAGCCATGTTGGCTCTTAGAAGCAAGAGGCTTTACAACAGGACTGGTAGATCACTCCTATCAGGGCCAAATGAAAGAATTGGTTTTGACAAGTCAAAGGCCATTTGCTATAATTGCCAACAGCCTGGTCATTTTGCAAGAGAGTGTAACATGCCAAGAAATTTCCAAGTGAACCAATTTCTAAACCAACCAAGAAATCAGCAGCCTCAGTATCAACAGCAGCCTCAATACCAGCAGAGACCCAACAACAACAACTTCAACAATCACTTTAACAACAATCCCAACAACAACTATAATCCCAACTTCAACAATCCCAATACCAACTTTCAACCTCAAATGAACAATCATGATCAAGGAGTTTCTCAGAATCAAGGATTCCAGAGAAACAACAATCAAAACCTTCAAAATGTTCCAAACAACATTGTTCCAGCCAACCAGAATCAGATCAGAAATCAAGGAAATGTAGCTGTAACAACACAGCATGAAGGTAACTTTGATTGGAGCAATCATAAAGAAGACATTGTATATGATATCAAGAAGGCAAATGTGGCATTCATGGCCATAATTGAGAAAGAAACTGGATCATCATCTCAGGTATATTCTGCTCCTACTATTGATTTAACTGAAGTTATCAATGATTTGAAAAGGAAAGTAGGCAAGCTGGAAAGTGAGTGTTTTAAGAAACAAAGTATCATCAATGCATATGAGGCAAGTGAACTAGTGAGTGAAGAAAGGATGAAAAGTTTTGAAGAAGATTGTGTACAAAGTTATAGAGCTCAGAAATGATTCACAACTGAAATAGATGGGTTGAAGAAAATGATTATAGAAGAAAAGGTGCAGAACACAAAACTGAAAGCTGATATTGAATTCTTGAAGAACTTGGTTTCCACTGGAAACATCTGTGGAATTCTAAACCAAGTTAAGGAAGAAGACAAGTACAAAGCAGTACCGTATATGGAAACTATGGTTTGACAATACTGCTGCATATTTTACTGTTAAGAATCCAGTTCAACATTCTAAGACTAAGCACATTGAAATCAGACATCACTTCATCGGAGATTGCAGTGAAAAAGGTTTGATTGAAATGCAAAGAGTTGATACAAGTGACAATTTGGCTGACCTATTCACCAAACCACTTGATAGAACCAGGTTCAACTTTCTTTTGAAAGCCCTGGGAATGATCAACTCTGATGAAATCTGAATAAGGATGTGTGCCTAGTTGTGTGCCTCTATATGCTAACTATTTATTCTGTTAGAGGTCACACATAATGAATGTTTAGTGAATATGCTTGATTATGTTGTTCAATATGTTAACTGTTATGTGTTTTAACTGGTTATGTATGCAAAGTTTTGACATGATTGTTTGATTGATATGTTTGCATGTTTATAACTTGATGTGCATTTGTGATGTTAGGATGATTGTTACTGTTATGAATTACTTGTTAATGTAAGCTTATCTGACATCATTGCTTAATTTTTTGAGTATGTACTTTGTCTGATCTTTTGATGTTATTAAGATAGGATAGACTTTGAATGTTAGTACTGTCCACTTGTCTTGATGATATTATGTTTGATTAAGATTTGAATATGTTGCAACTGTTTGTGTTAAAATGAGTCTTATGTCAAAATTAAATGATCAAATGAATTTTCAAATGAATTTTTCATAAATACTTTATTTTGGTCAAAACATGAGCAAGTTGATTAATGGTGTAGAGATATGATAAGATTATTCAGTTCAAGCTTTAAAGAAGCTTAAAAGAAGGAATTTTTAAAGAGAAGTCTCAAGTAGTTATTTTTGCTGAAAAATTATGTCATTTGCCCAGTTGAAAGGACATGCACTTGTGTATGTTTGGTCCTTAAATCTCTACAGATTCAAAAGATAGCCATTGACCTGAAAAAACTGAATACATTTGGGGCAATTATGACTTGTTCCTTATTCCTTCACTTAAAACTATGTCAATAGCTCTGACTTTGAAAGGACATATATCCACATGTATGTTTGGTCCTGTTAACCACTTGTGGTCAAACAGGATAGCCATTTACCTGACAATGAAGAGATATTGGGGTGATTGAATATTAAACTGTTAATATGGGAAATGATAGTATATTGACTATTTATCCAATCATATGGATTTAATAGGCTAAAAGGACCTTAGTATAGTCATTAACATGTATGGTTGCTTTCTCATGATGATGTAAAATCTAAGGTGATATAAACATAATGAATATGCTAATCTTTTTGTGGAGATACATAGTTGTCTTTGCATGTCTCAATATAAATCTCTCCACATGATAGGCAGAAAAGTGATTACCCAGTCATACACAAGCCTGTTGCTATTTTTTCAACCAAAAATGAAACATCTTTAAATATGACATAGAACATGCTTTAAGAAAATTTGAGAAAATATCAAAAACAAGGGAAAGAATGAATAAATCAACCAAAAGTTGATAAGTGTTTTAAATATTTTATCAAACAAGAGGGTTACAACAAGAACTACAAGGATGTTGACAAAATCTATCTCATCTTGAATGAAAGGCCTGTTATTTAACAGTAAGTCCAACGTTCAACCTCTATATATGTTTGAAAATCAAAAATACAAAAAGATCCAATAAGTTCTGTCATACAAAAACAATTTTTGACCAAATACAGGAGGTTGGAGTCAAATTGGGGTGATATGGGGAAAGCCAAATAAGCTTTGAGAAGAGATATGAGGCATCATAGCACAGTGTTGACCATTAATGAATTATGCTACTAAATGAACCTTAATCATAACACCAAAGAAATGAAATTCATGCTAAGTTTATACCTGCCGTTAACCTATGTATGTTGTCATAATAATGCTGAGAATGAAGTATTGAGAAAGCTACTTAGTCAATATGATCCCGTTCTTGAGATCTTTTCAGAAAATGGAACAAACTGTTTTGAAGTGAATTACAACTGAAATTTGATCTCTAAATGCACCATTTGCTCTTAAACAAAGATCTGCAATGAAAAATATATTTTGACAAAGTGGTTTAAGTCAACAAGTGTTGAATTTTGCCTTTAATAGGTTGAATATGTATGTTCGGGTAAGGTTTGATGTTGTAAAACCTTTCCGAGCACAAAACAGTTGAATATGTTTGAATAAGTATTTTCGGGTAAGCTTTGATGCTTTATGACCTTTCCGGGCAAGCTTAGTCATTTTTTACTATGTTTATGATTTTCGGGCATGCTTTGAAGTGTTTACACTTTCCGGGTAGTGTACAATGATGTACTCATTTCCCGAGCAAGCTTGAAGTCTTGAAATGATTATGTGTTATAGCTAGCTTTTAACAAGAAATTCTTGTTTCGGGCAAGCTTTGCATTTTATATGCTGATTGTAATTCCAAGCAAAATTTGTGAACTTAGGTTAGTACACCGAGTAAGCTTTGTGATTTGTGTGAATATGTTGTTAGGAAAGATTTGTTAACCTTTCCGGGCACACTTAGATATTATTGTTTAAGTTTGTCATTTTCGGGTATGGTTTGACATGTTGAAATCCCTCAGGCAGGGGCATACCTGATGATTGAATATGTGTATCCTAGCAAGCTTAGTGCGAACATAGGATATTCGGGCAAGCTCTTTGAAATTTTAGACTATAGCACACTTAAATGGGTATGTGTTTTTAATTTCATTCCTAGCATGCTCTGTGATATTTGTGTGTATGATCTCTTTGAAATTACAAGTCTTTTTGGGTAAACTTTGTTTTCCGGGCACACTTTATATTCCGGGTACATTTTTGTTCCCTCAATATACTTGGTAATTTCAAAACTTGTCTTTCCGAGTACACTGTCTGTTAGAAGTCCTTTTTCGGGCACACTTTGTACTATAGGAAGGTTATTCGGGTATACTTGGCATAAGAATGATGTTCGGGCACATTAATACATTGTGAAGGTTGCTCGGGCACACTATGCTTCCAAGTATGCTTGATTGAATATGCTTTCAGTATGATTGATTGATTATGATTCTTATTTCATTAGGGTTTATGCTAGACCAAGTCATTTAATTTAAATCAAGAAATTTATACGGGGATCTTAATCGATTCCTAGTAAGAATGATTATTTGATATTTCATACTTGATTATATGCCTTGTGATTAATTTCTCAAGAAATCTAGTGTTTTGGGTAAGCTTTCTTCATAGTGTCTTGACTTTAAATTACTTAGCTTGACCAAGCAAGGTTTGATGTTTTTTAGTTTAATCGGGTAAGCTTTGTGTAAGTGGAAGTATACCGAGTAGACTTTGGATATATTAAACTTTTCCGAGTAAGGTTTGCTAAAAGGGTAAAGAAATGTTTTAATATATCAAGTGGATAATGTTACTGTGTGACAGCTAATAACTCACTAAACGACAAAAAACATTTAAAACCTACTTTCAAAAGGTATATAAGAGGGAGTTAGGCAAAATTTTCAACATTACTTTTCCCTCTCTCTCCTTCCACTGCAACTGCTTACTCGCAAAGAAACCTAAACCGACTTATCGCATTCATCATTAATCTAAACCCTAACTTGAATAAGCCCTCTAATTCCGACTCGGTAAGCAATAATAATGTGTTTTCCAATCACGATTAGACTATAATGGGCTTTGATTATGTATTTGATTACTAATATTCTGTTTTTGTGTTTAGGTTATAAATTTGTCGAAGAACAGGTTCTTAATGAAATTTCTTTCTTTTATAACTTGAAATCACCTAAAGTTGTGAACTTTATGACTAATTTCACTTTGAATATGTTTATTTATGTGATTCAGATATGGAAGAAGATCAACCCAAATATGCCTTCGAACCAAAACATAACATGTGTGCACTGTTACAAGTCACACCTGACAACGAGCCGATGGCGAGGATGATAACATGGATGGCTCGGTCAAATGTCAGCTTCGTGTTCACTGAATGTCCTGTCATCTACAGAAATCATTCATTGGATTTCTGGAGATCTGCGGAACTCGTTGAGGACATCAATGGAAAGAGAATCGATGCAACTGTTGCAAGACAAGAAATACACATAACAGAAAGGATTATAAGAAGGTGTTTGTGTTTGAATGATGATGATCATAATTCAATAAACTTCAGCACACCTCACTTGATGAGGATATTTGAGCGAACAATTGGGTATCAAGGAACTATACATGATGGACAGTTTCAAAAGGGGATGTTCCCTATGCTGTATAGGTTTCTTATCCATCATGTGATACATGGATTTGCCCCAAGGAAGGGATCATGGACCTTGATGAGTCATGATTTGGCAAATGCCACGGTTGGAATCATGTATGATCTACCCTTCAACTTTTCAAAGATGATATTTGAAGGATTAGTAGGAAACTTGAAGAAGCCAGAGAAGAACAGATTCTTACGATATCCAAGGTTCCTCAAATAATCTTCAATAGTGAACTCCAAGATCTACCCACTGTTGGAATTACACACATACTGCAAAATCCTGACACGTACAGAAGAATTAGAAATCCCGGTGTTTCTAATATGTATAACTCAAATGTTCCTTTTGAGATCTTACCATGGTTGTTGAACCATGACTTGAATGTGATGCCAGTGCCTGAGTTAAGCTCAGAGGAGGAAGGAGGAGATGATGTTGAGAGTGATGATGATGGTTCTGATGATGGAGATGATAATATGGATGTAGATGAAGGAGGAGCTGGAGTAACTATGGATGTTGATGCACCTGATCAGGGGGAGCAACTTGAGCAACCAGAACAACCTATCCCAACACCACCACAATCACCACCACACATTGATCAACCCATTATACCATCACCACCACAAACTCCACCACATCAAACCACTCAATCCCCACCCCAAACCCTAACCATAAGCCAAACTGAAACATCAACACATGTATCACCAACACCACAAACACCACCAACATTTAGCCCAAGTCATTCTGATCCATTAATTCCAAGCCCACCTCATACACAATCACCACCATTATCCACATTTCAAACCCACACCACAAACCCAGAACAACCTGAACATGAAACATTCTTCACAACACCACCTACAACACCACTTACTTACACAGACTTGTTCCAGAGAAATCTGGATTTAATGTTAGAAAATTCTGAATTGAAGAGAAGGAATGAGGAGGTGACTGATGAAAATGTAATGTTGATTGAGAATTTGGTACAAGCTGAAATGAAAATCAAATCCCTAGAGCAGGAGGTTGAGAAGACCTCAGCTGCCCCAAAACAGGGGGAGAATGATAATATGCCAACTGTCTCTGGTGTTAATATTGAAACTGAAACTGTAACATTTATAGAGACTGCAGACAGTTTGAAATTGATTATGAATGTTTATGATGATGGAGAGGAGAGTAGTGAGGAGAGGAGAGCTGAGGATGATGAGTATGAAGGTGATAGATCAGATGTGGGAGAACAAGACTATGATTATAATGATGAAATTGCATATGTGGAAAGGGATGAAGAGAATGTTAAGACAGAGGATAGGATTGAAAAGACAAATGTTGAGGAGAATGTAGCTGCTACTGATATAGCTACTGATGTCTTAACTGACACTCAAACTGGAGTACAGAATGAAGTGATGAATGAAGGGAATACTGCTACTGAGGAGCCTATTACACAAACTGAATAACCCGAAAGCTCCAAGAGGGTAGAGTATGATTCTGAGTTAGAAGCACTTGAAAAGGAGATAGATGATTATAGACAGTCTGATGAAGATGAGGAAGAAGTGCCTAAAAGAATGGATAAAGGCAAAGAAAAGGTTACAGAAGAAGAGACTGTTAAGGCATATCCAGAAAAAGATGTATTGTTTAGAGATGATGCTATTGCTGCTGCTGATTCCCTAAGAGAACAAGAGAATATCTTGAGAGAAACAAGGGATAGGGAAATTCTAGCCCAATTCCTGACTCCAGAAGAAATGGTATAGCAGGAAGCCTTGATCAAGCAAGCCAAACTTGCAAAAGAAATCATTGATGATGTGGCAGATTAAGAAGCAATTGAAACACTGATTATGATGAACAGAGCTGAGGAAGCTGACAATTCCTTGGCTATGGTGGTTAGTATGTTTCAACCCCAGAGCCAACCTGAAAAGGAATCTGAAAAAGCATGTGAATCTGAATAAATACCACAAAAGGAACCTGAAAGGGAACCTGAGAGACCAACTGGTGAAACTGTTGAAGAAATGATGGCTAACATCACCAGAATCAAAATGGAAATAGCCAAAAAATTTGAGCAAGTGTATACAAGAAAGAGGAAGTTTGATGAACAGAAAAGAAATGATGAGAGGAGAACAAAGAGAGGGAGATGGGATGAAAAGAATAAATGCTATATTGAGACTCCTGATGATGATGGTGATAATGATGCTAGCTCAATCAGGGCAATTCCATTGCAGACACTGCAACCAGGTCAACAGATTCCATGTGTTCCTGGTGTACCTGTAAGAACTGAACAACAACCAAATCATCCACCCTCTGATGAACCAAAGATAGATGCAGTTAATGTATCAACTGAAGAGGATGATGAAACTGATGATTCTGATGAGAACAATGTTGATCAGGGGAAATGAGGTGAAGCTGTCAATGTTGAATCTCCACAAGTTGAAATGACAAATGAGCGGAGAGCCAACATTGAGTTAAGTATGAGAGAAGCCAAAATAAGTCATCCATTGGTTGTGAAGTTGAGAAGATATGGCATAAGTTTTGAAACTTTGGCTGATCTTGATGATGATCAGTTGCAAAAGAGACTTGACAAGAAGAGAGATGGTTTCAAGAAAAAGATGGAATAAAAGAACAGGGAAAGTCAGAAGTTCAGAGAATACCTCTGAAGGCATAATTACTCAGAGAAAGATCTGACTCACTTCAACTTTGACCAACTTCAAGATCTGTATAACAGTGAAAGGGAAAAAGTGATTGAAAAGTGTGTAAGGGAAAATGAGAAACTTGAAAAAATTAAAGCTTTGAAGAAAAAGTATGGAGGTATGTGTGGTTACCTACTGGAGAGAGGGTTGAATCCTGAAATTGTTGAGAACGTATCTAGAGAATCAGTATTGGACCAATACAATAAACTGAAAAGAAAAGAAAAACTGAAGAGGGTCCAAACTGAGAGCTCTACTAAACAGTCTGAACCAACTGATGAACCTCAAGCAAAGAAAAGAAGAATTCAAACTATGAGGGAGAAACTAAAACCCAAGTCATATCAGTTGAAATACCTACTCCTCAAGAAGTCAAACCTGAACCAGAAGATGAACCCATTGTCCCTTGGGAAAATGAAGAGATGATAAATATTCTAAGAAGGGTTATGATCGATCAAAGGGGAATGAGTGAAGCAGATTTTAATGCCTTGGAAAAACAAGATTTGAAAGAACTCTTCTTTATACAAAAGGCTGAATGAGAGAAAGCTTTGAGGGAGAGTGATAACCCTAGAAGATTCATAAATGGAAGTTTTGTGCCGGCTGGATTGGCAAACACTCCTGGTATGGCAAAAATGATGCTAGCTCTTAAAGAACTAGCAGGACAGAATGTTGTTGAATTGGCTAACCATCCAACAGAAATGGTAGAGGCCATCTACATAAAAACTTTCAAATTGAGGCCTAGAAAAAACTAAAAAGTCTATTCCATTTAGACCTCCAATCTCAAGAAGACATCCACAAGGTAGAAGAGGTGAATCTAGTAGATCTACACAACAAAAAACAATAAGACCACAGTCTGATGTGGATCTTCCAACAGAACTCTACTATGATTTTGTCACTGAATCTCTGAAGGTAATTATGGAAAGCAGATTACTGAGAGAAATTGTTGTAAGAAGTGACTTCCGTGAATATACTGAAGAACAATTGGAAAGGATGGCCACTCTTAACTTGTATGATTACAGAAACAGAAACAGGTTAGCAGGAAGGCAGATGAATGATCTGTCAAAGTATTTGAAAGATGAAGATGACAAAGGATTCAAGTTCTTAAAAGAAAAGACAAGTTGGAGAATGATTCAACTTCACAGGTCAAAAAGGACAGAAAAATTCAAGAGAATGGACATTGCTGAAAGACACTTTATGATGAATGTCAGAGACAGGAATCCATTGTCAAATATGAACACATGCATAAGTCTTAAAAGAAGAATGATACGCCCCAACTACACAGTATAAAAGAATGGCATTATAGCTGAGATTGAGTATAAAGAAAAAGATGACCATTACTTGCTGAGAAACTCTGATGGAAAAATACTGGGGATCATTAAGAAAGATGAAGACTTGACCTACCTGCATGATGAAGATCTAATGGATATAATATATTTGGTCATACAAGAAAGTCATACACATTACCGAATCCTTAATATCTTTAAGATGAAAGCTGCATCAGAGATAATCAATAGAAGACAAGCCGCCCATAATGCAAGAAAGAGACAAGATTAATAGAATAGGCTTTGTAATGTAATGTCTTCGGGTAGCTTTTGATTATGTAATCTATTTATGTTATTTAATTATGTAATTTAACTTTTAATTTGATGTGTATTTTGACTAAGTGTAAGTAACCTTAGAAATGTTTTGGGTCACCTGAGGTGTTCCAATCTAGGGGGAGATTGTTGAGTCAAAGATTTGACCAAAATAAAGTATATGGAAGATTGTAATCTTCTCAACCTCCTCAGAATTCGCTAAGTAAGGATCAGGGCACACCTTGGACCTCTGAGCAAGCTTTTACTTAGCCGGGTACGATATTTTGTCTATCGGGCAAGGTTATCTTCAAGAAGTCTTCTTTAGTGGATATCCGAGCAAGGTTTGCAAATTAGTGCATTGCAGGGTAAGGTTCACTAGTTTATTTATTTCTGAGCAAGGTTCACTTTATCAAGCAAGTTTGTTCTTCATAGCCAAGTAAAGTTCACTCCCGAGTAAGCTTTTGGCCAACCAAGTCCATGAAGCCAAGTGATTGGAACACCGTGCGAGGTATTCATTAATAATAGTGGTCCGAACATGCTTGATGATCTAAAGGAATATCTTTAAGTAATATCCCAAGGTTCAACTCAAGCAAGGAACAGTACTCTCGAGTACACTTTGCTAATAAGTTATTTTATAGAAAAGAGTTGAAATGGACCATTGAAGAACAAGGTTGCTCGTAAGAGTTTGTCGGGCAAAGTATGGCAAAGTCAAGAATACTGAAGTCTACCCGGTGAGTATTTTACTTGGTAAAATACTCTTCAAGTAAAGTCTACCCGGAAAATGATCCGAGCACACTTCTATGTTACCAAGTCCTGAAGGATGGCAGAGTACACAGTGTATTCGGAAAATGAAGATTGATGCAAAGCCTACCTAGAAGACTTGTTTTACACTTAGATTATTTTGAATATGTACGTTGTATTTAGGGTTTCTAGAAGGAATGACAGCTGTCCAAGGGTGTCAGGCCTATAAAAGGAATAATTAGGGCACAACTGAGGATAGAGACACAACACGGAAAAATAGGCAGCTGAATACGATAATCTTTATTAAGCTACTGCCATTTTCCTAAAAGAAACCCTAAATAGATTATCCAATTTGTATGATGAATTTTATATAAATGGAAATCTTTTGCGTGAATCTTGTTTGTGTTATCTACCTCTGATTATTAATTGCAACTTTCATGTTTGTTATTGATTCCACCTTTAATAAACAGTAATCTTTCTAAATATAGCAACTCGTCATTAACTCTTTTGTCGACACATCTATTTGTGTGAGTTATGACATGATTAAGTAAGATCCAGCTGAAATCAGGGACCTGACAAATATTCAATCACCCCAATATCTCTTATCTGGCAGGTAAATGGCTTTCATGTTTGACCAGAATTGGTTAACAGGACCAAACATACATGTGAATATATGTCCTTTCAAAGTCAGAGTTATTGACTTAGTTTTAACTGAAGGAATAGGAAACAAGTTATAATTGCCCCAAATGCTTTCAGTTTTCTGGTTAATTGCTATCCTTTAAATCTATACAGATTATAGGACCAAACATACACATGTGTATGTCCTTCCAACTAGGCAAATGACATAATTTTAAGCAAAAACAACTACTTTAGACTTTTCTTTAAAAATCCTTCTTTTATGCTTCTTTAAAGCTTGAACTGAATAGTTTTATCATATATCTACACCATTAATCAACTTGCTCATGTTTTGACCAAAATAAAGTGTTTATGAAAAATTCATTAGAAAAATCATTTTATCATATAGACATAAAACTTATTCTGACACAAACAGTTGTAACATAATCAAGTCTTAATCAATCATAACATTATCAAAATAAGAAGACTATACTAACATTCAGGGTCTAGCCTATCATAAAAATATCAAATGATCAGATAAAGCACATATTCAAACAATTTAGCAGTGATGTCAGATAAGCTTATACTAACAAGTAATTCAACCAAAAACACTCATCCTAACATCACATATACATATCAACTGATAAACATGCAAAAACATCAATCATATCAAAACTTTGCACTCATAATCCGTTAAAGCACATATCAGTTAACAAATCAAGTAACATAATCAAGCATATTCACTCAACATTCATTATGTGCACCCTCTAAAAGTGTAATCAGTCAGCACAAAGATGTACACAACTAGGCAAACATCCTTAATTAGATTTCATCAGAGTTGATCATTCCCAGGGCTTTCAAAAGAAAGTTGAACCTGGTTCTATCAAGTGATTTGGTGAAAAGGTCTGCGAAATTATCACTTGTATAAACTCTTTGCATTTCAATCAAACCTTTTTCACTTCAATCTCTTATGAAGTGACGTCTGATTTCAATGTGCTTAATCTTAGAATGTTGAACTGGATTCTTAACAGTAAAATATGCAACAGTATTATCAATAAGAATAGGGGTATTCAGAAAATTCAAACCATAGTCCAGCATCTGGTTTTGAATCCATAGAACTTGTGCACAGCAAGCAGATGCAGCAATGTATTCAGCTTCTGCAGTTGAGATTGATACAGTCCTCTGCTTCTTGCATTGCCATGACACTAGCCTGTCAGCCAAAAATTGACATCCACCTGAGGTTGACTTTCTGCTCATGTTACAGCCATCAAAATCACTATCTATGTAGGCAATCAGATCAAAAGACTGATTCTTTGGATACCAAATTCCTAAGTCTGGTCTTCCCTTCAAATATCTAAAAATTCTCTTCACAGCATTCATATGGGAGACTTTGGGATTTGATTGGAATTTTGCACACACACATACAACAAACATAATGTCTGGTCTTGTTGAAGTAAGGTGCATCAGGGATCCAATTTTGGCTCTATATTCATGATCATCCACAGGCTCCCCCTTTTCATCAGTAATCATCTTTTCTTTTGTGTCCATTGGAGTTGAAGCTGTTTTGTACTCATGACAATTGAACTTATTCAAAATGTCATGCACATATTGGGTTTGGTAAATGAAATCCCTTCAGCTTTTTATTGAACTTGTATTCCAAGAAAGAAGTTCATTTCTCCCATAGAGCTCATGGTGTATTTGGATTTCATTACCCCTTCAAACTCCATACACATTTGTTCATTTGTAGATCCAAAGAAGATATCATCTACATAAACTTGTAACAGAAGCAAGTATGATCCCTTTCTTTTGTAGAAGAGTGTCTTGTCAATGGCTCCCCTTTGAAAACCATTTTCAAGAAGATGATTTGACAGCTCATCATACCAAGCTCTAGGAGCTTGATGCAATGCTTATAGGGCTTTATTTTTAACTTACACACCCTATTTAGATACAAAGGATCCTCAAAGCCTGGAGGTTGAGCAACATAAACCTCTTCATCAATCTTGCCATTTAGGAAAGCAGACTAAACATCAAGCTGGAAAACCTTAATGTTCGTTGAGGCAGCATATGCAAGAAACATCCTGATAGCTTCAAGTCTTGCAACAGGTGCAAAGACTTCCTCAAAGTCTATTCCCTCTTCTTGAAGGCATCCCAGTGCCACAAGCCTAGCTTTGTTCTTAATCACCAAACCCCTCTCATCCCTTTTGTTTCTAAAAACCCATTTAGTTCCAATTGCATATCCGTCTATTGGCCTATCAACAAGATCCCACACATGTAAAACTCTGAACGGTGCCAACTCCTCCTGCATTGCTTCCACCCAACTATTGTCTTTTAGTGCTTGAGCAATGTTCTTTGTTTCTATTTGGGATAGAAAACAGGAGTATAAACAGATATTTGCAATTTAGAGTGGCTTCTTGTGACTCTCTCATGTATGTTTCTAATGATGTTTTCAGAGGGATGATTCTTTTCAACATAAGGAGTTTGCAATATTATATCAGCAGACACATTTATGTCAAGATTTGATTCATTGAGATCTGGTTCTTCAATGATCAATTCAGTTTCTGCATCATGAAATTCTGGTGCTTTTTCTTTATTCTGTATTGAAGTGGATGCACCATTGTTATCCATAGTCAGTCTTTCAAACAGATCTTGAAATCTTGCTGTAGTGACAGCTTCTTCATTTTTTGGTTGGTTGCCTGAGTTTCCTTAATCCTGAACTAGATCATTGTTTGTTTCTTCATTTTCTTGATTCAAATCTACATGATCTTGTTCTGGACTTTGATTGTTCTCTTAATTGTTGTCTTGAACTTGTTCAACAATATCACTTGATGGAACTTATATAAATGTATATTCCTTTTCTTTACTAGCAACCTTCTTCCACAATTCTTCCAAGTCCAATGTTTTCTTCTTTTTCTCTTCAATTACATTGGTCTTGTAGAATGAGTCATCAAAGTCTTCAGGATAAATCTTGAAAGACCTTATCAATTTCTCATGATTAAATAACCATGCAGCACCATTAATAGTGTTGAACTGATTCTCATTAAAGATGATGTTAGATGATTCAATAACACTCAAATGGTCTTTCACATATACTCTGTATGCTTTTGAGTGTGTAGAATATCCAACAAAGAAACAGTCTAGAGATTTTGTTTGAAACTTGTTCAAATAATCTCTTGTGTTCAGAAGAAAACATTTGCATCCAAAGGACTTAAAAAACTTGATATAAGGCTTTCTATTGTAGAATATTTCATATGTTGTCTTGTTATGCCTTTTGTTGACAAGTACCCTATTCTGAACATAGCATGCAGTATTTGTGGCTTCAGCCCAAAATGTGACTGGTAGATTAGCATCGGCTAACATGGTTCTTGCAGCTTCAATCAATGTTCTGTTCCTTCTTTCTGCAACACCATTTTGTTCAGGAGTTCTAGGAGCTGAGAATTGTTGAATTATTCCCTTTCCTACACAAAATTATTCCATAACTCCATTTTTGAACCCTGTACCATTGTCACTTCATCATTTTATCCTTCTTACTTAGTTTGTTCTCAATCATTGTCACACATCCCTTAATCAACTCTACAGTCTCATCCTTTGTACTTAGGAAATAAACCCAAGTATATCTTGAATAGTCTTAAATGATCACTAGACAATATCTCTTCTTCCCTATCCTTGGCACACTCACAGGACCAAAGAGATCCATGTGAAGTAGTTCAAGCACTTGATCAATTGAGTTGATGAGCTTTATCTTATGAGAGGATTTGTGCTGCTTGCCTTTCTGGCATGAACTACAATGATCTTCCAATTTGAATTCTCTTTTAGGTAAGCTAATTACATGCTCACCTTTGACAAGCCTATACATGTTCTTCAAGTTCACATGACACAATTTCCTATGCCACAATTTTGACTCATTTTCAATGGCTTTGGAAACAAAACATGCACCTCCCCTTGAAACAGCTTCTTTCATATTCAACTCATATAAATTACCATTTCTTGGGGCCATCATCATAATCATTTCTGGTGGGATAACAAATTCAGGTTTTAGGATGAAATAATGTGAGTCATCAAACCCAACTATGTAACCCTTATCACACATTTGTGATATGCTCAGCAGATTATATTGTAGGCCTTCAACATGAAACACATTATCAAATGAAACTTTTCCATTTGTTAAAATTCCCTTTCCAACAATCTTTCCACCATTTTCATCACTCCCAAAAGCCACAGGACCTTCAAATTTTTCTTCATAATTGACAAGTGCCTGGAACATCCACTATCCATGTACCATATGTCATTTAGTGGAGTGGACTGTTCCTGCACAAAAGAAAGAATTTGATTAGTTGAGTGATGAGGTGCAAGCTATATCAACTTGCAGCTCATCAGATTCAGTTTTAGTGGAGGCTTGGGAATTGAGTGTTGTTGTTTCAGGATCTTCATGAGTGACTTCAATATTGTCTGAATTTTCTGTTTCATAACCACACTCTCTTGGAGTTTTAACAAATGAAGTTGAGCTCTGGCATTCTTCTGGTGTAGTGTCGTACTCTTGTACCACATAGTCTTTCTTTTCTGAGTAATCTCTTACATCAGCAACAGAATTCACTTTAGCTTCAACCTTAGGTTTCCATAGAAATCCATCAGGTTCATATCCACTTTTCATCAAGAACTTCTCATCACCAGTAAGTTCAGTTGGTTTCTTTCTAGGAAAGATACATTTGATTCTTGTCTTTTCACTATTTGGTGATCCATGAGAGCTATCAGATTTGACTGATTGTGTATCCTTTTTAGGAATGATTCTCAAGGGCTGAAAATTCTTTTTCTTTTCATGCTCAATATTTTTGGGAGATTTACATCTTCTGCTTTGCTTGTTAAGTAGTCTTCTCAAGCTAAACACAGCTTTTTTCTCATTTGTAGCTGACAGATTAGACTCATTCTTCTTTTCTTTGTCACTCTCCTTCCCTTTTGCCAAATATTCTTCATACTTTTGCTTATAGAGACTAAAGTTTTATCCAAACTTTGTCCCATTTGGAACATGAAAAGGTTTGAAGGTGAGTCTATCATTGCAAGTGGCAGTGTGATGACCATACTCATCACACTTTTTGCACCATACCTTTCCTTTAATTTTTTCATGATCAGCTCCCTTTTTAAATCTTTCACTTGGTCTTGGTGGATCAACACCAATTGTCTTTTGAGTTTTTAAACTGTCAAAATCAATTAAGAAATGAACAAATTCATTTATTTTGATGTCATTTCTTTCAACCTTTCCTTTGACAAACACAATTTTCTTCAGATTCAAAGGCTCTTCATCTAGACTTCCTTTGTGTCTTGATTGCCTCTTTTCATACTCCTCCATAGTTTCCACTTCCCCAATGTCAAAAGCTTCTTGACTTGAAAATACTGGATAAATTGGAATAAAATTGTCACGTACCACTACTTCAGCTACTTTCTTCTTGTTGTTGTTTTTGATTCTTTGCAGTAGTGCTTTGTTTGGAGGACTTACAACATTATAACCTATCTTCTTTCTCTCACATATATCAAAAGATACATGTTCTTTTCTAAGTATCTCATTCATTCTCTTCATCTTTGGTGACACTGGTGGCAGTGGTGACAGCTTGTTAATTGACTCTAGTTTCTTGTATTTTCTACACTTTTCAGCAGCTTTAATTTCTTCATCAGTGATATGATCACTCAAATCACTTAAATCATCTTGATTCAGATCTTCAGAATCAAAATCATCTTCAGACACTTGTATTCCTATTGATTTGTCTTCTTTCACATCTTTCTTTACCACAAATTCACCTTCTTCATTCACCTCAACATTCTTATACAAATCCATAAACTCTTCTTTGTCTTGAAAGACATCTTTGAATTGTTGTAGATATGCATTTCTTTTCTCTTTATAAACTTTTGGCATAAAGTTGTTGTTGAATGGTGGTGGTACTGCTTTGTATTTGTCTTCTTCTTTTACTTGGTTTAGAATACCACAGATGTTTCCAGTGGATACCAAGTTCTTCAAAAATTCATTTTCAATATGCAATTTTGTATTCTGCACCTTTTCTTCAACAATCATCTTCTTCAACCCTTCTATCTCAGTTGTGTACCTTTTCTGAGCTCTATAACTGCTTACACAGTCATCTTCTAAACTTTTCATCCTTTCTTCACTAATCAGCTCACTAGCCTCATACCCATTGATTATACTTTGTTTCCTAAAACACTCACTTTCCAGCTTGCCTACTTTTACTTTTATCTCATTGATAATTTCATTTATATCAACAGTAGGACCAGAATGTACCTGAGATGATGATCCAGCTTCTTTCTCAATCAAGGCCATAAATGTCATATTTGCCTTTTTGATATCATCTGCAATGTCTTCTTCATGATTGCTCCAACTAAAACCACCTTCATGATGTGTAGTTACAGCAACATGTCCTTGATTTCTGGTCTGATTTCGGTTATTTGGGGCTATATTGCTGTTAGTAATAGTTTGATGGTTTTGGTTATTGTTTCTTTGAAAACCTTGGTTCTGTGGCACAACTTGATGATGAGTGTTCATATGAGGCTGAAAGTTGTTGAATTTGGGATTATAGTTGTTGAAGTTGTTGTTGTTGGGATTGTTGATTCTTTGATGGTTCTGTTGATATTGATTCTGCTGATTTCTTGATTGGTTTTGGAATTGATTTGTCTGAAAATTTCTTGACATGTTACATTCTCTAGAAAAATGTCCACGCTGTTGGCAGTTATAGCAAATAGCTTTTGACTTATCAAATCCAATTCTTTCATTAGGCCCTGATAGAAGCGATCTACCAGTCCTATTGTATAGCCTTTTGCTTCTAAGAGCCAACATGGCTGCTTGCCATTTCAAGTCCATATCCTCCAAATCTTCTTCATCTATCTGTTCAAGGTCATCATGGATGACACTAGTATGAATCAGAATTTTTGCTACAAAAGCATTGTATGACTCTGTAAACATGGAGAACAAGGCCTATGTTTCACTTCCTTGACCATTTCCACCACCAGAGTAAGGAACTTGCCCACTTGCCATAGAGGCAGAATCAGCATCATCAATTAACTGGACATTAAACCTTTGCTGGTTACCATGGTGACTTGTGCTACCACCAACAAAAGACTTTGGTGTGTCAACACCATGCTCAACTAGTTCTTCAATAATGGGAATCGGCTGTTGGTTTTTGTTTGACAAGTTTCCCATTGGTGCAATTAAAGCATTTGTAACATTGAAGTAAGGCCTTTCTTCCTTGATCATCTCATTTTCAATCATTTTTAATTCTGCAGCCTGAAGGAAGCACACTACATCATCCAATTTCAAATTATTGAAATTAGGCTTTTGGAGGATGAATTTGCAAGCAGTGTACCATTCCTTAGGCATTGAGTTGAGCAGCTTGGTATTCAAGTCATAATCAGTCATGACATAGTCAGTGGTTCTCAACTCATTCACAATTGCTAGAAATCTTTCAAGAATTGACTTCAACCTCTCTCCTTCTTTGTATTTAAACCTTTCCAACTGTTGTTTCAGCCTTTGCTTTTTATTGTTATTCAACTCAGTGTTTCCCTCAAACATTTCAAGTATTGAATCATACATAGCCTTTGCTGTGGGATGATGTGCAACCTTGGTCAATATTTCCCAAGACAGTCCTAGCTTTATCATTGCTAAGGCCCGTCATCTACTTTCCTCATTCTTTCACGCACAGCTGCAGTTGCAGCTGGGTTAGCACCATCCTCATCAGTGCCTTATGGACCTTCCTTAATTGACTTCTGTTACTGCGTGAAATTGTTGTCCGTAGCATTCGAATAAGTTATACATAGTCTAGATTGTTTATTTATTGTAAATAGCCCATTCGCTATGGTTTGTATAGGGAATGAGGTCCATTCGTTAGTAATCTAAGCTAGTCCGTTAATGTATCAGTCCATTCGTTATGGAAGCATAACGAATGAGGGCTAGTTCGTTAAGTTAACAATATTCGTCATGGAATGTTGACGAATGGAGTCTAATTCGTTATGGAGGTATAACGAATTACGCTTAACTTAACGAATGGAGCATGTGGCCTATAAATAGGTGGTTCCATGCTCATAATTAAGTGAGTTCACACACATGAGAGATGTGAGGTTCTCCATAAGTTATTATGTATTTATCCACCATAATGTATTCTCTCCATATTTATCAATAAAACCGTATTTAAAGTAATCATGTTTGTATTGTATAATCGATGTATCATAGCAGCTAGATCCCTGACAAGTTTCAATAATTGGTATAAGAGCAGGAGCTGCTCTCGATACTTCGATTAAGGTATGAATCTGAGTTTTTCGTGTTCTTCGGGTATTGGTCAGATCTGGAGTAAATTAGTGTGTTATTGGTGGATTTGAGTGTGAATTCGTGTTTATGGATGGAAGATGATGCTTCTTGTGTAATTTGGTGTTAAGTTATGGCGTATTGAAGGATATGCCATGGAAGAGTATGTTATTTTTTGACTCGGTTTATGATGATTTAGTGATTGTTAAGTTAATTGGATGATGGATTTGTGTTTAGAATTGAAATCCTCATGTTTCTGTGGATTTTGGTGGTTAAATATGGTGAATTGAAGGTTTCACCATGGAAGAGCATGATATGGGTTAAATTATTTGATGATGAATAAGTATTTGTTAATGTAAATTGATGTTGGATTTGGAATCGTGGTGAAATTGTGAGTTTTCGGTGTGATTTTCATGGTAATTTATGGTTTTTTGATGAGTTTTCGGTGTGATTTTCCGGCCAGATCTGAGTTTTCCGGCGAGATAACTGATTTTTCCGACGAATTTTGTTTTTCCGGCGAAGCAGTTCAGATCCAACAACCTGATTCGTGGTTACTGTAGCTAATTCGTTAAGGAGCTTAACGAATCTACTGTAGCAATTCGTTATTGAAATGGTAACGAATTAAGTTAATTTGTTAAGGATATTCGTGAAAGAAAATGTAACGAATTAAGGCAATTCGTTAAGTTAATTCGTCATGGAAATTCGTTAAGTTAAAGGTAACGAATTAAGGCAATTCGTTAAGTTAATTTGCTAAGGTATTGGTAATGAATTAAGGTGATTCGTTATGGGTATGACGAAGTGGAAATCATAACGAATGGGAGGCCATTCGTGCAACTGTTATAACGAGTTGGAATGGTAAGTTATAACGAATTGAGCAGATTCGTTAAGTATGTAACGAATCAGTGAATGGTTGACGAATGGTGGATGTTTATAACGAATTGGGGTTTAATTTTTAATGAATGGAGAGCACGGACTAAGTTAACGAATTGGGGTGTATATTTGTAACAAATTAGAGAGGCAATTCGTAAAATAAAAAAAATAAAAATAAAATAAATGGCGGGAAAAATTTTCTAGCGTAAATTTTTTCCAGAATACTTCTCGTAAGTGAGTTTTCATTCTTGAAAATTTTGTCGTTAATAATTTATTTTTCGAAAATTTTCAGTGAATTTTTGGCGGGAAAATCGAGAAAAATTTTCTTTATCGAAATTTTTCTGGGATGTTCCTAATGTATTGGAGACTCTTAGTGCAAATTTTGGTAATATATTTTCCGGCTAACTGTTTATACGTTTCGACTGGCCGAGGGGGAGATCTCGTGTAATTTAATGAGGAGTGTGTTTGTTTGTGAACCTTGAATATTATTTAAGACCTTGCCGAATTTGTCAAGAAAAGGGGGAGATAAAACTTTCATTTGACACCCCTCTTACAGCTGTCATTCCTTCTAACAAACTGCTTCTTCAAACAATACCTGCTATTTTGTGAAATTTTCCTGTCCATACAGTCTATGAATCTTGTTAGTAGACACTTCTTGTTCTTCGTAACCAGACATTTTGAAAATCAAAATCAGTTACTCGGTAAAAACAGAGTTTTAAAAATAATCAGATTTGAGAACCGGTTGTTCAGATCTGATGTGTCTGATGCGATTAGAACAAGATTTAGAAATAAAAATTCATGCTTTTATTGAAATAAGGAAGAGAGAACACCAATAGATTGTAGATATAGAAGAAAAATGAAGAACAGAGCAGCTGACGTCACTTTTCAATGGAACAGTGGTCTGCTTACGTCATCCTTCTTCAAATCTTCAATCAGCAACAAGAATGTTACTAAAATAACAGTAACAAGCTCTGATACCACTTGTCAGGTCCCCGATTTCAGGTAGATCTTACTCAAATCAAGTCATAACTCACACAAATAAGTGTGTTGACAAAGGAGTTAATGACAGGCTGCTATATTTAGAAAGATAACCATTTGTTAAAGACGGAATCAATAACAAACAAGGTAGTTGCTAGACAATAAATCAAAGTTAACTAACACACTCAAGATTCACTCAAAAGATTTCCATTCATATAATGTTCATCATACAAATGATAATCGATTTAGGGTTTCTTGTAGGGAAATTTATATCCTTACAATTCCTAGGACAGCCGTCACACACAAATATTCTTTTCGAATTAATGAGTCTGTCCTTAAACATATTCAAATTACATATTCAAAATTATTATAAGTGTAAAATAAGTCTTCCGGGTAGGCTTTGTAGCAGTATGACTTTCCGAGTAGACTGTGTGCTCTGCCTTCTTTCAGTACTTGGTAACATAGAAGTGTGCCCGGGATCAGTTTCCGGGTAGACTTTACTTGAAGAATATTTTACCAAGTAAAATACTCACCGGGTAGACTTCAATCTTCTTGGCTTTATCAGACTTTGCCCGACAAACCCTTACAAGCAACCTTGTTCTTCTATGGTCCCTTCAACTCATTACTATTGAATAGCTTATTAACAAAGTGTGCCCGGTAGCACTGTTCCTTGCTTGAGTTGAACCTTCCCCGATGTAACTTGAGATATTCCATTATCCATCAAGCCTACTTGGACCAATGTTATATGAACAAGTTAGAATGGAAGATTATGGTTAGTTTGACTTGAGAAGTCAAACCTCAAGAACACAATAATAACAACCTTAAGATCTTTGTATTTGGGAGAGAAAATGGAGATGTAGCAGGTGTAAATGAGGGGGAAGGAGAGTGTATATATAGGGTAATGTTGTTGGTCAAATATGGGTGTTAAACACAAGAAGTTTCATGCTAAAAGGATAAAAAACAAGCACAAAACAACAAAAAACGTATGTAGCAAATAAGTTCAAGTAAAGCAAATAGCACGTATGTAGAAAATAAGTCCAAGTAAAGAAAATAACTCAATCGCTAAGAGTCCCCGGCAACGGCGCCAAAAACTTGATGTGCTAAAAGTAGTTATATATTTGTTAACTAAAATTAAGCTAATCTAGACATTAAGTAATAACTCTAGACTCTTAACTTAACTAAAACTACTAACCGGCAAGTGTACCAGTTGACTCTAATACAGCTAAGTAAGTCTGGATATCGAATCCACGAGACTCTATAAATTACGAAACTAGCATATCAGACTCGACTTACGACACGACTGTTTATTATTAATGTTTTAAGGGGGTTTTTAAACTAATATTAAACTAAGAAAGTAAATAAGCAAGTAAACTAGAAACAAGCAATCAAACACAAGATCGAAACCAACAAGAAAAGGAATCTACCTAGGTAAGAATCACATGCATCAACAATCATCAAGCAACGGACAACTAACATGATATGGAAACTGATTTCTAAACATATTCATCTAACAAACCCTAAAGGACCCTTGACCGAATCAAACGAAATCTCAGAGAATAATTATTAGATTATTAAGCAAACAGTTGGATTGTTTTCCTCACATTCATCAATTAGAGTTAATTAATAATATCATAGGCAAGCAATCTCACGAAACACTAAACCCTAGATAACTTGATAAACTAAAAACGACATCATGAACAAGGATCAACACAATTACCAAGCAAGAATAATGTCACCAATCTAACCTAGAATGCAATTGAAACAAGACACATGAACAACTCCTCACCTCACAGCTATTGGAATTTAGCAGAACATTCAAAATCCTAATCAACGATCAACAAGCTTCTATGATCTAATAGGCCTATTCAATCACAATAATCAAAACACCAGGTAATGATTAAACATAAACCCTAAATCTAAAGAACAAAATCAAGAGATGAAAGATCTATGTGAAGCAATAGTTAACAATCAATCAAGATAACAAACACTCTATGCATCATAAAAACAAAATCAAGTCTTTTACTATTAATATAACGGAACCATAATCAAAACAATAGTCCAAAGCAAGAATCAAGCGTCAAGCATGTTCATCAAACCTAGGTAGACATGAAGTCTAGCCTAGAATCATTATTAAAAACAATCCCAAACAAGTATTATAAACAAAGCAAAAAAACATGATAGAAATAATGAACAAGGAATGAAAGTTAGAGCGATAAAACCTTTGGTGATTGATCCTTGAACACTTCCTTGAAAGAACTCTTGATCCTCTTTGATTCCTAGCCTCAAAACCCTTCAATATTTGCTTTCTCTCTTCAAAAATCGGCTGGAACAACTTCCAATCACGGCTAGGTTTATAACATATGTTTATATAATGCATAACGGGCTTGGATTTGCGAAAAATAGCTGATCAGAGGCCCTGGCGCCGCGCAACCGGCCTTGGGCTCCCTGGTCGCGCGGCGCGGCGTGCACTAGGAGGAAGCCAACAAATTTTCTTTTTTTTATTATTTAATCATGCTAGAACTTGATAAATATTTTTCTTGAAATCCAAGCAACGATAGGAACCTTCTAGAAATTCTTTTTCTTGACTCGCAAGACACCATCTACATGAAAATAAATCAAAACACTAAGTGAACTAATCATGTAACCAATGATGAGCAAAACCGAACTTAAACTTCACATGAAATGATAAAAAGAATTAGAGTTTAACATGCAAGACACCAAAATATTTAAAACACGTTAAACATATAATACTTGACTCAAAACCAAAATTAGTAAACGATGAACGAAACACGAGCTAAACCGAACTCAAAACACTAAATATACACAACTTTACAAGGGATTCGAGATGTATAAATAGATGTATATCAACCATAAAGGGCCTTGTTTAAGCGATAAACTCGGTCTGGATAATCAGGATCCACAAAGCCAGGAGGATGTAACACAAACTCTTCCTCGTGTTGAGAAAAACACTTTTCACATCCATTTGATAGACTTTAATATTCTTGTAAGCCGAATAAGCTAGAAAAATTCGTATAGCTTCCAATCTTGCAACCAAGCATATACCTCAGTGTAGTCTCTACCCTCTTGCTGATGGAAACCTTGCACCACAAGTCATGCCTTGTTTCTCACGATCACCTCACGATCGCCTTTTTTGCATTTAAATACCCATTTAGTTGGAATAGGCTTCTTAACGCTAGCGGGTTTGTCGATAAGATCACATGCACCCAATCGTGCAAATTGTTGCAATTCCTCTTGCATTGCTTCTACCCAAGAAGGCTTCAAGTGCCATACAAGTCGTCGTTGCCTCAACTTGGGATAGAAAGCAAGTGAATTTGGCAACGTTTACAATACCAGAAGACTGTAAATCTGCATAAGCACACACTATATTATTCTCACTCGAAGAAGCAACTTGTTGACGTGTTTGCACGCCCACCTCAAGTTCCCCAATGATGTTTCCTTTGGATGATAATTATGAATCCTAAGAATGAGATTCTCAAGAAAAAAAACATTTTCGAATAAGTTAGTGTGATGTTCTCCAAGCTCGTGATATGAATCATCACTGTCAACTTTGTCCGCAACATCAGGTTCAATAACTTGATCAACAACTTGAGTGTCATTAGAAGAAGTAGAAACATTATCAAAAGAAACTGGAGGATCATCACGTGGATCTTCAGTTGGAAGTACAGTTGGAGTTTCAACATCATTAGAACTTGAAAACCTTGGAATTACCAATTGACCTTCAAAATACGAACGAACCAGGTCTTCATCTGGTTGCTCAGTTGATGGAGTAAACGAATTAAATAAACCATCATAATCAAACATCCAGTCGGGACCTTTTCCTTGAGGAGGTGTGGTGTACCTCTGACAATCAACATGGTACCATTCTTCAACACAACCAGAAGTAAAATTAAATACTCTTTTCTTCGAAGAAGCGTAACCCAAGAAATAGTCCTCAATGGCTTTTTCTTCAAATTTACCCACATCTCTTTTCAACATCATACAAGGACACCCAAATGGTTCCAAGTATTTTAAGTTAAGCTTTCGTTTGTTCAGAAGCTCATAACTTGTCTTCTGGAGTCTCTTAACAGCTAGAACCAGATTAAGCGTATAACAAGCAGTATTCACAGCCTAGTTCCAGAATTGGACAGGAAGCTTAGAATCTGAGAGCATAGTTCTAGCTGCTTCAATTAAAGTTCTGTTTTTACTTTCAACAACACCGTTCTATTGTGGTACATAATGGGAACTATATTCTCGATGAATTCCCTTTTAAACACAAAAGAAATCTAGTATAGTGTTTTTAAATTCAGTACCATTATCACTTCGAATTCTCCTCACTTTATGCTTGTATAGTGATTCGATCTTAGTGATTAAATTTTGAACAAGAACGAGTGTTTAACCTTTTGAACTCATAAATAACACCCATGAATATCTTGACTAGTCATCGATAACTACAAGACAATACCAATCTCCAGAGATACTTGCACGATTCACAGGACCAAATAAATCCATATGAAGTCGTTCTAAAGGAGTATCAATGGAGTTCAATAACTTAGACGGATGTGACTTTTTCTTCTTTTTGCCTTTCTTGCAAGCAACACAGTGATCATATAACTTAAAATTCATAAAAGAAACACATTCGACCAAGTCATTTGCCGTTGAATAATTCATCTTTCGAACATGAATATGACCCATCCTACGATGCCATAGAATAGAGTCCTTCTCAGTTGCTTTTGAGACGAAACATGTTCTGATCGATGTAGATACCTTAGAACTCATATTTAAGACATAAATGTCATTCGATCCAGGTGATCACATAAAAACCATGTCCTCGGGAATGACGTATCCCGGTTTCAGAATCAAACATTCTTTATCGTTAAATACAGTTGTATACTTCTTGTCACAGATTTGCGACACACTTAATAAATTATGATCAACTTTATCACAATAATTGACCTTCTCAAACGTGATATGCCCATTTGAAACTTCACCTTCTTATGTAATCATACCCCCAGCATTCCCATCGAAGGCCACATACCCTCCTTGAATATTTATAACATTTGTTAATAGGTCGAGATTTCCAGTAATATGAAGAGAACATCCACTATCCATTATCCAGTTTTCACCAGACACGGTCTTGGATGTACCCTACACACAAAGTAAAAGTGATTAGTTCAAAAAGGCAGCCCAGGCCTCAGTTTTGGGCAACTTTTGAGTTTCATGAGAAGAATCAAATTTGGTCGAATTCAATTGTTTTTCAACAACTTGAGAATAAGTTACATGCCTTTTAGAATTTCGTCTTAGATAGGTCGCTTGAACGACATTTGAGTTTACGTTCTTGCATATTGGCTCAGTTGGAACACACTTCGCTTTTACTTGACCATAAGCTTCATTCACATGAATCACCTTACGTTAATTCACATTTGAAAACATGATGTGAGTATCATAATCACACGACAAAGGTCGCTTCAAAATCTCCTTTATCACGGGAACCGGTTTATATTGGTCCTTGACAAACGGATGAAGATTCTGAGATTTCTTCTGTCCACAATTTCGCACAACATGACCTTGTTGACCACAAAGGGAAAAACTTCGCATGTCCAAAATATCATTTTGAGGTTTAGCAAAAACAGATGCCACAGAAGTTTGATGACTCACATTCATAGTAAAATTCTTGGCCAAATCATCAGATGACACCGATTTCTTTTTCAGATAGAAGTCAAGATTAGAGCAGTTTGAAAAACTTTGCAATGTGTTAGTTCTAGTAGATTTCACAAACTAAACTTTCTTAGAATTTTTTAATACTTGTTTAGATTTAATCAATGGGTCTGATGTTTTTGATTTTTTGTCACAAGCATACTGACGTTCAAGATCTTGTATCTTGGAAGTTTCATTGTGAAAGACACTTTCAATCAATTCTGGTTGATAATGCTAATCGGAATGTCTTTCTCAGTGAACATTGTGTCTATTCCTTTTAATTTAAACACACAACCAGTTGATAGCTTGGAAACAGTGGGATTAATAAAATGCATCAAATCCTCGTCAAAATTTTTAGGTTTTTCTGATTTCTTAGACTTCACTGGTTTAACCTTAACTTGTTCCTCCTTTTTCACTTGAGTTGTGTGTGAACCATACATGGCCTCCTCGAATTCATGAGGTTCACGTATAATGTGATTAGAACTTGAAATGTTCTGATTTTTGTGTATCACTTCGGGTTCAAACACATCCTCAATGATCACCTTCTCAACATTTTCTACAAACACTTTATTACTTTCAACATGATGTTTTTGAGTTGGTGGTTGGGTTTTAACATTTTCAGACTTTATTGGTTTAGGTTTGTCATAGATAATGGGTTCTTTCACAGGAACTTCTTCTTCTTTTCTAGCAAAAGGATTTGCTCTATAGTCATTTTGAAATGGTGGTGGTATTTCTACAAAATTATACCCTTTTTAGAATCTTTTTGCTTACCAGATACTTCGATTATTTCATTTAGCAAAAAAGCTGAGTTTCTAAATTTGCCCAACTTATTTTTCAACTCAAGAACTTCATTCTCAAGCTCGGTTATCTTAGAATGATGTTTCAAGATTTCTTGAAATTTTTGATCGTTAATCGTCATTTTGACAGATAACTCAACTTTGAGATCATGATTACTTGACGAAATTGCTTCGATTTCTCACTAGATCTCATTTGAGATTCTAAAGATTGTCATTAAGTATCTTTAAGTGAAGCAATTTGTCTCACTAAACAGTCATTGTGATTTTTTCAAAGATTCTAACTTAGGTTTGTTTTTCTCACAATCAACACAAGACACATTAGCAGACAAATTAACAGATATAGGAACATAAGTACTAACCTCATTAATTTTGGCCATGCAAGCAAAAGTAGTTGGAAGCTTTTCACACGAGTCGTCAGAATCAGACTCAGTATCATTATTAGAAGATAGCTCACTCCCACTTGCATCTTGAATATTTTCACTTGATTCAAACATGGCTAAATTTACTTGATTTTTATTGCATAGCAATCTTTGTGACCAATAAGTTCCATTCATGTTGGATAGCATAGCTTGTGACCCAGAAGAAGATGGTTTGGTTCCAGAAGACTTAACAGCGTTATTTCCATTTTTCCCAGATGAACTTCGATCTTGTTTTCTAGGACCAGTATACTCCTTCTTTGGTTTATCACACTCTTGGGCGAAATATCCAAACTCTTGGCAATTATAACACTTAACTTTCAATTTATCAAACCCAAGCTTCTTGTTTAATGATGGAAGATCTTTGCCAGTTCTTTGCATGAACCTTTTTACCTTTCTGACGATCATTGTCGTATTCCATTTAAAATCCATGAGTTCCAAATCAACATGATCGATTTGGTCATAATATTAATCAGTTAACTCACTAGTGGCAATTTTACTACCAACCAGATTTTCATAAGAAGACATGAAAGCACTCAAGATGGCAAAATTTTATTCAGCTTCCTTCATGTTCATAGTCGGTGGTGGTGAAAATTGATATGCCGTAGTTGAGACCCTCCAGAAGAGCCAGAAGCAACAGGTGACCCAGAACTTCCAGTAGTGTAGAAACATGCACATGGATCACTATGGATAGTTGTAGCATTATCACTTGCATTTTGTGTAAGAAATGCGGTGATAGGAGAGATTGTTGAACTCAAGGGAATACTCCCACCATATAAAGCTAGATCTTGGCTATCCTTAGAAGACTTTTGACATCTAAGATTATATTCACGAGCTTCGATCTTTTGTATGAACTCAGACGCAGTCAGATCTTCATTACAGAAATAATTATTTTCTTTCAATACCATTAAGAAAGTCAAGTAAGAACTCGGTATAGCACTCTTGATTATATCTAACTTATCACTTTCAGAAGGTTCCATCATCATCTTGTCCATTTCGGCTATCAGATGGTTAACCGTGTTGTCATCTCTTCGACAGTGTCACCGTTAAGTAAGTTAAAATTTCTAAATTGAAACTTTAACATCACCTTCTTGCTTTCTACAGTATTACCCATACTCCTCATACGAATGTGTTGAAACAATGAAGCACAAATCTTGATGCTACCGACTTGATGAAATATTTTTTCAGGTAACGCCATTGTAAGAGTTGAGTATGCTTTCTTTTTAATCTCCAAAGCCTTCTTTTCTTCCAGAGAGTATTGTGAGATGGCTTTAGGTGTGAATCCAATTGTTTAATCTCCAATCATTGGAACAATATACACTTCATCCAAACAATAAGAACAATCAGGGTGAACAGAACCCAAATGCGCACGGAAACGAGATTCCCATTTAGCAAGGTCACTAAATTTCATCAATCGAGGATACTTTGAATGGGATCCAATTTCAGTGTCCAATTCTTACATTTGCTGCATGAGTAAGGTTTTGAGAGGCTAATGCGTACAAACCGGCCATATTGATAACTAACAAATCAATCAAACTTCAAGGACTAAACTTGAAAATATGTTAACGAACTAGGAACAATAAGTATAATGAACGGCGAACAGTGTTTGTAGCGAACTAAAATAACGAATAAATTATAATGAATTGAAAGTTATTTGAGTAACGAACCAGGTCAAATTGACAAATCAGATTGACGAATTAGGTTAACAAATTAGGTTAATGAAACCAAATTCAAAGTAACGAACAAAGTAACGAATCACTAAGTTAATTTAACGAATCAAAGTAACGAATTACAACGTCAACGTAACGAATCACGTTAACGAATCTCTGATTCAAGGTAACGAATTAAGATAACGAATTTGCTACAGTTGATAGCAAATCAACTATAACGAATCAGGGTGTTATAAACTTATAACGGTTATAACAAACTCTGACAACTTTTGCCATGTGGCAAAAGTTTGTTAGACATCAAGTTAATGAATCGGACCACATGTCTAACGAATCAAATAACAAGAATCAAAATGATGACGAACTGAGTAACGAATTAAGGAACGAAGTACTTAAATTTAACGAACTACGATAACGAATTACGTAAAGATGATGAATCTTCAACAAATGATGAAGATCTTCAAATCTTCAAATCTTCATCATCATTTTTCCAGAAATCTGGAAAATGAAGAACAAACAAAACAAACCCAGATTCGTAATACACCTGCAATACAACACCAAATCGTTCAAATAACGTATCAAATTACTCGGATACTCATTTTGAAACCAAATCTCAACAAAACATACATCAATTCACTCAAAATCAAATCCAATTTGACCAAAAACACTCCCCTGTTTTGGCCACAATCAAACCAACACAAATCGAATTCAAATCTCAATTCCAATCCACCAAACCTTCCCAATACCTTAACAAACAACAATCCAACTCAATTCATTCCAAAATCAACCAAATAAACACTTAATTTTGATGAATTCAAACCGGATCTAAATAAAACCAAAATAACTTTAATATTACATCAATTAACGAATTAGAAACACTAGATCAAGAGAAATCGAACCCCGAAAGCTCTGATACCACTTGTGAACGTCTCGAAACTTAGTCTAATATCCAAACACGATTAACATGGATCTAGTTCATAGATTATTCTTATCGGTTATAGGTTATACGTATAGATATATTATGTATTATTAGTATTAGTTGTAATATGTTAAATATATGAAGGGTTGATCGAGAGAACAATAAGGCAAAGGTTCAATACGTTAAATCAATACTTAAATTAAACAGAGGAGGAACACCTCTATATATAGAAGACGGGTCTAGTTCGGTACACATTCCGTAACGAACTAGACTTCCACTTCGTTATATTACAAAATGAATAATAAACTTAACGAAACAGACCTCTAATTCGTTAAACATCCTTAAAGAATTGGGAGGAACCTTAACTTCACTTTCTAGTTCGTTAAACATCCTTAACGAACTAGACTCTCTTAACGAACTACCTTAATATAATAATAACAATTATTACATTAATATATACAAAACATAAATAAAAAGACTCGAGACGCAAAACCGTGCACTAACATTAGTTATGAGTAACAAAAAATACTTTTCAAAAACAAACAAGATTCAATATTACATATTATCCAACCGCTCCAGATTTAACGAACCTGGAAACATTATTCTCACAAAATAATAATAAAAAATAACAATAACCTAATCATAGACAATAAACTAAAACGTCCAACAATTAACCAACTGAATTGGTTCAAGCAAGTTGATAAGTTCCCAATGAATCAGAATTACCAAACATAGTTTTTCAGACAAACAACCAAACATTATTTTTTAGATAAAAATATTAGGTTGATTAGTTCCCAATGATTTGGTAAAAAATTTTCAGCAACTTGCTGAGTAGTATTTATTTTCAGAACTTTTACTACACAACAAGACATGATTCTCTCTCTTAAAAATGGTAAATTAAGTGTGGTTTGTCGAATTTCAAAATTCAATTACGAACGATTGATCTTGGAGCATCTAACATAATCCGATAAAGCGTACAAGTGGTGGCAAACAAATTCGTTTACGGGGTTGATTTGGGTTATGGTGAGATGAGTGTGGTATGCATTATGGACTTGCAAAATTTGATTATGGACTATTCATATAAGTATCTATAATCAGTTAAAATCCGAGAAATCATTCATTTAACTATCTTAAACATAGAAGAAGTCGTCAATTACGCCCATGTAACATGCTGTCACTGTAACAACTCGGGTTTTCCGAATCAATACTTTTATTAAATACCCGACTCATTTCGATGTTCGGGAAGTTTATCACGTTTATCGAGTGTAACTTATTAATATAATATTATTTAACTAAATATATTATAACTTTCACTTTATGGAAAATTCAACCCAAAATATAAAGTTTAAATCTTTTTGTATCCATTTTCAAACTTTAAGGGACTAAAATGAAAATTTTTATAACCTATTTACTTAAACGGGTTACCATAACCCATACCCCGATCCAAACTCTAACTATGAATCCGATTATCAAACTTGGAAGACTTGGACCTTAATTATCTACTCGTTTATGGAAATTGAATCAAGAATAAAATCCTACATTCATTTTATGACATAACCGAAGTCTAAATTTCGTTATATGATTCAAAAACGAATCTGCAACTCTTAATATCTTGGCCGACACATAATCTAGATCGTTATATGTATAAATGGTTATATAAACCCAAATAAACCTGTAAGCACAATCACTAAACCCTAGCCATCCTTAACCCCCTATTCAATTAGATTATATTAGATGTTTGCTTTTTTGTTCACCACCTCTAACCACCGGCCACTGTCGTAATCAATACACCTACTTCCGATCATTGTTCTAGGTAATTGAATACATGGTTACGATCGTGATTTCATGCTCCTCAATAGCCCCATGGTTGATTTGATTAAACGTATCATATTGGACCGAATCAATTGTTAGGGTTTATAACTGATTTTGTTCATCCTTCTGTTAGTTTATATTTAATGTTTTGTATGCTTTTAACAAAGATCTGCAGTGTCCAGTTTGTTTGTCTTAAGGCTAGGGTGTGGCAGGTCGCGGGCTCGAGACCCTGCGACTCCGTTTTTTTGGATTATTTTGGTAAATTGTATTTAAAATCATTTAATTAAGTGTAATAATAATAATAATTATAATTAAATAAATTATTTTATTAAAAACCGACTATAATACTTGTGTTTCTAATGTCTCTCGTCCGTGTATGCATGTATATGTGTAATTAGTTATACATATATGCATATATACTTATATATAATATCACGCAAACTAATATATTTGGTATATATATACACACACACACACACAAGTGGGCAAACTTGTTAAATGTTTAAACAAACTAATAAATATTTTAAAGACGTACTTTACTTAAATAATATGTAATCATAATAAAATATTACATTAAGTATGACTAAAAAGAATATAATATGACTTAATAGCTTTAATTATCGAACCCGCTTATCCGATGTAGTTAATTAATTTAGCGTATCTGCTTTCCATTTTCCTTATTAGGCTTTATCATCAACGCGTGATTTTCGCAGATCACCATTCTTAATATTTCTCTTTTCACTTTTGTTCGTCTATTGAGGTGAGTATCACATTCCCCGTATTTTACTCGTTTTTCTCACGTTTTGTGGATATATACGTAAATTATATTTCTCATGTATACTTATACACAAAACAGCAACTATTGTCTTATGTGTTAACAATTTATACCTTACTTTTTTATGTGCTTATACGCTTTACGTGAACCGTATTCGGAGAGGTCCAACATAATCTTAGAATAGTATGATCATACGCCAGTTGTTATAGCCTTTGACAGTTATACTTGCTCATTTGGTTAATTTGTTATTCTCATATGACTTGTTGCACTACTTATTTTTATATATACTATATGTACATTTAAATCAGTGTTTTGCTCACTCAACCATGTGTTGTCAAAACTATTTTATTTTCACTTAAGGATTTATGCTAGAAGAAAAATTAACGAGACAATATTATTTATGATCTTTGATTGTTGATGCACTTTTGTTTTGTTTGGTATTGTATGAATATTTGTTTCATTTGAAATTTATTTAATAGATATTGAAACTTATAATTTTGCATAATAGTACCTTGAGAGCTGTGACAATCAGTTCACGCCCCGACATTTCCGCCGTGGTTATAAGGCCCCGTTACCGGTGTCCTACATTTGGTGTTGGATCTACTCATTAACATAGTTCTAACCATCAGAGTTAACAAAAACATTTGCGGAATATAAAAACATTCATAAACATTACATATAAATCCATAACTTTGTCATTTTAAAACATATTGTCTTTCTAATCAAATATAGATACTAAGACGTCTTAAGCCTTCAAATGTCAGACTCTTATTCTTCTGCCATGTGCCTTTGCTCAAGCCAGCCGTCTCATTCTACTCACCTGTGTGCATACTAAAAATTCAGTTACGCTGATTGAGTTCTAGTTAATCAGGTAATATACAATACTTTCACCTACGTATACATACGTATCCGAAGATACATATTATATTCTTAACCTTCTTATCTTTGTTTCTTACATATATAAATATATACATTCTTGGTTTCATTCTTTCTTTTATTCTTTCTTTTACATACTTTGCATCTATCAATACTTTACATACTTATACGTTTTAAACAGCATTACGCCCTACTGCCTCGAGTATTATTAGGGCTCGGTCCCTTTTTCTGCCTTGAGTATTATTAGGGCTCAGTCCATTTCTGCCTTGAGTATTATTAGGGCTCAGTCCATTTCTGCCTTGAGTATTATTAGGGCTCAGTCCCTTTCTACTGTACCTGGCTATCTCTTACGTTCATTCATAAAAACGTACATATCATTCATACATTATACACAAAATTATATCCATAATCATAACATGCCAATACGTGCAATATCCGAAGATAAGGGTATTAACTAATCACATCGAGTATGCACACAGCCCCGAAAACATAACAAGGAAGGGGGCTAGAACTCACCTGAATGCGATTACGTTCACCGTTAATAGTTATTCCTTTCTTGATTTGTGCGCGGCTAAGTATATAATGATTACATGTATTAATTAACTATTGTTACTCATATCGTACTTCTATATTTATATAACCCACAACGAACGGGGGTCCGAGGGCAGCTCCTGTTAGTACACGGTTTTGCGTCTCGAGTCTTTGTATTTAACGTTAATGTAATTGTCGTTTATTTATGTAATAAATTATTAAAGTATTAAGGTAGTTCGCTAAGATTAAAGTCTAGTTCGCTAAGGATGTTTAGCGAACTAGATCTAAGTTAATTATCCTCCTGATTCGTTAAGGATGTTTAACGAATCAGGGGGTGATTCGTTAAGAGTATTTCATTTTATTGGATGTAACGAAGTGGACTCTAGTTCGTTAGGGGATGTTAATGAACTAGGTCCATCTTCTATTTATATGTGAACACTGTTCACATTTAATGTAAGTTTTTGAGAGTTAATTAAAGAACCTATGCCCGATTCTCTCTCTCAATCTTCATATTAATATTATACACATACACATACTACTGATAATACATATACATATAACATACATATACATAATACATCTTCATATTAATCGTATTTATAAAGATCTAAGATCTGTTAAATGAATTAAGGTATTAGCATAACGAGTTCAAACAAGTGGTATCAAAGCTTTCGGTGCTCAATTGCGCTTGATTTGATTGTTATTAGATTTTAATTAATCGAAAATTTATTCAGTTTATGTTCAGTTTGATTTTGAATCAATTTGAGGTTGAATGGATTGATTATGGAATGATTGGATTAGATTTGTGTCTGGTAAGGTATTTGTGAGTTGTGATTCATTGGAATTGGATTTTGGTTTGTGTTATCTCAAAATTGGTTTGGATCTGCTTCTGGCCGAAACAGGGGATAGTTTTGGTTCAAATTGGATTCGGAATAAGGATAATTGGTTTACGAGGAGTATTGATTTGGTTTCGCGTAGTAATGACGAGTATTTTGGTAATTCACTTGTGCGATTTGGTTAAGATTTGAGGTTGTATTATAAATTTGTGTTCTTCATTTCCAGAAATTTGGAAATCTTCATTTGAATATTTGAAGACTTAAATCTGATTCGTTAAATTTTCAACCTGATTCGCTACCCTATTCAACTTGATTCGTTAACATATTTAGCCAGTTCATTATAAATTTTGGTTAATTCGTTAACCAATTCACTACACTTGCTGATTCATGTCAACTGATTCGTGTGACACATGTTTACATTGGAAATTGTGTTATAACAACTTTGCCACGTGGCATTCGTTGTCAGAAGTTTGTTACAAACCGTTGTAACAACCCGTTTCGCTATAAGAGTTGCGTTGTTAATCAACTGTAGTTGATTCGCCATCTGATTCGCTAAGCTTTCTCTTAGTGATTTCTTAATATATTCACTTGATTCGCTAAAACAAAACCTTTTCAATTCGTCAAAGCTATTGTTTCTAATTCGTTACAAAATTCCAGATTCGTTATACCAAACATTTCCAATTCGTTACCTGACCAATCATTCGTTAAAGTTTAATTCGTTAATTACTGTTCACAGTTCGCTACAACTGTTTTCAGTTCGTTATTCTTACTATTCACAGTTCGTTGCATCTTATTTTCAGTTTTAATCCTTTGAAATTTGAAATCTTTCAAAAATGGCTGGTATGTATGCATTAGCTTCTCAAAACCTGTTGATGCAACAAATGTTACAACTGGATACCGAGATAGGTTCACATTCAAAATTCTCACGTTTGATGAAATTTAACGATTTTGAAAAATGGGAACCCCGTTTCCGTGCTCATTTAGGGTCAGTTCACCCTGATTGTTCATACTGTTTGGATGAGGTTTACACCGTTCCAATGATTGGGGATGAGACTATTGGTTTTACACCTAATGCTATCTCTCAATAGTCCGTTGAAGAGAAGAAAGCATTAGAAATTGAGACAAAAGCTTATTCTACTCTTAATATGGCTTTACCTGAAAACATCTTTCACCAAGTAGGAAGTATTAAGATTTGTGCTTCTTTATTTCAACATATCCGTATGAGAAGTATGGGAAACACCGCTGAAAGCAAAAAGGTTATGCTCAAGTATCAATATAGAAACTTTAACCTACTGAAGGGTGAAACTGTTGAAGAGATGACAACACGATTTAATCATTTGATAGCTGAAATGGACAAGATAAAATTGGAGATATCTGAATTTGACAAGATTGATACTATTAAAAGTGTTTTACCAAGTTCTTATTTAACTTTCCATATGGTGTTGAAGGAGAATAATTATTTTAGTAATGAGGATTTGACTGCATCTGAATTTTTGCAAAAGATCGAGGCTCGAGAATATGATCTTAAATGTCAGAAGTCTTAGAAAGATAGTCAAGATCCTGCATTTTATGGTGGAAGTATGCCATTAAGTTCAACCATTTCACCTATCACTGCTTTTCTCACACAAACTGCAAGTGAAAATGCAACAACTATCTATAGTGATCCACACGCTTGTTTCTACACAGCTGGAAATACTAGCTCATCTGGAGGATCTGGGAGTTCATCATCTTCAAATCAATTCTCATCACAAACAAATGTAAACATGAGAGAAGCTGAACAATTTTTTTCTTTCTTATCTGCTTTCATGACTTCATATGAGAATTTGGTTAGGAGTAAAATTGCCATAAGTGATTTGACTCATGAAGATTATGATCAAATTGATCCGGATGATTTGGAACTAATGGACCTAAAGTGGAACATGGCAATGATAGTCAGGAAAGTGAAAAAGTTCATGCAGAGAACGGGTAAAGATCTTCCTTCGTTGAACAAGAAATTGGGGTTTGATAAATTAAAGGTTAAGTGCTACAATTGTCAAGAGTTTGGTCACTTTGCCAAAGAATGTGATAAGCCTAAAAAAGAGTATACCGGTCACAGAAAACAAGATCAAAACTCATCAGGAAAGAGCGGTAATGATGCTGGAAAGTCTTCTGGAGGTAAACCTTCGTCTTCTAGATCTCAAGCAATGTTATCCAACGTAGAAGGAGATGACTGGTCACAAAGGTTATTATGTGGTAACAATCAAGCAAATCTTGCAATGTTTGGATTTCCTGAGAACTTTCAAGATGTAAGTGGAAGTGAAATTTCTTTTGATGCTGATACTGAGTCTGAGTATGATGATTCAAGTGATAAGCTTCCAACTACTTTCTCTTGCATGGTAAAGATCAGTGATTCAACCACGTCTGTTTGCATGGCTAAGCAAAATTAGGTTAGTAATTCTACTTCTAACTTATCATGTGTTGATTGTGAGACCAATAAGTCTTAGATAGATGCCTTAAAACTTCAAAATGATAATTTGCTAAAAGAGATTTTTTCGTTAAAAGATAATTATAGGCAATCTTTGAATTCTCAAATGAATTCAAGAGAGAAAATTGAGGCTTTAACTATAAGTAATCATGATCTTAAGGCTTAGTTGTCGGTGGAAATGACCATCAATGATCAAAAATTTCAAGAAATCATGAAACATAGATCAAAGATAACCGAGCTTGAAAACGAGGTTCTTGATTTAAAGAACAAATTGGGAAAATTCAGAAACTCTTCCTTTTTGCTAAATGAAATAATTGAAGTATCTGGTAAGCAAAAAGATTCAAAGAAAGGAATAGGTTTTGTTAAGATTCCACCACCTTTTCATAATGATTACAAACCAAATCCTTTTGCTAGACAAGAAGAGGATGTGGTTGTTAAATAATCTGTGATTCCTGAAAAGACAAAACCAATTAAACTTGACAGTGTTAAAGCCCAACATTCAATTCAGAAACCTCATGTTCAAAGCAACAAAATCTTTGTTGAAAATAGTGACAAAGTTATCATTGAGGATGTGTTCGAACCTGAAATCATACACAAGAACAAGAACATTCCAAGTTCTAATCACATACTGTGTGAACCTCATGAATTTGAGGAGGCTGTGTATGGCTCGCACACAACCAAAGTGAAACAAGATGCTCATGTTAATGTCAAACCAGTAAGGGCCAAGAAATCAGAAAAAACCCAAAATTTCTAATGAGGATTTGTTGTGTTTTATAAATCCACATGTTTCCAAGCCATCTACTGCTAGAGTTTTTAAGTTAAAGGGGATAGACACGATGTTCACAGAGAAAGACATTCCAATAAGTATCATTAAACCAGAACTTATTGAGAGTGTATTTCAAAATGAAACTTCCAAGATTCAAGATCTTGAACGTCGGTATGCTCAAGCAATTGACGGTCATTAAACCAGAATCTGTTTCCTTTGCGGTCAACAAGGTCATGTAGTAAGAAATTGTGGCCAGAAGAGCTATCAGAAACTTCATCCTTTTATCAAGGACCATTCCAAACCAGTTACTTTGATAAAGGAGATTCTGAAACGACCTGTGTCGTATGCTGATGATACTCATATTATGTTCTCTAACGTGCATCTTCGAAAAGTTGTTCAGGTGAATAAAACTCATGGTTCTATTAAACCAAAGTTTATTCCAACTGAACCGTTATGCAAAAATGTTAATTCAAATGTAGTTCAAGCTGCGTATCTAAGACGAAAGTCCAAGAAACCTATAACTTATTCTCAAGTTGCTGAACAACAGTTGAATTCAACTAAGTTTAACTTTTTTCAAGAAAACCAAAAGGTGCCCAAGACTGAGGCCTGGACTGCCTTTTTGAACTAATCATTTTCGTTTGTGTGTAGGGTACATCCAAGACCATTTCTGGTGAAAACTGGATCATGGATAGTGGATGTTCTCGTCATATTACTGGAAATCTCGACCTCTTAACAAATGAAAGAAATATTCAAGGGGGTTATGTGGCGTTTGCTGGGAGTTCTGGGGGTATGATTACTCAGGAAGGTGATGTTTCGAATGGGCATATTACTTTTGAGAAGGTTAATTACTGTGATAAAGTAGACCATAATTTATTGAGTGTGTCGCAAATCTGTGACAAGCAATACACTACAGTATTTATAGATAAAGAGTGTCTGATTTTAAAACCAGAGTATGTGATTCCCAAGGATATGGTTGTCATGCGATCACCTCGATCAAATGATATTTATGTCTTGAATATGAGTTCTAAAGTATCAACATCGATCGAAACATGTTTTGTCTCGAAAGCAACCGAGAAAGACTCTATTCTATGGCATCGTAGAATGGGTCACTTACATGTTCGTAAGATGAACTATCTCATGGCTAATGACTTAGTTGAGGGTGTCTCGTTGAAGAATTTTAAGTTATCCGATCACTGTGTTGCTTGCAAAAAGGGCAAACAGAAGAAAAAGTCACATCCCTCTAAGTTATTAAATTACATTGATACTCCACTTGAGCGACTTCATATGGATTTATTCGGTCCAGTGAATCGTGCGAGTATTTCTGGAGATTGGTATTGCCTGGTAGTTACTGATGATTATTCACGATACTCATGGGTTTTGTTTATGAGTTCGAAAGATCAAACACCGGTTCTTGTTCAAAATTTAATCACTAAGATCGAATCACTATACAGACACAAAGTGAGGAGAATTCGAAGTGACAATGGTACCAAATTCAAAAATACTGTATTGGATTTCTTTTGTTTACAAAAGGGAATTCATCTAGAATATAGTGCCCCATACGTACCACAACAAAACGGTGTAGCTGAACGAAAGAACAGAACTTTGATTGAAGCTGCTAGAACGATGCTTGCTGATTCAAAGCTTCCTATCCAATTTTGGAATGAGGCGGTGAATACTGCTTGTTATACACTCAATCGAGTTCTAACTGTTAAAAGACTCAAGAAAACAAGTTATGAGCTGTTGAATAATCGTAAACCTAATTTAAAGTAATTGGAGCTGTTTAGGTGTTCTTGCACAATGTTGAAAAAGGATGTGGAAAAGTTTGATGAAAAATCCATCGAAGGGTATTTCTTGGGTTATGCTTCTCTTAAGAAACGAGTATTTAATTTTATGTCTGGTTGTGTTGAATAATGGTACCATGTGGACTGACAAAAGTACACTACTCCTTCTCAAGGGAAAGGTCCCGACTGGATGTTTGACTATGATAGCTTATTTAATTCATTTACTCCAACAACTGATCAACCAGATGAAGATTTAGTTCGTGCCTATTTTGAAGAACAATTGGTAATTCCAAGATTTGCTAGTTCTAATGATGTTGAAGTTCCAATCGTAGCTCCAACAGAAGAACCTAATAATGAGTTTCCAGTTCTCTTCGACAATGCATTTACATCATTTGATAACACTCAAGTTATTGATCAAGTTATCGAAATTGATAGTGATGTTTCATCTCACGATCTGGGTGAACACTACACTAATTTATTTGAAACTGTTGATGTTCCTGAGATTCCCACTCTTAGGATTCGTAATTATCATCCGAAAGAAAACATTATTGGAGAACTTGATGTGGGAGTTCAAACACGACATCAAGTTGCTTCAGCAAGTGAGAATAATGTATTGTGTGCTTATGCTGACTTACACTCGTCTGGGATTGTAAATCTTGCTAAATTTACTTGCTTTCTATCTCAAGTTGAGCCAACGACTCCTCGTATGGCACTTCAAGATCCTTCTTGGGTAGAAGCCGTGCAAGAAGAACTACAACAATTTGCACGTTTAGGTGTTTGGGATCTTATCGACAAACCTGCTAGAGTCAAGAAGGCGATTCCGACTAAGTGGGTATATAAGTGTAAGAAATACGATCGTGGGGTAATTGTGAGAAACAAGGCACGTTTAGTGGTGCAAGGTTTTCATCAGCAAGAGGGTATTGATTGCACTGATATATATGCTCCAGTTGCAAGATTAGAGTCGATTCGAATCTTTTTGGCGTATGCTGCTTACAAGAACATTAAAGTATATCAAATGGATGTCAAGAGTGCTTTTCTCAATGGTGAACTTCATGAGGAAGTGTTTGTGTTACAGCCTCCAGGTTTTGAAGACCCTGATTATCCTGACCGAGTTTACCGTTTAAACAAGGCATTATATGGTCTACATCAGGCCCCGAGAGCTTGGTATGGCATGCTCGCCGACCATCTGACGGATAATGGTTTCAAACGTGGAACTGTTGACTGCACTTTGTTTTATAAGAATATTGGTGATGATCTTCTCCTCGTTCAGATTTATGTTGATGACATAATCTTTGGGTCAACTAACGACAACTTGTGTAAGGAGTTAGAGAAATCAATGCAAACCAAGTTCGAGATGAGTTCGATGGGAGAGATGAATTTCTGTTTAGGGTTGCAATTCATCAGTCTACGACAGGAATCTTTATTCACCTGACAAAGTTTGTGAACGATGTCTTGAGCCGATTCAAGATTACTGCCCGAAAAATCCCTTCTACTCATCTCCCCGTGGGTCACAATTTATCACCGAATGAATTGGAGGATACTGTCGATCCAACCCTCTATCGTGCTATGATTGGATCTTTGATGTATCTTATTGCTTCTCGACCCGACATAATATTTGCTGTTTGTTTATGTGCTAGGTACCAAGCTAGTCCCCGAGTGACTAACCTGGCAGCGGTCAAGCATATTGTTCAATATCTAAGGGGAAATCCTGACATCGGGTTATGGTACCCAAAGATGATACTTTTGATCTTACCGCTTATTCTGACTCAGACTATGGAGGATGCAAGATTAATTTCAAGTCTACCACTGCGGGATGTCAATTCTTAGGAAGCCAGCTTGTTTCCTGGCAGTGTAAGAAGCAGACAACGGTCTCCACTTCAACCGCCGAAGCTGAGTATGTTGCAACCTCGAGTTGCTGTTCCCAGGTTTTGTGGAAACAACAACATCTCCGCGACTACGGTTTGAAGTTTCTTACTACTCCCATCTTAGTTGATAATTCTGCTGCTATTAGTATCACCAAAAATCCCGTACAACATTCTAAAACGAAACATATCGAGATTTGATATCATTTTATACGGGATTGTTATGAAAAGAAATTAACTGACCTTGAGATAGTACATACTAATTTTCAGAAAGCCGATCTATTTACCAAAGCCTTTGATAAAACGCGTTTTCAATTTTTGCTTGGTTTAAATGGATTGAAGACCCTCGCTGATATCCTGAAACACGGATGATTATCTGTCTTTTCTGTTAATTTTAGTTTAATTTTTTTTTGTTTTTAGGTTTTAGGGGGGAGAAACTTAGAGAATACAAAAATATTGTGATTTTCGTTTTGTATATATAAAATCCAAAAACATTAAAAAATTAAAAATAAAAAATAGTGTGAAAAATCCGAAAACATTAAAAAATTATGAAAATTCAAAAAGATTGTGAATTTCTTGTTTGTATAGAAAATTCCGAAAAGACAAAAAGATTGTGTTTTATGTTTGTAAAGCGAAAAACCAAAAAGATTTTTGCTTTCATTCACTGAAAAATATGTCAATTACTGCTGTTTGAAGAACATATAGTTGTATATGATTGGTCCTGATAATTTCTTGGAAATATTCAGAATAGCCATTTATCTGATAATGGAAAGTAGTTGGGGTGGGTGTTATGCTTTTTACCTTATTTTCTCGCTGAAAATTTTTTCGGTTATTTAAGTAGGTGGAGCATGCCTGCATGTTTTGGTCCTATTATCTACTTGTAGATTGTTAGGATAGCCATTAATCTATAGACTGAAAGTAACTGGGGCGATTAAATTAATTTTTGTTTATGCTCCTCAAAATTTTGAGTTTTTGAAGCAAAAAGAGAAAATGATAGTACATTGATTATTTGACCCCAAATCCCGAAAGAAATAAGCTTAAAAGACTAAGTGCTTAATCATTGGTGCATTGATAGGTCTTAAACAAGCTGTTAGAGTAAATAAGTGATATAAACCTAAAGAAAAGCCAAATTGAAAGAGGTGTTAGTCTCTATCAAAAGTCTCGGTGAGGATGGCATAAATGTAATAACCAGTCATACTCAAGCCTTATAGTTGTTAATCTTCCATATATATATATATAATAAAGCAAATAACAAGCGTTAGGATTCTGGACACTGTGAGTCTTTATGCGGCTTAGTCATCTGGGTATTCATAAACATGAATATTTCACTCGCTTTTAGAGCAAACCCAAAGTCATTAAACTTGATCACTATTGTACTTCGTACAATTCAAATTACTGACTTGATCAAAATCCGCTGTTAGTCATACAATTGTTCCTTCCTTGCGCGTGTCTCAATACCAATAAGAAACGGACCCCAGGGGATACAATGTATGTAAGCCGACAGATGGACTCGTGCATACTCACTCACAGTAAAGGAAACTTGATGCATTGTTCAAAAAAAATTATAAAATTTTCAATTGGTATTCAAAAACACTATAACGGTTTAAGTCAAGTTGGGGTGATTTGGCAAAAATCAAATTAAACTTGAACCGAGATTAGGGGCTGATAGTTTCTGATAATCTGTGCGCTAATTGAACCCTAAATCATATCACAAAAATGCTTGAAGGCTTGTTATAAGATTTAAGTGGACAACAATATCAATGACCGACTTAACGCCAGTCATGATATCGCTGAAATATAAAACTGTGATGGAAGGGCATTTTGGTCAATATGATTCTCTGCTCAAACTCAACAAAAACACAAAAATATGTACTGCTTTTGAAAATCATAGAAAAACACAAAAAGATTGTATATTTCTTAGTTTGGATATTTTTGTAGTTACATTCTTTAATCTTTACAAAATACCAAAAATATTTTACCTTTTTATTTTACATATTATTTAAATTTTATTTTAATTTATGTTTCAAAACGTGAAACGTATTAGGTCATTTGATGATCGAGATATGAGATCTCGATAAGTTTTAAGTTAAGTGTTCTTTAAAGGACAAACACGTTCTTAGAGTATTTGATTATCGAGATAAAGGTACTCGGTAATCCCGTTAACTTATTTAAATAATCAATGTAATTCATTTATTTATGTATTTGTTTATTCATTTAAAATTAAATAACATAAGAGTGATTCATTAAGTTATGACTAACGAATTAGGCCATTTCTAACGAACTACATTCTAGTTCGTTATCCTCATTCGCTTCCGCACTCTGTAACAAATGGCTCTAATTCGCTAAACATAATCTAACGAATGGCGCCGTCGCCGGAAAAACGCGGTTTCACTGGAAAAATGAGTTTTGACTCGTTTTTCACCGTTTTTCGCCCCGTTCGATCCAGATCTGAGCTAGGGTAATCTCTAAGCTCATCCTAGGTTCGGTTTATACCCGATTCCATCAAGGTTTAACGGTGTCGGTTCGTCGTTTCGTGACCATATCTAACGGGTTTAAGTTCTTACAACATCATACTATTATTTCCTCGGGTCGGTGTTCGGTTTCCTTCTTGATTTCGGCTAAGATAAGGAGAGGATTAGAGAGAAGGCTTAAGTGTGTGTTTTGGATGGTGTATGGAATATGTTTAAATGAGGAATTAAGTGGTGATTATGGTTTATATATTTATGGATCATGGGCTTAAGCCCATGGTCTTTCCTCCTTTCTTCTAACCCAAGTCCATAAATCCTCTTCATTTAACCAAAACAAGCCCAACTCATATTCTATTTATCTAAACCATAATCACCACGGCTTAAGCCCATGGTCTTTCCTCCTTTCTTCTAACCCAAGTCCATAAATCCTTTTCATTTAACCAAAACAAGCCCAACTCATATTCTATTTATCTAAACCGATAACGACCCACTATAAAATAGACAAAATTCATTTTATTATTATAACCAAAAGTAGGATGTTACAGGTGTGTGACAGATTGGTATCAAAGCCAAAGGTTTAAGATAAGTCGTTAGTGGTGCCATAGTAACATGCTTAGAAGCCCCATACGTGCTTATCTGTTTACCTTTATGTGTTCAAATTAGATTGTTTACAACTTTCTTAGATAATTATTTATTATTTATGCACACACACACAAACTCTAAGGCTATGCCTTAACATTCAAAGAAAACTTTTCAAAATTAGATTGCTTTTATTTTCAGGAAATTCCTTAAGAATTCCCACCTGTTGTTTTCGCTAGTATGCCTTAGGGCTAGGTTATGTGGAATGTCCCTACGATAAATGAAAGGGGAAGAGAAACTATGAGTTGGTCCTTGGCAAAACGGTTCCATGAACCAAACGTTGGACGCTATTCCTTACTTGGGGGATAACCTGACCACGGTACTCGACCATATGGACCTGAGCGAGACCCAAAAATGCCATATGATTTGCACCCCTATAATATTTTTAAACCGAATTCACGATGATTCGTGGCTAAACTCGATTTTCCTGATTATTGTGTTCCGTTATTTAAATGGGTAGTTGGATAAAAAATCCATGGAACCCATGGGCACTCCTACTATCCATTTGTTAACCTGTTTTCGTATTTTTGTTGGAGTGATCAACGTGGTGATTCACAAGATACTCCGACTACCCATACTTATATCTATAGTTCTTTATGTAACGCTCATCGGGCAGGCAAACTACATTGCATTGATAATTCGTTAATTAGTTGGGACAAACAAAATTCCATGTAACGTTCATGGGTTGACCAACTCAGTTGTTTTTATTCGTTAGTTGCGTTGGGCCATTCAAATTGACATGGAAAGCTCATGGGAGGCCAACATCCACAATTTATATTTCGTTAGTTTATTATAAACTTAATAAAAATCTAAATTTTAAACTGACTTAACTTCTCATGTAGTCATCAATCATTAATCATATTGACTACATCATTTAATAACTATTTACGCAATGTACCCCCCCCCCTTCTCATCTTATAAACTTTTGCTTTTAATCCTTATGACGCAATGGTCGTATGATCATACTATTAATGATGTACCTCTCCGAATGCGGTAAAATAAAGCAAGTAAGCAAATATCAAGTAAGGCGCGTAAACTGTTATACACACATACACACAAGGATTAACAGTTACAGTTGAATACTATATAATAGGTAAATAGATAACGTACGCATATGTCCCCAAAAGATTTAAAATACGTATAAAGGGGAGTGATTACTCACATTAGTAAATAAGAAAAGGTAAATGAATGCGGTAGCAAACAAGAGTCACGCTCGTCGAGATAGATCAACGGAATGTCCTAAGTAAAAGTAATAGGAGAGATACTAAAGATTAACAAGTGGATCTATAGATTCGAGTTTAGAGATAACAACGGTCAGTCAAGAGTTACAATATTTTACTCAAAGTTTATTTTATAAAAGTTATTAAAATTATATTTGTATTAATATATAAAAATACTTCAATAAATACTAGTGGAGGGTGCGGAGCCCCTGATGCGCACAGGGACGGGCTCGGGCAAGGACGATGGTGACGGCGAAGGGCAATGGGCACAATATGGCGCTTTGATGGCGCACTTCGCACGCTCGCATCTCCGCGAGCCGCCTTATTGTTTTTGGAAAGTGAAAGCAAGACCAATCAAGGTTTAAAGCTATATTTTTAATACGTGAGTTAACATGGTAAATTTTAAATATATAATTTAGATTAAATCCATTTTTAAATATTAAAAAATTTATCAATTTTTAATAGTATATTATATATACATATATATATATATATAGGATGGTTTAAGAGAGAAGTCATCTTATTATGAGAAGTGCAAGAAATAAATTTTTACCATTGATTAAGATTGATCAATGGTTTAGATTGATTATGACGTACTTCTAATTATATATAACTGATTTCAATGACTTTAATAAGAAAAAGACAGTGAGGTAATTTCTCAAATATGTTAAATAAAGAAACTTAGCATTTGTCAACTATAATTTCTTTCTCTTTGTGTTAGTCCATTCAATTCCAAAACAAATTCCACTAAGATCCGAAAGTACTTTTAATAATTTGTATTATTTTTTCCTCAATACATTTGACTGTTGAAAATGAATAAATGTTTACAAAAATTCAACAAGAAAAAAGAAGGTTGGTTGCAGTTATGTATCCTACATAAAGATGAATATCCTACATAAAGATTAATAACATCCTACACAAATTTGATGTCAATCATACACAAAAGGAAATAAGTAAAAAAGTTGTTTAGGTCATATGTACTTTACTATGTTATGGTATACTCTATAGCAATTGTTTTCTCTTACATTTTTTAATCAACAATTTGTATCTGGTTACGAATCCTACACAAAGATTGATAAAATCCTACACAAATTTGGTTCCAATCCTACATAACTAAAAATAAGTAAAACAAGTTGTATTGTGCATATGTAAACTTTAGTATGTTACGTTTACGGTGTAGCGGTTATTTTTTTGTTTTCTCTTACATGTGTTTGTTTGTAAATGTGTAGGTTATGCATGCCTATGTAGGCCATACATGTAAACTTTGGTATGGTAAATTCTACCGTGTAGCAATTATTTTTGGTTTTATTCTTACATGCTGTTTGTGTGTTATCGCGTAGGATGCTTTTCATGTATGTAGGTATATTTAAAATTAGTGTAGGGATTGATAGTTGTTAATGTGAAGTATGATTTATTTGTGTAAGTCGTTTACCATTAATGTAGCAATTTTTTGAAAATTGTATATATGGCTTATATTATACTTGTGTGTTTTTTTTGGTTGTATTGACAAATTTTGTATGATGTCTTAAAAATTAACTTGAATATATGTATCGCTTTATTTTAATGGAAGTCCATCTTTATATGTAGTTTTAATGATTTTTTGTATTAAAAATTTAACGTTAATTTAACAAATTTGAATGTAAAACCATATAGCCTAGATTGTTCATAAATTTAAATTATTATTTTTTTTCTACAGAGATTAATTATAAATGTCAATAAAATCCTTAAAGTAACCTGTAGAACAAATCGGTATCTACTTTTCAATCTGATTTATATCATATAGGTGTTTTTGTTATTTAAATAGCTTTGAAATTAAAAAAAAAAAAAAAAAAAAACAAAAAACACTATCACTACGTAACTTATTACCTTGTTAATTATTTTTTATAAAAATGAATTTTGACTAAAAATATAACAAAGCATTTAAAACAATAAACAAAACTGGCAGTTACTCTTAATTTCTAAAGATAGAACTATAATATATGACTAGTATACCCTTTATATAAAATAAATGAAAATATTAAAAGAAAAAATATGATTGGTTGGATTAACTTCTCACACTTCTTGCAATAACTTGATTTCTCTCATGAACTTAAACCTATATATATATATGTATATATATATATATGGGGTAAGGATCCTATGAGAACCTTTTGCAAATTGAGAACTTTGAAAACCATTTTGGACCACTAAAAACACCTTTAAAAATTATTTAAAAAAATCATAAAACAAAAAATAACAAAAAATTTTAAAAAGTAAAAAAACCAAAATTCTTATATTTCATTCCGGTTTCATTAAAAAAAATAAAAAAAACGTCGTATTATACACATATGTATAATTTTATTTAATCATTAATTACGTAATATACACATATGTACACTATCATTTATCTTAAATTATACATATGTGTATAAAAATATCATGTAAATGTACATATATGTATATATTATACATATGTGTAGATAATTTGGCTAAACCGAGTTTTTTTTAGAAACCGGAATGTTAAAATAAGAATTTTGGTTTTTTACTTTTTTGATTTTTGTGTTTTTTTATTTTATGATTTTTTTTTATTTTTGTGTTTTTTATGGTCTAAAATGGTTCTCATAGTTCTCAATTTCAAAAAAGTTCTCTCATGATCCTGATCCTATATATATATATATATATATATATATATATATATATATATATATATATATATATGTGGTGTTTAACCAAGGCTCGGAAAAGTGACAAGTTAATATGACGGTTTTATGAAAATATTAATTAGTTATAAGTTATAATATTTATTATATAAATTGAATTATTAAATATATTAATACATATAATTAATTGAAGTTATTACATAAAAAAAAAGAAGCCAAAAACGGTATGCCGGAACTCTAACTCGCGCAGATGGCCGGCACAAGTAAACACATACACATAACCAACAGCTCTAACAGATCAGTTGTTTATTATTCATAAATAATAATACATAACCTGAAGCTTGATGAACCAGTTATCCTAAGAACCCTAATAAGATCAATCGATTAATCCTGTTTGTGTTTAATTAATTAACCATAGGGTTAATTTACAGCAGATCATGATAACAAGAAACTTATAATTAATTACCTAATTCATTGATTATACAATGGTTAATTAGGTCGAAGAACGGCCGGCTAGAACAAGATTCAGACGACTAGTCCAACACCAACGATAATATAATTAATGTTGGGGATTCAGAAAACGATGATATAAGGATCGTGTACTAAAGTTTAACTTAATTATAATGACTGATATATGGTAAATACCTAAACGAGTATAGACGGTTGGTTATAATAAACAATCCATATCAAGCATATCGTTATTTCCTAACCAATCACGTCGGTGGAGTCACAAACGATATTACAATGATCTTACAATATCAAATTCGATTATAGAATGTGGATTTAGGCACAAGTTATCATACGGGTCGCGATTACGAGTTAGGATCCTGATTCACGGGTTTGGGGTAAATGGGTTTAAAACAAAAAACAAACAAACTCGGTTTAGCCAAATTATATACACATATGTATAATATATACATATATGTACATTCACATGATTTTTTATACACATGTGTATAATTTAAGATAAATGATAGTGTACATATGTGTAAATTACGTAACTAAAGATTAAATAAAATTATACATATGTGTATAACACGATGTTTTTTTTTTGTTTTTTTTAATTTTTAAAAATTTTTGTTACTTTTTGTTTTATGATTTTTTTAAATATTTTTTTAAAGGTGTTTTTAGTGGTCTAAAATGGTTCTCAAAGTTCTCAATTTGCAAAGGGTTCTCTTAGGATCCTTACCCTATTTATGTATATCTATATATATATATATATATATATATATATATATATGTAAAGCAATGTTATAATAACAAGTAAATTTTTCCTAAAACGTGTGAGAAGCGTGTTTTCACCATTAGTGTGACATCTGCCCCGATCCGACCCGACCCAGGTACCCGTTTCTCCGATCCGATCTCTTTCTTTTATGATTTAATATTTATTTATACTTATACTTTACTTTTAATAATAATAATATATTTTCCTTCCCGCCTCTTTCTCTCTCTTTTTTTTCCGCCGTCCCGTCCCTCTTCTTCTCTCTTTCCGCCTTCTTTTCTCTCTTGTCGCCGTCCCGCCCTTAAGCCTTGAACCCCCCCTTCTCTTACTGTCCTTTGTTCCTTCCCGCCTAAGGTTGTCTGCGCAGCTCCACGCGCCAGACTCCTTACAAGGAAGCCTGCGTAAAGACCACCTGTTACTGCGATACGCGAGACGAACTGTCCCCGCAGCGCGCTAAGGATTTTAGTTCTTCCCGCGGCGCGCTATGGATACCGTTCTTCCCGCGACGCGCTAAGGAATATAGTTCTTCTCGCGACGCGCTTAGAATTGAAGTTCTTCCCGCGGCGCGCTTAGAAATGTAGTTCTTCCAGCGACGCGTTAAGGTTGGTTCTGTCTGCCTTCGCGCTCAAGCTTTCTCGCGCTATGTCTTGAGTCTTTTCTTCTGTTTAATCCAGCCGTTTACTTTTGTGTTGTCTTATCTTCTGAGCTTTTGACCTGACCTATCTTATGTCTGAAAAGCCACTTTTGGCGCAGCATGCGCACCAACCCCATTGGTTGACAGAAAAAGTGACTGACATTATCTTTTGAGATCTGCTTTTCCATGCTTGACCAGTACCTTTATCTGACCCTCCCATGCCTGTTTACTGTTACCTGTCAGCTTTTCCTTTGCCCCCTGCAGCTGCCATATCTTTTGATATCTTTTCCTTTTGGAATCTTTTACTTTTTGGAGATCTTTTCCCCTTTTCTAGGGATTGTGTTCCCTAGGGTTTCCCTATAAATAATAATGTTAATTTCCTAACACTACACACACAAAGCACCTAAACTCTCTTGTTCTCTCTTACTCCTTGCCGTTGTTCTTCCACTGCCGTCTCCTCTCTCTTTGCCTTCGTCTTCTATCCTGTTCTGCCCTGCTTTTCCGGTAATATATATATTATATATAATAATTTACTTAATAATTATGCTAACTTATAATCAAGACTTAAATCAAATCATTAAAACAATAATCTTATTTATAGGTTAACTTGTGCTTATTTAAAGTTGGTTCTTGCTTTATCTTACACCGCATCGTTTATCAAGTGAGTAATCTCGTACCTAATCCCTTTTTATTTTAATGTTTTGGGATGTTCATGTGTTCGTACAAACTTAGAGTCTTAAACTTGTTTATGAACTTTAGTCGCGCTGTATCCCATGTGTTGAGGACGTTTACTTGGCTGTTTATTTGTATGTGTGTATCATTAACCGCTTTGTTCGGCCTATTCCGAAGTTTTCATGGATCCATTAGATGAACACGGGAGACCTATCGTTTACGGTTTTCTTTGTTTACACTTGCACAGATGTTTTCTTGTTTTTGTGCTCATTTGGGAGCACGGATTGAACTATGAACTATGATCTATTTAGGCTTGATCACAATCTGATTACACCCTTGTTAAACACCAGACATACACGTGTTGCGCGCAGATTTATTGTTATCTATGAATTGTATTAAACTTGATTTCTCACCAACACGCAAGTGTTTGACGTTTATTTTAACACATGTTCAGGTTTGCTGTAGCTACATTTGGAGCTTGTGGACACGTAGGACGTTTTTACTTTTGGACGTAGATTAAAATGTATCAAGACAAGTTATTATTGTTCGAATATTTTGCCTTATAATATATTGATTTATGTTGATTTATGTTATCTTGTGTTTACGTTGCGCGTGCGTGAATGAATATATTTATTAAATATTGACACCCAATAGTGTCACGAGTAATGAAACAATATGTGGCGCCCCGATGTATAATCCGCCTTTGGTCGGGGTGTTACAATTAGATCTAATAAAATTGTTATCATGCCTTTCTGACCGGAGACTTGGTTCAGCCGGTTGTTACTGCTGAACTAGATCAGATTCATCCTGATGATGTTGAAGAAATGGACATCTCGCGGCAAATTGCCATGGCCGTTTTCCGTGCAAAGAATTTTACTAAGAGGACGGGTAGAAACAATTGGAACATGCCTAATAACCAAAAGGTGGGTTTTAACAAAGAGACCCTTAGATGCTACAACTGTCACGAGCCGGGTCATTTTGCTCGTGAATGCACTAATCCAGCTAAAGATGGAAATACAGAAAGGGCATTGGTTCCAGTTGGAAATACTCGGGGTGAGGTTGGAGGCAGTTCGGGAAATGGTGAAAGAGGTATGGTTGCTCAAACGTTCTCGTGGGAAGGTCAGATGGCTGCGCTTAACATTGGGAATCAAACTACAAATTTCGCCACAGTTGAAGACTCTGAAGAGGAAAACACTGCTGAGGAGAAGGTCAAGGAACTCCAGTTTGCTTACATGGCATTCACTTCTCCAGTTTGCTGAATTTCGATTTTTATTGATTTTACTTACATATTCGCTTGTTGGGATTGAAAATCCGAAAAGTCATGGTGATACATGAATAGTTGATTTTCAAATTCCATTTACGATTATGTTCTAAGGTTGGAGACTTGAAAAGTCATGGTGATACATGAATTGTCAACCTCCAATACTCATTTTCTTGTATATTTTATATTGAAGATTGAAAAGTCATGGTGATACATGAATCGTCAACCTCCAATACTCGTTGGCTCGTATATTTTAAATTGGGAATTCGGAAAGTCATGGTGGTACATGAATTGTCGATTCTTGATTCGAATTTGTTACCTTTATTAAGTCTGCATTTAGGGTCATTTATTTTACTTTAACTTTTGACAGTAACTGACTCCGCGAAACCAAGCTTTTCGAGGTTATACTTTGCGCTAAAACCAAGATATTAACTAAAAATTAAAACTTTTATAGAATGCCTCCGCTATCTCGCCGACATCAGAGGAGAGAAGCCTCGCGCAGGCGTAGACAGCAACGTTCCCAGGAAATGGCCGCCGCAATAGCCCAAGCTTTGAGCCAAAACAATACCTCCGGTTACAACATTAAGTCCTTTAACGCGGGTAACCCTCCAAAGTTCACAGGTCTTGAAGGAGCCACCGTGATGCTCCAATGGCTCGAGAAGATTGAAAACACTTTCCTCCATACCCAATGCCCTCCTGACAGACGAACCCTATATGCTTCCAGTGTCCTGGAATCTAGAGCGCTTACATGGTGGAATGGAGTAGCTCATGCGCGTGGCGCAGAAGCTGCTTCTAGCATGACATGGGAGGAATTCAAGGAAATTCTGACGCGAGAATTCTGCCCTCCCAACGAAGTTAAGCGCCTGGAGGAGGAATTTTGGAATCTTAAGCAATACAGCGGTGAAGCGCGCGAGTACGCGACGCGCTTCCATGAACTAAGTTTGCTTGTCCCTCACCTTGTTACCCCTTCCCGCCGAGCCATCGAGAAATTCCTTGGGGGTCTCCCCATGGAAATTCAAGATTCTGTATGGGCCAGAAACCCAGTAACCCTCTCTGACGCCATCGAGTTGGCCGCTGTGCTCAGCGACAACCATGTCAGAGCAGGAACCCTGTTCCTGCGGGGAGCTGAGAAGACCAAACCCACCAAGACTGCCCCTGAACCAACAGAGACCAAACCAGAACCCTCAAACCGTAACAACCTCAAGCGCAGGCGCAAAGCCTATGCGCTTACCAGCCCGCCCATTGTCCAGCAACCCACCTACCAACCTCCAGTATACGCTCCTAACCCACTGTCGACTTACCCAACTCCTCCTGTAGTCCACAACTATGCCTTAACCAATCCCGCACTCCCTGCCCCGCCAACTAAGAAACCTTACACAGGAACCCAACCCTTCTGCCCAACCTGTAGATTTCACCACCCACCTCAAGTCCCATGTCGACAATGTAACCGATGTGGCCGCGTTGGTCACTCAGCCGAGTACTGTAGGGTCCCTTCCGCCAACCCAATCACACAAACACCACCAACCTACCCGCAAAACCCTCAACCAACTTACCCTAATCCACGACCCAGGTCGTGCTTTAACTGCGGTGATCCCAGTCATTTCCGGAACGCGTGCCCGAGACTACAAGTTCAGATCACACAAGCGAATCCGGTGAACCAAATCTCGAACCAAGTAACACGCGGACGAGCTTTTAACATAACCGCGCACCAAGCACAAGCGAATAATGACGTAGTTAATGGTACATTTTTGCTTAACGGATTTTATGCTTCTGTACTTTTTGATACTGGCGCCGATCGAAGTTTTATTTCTCGCGCGTTTGAGCAGAAGCTTGCGCGACCGCGCAACGATTTAAAAGAAAATTTTTCAGTTGAATTGGCTAATGGCGAAACTGTTTTAATTAACTCCGTGATTAAGGATTGCACGCTTAACCTTAACGAAAACGATTTTCTAATCGACCTCATCCCCATGCCTCTTGGAAGTTTCGATGTTATCATTGGTATGGACTGGCTCTCGAATAATCGCGCCGAAGTTATTTGCGCCAAGAAGTTGATTCGTATTCCTCGAGAAAATGGTGATCTTCATATCTACGGCGAGAAACCCTCCTGCGGTCTTAAACTTATGTCTTGCGCCGAAGCCCGAAGGCTCATGCGGAAAAGGTGTATTGCATTCTTAGCCCATGTGGTTAAACCTGCTGAAGAAAAGAAGCTTCGCGATATCCCTGTTGTGCGTGATTTCCCTGAAGTTTTTCCTGATGATCTTCCTGGTATCCCTCCCGCTCGTGAAGTCGAGTTCCGTATTGATCTTGTCCCTGGTGCTTCCCCCGTAGCTAAATCTCCTTACCGTCTTGCGCCCGCTGAGATGCAAGAATTGGCAAGTCAACTTCAAGAGTTGACCGCTAAAGGATTCATTCGCCCTAGCTCTTCGCCCTGGGGTGCTCCGGTGTTGTTCGTTAAAAAGAAAGATGGTTCGTTTCGCATGTGTATTGATTACCGCGAGTTGAACAAGCTCACCATTAAGAACCGGTATCCCTTACCGCGTATTGACGACCTCTTTGATCAACTCCAAGGTGCCTCTTGTTTCTCCAAGATTGATCTCCGCTCTGGCTATCACCAGTTGCGCATCCGCGATGAAGATGTTCCGAAGACTGCTTTTCGAACTCGCTATGGCCATTTTGAATTCTTGGTCATGTCCTTCGGTTTAACCAACGCACCCGCCATTTTCATGGATCTAATGAATCGGGTGTGTAGGCCTTTCTTGGATAAATTCGTGATTGTGTTTATCGATGATGTTCAGGTGTATTCTAAGACCAAGGCCGAGCATGAGCAACATCTTCGGTTGGTGTTGCAAAAGCTTAGAGCCGAGCAGCTCTTTGCCAAGCTCTCCAAGTGTGAATTCTGGTCTGATGAAGTACAGTTTCTTGGCCATGTTGTGAACAAGATGGGGATTCATGTCGACCCATCCAAAATTGAAGCAATCAAGAACTGGATTACGCCGACCACTCCTACCGAGATCCGTTCCTTTCTGGGCTTAGCTGGTTATTACCGGCGCTTCATTTCGAACTTCTCGAAGATCGCTTTGCCTTTAACAGCTCTAACGCACAAAGGTAAACCGTATATTTGGGGCTCGAATCAAGAAGAAGCCTTTCTGACGCTCAAGCGTTTGTTGTGTGAAGCTCCTGTTCTTGCGCTACCTGAGGGTAATGATGATTTTGTCGTGTATTGCGATGCATCCAACCAAGGTCTCGGTTGTGTTCTTATGCAACGAGGCAAGGTTATCGCTTACGCATCAAGGCAACTCAAGGTTCACGAGAAGAATTATACAACTCACGACCTCGAACTTGGTGCAGTTGTATTTGCCTTGAAGATCTGGAGACACTACCTTTATGGTACTAAGTGTATCCTCTACACTGACCATAAAGCCTTCAGCATATCTTTGATCAAAAGGAACTCAACATGAGGCAACGCCGATGGAACGAACTCATCAGCGATTACGATTGTGAGATCCGGTATCATCCTAGTAAGGCTAATGTGGTAGCTGATGCGCTCAGTCGTAAACCCAGCCAGCTTAACTGTATCTTGCCGCGCACGCAGCTTCACTTTGCGCCGATTCAGAGCAATCTTGAATCACGCATTCGCGACGCGCAGCGCGCATCCATCAGTAATGGTAACCTTCGCGCCGAGTTAGCGTGTGGCGCGGAAGCGCACTTTGTCCCTAATCTGAGTGGAATTCTCTGCTATCTCAATCCCATCTGGATTCCCTTTGATGAGAATCTTCGCGCTGATATCCTGAGTGAAGCGCATAAATCTCGGTATTCTATTCATCCCGGCGCTGATAAAATGTACAAGGATTTGCGCATTACTTATTGGTGGCCCGGTATGAAAAAGGATATTGCTGTGTTCGTAGCTAAATGCCTGACTTGTTCTAAGGTAAAAGCTGAACACCAACGCCCATCTGGTTTGCTCGAACAACCAGAAATTCCTACGTGGAAATGGGAATGTGTAGCGATGGACTTTATTACCAAGTTACCTTTGACAGCAAGCAAACATGATAGCATTTGGGTAATAGTGGATCGTTTGACTAAGTCTGCTCACTTTCTGCCCATTCGTGAAAACTACCGTGTTGAGCAACTCGCGCAGCTTTATGTCAAGGAAATTGTCTGCCGCCATGGTACTCCTTTGAGCATCATATCCGATCGCGATGGCCGTTTTATATCCCGCTTTTGGAAATCTCTCCAATCTGCGCTAGGAACTCGCTTGGACATGAGTACTGCATATCATCCTCAGACTGACGGACAGTCTGAGCGAACTATTCAAACTCTTGAGGATATGCTCCGATCTTGTGTTCTTGATTTTGGAGGTAATTGGGATTCGCACCTGCCTTTGATCGAGTTCTCTTATAATAACAGCTATCATTCCAGTATCGGTATGGCCCCATTTGAAGCACTTTACGGTCGTAAGTGCCGCTCCCCGATTTGTTGGAGCGAAGTGGGTGAAGCTCAAATCACAGGACCCGAACTTGTTCAAGAGACAACCGATAAAATCGCCAAGATCCGTGATCATCTGCTGACTGCCAGAAGCCGACAGAAGAGTTACGCAGATCGCAGGCGAAAGCCTCTCGAATTTCAAGTTGGTGATCTTGTTCTCCTCAAAGTGTCGCCCTGGAAGGGTGTTGTCCGCTTTGGGAAGAAAGGTAAGCTTGCTCCTCGATATGTTGGACCATTTAAGATTCTCGCGCGTATAGGAAAAGTTGCCTACAGACTTGACATGCCGCCCGCGCTCAGTAATGTGCATCCAACGTTCCATGTATCCAATCTCAAGAAGTGTTTAGCTGACGAGAACCTTCACATTCCACTTGATGAAGTTCAAGTTGATGAATCTATGCATTTCGTTGAGAAGCCTGTTGAGATTATGGATCGCGAGGTTAAGCAAACCAAGCGCAGTCGCATCCCTATCGTGAAAGTTCGCTGGGAGTCCAAGCGCGGAGCCAAGTTTACATGGGAAAGGGAAGATCAAATGAAGATCAAGTACCCGCACCTGTTCTCTGCGCAACCTACTTCGAGATAAATTTCGGGACGAAATTTCTTAAAGTAGGGGAGACTGTGACATCTGCCCCGATCCGACCCGACCCAGGTACCCGTTTCTCCGATCCGATCTCTTTCTTTTATGATTTAATATTTATTTATACTTATACTTTACTTTTAATAGTAATAATATATTTTCCTTCCCGCCTCTTTCTCTCTCTTTTTTTTCCGCCGTCCCGTCCCTCTTCTTCTCTCTTTCCGCCTTCTTTTCTCTCTTGTCGCCGTCCCGCCCTTAAGCCTTGAACCCCCCCTTCTCTTACTGTCCTTTGTTCCTTCCCGCCTAAGGTTGTCTGCGCAGCTCCACGCGCCAGACTCCTTACAAGGAAGCCTGCGTAAAGACCACCTGTTACTGCGATACGCGAGACGAACTGTCCCCGCAGCGCGCTAAGGATTTTAGTTCTTCCCGCGGCGCGCTATGGATACCGTTCTTCCCGCGACGCGCTAAGGAATATAGTTCTTCTCGCGACGCGCTTAGAATTGAAGTTCTTCCCGCGGCGCGCTTAGAAATGTAGTTCTTCCCGCGACGCGTTAAGGTTGGTTCTGTCTGCCTTCGCGCTCAAGCTTTCTCGCGCTATGTCTTGAGTCTTTTCTTCTGTTTAATCCAGCCGTTTACTTTTGTGTTGTCTTATCTTCTGAGCTTTTGACCTGACCTATCTTATGTCTGAAAAGCCACTTTTGGCGCAGCATGCGCACCAACCCCATTGGTTGACAGAAAAAGTGACTGACATTATCTTTTGAGATCTGCTTTTCCATGCTTGACCAGTACCTTTATCTGACCCTCCCATGCCTGTTTACTGTTACCTGTCAGCTTTTCCTTTGCCCCCTGCAGCTGCCATATCTTTTGATATCTTTTGCTTTTGGAATCTTTTACTTTTTGGAGATCTTTTCCCCTTTTCTAGGGATTGTGTTCCCTAGGGTTTCCCTATAAATAATAATGTTAATTTCCTAACACTACACACACAAAGCACCTAAACTCTCTTGTTCTCTCTTACTCCTTGCCGTTGTTCTTCCTCTGCCGTCTCCTCTCTCTTTGCCTTCGTCTTCTATCCTGTTCTGCCCTGCTTTTCCGGTAATATATATATTATATATAATAATTTACTTAATAATTATGCTAACTTATAATCAAGACTTAAATCAAATCATTAAAACAATAATCTTATTTATAGGTTAACTTGTGCTTATTTAAAGTTGGTTCTTGCTTTATCTTACACCGCATCGTTTATCAAGTGAGTAATCTCGTACCTAATCCCTTTTTATTTTAATGTTTTGGGATGTTCATGTGTTCGTACAAACTTAGAGTCTTAAACTTGTTTATGAACTTTAGTCGCGCTGTATCCCATGTGTTGAGGACGTTTACTTGGCTGTTTATTTGTATGTGTGTATCATTAACCGCTTTGTTCGGCCTATTCCGAAGTTTTCATGGATCCATTAGATGAACACGGGAGACCTATCGTTTACGGTTTTCTTTGTTTACACTTGCACAGATGTTTTCTTGTTTTTGTGCTCATTTGGGAGCACGGATTGAACTATGAACTATGATCTATTTAGGCTTGATCACAATCTGATTACACCCTTGTTAAACACCAGACATACACGTGTTGCGCGCAGATTTATTGTTATCTATGTATTGTATTAAACTTGATTTCTCACCAACACGCAAGTGTTTGACGTTTATTTTAACACATGTTCAGGTTTGCTGTAGCTACATTTGGAGCTTGTGGACACGTAGGACGTTTTTACTTTTGGACCTAGATTAAAATGTATCAAGACAAGTTATTATTGTTCGAATATTTTGCCTTATAATATATTGATTTATGTTGATTTATGTTATCTTGTGTTTACGTTGCGCGTGCGTGAATGAATATATTTATTAAATATTGACACCCAATAGTGTCACGAGTAATGAAACAATATGTGGCGCCCCGATGTATAATCCGCCTTTGGTCGGGGTGTTACAATTAGATCTAATAAAATTGTTATCATGCCTTTCTGACCGGAGACTTGGTTCAGCCGGTTGTTACTGCTGAACTAGATCAGATTCATCCTGATGATGTTGAAGAAATGGACATCTCGCGGCAAATTGCCATGGCCGTTTTTCGTGCAAAGAATTTTACTAAGAGGACGGGTAGAAACAATTGGAACATGCCTAATAACCAAAAGGTGGGTTTTAACAAAGAGACCCTTAGATGCTACAACTGTCACGAGCCGGGTCATTTTGCTCGTGAATGCACTAATCCAGCTAAAGATGGAAATACAGAAAGGGCATTGGTTCCAGTTGGAAATGCTCGGGGTGAGGTTGGAGGCAGTTCGGGAAATGGTGAAAGAGGTATGGTTGCTCAAACGTTCTCGTGGGAAGGTCAGATGGCTGCGCTTAACATTGGGAATCAAACTACAAATTTCGCCACAGTTGAAGACTCTGAAGAGGAAAACACTGCTGAGGAGAAGGTCAAGGAACTCCAGTTTGCTTACATGGCATTTACTTCTCCAGATCCATCTGAGGTACGTTTCAACCGTGCTCTTTAAATTGTGGTGAAAAAATAGAAATGTTTAAGCTTCATAACAATAGCCTAATTAGAGATATGGAGAGAATAAAATCAGAAATTTTAAACTTAAGAAAAATGAAAAGGGATTTTTAGACAAAATTAAATCTCTTAACAAAGACATTAAGAAACTTAAGTCTGATTTTAGCATAAAGAGTTGTCACCATCGTGATGCCAAACAAGAAATTACTAAGTTAACTGCCAAACTGGAAGCCTCTAAGTTTGAAATCTTGAATCTAACTAACAAGTTTGAAAATGCTGAACTTGATTTTAAAAAATTCGATGGCTCCAGTAAAGTAGCTAACTCAATGATTGATAACCAATTATGGTGGAAGGAAAATGAAGGTGAGGGAATAGGATATAGTCAAGTTCCCCCACCTTACAACCACAATTATGTCCCTACCCCTATTAACAAAGAATAGGAGGAAAAGATAAAAGACATGAAGTATGGTAAACAAGATAAGGGTGAGGGGACCGGTTCTACATACACCGGTCCATCTACTTCAAGTATGAATAATTCTAACGCGTCTACTTCATGTGCATAAAAAGTAATTGTGAAGGAGTGGACTAATGAGGATGACGACCCTAGTTTTGATTTTGATAATAATTTTATTTCTAATGTTTCTTTAGAACCTCCTGTTTTGAATTCTGCTATTTTGACTGTTTGTGTGGGCTCTGTTTTAAAGAGCAAGGATTCTTGTGTGGTTGATTCGGTTGAAACTTTAACCTCTAATAATGTGGTTTCCAATAAAAACAAATTTTTAAAAAGTTCAAAAAATTCAGAAAAATATGTTGCACCTAAGTTTGTCAAGGAGGGATGCTCTAAAGACAAACATGGTGATAAGTTCAAGAGGGGTGATCATAATTCTCGCAAAACTAAGCAAACTGATCCACACAACCAGTCAAGACAAGGAGTTGCCCAAAATGAATTTTTCATAAAACGTCAGACATGTTTTAACTGTGACACTCCTGGTCATATTGCCAGAAACTTTCCACATCGTCCGTACGTTCCTTACTACGGATTTTATCAAAGGAATATGCCTTATATGCCTCATAACACTTACAGACAAGAATTCAGGAATTTTCCAGCTAGTTCCTTTGACGATGATTGGAATCGAAACAAGTCTGGCAGGTTTAGTCCTTATCAGAACAAACCGAACAGATACAAAAGAATAGTCAGAAAGGATGTTTCAAAGTCAAATTCAAACATAAAAACTAAGACTAAATCCAAACAGGATAAACGGGCAGACTCGTCTCCTCCCACGTCCAAATCACTGGAGGTTGACAACCATTCGTACATATAACTCCAAGTCTCACAGACATAGATGGTTGCCTAAATCTCCCGCCAAAGAGTCAACAAAATCTATTTTTGATGATCAAAAGGATATGTCATGGCAATCCATGACAACTACAGACGAATCAAGGTCACCCAGTGTAAGTATGGACTGGGTACCAAAAACTAACTAATCCCGCGTTTTGTGCAGGCAGTGGCGGATCCAGAAATTTTCGCTGCGGGGGGAACAAAAGTGAACGGGTTTAAAAATTGGTTCGGGTTAAATGGAAACCCAGAGCGGAATAAACATTCGGGACACTTGATAGGGTAAATTAGTTTTTTTACATACCACCCATTGCATTTTTGATTCACCTCTTTCATTATTATACACTATCACCAAGCACAACTCTCACTATTACAACCTTTAGTGACGAAACCAAAACCTTTTAATCGAAGGGTTCGTTTATATATGTTTCCCCAGTAGTTAATAAAATAAGAGGGTCACAAACTATCTTTCCAAACCTTTACACATAATGATATAATATATTTTGACAAACTTAAATTATATATGTAACCAAATAATAAAATTGTTACAAAATTATAAAATAAAACATAAGAAAAAGTTCACACCTAAAAGCTAGTAATATATCAAACAAAAAATTAATACAATGACTAAAATAAAATTGTTAAGGTCTCAATCTTGAGAAGGTTAATGTGGTGAGTGGACCAAGTGATGGGTCGGTTAGTTTGATTCTTTAAATAATATACACCTCTTTTATTAAATAAAGTTAGATTTGCATTTATTACTGCAGAACTTGAATAAAAAAAACCATTAAATACACTTTTTACCTTTTTAGCTTCCATCTTCCCTGTTTTGTCGCTCTCTCTCTCTCTCTCTATTGTTTTCACAGGACGACCGCCGGATGTCATGAGGAGCAGCCGGACGATGGGCAAGACTAGCATCCGGACAGTGGGCATGGGTTTATTGTTGAGTTATAATATACTAATGCGTACACGTAAATGCGGCACTCCGGCGGTTGGATGGTGGACACCGGCCCACCGTAGGTATGCGTTGGATCCGCCCCTGCGTTCAGGGACAGCTATGGAGGAATATCATCAGACCTTGGTATATTGATAGTGGTTGTTCCAGGCACATGATAGGAGACATAACCCAACTACACGACATTCATATATTTAATGGTGGGTATGTGTCCTTTGCGGGAGGAAAAAAAGGAAAGATCACTCAAAAGGGTACTGTAAGTAACGGTGTGTTGAAGTTTCAAAATGTTAATTTTGTTCCAGAATTGAAGCACAGTCTTTTAAGAGTGTCGCAAATTTGTGACATAGATTTTTCAACTCAGTTTACTAAAAAGGAGTGCTTAATTCTGAAACCTGGTATAATTATACCAGAAGAATGGATTCTTGTTCGATCACAACGAAAAGATAATGCTTATGTGATCGACATGAACAAAAATGTCAGAACATAATGAGATGCTTTGGCATCATCGGCTTGGTCATGCTAATACAAAAAATCTAAATCATCTTGCTAAAAACAATTTAGTGCATGGTCTACCAATCAAGGATTTGGTGACTGTTGAAAAATGTGTAGCTTGTGCTCTGGGTAAACATCATCGAAAATCTCATAAGCCTAAATTAATTAATACCATCTCGTCAGTCTTTCTGTTACTTCATATGGACCTCTTTGGGCTGGTTCATGTTTTAAGTTTGTCTCGTAGCTCATGTTGTCTTGTTATTACTGATGACTACTCACGTTTTACATGGGTGTTTTTCTTGTCAAACAAGAGTGAAACTGCAGATTTGATCAAGAAGTTTGTGGTATTAATGGAGAATCAACTGAACATAAAGCTTAAAGGAATCCGTTGTGATAATGGAACGGAATTCAAGAACCCAGTTTTGAATCATTTTTGCTCAGAAAAGGGGGTGCTACGTCAGTACAGTGCTCCATGGACGCCTCAACAAAATGGTGTCGCTGAAAGAAGAAACAGAACTCTAATCGAAGCAGCAAGAACGATGTTATGTGACTCTAAACTGCCACTGTTTTTCTTGGCAGAAGCCATCAATACGGCTTGTTATGTTCAGAACCGGGTGATAATCAACAAGTCCAAGATGAAAACTCCCTATGAGATTGTTTATGGTCATCAACCCACTGTCGCACATTTCAAAGCGTTCGGGTGTCCGTGCACGTTACTAAATCTAGAAACCACTCCAAAGTTTGGGGCCGCAACGGATGAGTGTTACTTCGTTGGATATGCATGAAATACAGCATATAGGGTCTACAACAAGTCAACTAAGAAGATTCTAGAGTCTTAAGAAGTTCGTTGGTTAGAAGAAAATGAGACTGACGCCCGTGTTGGTCCCGATTGGTATTCGACTATAATGAATTCTTCAAGCCATTCAATGTATTTTCAGTCATCAACATAGACTCTCTAGGTGGTTCCACAAGGGAAGTTACACAAGACAGTTCTCAATCACTGTCTCATATATCTCCATTACTGGATGATGAGGTTATTGAGCTGACTAGTGCTTCGACCACATCAGATAATTAGCCTAAACAATCTTCAGAGACCGATTGTTCACCAATCTCGTCTGAGAATACTGCAAATGTTGAGGGGGAGAGTTCCGTTCGTCAGATATTCGAGAGCACTCTGTTTCCCGACACCATTCTAGATGAATACGATGCCGGCACCTCATACTCTCACAGTACAGCAACGTCTGGATGGAAAAACCCCCTCACTGATTCCAGGGAGAACGTAACAAATCTTCAACCTAATAGTGATGTTTATGATCAGCTTATTCCATCAAGAACCCAAAAGAATCATCCTATTGAAAACATCATAGGTCCCATTGAAGCAGGTGTGTCCACCAGAAGTCAAACCGGACACATAAACAGTTGTATGTTTTCCTGTTTCATATCTCAAATCGAACCAAAGAATGTTGAAATGGCCCTTCAAGAACCTAGTTGGGTTGATGCTATGCATGAAGAACTGAATTAGTTTGATAAGTTGAAGGTATGGAGATTGGTTAAACTGTCGGAAGGAAAGAAAGCTCTTGATACAAGATGGGTTTTTAGGAACAAGCAAGATGATACCGGGGTTATTGTTTGTAATAAGCCACGACTGGTTGTTCGCGGGTTTCGTCAGGTTGAAGGATTGGATTACACAGAGGTCTATGCTTCAGTAGCTAGACTTGAGGCAATTAGAATTTTTCTGGCCTATGCATCGTATATGGGTTTCACAGTATATCAGATGGATGTTAAAACAACGTTTTTGTATGGTGAGGTCAAAGAAGAAATTTATGTTGATCAACCACCGGGTTTTGTTGACTCTAAGAAACCAAATCATGTTTACAAGTTAGACAAGGCTCTGTACGGGTTACATCAGGCTCCACAGGCGTGGTATGCTACATCGACCGCGCATCTTCTTGACCACGGTTACAAGTAGGGAACGATTGATCAAACCTTGTTCCGGAAAAATGTCGGAAAGGATTTGATTTTGGTCCAGATATATGTTGATGACCTCATCTTTGGTTCCACCAGTGCTGATTTGTGCAAAGAATTTGAGGGTGTTATGAAGAAAAGATTTGAGATGAGCTCGTTAGGTGTAATGACAACATTTCTGGGTTTACAGGTTCGCCAAAGTCCGTCAGGAATTTTGTTGCATCAAGGAAAGTATGTTGAAGATATGCTGGCCAAGTTTGAGCTTCAAGATACCAAGAGTGCTAATACTCCAATGGCAGAAAGACCGCTATTGTCATCTGATCCTGAAGGGAGTCCCGTAGATCAAACGTACTATCGATCGATGATCGGGTCTCTGATGTATCTCACAGCTAGCCGTGCCGACATAATGTTTGCAGTCTGCCAATGTGCTCGCTTCCAGGCTAATCCTAAACTCTCTCATTTAATTGCTGTTAAACGTAATTTTAGATATCTGAAGGGACAACCGAAGTTAGGTCTTTGGTATCCCAAACAATCAGAATTTGATCTTTATGCTTTTGCTGATAGCAATTATGGTGGAGATGACATTGACAGGAAATCCACGTCAGCCGGTTGTCAGTTCCTATGAGATCGACTAATCTCATGGCATTGTAAGAAACAACAAACAGTTTCCACCTCAACCGCCGAAGCCGAGTATGTTGCCGCATCCGCTTGCTGCTCTCAGGTTATCTGGATGCAAAACCAGTTGCTAGATTACGGTTTGGAATTTCTTGACACTCCTATTTTCTGTGATAATGATGCGGCCATTGCTATTGTGAAAAATCCAGTCCCACATTCTAAAACCAAGCACATCGATATTAAAATTCATTTTATTCGTGACTGTTTCGATCGGAAATTGATTCATCTTGAACAAGTTCACACCGACAACAACGTCGCAGATCTATTTACAAAACCGGTCGGAACAGAAAAAATTTAATGTGCTTGTGAGTTTTCATAAAATGCTTCGTTTCGAGAATTGAGTCTTTTTGGGATAAATTTGTATATTTTTGTTTATTTTTGCACAAATTTAGGGGGAGAAAAATCAAAAAGACAAAAATAGTGTGTGTGTTCTGAAAAATCAAAAAGACAAAAATAGTGTGCGTGCGTTGTCTTTATTAAAAAAAATTGTTCAAGATTCATTTTCGCTTAAAATTATGTCGGTTGCTTAAGTTTGAAGGACATATACTTGTATATGGTTGGTCTGGTGTTCTACTTGCAGTTTCACAGGATAGCCATTTACCTAATGACTGAAATCACCCGAGGCGATTATGATGTGTTTTGTGTTCTTTCACTTAAAATTATGTCGGTAACTCTGAGTTGGAAGGACATGTGTTTTCATGCATGTTTGGTCCGGTTAACCACTTGTGGTTATAATGGATAGCCATTTACCTGAAGGATTAAAGTGACCGGGGTGACTGAATGCTTAACACGTGATATTAATATTCAGTTAACGGCTTCTCTGAAGCTTTAAAATATTTTTAAATGAAAATTGATCCTACCTTTCGAAAATGATAGATAAATCGTTTCTGTATGCCTAACGGGTGAAGTTATTAAGCTTAAAAGGCTCAAGAACAGTCATTGATGTATATGGTACTTTCCACGATGCGTAAAAGTTAAAGTGATATAAACTAAATTTGCTAAACTTAATGTGGAGAGTCATTTTGAAGACAGGTGCATGTCTCCAGATACATCTCTCCGAATGATAGGCAGAAAATCAATTACCCAGTCATACACGAGCCCGTTAGTGTCTTGATCTCCAAAAATATTGTATCGTTAAGCCATTATTAATATTATTAATGCAAAAAAAATGTAATTGTAGTTACTTATTTCTATTTAAGTTATTTCATTTTCAAGGCTTAAAGGGTCAAACTAGAACTACAGAGATGGGGGCACTCAAGTAAGTCCTGTCATGTCTCGAATGAAAGGCATGTCAGTTTACTGGCACTAAGTCCAACGTTCAACCTTAAAAACTAAGCATGCTTTGTATAAAATCTTTTGATCAAGCACTAGGGGGTTGGAGTCAAATTGGGGTGATCTGGGGAAAGCCAAATACGCTTTGAGAAGAGATAGGAGGCATCACAGGTCTATGAGTGATGTCCATCTGAGCTTTATGCCCAACTGAACCTTAATCATATCACTGATGCGATGAAAGATCATGCTAAGTATGGGATACACGCTATCAATCTGTCTCTTAATGTCATAATAATGCTAAACATAAATCCTTGTGACAGCCTCTTAAACGATATGATTCCATGTTCGAATCTTTTCATAAAAGGGCGGCAGTTTTACGAAGAACTGAAATTTGATCCCGATTTAAAAAATAATAAAGGGAGTTGTCTTTCATTGTTGTGTGAATTTACCTTTCTTGTTTTAATTTTGTTTGATTTTATTTTATTTTTATTTTTTTTTTTGCCTAATCCTATTATTTTACCTCGAAGTTACTCTCCTCGAAACGTTTGTGTAAGTTATGCTTCCTCAAACTTGGGCTTTGAAAGATTTGGATCTCTTCTAATGGGTCATGAACTTAGTTGGACTGTTTTTGGTTTTTGGCTTATTTTAAGCCAATTAAAGTGTTTTCGGCCCGTCTGATCTTGGTATAAGTACTCCTACAAGATTTTCTTTTCTTTTATTACTCTTCAAAACCTTTAACCTTCTAATCTTCCCAGCCGAGATCTCTCCTCTCAATCATCTGTGTCGAGATCTAAACTTTTTCATTTAACCTCAATTTAAAGTGTTCTCTTTTGACTAGCAGGTACTGACCAAGAATGATTTGGGATTCATATATTGACAGTGTTTTGACTAAGGCTACTGTAACCAGATTTGATGCATTAAAAGGGGATTCTTGTTTACTTAGGAATTCCGGTGGAGTTCTTAGGGTTGAATCATGGGTTTTCGGTTGATTACTTGTGGGTTTTTGCAGGTTTAATGGTGGTTTATGTAGGGATCTCGGTGATTGAAGATGAATGCACGTTTCCCAATGTGGAAACCCAAGAGTTCTCTGTCCCCAACTGTCAAAGAAGGTCTTGGTTGACTTTGGTTGACCGAGAACCCATTATTTTGACAGAAAACATTGTTCTCGGTCAAGTCTTGACAGAGAACACTTGTTCTCGGTTAAATGTTGACTGAGAACCTCAGTTCTCGGTCAATTTTCATTGACTTTTAGCTGACCGAAAACTATATGTTGACCGAGAACCCGTTTGTTGACCGAGAACTCTCCATTTGGGCCTAACTCTCACTGTTAGGGCCCAAACCTATTCCGGCTGTGAACATGGGCCGTCAGATACTTTCTTTTGTTTCCAATAGGAGATTTAGGCCATATCCTGATCTGGGCCCAAAGAAAATTCTTATAAAAAATTGTTAAACACTATTAAGCCAATCTTATTGTTATCTAACTTGATACGTTTGGTGCAGATATGGCTGATCAAAACTCGTTAAAGTATGTTGATACCCATTATATAGTTGGCCACGTGTATGATCCACCTATGGCTCATAAGAAATTCAAGTCGATGATAGTTGGACTCAACACCTGCAGGATCTCTCACGCTCTTCGGGAGAACCCTGTCATTTGCAAGAAAATGATTACTGATTTTTGGAACAATGCAAAGATCAATCGACTCCAAAATACAGACGAAGCCGGTTACTATTACTGAAGCCATTATCAGAGAGGTTCAAATGAAATCAGTCACACCCAAATGTCTACCGTTGCTGCTCTAATCATGGGTTGGAATTACAACTATTCCAAGTTCATTTTCAATGAAATGATGAGCAATCTAAGGGAAAATAAGAAGGAGATGTTCTTGATGTATCCAAGGTTTTTACAGATGATTTTTGATTCTCATTACACCGACTTGGTTAAATCTGTTGAGACTTTGGATATGAAATCTATGGGACCCAATTCCTTTGGGTTAATGAAGCAGTCAAGAAAAGGAGCCAAAGTGGTTTATAGGGGATTGAAACCCCTGGTAAAATTCGGTCATTTTGCTGAGATCTAAGCTAAGCCTGTCGTAGCTCAGGTTGCTGACGAACATGTGGCACCCGCTCAACCACGTGCCGCTACATTTGATATTTCCGATGATGAGGAAGATGAAGAAGAGTACCGTCAACCAAGTACTCTTACAGATGATAAAAGATTAAAAGCCCTCGAAGCTGTTAAAGTCCTATTTCAGTCAACTGCTCTGAAGCCTCCTCAGACAGTTACTGAAAACACTGAGGAAGACTATGTTGAAGAACCAACTGCTGATCTCATTCATCGTAAACGAAAAAGGGATGATTCGAGATCGAGCGAGTTGGACAGTGAAGTCAAAACAACCATAGTTACACCAACACCAACACTCACACCAGCACCAGACTCATCCACCAGCCCTCAATAACACATTGACAAACAAGAATCGCATGCTCCAGAATGGAAAACTGAACCAGTTGCACCTACTACTGAGCCATCATTTATGGAGTTGTTGTCCAGCGATTTCGGTGATGATTTTGATTTTGAAACAGATATTCCACATACTGATACTACAGACATTCCCTCTGGATCATCTGGTCAAGTTGATCAAGGTCAGTCGAACTCAGGTGTTTCAGAAAGGGTTGCTCAAATCCTTGCTAAGCAGGAAAATTATTTTCAGAACAAGGGAAAAGGAGTGGTTCTTGAGAATGCTCCTGTGGATGTTCAGGCTCTACAACATCGTGTATTTGAAATAGAGCAGGATTGAGTAATTAAAGATGTCCGTATTCAGGAACTTGAGGCTAGCAACTCAGATAAAGATTCCAAGATTAAAAAGCTGCAGTCCGGCATGGGAGGTTTGACAGCTATGTATCTCGATCTCCAACAAAATCTATTTCAGAAATTTGGAGATGAGTTCAAAAGTAATGAAGATATGGCATATCAAACTCCCACTGCTGATCAAGACAAAGATTCTGATGTTCATCCAGACGATAACACTGGTGTTAGTCGACAAGAAGAATCAGAGTCCTTAAACTAGTACTCGGATGCACCATCTGTCACAAAAGAAAAATCTGACATAATTAAGAAGAAACTACTTGAAAAAGGAAAGAAGAAGTTGCTAGTAATGAAGAACTCAGATCAGAATGTTGTATCTTCAGATCACCTAAAGAGATATGTTGTTACGCTTCAAAAGGGATTCTCTGATAAATACGGTGATCGATCTGGAGTTTTATCCTGGGGTTTCGACGCAGATACTAGTATGTGGTGGGTTAAGAGAAAGTCAGGAACAATGGAGTACTATAAAAAGATGAAAGACTTTGGTTCTTGGACTAAAGTTGATTTGAGTGATTTAATTAATGCTCCATTTACTAATCCATCAAATGACAAGCGGGGCACAGATTTTTGGAACTTTTTGAAAAGACAAGTTGATCGAGGCTTCCCAAATATTAAGACTGCCGAGTCATTTTTGAAGAAAGCTAAAGGCGTTCAAGATCCGAGAACAGGAAAAACAATGGTGAATGTGATGTGGCCTCCTACAAAGAAAGCCACTTACATTCCCGTACCAAATGCCATTCCCGATGGTACGTTAGATAATATGAGATTCTGGTTCTATGATCCCTTTACTGCCACAGTTGTTATCAAACTACAAAAGGGGAAAGGTCAATACCGTTTTGTTGACCCTAAAGATCTGTTGAAATTCCATGAGAAGGATATCAAGACGCTCAGCACATTTCAAATTGCTGCTGATGGTATTTTTGAAACAGTTACCAAAGAATACACAAGCATGGTAGCGTCTATCATCAATAACAAGTTTTGGGCTGGAGGGTTGAAGGATGCAGATATTGATTACATGGAGCAAGAGTAAAGATAAAGCTACAAACCAAGGGGGAGATTGTTGGGCCTAGGTTTGTGGTTTGAGCTTGATTTGTACTCGTTTGGCTTGGGTTTTGGGTATGTATGTAAACCGAGAACACTTATGTGTTCTCGGTGGGCTTTTGGTGTTTGGGCCGGCTTAAATGGATGTTATGCCTATATATAGTCTTGTTATGTATAGGGTAAAGGTTGTTCATTCCTAGTATTGTGATCTATCAATGTAAGTGCTTAAACACCCGACGTATTCAATAATATATGTGTGTTTTGAAACAATTCCGTGTTACTTTTACTGTTCTTATTCGTGTTCTTGAATCACCGAGTGTTGGTATTCCGCACCAATACTCGTTTAATTGATATCATATTGTAGTGATCCAGATTCGGGGCTTACAAAAAAAATTTCAAAAAAATTAAAAACTTAATTATAATTAAAAAAATATTTAAAAAACGAAAAATATATATATAAATTAAAAAAAAAATAAAAAAAATATATATATATCTAGTATCCTCATTCCAATAAAAAAAACTCAAACTTAGTTTAGCTTCTTGGTTTAGTTTAGCTTTTAGCTGGTTTAGTTTTTTCAGCTTTGGGGGGGGGGGGGGGGGGGGGGTTAAGCACTTTTCATTAGCATTTTACACGTAAAACGATAAATCTCATTAACATTTTACATGTAAAACAACAGTTTTTTAAGATTTTATATGTATAAATTAATATTTTACAATAATAAAAACACTTTTTATTAACATTTTATATGTAAAACAACAAATCTCATTAACATTTTACAAGTAAAACAACAGTTCTTTAAGATTTTACATGTAAAAAATAAATATTACACATGTACAATAAAACTTTTCATTAACATTTTACACGTAAAACAACAAATTTCATTAAAAGTTTACATGTAAAACAACAGCTCTTAAATATTTAACATGTAAAACAACACGTTTCGTTATAATTTTAATGTATATATTCAATAATTATATATATACATATATATATATATATATATATATATATATATATATATATTAAAAACCAACCTATGGTTATCTTATGAAATTTAGTGTTCAACATTTTCAACTTATGTTTTTACGTATGTATAAGATAATGCGAGTTTCAATGTAGCGGTTATAATACATTTATGCATTTTTCTTCTCATGTTATCTTTCCATCGTCACGCTTACAAGAAAGCCCCCCCCCCCTCCCCCCACGCACCTAAAAAAACATAATTCTCAACCCGAAAAAACCTATCTCTAAAAGCTAAACTAAGCCCAAAGGCTAAGTCGAGAGGTTTTTTTTTTTTTTGAACAGGGGATGTTAGGTTTTTTTTTTTTTGTCTTTTTACCTTTATTTTTTGTTTTTTTTATATTTTTTTAATTATTTTTTTGATTGGAACGGAGATGCTAGATATTTTTTTTTTTACTTTTTTTCATTTTTTTAATATTTTTTTAATTTAGTGTTCAGCATTTTCAACATATGTTTTTACGTATGTATAAGATAATGCGAGTTTCAATGTAGTGGTTATAATACATTTATGCATTTTTCTTCTCATGTTATCTTTCCATCGTCACGCTTACAAGAAACCCCCCCCCCCCCTCCCCCCACGCACCTAAAAAAACATAATTCTCAACCCGAAAAACCTATCCCTAAAAGCTAAACTAAACCCAAAGGCTAAGTCGAGAGGTTTTTTTTTTTAACAGGGGATGTTAGGTTTTTTTTTTTTGTCTTTTTACCTTTATTTTTTGTTTTTTTAATTATTTTTTTGATTAGAACGGGGATGCTAGATATTGTTTTTTTTACTTTTTTCATTTTTTTAATATTTTGTTTAATTAAATTTTTGATTTTTTTGAATGTTTTTTTACCGAGGATACTAGATAAACATTTTGGTTTTTCTACTTTTTTTTATTTTTTTGGTTTTTTTTATTCTATAATTTATTTAATTCTTTTTTCTGATTTTTTAGGGGTTTTTTTCTCTCTTACAAAAATAATGTAATGTAGGTGATTGAGGGTGCACTATAAGGATGTGGTAAATTGATTAAGGGTTGGGAAAAAAGTTCCTAGTTACACACTTTTTTGGAGTTCCCCAAAGAACTCACCGGTATATATATACATATATATATATATATAAGGGTGGGATCCAGTACCAATAAAATTAACATACTAAACATATAAATAACTAGAGTAATTACAGTTTTAAACTAGAGTAAATATGTTATAAAAAATAATGCAGTGTAATAATAATAATTAAAAAGTTATAGTGTAATAACTAGGTTATTGACTCGTGTACGACACATGTGAAAATGTAGAAATTGTCAACTAAATACATATTTAAGATGAAAAAAGTTTATTTTATATGTTTATTGGGAGAATTTTTTGATATAACTGCAATACATGTTCATATGTAAACAAATTACATAAAAACATAAACTTACTAAAAAAGAAGATTCATAGTACATTGCTTGAAAACATAATTTAAAACATTAAAATTACAAATTCATAAACTTCTAAATATTTTCTTACAAACCATATTTGTTGTCTTGCTTGTAATTTTACATTGCTTATCCAAAATAAGCATTTTAATACAATCTGTACACTTCACTCTTGATAAAGCAACATATAGTTGGCCATAAGTAAAACTGGGTCTCTCATATATATTCCAACTATTTATAGAGATTTGTTTTGAATTGTTACAACTATATCACACTTATATATTGTGTCACCAATATCACCAACGATTAACGCTGCTACTTTAGAAGTTTTTGGCAGGTTGTAAGTCTTTGCATCTTTTTACCTCTTCCAATAATGCACAACTTTGAATCCATACCGGGATCGTTTTTAAAACAATCTCTTACCATCCGGTATCCTTGAACCAAAGGATTATAAGAATCCAACATTGTCTTCAACTAATTCATTAATTCATTATTTCTTTATCTAACATTCCCAAATTTAATTATGAGTCATTGCGTAAGAAAATGTTTATGTGTTAAAATAATTTAATTAAGTTACTTATAATTTAGATTGTTCATAAAAATATGAAAAATAATAAATGATGTTTTCAATATCCACCTTTAGTCGTGACAATTATGATATGTAATACGCAAATTCAGTTATTTCATATAATAATCTTTATTTATGACTTTTTTTAATAAGTTTTTGATATATTTATGCACTATTAATTCTATGTGGCTAACCAAAATTTATGTAATTTATATTAAAAATAAAACATCATATTAATATTATATTACATTTGTGTGTAAAAATATGATATTTAGAATAAAAAATGTTGTGTAAGGCCCCGGGCGTGGTGACCTACTTTGCCGTTGGATTTACTCATAAGCACACTTCTAAATAAAAAGGTTATTTAAAACTTTTCGCGGAATAGATAAATTTCAACCATTCATTACAATGTCTTAAAATTTAAACAATATAAAACATGTCTTTAAGTTCAAACATCATAAATTAAGTCTTCAAATGTCAGCTTCTTTATTCTTCTGCCATGTGCCCCTCTTCAAGCCAGTTGTCTCATCCTGCTCACCTACGTCAATACTAAAAGTCAGCTACACTGAGTGAGTTCTAGTTAATCTAGCAATCATACATTTCATACACGTACTTACATATACGCATCCAAAGATACATGTTATATACTTTACTTGTTTACGTTTATTTAGTACATACATACATTCTTTTTCATACTTTCATACACATGCATAACTATTCTTACCATCTCAGATATTATTAGGGTCTGGTCTCTTCTGTCTCAGATATTATTAGGGTCTGGTCTCTCCTTTCCATACCACCACACATACATACATTTCTTTTCATATACATTTATTATATACTTTTATAAATACCCGTATCCTCATACATCTATCATTCATACAGCATAAACTTACCACTTAAGGTAAGTGTATTAACAAATCACATTTAGTATGAACACAACCCCAAAACAGAACAAGGAAATGGGGCTAGAAACACACATGTATCTTGGTCCTTGCTGAGTTTACATTAATACCCCTCCTTAGCTATGCACGGCTATCTGTGTAACAATTATCGTACAATTAACTACTTCTAACTATATCATAATTCTAAGTTATTTTAACCCCTAGCTATGGGGGTTCCGGGGGAAGCGCCCCTGGCAGCGGGTTCGAGGGGCGGCAACCCCTAGCAGGGTCTAATTGGCAGAGCCCCTGGCTAAAAACTTAATCAGAAATTTTAATCGAATGAATCCTAATCGAATCGAATGGATCCTAATCTAATCGAATGGATCCTAATCGAATCGAATGAACCTTAATCGAATCAACGGGCCTTGTTCTATTCGAATCGAATGAACCTTGTTCTAATCGAATCGAATTGTAACATCCCGTTTTCTTGTTTCGGTTAATAAATAAAAATATGAGTTATTATGAGTCGGGCTTGTGTTGGGTTAAGTAGATATGGGTTATGGACTTGGATTTAAAAGGAAGGAAGAGAATACCATGGGCTTGAGCCCATGGCCCATAGTATATATACCAAACTTATGCATTAATCCATTCATTTTCCACTAACTCCATACACCATCAAAAACACACACTTAGCTCTCTTTCATCTTGCTTTCTCTCTGTAGCCGAAATCACTAAGAAAAACCGAGTATCAACCCGAGGTTATGATAATATGATAGTTTATGAACTCAAACCCGTTAGACTTAGTTACGAAACAACGAACCGACACCTTTAAACTGTTAAAGTCATGAGATCCGGGTGGAATCGGGTATGAACCAAACCAAAGATGAGCTTAGGGGTCACCCTAGCTCAGATCTGAATCGAACGGGATGAAAAATGGTGAAAAACGAGTAAGACTTCGTTTTCCGGTGAAACCGCGGTTTTCTGGCGACGACGGCGCCGGAAAAGGTGTACGAGGTAAGGATGTCAGGGAATGTTCCCTGACATTCTAACCTAACCCTAGTTCGTTAGTGGGCGTAACGAATTAGCAAGCAATTCATGTGTTGATTCATTAAGGGAAGAATAACGAACTAAGTCTCGTTCGCCAAGCAGTTCATTATAATGCCAGTTTGTTATAATAGATCAGTTCGTTAAAGAGACCAATTCGTTATGAAGGTCCATAAGTGGTCATTCGTTATGATATAACGAACTAGTACTCCATTCGTTAGAGATTTCTAATTCGTTAAGAAATAACAAAGGGGCTAATTCGTTAAGAACTGGATAACGAACTGGACAACGAATTAAGATTGAAAGAATGACAGAAAGGCCCCTAGACTTGTAATTGAATGATTAAATTACAAAGAAGCCCTCGAACTTTATAAATTAAAATCATAATGGAAAATGCGTTAAGATAGTTAAGCCCTCGAACTTTGTAATAGCTCTACCCCTTGGACCCCGCTAGGGTTTGCCGCCCCTACAACCCCGCTGCTAGGGGCGCGGCCCCCGGACCCCCGTTCGTTGAGGGTAATAATTAAACTAGAAACACAATATGGAAAGTGATAGTAATTAATGCGTGTAATTGTTATGCAGTTAGTCATGCACAACTAAAGAAAGGGATTACCATTAACAGTAAACGTAACCGCATTCAGGTGAGTTTCTAGCCCCCACTTTCTTGTTATGTTTTTAGGGCTGTGTGCATACTCGATGTAATTTGTTAATACACTTACCTTAAGTCGTAAGTGTATGTCTTATATGATTTATGTAAGAATGAGTGCTTGATGATGCATGAACGATCTTCGGATATTGCATGTATAGTCAAGGGATAGTTTAGAGATATGATTGATATATATATATATATGATATATAAATTATGTGTGTACGTATGAAAGTTATAATTATGAATGTAGAGATAGGTATGGAAGGTATGGTTAGAAAGGGAATGGGCCCAATTAATATTCGCGAATGAAGGGAACAGACCCTAATAATATCCGCGAATGCAGGGGACGGACCCTAATTATATCCGCGAATGTAGGGAACGAACCCTAATAATATCCGCGAATGTAGGGAACATACCCTAATAATATATGCGAATGTTTTAGGACGAGGTATATGTATATATGTATGTATAAAAGGAAAGAAGGAAGGCATGATAGTATGAACGTACGAAGGAAGGAAATAACTATGTACGTATATGTACCTTCGGGTGCGTATATATGAATGTGTATGGACGTATTGTATGTTACCTGATTAACTAGAACTCACTCAGCGTAGCTGACTTTTGGTATGCACGCAGGTGCGTAGAATGAGGCAGCTCGCTTGATGAGGACACATGGCATGGAATTGAAGATACTGGCATCTCAAGTAAATGTTATGATGTTTTTATAGACTACGTTTTATGTTTAAATAACGATGAATGTTTGTTAAGACGAGATTTGAAGGTTGTGTAATATATATTATGGTTGAAGTTTTATATTCCGCGAAAGTTTTAATTAACTTTGAAATTTAGACCTGTGTTTATGAGTAAATCAAACGTCCAAAGTAGGGCACCGATAACGGGGCCTTACACGAATGAACCTTGTTCTAATCGAATCGAAAGAGCCTTTTTCTAATCGAATCGAATGAACCTTGTTCTAATCAAATCGAATGGACCTTGTTCTAATCGAATCGAATGAGCATTTTTCTAATCGAATCAAACGAACCTTTTTCTAATCGAATCGCACATGTTCTAATCGAATGGCACCTGTTTTAATCGAATTGGTCCCAATCTAATCGAATGGCACCTATTCTAATCGAATTGGTCCCAATATAATCGAATGGCACCCATTCTAATCGAATTGGTCCCAATCCAATCGAATGGAACTTACTCTAATCGAATTAGTCCCAATCTAATCGAATGGCACCTATTCTATCGAATTGGTCGATCTTTTTCTCCATCGAATCTGAGGCTTGCTAAAACTGTTGTTTTTCCTTCTTTCTTTTCTTTCTTTCTTTCTTTTCTTTCATATGCTACGCCGCTGCTGCGACTATTATTATTTTTACTGAAACTATTACTACTACTACTACTACTACTACTACTACTACTACTACTACTACTACATATATTTTCTTCCGTTATTATATATTTTACTATTATTTCGTCTTTTAACCATTTCCGTTTCTACCCTTGTCCCAGATCTAGCTCGTTTTGCAATAAAGTTTAATCATTTATTGATTAGGAAGTCCGATTTAGATAGATCTAGGATTACTAAGTGAGCTAACTTTCTTACATTAAACCTAAAATTTAGGAAGTCCGATATAAATAATCCTCTCTCTAACAATTAAGCTAACTTTCTTACATTGCACCTGAAATTTATCATATACTCTACCTTTACTTAGCTTGCTTAAGTGACACATGGTTTTCTTGAACTGACATCTTATTTCTTTTCTTACTTAAGTCCCATTCTCTGTTCTAGTTTAAGCATGTAGGATGCTTATTTCTCTCGAACCTATGCTCTGATACCAACTTGTAAGGCCCTGGTCCCGGTGTCCTACTTTGGACGTTATATTTACTCATAAACATAGTTCTAAATATCATAGTGAATTAGAACTTTTCGCGGAATATAAAACTTCAACTTATATTACATAGTCATTCAATCTTTTCATAACTATAAAACCTTTATCTTTAAACATAATATAAAAAGTCAGATTAAAACATCACAACATTCTTGTAAACATGTAAGCCTTTTCAGTCCAATGCCATGTGTCTTCATTCAAGCAAGCTGCCTTAGCCTATTCGCCTGCGTGCATACTAAAAGTCAGTTACGCTGAGTGAGTTCTAGTTAATCAAGCAACATACAATACGTCATATATTACGTACTTAACCTGCTTTACTTTCTTTCGTGCATACATAAGTATATACCTTCATTCTTACTTTTATACTTTCTTTATTTCATACTTACATATTTTATCTTACTTTACATACATACTTATATGTTTTAAATACGCTTTCGCCCTATAACCTCACATATATTATTAGGGTCTACCACCCTCCTTCATAGATATTATTAGGGTTTGTCACCCTCCTTCACATATATTATTAGGATCTTCCACCCTCCTTCACATATATTAGTAGGGTCTGTCACCCTCCTTCACAGATATTATTAGGTTCTGCCACCCTCTTACCATACGACCATACATTACTTTCTTTATACTTATATTTATATACCTTCATACATACTCTTAATATTTTCTATATAAATCATATATCATTCATACATCATTCATAAAACAATCACATATCATACACTTACCAATTAAGGTAAGTGTATTAACTAATCACATCGAGTATGTACACAACCCTGAAAACATAATAAGGAAGTGGGGGTAGAAACTCGCCTGGATACGGTTAGGTTTGGATCTAACAATAATCCATTTCCTTAATTTTGCATTGCTAACTGTTAAACATATATATTTGTTAAGTAACCGTGTAATTAAATAAGTTGGTATTTAGTTAACCAACGTACTTGCTAAGTTGGGCTCGTTCGTTTAGTTTATATTGATGGGCTAGCTTTGTTTTAATTAGGATATAGGCTTAGTTAGATCAGGCCCAACAGTCAATAATGGCATCTGGAACCAATGGAAACCAGGCCCGAAGCAAAAACAAAAAACTGAGTAGCCGATAACTCAAAGGCAGAGAACTCAAAGGAACCGAGAACACAAAGGCAGAGAACTTAAATCTAATGTTTTTTCTTTCTTTTCATCTTCTTTTCTCTTGTTGCTGCGCATCCTAACTTATTATTATTATTATTATTATTATTATTATTATTATTATTATTATTATTATTATTATTATTATTATTATTATTATTATTATTATTGTTATTTACTACTACTACTACTACTACTATTATTATTTCTATTATTATCATCATCATTTTCATAAGCTGCTGTAACATCCTACTTTCGGTTATATTAATAAAATAAAGTTCGTTTATTTTATAGCGGGTCGTTATCGGTTTAGTTGAATAGAATACGAGATGGACTTGTGTTGGGTAAATGGATATGGGTTATGGACTTGGGTTATGGAGGAATGAAGGAAAGACCATGGACTTAAGCCCATGATCAAAAATATATATACCCTTAATCCTCCATTTAATTCATTTACACATATCCCTTACACCATCCAAAACACACACTTAAGATTCTCTCTCTAGTTCTCTCTCTCTCTCTCTCTAAACCGATATCAAGAAGGAAACCGAGAACCGACCCGAGGTAATGATAGTATTTTATTGTTTGAGCTTAAATCCGTTAGATATAATCATAAAACGACGAGCCAACACCGTTAAACCGTTTAAATCATGAGATCCGGGTGGAATCGGGTATAAACCGAACCTAATATGAGCTTGAGGGTCACCCTAGCTTAGATCTGGATCGAACGGGACGAAAAACGATGAAAAACGGTGTAAAACGGTGAAGATACGTTTTTCCGGTGAGTTCCGGCAATGGCGGCGCCGGAAAGGCGGCGCCGGAAAAACGTGTACTAGGTTGTCAGGGAATGTTCTGACAAATCTGACCTAACCCTAGTTCTCTAAGAAATAACTAGCGAATTAGAGGTAATTCGCCAGCTGATTCGCTAAGGAAAGATTAACGAACTAGCTGTAGTTCGTATCCAATACGTTAAGGGAAAAGGGTAACGAATTACCCTTGATTCGTTATGACCGGTTCGTTAATGGAGATAACGAATTAGAAGGTCCAATTCGCTACTTGGACTGGTTCGCTACATGGACTGATTCGTTAAGAGTCCAGTTCGTTAAAAGTCCAATTCGTGTAAGTAACCAGTTCGTTAAAGGTTCCAATTTGTTACAAGAACCAGTTCGTCATGGCAAGTCAGTTCGTTAAGGATAAGTAACGAATTAGAAGTTTAACAGAATGACAGAATGGTCCCTGGACTTAGAAAAGATTGATTTAATTACAAATAAGCCAGTGGAAAGGTGATAGCTTACGCGTGTTGATGTGTTGATGTGTTGACTTAGAAAAGAATGATTTAATTCGCATCGTGGGTTAGGTTGTGTGCTGATGAAACGAGGAAAGGTGATAGCTTACGCATCTAGACAATTGAAGGTCCATGAGAGTACTTATCTGACGCATGATTTGGAGCAAGCAGCAGTAGTGCATGCTCTCAAGATATGGAGACACTATCTATATGGTACTAAGTGTACCATTTACACAGATCATAAGAGTTTAAAGTACTTCTTCGAGCAGAAGGAATTGAACATGAGGCAGAGAAGATGGTTAGAATTGATAAAGGATTACGACTGCGATATTAAGTACTACCCTGGTAAAGCTAACGTGGTCGCTGATGCACTAAGCCGTAAGAATGAGGAAGTCATTGCAACAGTAAAGTCATATCAGCTAGTTATGAACTCAAGCTTATTTGAAGAAATCATCAAGGTGCAGTCTGAAGTGCTGGTAGATGAAGGGCTAGTAAAGAAAGAAAGGATTTTTGGTCAGCAAGACGAGTTGATGGAAAACACGAATGGTGTTAAGACTAGGTTTGACCGCATGTGGATTCCATGCCATGGAGATCTCAGAGGTCGAATCTTAGATGAAGATCATAAGTCAAGATATTCTATTCATCCAGGAGCTACGAAGATGTACCAAGATTTGAAAAGAGACTACTGGTGGCCAAAAATGAAGAATGATGTGGTAGATTACGTCAGTTGGTGCTTAACTTGTTTACAAGTCAAGGCAGAGCATCAAAAGCCTTATGGGAAAATGCAGCCTTTAAAGATACCAGAATGGAAATGGGAACACATCACCATGGATTTCATAACTAAGCTACCTCGTACAGCTAAGCATCATGATACCATCTGGGTGATTGTGGACCGTTTGACCAAGAGTGCTCACTTTCTTCCTATACGAGAGGCTATCTCGTCAGAAACGTTGGCAAGCTTGTTCATTAAAGAGGTTGTATCTAAGCATGGAGTGCCGTTATCGATCGTGTCTGATAGAGATACTCGTTTTACTTCGAGGTTTTGGAAGAAGTTCCATGAAGCTATGGGAACAAGATTGAACATCAGTACGGCGAATCATCCTCAAACAGATGGGCAGTCTGAAAGGATGATCCAAACCCTTGAGGATATGCTACGTGCTCGTGTTTTGGACTTTGGAGGGAGTTGGGACGATCATCTGCATCTGGCAGAGTTCTTTTACAACAACAGCTACTATTCAAGTATTGGGATGCCACCGTTCGAGATGTTGTATGGAAGACGCTGTAGAACTCCATTATGATGGGGAGAGATTGGTCAAGGAGATGGGAAGCCTAGAAGTTGTTCAAGAAACTTCTTCAAAGTTTGATCAGATTAAGGCAAGGATGAAAGCTGCTCAAGACAGACAGAAGTCGTATGCTGATAAGCGGTGACGACCGATTGAGTTTAACGTTGGTGACAATATGATGCTCAAGGTCTCGCCTTGGAAAGGAATTATTCGTTTTAGGAAGAGAGGAAAATTGAGCCCGAGGTACATTGGACCGTTTAAGATTTTAGATCGTATGGGGGAAGTAGCTTATAAGCTGGATTTACCCGGTGAGTTAGAAGGAATTCATTCAACCTTCCATGTTTCTCATCTAAGGAAGTGTCTAGCTGATGACACGTCGCACGTGCCATTGATGGACATTGAGGTTGATGAACAGCTGAACTACATTGAGCAATCGATAGGGATTGTCGATCGCAAAGAGAAGCAACTTCGTCACAAGGTTATACCCCTAGTGAAAGTGATATGGAAGCATCGCAAGGGATCGGACGCTACATGGGAAGCTGAGGATGAGATGCGCAAGTTTTATCCGAATCTGTTTATGTAATAGTTAGGTTTCGGGGACGAAACCTCTTTAAGGAGGGAAGACTTGTAACATCCTAATTTCGGTTCTATTAATAAAATAAAGTTCGTTTATTTTATAGCGGATCGTTATCGGTTTAGTTGAAAAGAATACGAGATGGACTTGTGTTGGGTAAATGGATATGGGTTATGGACATGGGTTATGGAGGAATAAAGGAAAGACCATGGGCTTAAGCCCATGATCAAAAATATATATACCCTTAATCCTCCATTTAATTCATTTACACATATCCCTTACACCATCCAAAACACACACTTAAGATTCTCCCTCTAGTTCTCTCTCTCTCTCTCTAAACCGATATCAAGAAGGAAACCGAGAACCGACCCGAGGTAATGATAGTATTTTATTGTTTGAGCTTAAATCCGTTAGATATAATCATGAAACGACGAGCCGTCACCGTTAAACCGTTTAAGTCATGAGATCCGGTGGAATCGGGTATAAACCGAACCTAATATGAGCTTAGGGGTCACCCTAGCTCAGATCTGGATCGAACGGGACGAAAAACGATGAAAAACGGTGTAAAACGGTGAAGATGCGTTTTTCCAGTGAGTTTTCAGGCAATGGCGGCGCCGGAAAAACGAGTACGAGGTTGTCAGGGAATGTTCTGACAAATCTGACCTAACCCTAGTTCGCTAAGAAATAACTAGAGAATTAGAGGTAATTCGCCAGCTGATTCGCTAAGGAAAGATTAACGAACTAGCTGTAGTTCGTATCCAATTCGTTAAGGGAAAAGGGTAACGAATTACCCTTGATTCGTTATGACCGGTTCATTAATGGAGATAACGAATTAGAAGGTCCAATTCGCTACTTGGACTGGTTCGCTACATGGACTGATTCGTTAAGAGTCCAGTTCGTTAAAAGTCCAATTCGTGTAAGTAACCAGTTCGTTAAAGGTTTCAATTCGTTACAAGAACCAGTTCGTCATGGCAAGTCAGTTTGTTAAGGATAAGTAACGAATTAGAAGTTTAACAGAATGACAGAATGGTCCCTGGACTTGGAAAAGAATGATTTAATTACAAATAAGCCCTTGAACTTTTAAGTAGCATATTATTTAATGATTCAAAATGCTAATGGAAAAATGTGTAAAGACAGTTAATAAAAATAATTTTTTTCCAAGCTGACCTGGCAGCTTAACCCCAGCCAGGGGCTCTGCCCCTTGGACCCAGCTAAGGGCTGCCGCCCCTAGAACCCCGCTGCCAGGGGCGCTGCCCCCGGACCCCCGTTCGTTGAGGGTAATAATTAAACTAGAAAGGCGATATGTGTAGTGATAGTTTACTGAAACGTATAATTATTATACAGTTAGTCATGCACAGCTCAAGAAGGGAATAACCGTAAACGGTGAACGCAATCGCATTGAGGTGAGTTTCTAGCCCCACTTCCTTGTTATGTTTTCGGGGCTGTGTGCATAATCGATGTGATAGTTAATACACTTACCTTAAGTGGTAAGTGTATGCCTTGTATGATGTATGTATGATGATTGCTTGACGGTGCGTGAACGATCTTCGGATATTGCATGTAACGTCAGGTGGTAGCTAAAGACGTGATTGCTATATATGATGTAAGATAAGATGCATGTATGAATATTTATTATGTATGCATAATGTACGTATGATAAGTTAATGGTACGTGAACGCTCTTCGGAGATAGCACGTATTGTCAGGAAAAATATTTAAGGACAGGTATAGTGTGAAGCTAAGGAAGGAAGGGTTCCGGACCCTAATAATATCCGAGGATGAAGGGTGACCGGACCTTAATAATATCCGAGGATGAAGGGTGACCGGACCCTAACAATATCCGAGGATGAAGGGTGACCGGACCCTAATAATATCCGAGGGATGGAGGGTACCGGACCCTAACAATATCCGAGGTATGTAGGGTGAAACGCCCTTTATAATGTATGGTTAGATATGAATGTGTATGGACGAATGCTGATCTTGATATGTTGTAAGGCGTACCTTCGGGCACGTATATGTGTATGAAAAGTAAGTTATGTGATTAACTAGAACTCACTCAGCATAGCTGACTTTTAGTATGCACGCAGGCAAATAGGTTGAGGCAGCTCACGTGACTGAAGACACATGGCATGGAAATCGAAGATACTGGCATCTCGAAGAAATGTTGTGATGTTTTAAAGACTATGTTTTGTTTTAATTGACTACGAATGTTTTATAAGACATGATTTGATGGCTATGTAAAATGTTATGGTTGAAGTTTTATTATTCCGCGAAAGTTTTTGTTAACTCTGATATTTAGAACTGCGTTTATGAGTAAATCCAACGTTAAAGTAGGGCTACCGGTAACGGGGCCTTACAGCTGCAGTGGCAACTTATTATTATTGTTATTATACTACTTATTTATTATTACTATTCAACATTTTGTCATTTCCTTCATTACACTTATTCAAGATCTATTTCGTTTATGATAAAGTTCAAACCTTTATCGATTTTAAAGCCTAGTTTAGCTAGATCTAGAATACTAAACAAGCCGAACTTAAGTAATGAGTTGAATGAATCCAACTCATAAAGTTCAGATTTTAACGTCAAGTTAATATTTTTATTAACCCATAGACCCCGATCTAGGGTTCTACATATTTTCATAGGAAACCAATATCAAATAAACTATCTTTAGGATAACGCGTAGCTTAAACAAAGCGATTTTTATGCTTAACTTTTGTTCGGGTTAAGCTTTGATGATCTCTTGTTATTGTAGTGATAATAAACAAGCTTGATCTTTCTTTTATGTGGTCTGAAATCTCTAAGAGATTTAAAGTTTGTGTTTTGTGTGTGTATGGAGGCTAGAAGATAAGAATGAGGGTTTTAGGGAGGTTTCGGACCTAAGGTCCATTACAATCCCTTATTCTATCTTCCATTGTCCAAGCCCGCAACCTATTATATTATTTAACTTAACCAAATAATAACACACCCTTAAGTAAAAGAAATTTCTTTTATTTTATATATATATATTCCTTTTTTTATTAAAAGGTTGGATGTTACAGATGGGTTGGTGGGTTTCGGGTTGGTGGGTTAGCATGTTGAGATTTGTCAACCCTAACCCAACCCATATTTTTATTCGTGTCATGTCGGCCCATTTATATTTGTGTCATGTTCGATTGTGTTTCGGGGAAACCCATTTTATGGTCATATACGAAAATAAGTAATACATATTGACCTGGTTATAAATTAAATAATTACTTATTCTTATTCATATAAAACTTGTTAATAATTTGTGATAAATCTAATTGTTTTTGTGTACTTATCTCTCATTCCTAGTTAATAAATTTAGGTTCGCATATTTAGCTCAAGATAAGAATAAACAAATGAAACAACCAAAGAATAGACAGTTATGACTAATAAAATGAAAATGATGTGTAACATCTTGTTTTATGGTTAGAAATAAAATATATAAAGCGTATGTTTTAAATATTGATAAATAAGTAAGTAATGAGGAAAATGATTATCTAAGGTATGTGATATTGAGACAAATGATTAGTATCATGAAATGTCGTACAATGATAATAAAACAAATTATATTTGACCTTGTTCCGTTTTTAATGAAACTTATGTTGAAACATGTATAAAAATGAGTATGTTTCAACTACATATTTGCAATTTTATAAAACGTTATATTTTGAAAGTTACAAACGAAAAACGACATCTGAGCAAAAATAATTGTAAATAATAATAACAATAATAATAATATATTATTAGACGTACATATCTATCTAGTGTTAGAATAAATAATAAAACTATGTATAAATGAAAGGGAACTTGCAGACCACGTCCACATCATTATATATTACCTTTATTTATTTAATTTTATGTAAATCAACAAGAAAAAGAAGTCGATTGAGGTTTCATATAAATTGTAACCCAATTCAGTTATTATTTCACAATTCAACAACCTCTTACCCGAGAAACCAACATAAGGTAATATTATTTTTTTTTCTATATTTTGTTAATTTCTTTAATTAATTACTTTTGGTTATATACTAATATTTAATAATTATTTTGTTAGGAGTAGTTTAGGAAACGGGGTGATCCGTAGGAGTAGAGAATAATATTCTAATAATAAATTACCTGGAATTAAAGGTAGAAACCCACTATAGTAGGACGTATGACCTTAGCATAACCTGTCTAGTACGTGCACAATAAGATTGTGGTATGGTATGACCACTTTTATCATGAATGGTTAAGATAGACTGTAAATGAAAGGTTATTGTTGTTGAACCATAATATGTTTGGACATGAATGGTTGTGCACAATAATGAAAGTTATTATGTGAAGGGCCTACGCCTATTAGAATATTACTTCATAAATATAAATAAGTAACCTAGTTTATTAAATTATAGATTTCAGTTAAAGTGGGATAAGCCAGAGTAGTTGAAAAAAGCTTGTTCAGGTGAGTTACTTAAACTATTTTCAAAACTCTGATACATGCTCATAAAACTGTTTGGACTGTGATTGATCTTGTATTTGCATGGCACATATGGTGTAGCACCCAAGGTGTTATATATATTATAATGATCATTATATTTTCCCGAGGGGACATACACTTAATACAACAGTAGACGTACGTAAAGTCTGTATGTGTGAATATATAATGCTGACCTGGCTTTAACGTGAAGCGGGCGGGTTATAATTATGGCATGACATGCAATGAGATCATACTTGATCAATAAAAATTGTTTTAGTATCAGTTTATTAAATATGTCGGTTTATGTGACTCACCAGCTATGTGCTGACGTATTTTTACCCGAGCATGTTTTTCCAGGTTGATAAATAAGGGCGCGGAGTTAGCAGCTAAGTGTTGGAAGAATTTAGACGTTTTACTCTATTAACTTTATGTTTTTGTAGAATGTGTAATAGTTAGACATGTAACAAATATTTTAGTAGTTTTTATATAAGATTACGTTTCCGCTGTAAGTCTGTGCTGACTGGTCACTGTTAGTGCCCCATCCTGGGTGGGGTGTGACAAGTTGGTATCAAAGCCCAAGGTTTTAGCGAACTAGGTATTATTTGGAGTACTTAGGTTTTAACCTGTTAGTCTTGGAAGACGAAAGAATTAGTTTTTAGAAGAAAATAAGTTAGGATGTAGCATACTATATAATATGTTTAATAACATAAACGTATGCCAGTTGTTATAAGCCTTGTTTTTTACTTATGTGTGATAAATAAAAATTTTAAATATTTAGCGTTTATCAATATAAACATAAGACGAGAAATTTTAAATATGTAGATGGAGGGTGGAAGTCATAATGAAACTAATGATCGGGAAAATCCTGGAAATGATGGAGGAGAAATCCGCATAACAAAAGTTGAACTAGATCGGATGGTAGCCGAACAAGTTGCACAAATACTTGCCAATCGTGAAGCCACCAATGAAACTCATGGAAATGGGATTAAAAAGAAAGAAAGTAGCTATAAAATCTTCAAGTCTTCTCAACCACCTGATTTCACGGGAACACAAGATGCCATCAATGCCCATGAATGGGTTAGTCAAATGAAGGCATTGTTGACAATATGTGAATGTGATCCCCAAGAAAAAGTGAAGTTGGCTACTCATACTTTCAGGAAGGTAGCGCTGCATTGGTGGGAATCAATCATTCAAGCCCAGGGAAGGGAAGCTGCAAATCAAATTCCTTGGGAAAGGTTCTTGGAAATGTTTACTCGACAGTTTTGTCCAATAAGCGAAAAGAGAATGATTGAAGCAGAGTTTTTGAGATTGGAACTGAGTAATATGGCATATCGGGACTATGTCACGAAATTTAATGAAATGGCTCGCTTTGTGCCTCACTTAGTAACACCAGAAGATAATAGAATCCATTGATTTATCTGGGGATTGCCAGTGGAATACCGTACTTTTATCAAGTCTACCAATCCTTAGACTTGTTATGAGGCAATTGAAGCTGGCTATAGTATAGCAGCAGAGCTGGATAGGGAAAAGGTAGATAACAATAAGAGAAAAATGGAAGAGTATAAGAAGCCAGAAAACCAAAACAAGACTCAAAGATTAAATCCTTAGAGGGGAAACTTTAAACGAGAACCTAATCAATGTTTAAAATGTGGAAGACGACATTTTGGAGTTTGTTCTTTAGGAAATGTCTGTTATCGTTGTCGTAAGCCTGGGCATGTCATCTCAGAATTCCGTGAACCACCAAGAGCTTGTTATGAATGTGGGTCAACTGACCACCTACGAAATACATGTCCCAAGCTAAAGAATAAACCAACGGAGAATAAGCCTAAGGGAAGAGCGTTCCCTATGACTGCAGAAGAAGCTAAGCAAGCAGACTTTACTAGTACATTTCTTCTTAATAAGTTACCAGCAACCTTGCTATTTGATTCTGGTGCAAATAAGAGTTTTATTTCATATAAGTTTTGTCATGCACTAAGCAGTCCTTTAAGGAAACTAGAACGATCTTTTACATTGGAAATAGCCGATGGAAAACAAATAGAAATTATAGAGGTTATAGATGATTGTTTCCCTTAACCTAGAAGGACAAACTTTTCCTGTAAGAACGATGGTTACGACATTAGGTGAATTTGACCTAGTTATAGGAATGGACTGGCTATCCTCTTATAAAGCTCAAATTAACTGTGACACAAAATCCATCAAACTTCAAGCACCAGATGGGAGTATTGTTACTATTTATGGAGATCGGGAGAAACGGCCAATTAAGATCATTTCAGTAATGAGAGCTACTAAGATGATTCACCATGGATGTTTTGCTCATCTAGCATATGCAATTGATACTCAGAAGGAAACCAAGAAAGTGGAAGAAGTTTCTGTAGTAGGTGAATTTCCAGATGAATTACCAGGAATTCAACCAGATCGAGAAGTGGAATTTAAAATAGACCTAGTACCAGGAGCAAAACCCGTAGCTAAAGCCCCTTACCGACTAGCACCTTCAGAAATGAAGGAACTAATGATTCAAATACAAGAATTACTTGATAAAGGATTTATTCGACCAAGTATCTCACCATAGGGCGCACCGGTACTGTTTGTAAAGAAGAAGGACGGTAGTCTTAGAATGTGTATAGATTATCGTGAGTTGAATAAGTTAACTATCAAGAACAAGTATCCTTTACCTAGGATCGATGATTTATTTGACCAGCTACAAGGAGCATGTTGGTTTTCGAAAATTGACCTAAGGTCAGGATATCATCAATTGAAAATTAAGAACGAAGATATTCCAAAGACAGCATTCCACACTAGGTATGGACATTATGAATTCTTAGTCATGTCCTTTGGTTTAACAAATGCACCAGCCGCATTTATGGACATGACGAATCGGGTATGTAAACCAATGTTAGAAAAATATGTTATCGTTTTTATTGATGATATTCTGGTTTACTCCAAAACTCAAGATGAGCATGCACATCACTTACGTGAAGTCCTGGAAACCTTAAGAAAGAATAAGTTGTTTGCCAAGCTTTCAAAATGTGAATTTTGGTTACGAGAGGTGAAGTTCCTAGGGAATGTAATAAATGATCAAGGGATACAACTAGATCCCACAAAGATAAAAGCTATAACTAAATGGGAACAACCCAAGACACCTACTGAAGTAAGAAGTTTCTTAGGACTGGCTGGGTATTACCGAAGATTCATCCAAGATTTTTCTAGGATAGCAACACCCCTTACAAAGTTAACTAGAAAAGATATTAAGTTTGTATGAGGTGATAGTCAAGAAAAAGCTTTCCAAGAACTAAAGAAACGCCTAACTCAAGCCCCAGTACTGACCCTACCAGAAGGAATTGAAGATCTGGTAATATATTCAGATGGTTTTTATCAAGGATTAGGTTGTGTACTTATGCAACGAGGTAAGGTCATAGCTTATGCCTCAAGGCAATTAAAACCAAGCGAGTCTAACTACCCGACTCACGATCTGGAGCTTGCAGCAGTGGTCTTTGCTTTGAAGATATGGAGACATTAGTTGTATAGGACCAAGTGCATCATCTACTCAGATCACAAAAGTTTAAAGTATTTCTTTGAACAAAAGTATTTGAATATGAGGCAACGTAGATGGTTGGAGTTAATAAAGGATTATGATTGTGAAATCCTATATCATCAAGGGAAGGCAAATGTGGTTGCTGATGCTCTTAGCAGAAAAGAAAAATATCCAACTCTTAAGGTCAGATTGTTTAAGTTAATCCTGAGCTCTGAGCTAATGATAGAAATAAAGGCAGCTCAAACTGAGGTTTTAAAAGAAGAAAATGTAAAGAAAGAAAGGATATTTGGACACGTTAAGGATCTAACTGAAAATGAAAATGGCATCAAGTTAAGGTATGATAGAATAAGGATTCCGAAAATTGGAGAAGTAAGGAAAAGAATACTTGATGAGGTTCACAAATCTCAATATTCCATTCATCCCGGAGCTACTAAAATGTACTATGATTTAAAAAGGGATTATTGGTGGCCCGGTATGAAACACGACATCATTAAGTATATAGAAAAGTGTTTAACTTGTCTACAAGTTAAGGCCGAACACCAGAAACCATATGGCAAGTTACAACCTCTTGAAATTCCTACTTGGAAGTGGGAACACTTGACAATGGATTTCATTCCTAAGTTACCTCGTACAGTTAAAAATTTTGATAGTATCTGGGTAATAGTAGACCGGTTAACAAAAAGCGTGCACTTCCTACCAATAGGAGAAAGTTACACTTCAGAAAGGCTAGTCGAAATATTCATTAAAAAATAGTTTCCCGTCACGGGACACCTGTAAGTATTGTTTTAGATAGAGACACTCGATTTACTTCACGATTTTGGAAGAAGTTTCATGAAGAAATGGGCACTCGTTTATTGCTTAGTACTGCATACCACCCTCAAACAGATGGCCAAAGTGAAAGAACTATCCAGACCTTAGAAGACATGCTACGTGTATGTGTCTTGGATTTCAGAGGTAGCTGGGATAAATATCTACCATTAGTAGAGTTTTCTTACAACAACAATTATCACTCTAGCATTGTTATGCCTCCGTATGAAATGTTATATGGAAGAAGATACAGAACCCCCATATGTTGGGGAGAGATAGGTCAGAAGGACCTAGGAAGTATTGAAGTGGTAAAACTTACTTCCGAGAAACTTGATCAAATTAGAGCTCGATTAAAAGCTGCACAGGATCGACAAAAATCATATGCTGATAAGCGAAGGCGCCCATTTGAATTTGAAGTCGGAGATTTATTCATGTTAAAAGTTTCTCCTTGGAAAGAAATTATTCGATTTAGAAAACGTGGAAAATTAAGCTCTCGATATATAGGACCTTTCAAAATCATCGAACGCGTTGGAAAGGTTGCTTATCGTTTAGACCTACCTCAGGAATTGCAGAGTATCCATAATACTTTCCATGTGTCACATTTGAGAAAGTGTTTAACCGATGAAAGCACCTATGTACCACTAAATGACATTGAGGTGGACAACAAACTCAACTACATAGAAGAGCCTGTGACTATCCTAGATCAAAAGGTGAAGAAGCTCATAAATAAAGAAATTGTCCAAGTTAAAGTACAATGGAAACATAGAAAAGGATCTGAGACAGCTTGGGAATCTGAAAAAGAAATGCGAGTGAATTATCCTCACTTGTTATCTACATAAATGGTTTCGAGGACGAAACCCTCATTTGGTAGGGGATATTTGTAACATCTTGTTTTATGGTTAGAAATAAAAAAATATAAAGCGTATGTTTTAAATATTGATAAAAAGTAAGTAATGAGCAAAATGATTATCTAAGGTCTGTGATATTGAGACAAATGATTAGTATCATGAAATGTCGTACAATGATAATAAAACATATTATATTTGACCTTGTTCCGTTTTTAATGAAACTTAGGTTGAAACATAGATAAAAATGAGTATGTTTCAACTACATATTTGCAATTTTATAAAACGTTATATTTTGAAAGTTAGAAAAGAAAAACGACATCTGAGCTAAAATAATTGTATATAATAATAACAATAATAATAATAATATATTATTTGACGTACATATCTATCTAGTGTTAGAATAAATAATAAAATTTTGTATAAATGAAAGGGAAGTTGCAGACCACGTCCACATCATTATATATTACCTTTATTTATTTAATTTTATGTAAATTAACAAGCAAAAGAAGTCGGTTGAGGTTTCATATAAATTGTAACCCAATTCAGTTATTACTTCACAATTCAACAACCTCTTACCCGAGAAACCAACATAAGGTAATATTATTTTTTTTCTATATTTTGTTAATTTCTTTAATTAATTACTTTTGGTTATATACTAATATTTAATAATTATTTTGTTAGGAGTAGTTTAGGAAACAGGGTGATCCGTAGGAGGATAGAATAATATTCTAATAATAAATTACCTAGAATTAAAGGTAGAAACCCAGTATAGGAGGACGTATGACCTTAACATAACCTGTCTAGTACGTGCACAACAAGATTGTGGTATGGTATGACCACTTTTATCATGGATGGTTAACATAGACTGTAAATGAAAGGTTATGGTTGTTGAACCATAATATGTTTGGACTTGAATGGTTGTGCACAATAATGACAGTTATTATGTGAAGGGCCTACGCCTATGTCACACCCGGTACATAGGCGGAAACAACCGGTGTGCGACTCATGAAAGGTTTTTCGAGAGCGCGGTTAAGCAACAACTATATGATAAAATACATGAGGATTTCATTCATAATATAAGTTTTACAAAAATATCCATAAAAAAAAAGTTTACATATAACATATTGAGATTTCACAGTTATGTCCTGCTGAAGGGAGATATAACCGTGAAAACTCCAAAATATAAAATCCTCATACATGAAATTTCCATAGTTAAACATAAAACCGTAGTGAGACACCGTGACCTCTCCACGTAGCTAAATACCTGAAAGACACGTAAAATAATTTAATCAGTATAAACTGAGTGAGTTCACAAGTTTTGTGACTCGATAAAATGCTTTATAATATAATTCTCATAACGTCATGAATGCAGTATCCATGACTTGCAGTGTAACGTGAATACATGAGTTCGTAACCATTCCTTGACTATATATATACACCATAAAGCCCCACATAACATCCCACGAGTCCACGAGTGAATAAATAAATCGGATAACTAAGCACCCGTCTTATAAAGTGGCGCGACCACTTACGAGTGGGTTGGTCAGACCAGTAGTACTACCCGTAGAGTTCCTCGGCTATAGTTGCCTATAGTTTATGGTTACAATATATACCGGGGACTTTATGTACCATGAGCGCGCCAAATATCTCATGTACACGCACATTGTAAATCAAGATATACACCATGATAAAACATATTTAAACACGTGTCCCTCGCCCCGAAAACAGTTTAAAACATAGTGAAAATAGTGAAAATAGGGGCTGTGAGACTCACCTTAAATGAGGAATAATGTTCCGTTATACTTGGTGAGTTTCCTGTATTATATCGTATACGTATGCACTTCAGTACATAATATATAACTATTAATACTTAGCCCGATACATACTTATGAGGTGACGGTATATATGTATACTTTTTATACATTAGCGATACGGACGTTAGACAACGTCTTATACTTGTTATGTATATCCGTTATATCCTCTTTATATATATATCCTCCGAGCATTAGGGAATGCTCGATACAAATTATTCGTCGGTAATCATGACGTTCGTGACATGCTTTAGCCTAATAGGTTTTGGAGCTCTCATCGTTAGTCCCCAGGTAGGTAACGGGCCCATCTATGATATATTCAGTTACCAGCCTAGACAGGACGTCCCGAATACCGGCACCTCCACCCTTCCAGTTACTCGCAATGTCCATCACAAAAACCCGTATTTTATATTTATACTTGTGGCACATATATAGGAATATATGTGTATTAATTGTATATATCATTTCTTCATGTATATGATAAGTATTATTAGTATTTTCGTCTTCGTAACATATAGTTATCTTTTACTTTTATAACTCTTATACACATCCTTTGTTTTTATAACATTATACATGGGTATTTTCATTTGCGTATATAGGAATATATGTGTATTAATTGTATATATCATTTCTTCATGTATATGATAAGTATTATTAGTATTTTCGTCGTCGTAACATATAGTTATCTTTTACTTTTATAACTCTTATACACATCCTTTGTTTTTATAACATTATACATGGGTATTTATATTTTCATTTGCGTATATAGGAATATACGTGTACCTTGTATTTTACCCGTACAATCATCGTTATTTTTATTTCCATGTTTTGGTGCAAGGGTTGCACTTTATGTTTAAGGTTCACTTTCATTTATACTTTCATTTTTTATTACTAGTGTTCCTATTTTTATTATTATTATTATTATTATTATTATTATTATTATTATTATTATTACTATTATTATTTTTACTTTTATGACAAACTCGATACGGTTTTTAATACGTTAGTTATACCCTTTTTAAAGTTTAACATAACCAAAATTCCATCTTTACATTTATATCATCTTGTTTATTTAAAAGTGGGTTTTACTACTCAAGATCATTTTTACCTTAACTAGGTGTTCTATTAACCTTAACCTTCCTTAAACACCCTTTAAATCCTTTATATCTTTTACTTAACATGATTTATCCTTAATTATATGTCATTTCAACACACTTCAAGTTTATGTTTATGTCTAATCACCTCATTATGTATTCTTAGGCTTAGTCCATGTTTTTTCTACTAAACATTTTATGGCATTAGTACCTTGGGAATGTCGGTTTTTGAGCGATTTAAGACGAGATCCAAGTTCCTTGACGTTAACCACGATGTTAAGAGTCTACATTATGTTCAAATAACATGAAATAGGTGGATTAGGGTCAAGTAAAATGATGAGACCGTGGCTGGACAGAATTCATGATTTTCCAGCCACTATAAACTGTTACAATTCACGTTTTGGCTCACCTAGTGCTGAAACGAAGCCGGAAATGGACGTTCAAAAGGTGGTTCGTGATCCTTGCGAGTTTCCTTGGATTCCTAAACAAGAATCACCCAAAGATACCAAGTGGTTTGTGAGATATGAACAAAAGAAGAGAGGGGGGTACTGCTGGAAAATGCAGTTTCCAGTAGTGACCTTTGAAGGTTCAAAGCTTCTTACCGAGTCTTCCGGGCAGAGATCCGTTCAAGGCTTTCTACCACGGTTTAAGGATTTCTTCTAGCTTTCTAACGATATATAGGGTTCAAGATGTTCAGAGCAGCATTATAGAGAAAACGGGTTGCAAAGAGGCGGCTGTTTGGTGGCCTGCTGCTGTTCTTCGGCCGAGAGAGGAACAAGGGAGATTTGGATTGTGTTCTTGAATGTTTGTGGTGAATTTCAGCTGAAGATCTGATGGTGTATATTAATAATAGTGTAGGGGACATCATCCCTTAAGTTTAGGGATTGAAATCTTGCTAACTCCTCAAGATCTTGTCAAGTGAAATGGTCAAAGGTATGGTCTTTGTAATATTATAATGTGGGCAGATTTTGTGAAGGCTTTTAGGGACTTTGGTTGATCTTGCAAGTAACCAAGATTATGATGATGTTGGTAATGATGATGATACATGATCATGATACATATGGGTGCATGGATAATGGTTTATAAGATTTAATGTGGTGTTTGTTCCTTGTACATTAAAACTGAATGGGAAGCGGTTGGGGTTCGGCTTTGGGCTGCAAAAGGGAAGGTATTATGGTCATTTAATAAATATATTGGTTGTCCAAATGTAGTGCTAAGTTCAATCTTGGTTCGGGTCTTAAGTGGATAGTCGTTAGGACGAGTTGATCATCGAGTAAACAAGTTATGGAATTTATATTGGACTTGGGTATTATGAGCTTCTCTTAATTTATTTGGTCACCTATAAAGTATTATAGATGGTATGGAACCCGGTATTTATTTTGGTTCCCGGTATGATGTATATTTAAATTTAGCCCAGAGTTATATTCGGTTAAATAGTGCTCCATATTGTAATCTTTCATGGATTGTTTAAATTATTAACTTCATATTATTTTGACTAGTATACCTTTAATTCCTTCATAGTTTCATATCTTGGTCGTCTCACTGTATAATGTATCGTTGATTTGGCCGGTTCGGCGACTATATTCCATTATTTAAACGTTTATGGCGTTTTGGTCCTAATTAGGGAATTAGGACATTACTGGGCATGGTCTTACCATTACCCCTTATATTGGATCATAGGTATATATTTAGCTTGATATGTTTGTCACCTCTGACTATTACTGGGCTGTCTTTATCATATAGCCGTTCTCATCGGCTCTTTATACGATCCTATAGGCATAACGACTGTTCTCGTTCACATTTCAAGTATACTATGGTTTATACCTCATATAAATTATATAAATAATACGTAATTTAAATCAAATATATACATTAGAGTGTGAAAAATTACCGGGTGTCACATTCTCCCCCTGTTGGAAGAATTTCGTCCCGAAATTTGTTGTTAGTTATCCGTTATAGTTGGGTCCGGGAAAAGGTGTGGGTACTTCTTTCGAATTTGATCTTCTCTTTCCCAGGTAAACTCGGGTCCTCTTTTAGATTTCCACTGTACCTTCACTAACTTAATCCGACTTCTTCGTAGTTTTTGTTCTTTCCAGTCGGTAACGGCTATCGGTTCTTCAACAAGATGTAATTGTTCGTCAATATGTACTTCGTCTAGGGGTACGACTAAAGATTCATCGGATAGACACTTTTTAAGGTTCGACACATGGAATGTGTCATGTACCCCGCTAAGTTCTTCAGGTAGCTTCAACTTATAGGCCACGGGACCTATCCTTTCCAGGATCTCAAATGGTCCGGTATATCTTGGGCTGAGCTTGCCCCGCTTTCCAAACCTCGAAACTCCTTTCCATGGCGAGACCTTTAAAAGAACTTTATCTCCCACTTGGAATTCCAAAGGCTTGCGTCTCACATCCGCATAACTTTTCTGTCGATCGCGGGCCGTTTTCAGTCGTTCTTTTATTTGAAATATCTTGTCAGTAGTTTCTTGAATTAGTTCGGGACCCGTCATTTGTCTATCGCCTATTTCCGCCCAGCACAAGGGCGACCTACACTTACGACCATACAAAGCTTCGAACGGTGCAGCCTTTATGCTCGTGTGGTAGCTATTATTATATGAAAATTCCACCAAAGGAAGGTGAACATCCCAGCTACCACCAAAATCAATTGCACACGCTCTTAGCATATCTTCCAATGTTTGTATAGTTCGCTAGCTTTGGCCGTCAGTCTGGGGATGGTAGGCGGTACTCATATCTAATCGCGTGCCCAAAGCTTTTTGTAACGACTTCCAAAAATGAGACGTAAATCGACTGTCGCGGTCGGAAATAATCGAGACTGGGACTCCATGTCTTGACACGATCTCTTTTATATATAGTCTAGCTAACCGCTCCATCTTATCCATTTCTTTGATAGCTAAGAAATGCGCGGCTTTGGTTAGCCGGTCGACTATCACCCATATGGTGTCATAACCACCTGGAGTCCTAGGTAACTTCGTAATGAAATCCATCGAGATTTGTTCCCATTTCCACATGGGAATCTCGGGCTGTTGTAATAATCCGGATGGTTTCTGATATTCCGCCTTGACTTTTGCGCAAGTTAAACATTTTCCCACATAATTTGCTATATCACCCTTAAGATTAGGCCACCAGTAGTATCCCTTTACATCTTTATACATTTTATCTGCACCGGGGTGCACGGAATACTTCGTCTTGTGGGCTTCATCAAGTATTCTTTCACGTAATCCTCCCTTGAGAGGAACCCATATTCGGTTGACAAAGTACAGGGTACCGTCTTCTTTGGATTCTAAGTTGTCAACCATACCACGGAGACCCTCGTCTTTGATATTATCAGGTTTCAAAGCTTCTCGTTGGGCTTCGTGGATAAGGGTGGTGAGGTTCGTACTTATAGTTAGCCCTAAGACTTTAACACGTGATGTCTTCACCCTTTCTTTCCTGCTTAAAGCGTCTGCTACAACGTTCGCCTTTCCAGGGTGGTACTTGATTACACAATCATAATCATTCAATAATTCAACCCACCGTCGTTGCCTCATGTTTAATTCTTTTTGATCAAATATATGTTGTAGGCTTTTATGATCGGTGTAGATTGTGCAATGGGTGCCGTATAAGTAATGACGCCATATCTTAAGTGCAAACACCACTGCGCCCAATTCCAAATCGTGAGTGGTGTAATTTTTCTCGTGCACTTTGAGATGTCGTGACGCATACGCGATGACTTGAGTTCTTTGCATAAGGACACAACCAAGTCCTTGATGCGAAGCATCACAATAAACTACGAAGTCATCCATCCCTTCTGGTAAGGCTAGAATAGGTGCACTGCAAAGTTTCTGTTTTAGCAACTGGAACGCCTTTTCTTGTTTATCTCCCCAATTAAACGACTTATCTTTCTGTGTGAGCGCAGTAAGGGGTTGTGCTATCTTTGAGAAATTTTCAATAAACCGTCGATAGTAGCCTGCCAGACCTAAAAATTGTCGTATTTCCGTCGGCGTCTTCAGCACTTCCCAGTTTTTAATGGCCTCTACTTTTGAAGGGTCAACATGAATTCCCTTCTCGTTGACGACATGGCCTAAAAAGTGTACTTCTCTTAGCCAAAAATCACACTTTGAAAACTTTGCATACAACTTCTCCTTTCTCAACAATTCTAAAATCAATCGAAGGTGTTGCTCGTGCTCTTCTTCGGTTCGGGAATAAATTAATATGTCATCTATAAACACTATCACGAACTTGTCAAGGTAAGGTTTGCACACTCGATTCATTAAGTCCATGAACACGGCAGGTGCGTTCGTTAGCCCAAAAGGCATGACTAGAAATTCATAATGACCATACCTCGTTCGGAACGCAGTCTTTGGTACATCGTCCTCGTGTATCTTCAGCTGATGGTACCCGGATCGTAGATCTCTCTTGGAATAGAAACTAGATCCCTGTAATTGGTCAAACAAATCATCAATCCTCGGTAAAGGGTACCGATTTTTGATGGTCAGTTTGTTAAGTTCCCTGTAATCAATACACATACGGAACGAACCGTCTTTCTTCTTGACAAATAGTATCGGGGCTCCCCAAGGTGAGTAGCTCGGGCGTATGAAACCCTTTTCTAGTAGCTCCTGTAATTGATTCGATAGTTCTCGCATTTCCGAGGGAGCTAATCGATAAGGTGCTCGCGCTACTGGTGCAGCTCCTGGTACTAGATCGATTCGAAACTCCACTTGTCTTTGAGGTGGTAACCCTGGTAGATCTTCTGGAAAGACATCGGGGAAATCTCTTACTATAGGTATACTTTCTATCTTCCTTTCTTCATCCTTCTTCTCCACCACGTGGGCTAAGAAAGCTTGACACTTCTTTCGCAAGCACTTTCGTTCTTTCATACACGAAATTAACTTCATCACAGTGCCAGGTCTTTCTCCTTGAATAGTCAGCGTTTCACCACTTGCCAACGGTATGCGGATTTGCTTGTCATAACAATTAACTTCAGCATGGTTCTTTGCTAACCAATCCATGCCTAAAACGACATCAAAACTTCCTAAATCTATCGGCAACAGATCTACGTTAAATTCATGTTCTCCCATCACTAGTACGCAACTTTCCACTATATCGTCTGATCGTAACTGTTTGCCATTAGCTAATTCTATAGTATAGGGCGTTGCTAATTTACTAGGTGCTAATCCAAGTAGGTCATTAAATTCAGTGGATATAAAACTTAAATCCGCACCAGTATCAAATAGCACAGACGCATAGTGGTTGTTAAGTAGGAACATACCAGTGACGACATTTGGGTCTTCCTTAGCTTCACCCGCCCCGATAACAAAAGCCCTAGCTTGAGCTGTATTCTTCATCTGCGGACAGTTCTTGATAAAATGACCCGTATTTCCGCACCCATAACAAGCTCGTGGTGTCGTTTTCCCCGGTTCTTGCTTCACAACTACTGCACCATTCTTAATTCTACACTTAGCTTCCACATGCCCTCTCTTGTGACAATGCTTACACACAATACTTGAGCAGTCACCAACATGATAATACTTGCATTTGTCACACCACGGGTTTGACCCGCTATACGTCTTCCGTGGTTGATCCGTGGTCTGGGCGGCATACACTTTCACAGTTTCTTGTTTCTTGACAGGGGGTTCTTTGGAACTTGACCCTTGATTACGAGAGGCCCAGCTCCTCTTGTGATTGTTATGGCGGCTGTTGCCGCGTTGGGAGAATGGTTGGCTTGCTTCCTTCTGAGTTGGCTTTCCTAGGGTGCCAGCTCGTACTGCATCTTCTGTCAGACTCAGACCTAGTTCAACAGCCTCGGCCATGGTCGCAGGCCTAGTGGCCGTGATTGGTCCCCTGATAACTGTTGCTAATCCCCAGATATACCTTTCAACTCTCTTTTCTTCAGTGGTGGCCATATGAGGAACTATTCGGCATAGCTCGTGAAATCGCGTGTTATATGCTGTGATGTCGGCTCCCTTCATGGTGAGCGTCCAGAACTCATTTTCCAACTTCTGCATCTCAGTCCTTGGGCAATATTTCTTTTCCATCATCTCCTTTAACTCTTTCCAGGTCTTACCATAGGCCACGTCTCGGCCTAGGGTTTGTACTTGTAAATTCCACCACGATAGGGCTTCATCTTGAAACATACATGTCACGTACAACACTTTCTGTTTTTCTGTGCATCCACTGATTGCTATCACAGATTCTGTCTTCTCGATCCAACGGATAACTCCTATGGCTCCTTCCGTTCCCTTAAAGGACCACGGTTTGCATGTCATGAAAGTTTTGTAGGAACATCCTCGTTCCTCACCGCCAGTCTCTGGAGCTACATTTTCAGTGTTTGCGGAATTCCTTCGTTCTTGACTTGAGTCGCCCCTACTGGCTTCGTAGGCGGCTATCGCTTGCGCTATGACTTCTTGTAATTGCGCAGGTGTATTAGGTAAACTGTCGTTCCTTCTCCTTGGCATTTTCCTTCAAGTTGAGAATAAGAAGGATCGGTTAGTATTGGCATCACGCTTGTATGTAAGTAGTTGTAGGGTTCGATACTTATTACATTCACACCCATATATTTGCTTATAGTCATACTTATTAATCATATACTCGCATACATAGATTTTATTATTACATCTCTTTATACCACATCGTATACTCATACTCATATATCATAAACATAACTTCATTACATCAAAAGATTTGATTACATAAGTTTATGTTTAAGTCTACTACAAACTCCTACAACATACAAGCGTTTTGCCAAAAGATCGGGTCGTAGTCCGTAATATATTACTTCCCATACATATGATTACTACCCGCTAATACTAGTCTATAGTCGCTTCATGGCATCGGTGGTGGCGGTGGTGGAAACACGTCTCCCAAAAAGGCTTGAATTGTCTTAACCTCATTTTCCAATTTCATCACCCTTCGTTCGGCGGCAGCGGCCCGCCTCGCTCCCACATCAGCTAAGTGCAATGCATCTCTTACCATATGCTCCAACTTTAGCACTCTCATCCTTGCGTCCGAGATCAAGTCATAGTGGTTATCAAGGCGGAGACTGGTCTCACAGGCCTTGCCTTTCACGCTCTCCATAAACACCTCGACCCTCTGCTCCCAATCCATGAGCCATTCCTCAAGGGCCTTTCTCTCAGCCTCGGCGGCTGCTGCGGTCGGTGGTACGGGGACCTCTGTATCATCGGAGGTAGCGCGCCCTTGGGGGCGTGAGGACTCGCCTACCTCATGAATAGTCCGGGGCACCTCATCGTCGGAGTCCGTGGCATACCTTTTCAGCCCGGCGGCTCGTATCTCCTAGGAGGGCACTGCAGCCAGCTCCTCCATCTCCTCAAGGTCGTCGTCGTCATAAGTTACCTTGTCGTCCTCATCGAGCCTGATTACCTCGGTAGGCTCGTCATCTGAGATCTCTATAGGATCATCAGGAATTGGAACAACGTCGCTCATATGGACACTGCTGCTATCAGTGTTAGAGTCAGAGCCGGAGTCGGAGTCAGTGATGGCTAGGCCATGATATGGATCATTGTTCGGGAAGGCCATCGCTGAAAGGATTAAGGTTTAATTAGTGATAATATCGCTTTTTTTTTTTTTTTTCTATCCCTTATTTTGGTCATTCCTATACTAGACCATTAGTCGCGATAAAGGTGTCGTGAAGACACGTGCACTCTCGTGTAATGCAAGTTTTGAAAACATGTCATGCATGAAAAACGTTTTCATGAGGGAATCTAAGGGGTTATAGCCTAGACTCAGGGTTGAATCCTAGTTCGCTATAACCTTGGCTCTGATACCAGTCTGTCACACCCGGTCCATAGGCGGAAACAACCGGTGTGCGACTCATGAAAGGTTTTTCGAGAGCGCGGTTAAGCAACAACTATATGATAAAATACATGAGGATTTCATTCATAATATAAGTTTTACAAAAATATCCATAAAAAAAAGTTTACATATAACATATTGAGATTTCACAGTTATGTCCTGCTGAAGGGAGATATAACCGTGAAAACTCCAAAATATAAAATCCTCATACATGAAATTTCCATAGTTAAACATAAAACCGTAGTGAGACACCGTGACCTCTCCACGTAGCTAAATACCTGAAAGACACGTAAAATAATTTAATCAGTATAAACTGAGTGAGTTCACAAGTTTTGTGACTCGATAAAATGCTTTATAATATAATTCTCATAACGTCATGAATGCAGTATCCATGACTTGCAGTGTAACGTGAATACATGAGTTCGTAACCATTCCTTGACTATATATATACACCATAAAGCCCCACATAACATCCCACGAGTCCACGAGGGAATAAATAAATCGGATAACTAAGCACCCGTCTTATAAAGTGGCGCGACCACTTACGAGTGGGTTGGTCAGACCAGTAGTACTACCCGTAGAGTTCCTCGGCTATAGTTGCCTATAGTTTATGGTTACAATATATACCGGGGACTTTATGTACCATGAGCGCGCCAAATATCTCATGTACACGCACATTGTAAATCAAGATATACACCATGATAAAACATAATTAAACACGTGTCCCTCGCCCCGAAAACAGTTTAAAACATAGTGAAAATAGTGAAAATAGGGGCTGTGAGACTCACCTTAAATGAGGAATAATGTTCCGTTATACTTGGTGAGTTTCCTGTATTATATCGTATACGTATGCACTTCAGTACATAATATATAACTATTAATACTTAGCCCGATACATACTTATGAGGTGACGGTATATATGTATACTTTTTATACATTAGCGATACGGACGTTAGACAACGTCTTATACTTGTTATGTATATCCGTTATATCCTCTTTATATATATATCCTCCGAGCATTAGGGAATGCTCGATACAAATTATTCGTCGGTAATCATGACGTTCGTGACATGCTTTAGCCTAATAGGTTTTGGAGCTCTCATCGTTAGTCCCCAGGTAGGTAACGGGCCCATCTATGATATATTCAGTTACCAGCCTAGACAGGACGTCCCGACTACCGGCACCTCCACCCTTCCAGTTACTCGCAATGTCCATCACAAAAACCCGTATTTTATATTTATACTTGTGGCACATATATAGGAATATATGTGTATTAATTGTATATATCATTTCTTCATGTATATGATAAGTATTATTAGTATTTTCGTCTTCGTAACATATAGTTATCTTTTACTTTTATAACTCTTATACACATCCTTGGTTTTTATAACATTATACATGGGTATTTTCATTTGCGTATATAGGAATATATGTGTATTAATTGTATATATCATTTCTTCATGTATACGATAAGTATTATTAGTATTTTCGTCTTCGTAACATATAGTTATCTTTTACTTTTATAACTCTTATACACATCCTTTGTTTTTATAACATTATACATGGGTATTTATATTTTCATTTGCGTATATAGGAATATACGTGTACCTTGTATTTTACCCGTACAATCATCGTTATTTTTATTTCCATGTTTTGGTGCAAGGGTTGCACTTTATGTTTAAGGTTCACTTTCATTTATACTTTCATTTTTTTATTACTAGTGTTCCTATTTTTATTATTATTATTATTATTATTATTATTATTATTACTATTATTATTTTTACTTTTATGACAAACTCGATACGGTTTTTAATACGTTAGTTATACCCTTTTTAAAGTTTAACATAACCAAAATTCCATCTTTACATTTATATCATCTTGTTTATTTAAAAGTGGGTTTTACTACTCAAGATCATTTTTACCTTAACTAGGTGTTCTATTAACCTTAACCTTCCTTAAACACCCTTTAAATCCTTTATATCTTTTACTTAACATGATTTATCCTTAATTATATGTCATTTCAACACACTTCAAGTTTATGTTTATGTCTAATCACCTCATTATGTATATGTATCTTAGGCTTAATCCATGTTTTTTCTACTAAACATTTTATGGCATTAGTACCTTGGGAATGTCGGTTTTTGAGCGATTTAAGACGAGATCCAAGTTCCTTGACGTTAACCACGATGTTAAGAGTCTACATTATGTTCAAATAACATGAAATAGGTGGATTAGGGTCAAGTAAAATGATGAGACCGTGGCTGGACAGAATTCATGATTTTCCAGCCACTATAAACTGTTACAATTCACATTTTGGCTCACCTAGTGCTGAAACGAAGCCGGAAATGGACGTTCAAAAGGTGGTTCGTGATCCTTGCGAGTTTCCTTGGATTCCTAAACAAGAATCACCCAAAGATACCAAGTGGTTTGTGAGATATGAACAAAAGAAGAGAGGGGGGTACTGCTGGAAAATGCAGTTTCCAGTAGTGACCTTTGAAGGTTCAAAGCTTCTTACCGAGTCTTCCGGGCAGAGATCCGTTCTAGGCTTTCTACCACGGTTTAAGGATTTCTTCTAGCTTTCCAACGATATATAGGGTTCAAGATGTTCAGAGCAGCATTATAGAGAAAACGGGTTGCAAAGAGGCGGCTGTTTGGTGGCCTGCTGCTGTTCTTCGGCCGAGAGAGGAACAAGGGAGATTTGGATTGTGTTCTTGAATGTTTGTGGTGAATTTCAGCTGAAGATCTGATGGTGTATATTAATAATAGTGTAGGGGACATCATCGCTTAAGTTTAGGGATTGAAATCTTGCTAATTCCTCAAGATCTTGTCAAGTGAAATGGTCAAAGGTATGGTCTTTGTAATATTATAATGTGGGCAGATTTTGTGAAGGCTTTTAGGGACTTTGGTTGATCTTGCAAGTAACCAAGATTATGATGATGTTGGTGATGATGATGATACATGATCATGATACATATGGGTGCATGGATAATGGTTTATAAGATTTAATGTGGTGTTTGTTCCTTGTACATTAAAACTGAATGGGAAGCGGTTGGGGTTCGGCTTTGGGCTGCAAAAGGGAAGGTATTATGGTCATTTAATAAATATATTGGTTGTCCAAATGTAGTGCTAAGTTCAATCTTAGTTCGGGTCTTAAGTGGATAGTCGTTAGGACGAGTTGATCATCGAGTAAACAAGTTATGGAATTTATATTGGACTTGGGTATTATGAGCTTCTCTTAATTTATTTGGTCACCTATAAAGTATTATAGATGGTATGGAACCCGGTATTTATTTCGGTTCCCGGTATGATGTATATTTAAATTTAGCCCAGAGTTATATTCGGTTAAATAGTGCTCCATATTGTAATCTTTCATGGATTGTTTAAATTATTAACTTCATATTATTTTGACTAGTATACCTTTAATTCCTTCATAGTTTCATATCTTGGTCGTCTCACTGTATAATGTATCGTTGATTTGGCCGGTTCGGCGACTATATTCCATTATTTAAACGTTTATGGCGTATTGGTCCTAATTAGGGAATTAGGACATTACTGGGCATGGTCTTACCATTACCCCTTATATTGGATCATAGGTATATATTTAGCTTGATATGTTTGTCACCTCTGACTATTACTGGGCTGTCTTTATCATATAGCCGTTCTCATCGGCTCTTTATACGATCCTATAGGCATAACGACTGTTCTCGTTCACATTTCAAGTATACTATGGTTTATACCTCATATAAATTATATAAATAATACGTAATTTAAATCAAATATATACATTAGAGTGTGAAAAATTACCGGGTGTCACAGCCTATTAGAATATTACTTCATAAATATAAATAACTAACCTAGTTTATTAAATTATAGATTTCAGTTAAAGTGGGATAAGCTAGAGTAGTTGAAGAAAGCTTGTTCAGGTGAGTTACTTAAACTATTTTTAAAACTCTGATACATGCTTATAAAATTGTTTGGACTGTGATTGATCTTGTATTTGCATGGTACATATGGTGTGGCACCCAAGGTGTTATATATATTATAATGATCATTATATTTTCCCGATGGGACATACACTTAATACAGCAGTAGACGTACGTAAAGTCTGTATGTGTGAATATATAATGCTGACCTGGCTTTAACGTGAAGCGGGTGGGTTATAATCATGGCATGACATGCAATGAGCTCATACTTGATCAATAAAAATTGTTTTATTATCAGTTTATTAAATATGTTAGTTTATGTGACTCATCAGCTATGTGCTGACGTATTTTTACCTGAGCATGTTTTTTCAGGTTGATAAATAAGGGCGCGGAGTTAGAAGCTAAGTGTTGGAAGAATTTAGACGTTTTACTCAATTACCTTTATGTTTTTGTAGCATATGTAATAGTTAGACATGTAACTAATATTTTAGTAGTTTTATATAAGATTACGTTTCCGCTGTAAGTCTGTGTTGACTGGTCACTGTTAGTGCCCCATCCTGGGTGGGGTGTGACATGATGAAAGTAAAACGTAGATAAAAATAGTATAAAAAGAAATTAGTTTTACTATTAAAAGTTAACTGATAATGAAAAATAAAAAATCTAAGTATTTAACTTTAAAATTTAAAACTTTTTATCTCTAAAATCAAAATATTAAACTGTCCAAAATTGTTAAACGGGTTAACATGCCAGCCCACTTTTTAACGGGTCGGACACGGGTTGACATGTTTAAGAAAACGTGTCGAGTCAGTCGACCCAGGGTTTTGTCAGGATTTGAAACTCCTGAGCACGCTTTTCTATTACATTTTCGAAATATTTGAATAAAATTACATGTATCCATGAAGGTTGAATGAATGTGTGAGAGTAACACTGTTATTCATTCATAATTTTCTTTTTGTCTTTATTATCTTTGACTTATAATTATCATTCATTGAATTTGACCACATTCATCTCTACACTGAAAAGTGTATACAAATTGATTTACTCAAAAAAAGGTATACGATATCATTAAATATATATATATATGTGTGTGTGTGTGTGTGTGTGTTTGTGTATGTGTTTGTGTGTGTGTGTCTCTAGTTTCGTTTCATGTATTTTATGTATTTCATGTGACATTCGTCAATTTATGTTATTTGTGATGTATTTTTTAAACCAACCCGTTTTATTATTCGATGTGATTCGGTTGTGTGACATTCGTCATTTTCTGTTTTTACTTGTATTTGTATTTGTATTGGAAACCCGACCCATTTTGTCTTTCGGGTCCTTCGTTATTAATAAAATATTGGGTTTTATGTTTCATTTATGTTTCACAATTTTCAAATCAAGAAAACACCCTTTACGGTGCCTTAAAATACCCTTTTATTATTAAAAATGACTTAAAACGAACTTCAGGGACCCAAATCGCCAAACAACCAAAGCTAAAGGGGTGTTTTAAACTAATAAATAACCCTTACTTTTTCCACCACCATCCACCAAGTTTTACCATTCTAACAAATAAAAATTCACTCATAACTCTTATGGGTAACGTTTGCTTTTTCCACTATAAATACAAGTTCAATGCACCCATTTTTGTTGCTCATTCTTCATCAAAACTCTCCAAATCTAGATCTAAGTATTCATCTTTCAAACTCTTGATAGTTTGACTTCTCAATGTCAAACTAATGCTAATCTTTGTTCTAACTAATTCTTGTTTATTAAAGCTTGTTATTATAGTTTGTTTAAAACATACTTCCCTTGTTTCCGTGGCTTTCCTTTCTTCGGCCATGGTCGGTTTAGGTGTATTGCTAGGCAAGGCTACATGGAGACTATTGTAGTCCTTATTAAACACTTTAATTTATGCTTTAATTTATGTAAGCTTACTAATGGTGTTTAGTTTCTAATTACTTTAGTTTCCAAATAATTTTATTGAGTTCTATGGTATTGGGTATGTGGCAACCACCCTCGGTTTCATTCCGAGTCAAGGACCGAACCAAAACCGAACTCTTGTTTAAATACTTTATTGTGTTGTATGTAGACTTGAGTATTATCATTTCTAAGTTATTTTAATAAAGTTCTATGGTATTGGGTTTGTGGTAACCATCGTCGGTCTTATTCCGAGTCAAGGACCGAACCAAGACCGAACAAAACCGAGTTAACTCGCTTAAGACACACTAATTGTGTTTTGGGCCACCGAATCTCGTATTTTTCTCTAAAACTATATTATAAACTAATTTTAGTTATTTTCTCAAAACAATTGACATGTTGGATCCACCTTGGTCTGATAACAAGTTTGGACCAACAAAGCTAAACATCCGCTTAACGGACGTTGAGGTTCTTCTTAGTAGAACTACATACTTGGTTAAGTTTCTTTTGATTTCATTAAGTTATCTCATAACATTTATCACTTTAGAATCTCGGCTTCGGGCTAGGCCAATTATCAAGACTCAAACCGACAAATCCGAACACTCGTAAAATCTCGTTTTGGTATCTGTGTTAACTTTGCAATATTGCAATTATACCCAAATGTTTACTTAACAAAGGTTAAGTGAAACTAATAAATAGAATACCGAGACCCACTTTCAAGTAAACTTACTTTTCAAAAACCATTACTTTAATATTTACATTTTAACCCTCAAAATTTAGTTTTTTATCTTACTTGTCATGGTATTATACTTTAAAGCTTTCAAGACCATCTACTAACTCAAGACCCTTTTAATCTAGGTCTTGCTCGTTGAACTTACCTTCCCGTTTTATCACAAACTAATCCTTCAAGTTACTTATTTCACGTGAGTACATTTCATCCCCCATTTTCACTTTTATACTTTGGGGGTAACATGCATACCTATTCAAAACAAGAATGATTTATTATACTCTATTCTCAAACGACAAACTCTAGGTTGTATGATACTTAGAATACTTGCTCGATTGTGTGTTATATGTTTCACATACTTTACGTGCACGAGTGTTTATTTTTATGTTGTTGTTGAACCTCAATAAGTATGATCATACGCACCCCTAACTACTTTAGCCTTTTGCTAGTAGAATAAGGCCTCATTATCCGAGTATGTCGGTTGTTACCAATTAGAAAGTAACCTCATTTATTTATGATTTATATATCGCAGTTGTTGCATTTATTTATAGTCTCATATACGAGTTGTGGATTTTGTCTCATATTATATATACTCAAAACTATGAAATTGCTCACTAACATTCATGTTGACAAATATTATTTTATGCATTGTTACAGGTTTGATTATTGGTTGATTGGAGTTTCAAGACACTATTTTATATTGAGACCGTTTAGGTTACTTAGAAGAATGAACAATTTATTTCTTATGTTTGATTTTATTTTGTATAAACAAGTTGTGTTATTTTGGTTGATTGAATGAAATGAATGAGTTGTTTAGATATTGTCACTTTAATAGTGTCTTGTGTTCTTGAGCAATCCGTTGCACCCCGGCATGTTCCGCCGCCTTTGGTCAGGGTGTAACAGATTGGTTATGCATATACCCATATGTTACGTATTTCGTATGTAATAGTTTTTCTTTCGTAAAGTTATTTAATGATATTAATCGTTACTAATATATATAAAAATTGTAACACTCATGATTTTTTTCTCTTTATTCAAATATCATATAAATATATTACATATTTTGTATTGATTTTTCTTTGATGAATAACCGAAGTATATCATTTTAATTTAGTTATGTCACATTTATTTTTTACCTAAAGTTATTTTTTAAAGAGATGAAAATTATCTTCCTACATCATTTAAATTTTTGTCAAACCTCCTCCCCCAAAGCACTCTCATAAGAAATTTTAGTATTAATATATTCTTAAGGGTAACCTCCACATTTTTGTATAATTAAGAACCTACTCCCAACCCTTTCATTCGTTACACCATTCTTTGACAAATTAAAGAGAATTTTTTCTTTATTTTTTCCATTTCAAATATAGGATTTTAATTACTTAAGTCTTCTTCATCTTATATCTATTTATTTTAATTCTTATTTATATTAGTTAATTAAATGGTCACATGACCATAACATAATCATTTCTAAGAATCCACATAGTCCACACACCATGGTGTGTAGGGTGGTAAAGACAAACAACATAAGGAGATGATCGATTACACGAAGATCACACTTGAAACGTTCTTACATCATCATTTTTTTCTGTTTTAAATCGTAATATTTTATTCAAAGGACCCAAGGATATTTGATGATATATGTTCATAAATTTTATATAATCATATCCAAAAAGGTCCATAACTCTTTTTCATCAAAATCCTTTTCGACATCGTTAAAACATTGGTTCTAGCAGTGTTTTAGTTTTGACGTTAGATCTAGCCGTCAACGAAAGACACATATTTTTTTCATAACAAACTGAAAAAGTTCCATACCGGATTCTATGATAAACTTCATTGAATTACGATTCTAAAAACTAATTTTACGCATTTTAATTCATTCGTATGAATTCACAATCAATATTTTATAAATAGTGCGCAGATTTGTGCCCTCTGATTTACATGGCTGTTTTGGTCTATTTAGTTTATGAATTTGCAAAACTTTTCTAAATAAGTTGTTCAAAACATTCTAATTTAGTTTACTAAAAAGTCTTGATTTATAATAAAATTTTTTGATATTTTAAATACCTTAAACAAAACAAAACAGCTTTCTGTTTAAAAACTGTTTTTGTATTTCTTCTTCCTTTTTGATATTGTCCTTATTTTTATCTTATCATTTATTCATTAGATTTAGTATTCCTTACCTTTAGCCTAAAACACGTTACTAAACTTTGGTTTAGGGCTTTATGGTTAGGATTGATCAAGTCACACCAACATCCAATCAATGTGAGTTTCTCACACCCCTTTTTACGCTTTTACTTTTGAGTGTAGCATACATATCCTACTAAAATACTTAGTTTTACTTTGTTTCGTATATTCAAACTACAATTCGTTATCATGGACTTGTGTGTTTAATTTCTTACTTGCTCAAAGATTACGTGCTCATGGTTTCCTCATTAAGTATGATCATACCCCCCCCCTCCCAATCCGAGTACATTGGTTGTTACCAATTGGAAAAGACATTGTGTGCGCTATTAGTACACTATGTTTTATGGAATTGTGTGGTTTTTACGTATTTATATCAAAACTTGTGTGAATTCACCAACTATTCGTTTAGTTGACTTTAATTTATATATATATGCTACATGTACAATTCATTAGAGGATGAGACTTTGTTACACTAGAACTTATGTTATATTAATAAATTGACAAGTTGTTAGTTGTTTTTGTATTTTCTTTGAATTTCTTGTTACAAACTTTTGTACTTGATATTTAAATTAATTAATGATAATAGTTTCACATGTGTTTTGAGCAATCTGTACGTAACACTCAGGCGTTTTCGCTTAAGCCGGGGTGTTACACTACAAGTGACATGTATCCACGGTTATTTTCTTTTATTAGAATGGATAGATGATTATAATGGCCACATATAAATAAATATATATTAATATTTATTTTTACATAAAACATAAAAATACTAACCCATTTCATTTCTCCAAATTTACCAAAACAAACAAGATAGCAAAATAGTAATAATTCATTTTACTTCATTATCCATTCTATTCACTCCTGTAGTACGTGTTCTATTCCAAGCTTTTGGTTGGTTTGCTCCCACCATTTGTCTCCAAAGATTTTTTTTAAAGAATTTCGGTTTCTTTTTTTCTTTGTTCTCTTGTATAAAATTAATAAATAATTAATTGGCAATTCATTAGGACCCAATGAAAAGTTGTATGATATAAATAATATGATGCCGCCTATATGTTGTCACCCTCGTGCATATATATGCATGCGTAATTAGTTGAACTTAATTTTATAATGAGCTCAAAATACTGTGAATTCCATCCTTTGTCTACGTGCCAATCAATAATTGGTGACAAAATATTTGATTGTTAGATAAAATGAGCCTGACATTTATTATATTTATATAGTAAAGAAGTTCAGCATGAGTACATGAATAAGTTTAATTGTAAAGACCGTTCATTATGAATGTTGTTGTTTTTAAAGACATCTCGAATTATAATAACTTTTAGTCAATTCAAACCTTAGTAGTTTCGGACCCGAAAAATTTGTTATTTATTATTCTACTTGTAATAGATTTAAGTTTGATATAATTAATATTTCGTGTAAATATTATGTATGGTTCATATAAGTAGTTAACATAATTAATGTCTATTCAGTTGTTTGTATTTTAATGGAAACCAGTAATAGTAACCATATTATTCCGATAAAGTTAAACTACAAGAAACGAGACAATTGCTCCGTAAATTTGTTCGTAATTTAAGATCACATTTCATAAAAAAACGTTACTTAATTTCCTACGAAAGTTGGACTAGAAAAATGTCATGTTTTCTAGTAACGTCACTATAAAATAACATGTTTTTCAAAGACATTTCTATTGTAAAAAAAGACTTTTATACACAACAGACGTATGGCTCAATAGTTCCATCGTAAATCCAATCTGTCATTACTTTGTGCTAATTTGATGACACATTATTCGATCATAGATTTGTGTTATATTTGCGGCATATTCAATCCGTAGCTACATTTTCAAAAGATTTGCAATAAAAAGTTCTTTGATTTTTAACCATTAGATAGCTATCAGAAAACTCAGAATACCTTATGAACGACAAGATCAGGTAATCGTTGAGAAAATGAATTTTAAGATATTGAGATAGAAAACCAATAAAAATAAGATTTAAATTTAAACTGTTTTTGAGAGAAATCAAGTCAGTCAAGTATTTAACATTGCACAACCTCTTTCACTTAACTTTGTGATTAAAACATTAAGAAGAATTGAAGAAGACAAGAAAAACACTATTTAACTAAAAGAATATTATAAAGAACCAAATATTAATTTTTCCACTAGAAAACACAATATTCCTCAAAATCTTAAGCGTGACAAACTAAAGTGGGGTACAATATGATGATGCAGGTGAACACGCACCAATCCCCTCAATTTAATTCTTTTGCCATATCAAGATCCTCTCCCTCACCTTTCTAATTTTTTTGCTTTTTTTTTAAAAAAGATTTTAATAATCTTTTTATACAAGTCAACCCAACCAACCATTCTATGACATGCAAATTGGTATCACTCATGCAACATCATAGCATCATCCCCTTAGTCATCTTGCATGCACCCTGTCCCCAATATATTTTTTTTATGTTTTATCATTTTCTATCATATTCTCTTCCGGCGACTAGTAAACGTTTGAAACACCACCGGACCGGCCGCCGGAAGCACATCGATACTACAACTCCGGCATTTCAACCCTAGCTGCTCCACCGCACCCTTGATTCTCATGCACGTGTCGTCTCCAGCGTTCGTTGTGGCCACAGAAACCGTCCCGGGACTGAAAACCTTCACCGCCTTCTTAACCATATCCGCCATGTCGCTGTAAATCGACCCGAGGCACTCGAAGCTTGCATAACTGAAACCGTCTTCAGGCGTGACATGAATTGTCGAGTAACAGTCGGCATCGAGTCCATTCATGGAGTATCCGCAAGGATCAAATGCAAAATCACATATCTGTGCATTAGGGTTTATACGGTTGATACCTGTTAACTCCGTCATCTCTCGTCCAGCCGAATCGCCATTCTTCTCGTCGTTCGGATGCCGAAAGAACTTCCGAGCTAGGGTTTGGTCAAGATCAGTCATGCACACCTCAACAGTGTACGGAATATCATCAGGGTATTCGACAACACCGGCCGAAAACACATGCCATGAATGACAAGTGAGTTTTGAAGGAATCACAGAAGCCTTTCTGTAGCAAAGACTATCAGGGATGTTGTCCTCCAAATACACAACTTCTTCATGGAAGCTAGTGTGAGGATAGGGTTGAGCTTGTGGGAATATAAAGCTTCCGCGGGTGTATCGAACCGAAACTAGTTGAAGATTGAGGGTTCTAGCATGATCAACGAATGGTTGGACAGATTTCAAGAGCTGTGTGGTGCCACATGTCTTGATAATGATCTTGGTAGGGTAAACAAAGAGTGAAGATTCAGAAAGCACATAAGAATCAAAGTGTTGGTTGCCAAGTGCGGAAACAACAGTACATTGTACTTGATGAAGCACTTGTTCAATTGATTTGAAGTCGAGTTCCCGGAGACCGATATCATGATCACCCGAGAATTGGAGTTCTAGGCGTTTTTCAAAGCCTTCAAAACCAGAGACAGCCATGGAATAATTAAGAAAAGACACTTATGAGTTGTGTTTTGATTGGGTGTTGAAGTGTGTTTGGGATTGGTAGAATACAGGAGTGGTGGTAGAGGAGTGTTATATAGGTGTGTGGTTATGGAGAGAGAAAGGGTGGGGGAAAGAGCATGCGGGGTTAGCCAACCAAGAGATATAATTGAAAGCATAATGAATTCAAGATTCTAGCTTGTGCTCAACAAAGATTAAGTTGCCATTGGTTCAGTTGTCTCTTCTAATGCTATTTTATGACTAACTAGGTTCATTCAACTAATATGTACTTGGATAAAAGAAATTTTATAACTTTCACCTATATTACCTTTAGATGCACAATCGTTTTCTTTTTTCAAAAAGAGGCAAAGTGTGTTGCTAGGAGTGGAAATGTGTATTGAAGTATTTGGTGACCACTATGTAGTGGTGTTAGTTAGCTATTTACTTTCAAATATAAACATTATGGTGTATGATGTTATATTTATCTTTACAAGTTATCTAGGTTAAGTTGGGGTAAGATATATAGAAATCATTTGACTTTATTATTATTCATATAGAAGATTGTTAAATTAAATAACAATTTGTAGCACACAAAGTGGAGTCTAGGCTAGACAGGAAAGAATTAAGTACTAAGTGGGAACACCACCCCCACTCTCCTCGGTTTCTCCAGGGTAGTTTTTCACCGGCTTTGGGGGATTACTCCAAAGTTTATTCCGGTTTGTGTAGTAAAATGCGAAGAAAAATGGGAAATCGAGAGTAATAAGTGAGATTTTGATCCCGGGAAAAGCTGTAAACCCCCCCCCCCCCAATTTTGAGGGAAAAGTTGGAGTCGGGATGATTATGTGTGCTCTTAACAAAGAGTTGGACAATTACAAATAGATTAAAATGCTTTCGTAGATAAATCTATGTTTACAACCGTGTTAAGTATGAACCGATTTGATGTGATCTCAATGATTATAGCAATTACCAACTGTTTGAGAAAAGGATGTTTTGTGTACATGGCGTACGTGTCGGTAGAACCTAAAGAAAGGAAATTGTAAGAAAATCTATTCATTTAAGAATATATTGATGTTTTTCTTAAGGATTACCTCTGGATAGGTAAGTCGAGTTCAAGATCAGTTTACTTGATGAGTTCAAAGGACGACACTACTAGCCAAGTCATATATAGACTTACACCTACTAAGTTAAAAGAACTGATGACACAGCTACACGAGATGTTGGAGAAAGGCTTCATCCGATATAGTTTTTATTGTAACTTGTAAGTTGCATCAAATTTTGCTCATTAATATAAAGAATGTATCAATGAGGGTGTGTATTGACAACCAATATTTTCACAAAGTGACAATAAATAATTGTTTCCCTCTTTCAAGAATTGACAATATGTTTGATCAATTATAGGAAACAATTCATTTCTCAAAAATAGATCTTCGTTTGGGTTATGCCTATTAAAAGTTCAGGAAGATGGTATTCCTTAGACGGACTTTGGGATTCGGGATAGACATTTGTGTAGACCATCATGACTTTTGGACTTATGGTCGCTTTGACAAAATTTTATGGACTTAATGAATTAAGATTGTAAGAGCTACTTTGATATATTTGTTATTGTCTTCATTGATTATACATTTATCTACTCGAGGAGTGAGGAGGCCGATCATTATAATAATATTCGATTAATGCTCAACTTACTAAACAAGAAAGGACTGTATGACAAGTTCTCTAAGTGTCAATACTAGATTAGTGAATTCAAGATTTTGGGCCATGTTTGTAACAATTCGGATTTTTCTATTTAAATTTTTGGTGTTCGTTACCCGGACCATTTCTGCGTTCATAAAATCTTATCAAAATACCGCGTCTATCGAGTTATTATTATTTTATTATTAACTGTTTATTATATTTATTTAATATATATAAATTGTTGGGTTTTAACAAGATTATCAAAGTCATATAAACCCTTTTATATGAAAAACGCAGCGGATAAAATAGATTTAAATTTTGTTATATTGATTAACATAAAACCCCTTTTATATGTAAAACCCAAGCCCCGGATCCATATACGAATTTGCATGCATACAAAACAACATCCATAGGGTGTTCGGTTTACATACCTTCAAGTTTCTAGAAATATTAAGGAGACGATCCTTATGAACGGCTAGACTTCAATAGAGAAATCCTCAAGCTTGTATACCCAACAAGCTCCAACAAACACCTTGGTTGCTAGGGTCCTTTAACACTCTTGCAAGAACAACCTTTGTTCTTTTTCCCTTTCTTGTTCTCGGCTTCCAAAAGAGAGAAAGGAGAGAAAAAATGCGTGTGTGAAAGAAGGTAAAAAACAAGAACCAAGAATTCTCATCCTCCAACTAAAATACTTGCATGTCTTGGTAAATAACAAAAATAATAAAAACAAGAGAGAGGGGGGGAAAGGGGTGGCCCCACTTTTAGTTTCCCTCCAACAATTCAAATGTCAAGTATTATTATTTGTTACTTATGTGACATGGCTTTTATGTTTGTTATTTAACCAACTTAAACAACAACATAAAATACTTTCTCTCAAAATATAAATTAACCATATAATTTATATATTACACAAGTGCAAATATCTAGAAACTCATTTCTAAATATTCTAAGTGTTTGATAATCATTACTTAGATCATATCTAATAATAATTATCGTGGTGTTTGTCTAGCTTGTTATTGGGTATGACCCGACTTGGATCATAACGTACTAGCCACATCAACTCTAATATGTGTCTTGGGCAGACCGATTCCTACATAAATAACTTTGTTTTATATACATTGTTAACCCTAAACAAAAGTTTAACATTATTTTGTTTCCATCACTAAACTTGAGGGGCCTAATAGCAAAATCTGATAATTACAACTCATTAACCCATTTATCCATTAACCCAACCCGTGATCTAGATCCAAACCCGCAACCTGTGACCCATTGTGATGTCTTGAATCACAATTCTCGTCTTAAACTTGGAATTGATCTAATGGAATTATTCCTCTTGCCTATTTCGGCTTCACCGACGATGTGAATTAGGAAAACAAGATCTTTGTGATACGTATTGATTATTATACTAAACCGGCTTAACCTAAATTGGGTATTATACGTCTAAAGGTTGTTATATTTCAATTAATCCCGTCTACACCATCCTTTACCCGTCGCCATCAAAATCCCCTTAAGGAATTGGATTATAACAAGTTCGTGATCGTTGTTCTTGACTTCGTTTGCCCGTCTTCTTATAGGAAATTTTGGCTTCTGTTTAATCATTGTTAAAGATAATTAGTTACATGTTTTGATTCGTCTTGATGTCAGTTTCAATATCCCCAAGGTTAATCGGCCAAACGATTAACGTTTTGGCCGATTGATCTTGTTAGGGTTTATGTATGAATTGGGTATTCTTTCAGATTGTTTAAGAGTTTTCATTATGGCGATTAAACCAATTGACACACCAACTTGCATGGCTGGTGTGTGTATGTGTTATGGTTAGGTGGGCTGGAGGGCGCAGGTTTGAGCCGCTTCAGACCTGTTTTTGGGGTTTTATTTTTGGAAAACTCATTTATGTCATATACTAATTCTTTTTAGCATTTAAATTATATTATAAAATTTATAAATACAATAAATTAATTAATATTTTGTCCTAACCGACATATCAAATAGTCTTTTTTCGAACTTTGTTAAAACCATATATATGTGTGTGTGTGTGTGTTAAGTATTTAAAAAAATTGTTAAAGTATTAATTTTAATGATTTAAAAAGGTTTTTAATATAAAATACATAATTAAAATATAAAATTATATCTTATTGTTTTAAAATAATTATTGGTCAATTATTTTTATAAACAAGTATTTATATATATTTATTATTATAACTAAAATACTAAAAAATAAAAGGATTTATTTTGTTATATATTATTTTAATACCATTTATAAGATAAACTTTAAACAAATTGTTTTAAACTCTCAAATAACCGTTCGTATCTCAAACTCTTTTAACCCATTCATTAATCCGTAGTTATTTCTACGTTATTATCTTACTTAGGATTTGTTCCTTGATATTATTGACGAGCGTGACGAGTGTTTATGTTACCATTCTTATCATATTCATTCCTCTTGCTAATAAGGTGAGTAATCACTCCCCTGATTTTTACTTGTACTTTTGGGGACTGTCACACCCTCAAAATCCACTAACGGAGTTTTACCGTCAGAGGGTGTGAACTAACAGGATCGGAATCATTAGTTATAATGAACCATAAAAACGTTTAAATGAAAATAAGTGCGGAAGCGTAAAAACCAAAGACAAAAGTTACGTCACGCAGGACGACTTAAAAACCCAAGTGATAATAATTAAAAACATGTTTGCATATCAGAATGTTCAAAAACCATGCATGATCCTATACCGCGCGCCCGCCTCGGCTACCTGAGAATAACATACTAAAACTGTCAACACGGGGTTGGTGAGTTCACAAGTTTATATAAAATAAAGTGTTTAGCGTTTTGCGTTCAGCGTTTTGCGTTACCAGATAGTGTTATGTCAATTATATATCTATAGGTAGCAAGCCTATAAAACAAGTATTACAAAGTGTTCGACACCGAAGCTGACTGTTTATCATTTGCCTTGCCACCAGGTCTATCCCGACCATGGTATGTGTTTAGCCAAGATTACACCCACTCGACCTCCAGTCGAGTTTAGCATTGGGTGGGGTTTGTCAAACCCAGTAGTACTACTCAACAATGACTCGCTATTATCCAATATAAAACGGTTCGATGTGAATGAAGGACTTTAGTTATTGCGTTTGCCACTTAGTCTTTACAAGTGATATATAATCTATATTAACATAATCTTAAATGCATTTTCGGAGTATGTTATCTCCCCAAGTGAAAAGCGTTTGAAAATAGTTTAAAAGGGGTAAGTGAAACTCACTGTTTGCGAAGAATTCCCAAAATAAATCACCAAGTGATGCGCGTCACAGAAAACTCTCTCTAGCGTTCTAAAACAACAAGGAGATTTTTCTAAGTATCGGAACTAATATCGAGTCTCTAGACCCGGCACATAATTCCTAAGCACAAGATACGTTTCGTGTTTATTTGTGTGTGACTTAACAAGTACATTTGTGATACGATACATGTGTGAACAATTATTTACGTGTCATGTATTAATAACGTATATCACTAGCAACTATTCCCCGCAGGGGCAATTTGGTCAAAATACCACACTTATTTAGCAAGTATTCCCCGCAGGGGTAATTTGGTCAAATCATAACAATTAACTAGCAACTAGCACTTTTCATGCATTTTCACAAAGTTCGGCAGTTAACTTTACCGAGACAGAATTCTACTTGAAATATTATACTATTCCACCGATCATAGCATCTCAATTAATTCATCAAAAATCATCACAAAAGCATACATGTATTATGTTTCCATAACATGTTTTATTTTACTTTTATTCCCCATAGGTTTCTCACAATGATCAAAACATTACAGCAAACTCATAACAGTCAAATTCATGCGCAACAGAATGTTATTTGAAATTTCCGTTAAATGAAAAATCCAACAGATGCAAGACCACTTGGGTTAGGTTTCTAACTCAACAAGTCAACTTCCAGAAGTGGAACCAACCCAATTGGTCTCGTAGTTCATGAGATATAATATTTACAAAACAACCTAACAGCAGGTCTAACAACTCAGCTTTGCACAACGTTTTTGTAAAATCATAAAGGTTAACTTTTACACGTCCAAAAATTGCAAATTTTTATTCTTTAGAAACTAGACTCAACCTAGTTTACTGTAGTATCAATAATCTCAACCAATTCTTACATTAACATTTAGTTACAGTTGTCTAACCATAACTTACAATCTGTCCAGTACCAGTTTTGACCTTTAATCGCATTTAAATCGTTTGACCAACCAAAACACCTCCAAATTAGGCGTGGTTGGACTTTCTGAAAACTAGACTCAGAGTACTACCTTGTAGACTCATAATTAGCTCAGTTTGCTTATATACTCAACAAGTTACACACCGTTCAATTTTAACAATCACTGCTGTCAAACTCAGCAAGCATAAACAATCATCTAACATGCATCCTAAGCATATGACATAATTCAAAACACGCAATAAACATTATTAATCATAAAAATCAGTAGTAACCCTTTAGGGTTTACAAACAATTAATGATTCATCAATCTTTCACCGTTCAAAATCACATATGACTATCAATATCAATCACTAACACATAATCAATCATCCTCTAGCCATAATCAATCATAAAACACTTAATATATGATATTCAATAGTTAGGGTTTCATATATATACCTTAAAAACGCAGAGATAACCAAGAGAAACGTGAGAGGTGCTTAGAAACGAGTGTAGGATGCTCCGATTATGAAGAATCAAGCTTTAACGGGTGTGATATGTGTGTGTGTGAGGCTGCCGATCGCGAGAGAGGGGAGGGGGAGGGCTGCCGTCGGGTAGAGTGAAAGAGAGAAGAGAGAGTTAGGGTTTATTATTAATAATAATAATAACATGTTACATCTAGGTCCCTCAACTACCTATTTATCACTTTTCTAGCTTAAATTAACTCGTTTGCATCTTGAGTTAGCGTTTTATACAATGTTATCACATAACACATAAGTCTAACACATAATTATCACATAATTATTGTTTTGACGTTTTTCGTTTATTCACCAATGGTTTGCGTCAATTCGTTTGGGTTTCGGTGCAATTCCCGAAAGACTACACATGTAGTAAGTGTCAAGCATCATTTAAACCCTAGTTTAAATGTAATGAGGTGTGCGTTATAGATTCAGTGATCTTTAAGTTTGAATTGACGGAGTTGAGTTAACGGAGTTAACCTGAAATTGACGATTGTCACATCATTCCCATGTTAAAGATTTTCGTCCCGAAAATTTGAGTCAAGTCGTGATGAGTGTCTGAAAAAGTAAGAAAAATTTTCAGTTTGTCATATCATCCCCTAGTAGAAAGAAATTTCGTCCCGAAATTTAATTCATACCTCCGGTGATTTCTGACGGTTTGTCGGGTTTCGCGGTTTTCTGTGTTTGGTCAGCCCTTCAAAAAGGTGAGGATATTTTTTCATCATTTGATCCTCGCGTTCCCACGTGAACTCCGGTCCACGTCTTGAGTTCCAACGAACCTTAACGATTGGATTTTTGCTGTGCTTGAGTGTTTTGGTTTCCCAGTCCAAAACTTCAACTGGTTCTTCAATGAAGCGTAGCTGTTCATCAATTTGCAGTTCGTCCAAAGGGACTACTTGGGTTTCATCGGATAAGCATTTCTTCAAATTGGATACGTGGAAAACATTGTGTACACTGCTGAGTTTCGCTGGTAAGTCTAGTCGGTACGCCACCGGACCAACGCGTTCCGTTATCCGGTAAGGACCAACGTATCGTGGGTTGAGTTTGTTTCGCTTCCCAAAGCGAACCACACCTTTCCAAGGTGAGACTTTGAGTAACACTTGGTCATTCACTTGAAATTCGAGAGGTTTTCGGCGCTTGTCGGCGTAACTCTTTTGGCTATCTCGTGCTGCTGCCATGCGATTTCGGATTTGAACAATCTTTTCCGAAGTTTCGAGTACCAGTTCTGGACCAGTGATTTGGCTGTCACCCACCTTTGCCCAGCAGAGTGGTGATCGACACTTCCGTCCGTACAGTGCTTCAAACGGCGCCGCTTTAATACTTGCGTGGTAGCTGTTATTATACGAAAACTCTACCAAAGGTAAGTGAGGTTCCCAACTTTTTCCGAAATCCAACACACATGCACGCAACATATCCTCCAGGGTCTGAATAGTTCGTTCACTTTGCCCATCCGTCTGAGGATGGTAGGATATGCTCATATCAAGACGTGTGCCTAGTGCGCTTTGTAGTGACTTCCAAAAGTGCGAAGTGAAACGAGAATCTCGATCAGAAATGATTGAGACAGGCACTCCGTGTCTAGACACTACTTCCTTCATGTAGACGCGAGTCAATCTTTCCATTTTGTCCGATTCCTTAATCGCTAAAAAGTGTGCGGACTTAGTCAACCGGTCAACGATCACCCAGATGGTATCGCATCCCGTCGGTGTTTTAGGTAATCCCGTGATAAAATCCATTAAAATGTGTTCCCATTTCCACATTGGAAGTTCCGGTTGTTGTAGTAGGCCAGATGGTTTCTGGTATTCTATTTTGACTCTGGTACAAGTCAAGCATTTGCTCACGTAGGTGGCAATGTCGGCTTTCATATTCGGCCACCAGTAAAGTGCCTTTAAGTCATGATACATTTTATCTGAGCCAGGGTGGATAGCATATCTGGACTTGTGTGCTTCGTCCATCACCAGAGTTCTCAACTCTCCGTATCGTGGAACCCAAATCCGGTTCTCAAAATGTCGGACCCCGTCCGATTTGGTTTCAAGTTGCTTGTTCATGCCCCGCATGAGTTCCGATGGAAGATTATCATCTTTCAAAGCTTCGAGTTGCGCCTCGCGAATCTGATCGGGTAAGTTGGTATGAATCGTGAGTTGCAATGCTCGCACTCGTCTGGGTTTATCTGTTTCTTTTCTGCTGAGGGCGTCGGCCATTACATTGGCCTTGCCAGGGTGGTACTTGATGGCACAATCATAATCCTTAAGCAGCTCGACCCAACGACGCTGTCGCATGTTCAGCTCCTTCTGATCGTAGATATGCTGGAGACTCTTGTGGTCAGTGTAAATGGTGAACTTGGTACCGTGCAAGTAATGCCTCCATATCTTAAGGGCAAACACCACAGCTCCGAGTTCCAAATCATGGGTCGTGTAGTTCTTCTCGTGAACCCGCAGTTGTCGAGAGGCATAAGCTATAACCTTCTCGAGTTGCATCAGCACACAACCGAGACCTTGTATCTATGCATCACAGTGTACCTCAAAATTCTCCGTTCCCTCGGGTAGGGCTAGAATAGGGGCGCTACAGAGTTTGGTTTTCAACAGTTGAAAAGCGGATTCTTGCGCGTCACCCCAATTGTACTTAGTACCCTTGTGAGTCAAAGCGGTGAGGGGTTGGGCAATCTTTGAAAATCCTTCAATGAAACGCCGGTAGTAGCCGGCCAGTCCTAGGAATTGCCGCACTTCAGTCGGGATGTTAGGTGCTTCCCAGTTTTTGATGGCCTCTACCTTACCGGGATCAACATGGATACCATTCTAGTTGAGCACATGTCCTAAAAAGTGAACCTCGTGAAGCCAAAATTCGCATTTCGAGAGTTTTGCGTACAGTTGTTCCTTCTTCAATAATTCCAGAATTACCCTTAAGTGTTCCTCATGGTTAGCCTTGTCCTTGGAGTAGACCAGGATATCGTCAATAAACACAATCACAAACTTGTCGAGGTACGCCTTGCATACTCGATTCATGAGTTCCATAAATGCGGCTGGTGCGTTGGTTAGTCCAAAAGGCATAACTGAAAACTCGTAGTGACCATACCGTGTTCTAAAAGCCGTCTTTGAAATATCTTCTTCGCGCACTCTTAGTTGATGGTAACCAGATCGCAGATCGATCTTCGAGTAATAACTCGATCCTTGGAGCTGGTCAAACAAATCATCAATTCGGGGTAAAGGATAACGGTTCTTGACCGTCACCTTGTTCAACTCCCGGTAGTCGATGCACATGCGGAAAGTCCCGTCCTTCTTTCGGACAAATAAGACAGGGGCTCCCCATGGTAATGAGCTAGTTCGGATAAAACCCTTATCCAACAAATCTTGTAACTGAGTGGACAACTCCTGAAGCTCCGCCGGTGCGAGCCGATACGGAGCTCGTGCTATGGGTGCTGCACCGGGGGTCAACTCGATTTGGAATTCGACTTGTCGAATAGGAGGGAGTCCAGGCAAATCCTCCGGGAAAACTTCCGGAAAATCTCGAACAATCGGTATATCTTCAATTCGCTTCTCTTCCGCGGGTTTCTCAACAATCTGCGCCAAAATTGCCGGATGACCCTTTCGTAGATACTTTTGCGCCTTCATGAGGGTAATGACGCTGGTGGTCATGCCGTTTCTCTCGCCCCGGATCGAAATGATCTCGCCGGAAGGGGTAGTAATGTGGACTATCTTGTCGTGACATATAATCTCCGCTCGGTTCTCAGATAACCAGTCCATGCCGACCACGACATCGAAACTACTAAGCGTAAAAGGAATAAGGTCGATATCAAAGACATGACCTTCCAGTTTTAACTTACATCCCTCAAGTACATGAGTCGTTACTATAGTCTTACCGTCAGCTAATTCAACAGGAAACTTAGCATCTAACGGGGTTGGAGTTAAGTCTAAGAGTTGACTAAAGGCTTTCTACACAAAACTCCTATCAGCTCCAGTGTTAAACAAAACAGAAGCAAAACAGTCGTTCACAGGAAACTTACCAGTCACCACATACGGATCATTGCGGGCTTGACCCGACCCAATGACGAAAGCTCTTCCTTTACCATTGCTTCCGCCACTGCTGTTGCCTCCATTGTTCTCGTTCTGTTTTAGCTTGGGGCAATCTTTCCTGAAATGACCCTCTTGACCACATTCGAAACATCCCTTCGTCGTCATAGGTGGTTTAGGAGCACTCTTCGACGCTAGGTCTCCTCTACATTCCTTGGCCTGATGACCCATCTTTCCGCATCTCAGACACTTGACACGGTCACACGGGCCAGCATGATGATAGTTGCACCTGTTGCACTTAGGATATTTCCCAGCATATCCGCTCGAACCCTGCCCGCCACCGTTGTTATTGTTGTTGTGACCCTGATTGTTGAAGCCCCGAGTGAATTCGGGCTTACGGTAGTGTTGTTGCTGTGGGGGGTTCGAGGATGAGGATCTGGTGTTGTCAAACTTTCTCTTTCCATTGCTCGGGTTGTTTTTATCGTTGTCAGTACTCGGGTTGTCACGGGCTTTAGTGGTTGAACCCCTAGGTGGTAGCGCACCTTGGGTCACTGCTTGATCCGTTAGTTTATGAGCTAACCGAATCGCTTATTGAATCGTGGCTGGTCTGGAAGACGTCACCATGCCCGGAATCTGCGGTGCTAACCCAACAATATACATTTCAATCCTCTTACTCGGCGGGTCTACCATCAGTGGACACATCACAGCTAACTCGTGAGAACGGGTGGTGTAGGCTTCGATTTCCGAACCCACCATCTTCAATGACCAAAACTCAGATTCCAACTTTGCAATCTCCTCTCTCGGACAGTACTCTTCTCGCATCATATTCTTGAACTCCTCTCAGTTCATAGCGTTAGCCAGTTCCAATCCAAGAATTTGCACATTTGCACATCGTCTGAGGACACCTCTGAGTGTGCCTCTGGCTCAGCCGGTTCTTCCTCCGGTTCCTCTTCGGGTTCCTCATCGGGATCTTCCTCGGGATCCTCCTCAGGCTCCTCTTCGGGATCTTCTTCGGGTTCCTCTTTGGGCTCTGCCTCAGGTTCGGCTGCGTTCTGAGTAATTTTCTCCGGTCTCGGTCGGTGGAGTGTCGGGCCTCGTAAGGCAAGGCTTCATGGAGGACTCACGTGGTCCTTGATATATATATATATATACATATATATATATATACATATATATATATATATATATTTATATATATATATATAATTATATAACTTGTTTATGCTTACTAACCATGCTTAACTTCTGCTCATTTTAGTTTGTATATCATATTTATGAAGTTCCATGGTTATGGGTTTGTAGAGACTAGCCTCGGTTTAACCGTAAATAGCTCTAAATCGTAAACCGAACTTTGTTTTCTAGTTTTGTTAAATAATTGTATAAGCACACTTTATGTTATATTTAAGTTTCTAAAATCATTTTTATGAGTTACATGGTTATGGGTTTGTAGAATCTAACCTCGTCCTTGACCCGAAACAAGATCCGAACCGAAAACCAAACTTTCGTTTAAAGACTTTATTGTTGACTTTTTGGTTGTAAAAAAATTATTATACAAGTTCTTTGATGTTTGGGCATTTGGCAACCATTCTTGATCTTATTTCGAATTGGAAACCGAACTAAACCAATTTCACTCGCTCACGTTATTCTGTTTTATAGGTGTGCTACTTATTTGCGCCAAGGAGGAATATAACCCATCGCGGAAAATACTTGATCATCACCCTTGGACTAAGTAATTAGACCTAATGGGGTTTTTCGTGTTTCTTCAATAACCTATGTATAAATGTTATCCCATTGGTACATAACAACTCCAGAATATTCATACAATTGTAGTCAAGTATTGTTGGATCTTGGATCAACATAATGAAGGAAATGCAAGGGGCTAGCTAATAAGAGATAAACAACATATGGTCAATATTACTATATAATACTACATGTCAATATCAAATGGCCACGACGCCCACTAACTCCATGGAACACACGTGCAAGGGACATGATTGGTGAAGAGCCTGACAGGGTAGTTGGTCATATCCTCTCTCTCATCTCCAACGGCTATAAATACCAACCTACTTTCAAATGGTAAAGGATCTATCATCTAGTACTCTCAACTCTCTCTTAATACTTCTTACAAATAGTATACTGATTCTCACGTTAGGGGGTGGTTACGAGAGAACTCCCCTCCCCCTATTTCCCTCGTAACGAGCTCACAGTGTTCTCTTTTGTAGGCGTGCTACTCATTTGCGCCAAGGAGAAATATAACCCATCGCGGGAAATACTAGATCATCACCCTTGGACTAAGTAATTAGACCTAATGGGGGACTAAGTAACTAGATCATCGTGGAGAAGAAAGCAGTAACAAAGTGGACGAAGATTACGAAGAAGAGGAAGAAGAGTCAACTCCCATCGTGCAGCGAACAGAGTCACCACCTAGAAAAACACCTGGCGGACGGGTGAACAGCCAAGCAGATGAGCATAGTAAACCACAGTGCTCGTGCCGTACAACCAATTCGCACCTGGACGATCCAGATTATGAGCAAAGTTGGAGAGATCTAGACGCATCCGCCAAAAAACTCATCAAGTATCACCCAGATGCAAATGAAGATTTTTCAAAGCCATACCGGCCGATAGCCTCGGCTGGAAATTCTAAGTTCATAAAAACGATCGCGGAAGCAGAGTTACCAAAAAATTCAAAGATTACGCCGACAATGGGTCAGTACAATGTTCTATGAGACCCAAATAACCATTTACAGACCTACATCGCTGCCGGCTTAGTCTCAGGGTGGACCATGCCACTTTGGTGTCACCTATTTACTTTGACGCTCGTAGGAGCAACAAGAGCATGGTTTAAGCGCCTACCTAAAGGTCAAGTCGCAAGTTGGGATGACTTTGTGAACAAATTTACCCAACATGTTAGCCAACAGAGGGGCCACATCAGCAATCCATCGGACTCCTCAGTGTCACGCGAAGAGATAATGAAACAATAGAAGACTTCATTACTAGATTCAACAAAGAAGGGTTGAATATTAGTGGAGGAGGCGAAAAGTTGATGCGCGCTACCTTCCGCCAAAACGTAAGGTGCGATGACCTCATCCATAACCTTACTGGTAGAGATGGCATGCCTCAAAGTTGGGATGCCATCATGACAACGGCAAGACGCTACGCACGGACGGAAAAAACATTAGGGAAAGAATTGGCGCTCACAGACGCGAGAAATGATATCAATAGAGCCTACCAAGGTAAAAAGATCACTTCCGTCTGGTCGTGAATAAACCAAGATGCCTCAGTCAAAATACAAGACCCACGAGGCACACAAAAACAAGCGAAAGGCATAACCATACTCCAATACGTGGACGTCATTGACCAAGAGACCCATACAAATCATGTATACGGAAGGTATAGAGTTCAAGAAACCCCCGCCATACAAACCAGGGCCCAACGCACATACAACACAGTACTGTGACTATCATGAGCAGTATGGTCACACGAAAAACCAATGTTCAAACTTATAAGATGCCATAGAAGAGTATGTCAGGAATGGAAAGTTGGAGCACCTGATAAAGAATATCCGTGGAGCTGGAAAACGGCCTTTGGGTCATAATGGCGGAAGGTCGGGGAAGAAAATCAAGGACCTCCATGCTAACATGATTTTGGGTGGCGTCGTGAACAAAAAACGCCAGGAGGCAGAACACGCCGCCTGGAAGGAAGCACAGGTCATCTTCCCAAAGGTAAAGGGCGGAGCAAACAATAAAGCACCACTAGTGATCACGACTGTCTTTGGACATTATAGAACACCCTGCTTCTTCGTTGATACGGGAGTCACGTCCGACATAACGTATCGCCAATTTTTTAACCTCTTGGTCCCCATCAACGTGCCAATAACTAGTTTCAATCGAAGTATTGAATACCCGTTGGGACAACTAACGTTTCCAATTACTTTTAGCGATGGTAAGCATTCGAGAACAGAGGACGTGGATTTCTTCATCATGGAAACTCCACACCTACATTATGATATCATCATGGGAAGAGAAGCAATAGGAGACTTTAATGCCAGCCTGTCAACAGATCATGGGATATTGGGGAATACCAACTCCCACGGGAGTGACAATGATCCATGATAACCGGGAATGTCATCTGGCAAACGCAAGCGTCCCGCCGAAGAAAAAAATGAACTCAGAAGACTAAAGAGAACCAGAAAAGTGGGTTCTCAACGAAAAATTCCTAGAGCAGAACGTCCCCAACGGATCTACCCTCTTAAATCCCACACGATTGGCGCTAAAAAGGCTCCTCATCAATAACATCGACGTGTTCGCATGAACACCAGCGGCATGAAGAGGCCAAGGTCCAAAGCGGAGCACCGATTGAAAGTAAACCCAACCTTCGTTCCAATAGTACAAAAGCGAAGAAAAATGGGACCAAAACAAGTGAAAGCTTGTAATGAACAGGTGAAACAGCTTATAGATGCATGAATCATCCGCACAATCCAATACCAAACGTGGGTAGCTAATCTAGTAATGGTACCAAAGGTGAATAGCCAAAGGAGGATGTGCATTGATTTCAAAGATCTTAACAAAGCGTGCCCTAAAGACTGTTATCCCTTACCATAAATAGCCTTAAAGGTGGATACGCTAGTACCCTTCCAGTACAAGTGCTTCCTGGATGCTTACAAGAGATATGATCAGATTCACATGAAAGCAGGGGACCAAGAGATAGCAGTGTTTCGCACAGACAATGGCACATACTGTTACAAGATGATGCCATTCGGATTAAGAACGCAGGGTCCACATACCCGCGCCTGATGGATCGAGAATTCAAAGAACAAATTGGGAGAAACCTGTAAGTATTAATGGACGACTTGGTAATCAAGAGTGATGTTGACTCAATAACGCTAAAAGATATAGATGAAACCTTCAAAACTCTACGCAAGATAAGCATGAAACTGAACCCAGGTAAATGCTCCTTCGAAAGGAAGAAGAAAATATTTTAGGGTCATCGTCACCGCTAGCGGGTTCAAAGCAAACCCTGAGAAGATAGGAGCGGTCGTTAGAATGCCCTCCCCCGCCACAATTAAGCAGGTGTGGACATTGAACGGACGGTTGGTCGCTATGAACAGATTTCTATCAATTCACGCCGATGGATCCTTCATGTTCGTTTCAACCCTAAGAAATTGTCTCAATAAGGCACAGTTTCGACGGACGGTGGAAGCAGAAAATGCGCTTCAAGAGATCAAAGCACGTATGGCAGAATTCCCAACACTAACGGCGCCGAAGCGTAAAGAGCCGCTAACAATGTACTTGGATGCCTCTGACAGAACAATTAGCGCGATACTGCTAGTAGATAGAGACAACGTTCAGACACCTATCTACTATATTTCCCACACATTGACAGATGTAGAAACCAGATACTCCACACTGGAAAAACTGGTCCTATCACTAACTCAATCAGCGCGTCGATTACGGAGGTATTCCCAAGGACACACAATCAATGTTCTCACCAATTATCGGATGCAAAATGTACTAAGTAAGCCTGATCATTCAGGCAGGCTAGCCAAATGGGCAATAGAATTGGGAGAGTATGCAATCGAGTACAAACCCACGCCCGCAATTAAAGGGCAGATTCTAGCAGATTTCATAGTTGAGTCGCCAGTGACACCAGAAGCCGAATGCCAAAGAAACTTGGAACCTCCCGTAGAACAACAGAGAGAACAAGTCTGGCAGCTAAACTTAGATGGGGCATCCAAAGATGAAGGCTCATGTTCAGGGTTAAAACTCAAAGACCTAGAAGGACATGAATACACATACGTTATCCTCCTAGACTTTAAGAGCACGAACAATGAGGTAGAGTATGAGGCATTCTTGACGGGTCTAAGAATAGCAAGAAAGTTGGGGGCCAAACATTTGGAAGCGCATGTAGACTCGATGCTAGTGGCAAACCAAATCTAAGGCATGTATGTAGCAAAGGATAACAAGATGGCTTCATACTTGGTGCAAGCTAAAGCACTAATGCTGAATTTCACTACATGAAAAATCAAACATATAAAGAAAAGAGAAAATAAACAAGCGGACGCCCTCAGCAAATTGGCATCGGTCAGCTTCGATCATCTGGCGAAGGATGTCCTGGTTGAAGTCTTGGAAAATCCATTTGTTGCCGCTAGAGAAGTTTGTGTAATTTCTATAAAGACAACTAGCTGGATGACCCTGATCATCAACTTCTTGTCATCGGGGGTCCTACCGGACAGCAAGGAAGAGGCCAAGAAGATACGCCAGAAGGCACTAAATTATAAGTTAAAAGACAGAATATTGTATAGGCTATCATACCTGGGACCACTCCTTTTATGCGCAGATTCGCAAGACGCAAACTACTTGTTGAGAGAAATACACAAAGGTTTTTGTGGGATTCACGCAGGCCCAAGAATGGTGGTGGCCAAAATTATGGATGAAGGATACTGTTAGCCTAGCATGCACGTGGATGCAGATAAAGAGATACGCAAATGAAACGCAAGCCAACGCCATGCACAAAACACCCTCCAACCAAAGAACATGATGATACCAGTGACGTCCGAATGGCCATTTCAGAAATTGGCAATTGACATAACGAGTCCATTCCATGAAGTGCCTGGACGGGTTAAATTCTTAATAGTCGCCATAGACTACTTCACCAAATTGATCGAAGCCAAACCTATGGCCACGATCAACACCGTCAGCGACAAGAAATTCATCTCAGAATTCATTAGCTGCCATTTCGGAATGCCAATGAACATAGTCAATGATAACGGAACACAGTTTACGGATCAGCGCGTCAGAGCTTGTCTTTCAGAGCTAAGCATAAGCCAAACATCCACTTCTGTAGCACACCCGCAAGGGAATCAGAAGTAGAACGCACTAACCGCACCATCATTGACGGCATAAAACAAAGGCTGGAGAGGTATAAGTCAGGACAGGTAGAACAGGTCGTACACGTTCTTTGGGCCATACGCACCCAAAAGAACAAATGCAATGCGGAAACACCGTTTAGCCTAATTTATGGAACATAAGTGATGATCCCAGCAGAAATTGGCTTACCATCACCAAGGATTTGGTTACCAAGCGACAACGAAAGCCAAAGACGCTTGGACCTAATGCTTCTGGAAGAAAGCAGAGAGTTGGTCACAATGCGAGAGTAGAACAACAACCGCCAACTTCAGAAGTATTACGATGCAAAAGTAAAAAATTGTGAGTTCAATGCAGGAGATTACGTCCATTGCAACAACGAGCATTAAGAGCACACGCACAAGGAAATTTGTCACCAACACGGGAAGGGCCTTATCATATAGAGAAGATCCTGGGCAAAGGCGCATATGCACTGATTCAACTCGATGGCTCACCGGTCCCAAGAACTTGGAACGTGCCGCAGCTATGAAGGTGTTACATGTAAATCGATTTCATTTGGTAAAAAAACGGGCCAAGGTCCATATTCAATGAATTAAAACGATACCCTACATTTAACAAGTCTTAAGCAACACAAAAGGCAACAAATATAAAACGGAACACAATTCAACAAAGTTACTTAAAAATGATTCAAAAAGAATATTTACAAAAGCGGATATCAACACCCGCTCAATAAAGTACAAAGCCTAGATAACAATTATCCTATACTAATATACAAAAACTTAATCCACGTGGGGAGAGACTTCATAATCAACAAGATCTTCCAAATTATCCTCCACGGGATTCTACAGCGTTACAACATCATCGCCAGCTGAAGAAGAGGGATCTGCCCCGGTTGGCTCCAATAACTCCCTCAACAGTTTCACGTTGTTTTCTTCCTTGGCGTATTGGGCAATGACAGACAGGGTGCGAAAAGAAAGCGCGTCATATTCAGCCTCAGCAGCTTGGTATTCCACTTCTACATCAATGCCACGAAACATATAGGCTTCAGGAGGAAGTTGGTCTCGCAAGTGCGTTACCACCTCCTGGAACCCAGACATGTGCCCCAGTTGTTGTACAGCCGTGACAAGACGCCCAACACTCTTGGTCATATCATCATCGGTGATGATGCGTTGGGAAACCTGAAAAAAGAAAATGTTTCAGTACAAATAAAAAGGAAAATATAACACAAAGGAGGAAAGAAATACCTTGCGGATTGCTTGCTTCAGACGCCAATCACGGTCATTGGCAGCGGCAGCACACTAGGTAGTAAAAGACTCAATAGTCTGCTTACGAGTGGCGATCACATCAGCCAACTTCCCCGCATCTGCCTTCCTCAACGCTGCTTCAGCCTCTAATTCGTCAATCTGCTTGTTCAGACTGACGTTCTCCTACTCATGCTTGGCAACGGCTTCCTTTGCAGCAAGAACCCGACTGCACACATCAGCAAGATCTTCGTTAGATTTCTTGCACGCAGCCTGGAACTCTTTGTAGCGCTCAGCGCACTCACGGACAGACTCTGCCAGGTCTGCCTTAGCTTTAGACAACTTTCCTTCAATAGCAGCCAGAGCTTGGCGATTCTCTGCTGCCTCATGGCACGCCTTCCATCGGCCTCCTCACCATTCTTCACAACAAGTTCCATGTCTCTCATCAAGGCGGTAGCCTCAATATTCTCAGCATGGAGAGCTTGATTTTCACGAATAAACTCCGCCACACTAGAAAGACCCGTAAATGGTCAAAAATGGCATTAGATATCAAACTGTCACGAGGTTGGAACTTGCGAGCAATACGTCCCCAGGCGAGAACACATGCTCCAAAAACTCAGAACATACATCGGGAACTTCAAAATTGGCGCCGTGGGTAATCTTCCATTTAGGATCTAAGCCTGATTGGAATCAATAGAATCGCGGGGGTCCATATCTACATTCCTCGTTGTACCACCGACGCCACCACTGCTACCACCGAAATAAAAAATTTGCCACCAATAAGAGCACCAATGGCAAAAGAAGGCGGTTGAACATCCTCATCGCCGTCAAGGACAAAAGACTTGCCCGGCGAAGACTCCTTGGATTTTAGGAAGTCAGCAAATGTTTGGGGATCGTATGCCCTGCCAAAGGACTTCCCGACTGGAACCTCTGGCAACTTATCCAAGGTTGCCTTCACTGGTTCGAAAATTGACGCCGTAGTTTGGGTATCAGACGGAACAACTAACTCTGCCGTCACAAGCACCGGCGTCACTATGGTTTCGGCCTCAGACGGGCCAACCATACCCGTCATCATCGGCAAAGTAACCCATTGAAGAACAGGCATCGCCTCACACAAGTTGCCCACACTTGTCATCATAGGCAAGTTAACGGTTGCGCATGCAGCCAAAGAGGCGGCAACAGACGACACTTCAGCAGATCGCCCTTCTGTCGCCACAGGCGCCTTCCGATGCTCTGAAATAAAAAACAATTCAGATGTGAATAAAGATTAGGCAAATAACAAGAAAACAGTGATTTTGAGTACCTGGAGACTTAACCGAACCACTTAGCTTCACAATCCCGCCAAGGCGAGCCTTCTTGAAAAGAGGGACCTCCTCCTCTTCCTTATCATCGTCCACCTCCGTGAACCCCACAGGGTGTGGGATAGTGAACGTTCCGGTGTTCACGGTTGTACCGAGCAACGAACCATGGGATACATTAGTATCCACAACGGTTCCAGGCTAAAAGATTGAAGGCGCGACAATACCTTCAATAGCCTGAGTGCGGGCAGCTGGGAGTGGAATGGTTTCCACAATAGTTCTAGGCAGATTGAAGGCAATGGGACACTTCCAGTAGCCTAGCTGCTGGTGGTTGGGAGTAAAGGCGCGCCGGCAAAAGTTCCGGATGAATCCGGTAACGACTCTGACGACATGAAAGGTAACCCAAACGGTACGTCCGACACGATGGCATCATCATCATCATGTTCGAGAGGCCTCTTGGAAGAACCTCTCGGAGACGCAACCGCCTTCCAACCACCACCTTGTGTTGCATTCCCGCCACATTTAGTCATGCGCAAAATATGAGACCGTTTACTCGCAAAAAACAAGTAAACGAAAAGGTCAGTATATCGCATAACTGCAAACAGCAAAATACGTTAACAGCTTATCCTCTTTTGGGTTAACGAAGCTGGGAGGTGGCAGCGGCCACGACGGTAGTGACTGGCTCGTAGGAAAAGGGAACACAAAGTTAGGAGAAGTCCTTGTAAGGATAGGCTCCTCCCGAGGACCTAGTTCCTGCCGAAAGAGGATCTTCGTACACTCAGGCGAGGGTTGCAACAGCAAAAGTGGGTCCTACACCTCTAAAGAGAACTAAGAAAGTTAGAAAAATACAAAGCATATACAAGGGCCTAAGATAAACAGCAGCTCCTTACCTTGACCACCGTTCTGGATATAAGGGACCATCATTGCATCACTCCAGATACGGCTCATCCCAAACAGCACCAGCGCATGTTACGGATAAGACCGGATAGGAGAAACGCTGACCTGTAAAGTATTAAACCAGTCCATCCCAGAGTAAGGGACTGGTATAGGCCCCGGAAGCTCTTTGACATCTGCAAAGCTCATCACATGAGGAAACACGCCGCAGTAATGTACAAGAAAAGATTCTTCCACTCATAAAAGCTCTTAGGCGCGTCAAGTGCGATGGCTTTGGTGCCAGAACGAGTAAACAAGTTATGTCGGCCTTGGGAGTAGCGCTAGTGGTAGAAAGCCATCAACTTGTCAACCGAGGGAGTAATACCCAGGCAATAACAAGTATACTCGAAATGGCGAAGGCGCGCCATCCCGAGAGGATGTATCTGGGTCAAGTGCAACCCAAACACATCCAGAACCTCCAGCATGAAACGGGTGATAGGAAGTCGGAAGTTGCCAAGGAGAAAATACTCCTTGTATATGACAATATTGCCGGTGGGAGCCTGCCTCACCGTCTTGTCGTGAACAGGCAACTCCGGCTCAAACGAGGGGTCAATACAATAAACTTTGACCATATCGTCAAAGTCATCACGGGATAATCCGACACCCCACGAAGTCCATCGTGTTGCTCTTCTTCGCCCCTTTTCCTTGTTGGCTGGAAAGAACCATCCATATAGAATTACGTAAAAGAAAAATATTAAGAATCACTGGGAGGAAAATGAATACAAAAGGAGAAATATTTCTGAAAGGAGAGGAATAGAAGAAAAATAAGATGTAACACCTACTTTTATACCCATCGCAATTAATGTCGAGGAGTAAAATCGAGACAGATAAGACAGACGGGCCAATCAGAATGCGACATGCAAAGGACATGGCAGTAAAATGTGTTACAGCTGGGCGCGTCACCGGGATTCTCGCCCACGCGCTTGAAACAGACGAAAAAACTGACCTGCAGGATGTAACCGTCATCAAACCTGTCAAATCAACCGCTACTTTATCCTGACTATCATTTAATTCATCTTTCTCTGCCAATAACACGTGTCATTTCAAGAATTATCACACAAGTTGATAACTTATAAGTATACATAACGGCATAAGATAGGCTCTGCCATGGGACGGTTACCAATAACCTCATGCCTGTTTGATCTCGTTAATCCAACACACAGATCTCAGATCTATGTATAATTAACCTAATACGGATCTAGTTCGTAATTGCCATTGATTGTTAGTTATACGTTATATATATGTATATAATATTCATTGTATGTATGTGTATTATAAGATTCATGTGAAGATGAAGATTGAGAGAGAATTGGACAGCAATTCGTTAATGTAATCTCAAAACTTAAACAACAGTGGACAAAAGCCACTATATATAGAAGATGGATCTAGTTCGTTAAACATTCCGTAACGAACTAGCATCCACTTCGTTACATACACTTAAAACAAATAACCTTAACGAATCACCCCCTGATTTGTTAAACATCCTTAACGAATCAGGAGGGATATTAACTTAGATCTAGTTCGTTAAACATCCTTAACGAACTAGACTATTACATTAGCGAACTACATAAATATCTTAATACTTTATTACATAAATAAAACGACAAATACATAATCAATAAATACAAATACTCGAGATGCAAAACCGTGCTATAACAGACACCCCCTCATCTTGAGCGCTTTGTCTTTTACATTACTTGAAACGCTTGACCTGCCAATCTCTGCAACTATGAATCCCGTTCTCATAACATACACGCACAACGCGTTGGAACTGCATAGCCAGATCATAGTCTTCATTTCGCTTGAAAAAAATCTTATTCTTGTGTAGCACGTCATTGTCGGTCTCTGTTAAATTAACAAGCCACATAGGATCAATGATCTTGATCAGATCGATCTTCAAACCTTTGCCCAGGACAATGACGGCCTCGCCGGTTCGGTTATCATAATACCAGCGGTTGAAAGATAGATGAATGTGTTGATTCAAAGTCTTCACTGGTACCCGGTTCATGGTCTTTGGCGGCTTAACCTTGAGAATCAACTTTCTTCAACCTGTCCTTGGATCATTTTCATCTATACATTTTCGGGTTGGAACCTGGGGCTTGAGAAACTTAAAACCATGGTTGACTTCAAATAACAGATGTTGATGGAACCAATCCGCTATCCTATCACACCCACGATTGATATATGGACGACACACGAGGGTACGAACATCCCAACGCGGTAGAATGAGAACATCCATTATCTTCTCATAGTACTGAACCCCCTTTTTCCAATTTCACAACACATACTTTAAGATCAGAATATATAACCAAGAAACAATATTACCTTGAACCTTTGACACATTCTTGAATGAAGTCACTTGGTTAGCTTTGGCACGATCAGCAGCTTCGTCCTTCTGTTCTTGATCCACATACCGATACGCATCTATAATCTTACGAGCACGAATATATGATCAAAACACAGAAAACTGAAGATCAAAAAATCTTAAAAAATTTGAGCAGAGTAACCTTGTATATGGGGAAGATGAAAGGTGAATAATGTGACGAACCACCTTCACATTTCCCTATATAGTCTGACACGGCTCGCTTTCCAATGTAATGAATCAGATGTTTCGTTTAAATTTTGAACTAACGAATCAAGTGATTCGTTAAATTAACTTAACACGTGTCATGACGAATCAAATTTTACTTCTATCTACTTTGTTAACATATGTATAACGAACTGAAGTCATTCGTTACAGAGTGCGGAAGCGAATTAGGGTAACGAACTAGGATGTAGTTCGTTAAAATGACCTAATTCGTTATTCATATTTAACGAAGTATACATTATTTAATTTTAAATGAATTAAATAAGAATTAAATTTTTTATAAAAATTAAAGAATTTAAATAAATAATGAATTAAATAAAAGAATTCATTAAGTGACCTTTTTAAATTAAAAGGATTACCGAGATACATTACCTCGATAATCAAATACCTTAAAAAACGTTTCACGTTTTGAAACCGATAACTTAAAAGAATTAAATCATATGTAAAAAGAAAATTAAAAATATTTTTGGTATTATATAATATTTAAAGAATGTATATACAAGAAAAAATATTCGAACCATGAAATACACAATCTTTTTGTGTTTTATATGATTTTTCAAAGGCAGTACATATTTTTGTATTTTTGCTGAGTTTGAGCAGAGAATCATATTGACCAAAATGCCCTTCTATCACAGTTTTATATTTCAGCGATATTATGACTGGCGTTAAGTCGGTCATTGATATTGTTGTCCACTTAAATCTTATAACAAGCCTTCAAGCAATTTTGGGATATGATTAATGGTTCAATTTGCGCACAGAATATCAGAAACTATCAGCCCCTAATCTCGGTTCAAGCTTAATTTGATTTTTGCCAAATCACCCCAACTTGACTTAAACCATTATAGTGTTGATCAAAATTTTGAAGTTTTACAAAACTTTTGAGCAATGCATTACTTTACTGTGAGTGAGTATGCACGAGTCCATTTGTCGGCTTACATACATTGTATCCCCTGGGGTCCGTTTCTTATTGGTAATGAGACGAGTGCAAGGGAGGAACAATTGTATGACTAACATCGGATTTTGATCAAGTCAGTAATTTGGATTGTACGAAGTACAGCAGTGATCAAGTTTAATGACTTTGGGTTTGCTCTAAAAGCGAGTAAAATATTCATGCTTATGAATACCCAGATGATTAAGCCGCATAAAGACTCACGGTGTCTAGAAGCCTAACGCTTGTTATTTGCTTTATTATATTTTTGGGTGATCAACAGCTATAATGCTTGAGTATGACCGATTATTACATTTCTGCCATCCTCACCGAGACTTTTGCTAGAGACTAACACCACTTTCAATTTGGTTTTTCTTTATGTTTATATCACATATATTATTTTAACAACTTGTTTAAGACTTATCAATGCACCAATAATTAAGCATTCAATCTTTTAAGCTTATTTCTTACTAGAATTGGGGTCAATCAATCAATGTACTATCATTTTCTCTTTTTGCTTCAAAAACTCAAAATTTTGAGGAGCATAAAAAAAATGAATTTAATCGCCCCAGTTACTTTTAGTCTATAGATTAATGGCTATCCTATCAATCTACAAGTAGATAACATGACCAATTCATGCAAGCATGCTCCACAAACTTAAATAACAGATATAATTTTCAGCGAGAAAATTAAGTAAAAAATGCATAACGAACGCCCCAATTCCTTTCCATTGTCAGGTGAATGGTTATCCCGAACATTTACAAGAAATTATCAGGACCAAACATATACAAGTATATGTCCTTCAAATAGACGTAATTGACATAGTTTTCAGCGAACGTAAGCAAAAATCTTTTTGGTTTTTTTCTTTACAAACAGAAAACAATTTTTTTGTCTTTTTCGGATTTTTCTGCACAAATGAGAAATTTACAATCTTTTTAAATTTTCAGAATTTTCTTATAAATAAAATAAGGAATTTCACAATCTTTTTGTCTTTCTCAAATTTTGAAATGTTTTTGGATTTTTCAAATTTTAAAACATAAAAACTAAAGACATGAAAACACACTATTTTTGAAGTTTTTTTTTTAATTTTTAACGTTTTTGGATTTTATCTATACAAACGAAAACCACAATCTTTTTGAATTTTCCTTTTTCACCCCCTAAAAACCAAAACCAAAATAAAATTTAAACAAAAATAAACTGAAAATAAATATAGTTATCCTAGTTTCAGGATATCAGCAAGGGTCTTTAGGCCATTTAAACCAAGCAAAAATTGAAAACGTGTTTTATCAAATGCTTGGGTAAATAAGTCAGCTCTTTGAAAATCGGTATGTACTTTCTCAAGGTCAATTAATTTCTTTTCATAACAATCCCGTATGAAATGACATCGAATTTCGATATGTTTCGTTTTAGAGTGTTGTACGGGATTTTTGGTGATGCTAATGGCAGCAGAATTATCAATTAAAATGGGAGTAGTAAGAAACTTCAAATCGTAGTCGCGAAGATGTTGTTGTATCCACAAAACCTGGGAACAGCAACTCGAGGCTGCAACATACTCAGCTTCGACGGTTGAACTGGAGACCGTTGTCTGCTTCTTACACTGCCAGGAAACAAGTCGGCATCCTAAGAATTGACATCCCGATGTGGTCGATTTGAAATTAATCTTGCATCCTCCATAGTCTGAGTCTGAATAAGCGGTAAAATCAAAAGTATCGTCTTTGGGGTACCATAACCGGTGTCAGGATTGCCCCTCAGATGTTGAAGAATACGCTTAACCGCTGCCAGGTGAGTCACACGGGGACTAGCTTGGTACTTAGCACATAAACAAACAGAAAACATTATTTCGGGTCGAGAAACAGTAAGATACATCAAAGAACCAATCATAGCTCGATATAGCGTAGGATCGACGGTATCCTCCATTTCATCCGGTGATAAATTGTGACCCACAGGGAGAGGAGAAGAAGGGGTTTTTCCGTAAGTAATATTGAATCGGCTCAAGACGTCGTTCACATACTTTTTCTGGTGAATAAATATTCCGTTCGCAGACTGGTGAACCTGCAACCCTAAAAAGAAATTCATCTCTCCCATCGAACTCATCTCGAACTTGGTTTGCATTGATTTCTCGAATTCCTTACACAACGTGTCATTTGTTGACCCATAGATTATGTCATCTACATAAATCTGAACGAGGAGAAGATCTTCACCAATGTTTTTGTAAAATAAAGTACAGTCGACAGTCCCACGTTTGAAGCCATTATTCGTCAGATGGTCGGCGAGCGTGCCATACCAAGCTCTCGGGGCTTGATGGAGACCATATAATGCCTTGTTTAAACGGTAAACGCGGTTAGGATAATCAGGTTCTTCAAACCCCGGAGGTTGTAAAACACACACTTCCTCGTGAAGTTCACCCTTGAGAAAAGCACGTTTAACATCCATTTGGTATACTTTAATATTCTTATAAGCTGCATAGGCTAGAAACATTCGTATGGACTCCAATCTTGCAACCGGAGCATACATTTCAGTGTAGTCAATACCCTCTTGCTGATGAAAACCTTGCACCACTAAACGTGCCTTGTACCTCACGATCACTCCACGATCGTCTTTCTTACACTTATATACCCACTTAGTCGGAATTGCCCTTTTGACTCTAGCAGGTTTGTCGATAAGATCCCAAACACCCAGACGTGCAAGTTGCTGTAATTCTTCTTGCATTGCTTCTACCCAAGAAGGATCTTGAAGTGCCATACGAGGAGTCGTTGGCACAACTTGGGATAGAAAGCAAGTGAATTTAACATGATTTACAATTCCAGACGAATGTAAATCTGTATAAGCACATAATACATTATTTTCACTAGATGACGCAACTTGATGACGTGTTTGAACTCCCACATCAAGTTCTCCAATAATATTTTCTTTCGGGTGATAATTATGAATCCTAAGAGTGAGATTCTCAGGAACTTCAACATTTTCAAATAAATTAGTGTAATGTTCACCCAGCTCGTGAGATGAAACATCACTATCAAGTTCAATAACTTGATCAACAACTGGAGTATCATCAGACGAAGTAGAAGCATTATCAAAGATAACTAGAGAATCATTATCAGGATCTTCAGTTGGAGTAACCATTGGAACTTCAACATCATTATAACTTGAAAATCGTGGAATTTCCAATAGATTTTCAAAATATGCTTGAACTAGGTCTTCATCTGGTTGCTCAGTTGATGGTGTGAACGAATTAAATAAGCCATCATAATCACACATCCAGTCGGGACCTTTCCTTTGAGGAGGAGTAGTGTACTTTTGACAGTCCATATGATATCATTCCTCAACACAACCAGACATGAAGTTAAATACCCGTTTCTTAAGAGAAGCATACCCCAAGAAATACCCTTCAATGGCTTTCTCATCAAACTTTCCCACATCCTTTTTCAACATCGTACAAGGACACCCAAAAGGCTCCAAGTACTTTAAATTAGGCTTACGATTATTCAAAAACTCATAACTTGTCTTCTTGAGTCTCTTAACAGTTAGAACTCGATTGAGTGTATAACATGCAGCATTCACCGCCTCATTCCAAAAATGAATGGGAAGCTTTGAATCAGCAAGCATAGTTCTAGCAGCCTCAATCAACGTTCTATTCTTTCGTTCAGCAACACCGTTCTGTTGTGGTACGTATGGGGCACTGTATTCACGATGAATTCCCTTTTGTAAACAAAAGAAATCCAATACAGTATTTTTAAATTCAGTACCATTGTCACTACGAATTCTCCTCACCTTTTGTTTGTATAGTGATTCGATTCGTTATGATTCCATAACGAATGGTAATAATCTTAACGAACTAGCCTAGTCTATAACGAATGGACCTCATTCGCTATACAATCCATAGCGAATGGGCCATTCATAATAAATATAGATTAAAGACAAAGACTATACAACCTATAAGTTATTCGATCGCTACGGACAAAAAATCCGTGCACTAACAATGCCGATATAGGGTCCTCCACGGGACGGTTGTCACACCCCAACCTACGGCGGAAATGCCGGGGCGTGAACTGATTGCTCACAGCTCTCAAGGTACAATCATGCAATAATTAAAATTATAATATCTATTAATTCAAATTAACTAAATCCAACAATTGTCAAATACCAAGTACATAAACCATAATTAAGATAAGTAAAATAACATCCAAAATTAAATTCTTGTATCTTCTTCTCTAACATGCAATCCTAAGTGTTTTCAAACAACTTGAGAATAACATCACACGATAACCTGCATATGCGTTAAAAATACAATAGGTTTGTCAACACTAGGTTGAGTGAGTATAACACCAGATTTAACACACTATAATAATAATAATAATAAATTAAAGTGGCAAACTGTTCCTATGAGATAAACAGTTAAGCGATAACACATAAACAATCAATCAAACCATAAAGAAAGGGCTCAACCAATTTCATATAAATGGACATTGGTTACCAAGCAATGACTAAACCGTTGACATAAAATGGGCATCGGTTACCAAAGATAGTCGTATGATCATACTATAATGAGATTATATTGGACCTCTCCGAATGCGATTCAAGTAAGCAAGTAAGCAAATAGCAATTTAAGCAAACTGATAAACATGCAAGGATAAACAGTTGTGGTTTGAATACTATATAATATAAAGATACCTAGTTACGCATATGTCCCTAAAAGATAAAATAAGTAAAAGAGGGGAGTGAAGTACTCACTTGATAGGATGAAAGAAATATAAGTGTTGATGTGAGAGAGATGAACCCTTCGGGATATACCGTCAAGGATTCCTAATTAAATAATAGTAATATGAATTAATTATAAAAGATCTACAAAATTTAATGAATTAAGATATTAATGTGAACTGAGTTAGGTTTGGGATTAGAATGTTTATTGATTGGTAGATTTCTATAATAATTATTATTGTAAAGACTAATATTAGTGATTATTATTTATAGAATCACCATTATGTATACTTGATAAAAATCATACAATTAGACTTATAAATACATAATTTAAATAAATAATTTTTAATATAAAAGATACTTATAATAATAGTATTTAAATAAATAATTAAATATATGAATTAAATAAAATGATTTGATTAAATATAAATTGAGATATAATATTTAAGTAAATATAATATAAATATATAAATACTTAAAACAAATAATTATAATAATACTAATAATATCTAAATATTTATGCCCCTTTTGAATCATTAACTAGATCTAAATGGTAAAAGTATATCCAGTGTGTTTTAAATATGTTTGTTATATTTTCGTTTAAAAGTTATACATGTTATATATATATATATATATATATATATAATATGACGAGGTTGTAAAAACATTCAATAACGAGTAAACGTGAATTACAAGTGTCGGTTTAATAAATAAATGGTAAAATTATATTTAATATGACTTTATAAACCTTTAAAATCCTTAAAATCAATTCATAAAAAAAATATAATAAAACCAAGTCCATGGGGCTCAAACCCGCGCCCCTAGACGGTTCAAATCAATGAGATAAACCACCCACACAACCAACTGAGACAAAGTGTCAGTTGTTTAAAATACAAGAATATTAATTTATATTTAATGTTAAATCCCCAAATTGATAACAAGAACCCTAATACCTAAATCGATTAATCTGTTGGTTTTAGGTTTAATTAACATTGTTGTAACCTATGATTCGTATCAATAACAGTAACAACTAACAGATCCCAGATATGTGTTTATACTATTAATACGATTAAGGATCTAGCTCATAATTAACTTTGATTCAGTGTTATGTATGTGTATATATTATCAATATATTATCTGTATAATATTAGGTGAAGCTTGAGAGAGAATTTGGACAACAATTCGTTAATTAAACTCCCAAAACTTCTATATAATTGTGAACAGGAGTTCACTATATATAGAAGGTTAATAGGTTCGCTAACATCCCCTAACGAACCAGCCTCTCCTTCGTTACATACATAAGCTTAGCGAAACACCCCCTGATTCGTTAACATCCCCTAACGAATCAGGAGGGAATACATTTAGTGTCTAGTTCGCTAACATCCCCTAGTGAACTAGCCTATAACTTAACGAACTACTTAATAAACAAACTATTTATTACATTAAACATAAATAAAACGTAACGATAAATACAAAGACTCAAGACGCAAAACCGTGCACTAACAGACACCCCCTCGTCTTGAGCTCTTTGTCTTTAAATAATTTGAAGCGCTTGGACTGCCAGTCTCTACAACTCTGAATTCCATACTCATGACACACACGAACGACTCATTGGAATTGCATAGCCAGGTCGTAATCTTCTCGGCGCTCGATCAAAATCTACTTCCTGTGTAGCACATCATTGTCTGTCTCTGATAAATTAACCAACCACATCGGGTCGATTATCTTGATGAGCTCGGTCTGCAGTCCTCGACCACGAACAATAACGGCCTCGCCAGTACGATTGTCATAGTACCAACGGTTGAAAGACAGATAAATATCTTGAGGCATCGTCTTCACAGGAACCTTTTTCATCGTCTTTGGCGGCTTCACTTTCAAGACAAGTTTCTTCCAGCCCGTCCTTGGATCAATCTCGTCAATGCGCTTACGTCTTGGGACCTGGGGCTTGAAGAATTTGAAGCCATGATTGACCTCGAACAGTAAGTGTTGGTGAAACCACTCAGCTGTTCGGTAACCCCCACGATTGATAAATGGACGTCTCGTGAGGGTACGAATATCCCACCGCGGTAATGTCAGAACGTCCCTTATCTTTTCATAGTATTGGATCCCCTTCTCCCACTTGATAATACAAACTTTCAGCTCGGAATCATAAAGCCAGGAGACAATATCACCATGTACTTGGACACCGTCTTGAAGGTAGTCACTTGATTTGCTTTGACCCAGGCTTCAGCTGTCTCTTTGCGTTCTTGATCAGCAATCCGATGTGCCTGGATAATCTTACCAGCAGCTTTAAACCTGAACCAGCTTTTAATCTCATCAACAATCGGATCATAAGGCTTAGCAGTATAAAAGCCTTTTCCTTTGGACTTCACTTCAAGACAATCCTCAACTTCTTTAATTACTTCTTCATGAAATACCGAAGCACCTTGATCAACGTTTGCATGTTGATACAAGTCCGGGTACTCCTCAGCAGTCACATCCTCCATCTCTACATTCTCATCCTCATAAACAAAATCCGTATTCATCTGAATCGACGGATCAACTTCCAAACCCTCCTCAGTTATCACTTCGACATCGGGCTCAGACTCTAAAGCAGTCAACTGATCGTCATTCAGCCCAAGCAGAATCGAAATCTGCGTCCGTGTCAACGATCTTTCTACAAACTCCCCAACCTCTAACTCATCTCTATTCACCACACTCTTAACCACCCCTGATCCATCAACAAATATCACTGTGTTAGCTGCAATCATTTCAATTGGCTTGGCAGCTGTTGGATCTTGATAAATAATAATTTGTTTGCTCGAATCATCACCGCCACTAACACCAGCACCAGAGGATGAACCATGCGATTGTTTAGGCTCACCTCCTGCACCAGATTCGTCAGGATCATCGTCGTCATTCTTGAGTTTCTTGAGGGCATCTTCTTTACAAGTTAATTGTAAAATCAACTCTTCTTGTTCCTTTAATTTCACCCCCTGAGACTCAACAATCGTACACAACGACTTAGTCTCCTTCTGAAAGAAAGAAATAAAACTCGTCATTCGTCGTTGATTCTCCATGAGTCGTTCTTGATTTTGACAGTCAGATGCCATTTGATATTCATATAGATGTAGCAGATTTAGCAGCATTTCAGTTTTGACGACTTGGCGGCAAGTTGTATAAAGATTGGTGTACTGGTTGAACAGGTCCTTGAGGCCGAGTGATTCTCATGAATGAGAAATCACTAGGCGGAGGTGGAGGAGGAGGAGAAGTAGTTGTTGGCGGAGGAGGAGGTCTCATTGATGTAGTAGGAGATACTGTAGACAATGCAGCAGGAGGTCTCGGTATCTCGGTTAACGCCATTTGAGGAATAAGACCGAGCCTCTCGTGTGACACCAACGTCGTCGTCAAAGTAAGCATCGGAGTGCTAGTAGTTAGCGGCACCACCGAGCTTTGAGGCGTTGTATGACGTGGTGGTGGGGTTCCAATGATTACCCCAGCCCCGGCAGACACACGGGGCTTCTTTGATGGTTCACCAGTAGCTACAGCTTTACCCTTTCTTTTTCTTTCCAGCTGAGCTTTCATGGTGGCAGCAAGAGCAGCATCGACTGCATCTTGTTGTTCTTTAAGAGCTCGATCACCAGCTCCACCATCACCATCATTCCCATCACTATCACCATCATCATATCCACCATCACCGTTCCCACCTTCTCCCCCTTCACGCTCGGAATCAGAATCATCATGAATCCAGCGTTCATTAGGAGGACATACATAGTCCGGATTAATTATATGACCAATCATCCGTTTATCCTGTGGCTTTTCCTTTCTATAAGTTAACATACGATGCACTGTCTCAGTTTTCATATGTTCCATATCAAGAACATCGTTCACCAACGTCCGATCAATCACCAAATTCGGAATCAAATCTTGAATAATTAGCTGTAAAAAGCGAGGATACATCAAGAATTTCTTTGACTGGAGAGTTTGCTGAACCTGTTCCTTCAAATGATCAAATACTAACTCTGAATAATTATACGACTTGTTCAGAATCAAGGCATCAAAGGCCGACTGCAAACTCAGTCTACACTCATCAAAACCACCCCCGACGGCCACTCATACAATGAAGTAAAACGTGTAGCAGATACTTGTATGGTGCACACACCCCATTCTTATTCAACATGGACTTAAGAATATTTCCATTATAGTGCAAATGGGTGAATAGTCCTCTAACTAATGACCTGTCAAATTCACTCGGGTAATTGTCATTATCATCGAATTGAAGTACTCGGCGAATCACTGCAACATCAATTGTAATTGGAGTTTGATTGATTGTAACCCTGATGAACTGATTTTCTTCAACATATGCAGCCGTGTTCCAAAATTGTCTGATAATACTTAGATACACCTTTGGTCTAGAAGTGATAGCATAGTGTATCTTTGATCGTCGTAAGAAAGTCAACAAATCTCCAAATGTTTCCAAATCAGGTACATCTTGATCAACATAAGCACAAATGTTGTGCTTTTTATCAAGCGGCAATAAGATCACTTCAGCATGTTGATCTTGTTGTGGTGGTTGTCCTTGTGGAGGTTGTTCTGGTGGTGGTTGAATTTGTTGTTCTTGATCAGCCATGTTTTACTGTATAAATAAAATCGAATATGAGAAGAGATATCAAAATATATCAACATATCTATAGATGGTGTATATATATATATTTAAAAGATATGCGTAACTAATCTATTTACGCATATTAGACGATTTAAATCCTTTAATTAAATTAAATGAATATTGAAATTAAGTTAATTAATAAATGTCATTCGTTGGGAATCACACTGATTCGTTACAATAAGATAACGATTCAGGCGATTCGCTATCAAGTAAATACTTTAACGAACTGAACATAGCGAATTACTATTTAATTTTGACGAACTAAACTCTAGTTCGTTATATTTTAAGCGAATCCATATCTGATTCGTGTAACATCTTATTCGCTTAGCTAGTTCGTATACGATCTTAACGAATTGGACACGAAACAGTCCCAATTCGCTAAGATTAACGAATGGTCAAGATAATTAAGACTTGTTCTTTGACCACCTTGGTCAAAGTCAAAATTAAGATGAACAACAATAGTCAACAGTATAATCACAGATCCAATTAGGCCATAACTATCGTCGAATCATCAAAATAATGAGCTCATTGAACTCGGAATTCTACTCGTAAACTAAGATGGATGAGATTGAGACTCAGCATCACGAGATGCTTAGGTTAAACGAACAGACCATAACCACTAAAAAAACAGATACATAATCAACCTAACAAACAACAATCAAATAATGATTAAAGTCCACCAATGGTATCGGAATGACATTCCGATCACAATGATATCTAAATTAACAAGTGTGTCAACACAAATTATACCGAAATTGGGTTTATAAACTCAGAAACCCTTAAACCCTTAACAGTTCATAATTTAACTATCAAATCTTAGCCATTTTTAACGAAAATTAGATCGCCATGATCGGCTATACCTTATAAATCCAAAGATATCGTAGAAATATCAAAACGTGAAGATTGAAATTTCAGAGAAAATTTTGAATAAGGTTACTTTAAGGTGAAGGAAGAAGGCGAACAGTGGAGAACTGTTCGTTTTCTTGTCTTTTATAACCTTGCACCCAACCCTAGGTACAGCTTGCACGAAATAGGCAATTCGTTTGAATTAACGTTAGCGAATTAGCCCATTCGTTAATTAATTCGTTAACTTAGGTTAACGAATCCCTTCCTGATTCGTTACATTAAATTAGCGAATCAAGATATGATTCGTGGCGAGATTCGTTAAATATGCATAACGAAGGGATGATTCGTTACAGAGTGCGGAAGCGAATTAGGTGAGCGAACCAAAAGTTAGTTCGCTAAAGAATCACCTAGTTCGTTATCCATAAATAACGAATTAGCTTTTAACAAATTAAAATCTTTATTTAATTTTTAATTTAAATAATTAAAAATTAATTAAATAATAAATAAAGTTAACTTAAAACAAATTACCGAGAAACTTTTATCCCGATAATTAAATACTTTAAAAACGTTTTAGTTTTACGGAACATAACTTAAATTAATATGTACAAAGAAAAACGAAAATAGTTTTGGTATTTTGAAAAAATAAAGAATGTATTTACAAAAGAATATCCGAACAATTAAAAAATAGACAATCTTTTTGTGTTTTCATTAATTTTTCAAAAACAGAACATTTTTTTTTTTTTGAGTTTGAGCAGAGAATCATATTAATCAAAATGCCCTTCCATCACAGTTTTATATTTCAGCGATATTATGATTGGCGATAAGTCGGTCATTGGTATTGTTATCCACATAAATCTAATAACACACATTCAAGTATTTTTGTGAGATGATTAATTTGTTCAATTAAAGCACAGAATATCAGAAACTATCAGCCTCTAATCTTGGTTCAAGCTTAATTTGATTTTTGCCAAATCACCCCAACTTGACTTAAACCATTATATTGTTAATCAAAATTTTTTATACCAATTTTGAAATTTTTAGCAATGCATCAAGTTTCCTTTACTGTGAGTGAGTATGCACGAGTCCATCTGTCGGCTTACATACATTGTATCCCCTGGGGTCCGTTTCTTATTGGTATTAAGACGCACGCAAGGGAGGAACAATTGTATGACTAACAGCGGATTTTGATCAAGTCAGTAATTTAAATTGTACGAAGTACAGCGGTGATCAAGTTTAATGACTTTGGGTTTGCTTCTTGAAAGCGAGTTAAATATTCATGCTTATGAATACCCAGATGATTAAGCCGCATAAAGACCCACAGTGTCCAGAATCTTAACGCTTGTTATTTGCTTTATTTTATTTTTGGGTGATCAACAAATATAAGGCTTGAGTATGACTGGTTATTACATTTCTGCCATCCTCACCGAGACTTTTGCTAGAGACTAACACCCCTTTCAATTTGGCGTTTCTTTATGTTTATATCACATACTTTACTCTACTGGGTTGTTTTAAGACCTACCAATGTACCAATGCAATTAAGCACACGGTCTTTTAAGCTTACTTTTTGCTGGATTTGGGGTCAAGATAATCAATGTACTATCATGTTTTTCCTTTTGCTTCAAAAACTCAAAATTTTGAGGAGCATAAAATAAAGAAAATATAAATTTAATCGCCACAGTTAACTTAAGTTTATAAATAAATGGCTAACCATCAATTCACGAGTGAATAATAGGACCAAGACATGCAAGCATGCTTCACAAACTTAAATAACCGACAATAACCGACATAATTTTTAGCGAGAAAATAATCTAAAAACGCCTGCAAAAATCTTTTTGGTTTTTCTCTATACAAATTTAAAAACACAATAATTTTGTCTTTTTCAATTTTCTTATAAACAAAATAAACTTCACAATCTTTTTCGATTTTTTGGATTTTTCTGTACAAACATAAATCACATTATTTTTGGTCTTTCAAAATTTTAAAATGTTTTTGGTTTTTCTAAATATTTAAAAGAAAAACATTAATGTTTTTGGATTTTATCTATACAAACGAAAAACACACTCTTTTTGTATTTTCTAGATTTTCTCCCCCTAAAACTAAAATAAATTTTAAAAGAAAAATAAGACTGAAAATAAAGATAGTCATCCTTGTTTAAGGATATCAGCGAGGGTCTTCAATCCGTTTAAATTAAGCAAAAATTTAAAACGCTTTTTTGTCAAAAGCTTTAGTAAAAAGATCGGATTTCTGAAAATCAGTATGTACTTTCTCAAGGTCAATCAACTTCTTCTCAAAGCAATCCCGTATAAAGTGATATCGAATTTCGATATGTTTTGTTTTCGAATGTTGTACGGGATTCTTTGTGATAGAAATTGCAGCAAAATTATAAATCAAAATAGGAGTAGTAAGAAACTTCAAACCGTAGTCGCGAAGATGTTGTTGTATCCATAAAATCTGGGAACAGCAACTCGAGGCTGCAACATACTCAGCTTTGGCGGTTGAAGTGGAGACCGTTGTCTGCTTCTTACACTGCCAGGAAACAAGCCGGTTTCCTAAAAATTGACATCCTGCAGTCGTTGATTTGAAATTGATCTTGCAACCTCCATAGTCCGAGTCTGAATAGGCAGTAAGATCAAAAGTATCAACCTTGGGGTACCACAACCCGATGTCTGAATTTTCCCTCAAATACTGAAGAATTCTCTTGACTGCAGCTAGGTGAGTCACTCGTGGACTTGCCTGATACCTTGCACAAAGACAAACAGCAAACATAATATCAGGGCGAGAAGCCGTTAAATACATTAGAGAACCAATCATAGCACCATAAAGGGTCGGATCAACGGTATCCTCCAATTCAGCCGGTGATAAATTGTGACCCACTGGAAGAGGAGTAGAAGGGATTTTTCCGGCAGTAATTTTGAACCGTTCCAAGACATCGTTCACATATTTTGTCTGATAAATGAAGATTCCCTTATCAGACTGGTGAACTTGCAGCCCTAAAAAGAAATTCATCTCTCCCATCGAGCTCATCTCGAACTTTGTTTGCATAGACTTTTCGAACTCCTTACACAATGTGTCGTTTGTAGACCCAAAAATAATATCGTCGACATAAATCTGGACTAGGAGAAGATCGTCACCAACAGTTTTATGAAATAAAGTGCAGTCGACGGTCCCTCGTTTGAAGCCATTATCAGTCAGATGGTCGGCGAGCGTGCCATACCAAGCTCTCGGGGCTTGATGTAGACCATACAGGGCCTTGTTTAATCGGTAAACACGGTCCGGATAATCAGGATCTTCAAAACCAGGAGGCTGTAAAACAAACACTTCCTTGTGTAATTCACCATTGAGAAAAGCAGTTTTAACATCCATTTGATAGACCTTGATATTCTTATAAGCTGCATATGCCAGGAAGATTCGAATCGACTCTAATCTTGCAACTGGAGCATATACCTCTGTGTAATCAATACCCTCTTGCTGATGAAAACCTTGCACCACTAGACGTGCTTTGTTTCTGACAATCACCCCTAGATCGTCTTTCTTACACTTAAATACCCACTTAGTCGGAATGGCTTTCTTGACTCTAGCAGGTTTGTCTATTAAGTCCCAAACACCTAAACGAGCAAATTGTTGTAGTTCTTCTTGCATAGCTTCTACCCAAGAAGGATCTTGTAAAGCCACACGAGGAGTTGTTGGCTCGACTTGAGATAGAAAACAGCAAAACTTAGCAACATCTGCAATTTCAGATGCGTGTAAGTCAGCATGAACACAAAGAGCATTATTGTCACTTGAAGAGGATATTTGATGTCGTGTCTGAACCCCTACATCAAGTTCTCCAATAATGTTTTCTTGTGGATGATAATTATGAATCCTGATAGTCGGATTTTCAGAAACAGTAACATTTTCAAATAAGTTAGTATAATGTTCACCCAATTCAGGAGATGAAACATTATTCTCAACTACGGAAGCATTATCATCAGATGAGGTAGAAGCAGTATCAAAATAAACAGGAGCTTCGTTTTCAAGTTCTTCAGTTGGAGCAGCAATTGGAGCTTCAACATCATTTGAACTTGCAAATCAAGGAATTTCCAAATGTTCTTCAAAATACGCCCGAACTACATCTTCATCTGGATGATCAGTTGATGGGGTGAAAGATTTAAATAGGCCATTATAATCAAACATCCATTCGGGACCTTTCCCTTGTGAAGAAGTAGTGTACTTCTGACAATCAACATGGTACCACTCTTCGACACAACCGGACGTAAAATTAAAAACCCGTTTCTTAGGTGATGCATACCCTAAGAAATAACCCTCAATGGCTTTCTTTTCAAATTTACCCGCATCCCTCTTCAGCATAGTACAAGGACACCCAAAAGGTTCCAAATACTTTAAGTTAGGCTTACGATTGTTTAATAATTCATAACTGGTCTTCTTTAGTCGTTTAACCGTCAGAACTCGATTAAGAGTATAGCAAGCCGTATTCACAGCCTCATTCCAGAATTGCACAGGGAGCTTAGAATCAGCGAGCATAGTTCTTGCAGCTTCAATCAAGGTTATGTTCTTTCTTTCAGCAACGCCATCTTGTTGAGGTACATAGGATGCACTATATTCTCGGTGAATTCCCTTTTGGATACAAAAGAAATCCAACATAGTGTTCTTGAATTCTGTTCCATTATCACTCCGAATTCTCCTCACCTTTTGTTTGTAAAGTGATTCGATTTTCGTGATAAGGTTTTGTACCAAAACAGGCGTTTGATCTTTCGAGCTCATGAATAAAACCCACGAATATCTCGAATAATCATCAGTCACGACAAGACAATACCAGTCTCCAGAAATACTCACACGATTCACAGGACCAAACAAATCCATATGAAGTCGTTCTAGCGGAGTATCAATGGAATTCAATAACTTAGAGGGATGTGTCTTCTTCTTCTGCTTGCCCTTTTTGCATGCAACGCAGCGATCGGATAACTTAAAATTCTTTAACGAGACACCCTCAACTAAGTCATTTGCCATTAAATAATTCATCTTTCTGACATGTATGTGACCCATTCTACGATGCCATAGAATCGAGTCTTTCTCGGTTGCTTTCGAGACAAAACATGTTTCGATCGATGTGGATACCTTAGAACTCATATTTAAGACATAAATATCATTTGATCGTGGTGGTCGCATGACAACCATATCCTCGGAAATAACATAACCCGGTTTCAAGATAAGACATTCTTTGTCAGTAAATATCGTAGTGTACTTTTTATCACAAATCTGCGATACACTCAATAAGTTATGATCAACTTTGTCGCAATAATTCACTTTTTCAAACGTAATGTGACCATTTGAAACATCACCTTCCTGTGTGATCATACCCCCAGAATTCCCAGCGAATGCCACATAACCCCCTTGAATATTTCTCACATTTGATAAGAGGTTGAGATTTCCAGTAATATGACGAGAACATCCGCTGTCCATGATCCGGTTTTCACCAGAAATGGTCTTGGATGATCCCTATACACAAAAGAAAATGATTGGTTCAAAAAGGCAGCCCAGGCCTCAGTCTTGGGCACCTTTTGGTTATCTTGGGAAAAATTAAATTTACTTGCATTCATTTGTTGTTCAGCAACTTGTGAATAAGTTGCAGGTTTCTTTGACTTTCGTCTTAGATACGCTACCTGAACCACATTTGAATTTTCATTCTTACACAAAGGAGCAGTTGGAACAAACTTGGATTTAACTTGACCATGAGTCTCATTAACATGAACCACCTTACGAGGATTCACATTAGAGAACAAAATATGAATATCATCAGCATACGACACAGGTCGTTTCAAAATCTCCTTTACCACAGGAATCGGTTTGGAATGGTCCTTGATAAAAGGATGAAGATTCTGCTGATACTTCTGACTACAATCCCTCACAACATGACCAAGTTGACCGCACAAGAAACAAGTTCGCATGTCTACACGATGATGATGCGAGGTATTTGGAATGAATGACTCAGAAGTTTGTTGATGACTCACATTTTTAGTCATGCTCTTAGCAAACTCATCAGATAATTCAGATTTCTTCTTTAAGTAAAAATCTAAATTAGAACAGTTCGAAAAACTTTTTAGTGTATCTGTCCCAATTGACTTCACAAATTTAACTTGCTTAGCTTGTTTTAAAACTTGTATTGCTCTTGTCATTGGATCTGATGAAACTGATGTTTTCGCTTGAGCATATTGACGTTCAAGTTCACGAACTTTGGAAGTTTCATTGTAAAACACACTTTCAATTAGTTCAGGTTTAATAATACTAATTGGAATGTCTTTTTCAGTGAACATTGTGTCCATTCCCTTTAACTTAAAAACTCTAGCAGCAGATGGCTTAGAACTAGAAGGATTAATGAAACGCATTAAATCCTCATCAGAAATTGTAACGATTCCGACGAAACCAGGTATACCCTAACTGGTAGACGTTAGTTACGTCATATGTAATATCGAGTACATGAGTTACATGGTAACTATACGAGAATACATGGTTCATTGTATTGATTGTACGTGAATATATAATTCACCGTATTGAATATGCGATCAAACGATCGATAGTTATTGAAACCCGAATGAATCGAGGGTTCAATTATAGACGAGATATATGATATTTAGTGATGTTACGAAGTATTAAAGCTTCGGGATAAGTGGATTAAAGCACAGAAAAAGAATTTCGATTTAATAGTACGTCGGTACGTTAAACGAAGCCTTTAATACCAAACCGAGCAAGAGACGATCGATCAAGCCGAAAAAGATGCGTAATAACTAATAATATGACGTTTTAAGTTAATAAATGTCATGGTTTAAGTTTTTAAATCGGTTTTATATAAATTTCATTTTTAGCCGAAAAACGACCGTTTTAGCCTCGTTTTAAGCCGCATTAAACGTTTAACCGAAAAACGAACTGAACCAGATTATCCAAAATATTATCCAGATTTCGGAAATCGGAATATGTGGCTAGAAATGAAGAGGTGGGTCCCACCCCACCCCTCCCTTTAGTCCGATCGGACCACCTATCCACAAAACACATTTCATTTTTTTTTTACAAACAAAATCCAACAAACCTTTAATTCTCTCAAGATCTTGAATCAAAAACCGACAATTCTAGCAAGAAAAACCGAGGTAAAATCGTGTTATTTACGTGTTCGTATTCGTTTCTTGAGTTTTCCTTCAAGAAAATGAGGTTTCCAAGTGAAAAAGGGTGAAAACCCGAGATGGAACCGATTCTTGCACGATCAAGTGATGTATACGGGTTATACAAGGGATGTTGGTCCAAGAAAGGAGTTAAACGAATCAAAAACGAATTTTTACGATTAAATCTTTGTTTTAGTATCATAACCGTAACCATGAAAGAAATGGCTTGATCGTGAGTGTAACTTGCTTGGTATTGTGGTATGTTGTTTGTAGGCTCTGTATTTAGTGGTAGATAAGGCGGAAAGACGAGTTTGTAGCTTGTAGTGGCGGAAAACGAAAGGTATATTCGGTTATGTTCGGTTTTGGGCAATTTGGACAGATTGTTGATGCTTTAGAGTTAGGTCATGAAATTTTACAGGGATGTTCTAGACATGAAAATAAGAGTGCTGTGAACTTTTGGTAATTTTTGAACAAAGGATGAATATTTGGTGAATTTAATGCTCGGTTTTGGCCAAAAATGGTGAAAAATAGTTAAATATCATGAAAAATTCTGAAAAATTGCAGATAAGCTTTTTATATCATGTATAAGTCACACACAAAATTTGAGGTCAGTTGGAGAAGTCTAAGTAGGCTTTTCGGTTAAACGAGTTCTAGGGATTCTAGCTCGGTTTTAGTGAAAATGGCATGTAAAAGGGGATTTTGGTTCTGGAAAAATTACAGAGGACTATGTGGATGGCAGGGGACATCCACGAAAAATTTGGAATTTTTCTAAGATCGTTTGGTATTTACGACATATTTAGTGATTAAATGGTGTTTAAAAATAGATAAATAAATTTTAAATATAGAAATTAATTCTGGAAATATTTTTATAAAATTTTCCACTGTTAAAAAGTGATTTGTGCAAAATTTCAAGATCCGAAAGTAAACGGATAAGTATTTGTGCTAATTATCAAACTTTTAAAGTTAAAACGCGTAAACCGGTGAAGTTCGCTTAAGCGAGCTGACTGGTGTATAAAAACCTTAAAAATGGACTATTTTCATATAATTGAGTTAAACAAGTAAAAATGAATCATCCGAAAATAATTCGGATGATTTGGGTATTTTTAACCGATTTAACAGTTTCCGGTACGCCAAAGACGGAAACGGGTCCCGAGGTCAATCGGGGCGTCTAAACCGAGTACTAATTTCACCACTTTAATTAAATTATCAGTCAACAACGATTTTCGGGTCGTGTGTGACCAAACTCATTTTGAAACATAAAATTTGATAACCGTGCTAGGCACGCAAAACGGGGAAAACAAGCTATTAGAAGATTTGACTGTTGAACTCTAAACGACATCACAATCTGAGTCCGGAAAAGTGTTTCTGGGTTAACCTTGCCCCCAGAACGGGTACAGTGCTGGGTTAACAGTGTCCCCAGATGTACCGGTTGATACGATTAAAGTTATATTAATATTGAGTGTATAGTAATGATCGTAGGGATCATATTACAGATTGGACGGGTTAACTGATATTGATTGTTGTTACCTGCTTGCATGTGCTAAGGTGAGTTTCACGAGCCCCTTTTTCTGAATTGTTTTAAATGTTTTCCCGGGGCGGAAGCATGTTACTACTGAAATATTTAAGTACATTCTGAACGCATGGATTTGCGTGGATTTTACTAAACGCATGGATTTGCGTGGATTTATATATATTGTTTATTGTACGGGAATCGTACGGAAATGTACTAAGATGGTAATTGTCTGAGTTGTTAATATTGTAAGGTCCCGCAACAGTGTTCTGGGTTAACAGTGTCCCCAGATGTCATTGGAAGTGTTCTGGGTTAACAGTGTCCCCAGAGGTTATTGGAAGTGTTCTGGGTTAACAGTGTCCCCAGAGGTTATTGGAAGTGTTCTGGGTTAACAGTGTCCCCAGAGGTTATTGGAAGTGTTCTGGGTTAACAGAGGTTTCACTTGTGGGCTCAGCATAATTACATCGATAATATTATATTTTGATAATGATATATCATGGTTTACTAAAATTGTGAAACTCACCAACTATTCGTAGTTGGCCCGTTTTCTCACATGCTTTTCAGGTACAATTTAGATGAAGTGATTGCTTACGTGCTAAGTGCTTGATGTGTGTAAGATTTGTGTGCGGGATGTTAGGATACATTATAACAGATAGAATTATGAATCGTATTGTATGATGTGTGTATCACCTAGACGGTAATGAAAGATGAGATAATGTAATTTTGAAGTATATTAATGCATTCAGTTTTCTTTATAAACAATGTGGTTGATATCAGAGGTGTCTGTCGCATCCCGTTTACGTTTCCGCTGCGGTTGCGGGGTGTTACAGAACTTGGTATCAGAGCCATTGGTTATAAAAGAATTAGGATGTCTTTAAAAGATACCTAAAATATAACCAGTAGCTTAAGTATAATAGGATCTGAATATCAACTAATAATTTATAGTGACGAGAGCTGGATGAACTTGGATGGACAAGTGAGTTATTATGGTCCGGAACATAATAACAGACTTGTCCGCACGAGGGAATTCAGGGGAAGTCAAGGGGTACATTAATAGGTAAAAATGGCAACATATGTGTAAAGTATATAATATTATTTACACGTGCTAAGGCGTATATACATATGTGCGTATCTTGTGGGTACAAGTATTGAGAAATAGGACCCGGATAAGGAACCGGGGAAGGAAATAATAAAAAGTACCGAGGATGCTGAGATTTCTAGAGCATCCGTTGATAATGAGTCGGACTTATCGAGCCATAGTTATGATAGTACCAAGTTAGATCTTCCGTTTAACATTAACCAGAAATATCTAGTAACCGTCACTCCCAACCAAAATTGATGAATCCCTTACCCTACCAACACCGGTACCGTATATCCTAATAACCCCAGATGTTCACCCGAACCGTCGACCCTCACGTACGGACGGATCCGTACCTGAACCCATTCTTATTCCATTAAGGTAAATAAATAAATAAAATAATAATAATAATAAATTTGATAATAAATCAGCAGATAAAAAAATAATGTATAGAAATATATATATGTATTTCTCACTCTCAAACATATGAGTCATACCACCTCCAAATCGAGAATTACGGATTTCAACGAACCTAGAACGCCTGAGGACATTGACTGAGCAAGTGATAGAATTTCCCATAATAGTAATTAATAATATTTGAAGGCAACCCATGTTGCGCGATTACCTTGAACCTTGCAACTCCCTATGTTATCCTTATATCCGTTAGATGCCTACGCCCATGTATGCTCGAATAGAATGATTACCCATACACAAAGAGGTGTTGGAGTCATTATAGCATAGTTGGCTGTTCGTTCGTAGATGGCATACCGTGTATGCCGGATATACTAATAGACACGGATATTATAACTCCGTGGTACGTAATCATTTGGTGCTCACGGTGAGCATGTATCGGTTATGCTGACATGCAAAAGGATATTGAAATCATGAATATTAAACATTGATTTTTGTTGAGAAAGATCTATATGTCAGATGGTGACAAGGGTTATGAACCATATTTAGACGTTAACCGACGTCAGGTTAAGTCTATATGTTATTATATTTGTGGGACATATATACTAGATGCTGGTATGTGTAATATATATGATAATATTTGGTGTGTATGTGTACCTGTTTTTATGATTGAGCTGGTAACGAGTTATATGGTGAGATTAGTATTGATTACTGCGTACGGGATGAGTACGGCAGAATGACATAAAAAGAGTAACTCCAATGATGGAGATTGATATGATTCAGTTGATTGCTCAAAGATAGCAGATGATGATACCGAATGTTGTATCACAGATCACTGCTAGTGTTGATGCAAATGTGATCGCAGACTTATAGATCGAGCAATCACATGATTATGAATATTTCAATTCTTAGTGTTATTACTAAGAGTGATAATGTCCCACCGGATACTATTGTGACTACAAGTATTAGTTATAAACTAAACATGAATAGTAGTCGTAATGAATTAGATCCGGTATGAAGGATATGTTGTTGTTTGTGGTAAGGAAATCATTAATAGTTACTGATGGTAAAGGGAGGAATAGATTAGCGAGTGGATAGAAAAGATCGAAATGGTTAAGGATATTGGTAAGAGTCTAAAATATTGTGTAGTGAAATATGCTACAGATATGTTGGTAGATTATGTTGTGTCGTGATGGAACACGATGGTACAAAATTATTGTTAGAAAATTTTTACTCAGATGATATGGTCAGAATTTAAAATTCTTGTGCTAGAGCACTTTTATTCGAGTAATTGAGTTCAGAGTTGGAAACTGAGCTATGGAAGATAGAAATGTTGTGTGCTGATCACTTAGAACACGCTAATCGTTTGAAGGAATTGTCATGTCTGATAACATGGCTAATTACTCCTGAAACTAAGCGAAGTGAGCGCTATATCGGGGACTAACTCCATCGATAACGAGTATAGTCAATCCTGTAAAACATACAACCTTCGGAAGGGTTGTGTCACAAGCCAGCATTGATATATTTGACTCTATGGGAAGCGGACTGGAAGGACGTTAGGTGAGACGTCGAGTGTTGAAGAAGAGAAATGATAAAGGTATAGTGCAAGATGGGCTTTTGAATAAGTAAGTATGTCCTACAACCCAGAATTATACTAAGACTAGTTCTGGTGTGAAAACATGAACCGCATGAAAGGTCCTTCCCTAAATGTGGAAAATATGGTTATCGGCAGGAAGAAGAATGTCGAGTGATAGTAGGCCACAGGTGTGGTAAAGATGGACGTAATGCCCCAATTGTAGAACCAATTGAAGCCATGTGAACCGGCGACCCCAACCCATTCGTGTACAACCACTCCGAACCCAACAGCTTCAATAACACTCCATCCAAAGAAATCAAAGGATGCCAAACAGTGGTACTGGCTATGAATGTGGCAATACAGAACGTTTCAAGAGAAATTGCCCAAGGTTGAACCAAGGTGTCGTTGGAAGACGAACCTCATGACAAGCATCAACCTCTGATCAAGCAAGGAGCCATACTTATGGGAGTAATTCGAATGAAGCACGTCATGATCCAAAGGTGGTATTAAGTATGTTGTAATTTCAAATCAATAGGCACCAGTGATATTTTTACGGTCGTCGATAGTAGTTAATTCCTGTTAATCTCCTACCCTTTGGAAAGATACCGATTAGTGAAACCATAGAACCCTATACTGTAGAATCGCTAACGGTAAATCCCTAATGGTTAACTAAATTGTTATGAATTGCCCTATTATTCTGAACGATTAATCCTTCCTTATCGACCTACGACCACTAAAGTTAAGAAGTTTGACGTAACAGCTAACATGGATTGGCTAACTCAACATGAAGCTGAAATCAAATATGAAAAGAAGATGATTAGAAGCTCTCCTTCGGACGATGAAGCGATTAGATACAGAGAAAAGTGTACGGTATTATGTTACCACTCTAATCTCATCTTGAGGTGTTATAATATTTACGACAAGAAGACGTGGTATACTTAACAAACGCGATTGCCAAAGTATTTAAAAGAAAACATATAGAAGATATCCCGATGGTACGCGAATTCCACAAGTTTTCCCAGAAAAACTTCCTGGATTACCGCCAACCCGACAGGTCGAATTCAGAATCGATTTAATGCCTCAAGCTGGCCCTGTTGCTAAAGCACCCTACCGACTTGCACCGTCTGAAATGCAAGAATTTTTTGATAAGGTTTTATACGACCTAGTTAGTCACCATGGGGTGCACCAGTGTTATTGAGAAATGAAGGACGAAAGTGTTAGGATATGTATTGATTACGGAAAATTGAATAAAGTGACGATCAAGAATAGGTATTCACTTCTTCGAAGTAAACGATCTGTTTAACCAACTGCAAAGGGTGATTTATTTTTAGAAAATTGATCTTAGATATAGTTATCGCCAAATGAAAAATCCAAGAAGAGCACGTTGCAACAACAGCGTTTCGGACTCGCTACGGCCATTATGAATTTTTAGTTATGCCTTTCGGGATAACAAATGCGCCGGCAGCGTTCATGAAACTCATGAACCGAGTCGGTAAACTTTATTTTGACAAATTTGTCATAGCATTCATTGATGATATTTTGATATATTTGCAACGTAAGGAAGAGCACGAACGAAGGTTAAGGAAAATTGTGGAAGTGTTAAAGCAAGATGAGCTATACGCGAAGTTTTCGAAATGTGATTTTGAATAAAGAAGGCATAATCCCTTGGTCATGTTGTAAAGCAACAAGGATTACGCAAACATCCAAATAAGATAGAAACCATTAAAATTGTGCCAATCGCCGATTTTAAGTCTCCCCGATGGAGACGATGGTTTTGTCGCGTATTGTGACGCATCGCGTAGAGGGTTAGAATGCGTGTTGACGCAGTATAATAAGGTTATAGCCTATGCTTCCCGACAGATAAAAGTACACGAGAAAAATTACACTACTCACGACTTAAAACTGGGAGCGGTTATCTTCGCACTTAAAATGTGGAGGCATTATCTCTACGATACGAAGTGCAGATAGTAGGCCACAGGTGTGGTAAAGATGGACGTAATGCCCCAATTGTAGAACCAATTGAAGCCATGTGAACCGGCGACCCCAACCCATTCGTGTACAACCACTCCGAACCCAACAGCTTCAATAACACTCCATCCAAAGAAATCAAAGGATGCCAAACAGTGGTACTGGCTATGAATGTGGCAATACAGAACGTTTCAAGAGAAATTGCCCAAGGTTGAACCAAGGTGTCGTTGGAAGACGAACCTCATGACAAGCATCAACCTCTGATCAAGCAAGGAGCCATACTTATGGGAGTAATTCGAATGAAGCACGTCATGATCCAAAGGTGGTATTAAGTATGTTGTAATTTCAAATCAATAGGCACCAGTGATATTTTTACGGTCGTCGATAGTAGTTAATTCCTGTTAATCTCCTACCCTTTGGAAAGATACCGATTAGTGAAACCATAGAACCCTATACTGTAGAATCGCTAACAGTAAATCCCTAATGGTTAACTAAATTGTTATGAATTGCCCTATTATTCTGAACGATTAATCCTTCCTTATCGACCTACGACCACTAAAGTTAAGAAGTTTGACGTAACAGCTAACATGGATTGGCTAACTCAACATGAAGCTGAAATCAAATATGAAAAGAAGATGATTAGAAGCTCTCCTTCGGACGATGAAGCGATTAGATACAGAGAAAAGTGTACGGTATTATGTTACCACTCTAATCTCATCTTGAGGTGTTATAATATTTACGACAAGAAGACGTGGTATACTTAACAAACGCGATTGCCAAAGTATTTAAAAGAAAACATATAGAAGATATCCCGATGGTACGCGAATTCCACAAGTTTTCCCAGAAAAACTTCCTGGATTACCGCCAACCCGACAGGTCGAATTCAGAATCGATTTAATGCCTCAAGCTGGCCCTGTTGCTAAAGCACCCTACCGACTTGCACCGTCTGAAATGCAAGAATTTTTGGATAAGGTTTTATACAACCTAGTTAGTCACCATGGGGTGCACCAGTGTTATTGAGAAATGAAGGACGAAAGTGTTAGGATATGTATTGATTACGGAAAATTGAATAAAGTGACGATCAAGAATAGGTATTCACTTCTTCGAAGTAAACGATCTGTTTAACCAACTGCAAAGGGTGATTTATTTTTAGAAAATTGATCTTAGATATAGTTATCGCCAAATGAAAAATCCAAGAAGAGCACGTTGCAACAACAGCGTTTCGGACTCGCTACGGCCATTATGAATTTTTTAGTTATGCCTTTCGGGATAACAAATGCGCCGGCAGCGTTCATGAAACTCATGAACCGAGTCGGTAAACTTTATTTTGACAAATTTGTCATAGCATTCATTGATGATATTTTGATATATTTGCAACGTAAGGAAGAGCACGAACGACGGTTAAGGAAAATTGTGGAAGTGTTAAAGCAAGATGAGCTATACGCGAAGTTTTCGAAATGTGATTTTGAATAAAGAAGGCATAATCCCTTGGTCATGTTGTAAAGCAACAAGGATTACGCAAACATCCAAATAAGATAGAAACCATTAAAATTGTGCCAATCGCCGATTTTAAGTCTCCCCGATGGAGACGATGGTTTTGTCGCGTATTGTGACGCATCGCGTAGAGGGTTAGAATGCGTGTTGACGCAGTATAATAAGGTTATAGCCTATGCTTCCAGACAGATAAAAGTACACGAGAAAAATTACACTACTCACGACTTAAAACTGGGAGCTGTTATCTTCGCACTTAAAATGTGGAGGCATTATCTCTACGATACGAAGTGCAGATAGTAGGCCACAGGTGTGGTAAAGATGGACGTAATGCCCCAATTGTAGAACCAATTGAAGCCATGTGAACCGGCGACCCCAACCCATTCGTGTACAACCACTCCGAACCCAACAGCTTCAATAACACTCCATCCAAAGAAATCAAAGGATGCCAAACAGTGGTACTGGCTATGAATGTGGCAATACAGAACGTTTCAAGAGAAATTGCCCAAGGTTGAACCAAGGTGTCGTTGGAAGACGAACCTCATGACAAGCATCAACCTCTGATCAAGCAAGGAGCCATACTTATGGGAGTAATTCGAATGAAGCACGTCATGATCCAAAGGTGGTATTAAGTATGTTGTAATTTCAAATCAATAGGCACCAGTGATATTTTTACGGTCGTCGATAGTAGTTAATTCCTGTTAATCTCCTACCCTTTGGAAAGATACCGATTAGTGAAACCATAGAACCCTATACTGTAGAATCGCTAACGGTAAATCCCTAATGGTTAACTAAATTGTTATGAATTGCCCTATTATTCTGAACGATTAATCCTTCCTTATCGACCTACGACCACTAAAGTTAAGAAGTTTGACGTAACAGCTAACATGGATTGGCTAACTCAACATGAAGCTGAAATCAAATATGAAAAGAAGATGATTAGAAGCTCTCCTTCGGACGATGAAGCGATTAGATACAGAGAAAAGTGTACGGTATTATGTTACCACTCTAATCTCATCTTGAGGTGTTATAATATTTACGACAAGAAGACGTGGTATACTTAACAAACGCGATTGCCAAAGTATTTAAAAGAAAACATATAGAAGATATCCCGATGGTACGCGAATTCCACAAGTTTTCCCAGAAAAACTTCCTGGATTACCGCCAACCCGACAGGTCGAATTCAGAATCGATTTAATGCCTCAAGCTGGCCCTGTTGCTAAAGCACCCTACCGACTTGCACCGTCTGAAATGCAAGAATTTTTTGATAAGGTTTTATACGACCTAGTTAGTCACCATGGGGTGCACCAGTGTTATTGAGAAATGAAGGACGAAAGTGTTAGGATATGTATTGATTACGGAAAATTGAATAAAGTGACGATCAAGAATAGGTATTCACTTCTTCGAAGTAAACGATCTGTTTAACCAACTGCAAAGGGTGATTTATTTTTAGAAAATTGATCTTAGATATAGTTATCGCCAAATGAAAAATCCAAGAAGAGCACGTTGCAACAACAGCGTTTCGGACTCGCTACGGCCATTATGAATTTTTAGTTATGCCTTTCGGGATAACAAATGCGCCGGCAGCGTTCATGAAACTCATGAACCGAGTCGGTAAACTTTATTTTGACAAATTTGTCATAGCATTCATTGATGATATTTTGATATATTTGCAACGTAAGGAAGAGCACGAACGAAGGTTAAGGAAAATTGTGGAAGTGTTAAAGCAAGATGAGCTATACGCGAAGTTTTCGAAATGTGATTTTGAATAAAGAAGGCATAATCCCTTGGTCATGTTGTAAAGCAACAAGGATTACGCAAACATCCAAATAAGATAGAAACCATTAAAATTGTGCCAATCGCCGATTTTAAGTCTCCCCGATGGAGACGATGGTTTTGTCGCGTATTGTGACGCATCGCGTAGAGGGTTAGAATGCGTGTTGACGCAGTATAATAAGGTTATAGCCTATGCTTCCCGACAGATAAAAGTACACGAGAAAAATTACACTACTCACGACTTAAAACTGGGAGCGGTTATCTTCGCACTTAAAATGTGGAGGCATTATCTCTACGATACGAAGTGCAGATAGTAGGCCACAGGTGTGGTAAAGATGGACGTAATGCCCCAATTGTAGAACCAATTGAAGCCATGTGAACCGGCGACCCCAACCCATTCGTGTACAACCACTCCGAACCCAACAGCTTCAATAACACTCCATCCAAAGAAATCAAAGGATGCCAAACAGTGGTACTGGCTATGAATGTGGCAATACAGAACGTTTCAAGAGAAATTGCCCAAGGTTGAACCAAGGTGTCGTTGGAAGACGAACCTCATGACAAGCATCAACCTCTGATCAAGCAAGGAGCCATACTTATGGGAGTAATTCGAATGAAGCACGTCATGATCCAAAGGTGGTATTAAGTATGTTGTAATTTCAAATCAATAGGCACCAGTGATATTTTTACGGTCGTCGATAGTAGTTAATTCCTGTTAATCTCCTACCCTTTGGAAAGATACCGATTAGTGAAACCATAGAACCCTATACTGTAGAATCGCTAACGGTAAATCCCTAATGGTTAACTAAATTGTTATGAATTGCCCTATTATTCTGAACGATTAATCCTTCCTTATCGACCTACGACCACTAAAGTTAAGAAGTTTGACGTAACAGCTAACATGGATTGGCTAACTCAACATGAAGCTGAAATCAAATATGAAAAGAAGATGATTAGAAGCTCTCCTTCGGACGATGAAGCGATTAGATACAGAGAAAAGTGTACGGTATTATGTTACCACTCTAATCTCATCTTGAGGTGTTATAATATTTACGACAAGAAGACGTGGTATACTTAACAAACGCGATTGCCAAAGTATTTAAAAGAAAACATATAGAAGATATCCCGATGGTACGCGAATTCCACAAGTTTTCCCAGAAAAACTTCCTGGATTACCGCCAACCCGACAGGTCGAATTCAGAATCGATTTAATGCCTCAAGCTGGCCCTGTTGCTAAAGCACCCTACCGACTTGCACCGTCTGAAATGCAAGAATTTTTTGATAAGGTTTTATACGACCTAGTTAGTCACCATGGGGTGCACCAGTGTTATTGAGAAATGAAGGACGAAAGTGTTAGGATATGTATTGATTACGGAAAATTGAATAAAGTGACGATCAAGAATAGGTATTCACTTCTTCGAAGTAAACGATCTGTTTAACCAACTGCAAAGGGTGATTTATTTTTAGAAAATTGATCTTAGATATAGTTATCGCCAAATGAAAAATCCAAGAAGAGCACGTTGCAACAACAGCGTTTCGGACTCGCTACGGCCATTATGAATTTTTAGTTATGCCTTTCGGGATAACAAATGCGCCGGCAGCGTTCATGAAACTCATGAACCGAGTCGGTAAACTTTATTTTGACAAATTTGTCATAGCATTCATTGATGATATTTTGATATATTTGCAACGTAAGGAAGAGCACGAACGAAGGTTAAGGAAAATTGTGGAAGTGTTAAAGCAAGATGAGCTATACGCGAAGTTTTCGAAATGTGATTTTGAATAAAGAAGGCATAATCCCTTGGTCATGTTGTAAAGCAACAAGGATTACGCAAACATCCAAATAAGATAGAAACCATTAAAATTGTGCCAATCGCCGATTTTAAGTCTCCCCGATGGAGACGATGGTTTTGTCGCGTATTGTGACGCATCGCGTAGAGGGTTAGAATGCGTGTTGACGCAGTATAATAAGGTTATAGCCTATGCTTCCCGACAGATAAAAGTACACGAGAAAAATTACACTACTCACGACTTAAAACTGGGAGCGGTTATCTTCGCACTTAAAATGTGGAGGCATTATCTCTACGATACGAAGTGCAGATAGTAGGCCACAGGTGTGGTAAAGATGGACGTAATGCCCCAATTGTAGAACCAATTGAAGCCATGTGAACCGGCGACCCCAACCCATTCGTGTACAACCACTCCGAACCCAACAGCTTCAATAACACTCCATCCAAAGAAATCAAAGGATGCCAAACAGTGGTACTGGCTATGAATGTGGCAATACAGAACGTTTCAAGAGAAATTGCCCAAGGTTGAACCAAGGTGTCGTTGGAAGACGAACCTCATGACAAGCATCAACCTCTGATCAAGCAAGGAGCCATACTTATGGGAGTAATTCGAATGAAGCACGTCATGATCCAAATGTGGTATTAAGTATGTTGTAATTTCAAATCAATAGGCACCAGTGATATTTTTACGGTCGTCGATAGTAGTTAATTCCTGTTAATCTCCTACCCTTTGGAAAGATACCGATTAGTGAAACCATAGAACCCTATACTGTAGAATCGCTAACGGTAAATCCCTAATGGTTAACTAAATTGTTATGAATTGCCCTATTATTCTGAACGATTAATCCTTCCTTATCGACCTACGACCACTAAAGTTAAGAAGTTTGACGTAACAGCTAACATGGATTGGCTAACTCAACATGAAGCTGAAATCAAATATGAAAAGAAGATGATTAGAAGCTCTCCTTCGGACGATGAAGCGATTAGATACAGAGAAAAGTGTACGGTATTATGTTACCACTCTAATCTCATCTTGAGGTGTTATAATATTTACGACAAGAAGACGTGGTATACTTAACAAACGCGATTGCCAAAGTATTTAAAAGAAAACATATAGAAGATATCCCGATGGTACGCGAATTCCACAAGTTTTCCCAGAAAAACTTCCTGGATTACCGCCAACCCGACAGGTCGAATTCAGAATCGATTTAATGCCTCAAGCTGGCCCTGTTGCTAAAGCACCCTACCGACTTGCACCGTCTGAAATGCAAGAATTTTTTGATAAGGTTTTATACGACCTAGTTAGTCACCATGGGGTGCACCAGTGTTATTGAGAAATGAAGGACGAAAGTGTTAGGATATGTATTGATTACGGAAAATTGAATAAAGTGACGATCAAGAATAGGTATTCACTTCTTCGAAGTAAACGATCTGTTTAACCAACTGCAAAGGGTGATTTATTTTTAGAAAATTGATCTTAGATATAGTTATCGCCAAATGAAAAATCCAAGAAGAGCACGTTGCAACAACAGCGTTTCGGACTCGCTACGGCCATTATGAATTTTTAGTTATGCCTTTCGGGATAACAAATGCGCCGGCAGCGTTCATGAAACTCATGAACCGAGTCGGTAAACTTTATTTTGACAAATTTGTCATAGCATTCATTGATGATATTTTGATATATTTGCAACGTAAGGAAGAGCACGAACGAAGGTTAAGGAAAATTGTGGAAGTGTTAAAGCAAGATGAGCTATACGCGAAGTTTTCGAAATGTGATTTTGAATAAAGAAGGCATAATCCCTTGGTCATGTTGTAAAGCAACAAGGATTACGCAAACATCCAAATAAGATAGAAACCATTAAAATTGTGCCAATCGCCGATTTTAAGTCTCCCCGATGGAGACGATGGTTTTGTCGCGTATTGTGACGCATCGCGTAGAGGGTTAGAATGCGTGTTGACGCAGTATAATAAGGTTATAGCCTATGCTTCCCGACAGATAAAAGTACACGAGAAAAATTACACTACTCACGACTTAAAACTGGGAGCGGTTATCTTCGCACTTAAAATGTGGAGGCATTATCTCTACGATACGAAGTGCAGATAGTAGGCCACAGGTGTGGTAAAGATGGACGTAATGCCCCAATTGTAGAACCAATTGAAGCCATGTGAACCGGCGACCCCAACCCATTCGTGTACAACCACTCCGAACCCAACAGCTTCAATAACACTCCATCCAAAGAAATCAAAGGATGCCAAACAGTGGTACTGGCTATGAATGTGGCAATACAGAACGTTTCAAGAGAAATTGCCCAAGGTTGAACCAAGGTGTCGTTGGAAGACGAACCTCATGACAAGCATCAACCTCTGATCAAGCAAGGAGCCATACTTATGGGAGTAATTCGAATGAAGCACGTCATGATCCAAAGGTGGTATTAAGTATGTTGTAATTTCAAATCAATAGGCACCAGTGATATTTTTACGGTCGTCGATAGTAGTTAATTCCTGTTAATCTCCTACCCTTTGGAAAGATACCGATTAGTGAAACCATAGAACCCTATACTGTAGAATCGCTAACGGTAAATCCCTAATGGTTAACTAAATTGTTATGAATTGCCCTATTATTCTGAACGATTAATCCTTCCTTATCGACCTACGACCACTAAAGTTAAGAAGTTTGACGTAACAGCTAACATGGATTGGCTAACTCAACATGAAGCTGAAATCAAATATGAAAAGAAGATGATTAGAAGCTCTCCTTCGGACGATGAAGCGATTAGATACAGAGAAAAGTGTACGGTATTATGTTACCACTCTAATCTCATCTTGAGGTGTTATAATATTTACGACAAGAAGACGTGGTATACTTAACAAACGCGATTGCCAAAGTATTTAAAAGAAAACATATAGAAGATATCCCGATGGTACGCGAATTCCACAAGTTTTCCCAGAAAAACTTCCTGGATTACCGCCAACCCGACAGGTCGAATTCAGAATCGATTTAATGCCTCAAGCTGGCCCTGTTGCTAAAGCACCCTACCGACTTGCACCGTCTGAAATGCAAGAATTTTTGGATAAGGTTTTATACGACCTAGTTAGTCACCATGGGGTGCACCAGTGTTATTGAGAAATGAAGGACGAAAGTGTTAGGATATGTATTGATTACGGAAAATTGAATAAAGTGACGATCAAGAATAGGTATTCACTTCTTCGAAGTAAACGATCTGTTTAACCAACTGCAAAGGGTGATTTATTTTTAGAAAATTGATCTTAGATATAGTTATCGCCAAATGAAAAATCCAAGAAGAGCACGTTGCAACAACAGCGTTTCGGACTCGCTACGGCCATTATGAATTTTTAGTTATGCCTTTCGGGATAACAAATGCGCCGGCAGCGTTCATGAAACTCATGAACCGAGTCGGTAAACTTTATTTTGACAAATTTGTCATAGCATTCATTGATGATATTTTGATATATTTGCAACGTAAGGAAGAGCACGAACGAAGGTTAAGGAAAATTGTGGAAGTGTTAAAGCAAGATGAGCTATACGCGAAGTTTTCGAAATGTGATTTTGAATAAAGAAGGCATAATTCCTTGGTCATGTTGTAAAGCAACAAGGATTACGCAAACATCCAAATAAGATAGAAACCATTAAAATTGTGCCAATCGCCGATTTTAAGTCTCCCCGATGGAGACGATGGTTTTGTCGCGTATTGTGACGCATCGCGTAGAGGGTTAGAATGCGTGTTGACGCAGTATAATAAGGTTATAGCCTATGCTTCCCGACAGATAAAAGTACACGAGAAAAATTACACTACTCACGACTTAAAACTGGGAGCGGTTATCTTCGCACTTAAAATGTGGAGGCATTATCTCTACGATACGAAGTGCACCATCTTCACCGATCATAAAAGTTTGCAGCACATATTCGATCAGAAAGAACTGAATATGAGGCAACGAAGATGGGTCAAGTGGTTAAGCGATTATGACTGTGACATCCGTTATCACCCCGGCAAGGCTAAAGTGGTAGCCGATGCCTTGAGTAGGAAAGGTCGGGTTAAGCCATTGCGAGTGCGAGCACTGAGGATGATAGTCCAGTCGAACCTTCGATCCTGATTCGAGTCGCTCAACGTGAGGCGTTGAAAGAGGAACAATTGGAAAAGAATGAATCTTACGGCAATGAGGAGAATTTCGAACAGCGCGTGGACTAAATTCTCTACTTCAAAAAAAATCGGGTTTGGATCCCGACTCTCCATGACCTTCGTGAATTAATCATTGACGAAGCGCATAGATCGAAATAATCCATACATCCGGGATCGGATTTGACTATCGATGATACGGATATCTGAAAGGATTTTTATTAATGGTCGAGTTTGGAGAAAGATATGGTTACGTGTGTTGGTGAATATTGAGTTATACGAGAGATAAGGCTGCACACCGAAAACCCTAGGGAACGCCACAACGACAGAAAATTCGCCAATGATAGTGGGAATAAATTACAATGAATTCTTGCCCAAATTCCTGATGGTGAAATGGTATCTCGTCGTGGAGTGCCATTTTCAATTATCTCAGATCAAAATAGTCATCCTACTTCCATTATTGGAAGGCGGGGAAGGAAGCATCGAGAGCTTGAAGCTTTATATGGGTGAAGTAATTATCACCAATTTGTTAAATTGAAAATGGGCGTCAGTCAGGACATAAAATTTGAATTGATTCGAGAAACAACCAATCGGATTTATAATATTTAAGACAAGTTGAAAGCTGCGCGTGATTGGCAAAGGGTTTATACCAACGTTCAAAGGAAACCATTGTCCCAGAATAAGAGGTGACAAGGCATTTTAAGGCAACACCTTAGAGAAAGGTGATATGAGGTTTGGCAAAACCGAAAATAGCTTCTTAATAAATTGGACCCCATGAGAACTATCTCTATGGTTGGTCATTTAGTTTATCGATTAAAGTACTCTAGGGGCTAAGTATTATACAGGATATTTTGCCATGTATACGGATTGAAAAGTGCCTAAGCGATGAGGCAACGAAAGTACTAGTAATAGAGGTACTCATAGAAGACATGCTTGATATCATAACTAATTCCGTAGAGATAGTAGACGGGAAAACTAAACAGTTTGGACATACCAAGCTTTATTAATTAAGATTAAGTGGAATTCACAACGAGGACCAGATTATACTTGGTAACGCGAGGTTGAATTCTGAAGGAAAAACCCCCCACCTTTCTCTCGAAGGGAGATAGAGGGCGTGTAAAATTTCGAGGACGAAATTTCTTAACGGGGGGAGAATGTAACGATTCCGACGAAACCAGGTATACCCTAACCGGTAGACGTTAGTTACGTCATATGTAATGTCGAGTACATGAGTTACCATGGTAACTATACGAGAATACATGGTTCATTGTATTGATTGTACGTGAATATATAATTCACCGTATTGAATATGCGATCAAACGATCGATAGTTATTGAAACCCGAATGAATCGAGGGTTCAATTATAGACGAGATATATGATATTTAGTGATGTTACGAAGTATTAAAGCTTCGGGATAAGTGGATTAAAGCACAGAAAAAGGATTTCGATTTAATAGTACGTCGGTACGTTAAACGAAGCCTTTAATACCAAACCGAGCAAGAGACGATCGATCAAGCCGAAAAGATGCGTAATAACTAATAATATGACGTTTTATGTTAATAAATGTCATGGTTTAAGTTTTTAAATCGGTTTTATATAAATTTCATTTTTAGCCGAAAAAAGACCGTTTTAGCCTCGTTTTAAGCCGAATTAAACGTTTAACCGAAAAACGAACTGAACCAGATTATCCAAAATATTATCCAGATTTCGGAAATCAGAATATGTGGCTAGAAATGAAGAGGTGGGTCCCACCCCACCCCTCCCTTTAGTCCGATCGGACCACCTATCCACAAAACACATTTCATTTTTTTTTTACAAACACAATCCAACAAACCTTTAATTCTCTCAAGATCTTGAATCAAAAACCGACAATTCTAGCAAGAAAAACCGAGGTAAAATCGTGTTATTTACGTGTTCGTATTCGTTTCTTGAGTTTTCTTTCAAGAAAATGAGGTTTCCAAGTGAAAAAGGGTGAAAACCCGAGATGGAACCGATTCTTGCACGATCAAGTGATGTATACGGGTTATACAAGGGATCTTGGTCCAAGAAAGGAGTTAAACGAATCAAAAACGAATTTTTACGGTTAAATCTTTGTTTTAGTATCATAACCGTAACCATGAAAGAAATGGCTTGATCGTGAGTGTAACTTGCTTGGTATTGTGGTATGTTGTTTGTAGGCTCTGTATTTAGTGGTAGATAAGGCGGAAATACGAGTTTGTAGCTTGTAGTGGCGGAAAACGAAAGGTATATTCGGTTATGTTCGGCTTTGGGCAATATGGACAGATTGTTGATGCTTTAGAGTTAGGTCATGAAATTTTACAGGGATGTTCTACACATGAAAATAAGAGTGCTGTGAATTTTTGGTAATTTTTGGACAAAGGATGAATATTTGGTGAATTTAATGCTCGGTTTTGGCCAAAAATGGTGAAAAATAGTTAAATATCATGAAAAAGTCTGGAAAATTGCAGATAAGCTTTTTATATCATGTATAAGTCACACACAAAATTTGAGGTCAGTTGGAGAAGTCTAAGTAGGCTTTTCGGTTAAACGAGTTCTAGGGATTCTAGCTCGGTTTTAGTGAAAATGGCATGTAAAAGGGGATTTTGGTTCTGGAAAAATTACAGGGGACTATGTGGATGGCAGGGGACATCCAGGAAAAATTTGGGATTTTTCTAAGATCGTTTGGTATTTACGACATATTTAGTGTTTAAATGGTGTTTAAAAATAGATAAATAAATTTTAAATATAGAAATTAATTCTGGAAATATTTTTATAAAATTCCCCATTGTTAAAAAGTGATTTGTGCAAAATTTCAAGATCCGAGAGTAAACGGATAAGTATTTGTGCTAATTATCAAACTTTTAAAGTTAAAACGCGTAAACCGGTGAAGTTCGCTTAAGCGAGCTGACTGGTGTATAAAAACCTTAAAAATGGACTATTTTCATATAATTGAGTTTAACAAGTAAAAATGAATAACCCGAAAATAATTCGGATGATTTGGATATTTTTAACCGATTTAACAGTTTCCGGTACGCCAAAGACGGAAACGGGTCCCGAGGTCAATCGGGGCGTCTAAACCGAGTACTAATTTCACCACTTTAATTAAATTATCAGTCAACAACGATTTTCGGGTCGTGTGTGACCAAACTCATTTTGAAACATAAAATTTGATAACCGTGCTAGGCACGCAAAACGGGGAAAACAAGCTATTAGAAGATTTGACTGTTGAACTCTAAACGACATCACAATCTGAGTCCGGAAAAGTGTTTCTGGGTTAACCTTGCCCCCAGAACGGGTACAGTGCTGGGTTAACAGTGTCCCCAGATGTACCGGTTGATACGATTAAAGTTATATTAATATTGAGTGTATAGTAATGATCGTAGGGATCATATTACAGATTGGACGGGTTAACTGATATTGATTGTTGTTACCTGCTTGCATGTGCTAAGGTGAGTTTCACGAGCCCCTTTTTCTGAATTGTTTTAAATGTTTTCCCGAGGCGGAAGCATGTTACTACTGAAATATTTAAGTACATTCTGAACGCATGGATTTGCGTGGATTTTACTGAACGCATGGATTTGCGTGGATTTATATATATTGTTTATTGTACGGGAATCGTACGGAAATGTACTAAGATGGTAATTGTCTGAGTTGTTAATATTGTAAGGTCCCGCAACAGTGTTCTGGGTTAACAGTGTCCCCAGATGTCATTGGAAGTGTTCTGGGTTAACAGTGTCCCCAGAGGTTATTGGAAGTGTTCTGGGTTAACAGTGTCCCCAGAGGTTATTGGAAGTGTTCTGGGTTAACAGTGTCCCCAGAGGTTATTGGAAGTGTTCTGGGTTAACAGAGGTTTCACTTGTGGGCTTAGCATAATTACATCGATAATATTATATTTTGATAATGATATATCATGGTTTACTAAAATTGTGAAACTCACCAACTATTCGTAGTTGACCCGTTTTCTCACATGCTTTTCAGGTACAATTTAGATGAAGTGATTGCTTACGTGCTAAGTGCTTGATGTGTGTAAGATTTGTGTGCGGGATGTTATGATACATTATAACAGATAGAATTATGAATCGTATTGTATGATGTGTGTATCACCTAGACGGTAATGAAAGATGAGATAATGTAATTTTGAAGTATATTAATGCATTCAGTTTTCTTTATAAACAATGTGGTTGATATCAGAGGTGCTGTCGCATCCCGTTTACGTTTCCACTGCGGTTGCGGGGTGTTACAGAAATTTTCGGTTTTTCCGACTTCTTTGCCCTCACTGAGTTCACTTTCATCGGATTATCCTTTTTCACTTGATGTTTGTGTGAACCATACACTACTTCCTCAAATTCGTGAGGCTCACACAGAATATGATTAGAACTAGGAATGTTCTTATTCTTGTGTATAACCTCGGGTTCAAACACATCCTCGATAATGACTTTGTCAATATTTTCAACAAAGACCTTTTTACTTTCCACATGAGGTTTTTGAGGAGCAACTTGGGGTTTGACAATTTCAGGTTTAACCAATTTAGGTTTTTCAGAAAACACAGATTTTTTTTTAATCAAATCCTCTTCTTTTCTTGCAAAAGGATTAATTTTATAATCATTATGGAAAGGTGGTTGTATTTCAACAAGACCAATACCTTTCTTGGAATCCTTTTGTTTACCAGATACCTCAATGATTTCATTCAACAGAAAAGATGAATTTCTAAATTTCCCCAATTTGTTCTTCAACTCAAGAACCTCGTTCTCAAGCTCAGTTATCTTAGAACGATGTTTCAAGATTTTCTGAAACTTTTGGTCATTAATGGTCATTTTCACAGATAATTCGGCTTTGAGATCATGGTTACTCGTTGACAATGCTTCAATCTTTTCTCGAGATCTCATTTGAGATTCAAGAGATTGTCGATAAGTATCTTTCAGAAAAGCAATTTCTTGTATAAGACTATCATTTTGGTTTTTCAAAGCTTCTAACTTAGATTTGTTAGATTCACAGTCAACACATGATGCTTTAACAGATGAATTAACAGAAATAGAATTACTAACCTCGTTAATCTTGGCCATGCAAGCAAACATTGATTCGGAAGGCTTGTCGCAAGAGTCGTCAGAATCAGATCCAGAATCATTATCGGAAGACATCTCACTAGCAGTTGCATCTTGACAATCATTGTGTAATCCAAACATAGTCGAATTTGCTTGAACATCATTGCATAGTAACCGTTGTGACCAGTCGGTTCCATCTGCCAACATTGCTTGTGTTGTAGAAGAAGATGGTTTCTTTTCAGCATCACTTCCTCGTGGTGTAGAAGCATTTTGACTTTGACCGTGAGGACCAGTGTATTCTTTCCTTGGTTTGTCACATTCCTTCGCGAAATGCCTAAATTCTTGACAATTATAACACTTTACTTTTAATTTGTCAAAACCCAACTTCTTGTTTAAAGCTAGAAGATCTTCTCCAGTTCTCTGCATGAATCTTTTAACTTTACTAAGGATCATAGCCATGTTCCATTTTAAATCCATGATTTCTAGATCATCTGGATCTATCTGATCATAGTCCTCATCTGTTAAATCACTTGTGGCAATCTTACTACTCACTAAGTTTTCATATGAAGACATAAAAGCTGTCAAAAAAGCAAAGTTTTGCTCAGCTTCATTCATATTAACACTAGGTGGTGTAGCAAATGAATTTGTATTAGTTGAACTTCCAGAACCACCCGAATTACCAGCAGAGTAGAAACAAACTTTTGGATCATTAAACATAGTTGATTCTTGTTCACTTGCAGCATGAGTAAGAAAAGCAGTGATTGGAGAGATCGTTGAACTAAGAGGCATACTTCCACCATAGAAAGCTGGATCTTGATTTTCTTTGGAGGATTTTTGACACTTAAGATCGTATTCTCTAGCTTCGATCTTTTGTAGAAATTCAAGTGCCGTCAAGTGTTCATTCACAAAATAGTCATTCTCTTTCAAAACCATTAGAAATGTTGAGTAAGAACTTGGAAGCACACTTTTAATAGTGTCAATTTTATCCCTTTTAGAAATTTTCATTTTCATCTTGTCCATTTCAGCATTTAAATGACTAAATCTTGTAGTCATCTCTTCAACTGTTTGTCCCTTCAATAGATTAAAGTTTCGAAACTGAAACTTGAGCATCACTTTCTTACTCTCAGCTGTGTTTCCCATGCTTCTCATACGCAGATGTTGAAATAAAGACGCACATCTCTTGATACTACCAACTTGATGAAAGATATTTTCTGGTAATGCCATAATAAGCATAGAAAAAGCTTTTATCTCGATTTCTAAAGCTTTCTTCTCTTCTTGTGAGTATTGAGAAACAGCTTTAGGAGTATACCCAATAGTATCATCACCAATCATTAGTGCAACATAAACTTCATCAAGACAATATGAGCAGTCAGGATGAATAGATCCCAAATAGCACGAAACCGAGGTTCCCACTTGGCAAAGTCACTGAACTTCATCAATCTTGGACATTTAGAATGCGAACCTATCTCGGTATCAAGTTGCAACATCTGTTGCATCAACATGTTTTGAGACGCTAATGCATACATACCGGCCATCTTTGAAAAGTTTCAAAAATTTAAAGGGAAATAAAATTTAACAATCTGTGAACAGTTATAGCGAACTGTGAACAGTGTTTAACGAATCAACTCTTAACAAGGTTAAGATTGACCAAATGGCGAAACAGATAACGAATGAGATGAAGGTTTAGCGAATCACAAGTCAACTTAACGAATTGACCAAACGAATCACAAAGGATTAGTTTAGCGAATCACAAAGGATTAGTTTATCGAATCAGATGATAATCAGTAACGAATCACCAAAATAAACTTAGCGAATCACTAAGGAATGCTTAGCGAATCAGCTACAGTGGATTAGCGAATCACACTATAGCGAATTAGGTTGTTACAACCGTTTGTAACAAACTCTGACACCTTATGCCACGTGACAAAGGTTGTTAGGACACAAATCCCAAGTTGGACGCGTGTCACACGAATTGGTTAATCTAGATAACGAACTATATAACACGAACCAATAACTCACACGAACTGGCTAACGAACAAGGTAACGAAGTAACAAATTTGATAACGAATCACGAATAATCACGAATAAACATATAGCGAATCACCAGGAAGATGATAGCGAATTACGTTCATCTTCAAATCTTCAAACAAGTTTTCCAGAAAGTTTGAAGATTAAACCCAGAAACCCAGAATTGTTAAATCCGTAATACGACTTCGTTATTCAACCAAATCGAACAATCGACCTACCAATATCCTCGTAAACCAATTCCGAATCCAGTACACTAAACCTCGTAACCGATTAACACCCTAAACCAATTCAATTACACCAAAAAACTATCCCCTGTTTCGGACTTAAACCGAATCCAAAACCAATCCACACAGATCCAATTCAAACCTCAATTCCACCTCACAAATCCTTACCAATACCTTAATCAACCCAAATCCAGTCCAAATTGTTCATAATTCAAACAATTTAACCATAAATCGATTCAAAAACGCTTAAACAGAAAAATTAATAAATACGATAACAATATCAACACCAAATCAAGTGTATGAGCACCAACAGCTCTGATACCACTTGTTGTAACCCATGATTCGTATCAATAACAGTAAAAACTAACAGATCCCAGATCTGTGTTTATACTATTAATACGATTAAGGATCTAGCTCATAATTAACTTTGATTCAGTGTTATGTATGTGTATATATTATCAATATATTATCTGTATAATATTAGGTGAAGCTTGAGAGAGAATTTGGACAACAATTCGTTAATTAAACTCCCAAAACTTCTATATAATTATGAACAGGAGTTCACTATATATAGAAGGTGATCTGGTTCGCTAACATCCCCTAGCGAACCAGCCTCTCCTTCGTTACATACATAAGCTTAGTGAAACACCCCTTGATTCGTTAACATCCCCTAACGAATCAGGAGTGAATACATTTAATGTCTAGTTCGCTAACATCCCCTAGCGAACTAGCCTATAACTTAACGAACTAGTTAATAAACAAACTATTTATTACATTAAACATAAATAAAACGATAACGATAAATACAAAGACTCAAGACGCAAAATCGTGCACTAACAAACATTAGGGCTTTAGATTATAGATTAGGACGAGTATAATGCATGTACTAATTACCCGATAAACTGATGATTTAATGGGGAACAACGAACCAAAGTTGACGGCCGAAACCATGACTACGAATGATAGAAGCAGACCATAATAACAAAATTAATCATAGGAGTTAGACTGACAATGATGAGAAGTTGTTGTCTGCAGATTTAATTGAGCTTTGGTGATCGATATCTTCCCTAATGATAAACGGCCTAGCACAGTTTATACGTATCATAAATTGTATCATATAAATCTTGATTTCCTAAATAGTGGTGTCGGTGTAGATAGCAAAGAAGAAACAGTGTGATTCCCTAGATAAATTCCAAGAATAGAGCAAGGATTAAAACTCAAGAAATATAAGCGGGTTTTTGGTTTGCAATATGGGTCGGGTTAACGGGTCCAGACTTGAGATATGGATTTGGGTTGATAATATGATATTATAATATTTAATAAATATTGTAGATAGGTCCCTGAAGTTATTACGTGAATACAAAAAGAGTTTAAGTTATAGTTGTGGGTGAAAATGTATATACATCAAAGTTAAAAGAATATAAATAATATATATATTTAAGTAATATAATATTTTATTGTTTAATTTACGAAAACGAAAACGGGTCGAATATTAGGTATAAGTAAATTGAATGAAAACCCGAGTTGTTACAACGGTTATCAATAACCTCCCGCCAAATTAGGTTCTGCCATGGGACGGTTACCAATAAACTCCCGCCAAATTAGGCTCCCCCATGGGACGGTTATCAATAACCTCCCGCCAAAATAGGCTGCCATGAGACGGTTACCAATAACCTCCCGCCAATATAGGCTCCGCCATGGAACGGTTACCAATAACCTCCCGCCATTTAAGGCTCCGCCATGGGATGGTTATCAATAACCTCCCGCCAAAATAGGCTCCGCCATGGACGGTTATCAATAACCTCCCGTCAAGTTAGACTCTACCACAGGATGGTTATCAATAATCTCCCGTCAAAGTAGGCTCCGCCGAAGGGACGATTATCAATAACCTCCCGTCAAAGGACGACCACACCAACCAACTGCCAATAAGAGGTTAGGACGTAAGGGCAACCCATGTCAGTCCACATCTCCCTTTATTTATAAAGGGCAACAGTAGACTGAGGAGACTTGTAGAGGTAGGGTACTAAACCCATCCTTAAACACATAATCTATACTCCTTCCGATTATAAGGGACATGCATAAACCATGGCGCCGGAGCGATGAACATGTCGTCATATAATAAACATTCTCTGACAAATCAGGAATGAGAGCGCCAAAGATCTTCAAAAGCATGGGGCAAAAAGGAAGGATATCCATTGTAGATAACGTCCGGCTAATAAGATATAAACAACATGGTCAATATTACTACATAATACTACATGCTAACATCAAATGGCCATGACGCCCACCAACTCCCTGGAACACACATGCAAGGGACATGATTGGTGGAGAGCCTGACAGGGCAGTTAGCCATATCCCAGCTCTCTCTCCTCTCCAACGGCTATTAACACCAATCTACCTCCAAATGGTAAATGATCTGGCTCTAACACTCTCAACTCTCTCTTAATACTTCTTACAAATAGTATATCGATTCTCACGTTGGAGGGTGGTTACGAGAGGATCCCCCCCCCCCCCCTCTTCCCTCGTAACGAGCTCACAGTGTTCTGTATTGTAGGTGTGCTACTCATTTACGCCAAGGAGGAATATAACCCATCGCGGAAAATACTAGATCATCACCCTTGGACCAAGTAATTAGATCTAATGTGAAATTTTGTGTTTCTTCAATAACCTATGTAAAAAAGTTATCCCATTGGTACATAACAACTCCGGAAAATTCATACAATTGTAGTCAAGTATTGTTAGATCTTGGATAAACATAATGAAGGAAATGCAAGGGGCTAGCTAATATGGTTTTGAAAAAATTCCACTCAAATTTCTCCTTAAAAGTTATGCATGCATGAAAGTTGGTGAAAGTGGAAATAGTAAAGTGAGTCGATGAGTAGCAAGGAATATGTGGAGTTACAACAATGCATCACTATCCTAGATCGACAAAAGAAGATTGAATGAAGCGTTTTCAAGCATGACAACAGATAAACTGTGTGAACCTGAAAATCAATTTCTTTATATGTAGGGGAGGGCACATATTACATATGGATGAATTCCCATAGAATGTGCATTATCTAGGCTAGTTTGTGGTGTATATTATTATTATTATTATTATTATTATTATTATTATTTACAACTTTGGCGTCGCAAATTCTATATTGGACCACTTTGCGGCACCTTTTTGTTATTATTTTTTTTATTTTGGGTTTTTTAGTTCAAGTATGTAACGCACATAATCGATCGAAAATCAATTTTTTTTGTTTTGTTTTAGTTATGGTATCGTAGCAAACGTGACGCAAACCGATCAAATTCGTGTAAACTCACGGTGTTTTGTTTTAGTTCTAGTACCGTAACAAACGTAACGAAAACCAACCGAATGTTGATTTTTTTAGTTATGGTAGCGTAAAAAACGTGACGAAACCCAACCGAATTTGCATAGATTGGTTGTCTCAGCGCCCGGGATCGATAATGGTTGAGTATTACCAACAATCGAGTTTTACCGACCTACTCCACTACATTGGTCCACCTCAAGATTTAATTTTTTTGTTTTGGATGCAGTACAATAACACACGTAACCGAAACCGACCGAATTGGTGTTGATTTACCGTCTCAACGTTTGTGACCAACAACGCTTAAGTTTTACCACCCCCGAAATTTACCAACTGTTGCGCCAGTAAAAATACTAGTTATATACTGTATATATAGTTGCCTTCTACATTCGGTAAAAGACTTAATATTGGTCATTCCTATGAAAACATCAAAACCATGTCTAGTCAAATAAATATTACGGGCGGTGTTTGTATGCACTTGTTGTCTTTAGAGAGCTCAAAATAAATAAATGTTGTCCAAGATCGTTAGAATCAAGACACATATATACGTTCTTATGGATAAAATCAGGTTATCATGGAACAACTCTAATTTTATCGAATCTTCACTCTTGCGATGTGTAATGTATATATTATTAATTTCTCGCATGTTAATAGTTGTTTGTTTAATGAAAATTTTGCCCTTTAAAAAATAAACCAAAAGCTTGTAATCTTAATAGAAAAAGGTGTTAAAAAGATTTGGGTTGAGTACCGTAAATATAATAATGTTATTACATAGTCAGTCTAAAAGGACGAAAGAAACATGCTACTATCCGACAAAAATAATAAATATGTTTGTTTTAGTATAAACCATTGACAATTGTCTTAAAAATTTTGCATTGCATGCCAATTGCATACGTAGCATGTCAACGTATTATTTTAATATTTTAAATGGATTAACTAGCCAGATCATAATGCTTATTAACATGATAATGTTAACAACGAATTCTACTTTTTTTCCCCTTATTAATTAAAGCATAAGTTACATTTACAAGTGTAAAAGATAAAAACATCGAGTTGAAAAAATATAATTATTTCTAACAAATCGATGTTAATAACAAGTTAAGGAAAAAAAATTAATAAGGTTGAACAAAGATTGTGTTGGTTTAGATTATGATAATGGATCGAATAAGAAAGATATTTTGATAATCATAGTCTCATATCTGATTATAAAATCATATTTCATGACCTGTTATTCACTATCTAGTGGATACGCGTGCGTAGCCATGGATATATGGTATACAATTTACGGCCCTATGTTGTTAGAAATAACCTACAAAGAAAGTCATTAGACTAAAACTCGATCTTATACTCACACACAAAGTCAACGTCAAAATATCCTGTACTACCGTTCCAAAAATTTTGATAGTCAAGTTTTTTATAACCTCAACATATTATTTATAGTATTTTTTAAAACTACATAAAAATTTCTATTTAGTGTGGGTAAACAAACCATAATAATTAGGCGGTAGCAATTAATACCAAACCCGTCTCAATCTCACAAGTATTACCCCATACCACTCTCATACCAGATATTTTTCATAAACATTTAGGGTTTCAGTTTTTCTATCGAGTTCGCATTTTTTTTTGGCCATCCAATGATAAGTCTCACCATCGGTGTGCTAAAATATTATCCATTGGCTAGTTGTAATTTATACTAACAATTTGACCAATGACATATCTTACTTTCATTTTAGTTGCCATAGACAATCCTAGTACTATAAGCATCATAGATCTACACCTGATTTCCGTGAGGTTTCGCTTGTAAGTTCCTTCATTCGTTCATAATCACCATTATAAGTGAATCGAGTTGAAATTAAGTGTAAATTTTTTATCATAATGTTTTAGGCTTACTAAAATCCAAATTTTTTTATTATTTATTTTTTTAAAATAGTTTTTGTTTCTATACTATTTTATAATTATATGACAGTTAAAACAGAAATCCTAATGCTTTTAATTAAATTTAATTAATAAGATAGTGAAATTTAACGCAGGTGCATCCCTTTAATTAGATATTATTATACAAACAATAAAGCAATGAAAATAAAAAACCACAAATATAATTAAGAAAGTTAAAAGAATAAACTTATAAAAGTTTTAATAAGAAAATCAATGTAAAATATCCAATATAACAAATCACACCACATAATTCTTGAAACAAACATAATGACATTTATAAAATTAATATTGGTGTTAATATACAATATTACTGTACTTTTTTATGATTTAGATTTATACATGACTAAGTAAATCAATTTAGAAAATATTAATAATCTTATTCATTTTTGAAAACGAATGGGGTGGTGTGAGAATGATTGTGAATAGGTGGCATTGGATATATGAGAGCAACAAGACATGACATGTTAGTGAGATTCAAGTTCATGGTCATGCCTCCCGACACCACCATTCTCGAGCCCTTCCCCTTTTCTATTTTAACTTTTTGCCATGTGTACTTGATATTAGTTTTTAATATAATTATTATATGACATACTACAAACATTTATGCAATCTCACTCTCTTTTTAAAAGAATATTTGATTAATTGATATACACACGTATTTGACCAAGTAGCGTACTGGCACGTTATGAAGGGCATTTTAGCCCATAACGACGCCTCCCCCCCCCCCCCCCCCCGTTTTGGGTGTTTAAAATGTGGCCGGTGTTTTGTCTATAACGTGACAGGTGGTTTGAAAATTAAAAAAAATGCATTTTTAACACCCCCCCCCCCCCCAACGGGCGCCACGTGACGCATAATGTCCAAGGGGTGGAAAGTTATGGCTACACCCTCTTTTTGCAAAAAATTCCATAACTCTGACTGGACAACACATGGCGCATAACGCCTAGGGTGGAAAGTTATGACTACACATGGTCTAAGATATTAAATACATGATGAAAATATCAGCTACTTGAGAGGCTAAAGATCTTTTAAGTCGGTATGTCTGCTCTCATGCTTTCACGAACCTACGACTTACAAATTTGGAAAGTTTTTGATCTTTTACATCGGTATGCCTGCTTTCATGCTTCCACGAACCTACGACTTACAGATTTAGAGTTTTGTATAGTTACATTTTATAAATTATTTGATTAAGCGATATCACTCATGTATAAACGCCCTGCTTGCGTTGCGCACATATAAAGTATATATGTGTGAACCCTTGGGTGGGCAAAAGTAAAATTGCACTAATTTTGACGTTATTTTACTAATCACGTGAAAATAACGTTAAAAGTGGCGGAAGGTTAATCAGGCATCATTTGGTGGCGTTGATAGCCGAAAGACAAGGGCACATGCACCAATCAGCCGGTGTCCCGATGATTGAGTGTTATGTGTCTTATGTCCAAGGCTTGATTCAAAACTACTATCGAGCCGGGGGTCTCACCGGAAGCAGCCTCTCTATCCCTATGGGATAGAGGTAAGGCTGTCTACATCTTACCCTTCTCAGACCCTACCATAGCATTGCTATTGGTGGGATATACTGAGTACGACGATACTCATGTATAAAATACTCCAGCTACCAAGAACCTCCGACTTTTTTTTCCTCCTCCATGGACCGCACTACTTTTTTTAATTTATGATTTGTCTCCCCGTTTAAGAGCCATGCTTTTCACTTATGGAACCGTCATGTGCACATATCCCGTGGCTTCTCTATTCTGCATCTATAACTCGTTAAGCTCAAAAACCCTTAATAGAGATGGTCGAGCACATAACGTACATAACATTATTACACAAAACAAAACTTACACGTATTACTTGATATTGTGTCGCTTATGACAAAAATGATTAAAATAAACTGAAGTATATAAACATGCTACACGTTGTTTTTATTTTTAACAGTCAAATATATTTTTTACAAACCCTGAATAGAGATGGTCAAACACATAACATACATAACATTATTGAACAAAACAAAATTTACAAGTATTACTTGATATTGAGTCGCTTATGACAAAAATGATTAAAATAATCTAAAGTATATAAACATGTTACGTGTTGTTTTTATAAACAGTTAAATATATTATTTACAAGCCATCTCAAGTGGGGATCAGATCCATGACCATCATTTTAAAATTAAACCACCTTTGTCATTACACCAAATGGCGTGAGATGATATTAGGGGTGCAAATGAGCCGAGCTGCTCACGAGCTACTCGAGATCGACTCGTTAAAAAGCTCGTTCGAGCTGAGCTTTATCGAGCCCGAGCCCGAGCTCAAGCCTACCAAATAAGCACTTTTATTCAACGAGCCCGATCCCGAGCTTTACTTGTCGAGCTCGAGCTGGCTTGCGAGCCTAAACGAGCCTGTCATTTATATATTTTTTTAAAAATATATATTTAATAATTATTAAATAATAAATATAATGTTATGAAAAAAATAAATAAAAATAACTAAATAATATATATATATATATATATATATATATATCTTTTATACATAAAACATAATATAGAAAATATATAAAATAATTATAATTATATAAAAAAATAATTGATAAATAGTAAATGAGTCAAGGCCGAGCCGAGCTCGAGCTTCAGAATCCATTCACGAGCCGAGCTCGAGCTTTGAAAATAGAGCTCGAAACGAGCCGAGCTCGAGCTCGACCTCCGTGTAAGTTAAACGATCCGAGCTCGAGCCTAGTCGAGCTCGGGCTCAGCTTAGCTCGTTTGCACCCCTATCTGATATGCATTTTTTAACTTTTTGAAATTTTAATTTTATGTGAAATCATTATTATATATAACAATTAAGATATTTGGAGTCGTTAAGTTTTTATTGGACCACTTGAAGGCACTATATTGGTCCATATCTTTTTGTTTTAGTTTTGGAATAATAACAAACACGATGGGAACCAACCGAATATATAACAATTAGACCATGTGTAATCATAATGCCCATCCCCTAGGTATTATGCGTCACGTGGCGCCCAGTCAGAGTTATGGTTTTTTGCAAAAAGATGGCGTAGTCATAACTTTCCACCCCTGGGCGTTATGCGCCACATGGCGCCCAATCACTTTTATTTTTTATTTATTTTTTTTATTGTTTCACCTATTTTAGTAATCTATTATTATTATTTTTTTTACGATAAATATTTGACATAGGTATGGTATTAGTAACATAAACATAAACATAAACCGAGTTTTTTTTACCAAAATAGGGTTTGGGTAAAAAGTATTTACCAATATGGGAATGTTGAAACTTATTTACCTATAAAAAGTGTGGGGGTTAAAATTACAATAAAAAATATGTTGTGGGTTAAAATTACAATAACAATATGGTGTGGGTTTTAAATTACAATAAAAGATATAAAATCTGTAATAAAAGGCCCTACACCACTCCTCATCTCGTCTTCTTCAATTCGCCGGCCACCTGACTCCGTCGACTGGCATTTAACCGGCGATCCCGTTACCACCCACCACCACCACCATTTTTATGCTTTTCCTTCTTCTCTGATCTGTAACCCACCCACCACCACCATAACAATAACATAAACATAAACCAACTCTCAAACAGTAATGTAGAAAACGGTCAGATTTGTTTGATATGCGTGCCTTTTTAAGCATTTTGTAAAAAACGCTGTTAAAAAAAGCCGACCCAAAACGCCGAGGGGGCGGTGTGCCCCGGGCGTTATAGGCCAAAACGCCGTGGTAACGCGGCGACTACGCATGGTCTTAAGATCTTTGGTGTCGCTAAGTCCTTATTGGACCACTTGGCGGCACCATATTGGTCCACATCTTTTTGTTTTATTATCATTTTGTTTTAGTTATGGAACACAATGGAAACCAACCGACTTCGTATAGACTCGTCACATTTTGTTTTAATTATGGTACTGTAACGAACGTAAAGAAAACCGACCGAATTTGTTTTTTAGTTTTAGTTCCAGTACTGTAACGAAAGTGACGAGAACTGGCAAAATTTGCGTAGACTCACCAACTCAATACCCGTGATCGACAACGCTCGTGTCTTCCCAAATCCCAAGTTTTACCAACCAACGCCATCTCATTGGTCAACCTCAATTTTTAACTTTTTGTTTTATTTTTGATCTTTAGTACCGGTATCATAACGCACGTAACATAAACTAACCGAATTAGCGTCGACTTACCACATTAATGCTTGGGCTTATCACCATCCAGGTTTTACCGACCGGTAAAACACTCGTTTAAAACAACGCCAATAATTTAACCATTCATCCATTAGACACAAATTAATAAAGAATTATTAATATGTATAAAACAGAAACATGATTTAAAAAAGAATTATAGTAAATGTGGTTTGAAGTTGGAGATAGAGAGGAAGGGGTTACACGCCACATCATTGTACTCGTGCCTGCCTTGGAATCTCACTCGATTGCTCCACGCAAGCTTCATCATCTCCACTAACTCATTTACATTTTCCCTTATTATTATGTTTCAAGTTTCCCCCTTGTCTTCTTTAAAAATTAAAAATTATAAACTTAACCATCATGTAATTATATAACATATAATGCATGCCCTTCGTATTATTGTTTGAGGAAATTAGTTTATGACAATATATAATATAATCTCTTTTATTTTGCTACTATTTTATGAGCTTTACACCATTTCATGTGTATTTAATAATTACAATAACAAAAATAAACCTTTCAATGTGCTATCAGTTTATAATTTTCTATAACGACTTATCAACATTACACAATATGGCATAGGTTATTATAACAGTTTATGCATCGCAGAACTCTTGTATTTTTCTTAGTGAAGTTTATGTTTTATTTAGAAAACAAATACCGGACCTCTATATATATATACCATATCTATGTACCAATCCTAGACAAAAGCTATCCATTCAGACAAACTTTTTTTTTTTGGACGACTATTCAGGCAAACTTAACATTTTTTTCAACTTACAAATTTGTTACAAAGAATATTGTGATGTTTGTTTGTGGGGATTGCACTAACAAACATGCTACTTTCACCTGTCACAAGTTTATGATTTTGTATCACCCTATTACAATAATACAAGTGTCTTATGTGTATAAGATATTGAAAAAAGCAGCCTATCCATTGAGATATAGAGATGGAAGTTACAAAAATACCCCAATGAAAGTATGAAGGTGGGAGGAGTTAGATGACATAAAGATGTTGTCATGGATTTGGCAAAAAGCAAAAGGGAGTACAAAAGAGAAATGATGTGTGTAATGTGGTGTGAGTTCCAAGAGAATGATTGGTGATCTTTTAGAGGGAGTGATAATGTTGGGGTTGAGGCATGAAAATGTAAACATGGAGGCCATCATGTTCCCTCTCTTCCAAACTCTAAACAAACAAACACCATTAGATTCTAATCCAACCCCACCAATCATTATTCTTCTTGTTTACTTACTTGAGTTTAATCACTTCAAGACTTAAGACATGTTTCTCCTTTGAACATTATGTCTTTTTTTTTTAAATCTTTTCATCACCTTTAGCTTTTACTCTAGAAACCTTCCTAAAGTAATCATTTCCTTTTTTTTTAATAAATAATTTTGTACATTTATGTCCAAATAGTTTTAAAGTTGATATATGATACTCTCATAAAAGAGTGAGAATTCGAAACATAAATTTAGGACATATACTATAAACTTTGATATAATATATATTTTGAAAATATTACTGTTTTCTGAATATTAAACATATAAAAATTAAAAAAAAAACAAAAGAAGAAATATGTGTATACTAAAAATAATTATTAGGTTCATGTTTATGAAAGTAATGTACAAATATATATATATATATATATATATATATATATATATATGCGCGTGTTAACGTACAATAATTGCTTAACGTATATTAGGTATACGAAATACGTTCACGATTAAAAAACCAAAAACGATTAACAAAGTTATTAATCATGGTTATATATTAGTTAACAAACCAAAAACGTTCAGGCTTAAATACTGATACATTTAAGGTTAAACCTCATCACTCAAAATTCAAAATTGATCGATTGAAGCTTCAAGTTAATGATTAATTGGATCAATTTCAAGGTTAATTGACCAAATGACTTCAATTTCAATTTCGATTCTTATCAAAAGTTAAACAAAAACCTGTGAAACAAGGGAAGCGACGTCGTGTTTCTCCGGCGAGTTGTCGGACCCTCGTTGTCGACTCCGGTGATGATGAAGGAGGTGTGTTAATGCCAACAAGTGGTGGATCGATGGTGGTGGAGATAGCTTGAGGGGAGAGTGAGGGGGAAGATGAGTGTATTTGTGATTTAGGGATTCTAAAATCAACGATATATTTGCTCGCATACGTAATGTACGATAAATGATAAATTACCGGATCCTCTATCTATAATATATATAAACGAAAGCTCAAAAATACTACTTGTCGTGATATGGTCCCCCCCCCCCCCCCTTTGGAAGCCACCAGATTGCTTGATTTTTAAATGTAGGCTTCTCATGCATTTTGTAACAACTCGGTTTTTCAAGTAATATTTTATTCATTGACCCGACTCGTTTTATGTTTGGGAAACTTTATCGATAAACGTATCGCGTTATACAAGTTTGTATTATTTTATTAATATTTGCTTATCATATTTAATTAATATAAATATAACTACTTTGAAATATATTCAAATTTAACTCAAATTTAAACCATTAGCTTATATTGTACCCACCTTCAAACTCCAGGGTCCATTTTGTAACATTGTTATAACCCATTTTCCTTATATGGTTAACCCATTTACCCATATCTTTGTCTAAGCGAGTTTTCTTGTACCCAAATCTATAAACACCAAATTAGATTAGGAGATCTTTGTATATTTGGAATTTGATCTCATAATCGTTTGAATTAGTCAATTCGCGGCCAAATCGACATATTAAACGAGTAAATAATATCAAAATTGATTTGTTTTCTATCTTTAACCTAGCCGACAGTTCCTTGAACCCTTCTACACGAAATCGCTCATTTTAATGCAATTAAATTACAGGATACGTTACTTACATACTAGCCGACGTTTCCCCTCTATTTAATTAGATTATTTTGCTCGTTTATATCTCGTTCATCACCCTTTATCGCCGGCCATAGTTCGTTAATTCTGACCCGTCATACTTCGAGCTAAGAGGCAATTATTTACATCATTAAGATCGCATTATAATGCAGATCAAAAGCCCTAAACTCGTTTGATTTAATTATGCACGATTGGATCAAATCATATTTCTAGGGTTTATGTATTAATTGATCGGCTGTTGTATGCATATCTTTGAAACTAGTTCCTAACGCATCTCGTCTATGGACCAGCTGGTTAACACTTGTGTATGTGGGGCAGGGTCGCGGGTTCGAACCCCCATGCACCCCTTTTTTTGGGTTTCTTGTATTATTATGTTTTAAACATTTAATTTTTATATTAATAATAAAAATAACTAATAAAGTTTATTATAATAAAAACATGCTCTGTAACACCCGTTTAACTCTTGTTTTCATTTCCGTTTTCGTGCATATATATATATATATATATATAATAATTTAAAAGCTTTATAAATTAAAAAAAATCAAGTAAACTATATATTACTTATATTTATAAAAACTAAAAAAAAGTAATATTTTTAAGATGTGTTTTTTTTGCCTATACAAACCAAACTAAAATTTTATAATATATTATAAGAGTATGTTAAAGGGATAAAAATTTATATAATAAATCTTATATTTAAGATTATATCATTATAATATTTAACTTAACACTGTTCATAAAGTCGTCATAGTAAATCTTGTACTTTACTTAGCGTATCCGTTTTCCCTTTGTTTCCTCATTAGGCTTTAACATTCGCTTGTGATTTCCCACATTCTCATTATCTTGATCACTTTTGTTCGTCTTTGAGGTGAGTACCATATTCCCCTATTTTTCTCGTTTTCTCACGTTTTGGGGACATATGCGTAAATTTACTTTTCACATATACTTATACTCAAAACTGCAACCTTTTCTTATGTGTTAACAACTTATACCTTACTTGTTTATGTGCTTATTTGTTTTGTATGCTTCCGCATTCGGAGAGGTCCAACATAATCTCAGTCTAGTATGATCATACGTCAGTCATTATAGCCTTTGTGCTTCTCGACATCTCAATTATACTTGCTCATTTGGTTAATTTTTTATTCTTATATGACTTGTTGCAGCTACGTATTTTGTTATATATACTATATGTACAACGAAACTGGTGTGTTGCTCACCCAACCTTGTGCTGACAAAACTATTTTATTTTCAACGCATATGCAGGTTATCGTGTGACGTGATTATCAAGATTGTTTGAAGCAACTTAGGATGCATGTTAGAGAAAAGATACGAGAACTTAATTTTGGATGTTTAATGTAATTGTTTATTTATAAATTGATGCACATGAATACTTGTTTGAAATTATTAAATAGATATTAAAACTTTTAATGTTGCATGATAGTAACCTTGAGAGCTGTGACAATCAGTCCGCACCCCGGCATTTCCACCGTAGGTTGGGGTGTGACAGATTGGTATCAGAGCCGAAGGTTTAAGATAGGTCGTTAGAAATTGACTTAGACACATGTTTAGGAACCCTATACGTGCTTATTTGTTTACCTTTTTGTGTTCAATTTTAAATTGTTTACAGCTTTCTTAGATAATTATTATTTATTATCTATTGTATTGTTATGCACACACACACAAACTCCGAGGCTATGCCTCACCATTCAAAGAAAACTTTTCGAAAAGTAGATTGCTTTTATTTTCGGGAAATTCCTTAAGAATTCCCATCTGTTGTTTTAACTCGTACACCTTAAGGCTAGGTTATGTGGCATGTCCCTGTGATAGATGAAAGGGGAAGAGAAACTGTGAGTTGGGCACTGGCAAAACGGTTCCAATAACCAAAGGTAAGACGCTATTCCTTACCTGGGTGATAACCTGACCACAATACTCAACCCTATGGACCCGAGCGACACCCATAAATGCCATAGACCACCTTAGGTTGATTTTAACCGAATTCACGGTGATTCGTGGCTAAACTCGGTTTTCCCGATTATTGTATTCCGTTATTTAAATGGTTAGTTGAGTGAAAAATCCATGGAACCCATAGTCACTCATACTATCTATTTCTTAACTTGATTTCGTATTTTTGTTGGAGTAATCAACGTGGTGATTCACAAGATTCTCCGACTACCCATATTTATTTTGATAGTTCGTTATTTAGTTTGGTCGGTTAAAACGCCGTGTAACGCTCATTAGGCCGACAAACTTCATTGCATTATTAATTCGTTAATTAGTTGGGACAATCAAATTGCCATGTAACACTCATGGGCTGTCCAACTCAGTTGTTTTTATTCGTTAGTTCGTTGGGCCATTCAAATTGTCATGGAAAGCTCATGGGAGGCCAACATCCACAATTTATATTTCGTTAGTTTATTGTAAACTTAATAATCTAAATTTTAAACTGACTTAACTCCTCATGTAGTCATCACACATTAAACTTGTTGACTACATCATTTAATAACTAATTACGCTATGTACCCCCTCATCTTATAATCTTTCACATTTAATCCTTATGACGCAAATCTCTTTACTTCTCAAGGCAACATTATCATAAGTTATTTATATACTTAACCATCTTATTAATCTATTGACTTCATCAATTTAACATTCATCTTATAAATCCTCATTTTTGGTCCCTATAAAATGTCTCATTTAAGAAACCAACGTTATCCTCGACATCAATCGTTTGATTCTCACGACCATCGTATGGCTGCCTGTATCGCCAAGATAGTTGCTGTGATCCCTAGATAGTGACACAAATTTAAAACATCAATGCAATTGATTCAACTTTTCCCACTAATTTCTCTGCTGGTGACTACAAACCATCTACCTCCACTCATCCTCACAACAAGATGCGTAAGAACCTTGCTGCAACAAAACCTACCCACCCGCAAGTCTTCTCAAATAAGAAACCTTACCTCGGTCCTTTTCCATCATGCTCCGTTTGTAACCGTCATCACTCGGTTTAATCCCTATGTCGTCGTTGCACTCAATGTAACCGTTATGGCCATCATGTTAACACCTGTCGTGCCCCATCTACTGCACAAGCTGTTCCGCAACAACCTACCCCTCATGCTCAACCCGATGTTCCTAATACTCGTGCTTGCTACCATTGTAAGGACCCAAGTCATCTCCGTAAAGCGTGCCCCCAACTTACCCGAGCTCATCAAGCCAAATCTACGACTACACCATACTACTCGACCCATGCTTACCGGACTCAAACCCATCAATCTTATGTCCCTCAAGCTCCTTCCATCAATCCAATTCAACCTTACTTAACCCAACACTACCGAACCCCGCAACCGCAAGCTCAAGTTTAGCGAACATAATTCCACCAAACAACTTTCTTGCAAACCGTTCAAGCTTTAGCAATGCCGAATCAACCTACCTTAACTGCTCCTACTCCTGCAACTCCTCATGGTGCCTCAGGTCACGCCGATTAAGCTACTCAACGATCATGAAGACCTTTGTCGTTCCCTTTATCTATCTTTCCTTATTTTGTCTTTTTCTTAATTACGTTTTGTAACGCCTCTTTGTGGCCTTGAATTATTTACGTATTTAAACTATTTATCTTTTATCTAATAAATAAAGTTTCTCTTGATTAAATAGATTGTTTAGTGAAGCCTACTTCTATCTTATTTCTCTACCTTCATTAACCTTAACTATTTATAAACTACCCCTTCTTCAACTTTAAATACCTATATCTTTACGTTTAAAAGTCGTCTTAAAATTTCTTTACTTTCTGCAACGTTTAAAATTATTTTATACATTCTAGTGTTCTAAATTAAAACTCCTTAAAACTTTTGTTTCCTCAAAGTCATGTTTTAATCAAAATTTTTGAAAATCCACACGATGGGACGAATCATGTAGACCATCCGACGATGAAAATAATTATGGTCCGGAACATAATTATCGAAGTCCTCGCATGGAAATCATGATGCGTAAGATTGTGTGTCATAATATAGAATCGAAAGTAGTTGGGATGACGGTACAAATGTAGAGATGATAAGGACATGGTGGATACGCCGCTGGTACATCCTATATATAAGTGTCCTTATCGGATTTGCATTTGGAGCGTTGTTTTGACTATTCAAAGTTCTGTGATATGATAAATTTTTAAATTTTATTTTAAAATTTTCTTTTCCTCAAACTTTATTGGTTTTGTTATAATCTTCTTTAATTTCAGGACGAAATTCCCTAAAGTATGGGAGACTGTAACAACTCGGTTTTCCAAAATAATATTTTATTAATTGACCCGAATCGTTTTATGTTTGGGAAACTTTATCGATAAACGTATCGCGTTATACAAGTTTGTATTATTTTATTAATATTTGCTTATCATATTTAATTAATATAAATATAACTACTTTGAATTATATTCAAATTTAACCCAAACTTAAACCATTAGCTTATATTGTACCCACCTTCAAACTCCACGGTCCATTTTGTAACCTTGTTATAACCCATTTTCCTTATCTGGTTAACCCATTTACCCATATCTTTGTCTAAGCGGGTTTTCTTGTACCCGAATCTATAAACACCAAATTAGGTTAGGAGATCTTTTTATATTTGGAATTTGATCTCGTAAACGTTTGAATTAGTCAATTCGCGGCCAAACCGACATATTAAACGAGTAAATAATATCAAAATTGATTTGTTTTCAATCTTTAACCTAGCCGACAGTTCCTTGAACCCTTCTACACGAAATCGCTCGTTTTATTGCAATTAAATTACAGGATACGTTACTTACATACTAGCCGACGTTTCCCCTCTATTTAATTAGATTATTTTGCTCGTTTATATCTCGTTCATCACCCTTTATCGTCGGCCATAGTTCGTTAATTCTGACCCGTCATACTACGAGCTAAGTGGTAATTATTTACATCATTAAGATCGTGTTATAATGCAGATCAAAATCCCTAAACTCGTTTGATTTAATTATGCACGATTGGATCAAATCATATTTCTAGGGTTTATGTATTAATTGATCGGCTGTTGTATGCATATCTTTGAAACTGGTTCCTAACGCATCTCGTCTATGGACCAGCTGGTTAACACTTGTGTATGTGGGGCAGGGGTCGCGGGTTCGAACCCCCCTGCACCCCTTTTTTTGGGTTTTCTTGTATTATTATCTTTTAAACATTTAATTTTTATATTTATAATAAAAATAACTAATAAAGTTTATTATAATAAAAACATGCTCTGTAACACCCGTTTAACTCTCGTTTTCATTTCCGTTTTCGTGCATATATATATATATATATATATATATATTTAAAAGCTTTATAAATTAAAAAAAATCAAGAAACTATATATTACTTATATTTATAAAAACTAAAAAAAGTAATATTTTTAAGATATTTTTTACCTATATAAACCAAATTAAAAATTTTATAATAGATTATAAGTGTATGTTAAAGGGATAAAATTTTATATAATAAATCTTATATTTAAGATTATATCATTATAATATTTAACTTAACACTGTTTATAAATCATAGTAAATCTTGTACTTTACTTAGTGTATCCGTTTTCTCTTTGTTTCCTCGTTAGGCTTTAACGTTCGTTTGTGATTTCCCGCATTCTCATTATCTTGATCACTTTTGTTCGTCTTTGAGGGGAGTACCACATTCCCCTATTTTTCTCGTTTTCTCACGTTTTGGGGACATATGCGTAAATTTACTTTTCATATATATTTATACTCAAAACTGCAACTTTGTCTTATGTGTTAACAACTTATACCTTATTTGTTTATGTGCTTATTTGTTTTGTATGCTTCCGCATTCGGAGAGGTCCAACATAATCTCAGTCTAGTATGATCATACGTCAGTCGTTATAGCATTTGTGCTTCTCGACATCTCATTTATACTTGCTCATTTGGTTAATTTGTTATTCTTATATGACTTCTTGCAGCTACGTATTTTGTTATATATACTATATGTTCAACGAAACTGGTGTGTTGCTCACTCAACCTTGTGTTGACAAAACTATTTTATTTTCAACGCATATGCAGGTTATCGTGTGACATAATTATCAAGATTGTTTGAAGCAACTTAGGATGCATGTTAGAGAAAAGATACAAGAACTTAATTTTGGATGTTTAATGTAATTGTTTATTTATAAATTGATGCACATGAATACTTGTTTGAAATTATTAAATAGATATTAAAACTTTTAATGTTGCATGATAGTAACTTTGGGAGCTGTGACAATCAGTTCGCGCCCCGGCATTTCTGACGTAGGTTGGGTTGTGACACATTTGACCCGAATTCATGGGTATGAGTCGTACCAAACCCAGATATTTCTTAAACGGGTTATAACATCTCATTAAATTAAAAAATCAATCTCATCAAATTGTTGATGTGAACTTCCTATAAAATAGGAATATACTTAAAATTATTATATGATTTTCTTTTTAAAAAGATATTATTTATAATTAAGAAACAATTTTATAGTAAAAAAAATAAGCAGGTTTTGGGTCTCGCCAAACTCATATAACTTTTAAACCAGTTTATAACATCTTAGTTATTTGTGAAACTCCTTTTATCATCAAACTCTAAATATATAAAATTAATTTTCTTACAATAAATAAAGTTAAACTTCAAAAGAAATATATAAATATTAAAAACAAATAATGTAACGTTAAAAACACATGTTGCAAATTTATGTGAAGTATAATATTTTATATGGTTTCATAATTTAATTTATGGACTATTAAAAATCTTCTATACGACATCGATTTGTTTATTAGGAGACAATAAAGTTATTAAAGGGCAAGAATCCTTCTTGAAGTAACCATTTTATGAAAACAACTTTGTAGAAGATAATGTTAAGACCAATGTTTTCAGACCCGGTTCGGATATTGATCCGGACGTTTTACCGGGTCAAAGGTTGGACCGAACATTAACCCGGATGACGTCATAAAATATTAATAAATATATATGCATATATACCCTATTTATATATATATATCAAAAATAATAATAATTAACTTTCATTTTTATTTATAATGATTTTATCAATATATTGGATATTTATTACATCCAGATTCACATAGTTATGAGTTGGTTGGGTGGCTAGTGAGGTATTCGGTAGTCATTTAAGTTTGGTGTTCACCAAGGTTCTAATCTATGCTACAGCAAGTGTTTTCTATTTAATAAACAATGCTTCATCGGTTAGACCGCCTGTTCCGGTTGAACCGTGAACCGCCTAAACCGGCCGAGCTAATAGAAAACGGGTCTAACAAGCGAACCGGACCGGATTTTCTAACAGGTCCCGGTCGAACCGGTCCAAGTTTCAAAACAATGGTTAAGACGATGTGTTTTCTGAATAATGGTAGCTAATGAAAAGAAATGGTATATAACTATCTTGTGGTAGTGGCCATTAACTAACTAATTAAAAAAATGGTATGAATATGAATTAGTTAACAAAGTTATTAATCATGGCTATATATGGTTCCCACAACCACAATGGCTCTTTTTTGGAATTGATGAAATAACCGGGCACCAAGACAACCGCATGGATCATGGGTAGCACCCCATTTTTGGGACGGCTTGGAGTTTGGCACGGGGGGAATTTCACAATGGCATGGATGGCGCCTCCAACCACAACCACAAAGGATGGCCTAACTAGCTTTGACCCGTCATGTAATGATGGTGTATTAACGTGTGCTCTGTTGCGACGGGTTAAATTTGTTGCTATACTGACACTACATTAAAAAAAATACGCATAAAACAGTAGCGACACCATATACGGTACTTGCGACAACCTTTTTTAAAAGAATAATATATGGCTCGAAACACAAAAACTAAATTACTAAACGTTTAAAACAGTATGAACACTCTTATACAGTGAAAGCAGCAACAGAAGACGTTCAAAACAGTATTAGCACTCGTTTACGATGAAAATAGCAGCAAAAGCTGTATAGTTTATGATAAAAAAAATTAACATATTTAAAAACAAACAAACAAGGTAGTCGCCCATATAAAATTTAAATCAAATTTAACATGTTTAAATAAAACATATGCTACCGATACTGAACATAATAAGTTAGTAAACATTCAAAACAATATTGTCACTCATGCAGTCTATGATATAAAATAAATAAATAAATAAATAACCGAAGATGTTACACAAGATGGCCTGCCATGTATCCTAATGGAAGATCTGCACTACACTGCCACCAACAATGCTTTTTAGTATATAGCTAGGTAACAAGTACATAACTCGCCCCTTTGCATCGACAACACAATTTCATGAACTCTATCGAGATCATTCAAGTCCATAACAAAAATGCCACTAAATTCAAAAAATAAATCATAGTGCTCAAAACAGTAGCATCACACATACAGCTCATATCAAAGCGACACTAGTTCTGTTGGTATCAGTTAGTTTTATTACAATACGGGCACTAAGCCCTATGAATTTAGTAAACACTCAGAATAACTTATGATTAAAAAAATAGCTTACAATACAAATGAATAATGTACATAGAGAGAACAAACATTTCCGTATAAAAAATAGGCACTTCCGTCCTTATGGTTTCATTTTCTTGTCATTTCTGTCCAAATCACTAACTTCATTCGTTCTACTCTATTAAGGTGGTATGAAATGACAAAACTACCCTTTTGATTAAATAGAGTAAGCTGGCATTTCCATCCCTCTGATTTGCTCACCTTTGCCATATTCGTCCAATATAAACTTATTTTTAGCCATTTCACTCCTTACGGTTTCTAAAAGTCGTAATTTTCATCCAATTTACTAATACTTTTAGCCCTTGTCAATTAAGATAGTGTGATTTGACAAGAGTGACCTTAGTAAAAAGACCATTTAAATAAATTGTATACGTTGTTAGAATTTGTATGCAGGTTTTAACAAAAGCAATTAATGTAACATAAATAAATAAACATAATCAATCCAAATCTGCAACTTTTTTGGGATTCATATGCAAGTTTTAACCAAATGGCAGCTTACTCAAAATTTAATTAAAAGGGTATTTTTATAATTTCATACTAACTTAACATACTAGAACTAACAGAGTTAGTGATTTAGACGAAAAAAGCAAGAAAATGAAACTACAAGGTACGGAAAATGATAAAAAAAAATTTTTGACGGAAATGGAAAAAAAAACAAACTACAAAAAGGAAATTGCAAATCTCTCATGTATATATATAGCAACATTTATTCAGTCGATAAAACCCAAGTGTTGCAACGAGTCAACCCGAATTCGGTTAATTATGGTCACACTCGTTAGGTCGGTAAAAGCCGGGCACTACCACGATACGCCGACGTGACTTTAAAAATGTATAAAAATGCATCTATGCTACAAAACCATCCGTGTATTTCACCAAGTGTAGTCTAGACTTCCAACCAAGTTAAAGTTAACCAAAACCAAATAACAAACCCATTTCAAAAATACCAACATACAATATATTTTCAACTAACTCGATTATACGGTTAGCCTAACATACAACAATAATGTACAAAAAATAACTAGCCCTTGAACTAGTCCAATATTTATAGATAAGTGACTTAACTTTTGTCAAATAAGCAACTGTGTATAGTCGTGGCAATTGCAGTAGCTTTGTGAGGGTGGAAAACAACTGCACAGATACCAAAACATACAGTAACCAAAGTGACCGCAAGAATGAGCGGCCGGGGCGTAAAGTATCTACGGGTTTGGTAACCGAACATGTTGTTAGAAGATTTATGCAGTTGTTCCTTGTAGGGTGAGGTTGTCACGCTCATAACACAATCGGCATTTAAGAGTGCAGTCTTTTCATTTTCATGCCCCGAAGGCGGTACCTGTGAGTTTGGAAATATGGGCTAGTCAGTCTTTTAAGAAGTATATGAGCCGAACGGTTCGTGAGCTACTCGAGATCGGCTCGCTAAAAGCTTGATTCGAGCAAAGATTAAACTGAAACTCGTTAGCCCAAGCTTTATACACTCAGCTTGATTAGCCACACATGCCTAAACAAGCTTATTATTATATAAATATAACTTTATTACATAATAACTTTATATTACATAGTAATTATTAATATATATAATTGTGATTTACATACCTAAAGTTATATATATACATAGATCTCTGCGTGTATAATTATTGCCAATATAGGCATATTGGAATAAACAATCTCACCTTTTGTGTATTGGTCGATAATAATCCCACTTTTAAAATCCTTGCCACCGGTCCAACTTTCGACTATTTTTTCTCAACGGACCTCCGTTAAAAACCACTTAACGTCGTTAAGTGTTTTTCCGAATTTCAGACCGATGTTTTAGGGCTTTTGATCGGAATAAAGGTGGATTATTTATTTCCAATTTGCCTATATAAAAAAAAAATTTTATATGTATATAAAAAATTATTAAATAACTAATAATACTAATACACAATCCAGGCTCGAGCTTAAATTGAAACTCGTTAGCCCAAGCTTAATTAGGCATGCGTGCCTAAGTGAACTTATTATTTACAGAGTAAATCACGGTTTTCGTCCTTTAGGTATATAGCAAATTTCAAGAATCGTCCTTATGACTAAGAAAATTATATAACATCCTTTATGTTCATAAATTCATGTGTCTTGTATATGAGGGCATTTACTTCCTTTCCCTTTTAATGAAAGAAATTTAAAAAAGAGCGGCTTCAATACCTGATTAACGGTTGAGATGAAGGGATGTACCTCATCCCCACATATTTTACTTTCATCATCTTCCAATAAACTATCATTTAAACGTGACCCGACTAGTTCTTTTTTTGCCAACTGCTGATTCAAGACTTTTGTGGCATGATCAATGAGTTCCTGAAGCAATGTTTTATCAGCTTCAAATATACCACCACTTTTGAAGACTCTCATCTTCACAGAATGTAACACGCGCTTCATAACCGTAGTGGACTCGTATTCAACTAAAAAGTTGAGCAAAAAAGTGAATCTTTGCAGCTGAGGTGACATTATAACACACTCTGCATCTTCTACAATTGGCTGTTTGAGTAACCATGCCATATCTACAAGCAACTCAGAGAATTTATTAGCTGCAACCTCACAAGTACTAGTCTCAGAGTCTCGTGAACAGTTTAAATAATATTTCATCTGCAGTATTTTGATCTCAGAACATATTTCTTCCTCTGCAACTAAAATTGGGATAAAATTTGATAAACCAGATTCATTCTCAACCTTCAAAAGAGAAAAATCAACACAAATGTTAAAGACAGCATTATTATATTGTTTACTTGCTGTTTACTTAGCTAAATGAACACAGTTTTTTTATACATATAGATAAACGATAATTAGGCTAGTAAATGAACCGCACATGAGCAATTAAAACGTACAAGGTTTTCTTGCTCGTGCTCGTTCAGTAAAAAAAGTTTGCGTGTTTGTGTTTGTTCGTTCAGTAACAGTATAAACGGACGGATATAGCTGAAAGGAGATAAACGAACATAACTGAGCTAAAAGCAATTAAAAGTAAACGTGATCAAAAACTTGTTGGGCCTAAAAAAGCTATCAAAACTAGACTAAATTGTAATGGGCTTAAAAGCTTTAATGAATATATAAACGAACCTAAACGAATGGACTTAAATCAATGCAAACTAACAAGCATAAACGAATTTAAATGAACAAATGTTCACGAATACAAATGAAGAATCAAGATGTCTTAGTGTTCGTTGATTTAACTAACTGAACAGCAATTTTGCTTCGTGTTCATTCGTTTATTAAATAAACAAACACAAACGTGTGGTTTGTTTACATGCCTAACAATATGTTAATAACATGAACCAAACCTCAATAAATCCAGGGCCGAACACATTCAAATCAGTGTGATTTGCACGTATACTTAGAAACTGATGATCCGAGTTTGTTGTAGAGGTGTCACTAAATGTAACACGCGCATCGTTTTTTATATACTTGCCAGCAAAAGATACTAAAAACCTGCATAATAAAATTATACAATCATCATCTTTATTGGTTGATTAGTATTGAAAATAAATATAGTTTATTGCAATTAGTGATGTACCTAAGATTAGTCTGAAGTAAGTTACTTCCACATGCCAAAAACTCAATCGGTTTGCCTGCTTCAAAGCATGTAGGTTGAATATAATGAAGCTTTGGGGATTTATCCCCTGCTTTTATTCTTGTCACAGACCTTCCGCCTGCATATCACAACAATGCACATAAGCATGCAGTTTTGAAGAAATATATACTCTTAAGTAGGCCTATAGAAGAACCAAACATTCGGTGAACAGTTCGCAAACTTTTCAGCGGGAGACTTGTTTATTTAATAAATGAACAACCATGAACAAAAAACTGTGTTCATTTAGTTAAACGAACGTACATGAACACATCTCTAATTCGTTCATTTATGATCATGAACGTCCGTTCATTAAAATTCCTTTATTTTCGATAATGTATTTATTCAAAGTTTTTGGCTCATTACAACTTTTTAGGTCCAAGACATTGGTAGTCATTACTTTTAACTGGTTTTAGCTCAGTTATGTTCGTTCATTTACTTTCCTAAACTGTTCTTTTATGTTGTTAACGATCAAACATAAACAACAAAACATGGTCGTTTTCTTAGCGACAAACATGTTATTAAAATGATAACAGTAATGTCATACGGACTTTAAAAAGCTAGTCATGAATCATAACGTATAAAAAGACACAAAAGTCAACAAACCTTCCATGACACTAAAGATCGTATTGTCTAAACTAACAAAAAACGTGTGTCGTCCAGAGAGCAAGTTTCTTGGTGATGCAAGGAGGTCATGTATACATACAACCGGATCTTCACTTAACTATTCAAGAATTTACCATAAGCTAGATAATATCATTTGAATCATTTTAATAACTAAATGCAAAATGGAAAGAAAAAAAAAGGTGTCACCTTGATCCACATAAACCTTGGCATTGCAATGAAAATAGTCAAGATCGTGCATCCTGGACGAATATACCCTTCCAACTCTACAGGCATGTTGGCTAACCATTGAAATATCTGTGAAATCATTTATTTATATCAACTTATGAGGTAAATATAAGTATTTAAACTCTTTTCAGTTGAAGTAAATAGTAACTGTTATTATAGTAGTACTTGATGCCGGAGTCTGCGTGGGAACTCTGCTGGATTCCAATCATAAAGCTTAAATGAGACCCGACCCGTTGTGCACTACATTTAAAAATATGTATCATCAGTACATTTTGTATACAATAATAGATGAAAAAGAAAGAGATCAAAGAGATTGAAAACGGTTAACATTGTAGTTCTGAACTTCTGATGCATAGAAATTCCTATATTATTTTATACAAAATAAACAATAGACTTTTAGTAAAATAATAGTGTTTTTAGATTGTGTATGTTTCACTAAGTTTGTTTCACTAATTATTTATATGATATATAAAAATGTTGAACAAACGTGTTTAGGGCCAACTGAAACAACTTTGACATGTTACAAAAAAACATATTTTGACATGTTAACGAACCAAAATCATTTTGTCATATATATGGCTCAAGGATGAGCTCGGCTCGAAAAGCTTGAATACTTATATTAATAATGATATGTTGATGACCAAAATTATCTCAATTCTCAAGTATAAATAAAAATTATACACAATAAAAAAATCAACATAATAATTCTTAGAAAATTCTCACAAAAATAATTTAACCACAAGTAGAGATGATCAAAAAAACCGGTTTCGGAACCGGAACCGGTGGAACCGAACCGGACCCGAACCGGTTCCTACCCGATTTTTGTAGGAACCGGACCCTATCTGATTCAACCCGATGATCCGTGACCGGCTCTTGCATTTCTGAGTGGGGGTGGGTAGGAACCGGAACCGGTTAGGAACCGGTTCCATCCGGAACCGATTAGGAACCGGTTCTAGTCGTTGGATCGATATAGCCGTTTTTTGACCGTTGGGGTCAAAAATAGCCGTTTTTTGGCTCCCCCAAGCACCCCACTACTAGTATAAATAGGTATTTGGTGTCATGGGTTCATCACAACACTCAAAACGCAAACCCGAACGCAAAAAAATACAAAAAAACGCTATTACAACGTTTTGAGTTCTCTAATCTCTTGTTTTCTCTTCTTCTATATTCATATTTGTTGTTATGGCTGCCTCACAATCATCGGTTGGTCAAGGTTCCAACGCCGAACCAAGTTTCGTTCGTATTGTACCTCATAATCGTAATCAAGAGATTTGGTGCAATTGGAATTTGGTTGAATTGAGTGACCATTCATTGAAGGCTCGGTGCAAGTTTTGTGGGGTTTATTCAAACCCACTTTCGAATTCAAATTTGAAGAAACACATCGAAAAACCGTATTGCAAGGCGTTGAAAAAGAACGTCGATTCGCAACAAACGCAAATGGATAGTGAAGGCGGAATATTTACATACCAAATTGATCGAGTTCAAGATCGTATGGCGAAGTTTGTGATTCAAGAAGCTTTGCCGTTTAGCCACTTCGACAACCCTCGCTTAACCGCCATGATTCGAGATACGCTTCAACCACAATACACTCACGTAAGTCGTCATACTCTTAAACGTTATTGTTTAAAATTGTGGAAGAAGGCCAAAGAGGTACTAATTGCATATTTTGAAAATATAAATACGGGAATAAACTTAACTAGTGATGTTTGGTCGGCTCCACATGGTCTACCCGAATCTTATCTTTGTGTCACCGCTCATTGGGTAGACCCGTCATCGTGGGAAATGATGAAACGCACCATTGCTTTCGAACTCTTTGAGTATCCACATACGGGAGATAATTTGTTTGAAATTTTAGATTATGTTATAAAAACTTATAAACTAGAAAATAAAATATTTTCAATGGCACTTGATAACGCGTCGAATAATACATCGGCGGTTGATAAATTAAAATTAAAATATACGCCGATTTGCAATGATGTATTTTTTCACTCAAGGTGTGTTGCACATATCATTAATTTAATCGTGCAAGACGGACTTGCTTCGGATGAGGTTACATCGGTTATAAACGATTTTAGACTAATGATACATGAAGTTTTTAAGAAAAGTAAAAAAAGACAAAAGGATTATAGAAAATTTTGTAAAGATACAGGAAGAAAAGCTTTGGGAGCTAATTGGGATGTACCTCATCGATGGAATTCCACTTGCATAATGTTTCAAAGTGCTTTGGAACACAGAGAAACTTTACAAATGTTTCATTATAGTCTTGTCGAGAATGATTTGGCAATCCCCTTTTCAAATGAGAAATGGGAAATTATCAATGACTTATCGACTTTTCTTGAAGTTTTTAAAACATCAACTACGAAACTATCGGGAACGTATTATCCGACAAGTCCCTTGGTTCTTTCGGAGTTATTTTTAATGGTTAACAATCTTAAAGAATTTGAAAATAAAAGTCCAATGTTTTCAAACATCATATTACCAATGAAGTTTAAATTAAAAAAATACTTTCTTGAATTGCCACCGGTTTTTACTTGCGCCGCCGCTTTAAACCCAATGTTAAATGTTACGGGGGTTGAATGTGTGATAGACGAAATTTTTTCAGCCTTAGATATGCATGAAATTGACCCAAACTTTTCAACAGAGGCAAAAAATTATTTTAACTTGAATTTTAAATTTATGTATGACTTTTATTTAAATAAATATGGGTCAAACATACACATGCCTATGCCGGGGGGGTCTTCATCAAGTTCAAGTGCTACTAGAGTACGAGATCCCATGATTAGCCTTATGAACACCGTTCGCAACGTAACGGCTAAAAAACAAAGGGGTAACACCCCTTCAAGCGAACTAGGAAGGTATAGTGCAAATGATTACTCTACCGGTTTATCCGAAGAGGAATATGGCACTTTTGATGTTTTGGCTTGGTGGAAGGTAAAGGAAACCGAGTTTCCGATTCTTACCACCATGGCCCGTGATTTACTAACCGTCCAAGCTTATACGGTAGCTTCGGAATCCGCTTTTTCTCTTAGTGGCAGGGTAATATCGGTGAGAAGAACAAGACTAAATTCGGAGTCGGTGGAGATGTGCATTTGCTTAAAGGATCACTTGGACTCAATCGATCGTATTCAACACTTAACCACTCTCGAAGATGAAACACCACTTGATGTTCGAGTGCACGACGAACAAGAAGGCATTTCTACAAGTAATTCCGAGGAAGAAGTCGCCGCTCAATAATTACGACGAACAAGAAGGCTTTTCTAGAAACAATATGTCACAACTTTATATTTATAAGTTTAATGTTTTGTTAATTTGTTTTTGAAGATTTTAAAACATGTAACCTTTTTTTTTTGAACTTCTTAAAGTAAATAAAATGAATTTTATGTTAATTGTTTTGTTTATTTTTCATGCTATACAAATACGAATCGTAGTTTAGAATCCAAATCGCAAACGAAAAACGAAAAAAAAAAAAAAATTTACACTGTAACCGGTTGGAACCGGTTACAGTGCAGGAACCGGTAAGAACCGGTTCCATAGGTTAGGGGTCCGAGGGTGGGAGAACCGGTTCGAGCCTAGAACCGGTTTCAAAGGGGGTTTTGAATATAGGAACCGGTTAGGAACCGGTTCCGGTTCCTAGTCCCAAACCGTTTTGAACATCTCTAACCACAAGTCAAGAACCTTTTCTGAAAAGTCTCAAAAGTAACAATCCTTCCGTTAATAGTTTTTATAAATTCCCAATAGTGGCAGGTTCAAAAGAGAACCACAAAAAAGTGGGGAACTTGAAACCATGTCTTTTACATGTAAAAAGATAATAGAAAATTCATTTTTACATGTAAAAAACACATTTTTACATAAATTTCATTAGAGCTTTTACATATAAGCACATGTAGAAGTCGTTTTCATAGAAAAAACAAAAGAATCAGCTAAAAAAAATTATTGGAATGTCTTCTACATGTATTTATAAGCAAAAGCTTCAAAAAAGTTTACACTAAAACTAATTTTTTACATGCAAAATCGAGCTTTATATAATTTTTTTACATGTAAAAGGCATGGTTCCCTAGTTCCCCATTGAACCCTCCCCTTTATATACGGATGTGTGTGATTGAAACCTAGTCCGGGTTAATACCCACAATAGCAAACGGGTCAAATCAATTAAAGAACATATTCAGTTTTCCGCCTATCATTTAAATTAAGAGTACTCAATGGAGATTCAAGGTCAAGAGGTCAAAGTCAAAGGCTTAATTTGGAGAGTCAAGATCAAGGGCTAAAATAATGGAGTAGTTTCCAACACTTATTTAGAATAAATAGGCCTAGAGTCATATCTTTCTTTATGTCTTGTTTATTTTGGTTATCAAGTTTATCTTGTATTTGGAGACTTACCATCTCGAATGGGTTAAATTGGAGACTAGCCCCCTCGAATCGGGCTGACTATCTTTTTATTTCAATAAAATAAATATTTCAATTTTTGGGTTCTATTATTTGGTTCCATTGCCGGGAAACATTAAAGGAACGATGGTGCAAACCAGGGGTAGCGGTGGTAGCAGTCTTACGTCCGATCAAATCGCCACTCAATTGGCAGCCATTGGCGCCAAGCTCGACACCATACTCTCACGATTGAGGGGTGATGTTTCAGAAATCAAGTCCTAGATGATAAGAGATGGCAGGTATTGTGAAAAGGCAGATAAGGTTCAAAAGAACATGGGACAGAGAACGGTTTAACGGCAGACAAAAAAGGCGAGCAGATAAGGTTCAGAAGAACATGGGAACGGAGGACAGTTTAACGGCAGACAAAATAGGCGTGATGGTTAACTCTTATAACCAGAAAACTCATCATCAGATTTTGAAAATTAAATATGATGAACCTAATACCATTAGTTTGGCCCATGAATCCGAGTCCAAAGTTGGCGATACAAAGCCCAACATAAACCCAGTAGTAACACCTGCCGTCAAACCTAACTTATCGTTTGTTACTCGGTCATTGCAATCCACTCCTAAAATCCTTCCACACATATTTGATTCTATGAAGCACGGGAGATTCCTAGCATGCAAATTGTTGGGCTCAGGGGAAGAGGAAAAGAATACCAACTCTGAACAACCAACTGCAATTACATAGGACACCCATGACAAGAAGAAAATCGCTGAAATCAAGCAGTAATCAAAGTCGGGTGTAGATGCAAAAGACAAGGAAATTGCATGGCTTTCACAATCTGCTCTAGCTTATGGATAGATATATGAAAAGGGTCAGCCTATACTTGAATAGTTGATCGCTTGGCACAACTATCGGATTTTCGACTTAAGGACAAGTCGTTTGTATGGCCAGGATGTATTGATACGGTCCCATATCTTGGTCAAATCAGTTATAAAAAGAGGGGATATGAGGTTAATGAGTGGCTAAAATCTAGAACCAATTATTATTCTATTAATAAAGGGTAGCTTAAGTTTAAGACAAGTTATTATTCTAATAGTGCTTATTTATATCTATTGTTCTAGTGAGGAGGTGAATGTTTGTTATAACTATCTAAATATTAGGTTTCTTTAACCTTATATTGGAGACTTCCCATCTCGAAACGGGTAATCGGAAACATCACATCTCGAATCGGGTTATTATGTTTTAGTAATTGAATCGTTTGTTTGAGTCCAGATTCTAGACTCTATTATTTAAATGATAGAACCAAAAATTGAAATACTTATTTTATTGAAATAAAAAGATAGTCAGCCCGATTCGAGAGAGGCTAGTCTCCAATTTAACCCATTCGAGATGGGAAGTCTTCAAATACAAGATAAACTTGATAATCAAAATAAACAAGACATAAAGAAAGATATGACTATAGGCCTATTTATTCTAAATAAGTGTTGGAAACTACTCCATTATTTTAGCCCTTGATCTTGACTTCCCAAATTAAGCCTTTGACTTTGATCTCTTGACCTTGAATCTCCATTGAGTACTCTTAATTTAAATGATAGGCGGAAAACTGAATATGTTCTTTAATTGATTTGACCCGTTGGCCATTATGGATATTAACCCGGACCAGGTTTCTATCAATACTTCCGGCCCGGAAACATGACTTGTCCTCAAGTTAAGAAGAGGGCAATTTGAGGATGAGGAAGTTGATCCGCACAACTTCTCCACGGTGGTCGCCATTCTAGGCGTACAACAACGATAGGAGTTGTCTTAAAATAGCACCATGGTGGACGCCACTCTAGTCTTCTTGCGACACTTTTACAATGAAGTGTTCTAGAACTATCGGTTCTTTGCGCACAGGAAGTCTTTGTTAATCTTGGAGCGATTGTCGCAAGCTTTATCCCATGTTTGACAACTTTGAGATGCGAATGTGGAGCGAACAACAATGATGAGACAAGGGGTGCACACACACACCGGAATTGTTGGTTGATGTTTGACAGAACCTTCCAATAGAAAAACACGATATTGTGGTATGAAGGTGTTGGTCTTATAGTTGGTGTCGGTGTAGGTGAAGATGGTGTTATGATGTCCAGTTTTGATGTTATTGTTGGTCCCGAGTTAGGTGCAGATGGTGCGGGAAGTTTGGTACCATAGGTTCCATTTGAACTCCTTCCCGAACCAGGCTTCATTTGATTACTACAACGGATGGGCGTTCCAAACCTCATAGCCATGAGTTATGCAACCTTCGACATTATGGAGTCGAGCTTGGCGTTGATGATAGCTAACTGAACGACGATTCCAGGTCGACTGAACCATGTTTCCCCGGCAATGGAACCAAATGATAGAGTCTAGAATCTGGACTCAAATTACTAAAACATAATAACCCGATTCGAGATGGGAGGTCTCCGATTACCCGATTCGAGATGGGAAGTCTCCAATATAAGGTTAAAGAAAACATAATATTTAGATAGTAATAACAAACATTCACCTCCTCACTAGAACAATAGATATAAACAAGCACTAGTAGAATAATAACTTGACCTAAAGTTAAGCTACCCTTTATTAATAGAATTAAAACCGGTCCTAGATTTCAACCACTTATTAACCCCATATCCCCTCTTATAATAACTGATTTGACCAAGATATGGGACCATATCAGTGTGTGTGATATAACCCCGAAAACGAAAGATTTATTTTATTGAAATAATAAGATAGTTGGCCCGATTCGAGTGGGGCTAATCTTCGATTTAACCAATTCGAGATGGTAAGTCTCGAGTTGCAAGATAAACTTGATAATCAAAACAAACAAGACAGACAAAGACAAAGAAAAAGATATCACTCTAGGCCTACTTGAAACTTGACTTGACTCTCTACTAATTAAACCCTAGTTGACTGGTTATGTGGGTAACAAATAGGTTGACTCGACCCACTGGATACCTATCAGTGTGTGTGTGTGTAGAAGGGCGTTCATTTCATAATCAAGAATATGTTGAGAACTGCCGAAACCGCATATTGTAGTTATACCTCTTGCTTTAAGTGTGATACAAAAGGTGGTTACATAAGTGCCTACCCTACCATCTCACTAAAAAATCAATGCACTACGTACAAGCGATTTATACAGTAGTTCTCAACAAAAAACTGGTACTGAAAAGACATCCCTGCATATATACATACGTATAGATACACACACACTTATACAATAAAGGTAAATCGTTTACCATAGAACTGAAATCCGCCTTGTCATCGGAATTAAATGTAGAATGTGTGGCTTTTTCTTTATCTTCATCAGTTTGAGTTTCACCAGAAGCAGCTAAAGATGGAATACTATCACTGTTAATAACAGTTAAAGCATTAACGTTGCTGGAACTACGCCCTTCACCTGCAGCCATAACAAAAAACTGCTTCAAAAAACTGATTCAAAAGAAAAATCAAGGTAACATATATGATATTGTCAATTGTTCCAAAACTTCAATGTTAACTGCTATGCAATGTCTCATATTAGATTAAAAAAGAGATAACATGCAACTGTACTTTACACTTAGATAGTCACATAATGAAATTTGTTGTAGCATGTAATCATGTATGAATATAGGGATATAAATATGTAATTTAGTTTACACTTGGATAATACGTTTTGTTGTAGTTAGCATGAACCAATTGTCTGAAACTTACTATACGCCCCAAATAATCATGGTCAGTAAACAAATTATGTTCATCCGAACATTAAAAAAACAAAAACAAAAAACGGTCTTTTTGGGACTTCAAATCAGAATAATTAAAAAAACAGTTCCAACCAAAAATTGAAACACCTTAAAAATAGGAAGAAAAGAAATATGAAGTTATGTTATTGTCACCTTTTTCAGCTTTATCACAACCATCATCATAATCATCTGCTGCTGATTGAAGTCCAGATTCCTTAGCATCTGTGGGTTTCCTTCTTCTTCGTCGGTTATTGTGGCGTTCTAATTTCCTTCTGCAACTACGTTTACCTTCATCAAAATCTATCAGGACATGAAACCTGCAACAAGATGAATTTGTCAGCAAATACTTTACCTTTACATTAGAGGAGTGTTCAATGAATGGAATTTCAAATACTCATATTGATCGAGTCGAGTTATTCAATTTTTAAGATTTTGAAGCTGGATTCAATTACGCAACTGACAACTTGAACCGAATCAAATAGAAAAGAATTTCGAGTTTTCTATGTCCGATTTAAACACTGAACACCCTTAGTTGACAACTGCTATAGAAATCAAAAAATAAACCATCGAACGATGTAACAAACTAAGTGAGCTAGAAATCAAATACATAACTATAAACCCGATTACTAGATTATGAGTTTAGAACTTTTAGACATATCAATATAGAATAATAATTTATTTACACAGAATTTTACACACAAAGATCATGAGAGGACTCATTCTTCGTGAGAGAATCAGAGAGCTCCATACTAGATATATGCAAATAAATCATACTACTATGTATATGTAGTATGGAGTTTTTTAGTTCTCTAATGATTAAATACACACACATATATATCTTAAAAATAATAAATTTGTCTTGGATTTGAAATTACTAAATTTGATTCTGATTCGAATACTGACCACCTCTACTTCTAGAATCACAAACTTGTATTGGATTCAAAATTCAATTAGTAAACTCAAACTTAAAAAGTGAAATAAAAATACATGTAACTAACTAACTTACTTGCCACACTGCTGGCAGTATCTCTTGTTAATAGCATCAATGACGACACTAGTAGCATTAGCACAGCGAAGGCAAACTCTGTGTCTTTTATGATATCCTTTGAGCTCACTGATATCTGACTCGCAGTCGGGAACCTGACATCGATCACTCGTCTTCGTCCTCTTCTTCTTCTTCTTCTTCCCCGAAACAGCTCGTTGTTGTTCTTCCTCCGCCGCAAGCTGCGCGTCTAGCTCCGGGCAGGCGCAAGGGATCCGACCGGCGAGGAAATTGGAGCAGGCCATCCGTGGGTCCCCCCTAGGGTTAGAATTGGAATCAGATACATGGGGCTGCTCCGGAGATGTTGGAATGAGAGGCAGATCGGGTAAGGGGTGGTCATGGAGGTTGAAGTCGAGGAGTTGAGTCCAGTCCCAAGTGGAAGATGAGGGTTCGTCGTCTATGGCGGTTGTTAGTGGTGGTGGTGAGTTATGCATTTGGTTTAATTGAAATTGGTCAAGAAGAGTTAGGGTTGGTGTGGTGGTGGTGGTGGTGGTGGTTTATAAACAATATGATACGCGGCGAAGGGTGAAAGTGAAATTAACAGCAGCTGCAGCTAATTTATTTACTTATGGCTCCTGGAAAACCCGAAGAGTCAATGATGATGATGATAGTCTGGGCCATTGCGGGAGATTGGTCCTTGTCATTTGCGTAATACTTCCATCACTGGGCCTGCCTTGTGCCATATTTTTTAAACGCCTAATAATTCATATTTTTCTAATTGATGTCTTAAACAAGACTATAATTCAGAAACTTTTGGTTGAAAATTACATATAGCTTAGCCACTTAACAAAAACCCTATTTTTTAATAACCACCTCCAGTATCCGGAAGAGTGTTTCTGAGATAAGATGTCAGACGTTTATGCTGTTTTTGATGCTTAAGATATGACTCACCCAAGAACACTATCAAAGAGAAAACTTACCACCACTCTGGGAAAAGATCACTAACTACCTAACTAGCCAAGTCAGAAGTATTATGACAAAGACATATCTTCGTTCGGATAGTGAATTGGATATTTAAATTATTTAAAAAGAAAAAAATAATTCTATCACTTTTTTAACGATATTTTATTTCTTTTAAAAAAACAACTAGCAGGAAAACTAGCAAAAACCCTAAGACAAAACCAACGAAACAAACAAGACAGACTAAACACCAAAATAAGCCCTTGAGAAACTAAAAAGGGAATGAATACCTGAAACAACCATAAAAGCAAAGTGACTTTGTTAACCAAACCTCAACCTAGGGATCTAACCCTTCGTCTTCTATAACTTTATAAACAAGATCTTCTATGCTCTCTGAAGAAACACTAATCGACCCCGGGCAGATTACGGATAATCTGGGGGTTAAATAGGTGTTTCCCACGAGGATGAGGTCCAGCAAAGAAAGTTGTTCTTCAGGTGACCTGCAAAACAGACACCGTAAGCTCGTCACTGAGAAGGGGGGGTTCCTCCTTGTGACCACCCTCCGGCGTGAGAATCAGACTAGATTGCTCTGAATATAAGTGTATATTAAGAGATTGCTAGAGAAGATAAGATAATGAGATATCAGATGATGTCCTTACCATTCCAAGGTGTTGGAGTATTTATAGCCGAAGGTAGGTTTTCAAGAAGGTACAGCCGGCTGAATAGTATTCCTGTTCTACCAACAGTGGGCTACGCACAAGCCATGCTGGTTGGTGGATAGGCTGCGGCCGATAGTGACAAGGCCGGCTGCATACTGTTCCTTTACTGCCGGCTATGCACTGTTCCACCAACTGTAGGCTACGCACGTCCCATAGTAAGGGTTGGTGAGTAGGCAGCGGCTAATAGTGACAAACAGTACTAGAGGGTGCTCCTCCTCGTACTGTTGTCGGTGAGCTGTCACCCTGTGATTGGTTCATGGGCTGTTTTGGTCAGATCGTCTGTTTTGCCCATACCTTGGCAGGTATAGTACAAAAGATCTTCCAGAAGCATATGGACTGGCTCATTTGGGCGGGAGTATTCCCGCCTTGCTCATTCCTTCAGGTGACATTACTGAAGTATCAAGAGTTAGTGCCTTGTGCGTGTAGCCTTGCTATCAGTGCGGGTAGCCTTCCCTGATGGCTTGTATCCACAGCTGCGGGAACAGGCGGGGTACTTTACCATTGGGAGGCTTTCCCTGCGGGAACAGCTGGCGTACTGCGCGTAAGGTCTTCATCTCTGAGCATGGTGGGTCCTGCGGAAGCAGTTGGTCGTTGCGCAGACGTCCCTCTTCAAGGTGAGTCTTGCGGGTCCAACTGGGCTTTGCTGGGACCTACCTCTTCAAGTCCCCCCAGTCCAATGTTCTTCTCATGAATTATTAATAAGTGAGGTGAACTTTTGGACTTTAGCAAGGGGTTTTGAAAAGGGTTTTTAGTTTTAAGGTTTTCCGTGGGGATTCTTCCCGCGGTTTTCCTAACGTCACGCAGAAATTCCCGACTTTTCTGCTTGATCTTTGGGTATGAAGCGGGTAGGTCTGTAACCTCCTCGCAAGTCAGGAGCGTTGAGTCCCACTTGTGTGGATTCTCCATGGGAATTTGGTAGTTTTGAACATAGTGATCAATTATGTTAAAACCACCAATTCCATCTTGGAGTTTCAAACAATATAGTTCTCGACGTTCCCGCTATGCGGGGATGTTATTCCCGTTTCCTCAAGCATGGCCCAGAAGATCCTTCTTGGTTTGAATTCCCTGCGGAGCGCTAAGTATGTGAAGGGTTTTGCCTTGATACTGTACCCGCACTCGTCTTACGGTTACTTTACTTCCAAGGTATTCCTGGCGTCAATTCCCTGCGGGTGCTAAGTATGTGAAGGGTTTTGCCTTAACACTGTACCCGCACCTGTCTTATAGTTACTTGGTTGCCAAGATAAGGGGTATTTTCCCGCTTACTTTTGAATCTTTTTGAAATTTTGAAATTCGAAGAGTTGGTGAAAGGATAAGAACAGTCCAAACTATTGAAACGTCGTCCGACGGTTTCTTCTGACAGTGTCAGGACGTGCAGGAAGTTATGGCGACGTGACAGTATATGGTCATTCCAGGCGCTTTTTCAGGCGCGTGGGCGCGAATTTTCGGGCGCGTGGCCGCGAAATTAATGGCACGCGTCCTTTCAACAGCTGTTGCCAGCTTGCTTATTGCCACGTGTCATAGTTTCATTGCACCTGCGATTTCTCTCTCTTCCGCATTAAATTCATCGCATTAATTGCGATTAGTATATAAAGGGGGAGAGGGTCCTTTGCAATCCACACTTTCACTTTTCTCTTCATCTTCGAAACGATTTCCGGCGAATACTCACCTTTTCAGTCGAGCATTCTCTTGAAATCGTTCTCTTCTTTCATACCTGCAAGATGTCTTCTGCTCACGATCTTGAGGCTACAGCCCAGGAGGCTGGGGTGTACGCCGAGAACCCGTCATCCACGTCCGACAAGGATGACAAGAGTACTGCTGGCGAGTGCCAGTGTGCCCTGCCTGTCGATCTATATCAGTACATCGTCAGGAAGTTCATGCTCGAGTCTTTCGAGCCTGAGTTTCCTGAACCTCACCAGACGGTGTATGATGCCCCAGAGGCAAGATCGGGGTATATGCCGCATTCTTTGTCTATGGGAATCTTAGGTTCCTCTTGACGAAGTTTGTGTACCGTGTTCTGGAGAGGCACGGTGTACACCTGACCGAGGTACACCCGATGGCGATCGCGAAGATTCGCCACTTCGAGTGGGTGTGCCGGATTCTGGGCGTTGAGCCCTTCGTCGACCGCCTGATGACCTTCTACTCTTGGAGGTGCATCCAGGGGTGGTATACTCTGATAACCCGGATCAAGGGTTTGAAGATTTGCGCAACCGAGCGCAGTCTTCGTTCTTGGAAGCGGGAATTCTTTTATATCTCCGCTCGCGCCATCCCCCTTGCCATGAAGTTCAAGAATGGGCAAGCACTCCCCAGCCTTCACGCCTCCAACTACCAGGAGGCGGAATGGTTCTCAAAGATTTCCCGAGTCCAATCTCCGGTTTACCGCTTTGCGGAGTCCGGGATGGTGATGCTCGGGATGAGCCGGGTGTGGAAGGATGCGGAGGCGCAAAAGATCCCGATCGTCCTTGAATACGGTTTGAACTCTGTCCCTTACGGTATGCTCTGTCTTCTTTGTTTATATAGGTTTGTCTTCTAACTGTTTTTCTTTTATTTCAGAGGGGAACGACTTGCAGTCGCTCCTGTATCCGCGGGAGGCTGATAGTCCCGCTCGGATGGGTACTCGTTCTCTAGATGAGAACGAGTTGCCCATCCTTGAACAGACGGCGGATCGGTTCGTGGAGGTCTACCCGCCGGGCCACGAGATCCTGAGCGCCAGGCGGCCAGGTAAGGCGTTATTCAACCCTCGACCCCTCAATGCTGAAACCTCTGCTGGAATTCCTCTAATCTTGTGTTCTGATGAGGAATCCGCAGATGGTCCTCCGTTGGTGCGGAAGAAGAAGGCTGCCGGCGGGAAGGGGAAGGCGAAGGTGGCCTCCACTGCCGATCCGGTGCCTCGGTCTGATTCAGAGACCGAGAGCGAGGAGGTGGCGGGCAACCCTGGTGGTGATAAGACCATTGCTCCGGAGGCTGCGACGACTGTCACCTCCGGAGAGCCCAGGATGACGACGGTGAGCGGCGTAAAGAGGCCGGCTCCATCGGGTTCGTCCCCGCCTGTCCGCACTTTTAGGCTCAAGAAAACCCGTAAGTACAAACTTCCTTCATTTTTAACTTCATAGCTTTCCATCATTAATACTTATCTCCTTTGTGCAGGCGTGGATGCTACCGCATTCCAGGGTGGAGCGGGGAGGAGTACCTTCGGACCCATGACGGTAGGCTTGGTCAGCCTACCTGAGGTGACGACCCAGGCGGCTGCGCCTGCTTCAGTTGGTTCAGTTGCTCACCCCGTTGAGCCAACTGTTCCAACTGTGATGACATCACCGCCGGCTGTCAGTGCCATATTTACTGAATCATTCACTGAGCCGGCGGTTACTTTTTCTGCGGACTCCGCCGCGGCGACCACGGTTGTGAGTTCACCTACGGTGAGTTCGCCTCCGTTGGTTTCTACTACCGCGGCGGCCTTCACCATGCCTCCTCCGTCATCGGCAACGACGGCCGATCCTTCAGGTATGCTTGGGGCTTCTCGCCAACCTCTGCCTCCTTCCCACGTGCCTGACCTCTTGGACGGATTTCCCTTGGGTTCAGGTGATGGGTTTGGCGGCTATCGGCCTGTTGTTGACCCTACAGGTGCGTAGGGTTCTTTTGGCCTTTTTTTTTTTTTTTTTTTTTATATCATCTTTTCCTAACTGCTTTTTGTTTTTTGCAGTGTCGGATTCCAATGAAGTGTATGTTCCACGATGGAACATCCGCCGAGGAACAACCCTTCGCACGCCTGTGGAGTGCGTGGAGTGGGCTCGTCACGCAGCTCCCAGTGGTGCGTTGGGGGAAGCCATGGCTAGCTACCAGGAGGGTAGGCTAACCAATGAGCTTCGGGTTCTCCTGGCCCGGATGCAGCCGCCCGTCGAGCTGCTTTGTCGTGAAAACGACAAGTTAAAAGCAGCTCGCATCCAAGAAGTAGCTCAGGCGCGGGCTGTCCGGGAGGAGAATAGGAGGCTTTACGCAGTGGCTGCGGAAAAGGAGGCCTTCAAGGCCCTCGAGGTTGAAGTTCAGGCCCGGCTCGAGGCCCGTTCCAAGGCTGCCCAAGCTGTTAACGAACAGCTTCGGCTGGCTAAGGAAACTGCAAGGAACGCAACCGAGAGGGCCACCAAGGCTGAAGCTGTTGCTGAGCCTCTGCGCCTCGAGAATGAGGAACTTAAAGCCAAACTAGAGGCGCTCCAACAGGCTCATGATGCCTTGGCGATGGAAGACGCCAAGAAGCTCCAAGAGATCTTGGACCAGAGGGGCGTGCTTGACCACACTGAGCGGAAGCTAAAGGGCGTTGAAGAGGCTGCTGCAAAGGAAGTGTTGCTTGCCAACCTCAATAAAAGTGAAGCCGAACGCGCCCGTAACCAAGCTCAAGCCGCCCTCCAAGAGGCTCTGGTTGCCAAGGAATGGCTTCTTCGAGAAGCGTTGTCTCAGGTAAGTTTAACTTTATAATGTCTTTACGCTTTTCTTTGTAAATAGAAAAGGTTTTGATACTTGTATTTTTTCTTGTAGGTTGTGCATCGAGTCTTTACGGACACATCATACGACGATGCCATGAGCGCAGCCCTCAACGCTTCTCATGAGGATGGGGAAAAGGTCGGCTTCCTGCTTGGTCTAGGGTTTGTTGAGAAAGGCATCCCGCCTTCCAACTTCCCTTTGTATGATGTGGATACTAAAGCTGTTTATGACCAAGCAGTGAACCAGTATGCCGCCTTCCCGCATCCGGTGGTGGAGAAGGTGAACGAAGTCGCTGCTGCTGATGATGGGCTAGCTATCCTTAAAGCTTTCCTTGAACCGCCACGCTCTACTGATGGTGCGGGTCCAAGTGGAAGTGGTCCTGAAGCTTGATCCTGAAGATCCCTTTCCACCATTAGAGTAGATTTTTATTTTTGTATAGCTTCTTTTGTATGCGGGTATGCACCCAGCAATCTTTGTAATATTTAAATTTTGATGGAATAATGATTGTGTTAATTCCTTGCCTTGTTTATTTTACGCATGTTTTGATTTAACTTAGCAACTTCTTTAGTACTTAGATAAGTCAACTTTTTAACGTGGCAAATTATAAGTTTGTTTCGCTTCCTCTTTCATGATTGTGCGGGTATGACCGTCACTTACACTTAGTAGGATGGCTTAACTTTACTTATATCTGACCTGCGTGGAAGTTTTCCTCATCTTTTCCTTTGAAATTTTCTAAGTGTTTAGAATAAGTTAACCTTTGAACGTGGTAGATAATAGGTTGAAATTTTGCCTCCTTGTTCGTGATTGTGCGGGTAAGACCGTCACTTGCACTTTGTAGGATGGCTAAACTTTGCCTACATCTGACCTGCGTGGAGGTTTTCCTTAAACTTTTGAAATTTTTACCGTTTTGTGTTTATGCGGGTTTTGCCGCCTTCCACACGTAATGACTTACTTCTTCCCATATTTATGCGGTGAATACCGGCACATCAGTGTGGGAAGTTCATAAGTATAAAGGTAAGGCTATCAACACATTGTGAAAGGAGAATCATTTCCATTAGAAGTGGCTCTAGGCCTTTTCTTTACAAGTTTGGAATTGATATACATGTAACATTTGCGTAATTGAGCTCCTTTCCATGTTCTTGGGATGGGAGTGCCATCGAGCCTTTCGAGCCGGTACGCGCCCTTTCCCAGAACTTCTTTGATAATGTATGGCCCTTCCCAGACCGGGGCCAGTTTTCCTGGGCGTTGTTGGTTCGAAGCCTCGTTGTTACGCAGTATGTAGTCTCCTACATTGAAGTTGCAGAGTTTTACCCGCGTGTTGTAGTACTTTTGCATTTGTCGCTTGTAGTTCTCTTCACGCACTGCAGCTAAGTCTCTGCGTTCCTCGGTTAGCATAAGGTCTAACCGTCTTTCCGCATCATTGTCTTCTGGCTGAATCAAGACCCTTGGTGAGGGTAAACCAATTTCGACCTGGACCATGGCTTCAGTGCCATAAGTGAGACTGAACGGGGTTTCTCCCGTACTGGCCTTTTTCAGCGTTCTGTTTGCCCAAAGGACGTGCGGAAGCTCGTCCACCCAGCCGGATCTGTGTTCCAAGAGTCTTTTCTTTATGCCTTCGACGATGCTCTTATTTGCTCTTTCTACCTCACCATTACCCTGCGGGTGCGCCACTGAGGTAAAAGTGTTGGTGATTTGAAGTTCTTCCAGCCACTTTTGTAGCTTCTTGTCAGCAAAGTTGGTGCCGTTATCGCTCACCAAATTCTGTGGAAGTCCAAAACGACAAATAATAAATTCCCAAATAAATTTTTTGATATGTTTCGCGGTTGTTTGGGCTAAGGGTTTTGCTTCTATCCACTTGGTGAAGTAGTCGATGGCTACCACTAGGAACTGAACATTTCCTGCTGCTGTAGGAAATGGGCCTGTCACATCGATGGCCCACTTCTGAAATGGCCATGAAGAGGTGACTGGAACAAGTTCATTCTTCAGGCGATGCGTGTTGGGTGCGTAGAGCTGACAAGACCTGCATTTTCTGATGTATGCCAGCGCATCCGTATGCATCCCCGGCCAAAAGTATCCCGCGTTGTTCAGCTTAGCTACAACAGCGCGTGGACCTGCGTGTACTCCACAGATGCCTTCGTGTACTTCCCTTAGGAGGTAGTCAGCATCTTGGTTGTCCACACATCTTAAGAGTGGGCCAAGAAAGTTACGTCTGTAAAGGATGTCATCGATGAGTTGATAATTCAGTGCTTTACAGCGTAGTTTTCTTGCCTGTGTTTTTGACTCTGGTAGTGTACCTGCCGCAAGGTATTTTATTATTGGTGTCATCCACGTTTCTGTGCCGGTTGGATGACACAAATTTCTTTGTGCGGGACCGAATGTGCCTCGAGGAGTTCAATGCGGATGTCCTTTCCCAAGTGGGTGAAGGCTAATGATGCAAGCTTGCTTAACGCATCCGCAGATTTGTTTTCACTACGCTTGACGTGTATGACTTTGCAATCGTTAAAATCGCGCATAAGGGTTTTTGCTTGTGCGAGGTACAGGGCCATTGTGTCGTTCACGGCCGTGTACGTTCCGTTGATTTGATTGGCTACTAACATGGAATCCACGTGGGCTTCCAAGTGTTTCACTCCCATCTTACGCGCAATTCTCAGCCCGGCCAAGAATGCTTCATACTCGGCTTCGTTATTCGTACTTGGAAAATCCAGTCGAATAGCGTAAGTGTATTCTTGGCCTGCTGGGTTGGTTAGTTTCAGCCCTGCGCCTGAACCCTCGTTACTGGCTGCTCCATCAGTGTAGAGTCGCCAGACATCATTGATGTCCTGTGCTGGAGAGGGTTGAGCCTCTTCCTGGCACTCTTTTTCCCGCGATGCAGGCACTTCCGCAATAAAGTCGGCCAAAACCTGGCCTTTTATGGCTGGTCTTGGCTTATACTTTATCGCGTATTCCCCCAACTCAATTGCCCATTTGGCTAGGCGTCCCGATAACTCGGGTTTGCGTAGAACGTTTGCAAGTTTGAAGTTGGAGAGAATGGTGATTGGGTGACCCTGGAAATATCGTCTTAACCTGCGTGAAGCGTGTATAAGTGCTAAGACTAATTTTTCGAGGGTAGAGTACCGGGTTTCTACGTCTGTTAGGATACGGCTGACATAATAGATTGGCATCTGGATGCCTTTCCGTTCAACTAGCAGGACCGCCCCGGTTGCTCTATCTGTTGCGGAAAGGTATAGGATTAACCCCTCCCCCGCTTCTGGTGCTGTGAGCGTTGGGAGTTCGATCAAGCGTGACCGAATCTCCTGAAAAGCTGCTTCCGCTTCTGGTGTCCAGCGGAAGTGCGTTTTCTTTAAACAGTTTCTCAACGTTGACACGAAAGGAAACGACTTATCCGCGTGGTTTGCCAAAAAGCGATTAAGTGTGACTAGTCGTCCATTCAGTGTCTGAGCCTGTTTGATGGTAGTAGGTGATTCCATTTTGATAATGGCTTCGACCTTTTCAGGGTTCGCTCTGAAGCCATCTTTAGTGACGATGACCCCCAAGAACTTCCCTTATTCCATTCCAAATGCACACTTGCTCGGGTTGAGCTTCATGTTTATCTTCCTGAGCGTGTTGAAAGTTTCTTCGATGTCTTTCAACATCGCTTCTGCGTCAGGGCTTTTGATGACCAAGTCATCCATGTAGACTTCCAAGTTCCTCCCAATTTGGGCATGAAACTGGTTGTCCATCAGGCGTTGGTATGTGGACCCGGCATTCTTAAGTCCAAATGGCATCATTTGGTAACAAAATGTGCCATCGGGCGTCCGAAAAGCGGTTTTGTCCTGATCATCAACGGCCATGTGGATTTGATGGTACCCCTTATACGCATCCAGGAAGCATTTAAGGCGAAACGGTGCTAACGAATCCACCTTAAGATCAATTTCGGGTAACGGATAACAATCTTTGGGGCATGCTTTGTTTAAGTCCTTGAAATCTATGCACATGCGCCATTGTTTGTTATTCTTCGGTACCATAACGGGATTTGCAACCCATGTTTGATATCTGCTAACGCGTACGATGCCTGCGTCAAGGAGTTCCTTGACTTGGGTTCTACACGCGTTAGTTTGTTCTGGCCCCATTACTCTGCGCTTTTGTACGACTGGCGTAACAGCCGGATCGCACTTGAGCTTATGCTCTGCCTTACTTCGGGGTACACCAGTCATGTCAGCTGGTGTCCACGCGAAGATGTCAGCGTTTTTCTGTAGTAAGCGTTTGAGTAAGGTGCGTGTGGGATCAACAACTGTTGGGCCAATGGTAACGGCCTGGTCAGGGTATTTGCCGTTGAAGGCCCATCTTTCCGGTTCGGTGATGGTTGGTTTAGCCATCTTTGGTTTGGGTTTAGATGAGACAGATGCGATGCATACCTGGGGAATGCCGGTGATCATCGCTACACCCTCAGCTGTTGGCCATCCCATCATGCCGTGGACTGAAGATACCACGGTGTTAAATCTTGCCATCCCGTCTCTTCCGAAGAGAATGTCGTATGTGTGGCGTGGCTTTCTCATCACGACAAAATCCACGTCTTCTGTGCGTGAGTGATTCCCGTCCGTAAGAGTGACGGGGAAAGATAGGATACCCAGGGGGGTGTTTGTGCTGCCGTCGAACCCTTCCATCGAGGCGTAGATCGTTTCCAGGCGTTCCTTGTCTTCGTCATCTAGCTTGTCGAAGAACTGCCTGTACATCATCGTTGACGAGGCGCCGTTGTCAGCAAGAGTGCGAGAAGTGATGTAGTGCCCCAGCTGGCTTTTGATGACGATAGGGCCTTCTTTGCTGGGTCCTCCTGGCACTCGCGGGAAGCGCACCTCAGCTTCCTTCCACGCGCATGGTTCTGTCGCTCGCCTTTTTCTTCCTCTGATGTTGCCATGAACCATGTTGATGCTGATGTCAACGGGCTTTCGTCCGTTGCCTCTGTACCGGTTATCATTCCTTCCTCCCTTCTTGATTGATGCCACAAGGTGTGCAAGTCTTCCATCCTTGACGAATGTTTCAACAATATCCTTCAAGGATGTACACTCCTCCGTACTATGACCTTTTGTCCCGTGGAAGTCACAGGATTTGCTTTGATCCGCATTAGGTCGCTGCCGGATCATTGGAGCTTTTGGCCATGGTAGTTTTTCGGTGGCAAATATCTCCGTGACGCTTTTGGTGAGTGGCGTCCACCGGTGTTTTCGGCTTGAAGGGTGTGTGTTATCTCTTCCGCCAACAAGAGGGTGAGAGCTGGATGAGGTGTCAAAGTTTACCCTTGACTGCCAAATACCTAGCTTCCTCTTTTTGTTCTGCCGGGCGATCCGAACATTGTTTTCTCTAGTCCTTTGCGTGTAGAGGTGTGTACTCTGGGGAAGATCCCTTCCCAGTTGCTTCTCCGTCTCGGCAAAGCGCTTGGCCGCCGTCATGATGGCATCCCATGTGGATGGCATGCCGTCCTTACCCGTCAATGTGCGGATAAGCTCTGGGTATTCGGCGCCCTGGATGAAAGCGGCGCGAACAAGATCTTCACTTATGTTGCCCAGACTCAGCTTTTTGGAGTTGAAGCGAGTGATGAAGTCTAGTAAAGATTCATCCTCCTCTCTGACGCAGTTGAGGATCGTCCACTGTTCTTCAGTATATTTCCTCTGTTGGCTGAAGTGTTGGCTGAACTTGTTCTGAAAGTCCGCCCAATCATAGATGTGGTGGACCGGTAAACGATCGAACCATGCCCTGGCCGCTCCAACCAGAGTCATCTGGAACATATAACACCACGTGGGTTCCGTCCAGTTACTGACGGTTGCCCCCGCAATGAATCTGTTCAAGTGGTCGTCTGGGTCGGATAGACCATCATAAGTGCCGATGTTGGACATTTGTTTGGCACTTCTCGGGGCGATTGCTTCCGCAATGTCCCTTGCAAACTTGGACTTTCCTGCATTTGCAGCAGTTGGTCTAAAGGTTTTGGAGAAGTCACGTGGGTTTCTCCCCGCGTTCGTTGGTTTAAAGGTTTCTCCAAAATTCATTGTCGGTTGGAAGTCCGTTTCCTTACGCTTCCCTTTTGCCTTATGGCGAGGGTTTGCGTCAGTATCGGATTCTTCCCGCTCATCGTCCGAGTACTCGCACTCACTGTTCATGTTGAGATGTTGGCGAGTACTGCCGAATTCGTCAGCCTGTTGAAGTGAACGCAAGCGTTCATCCAACTCAGCTTGGAACTCTTTCTGACGTGCTTCGGCCCACGCCTTAACTTGATCGAGTGTTTGGCGAGGGACCCTCGTCCGTTTCTCCAACCGGGCATCAGTGAACCCCAGTGAAATATTGTTTACTGCACTTGTCCCGGCTTGGGTAACCGGGGTAGTGTTCCTAAAATTTGTATAACCGCCGGTGTTCCCCCCAGTTGCTGGGGTTGTGGTTACCAGGGTTTCTTGGTCACTTACTGGCTTTGGGACCGGAGTAACGTTAACCATTTCTTCAGAAATTTTGAAAAAACTAAGAATTAGTTCTAGCTTTTATGCACGGATGGCGCCAATGAAGAAACACTAATCGACCCCGGGCAGATTACGGATAATCTGGGGGTTAAATAGATGTTTCCCACGAGGATGAGGTCCAGCAAAGAAAGTTGTTCTTCAGGTGACCTGCAAAACAGACACCGTAAGCTCGTCACTGAGAAGGGGGGGTTCCTCCTTGTGACCACCCTTCGGCGTGAGAATCAGACTAGATTGCTCTGAATATAAGTGTATATTAAGAGATTGCTAGAGAAGATAAGATAATGAGATATCAGATGATGTCCTTACCATTCCAAGGTGTTGGAGTATTTATAGCCGAATGTATGTTTCCAAGAAGGTACAGCCGGCTGAATAGTATTCCTGTTCTACCAACAGTGGGCTACGCACAAGCCATGCTGGTTGGTGGATAGGCTGCGGCCGATAGTGACAAGGCCGGCTGCATACTGTTCCTTTACTGCCGGCTATGCACTGTTCCACCAACTGTAGGCTACGCACGTCCCATAGCAAGGGTTGGTGAGTAGGCAGCAGCTAATAGTGACAAACAGTACTAGAGGGTGCTCCTCCACGTACTGTTGTCGGTGAGCTGTCACCCTGTGATTGGTTCATGGGCTGTTTTGGTCAGATCGTCTGTTTTGCCCATACATTGGCATGTATAGTACAAAAGATCTTCCAGAAGCATATGGACTGGCTCATTTGGGCGGGAGTATTCCCGCCTTACTCATTCCTTCAGGTGACATTACTGAAGTATCAAGAGTTAGTGCCTTGTGCGTGTAGCCTTGCTATCAGTGCGGGTAGCCTTCCCTGATGGCTTGTATCCGCAGCTGCGGGAACAGGCGGGGTACTTTACCATTGGGAGGCTTTCCCTGCGGGAACAGCTGGCGTACTGCGCGTAAGGTCTTCATCTCTGAGCATGGTGGGTCCTACGGAAGCAGTTGGTCGTTGCGCAGACGTCCCTCTTCAAGGTGAGTCTTGCGGGTCTAACTGGGCTCTGCTGGGACCTACCTCTTCACTCTCGAAATTCATCCCCAAGTCACGAGCCAACCTAATCGTAGCCTCAACCTCCCTTGTGTTGTCACATGCATTGTAACAATTGTTACAATGCCCTGGAAATCATCAAACTATTTCTCACTTAACAAGTCATCACGGATATGTTCATTGGTTTTGCATGAGTCTATTTTATCTTTTATTATAGATTTGACTTTTTGTATTTATCCATGTATTTTATGACATAATACAACTGTAAAGACTAAAAAGATAATTACAACTTGTTTTATTTTTTAATTTTCTTTTTCATTCTTTTTTAAATCGGGCATTGAAAACTTCATACCAATTCGACTACATGACATTATCTTCCTTTTTCATCACTTTAACCTAAAAAGAATAGTAGAAAACTACATCTTGTCTCCATCGCTCGCCATCAATCGGGGAAGAAGGCTCTTGTTCATCTGAATCTTCTTTCCTCCATTATTAAACGAGTCTGTGTTTAAATATTTGAATTTTTAAATATTTCGGATATGAATTCAATTAAAAACCCTTAGTGACACACGACATGCATGCTTTCCTCACATTAAATCACTGTTATATGACCTTATATAAAAAAACATAACATTAGCTAGCTATGTTAGATGTTATAGTGTTTTGGTTGACCAACTAGTAGGTGTCAAGCAACATTCATAAAATTTGTTATTTATTTTTTTACCCGTCATTTGTAACATATATATAAAAGTTCAAATGAATGTTTAATTAGAAATGCAAGTGGTTTAGCAGTAATATACAAATAAAAATAATAATTATAATTGTATTAATTTCATTTTTTTTATCTGCTACTATCTAATATAAGATAAAATGTGAAGTTTGGTTTGGCTAATACTCTATTAAGTCACTTGGTGACACCCTTTGGTCTATGACATTTTGTTTTTTTCCCTTTCCTTTTGGTTCTTAGTTCCGGTCCCGTAATGAACATAACGAAATCGACCAAACGTCAATGTTTTTTTCGTTTGTTTAAATTTTGGTAGGTTGAGCAATAACCGAATCGTTAACCGAAATCGAACCGAAAACCGAATAAACCGAACCGAAGTAACCGAAATTAACCAAACCGCACTGAACTCTTTTTTTTTTTTTTTTTTTTCATATTTTCCAGTTTTTTTCCCTATTTCATGTATTATACGTATATTAAGTTTAGTACTATCATTTCATGTAGTTATACCTTCATTTCATGTATTTAAACATGCATATCATGTATTTTTAAGCAAAATTTTAGCCCATGTTTGATATCCGTTATTAACCGAACCCAATTGCGCACACCCCTAAATTTCGGTACTATAACGAACATGACAAAAAAACGACCAAATTCGTGCAGACTCACCGCTCAACACCCAGGACCATCAAATGCTTGGGTTTTACCAACACCCTAGCTTACCGGCTGACGCCACTCCATTGGTTCACCTCAATTTTTATATTTTCTCCGTTTTCAGCGCTAGTACCGTATCGAACGAACGTAACCGTAAAACGACCGAATTCGTGTTGAGTTGGTTTCTCAATGCATGTGATTGACAACTTTTATTACCGCCCGTGTTTACCGACCAAATATTTGACTTTTTATTAATATTAATTTAATGAATTTATTTTTGGGTTTTAACAACTGTGTCTCACTCGTGCTTGAATTTAAGAAAACTCACCATCCTAACGCTCGGATTTGGAATCCGATTGATCGGGCCGAAGGAAAAAAGGTTGCAAGGGTTTTGTAAAGGTGTAGGAGTTCGTCTCTGTAAACAAAACAAAACAAAACAAAACAATACAATACCCTCCCTTTCTTTCTTTCATAGAGAAGAATTTGAACAGGTAGGTAATAATCTCTCCAATTGAATTGAAAGCAAGCCCTAACATAACATGACATGCTCTTTCATACACATTTCTTGGTTTTCAATTATTGATTCGATAGATTTGCAACACTTGCGCTTCACATGCTATAGGCTTGTTCGATGAATATAGTAACCCTCGTATACCAGCACTAAACCTTAAACAAATACCAACTGTTCGATTAAATGCTTTGTACAAAGAATTCATGATAACAACTGGGCAATATACAATCTTGCACACCAACTGTTCGATTAAATGCCTTCTGGTTTATATACAACATTCTCTTCTCCTTGGTGGATTGTAACCTCAGTTACTAATTATAGAAATTGTCGATTTTTAGCTTCACCCTTAGCTGATTTTAGTAATGACTGATGGTGTCATTAAGCTTAGCTCCTATTACTTATTTACATTATTAGGGTTCTTTTTATTCACTGGTATTATTGTATTTGATACAAAATGCAAGATATCAACTAGCTTGATTTTTGATGTGATTTAGGAACAAGAATGGTGTTATTTTGGTGTCGGACCAAGCAAGCACAGCTCAGGGCGTTATCAAATCAGTTCAAGCGATGCTGTTTCCAGATTCACGAGTCCTCTTTGGTTATCAGGGAAACCAAAATTGGTGTTGTGAATGGTCAAGGTTTGAGTTTACACAGGCCTGGACCCGAGCTTGGCAACTCCGATTCTTTGCCGCCCCTGTTCAGGTTATCCCCTTGTATGTAAACATTATTACTTAAGACCCTCGTGATAAATGTGTAACTTTTATTATAGTTATTATTTTTAACTATTTGGTCAACTAGACCCCTTCAAATCATTTGTTAATTTTGTGAAAACCAAACCAGCATAAGATGGGCTTTACTTGGTCCCACTGGTTAGCAGGGTATTGGTGGGGCCCTGAGTTTTCTCTAACGGGTTCTTATGGTCACATAAAAAAACTTTGCGTAGTCAATAAATATTTTTCCTTGTTTTTGTTAGGCTAAGCCGAAGTATGAAGAGAAGGATAAAGGGGGTCCAGGGATGAACTCACAAATTCATGCTCAATATGTTAGGCTCGTCACCGATGAAGGTTAGTTTATCATTTTATTTACGTATTTGTATCTATAACACTTTTAAAATGTAAGATACAGTGAGAAATAATTGGTACATCTTATCTATTTTAGACGATTTGATCTTTTTATTAATATTTTAGAATGATGCCAATCTTTCAGGGCATAGTGTAGTGTCAAGGAATGAGGCATTGGAGTGTGCAAAGAAACTCAATCTTGATTTAGTCGAGGTACATTATGTTTTCAAACTAATATAAATTAGACCCTTTCAGTATTTTGTCATTTTGAACATTATTGTTTTTTGTTATGTTAATTATGTGGTAGGTTCAACCAGATGGTAACCCACCTGTTTGCAAACTCATGGACTATAAAAAGGAAATGTATTTAAAACAAGTAAAGGAGAAAGAGCAATCGAAAAAGAAGGTAATTTTTTTTTCAATCGGAATATAATTCTTTCTAGATTATATAAATTTATGAAAGTTAAGATTTTGCTACTCTTTGGTCTTATGTACGCTTTAAAATATTTGCAGTCTGACTTGGTTTTACGTAAAGGAGGATTGAAAGAGGTTCGCATTACTTTTAAAATTGTAAGTCATAACCCATCTTGAGTATTATTTGCAAGTTTCTTGATTATACACACACACACAGATAGATAAATGTTCCAATACAATAATCCTTTATCATACGTTACGTACGCGAGGATGTGGAACGTCGATTTTAATTAGCGATCTAGGGTACTCCAATCAAAATAGCGAGCAACAACAACGGTGTGCCGGTCTTCGTCCACCGCTGCCCCATCTTCTTCCGCCCACCTTCACCATCTCCGTTCAGTTATTCGTCACCGTCCACCGTTGCGACCATCGACGGTACCGTCGTGAACACCATCTTCTTCCGTCACGAGTTGTTCACCTGATCAAATTGACCAAATGAAATTGATATTGTTGAACCTAATTGATCAATTAACCTTGAAATTGATCCAATTAATCATAAATTTGAAGCTTCAATCGATCAATTTGAGTTTTGAGTGATGGGTTTTAACCTTGAATGTATCAGGATTTAAGCATGGACGTTTAAGTTTTTTTGCCTGAAAGTTTAAAGGTTAACCTTGAACGTTTTAGGGTTGGGATTTTGGCTTGAACGTTTTAGTGATTTTTACCTTGAACGTATTTCACGTACGTAATGTACTTTAAGCGATTATTGTACGTTAACTCACCCCTATATACATATATCTTGTGTGTGTGTGTGAACATTCATTGGGGAACTCAGTAAAAGTGGGGAACCGGAGGGAACTCTGGTTCAAACGAACTCCAATTTAACTCATTTCAGCGATGATGGAACCAGCTTGTTCAACCCTAATAAATATATATTTATATGGTTCAGCTTTTAGGGTTTAGAGGTTAGTCTTTTGGGTTTACCTTTGGGGTTTAGCATCAGGGTTTAGGGATTAGGATTAACATTTAGGGATTTTTTTTTTGGGAAAAAGGCAAAGTCCTGGAAAACATTTGATTATAAAGAAAAAAGGACCAATATATAGAGAAACATAACAAACAAAACAAGATAAACACATCAAACAACTAGTCTTAAAACTCAAAGTCCATGTAGTCATATCAAGTCCATTATGCAAAGCCATCCAAATTGGACTCCAACATTAGCCCATTAAAAATGAAATAGTAAAAAGATTGAAGGTAGCATTTTTTTTGTATTTTGGTGAATCGTCTGACCAAGACCAGCTAAATTTGGGCCAGTTTTAGGCCCAACCGCACCATTAACCGAACTTGTGCCAGTCACATGACATACATTAGATATTTTAAGTTGGGACGTGGGCTGATTTGGACCAGAGGGAATCGACTGTCCACCTTGGGCCGTGAGTTTATTTGGGTCAGCCATCACACTTGGAACAGGGACTGGTGATTTATGATGGACCGAGTGTAGTCCAGCAGCCGAACTTGGGCCTGTTGGGCTGTTTTTGATTGCCTTTTTTTCTTAACCATTTTAAAATCATCAATATCTATGTCCATAGAAATTGTTTGGGCCGAAACATTTGGACCATCGGCTTTCACTTCAATTTCAACTTTTGGATAACTTTGGGTTCATGAAATGCATTCAAATGACCCAAAACATTTCAATTTACATAATGGTGGCTTCCAGGGCCGGCTCCGAGAAAGCAAAAATTTTTTTGGGCCAAAGGCGAAAATTTTTTTGAGCTTGAAGTAAAAAGAGTTTTTTGTTGGGTTTAAACAAATTAATTTTTATATGGGTTTACTTGGTTATAATTGAGTTGTGTAAAAAACTTTTGTATAAAAATATAATTAAACATGCCTCAAATGAGAGTAGAACCCATAACCTTTGGGTTGGGAGTAATACCCCTTTGTCACTAGAGCAAGCTGGTGGTTATGTAATTAAGTTTAAACACTAAATATACATATTGTTTTAATAAAAATACATATAATTTAAAAAAAAAATTCGGGCCTAGCGGGGTGTCGAGCCTGTAGCCGTTGACTACCCGGCCACACCTTATGGTCGCCCCTGGTAGCTTGCATTAATAATCGTCTAATTGAGCTAATTTCCCGGGAAAACCATTCCGTGATGAAATACCACTTTTACCCTGTCCGGTAGCCTACATGATGCCTTTCCTCTACAAGAACCCATGCATAACTAAGAGGATCCTTCTAATTACAACGTTCATATGTCTTCTTAATTCTTATCCAACATTAGAGGCCTTCCAATACAACTAATGATTTGCCCAACATTACCTTCATTCCAAGTACTAATGGCAAATCTTTTATTGATACCCAAACAGGCACCGAACACGGGTTTCGCTAAAACCGTGTCTGGCTCTCACAATTGAATGACTAATGGAAGTATGGAACATTAGTGACCAACCATGGATTTTTCTCCAAGATTTGGAGTAATCTTAGGGTTTAGCTTAGCTTTAACACATTTATTAGACATAGTTTAATATTATGTTATATTAGAGGGATTAGAGTGTAATATTGTATTCTATATATACCCATGTATATTCAGCAAATATAATCACAATTCAATAACAATAACATCTTTACCAAGTTTAACTTGGTATCACAGTCAGGTATCAAATCCTAATTCGGCCGTCATCCCTTCTTCTTATTTTTTTTCCAATCACAGCCCTACCACAGCTCTGCTGTCCTCTTTTTTCGATCACCCAATCACCATGACTACCCTTGTCGCCTTCTCCCAATCAGAAAAGACTATCCACAACTCTCACAAGTTTCGATTTACCCTGTCCCCCACCAATTATGGTCATTGGAAGACTATGATTCATCCGTTTTTGGTCACAAACAACCTGTTCGGTTATATAGATGGCACAATTCCATCTCCAGCACCTACTATTCCTGTTTCATCTTCATCTTCATCTTCTGACGGTAAAGACAAGGAAGATGCTCTCCCACAACAAACCCAAACGAATCCTCAGCATGCAATATGGGTCTCTAATGATGTCTATATCCGCATGCTCCTGCTGTCCACAATCTCTGAAAGCTCTTTTCAGCATGTGCAGGGCTCTACTTCTAGGGAGCTTTGGCTGTCTCTGGAACGTGCCTATGCTCCTCATACAGCTTCTAGAGAATACACTTTGAAGACTCAACTGCTACGGATTGAGATGAAGCCTGATGAATCCTCTTCAGCCTATCTGACTCGGGCTCAAGAGTATGCGATTGCTCTGGCAAATATCGGTGAACCGATGAAGGAAACAGCAGCCCGTGAACCCGCTGCCTCGACCACTGCTAAAGAAAACAGCAGCTGCTATGCCTCCTACACAAGCCTTTACTGCAGCCCGTGAACCCGCTGCCTCGACCACTGCTGCCCCGACCAGTTCACTGTCCCATTCTGATACAGTTAAGGCTGTCCAACAGTTGGCTGCCCAGCTAGGGTTACAACTACAATTGCCTTCTTCTCCGTCCCCACAGGCCAACTATACAACCCGCAACACAAACCGCAACCCAAACAATAGACAAGGAAGCAACCGTGGAGGACGTGGCAATTATAACAGCTCCAACAATCGTTCCAACATAGGAGGTAATCGAAATCAATTCAGTTGGGCTTCTAATCAAAATATCGTGTATGGTACTTGTAATAGGTGTGGCATCGGTCATATACCGTCTCAATGCCCTAACCGTGATCCTTCAACCATACGCTCAGGACAACAACCATCTGCCAACTTTGCTGATTACCGCTCACAACCGACATTCACCAACTGGCTCACCGAAACCGGATCCAGCCACCACGTAGCACCGAATCTCTCCGGCCTCGATAACTCAGAAGCGTATTATGGGGGTGACAACCTTCATGTTGGCAACGGTAAGGGACTTCCTATTTTACACATTGGTTCCACTCGTTTTTCCTCACCCACAAAAACCTTTAATCTTAAAAACATACTTCATGTTCCAGAAATTAAACAAAATCTCCTTTCTGTCCAACGTTTTTGCCTAGATAATAACGTTTATTTTGAATTTCACGCTACTCATTTTATTGTGAAGGACAAGTCTACACACACTATCCTCCTCACGGGTCCAAGTAATGGCGGTCTGTATTCCATCAAGCTTCCGCAGTTACAACCTGTTCCCAAAGTTTCCTTTTCTGCTGTTCGTGCTTCCGCTTCCACTTGGCATCGAAGACTGGGACATCCTCATCCACAGCTTTTAAAGTCAATGCTTTCTGCTTATCATTTGCCTTTACAAAATAATGTTTCAAGTACTGTTTGTGATTCTTGTTTTGTTGGAAAATCTTCCAAGTTACATTTATTACCTTCTACTTTTAAAAGTTCAAGTGTTTTGGATCTTATTTTTTGTGATGTATGGGGACCCGCTCCCGTTACGTCCTTTGAGGGTCACAATTATTTTCTCTTGTGTGTAGACCATTATTCTAAATTTATGTGGATCTTTCCCTTTAATCGAAAGTCTGATGTTCTAGATATTTTCAAACAATTTATCATCATGGCTGAGAGACAATTTAACACCAAACTCAAATCAGTACAAAGTGACTGGGGTGGAGAATTTCGTAGCCTATCTACTTATCTCACCACTTTAGGCATCACCCATCGTCGTTCTTGCCCACATACCAGTGAACAAAACGGTATTGTGGAACGCCGCCATCGTCACGTTGTCGAAACAGGTCTTACCTTATTAGCCCAATCCCACGTTCCATTACGTTTTTGGAATTTTGCCTTCGACACGGCGGTTTACCTAATAAATCGTATGCCTTCTCGTACAAATTCATCAATTTCACCATTTGAACACATCTTTCATCGTCGACCTGACTTCTCTTTCTTACGAGTCTTTGGCTCTCAATGCTTCCCTCATCTCCGTCCATACAACAAACACAAAATGGATTTTCGGTCCACACCGTGTGTCTTTTTAGGCTACAGCCCTACCCACTATGGCTATCGCTGCTTTGATCCAAACACCGAACGGATCTACATTGCCCGACATGTTCGATTTCATGAACAACACTTTCCTTTTCACAAACAATCCATCCCACATTCTCCCTCTCATGAATCTGACACGTATGTCTCGTCCTATCCTACTCACCCACCTACACCACCTGCACCAACCAACCCACACCCACCACCTCCACACCCTCCTCTTGTCCACACCTATGCCCGCCGGCCTAAACCCAACACGACAAATTCCACAGAATTTGCTGATGCAGCCTCTTCAGAACCTTCTACGGCTGCTGCAGCCCTTCCTACAGCTGCTGCAGCCCCTCCTACGGCTGCTGCAACCCCTCAGGCTGCAACTCAGCAGTCTCTCTCAGACCTGCCCGACTCCCCTGCTGCATCACAGCCCACTCCAGCCCCTATGACCCAACCACCTACCCGTTCACGGCCGCCTAATCTTCGCCAAAACCCCAAAACTACCAAACCTTACAATGCTGCCTCCTTTCACTCTACCACACATAATCCCGACACTGAACCTGCCTCCTTTACTGTTGCTAACACAGACCCAAAATGGCGTCAGGCCATGGCTGATGAGTATTCGGCGCTGCTGCGAAATGGCACGTGGTCCTTGGTACCACGTGCTCCGGGTTCTAATGTGGTTGATTGTAAATGGGTTTACAAACTCAAACGAGATCAAACAGGGGCTATCACTCGCCATAAAGCACGTTTAGTCGCCAAAGGTTTTCGACAATAACCGGGCATTGATTACCGGGAGACATTTAGCCCGGTTGTCAAGTCTACCACTATTCGTGTCGTACTTTCTTTAGCAGTTGCTCAACAATGGCAACTGAGACAGAATGCGTTTCTACACGGCGACTTAAACGAAACTGTCTATTTACAGCAGCCACCAGGTCTTTTACATAAGTCCCTTTATGGTTTGAAGCAAGCCCCTAGAGCCTGGTTTCACAAGTTGTCTATGGCTTTTCAGGGGCTTGGTTTTCGGGGCTCCAAGACAGATTCTTCTCTTTTTGTTTACTCATCAGGGGGCATGTTACTGTATCTACTTGTCTGCGTTGATGATATTATTCTCACAGGTAACAATTCACGGGCTATTGATCAGGTGGTTCGCAATCTCAGCATGTCATTTGCTGTCCAGGACATGGGCGGACTCCTATTTTTTGGGCATTGAGATTCTTTACAGTGGCCATGACATACTATTGTCCCAACAAAAGTATATTAATGAGCTCTTACAACGTGCCAGCTTGTCCAATGCTCACCCGGTTGACTCGCCTATTACACCGAGTGCGAAGTTGGCCTTGGGTGACAGCTCCCCATTTGAGAACCCGGTTAAATATAGGCAGGTTGTGGGTGCCCTTCAATATGTCACGCTTTTTTGTCCGGACATTACCTATGCAGTCAATAAGGTCTGTCAATTTATGCACTCGCCAACAGAGAATCAATGGTCAGCTGTTAAGCGCATTCTACGGTACTTGCAGGGTACTGCCACACATGGTCTTCTAATTAAACAACAATCTCCTTCGGTTCTTCATGCCTACATGGATGCTTCTTTCAACAACTTGAGTGCCTTTTCTGATGCTGATTGGGCTGGGTGCCCAGATGACCGTCGACCGTCGATCCACAGGGGGTATGCTATCTATCTTGTGTCTTGGTCAGCCCGTAAACAAAAGACTGTCTCTAGGTCATCTACGGAATCAGAGTATAAAGCCCTTGCAGACACGGTTGCTGAATTAACTTGGTTACGGGCACTCTTGCATGAACTGCATGTTCCAGCACGATCAGCCCCAACATTATGGTGCGACAATCTTGGTGCAACATACCTGGCAGCAAATCCTGTCTTTCATGCACGTACGAAGCATGTTGAGGTAGACTTTCATTTTGTCCGAGAACAAGTTGCTCAACGAAAACTCTCGGTGCAGTTTATCTCCACAGAAGATCAGATTGCAGATGTGTTTACCAAGGCTCTACCCTCTCCAAGATTCTTGTTCTTACGGTCCAAGCTAAGAGTTGCTTCCCGGCCTTAGCTTGCGGGGGGATATTAGACATAGTTAAAAATTATGTTATATTAGAGGGATTAGAGTGTAATATTGTATTCTATATATACCCATGTATATTCAGCAAATATAATCACAATTCAATAACAATAACTTCTTTACAAAGTTTAACTTAACTTCAAGGTTTAGGTTTAGCTTTTAGGTTTCGCTATAGGGTTAGCGTTTTTGGTTAGGATTCGACGAGATGGTTCCAACAATACTTAAATGAGCTTAGTTGGAGTTCGTTTGACCCGGTTCTTCACTTTTATCCTTTTCTCTTGTACATAAAAAGTAATTTCTTTAATTATAATTATAGCACAACGAAAGGTAGTACGGATTTTTCTTTTTTGAACGAGTGATGATTAAGGAGTTGCGTGTTGGAATTAGATGATTAAGGAGTTGTGTGGTGTCTAGCATTATATTAATTAATTAAAAGTATCTTCATTTCTATATTTGAAGCTTCTTTTAGAGGTTCATCAGTTGTAATATTTAAATAATTATCATTTTGTTTATGTATAATCAATATGTTAAGATTTCATTTAAATATATATATATATATATGTGTGTGTGTGTGTGTGTGTGTATGTATGTATATATGACAAGTATGGATTTCTTTTTTCTAGGATAAACATGATATGAAAACAAAGGCAGATGCCATCAAACGATTAGCCGAGCGTGGACACCGAGTCAAGGTATGTTTGTGTAAATTATCTTCATAACACTACACTATAAATGTTGGTCACTCGTTAATGTTTTTATGGTCAAGCAGTGTATGGCAGTGAAAGTACCTAATGAAAAGTCAGATGAGCAGGATTTGGGAGGACTGTTATCCCGTCTATCCGCAATGGTACGTTTAACTTTAACGTGCTGATTGATTATGTTAAAAGAAGTAATTAAAAAGGAAATTGGTCAAATAACTTTTCATTGGCAGATTGATGATTTTGCTCTTGTGGAAAGTGGGCCCAGGGTAGAGGAGAAGCAAGCGTACGTTGTTGTAAGACATATTAAGTTTGGGCCGTTAAAGAAAGGTCCAACAAAAAAGAAAATTTCAGAAATGGTAAATGAAATTTCAACACAACGTTCGGAAGAACAAAGCTTAAATGAATCCGATTCTGAAACCGACACGTATCATGAAAAGGAGATGGAATTAGATTCAACCGATGATTTTGACCATGTGGTCAAACCCAAACCCGCACCCGCACCCGCACCCGAAACATTTAATAGGTATGCAGCCACACGACAAACTAACGGGTCAGAAAACAGGCATGCAACCACAAGTCCAACAGGTTCAGGTCAAAGTCAAAGTCAAAACATGAACAGGCGGGGTCCAGGTGAAGCCGCATCAGGTTATGGGAGGTTTGATGCACCAAGACCAAACAATGATCATCGAACTGAAAGTGGGCCTGTGGAAGTAAACAGGTACATGAAAGGACCGAGGCCACAAGGACTGAGTTCACGGGGTGATTTTGGTAGAGAAAATAATAATATGAACCCTGCTGGGGTCAGGGAAAGACAAGGTGGTTATAGAAGATGAATGCATTTTTGTAGAAGTGACATGACATGGGTTTTATATTATTATGTGAAATTCATTACTTTTAGGCTGCTATTTAATTTATTTTGTAATTTGCATGGCTGGCACTGTGCTATGCTTGATAGTCCATTGAACTGATTATAAAGCATGAGATTGTAACTGGATTAATATAATGACCACACTGCTAAATGTCAGTGGTTTTTGCTATATGTTTTTTTTGTTGGAATAAATTGTTTTTATGATATGGAAATACGTTTGAAAGTGATTATGTGATATGTAGTGTCAAAGTGCTCTTAATCTCTCATAGCTCTGCCGCACCTTTTGTTTCATCAACGATATGTATTCATTTTAATAGATACACGACGATGTATTTTCGAAATTTTATAAGACATTATATATTAGAACTTATTGAAGAAATGCAAATTCATATAAAATAGAAAAAAACATACAAATACAAACTGTGTATTCTTTGGGAATTTTGAAGGGTGTACACATAATATAAATTCTCAAAACACAACTTGATTTGTCAATGCCCTGCTTATCATTTCAACAACTGACATGAACAAATATTTACAATGCTTTTCGAGTTCAATACAAAAATTGGTTTCAATTTGATCGCTTGACGATTAAAGAACCATCATCATCACCGGTCATCTTCACCTCATTTCCTAATCTTAAATGAAGCCCTCTTTATAAACTTTTTCCCGCTATCAGGAACACCTTCATCACCACTTAGCATCCTATAAATCTGCATGAAAACATCATGTTAACATAAAAACAAACAAAAACAAACATTATATTGTTTTACTTTTGCTTTCTTCAACTTCAAGTTTACCTTGCTCGCTTTCGGACGATCAGTTGGATTATGATTTATGCATTGAGAAGCAATCCATACCATGTCATTCAGCTGATCCACGTCACACGTGCCACCAAGATGAAGATCAACAAGTTTTTCAATATTTTTTGCATCGATCAAAGGTCTAGCCTGCAATAAACTAGCTGTTAAGCAAACAAATCGGTCGATTGGTTGGTACTTAAAAAATACCCACCCACATAACAAGACTGTTTTGTGATTCATCTAAAGCGGGGCGCCCAGTGATGATTTCTAACAAAAGTACTCCATATGCATACACATCAGTTTTCTCATCGACCAAACCGTCCATGAAAACTTCAGGCGCGAGGTAACTGTATTTTAATAAATAAAAAAAAAAGCTTCAAGTTAACTAAATAAAAAGAATATGATATATAAATGTATATTGCATACCCAAAAGTCCCTTCAAACTGTGATACAGTGAGGTTCACCCATTGATCTGGAAGCCACTTAGCCAGCCCAAAATCAGAAATCTATTTTTACATCAAATGAAGTCCACACATAAAAGAAAAATTAGAAGAAATCATTATGTTGAGTACTTCTTTAAAGGGTTAGTAACATACTACAATTTCTTGTTTTATACAAAAAATAGTCCCTCAACTTGTAAAAAGTACACAAAAGTCAAATTACTGTGTATTAAAGTCTCTAAATTTGTCTAAAATACATGTACTTTTGAAAAAAAAATATTAAAACAATAACTTGTTAACTCTTAAATTGGTTAACTAGAAATAGTCAAACACAATAAAAAACCAACATACTTTCTGTTTATCTAACAAAAGTCCCTCAACAACTTGAGAGACTTTACATGAGAATAAGAATATATATATATATATATATATATATATAGGGGGTGGGATCTGGAGAGAACTCATTTTAAAGAGAGAACTAGAGAACTAGTAAGGAATTATTTTTAACTATTTTAAAAAAATTATTTTTTGATTTTTTTTTCTTTCCTCCTTCTAATAAGATGATATTGTTCATAAAAAAAATAAAAAAAAGTAAAAAACCGTCGATGTAATGCGTATGTGCATTAATGTGTATTGTATATATAAAATATTGTTTTATTGCATATAGTACAACAGATATACATTATCTAAATACACACTATTGAATATATGCAAATACGACACTAATAATTGTATGCAAAACACATTATCGCATATATGTAATACAACACTAATGCACATATGCACTATATCGATTTTTTAAAATTTTTGTATATAATATAACATTATTGCAAATATACAATACAAACAACTATATATATGCTATTCAACACTATTTCAAATATCAAAATGCACACTATTGCACATACACATTATAAAAAAAGTCGGTGTATTGCGTATATGCATTACTCTTTAATTTTTTTATTTTTATATTTTTATATTTTTTTGTGGTGAAGAATAACAACATATAAGAAGGATGAAAAAAAAAAAGTTTAAAAATATTTTTTTAATTAAATTAAAAATATTTCATTATTAGTTCTCTAGTTCTCTCCATAAAAAGGAGTTCTCTCATGATCCTCTCCCTATATATATATATATATATATATATATATATATATATATATATATATATATAGGGTGGGGTTAAAATAAAAAGTGAAGTGTGTCTAAGAAGTGTAAGAAGTAATCTGGTGCGTTAGATATGTTGATCTGATGGTGGATATGGAAAGTGTGTTTATTGTGCGGTGTGTTTTATTTTAGTTGCGGTGTGTTTATTGTGCGGTGTGTTTTATTAGATCTAATGATGAAAACACACTTTCTACACTTCTTAGGAAAAAATTACTTCTTATTATAACTTTGCTCTATATATATATATATATATATATATATATATATATATATATATATATATATATATATATATATATATATATATATATCATCGTACTCAGTATATCCCGCCAATAGCAAAGCTATGGTAGGGTCTGAGGAGGGTAAGATGTAGACAACCTTACCTCTACCCCATAGAGATAGAGAGGCTGCTTCCGGTGAGACCCCCGGCTCGATAGTAGTTTTGCATCAAGCCTTGGACATAAGGCACATAACACTCAATCATCGGGACACCGGCTGATCGGTGCATGTACCCTTGTCTTTCGGCTATCAACGCCACCACATGATGCCTGATTAACCTTCCGCCACTTTTAACGTTATTTTCACGAGATTAGTAAAATAACGTCAAAATTAGTGCAATTTCACTTTTGCCCACCCGTGGGTTCACACATATATACATTATATGCGCGCACCGCAAGCAGGGCATATATATATATACATATATATATATATATATAATTTTTATAATATTAACCCTTGTTTAGTTGTCTTAATATCTTGTCATAAGTTATCAAACTGATATATGAGGGACAAAAAGGTAATTTCAAGTCATGGATTACCCGAGGTTGAAAATCCTCCGAAAGCAAAATATTAGCAGCCTTAATATCTCTATGAATGATTCTCCTTTGACAACCCTCGTGAAGATACGAAAGGCCCGATGCCGTGCCCAATGCAATGTTGTATCTTGTTCCCCAATCAAGTTTCTGTTTTTGATTCTCATCTGAATGTTTTATATACCGATAAAGATATGTCATTTCAAATGGTCTCGTTTGTAAAATTACCAATTCACCCTTGATGAATAATGCAGTTAATAACTAACTAACCAGACAGAACAGAAGCTAAGCTTCCATGATAGGACAGAGGCAAAACAAGGTGCATGCCACCTTCGACTCCGTAGCCAATAATATTAGAAATGTTCGGGTGGCTGACGTGGACAAGGATTCCAAGTTCAGATAAGAAATCTGCTGTCATCTCTTCGGGTGTGCCTCGGATTAAGCGTTTTACTGCTATGATTTCATTGTTTTGTAAATGACCCTTGTAAACTTCAGAATAACCTCCCTCTCCAAATAAGTTTTCTTTGGAATAATAACAGAAAATACAGAAAGAAAGTTAAAACCGGGTTGGTTTGTTTTTATGGTTAAAGCCATCAGTCATTTGGCATAGTTGCTTCTAATCAAATATATGACTAACTATGTCAAATGCTGTAAATGCAATTCATGTTCTATATAAAGATAACCAACTTTGTAACAATATGATTAAAAATTCCCAAACTTTGAAAAATTTTGTTTTAAGGCAATATAAGCCTGGTCAAAATGATGACATGGAAGCTGACATATCAATCAATAACTTTGACCAAATTGACTTTTCTAGATGAAAACCTTTGCTTCTGTGAATGAGTGCAAATAAAGTGTGTCCGTAACTTTGAACAAAGATTCTGGCTGTTCAAAAAGTCTCACGGCTCATTTAGCTGCCTTTTTGGCTCATTTGTCGGGCCGCTTAAATTAAAGCCCAAATTTTCTTATATTAATTATAACCCGTATCCCAAATTTTTATAATTATAAACCATAAATTTTATAGTTTATTGATTAAGCATTATGTGTAAGCTAAAAATAATATATTTTTTTCTCTTTTTATATATTGAATTCAATAGATGAAAAAAAAATATAAAACTCATTTTTCAAAAAAAAAACATAAACGAGCTGGCTGGATGAGCCATGAGATGACTCAAGCTTTTTACAAGCTGAGCTCAAAATTTCAACACGTTAAGATAAACGAGCCGAGCTAGAACAGACAGCCATAGTCAAGAAAGTTAAAAACTTTGAAAGCATAAAACGAGTCAAATGAAGTTATATTCAAACCACGACTAAAGTTGTCGGTAGCATCTTTAAGTTGCGCGAGGGAATAATTAATCCACGAAGCCTCAAAACAATACAAACTATCATTTAACTTTGAATCCAACTCCGGCATGAGGTTCTGGCTCTTTTTCTTAGTCAGCCTCTTGATCGAGGGTAGCGGACTAAACGTCTGCAAGCTTGCAGATGGTGCCTTTGTTAACTTCCATAAGTATTCACACAACTGCCTTGAATGAACAATTGGATCAATCTGAGCTACCAAATCTGATATCCGAAAACCGACAGATGGTGAATCTGCAGCAGCAGCATCATTGTTCACAGGCAATGACGGTTCAGATTTGCTTTGATCATCCAAATCTTCATCATCCTTTCCTACAAAGCTAAATTTCAGCCAAAATTTCAATTGGAAGCATAAACACCTAAACTTTCAATTGAGTATTTATTTTTATTTTTATTTTTATTTTTTGTTTATTACCTTGAGCAGAAACTGAAACTGAGGAATCAGAGAAAAGAATTCTGTTATTTTCTACTGCAAATATAACACCTTCCTTCTTTTCATCATCAGCCATCTCTTAATCAAAACTGACAAAAAAAACCATCAAGAATTGCATTCACAAAATCACGCACACAAATTTCATGTTTACTAAGGGTGTAGACTAGCCGAGTCGCTCATGAGCTAATCGAGATCGGCTCATTAAAAGCTTGAATAGAGTCGACCTTAAACGAGCTCGAGCTTTTATTGAGGCTTAATTAATAAACAAGCTCGAGCCCACTCACGAGTTTTTTATATATAAAATTCATCATCATCATCATCATCATCATCATCATCATCATCATCATCATCGTACTCAGTATATCCCATCAATAGCAAAGCTATAGTAGGGTCTAAGGAGGGTAAGATGTAGACAGCCTTACCTCTACCCCATAAGGATAGAGAGGCTGCTTCCGGTGAGACCCCCGGCTCGATAGTAGTTTTGCATCAAGCCTTGGACATAAGGCACATAGCACTCAATCATCGGGACACCGGCTGATCGGTGCATGTACCCTTGTCTTTTGGCTATCAACGCCACTACATGATGCCTGATTAACCGTCCGTCACTTTTAACGTTATTTTCACGAGATTAGTAAAATAACGTCAAAATTAGTGCAATTTCACTTTTGCCCACCCGAGGGTTCACACATATATACATCATATGTGCGCACCGCAAGCAGGGCTATTTTTTTATATATAAAATTATGATAAGAAAAACTAAGTAATACATATTACATTAAAAATAAAAACAATAATTATAAAAATATAGACTAAAACAATTAATAATTAATACAATAATTAAAAATATATACTAAAATATATTCAAGCTGGACTCGAGCTTGAAAAACTACTCACGAGCCGTGCGCAACCATTGCTTGTGCGTTAACGCGCTTGGCTTCGGCTCGGGTTGTTAACACCCCTAAATTATTGTTTAGGCAGAAAATGAATATGATATAACATTCCCTATTTATCTTAATAAACTAATTATTATCACGCTATAAAATAAAAGTACAAACCCTAACCTAATTCCAAATATATATATATACAAAATTTGCAGAGCGAAGAAATGAAATGGGAATCGGATAACAGCGTTTGACGAGAAAATCCTGGAGATTTCTTAATCTTGGGTAATAATAATAATGAGAAGGCATTGAACAATTTTGCATGAATAAACCAGCTAGGGTTTATAATTAATGAAGATATATAGATACCTTGAAGATATATATATGTTGGTGCACCATGAAGATTCTTCTCTTTGATGAATGAATGAATGAATGACGAAAAAGAAAATTGTGAGAGAAAGAGAAAGATAGATGGAGGAGACATGCATGTCTCTCCCGCCACCATTTTTCATTTCTAAGTTATTTGCAATATGATCCTTATACTTACTTGTCATCGTCACATTTGTATTATGTTTCTTCATCTTTTCCTAGCTATCAATCAAACATTATAAATTAATAATGATTCATTATATTTCTACAGGGTAACCAGACTAGACTATGGAATAGTAATTATTCATTTTATTCACTCGTTTATTTCATTCAATTACCCCATACTAAATAGACCCTTAGTGTTGGAAAGTTTGTTTACGCTAGTTATTTGAATAGTGAATGAACATGAACAATAAAGTTATGTTTAGATGATTAAACAGGTACAAACAATGTTTCGTTCGTTGAATTGTGTTTATGGAACGATTAATGATATGCACATTTTGTAAGAATAATATATAATAATATATATTATATATTTATATATGGTCATTATAATCACTTATATTATAATAGATTAAAATATTAACTATACCTTATTATATATTAGTTTGGTAATTGTTGATGGGCCATATTACCCTTACTAGCTAATAAAGGGTTTACCCCTTGGGTGTATATAAAGAGAGATAAAAATTTATATCATAACCTAATCACACACATTATAATTTTGTTTGCCTCCTCTCTCTTATACCGGGTTTCTCTCAAGAACCCTAATATCATCCTTAACTATACATCCTAAAGGGGAACTCGATCAAGATGACAAACATGTCGACTACATCATACTATGCTGCGGTTTCTACTCTCCATGCTATAACATGTTCATATGTTTAATATTTATCATGTTTTCTATTACTTACATGAAGAACTGATCAACATGTGACATTGGACCGATGTTGATTATTCAGTTCTTAATGTTTTCCCTAAATCTAGAATTAAAATAAAAAACATGAATTTTGATTAAAACCCTATTTTTTCGGTTTTCATGTTTTGTTAAGAAAACTGGTTATAATTGCTAAAATTCATATTTAAAACTATAATATATTCGAAATCTTTTAAAAATATGTTTAAAATTTCGATTCCAGAGAAAACTGACTAAAGATTCTTCGAAGATGTTCTTTATGTTCATCATAAAAAGTGAAGAATCGTCCTTATTTTGGGTGAATCGTGTGAATAAAATATGTTGTTTCCAATTTTGATTGGTTTTTATCAATTTAAAACTTTGAAACATGATATAGTTTTATCAATAAAAGATTTCAAAATCTTAGATAATTATAATTAAATCTTTTAAATTTGGAAACAAGATAATCCATTAAAATTCGAATTCCATCTTTATCATAAATTCGTTTATGGGATCTAAACATAATTGATAGGATAAAATATTTATGGGTTAAAAATAGTTTATGAGTTAAGGAATTAAAATAAATTTCATTTTTTTTTCTTCTATAATGGTTTTGGTTTACCAAATCTCGAAAACCTTATAAAACCCGAAAACTTTCATAATCCCAAAAACCCACTAAAATCCGGGCTCACTAAAATTCCCGAGAACTCATAATTCCCAAGAACTCAAAAGTCTCGAATAACTAATTTTCCGAGAACTCTAATTTTCCTATAAACTGTTCCTAATCAAATGTTTTGTAAACAATGAAATCTTATAAAATTTTACAAAACATAAAAAGCTTAACTTGAGTGAATTTTGATGCATCACTTCTGCCCAAAGGTGATGTGTTACATTTAACATATCATTCAAGTCTAATTGAAAACTTTTGTTAGTTTTTGCATAACGTGATACAAATGTCTCATTTCTGCCCAAAGGTGATGTGCTACATTTTTATCTAGCAAAACTAGCTTGTGCATAATTAAAATAGTTGTCTCACTTCTGCCCAAAGGTGATGTGTTACAATTGTTTTGCACACATAGTTAAATAAATTTTAATTCTGCTTAAAGGTGATTTATTTTTTGTTTAAGTAGAACTTTTAATTATAGTCTATTAATTTGATGTTACTAATAGACATATCACATCTTCAATAAAATATAATGATCCTCACATTAATGATCCTTAGTTAATCTAATGATCATAAATTTTAATCTGTATTATTTTAATATCCCATAATATTACTATAACATTCTTCTATAAATAACGATCTCTTCCAAATCATCCACTCTAATATCAAAACACAACTGAATTTTTTCTCATAAAGAGTTTTAATAACATTTAGCTCTTCTCAGTTTTAATTATCCATTAATACATGATATGACTATCCTACTGCTCTTTCTAATAACAATCATTCTATTGAAATCTAGAGCATAACAAATGGGACGAGTCAATCATAATGTCTCTTTTGATAATGATAATCAAGAATTTATTTAAATAAATGCAATCACTAGAGTTATTCTTGATTTAGTTTTTCCTAAGACTAATCAAAATAACTCATAAGATGCATGCATTCCTTCTAAATACTAACTATAAGGTTAAATGGTATCCCTGAATAGATCATAATGTACAATACCATGACCCATAAAATTAAGGGTTCACACATGCAAATAAGTACAATTTTATAGTACATTACGTTCTAAAATTTTCAACAGTACAATTTGGTGCCTTAAGAATCAACTATAACACTCAGAAGTACCAAAGAAAAATGAGTGTGTTGATCAACAACATATGTACAAGAAAAGAAATGTCTGATACTGGAAATAATATGTTATTCAACACACACCACTAAAACTTAAAAGAGGATAATTCTAAGGTTCATAGACAAATCACAAGTATTACTTCCAGCTTTAAGTTCTCTAAAGAGAAGTCCTATTTCAAAAATATGTCATTAGATTAGGCATAAGCAACAAGACTATCCACAATTCAAAAGAACAACTGGCTAAAACTAATAGTTGTATATTAATTGTAACAACTCGAGATTTAACTTATTATTTTAATAACCGTTACCCGACCCGTTTCCATGTTTGGGTTATTTTTGATAAAACATCGCGTTTATCGAGATATTTAATTATTATAATATTATTGTTTAATTTGTTTATATATATAAATATATACAACTTTCATGATATTACCATTTCATCCTTAAACTAAACTTTTACCCAATAATGTTTCCATCTACTTTCCCCAAGGACTAAATTGCAAATACTATATATGTTATCATATTATACCTCAGATCCAAATACCCATGACCCATACCCTTTTACCCGTGACCCGTTTTTATACCCGTTTAACGCCTTGGACCACAATTCTCATAATAAACTTGGAAATCAAATCAAGATACATATTATTCTTACTTGTTTCGGCCTAACCAACTGTTTAATTAAGTTAATTGGATCAATTTTATTCACTATACCATTATAGCTCGGCTGACAATATACTCAATCGTGTTATACATTAAGACGACAATAATAATTCAATTAAACCCTCACACACGATCTTTACAAGCTCGCAATCAAAACCCCCTTAAGCGATTATGATTTAACAACCTTCAAGTACCGTCCGTAATCATCTTTAGCCAGCCGTTCTTCGATCCAATTAACCAGTCGCTAAGCATCGTTTAAGGTAATCAATTCATGAGGCAATTAAGTTCGTATTAATCTGTGTTAAAATAGCCCTAACCCTAATTAAACGAATACGAAGTGGTTTGATCAATGGAAAACCTAGGGTCCTTAAATCAAATTGGGGCTTAAATTAGGTTTATGCTTATATTATTTTGTTCTCATTCTTTAGCAACTGGCACCCGCAGCGCGGCTGGTGGGTGTGTGTGACCAACTTCTTTGAACTGGCCAGGGGCGCGGGTTCGAACCCCCTGGACGCGGTTTTTTTTATTTTTTTAAGTGGTTTAAAAGGTTTATTAGTTAATTATTATTAATATTTATATCAAATAAACATTTTTTTATTAAAACCGACATATTAACTAACTACTTTTTTCGAACCTTGTTAAAACTTGTGTGTGCGTGTGTGCGCGTGTGTGTATATATATATAAATATAGATATATATAATAAGTAAAGGTGTTTAATAAATGTTAAAGATTTAAAAGGTTTTATTTATTTAAAATACATAATTAAAATATATAATAAACCTTAAAATTTTACATAATTAATAAGTATTTTATAAAAGATTTTATTTATTACAAAACTAATTTAAAAGATATCTTTATTAATAATAAAAATATATTAAACGTAATTTTTAGTTTGAAGTAAACATTTTAAGTAAATCTTTCTATATAAACTATAAAGTATTGTAAATATTTATTTACGTATCTTTTAGGTATTTTATATAATTAAATCATATTATAAAACTTTGAAATAAATTAATAATAAATCTATTAATATTAAACTTTCATTAGAATGCACCCGATCATCGAATCTCGAACCTTTATCTAATCTTAGTTCAGTTATTCAAATTATATTTATTTCCTCAATTATCGTAACTAGGATTCTCGTCGATAATTCCCGAAGAGCGCGATTTAACGCTTCCTTGTCGTATTCATTCTCACCTTGCTTATTTGATCAGGTGAGTACCACATTCCCCTATTTTACTCGTTTTCCACGTTTTGGGAACATATGCGTAAATTATATTTCTCATATATACCTATACTCAAAACTGCAACTTTGTCGTATGTGTTAACAACTTATACTTTACTTGTTTATGTGCTTATATGCTTTCGCATTCGGAGAGGTCCAACATAATCTCAGTCTAGTATGATCATACGCCAGTCGTTATAGCTTTGTGCTTCTCAACATCTCAGTTATACTTGCTCATTTGGTTAATTTGTTATACTCAAATGACTTGTTGCAAATTCTTATTTTCTGTATGAACATTTAAAATGGTGTGTTGCTCACTCAACCTTGTGTTGACAAAACTACTTTATTTTCAACGCATATGCAGGTATCGTTTGATGTGAAGTACAAGATCACTTAAGGATTTATGCTAGAAGAAAACTTAATGAGACATATCGTTATTGATTGAAATATGTACTTGTGTATTTGGATTTTGTAAGGATGTTTATTATTTAGAAATTTATTTAATAGATAAAGAAACTTTTAATATGAATGATAGTACCCTAAGAGCTGTGACAATCAGTTCACGCCCCAGCATTTCCGCCGTAGGTTGGGGTGTGACATTAATGATATTTAAGTATGCTAATCCTAATATTCCTATTAACACATGATTGGTTGAGTCTAGTTCTATATGTTTACCCGAATAACTAACATGATTGTTAGTGACAAATTTAAATGTTAAAGTTATTAGAACCATGATAAACTGTCTTCTAATTACGCTTTATGATACCTTAAATATTATGGAGATTAATCAGAATTTAGTATCAATACTTAAGCTACATTGTGACAGTTATGAGGACTGCATAGCCAATATAAAGTCACTCTTACCTTAAACTCTCATATTATTTGTGATCAATATCTGGATTGAAACATTTATAAAATAGAACTATATGATACTATATACATTCATAACTCTTGTTATCATACAATAAATATTGAATAAAAGACAAATAAGACCTATAAAATTCATCCATTAAAACAAATTTCATGAGAAATCATGACATGGTTGATGAGGGTGATTTTTCATATAATGTCAGTTTAGTGATTTTAAATCACGTGTTAGATGCCCTAAAAATTACTTGACATAAGAAATAAGTATTGAGTCCACTAGAAGCTATATTTTACTTACATTCGTGGAAATTATTTAAGTGAAATATATAGACATAATTATTTATAATGTAAAAGGCTATTTACTTGTATCTAATATGTCTTCCATGGTCCACTGTCTTAAAGAGATTCATTCATATATACTTTTTACGATTTCTTCTAAATGTGTCCTTTAAGTTTATTATGACATCTGGACGTTAATGGAATCAAATCAAGTCTAACATATATATGACAGATTCCCATGCCATGTACATCATTGAAACTTCTCTTGTATTTTTCCTAGAGATATTAAAGATTAGTGGGAGCCTTAAGTGTCTCAATTATAACTTAGAAGATTTGCAAGAGGCGGGGGAGTAAAAACTTGATATTATCTCAATTACACCTCTTGTATAAGACACTGCTCCATCACAACACTATTCCATCAAACCTTATCTCTTTAGAATTTATTACCACTCTTACAAAAGTTTCATTGTTGCATAAACGTGGACAAATTCACATTTCTTACAAAATTAATCCTCAACAAGAGAAACTACAACAACTTATATTATTAACTTGTTTCTCTGTTAGAATCTATTGGTTTTTAAATATTGACCCAAAGTATGTAAATTTCCTAAAGACTTCTAAGGTCAGTGCGAGCAGTAAAAGTACTTATAATGACTTAATATTAGTACAAGAGGCGGGGGGGGGGGGGGAAGAAAGTCATTAAATTTTACTCCAAATTTAACTCCGATTACACCTCTTGTACACCATACTATACCAACTCTTACACACTTAGAATCCTAAAAATGATAGCAAGCTAACCAAGAGCTAATCCATAAAACCGAGACTTTTAAAATTACCTAATAATCAATTTAGGAGGCTATATAGGTTTTAAAACCTACTGACATTGATGATTATGTAACCTCCCTAACTAAAGTTGAAATGGATGTTGGAAAGTTTAATGATCCTACCCCTTCTAATTAAACCATCAAATCAATCAATCTTCTGAATTGAATAATCTATTATTAGCAATTTAAACTAAACTTCATAAGTCAGAATAACATTTGAGATTTGGTTGAATCACCTAACAGTATTCATAACTAAACTAAATCCCAATAAAAAAGTTAAGACTTAAGAAGCACGATTGATTGTTAAAGGTTATATTCAAGGAGAAACCAATTATCAAAGAATCTTCTTACCTATATTACAAAAGATTTCTTTAAGTATCATTATTGTTCTAGTAGCTTATAATAGTTAAGAGCTACATTAGATGAACATTAAAACAACTTTCCCTAACAATTGGCTTACATATTTATATGTTTATAAAACAACCTAAAAGTTATAAACTGAAGGTCAAAGAACATTTAGTCTATAAGTCAATAAAATCCATATATGGGTTAATGTAAACATCAAAATGTGATAAAATCTTTATACAATTATTTTCATCGAAAATCAAGTGGATTATTGTACCTACCTTAAGATGAGTGGGAGCAACTAAAAACAAACTTGTCCTTATATAGATGATATTCTTCTGACAAGTATATGTTACAAAGTCAAAGCATTATTCACACATACTTTGATATTATAGATCTCAGAGATATTCCTTACACATGTAACGAACAATACTTGTAACATCTTAAATATTATAATATTAAATAAAGAAAGATTTGGATAAGTTGTCGTGTGTTAAATAATATTAACTAGCATCTAATAAGGAAAAGTTTATGGACTTGGACTAATTAAGATGGGTTAAGGGGAATGGGCCTTAGGTCCATGAGCTTTAAGGGATATAAATACCCACTTAAACCATCCTAAACCCTAACTCTCATTTCCATCTTCCATAATCTCTACACACTCAAGAACACACACACACCACCATATATATATACGGCCTAGAGAGAGAGAGAGGTGAGATCCGAGCCAAACAAACGTCGATTCTTGATAGATCCTCGCATTACAAGATAGATACAAGACCTAAAGTTCATAACCAAGCTAAACCGTAACCTTAAAACACGTAAAGGTATGTCTTTTATCTTTAAAGTTTACGTTTTTATGAACGGTTAGCCTTGAAACTTGAACCTAGTGTAGATCGGGTTTAAACGAGTATTAAAGTAGCAAACTTGATGTTAGAAACGAACTTAACGAACTTACGGCTGCATATGACTCGTTTAAAATAAACCCTAGACCCAGTATTGAACGTTTAAGCCTAAAGGTCCAAACTTTATGCTTTTCCGGGCCAAGTTTTACCCGAAAAAGACCATAGGAATGATCGTGAGTTGGTTGATATCATATCCAAGAATTTCACGTTGAAACAAAGACGATTATGGGGGGGGGGGTTAAGGACAAACAGTGGCTGCTGCTGGGCAACTTCGCCCACAGCTAAGTTCGCCGCTGTTAACTTCGCCCATCGATAAGTTCACTTCTGTTAAGTTCGCGTACATATAAGTTCGCCTCATACAAGTTTGCCAATGATAAGTTCGTTTAATGCTAAGTTCGCTTAATGATAAGTCCGCTTAACTTAAGTTCGCTTATGTTAAGTTCGCTTAACATGTATGTTGGCTTACATTTATGTCCGCTCATAAATACAAGGTAACGAATCAGATAGAGAAGCAGACTTAAAATCGTTATGAAGAATGAGTTAACAAGTTAGAAAAATAATTTAAAATTCTAGCTTAACCCTAGCCAGGGGCTCTGCCCCTTGGACCCCGCTTGGGGCTGCCACCCCTAGAACCCCGCTGCCAGGGGCGCTGCCCCCTGACCCTCGTTCGTTGTGGGTTATAATTGAGCTAGAAACACAATATAGACAGCGATAGTTGATTGATACGTTTAATTGTTATACAGTTAGCCGTGCACAGCTCAAGAAAGGAATAACGATTAACGGTGAACGTAACCGTGTTCAGGTGAGCTTCTAACCCCATTTCCTTGTTATGTTTTCGGGGCTGTGTGGATACTCGATGTGAATGTTAATACACTTACCTTAAATGGTAAGTGTATGTCTTAATAACGATTGTGATAGTTATGTATGTATGCTTGACAGTACGTGAACGACCTTCGGGGATTGCACGTATTGCTAAGGCAAGTATAGTGTAGTATGTATGATATGTGTATGTGTATAAGGGAGTATGTACGATTATGTTGTGTATGGTATTAAATGTATGGATATGATAATGAAAGGTAAGGTAAGGCTAAAGGGTTGCATACCCTAATAATATATGCGAAGGATAAAGGGTTGCATACCCTAATAATATATGCGAAGGATAAAGGGTTGCATACCCTAATAATATATGCGAAGGTTAAAGGGGTTGCATACCCTAATAATATATGCGAAGGTTAAAGGGTTGCATACCCTAATAATATATGCGAATGTTATAGGGCGTAATGCTCTTTAAAACGTAAGGTAAGTGTATGAAAGGAAGAGAGTACGAAGGTAAGTAAGTATATTATAAACGAAAGTATGAAAGTATGTAGTTATGAATGTATTGTATGTTATGTGATTAACTAGAACTCACTCAGCGTAGCTGACTTTTAGTATGCACGCAAGTGAGTAGAATAAGGCAGCTCGCTTGAGGGGAACACGTGGCATTGAATAAGAGGTTGGCATCGGAAGACTCAAGACTTTTTAGTTTAATGTTTTGTATATTTTGAAAGACGAGATGTTGTTTTAAGACAAGTTATGGTTTGTTATGAAATGTTTTATTAAACTTTTTATATTCCGCGAATGTTTTTATTAACTCTGATGATTAGAACTATGTTGATGAGTAAATCCAATGTCCAAATGTAAGGCACCGGTAACGGGGCCTTACAATACTGCTCTACTTTAGAGGATTATAGAATCAGATAGATTATTTCCTTATGCTTCATTAAGTAGAAGCCTTATATAAATTCAAGTCTATACTCGTTTAGATATTACTCAAAGTTGCAACACACTAGATATGTCTATATTAATGTGAATCATCTAAAAGAGTACTAAGATATCTTTAAATGGAATTTTTTTTTAAAACCAGGGCCTTATTGATACTTTTGATCACATGGGGGGTTTGGTATTCTTTTTCATCACAATTGGGGTTGTTGACATTAGTAGCTGCGATTAAGATGGAGAGGTAGGTGTGTAAGGAGGGTGGCAGAGAATGCAAGAAAAGTTGGCAGGGGTGTAAGTAAATTGGGCCTAGTAGTGGCGATTAAGGGTAATTGGGTTTGGTAGTGGCGATTTGCATGTATATTCTTTTATTTAAAAGCTTGCAAAACGAGTGGATAAAGTTTTATCCATATGTTTGTTTATTTTGCAATATGTATATATAGATTACATTATTTTATATATATATAATAATAGAGTCACATTTGGCTTTGTTATGCACACACACACACTAGATAGGTGTTTGCGTAATGCGACGGAAAATGCATACCATAATTATTAGAGGTGTGCTTGAAATTGAAAAACCAACCCGAAACAAAATAAAAAAACAAAATTGGAATAATCAAACTGAAACAAAGTCGATGGTTTGGTTTAATGTGAAAAAAGCGATTTTCAATACGAAAAACCGAAAATAAATCGTTCTCTAATTTGAAAACCATTATGTTTTGGCTTTTTTGGTTTTGTTTAATACAGTTTCGGTTGTTAGAAAACCCATTAAACCAAACCGTAGGTTTTGTTTCGGTTTGGCTATTCTAGTTTTGTCTTTTTGGTTTCGGGTCGGTTATTCAGTTTGAAGCACACCTCTAATAATTATGGTTTGCGTTTTCCGTCGCATTACACAAACACCCATCTAGTGTGTATATATATAGTAAAGCCAAATGTGACTCTATTATTATATATATAAAAAGAACGTAATCTATATATACATATTACAAAATAAACCAACATATGGATAAAACTTTCTCCACTCACTTTGCAAAGCTTTTAAATAAAAGAATGCACATGCAAATCGCCACTACCAAACCCAATTACCCTTAATCTCCTCTACTAGACCCAATTTACTTACACCCCTGTCAACTTTTCTAACATTCCCTGCCACCCTTCTTACACACCTACCTCTTCATCTTAATCGCCACTACTAATGCCAACAACCTCATTTGTGATTAAAAAGAAAACCAAACCCCCATGTGATTAAATATCTCCATAAGGCCCTAGTTTTAAAAAAATTCCTTTAAAAGAAACAAAATCTATAATTTAAAAGAAGAAGTGAGAATTCAAACCGTTAGATTACTCTAAACTTTGTCATATTCAGATATAAGAAAATGTAATTTTCTGAATATATTCTTATGTTAGCTATTAAATCTATCTCATGGAGGAGTCATTATGAACTAATAACAACAATCTAAGTTATAATGACATAATGTGTTGATTAATCACAACGCAATTAGCAATAAATGTTGTTGAAAATTAATTAGTGGGCTCATAAGTTTATTATCTCAATATAAATTATATATTGAAGATTTACTGTGATAAAGTCAGCTATCAGGTTTTCTCAAACAGTAACAGTTCGAGAAGTGCCGCATTAAAATTTCGATATGAAATTAATTATTCATTTATGAACGAATTGAGGAATCTAAATTTTCGTATCGAATACATTTATTATATGCTTAAGGATCCGATAACTAAAAGTCTCACCCATAAATATTATGAAAGCGTTTATAATAATGACGGATTATTGATGACTATGCGCAACTGCATATCATACTATGAATGATTAATTATCAAATTTTCTCATCATTTTTGATTTTGTACGTCTCTTAATATGTTCTTCATGCATAATGACATATAGACGAGCTAATATACAAATCAAACGTTCTGAAGGTCTTACTTGAAAATTTTGATCATAACTACTTAAGTTTTAAATAAGGACTGCAATATGATTAATGGAGGCCTTGAGCTGATGTTCAATTCAATGACTGTATTTCTCTGCTTCAGTTTAAGTTTAAAGCTAAAATGAATGTTAACTCCTGATCAGGCTTATCTAATACTCATAATAAATGATTACTCGGCCAAGTGGGAGAATGTTAGAATAATATATTTTTATATATGGAAATTATAATCATTATATTATATAGATTAAAATATTAACTATACCTTATTATATATTAGTTTGGTAATTGTTAATGAGCCATATTACCCTTACTAGCTAATAAATGGTTTCTTCTTGGGTGTATATAAAGAGAGATAAATATTAACATTATAACCTAATCACACACACATTATAATTTTGTGTGCCTCCTCTCTCTTAAACCGGGTTCCTCTCAAGAACCCTAACACCATCCTTAACTATACTTCCTAAAGGGGAACTCGATCAAGGTGACAAACATGTCGACTACATCATACTATGCTGCGGTTTCTACTCTCCATGCTATAACAGGTTCATAGGTTTAAAATTTATCATGTTTTCTATTATTTACATGAAGAACTGATCAACACACTTTATTTGAATTTAGTAGGAACTTAACTTTGACGGAAAGAACTAGTTCATTCAACTTCAATTCATGGGAACTAATATTTATTAGTTACTCTTGTTGCCCACTTGCCCCTGTTAGCAGGTAACTAATCTCTTTATCACGTTTCTTCTGTTTCTCTACCTCAAGAGTAACTTGGTCTCGATTAGTAGCCACAAGTTAGCACTAACTCAGTCTATGTTCTATCGATGATTTCTTCAACATTTCTCTTCTTTAGTACCAAGTTGCATTGCGTTGGTGGCAACAACTGAGATCTTCATCTATATTGCATCAACATTTATGTTTAACATATTACTAGTTTCATCTAATCAAATCCATACAACTCTTCAGACCCAACAATGGATGACAATGAGCTAGTTATTGGTAATCCTAATCCTATAACCAATTGTAAAACAATTTCCAATACTCTACCTAATACCTTAAAAATATACTTGTTTTTTTAAGAGCATTTCTTTTTCTTAGCATTCTAGTATTTACATTATTATTTTATGACTTGAATTATAACAAAGTAAGAATATGGTAAATTACACACATATGTCAATTTTTTTTATAATTCAAACATATATAACTATTGGCCGTTAATAATATATACTGATAATTTGACCAATATCACTCCTAACTTTTAACTATGATGTCACTAAAACATTCCGGATGTTTCGAGTATTCCCGATAAATGGACACAAGTTTGTTTCCGTTTCTAGACCTAACAATATCCTTGCTAGATTAGGTTCTGCTTCTTCCCTGATCTTCCGATACCACTATATGAGTGCAACCATCATCATGATCTTCTATCTTATTAGAAGCTTGAACCGGATGATATGTCGTATAGTGTGTAATTTTTTCACCAAAATTTGGTCTTACGTCTTGCGTAATCTCCCTATATCGCCATGTGAGTGCGACCGTCATGATCTTCTATCTGTAACACACCGGATTTAAGCAGAATACGCTCGGGTGTAACGTACATATCACTCATAAGCAACACTATTAAAGAGACAATAATTATATTTAATTCATTTCAAAACGTAACACGCACACAATAGTTCATAAATATAAAAAGGAAACAATAAATACTTCATCAAATAACATGAGTTCTTTTATTTGAGTAACCTAAGGTATACTAATGATCTTCATTCTTAGCACACCACCGATTAAACCTGTACCACGTTGAAAAATAATATATTTGTCAACAATTAAGTTGTTGAGTTTTCATAAGTTTTTGCGTATATATATATGTATATATATATATGTATATATATATATATATATATAAATGCACGATTCAATGAATGTCATGATATAAATATTCAAGCGTAAAGTAAATGAAATCACTTAATATCGTTATCCCGTTCCTTTGGCCGAAGCCGTATTAATAGGGGAAATGAGAACCACCATACGAACAATCGAAGTCGTAACGTTAGGCGGAGCATGTACGTCCCGTTGGAGCCTCCCACTATGTGTATGCGTTTGCGTAACTTCTACCATAATAATAGTAAACACGTTGCAAGCAAGTTCACGTATAATCATAAACAATATGCAAGAATAGGTTTATAACAAGCACATACAAACGATTTAAAACTTGTGACATGCTATACCCCAAAAATGTTAAAAGCGTTAAAATGGGGGGTATGAAGAACTCACATAAAATGAGGATTATGGTAACGATTAGAGCAAACTAGATGGTTCCGCGAGGAGTCTCGACAATTTGTCCTTCTTATTAAAGTATACACAAAATAAATATCCAAAAAAAATAAACGAACTAAAAACGAAAGCAAAGAAAAAAACGGGTTTATAATATATTTGGGATCGTTAAAGTGTTCACATAAAATTTATGTATAAGAAAAATTAATTAGTTTAAGTATACTTAAAAGTCAGTATTATTATTATTATAGTAAAAAATATAGATTTTTATATATATATATATATATATATATATATATAAAATATAAACAAAACCTTTATAAGCTCTCTGGTTGTTTCCTAATCCTCTCAAGCCACCAAATTTCTTTATTTGTAAATGGCGGTTTTTCATAAATTTGACCCAAATTCACGGGTATGAGTCTCACCAAACCTAGATAACCCTTAAACGGGTTATAACATCTCATTATATTAAAAATTAATCTCACCAAATATTAGATATAAAAAGTCCTATAAGATAGAGATATATTAAAAAATTAATATCCAAATTTTTTCTCAGAAAAAGATATTATTTATAATTAAGAAATAATTTTATAGTAAAAATAAAATAAAAGAGCTATGGGTCTCACCAAATTCATATAGATTTTAATGGGTTAATGTTATAAAATCTCATTTATTTGTGAAACGCTTTCATCATCAAACTCTAAGTATATTATCAACTTTCTTATGATAAATAAAATTAAAATCCAAAAAAATATAAACATTAAAAACGAAAAATGAAAATAACCCCCGTAATATGGAAGATAAAATCTAGTGTGTGTGTGTGTATACCCAGAACGTTTAACGAGGATTTATCTTAAATGTTTAGCAGTGTTTGGTTTGTTAACCAAGCTTTAAATAATATTAGTTTCTGTCCTAGTTAAAGTTTAAATAATAAAACAAAGAAAATAAAAATAACAAAGACAAAATCGGTTGCAGGTAGGCTCGAACCCGAGTCTGTAAGGACCAAGTTAAACACACCTAGACACAACATACTGGAATACACAAGTTATTTGTTATATGCTTGGTTCCAAATGTTTATATTCAGTTTGTCATGCTGAGTTCCCATTAAACAAGAACCCTAAATCAAACTAATCCCAAATTGAAGATCTTATACCCTATCTCGATTAAAATTGACAGAGGAGTTTTATCGAGCATCTAAAACCGATCTCAATCAATATATAAATTACGTGGATTGAACACGAAATAAAGGAGAACGACTAGATAGGGTTTGCGGCTTGAACCCGTAACCAAACTCGATTATGGATAGCCTTTGAGGTGAAATTGACTAAGGGTCCTGGTCCGCGATGAGTCAAGGATGGTGTGGGACTTGTCATTCTAATTAAGTATTTGTAGGGTGATTTGATCTAGGTTAGCCACGGTTCATTAGTTAGCGAAATTGGTTGTCGTTAGTTATGAGTTACTTGATGGATACCATAATTATGATGCCGTGCAAGTAAAGAATCATTCAATTCCAGTAAATAATGGGTGAATTGAATCAAAAAATGGAAGGGGGGGGGGGGGGTTTACCGTCGGTGTTAGCGATGGGGAGGGAAGATGGGTGGGTAAAAGTTTGTTATTTTGCAATGTGGTCCCTTGCCTTAGGTTTGGTAGTAAGAAATTGGTAAAAACTAAATGCAGGGGTTAAAATGTCAAATATAGATACTTTAATATGCAAATAAACATAATATAATTAATAAGAATTCATCGTTTTTTATTAAATATGAGGATTTGATTACAAACGGGTAATAAAAACAAATACAAATGTTAATCCAAATTTGACGAATGCCACAACATTTCCAACTTTTTGGAAATTTCATCTCGAACTTGGGAATTAATATTCGTAGCAAAAAGATGCAGATACCTAGCCTTCACGCTCCTAAGTGAATTCCGCACCGTGCTTAGAACCTTGACCAAAGGGATTCGGCTATGCTTGAATTCCTTATCCAGTCGATCCATTATTCCCACCGGTCTCTCAACGAAGTGCATTGTTTTGTCAATACGCACTTCGTCGAGAGGGATATGAAGGTTTCATCTCGAAGGCTCGAAACATGAAATATGGGATGAATGCCTTGAAGCTATTGCGGGAGCTCGAGGCGATAGGCTACATCTTCGATTCGTTCTAGGATTTTAAACGAGCCTACAAAACGGGGTGCTAGTTTACCCTTTATACCAAAATGGACTACTCCTTTCCAAAGTGAAATCTTGATAAGGACAAGGTTTCCGAATTTGAATATCAAGGGTCATTGTCGCTTATCAGCGTAAGGATTTTGGCGACTTCTAGCAACAAGCAGATTATTACAAATTTGTGCTATTTTCTTAGTGGTATCTGTAGGTTCCCGGACGGATCTTACACGGGATATCGCTATCTACGTAGGTGCGGAATCCCTGCGTAGGTAGTTACGAGCGTAGAATACGTAAAACAATCACACGCGATACAAACGAACACATTATATATTATAACTTGAAACACGTCTATTACAGACTCTCGGCACGTTCACTGAACTCTACAACTGACTCCTCTCTCGTTAATAACCTGAAAACTATATGTTAACCGTAAACCCGTAGGCTATATAAATACATGACAACTTCGCCTCAGGCGAAGTTGTCAGTAACTTCGCTCGTTGAACAAGTTCGCCTAGGCGAACTTGTCGACAACTTCGCTTATTCAACAAGTTCGCCTAAGCGAACTTGTTGACAACTTCGCTTACATACATAAACATAAACTTAAACATAATTACATTACAGACTCGATTACAAACGCTAGACTATGAACTACTGACATTTATGTACCAACAGACTCCCCCTTGGCAGTAGCTTCATATCTTGATCTTCAAAGCTTGTGTCTTGTAATCTCTCGTCTTCTCTCTTCATCTCTTCAAGCATGCACTCCCTGTCTAACACATACAGAAACCAACTTCTGGTACTTCTTAGCTTCCTCTTTCCAAGCAGGAATGTAGAAAATCTTCTTAGCATGTAGTACCTGCAAGTCAGCTTGAGACAGATTGACTAAGTGCATAGGATCATACACTCTCATGATCTCTTGCTCATCTTCATCCTCCATGACCGCTTCAGCAGTTTCACAATCCACGTACCACCACTTCAAGTCTTTCAAGACGTTCTTGGGCATCACCTTCATCGGCACTTCTTTTAAATGACGGACTGGTTTATACTTCATAACCATCCATGGTTTGCCGTCTGCCCTCATCCCTCTATCTTTGTCTTCTACTAACTTCCCTTTCTGAGGCTTCAGAAGTTCAAACTTTTTATCTTTAATGGCCTCCTTCTAAACAATTTTCCCAATTACTCTCGCCATGTTATCATCGCTTCTGTTTATCAGCCCCAGTCTTGCTAAGTCTTTCACCTCACACTCCGGTAAGGTATTCAGGGATCTTAACATCTTCTTGAAGTACTGAATGCCGTCGTAACGTTTGATCACAAATAGTTTCAACTCTTCATCGTACAACCAGCATATGATTCCCTTCTTTGATTCTGCATATCCCTTTATATTATACGACTTTTTGAACATCGTCGGTACTGCTGGCTTCTTCGTCTTTACAAACCACTGAGCGCAGCCTTCCTTCCAGTTTGGCTGATCTTCCCACTCAGTGTTGTCAACCACCGCATCTTCACATATAGTCGACTGTTCAACCACAGGGATCTCATGCTCTACATTTTCTTCAAAAATCTCTCCTTCTTCTATCACATTCTCAACCACAATTTCTGCACCAATCTTTTCGATCTCATCGATTGGCAGAACATCATCTTCATTTATCAACTCATCATCCTCTAACATATCGTCTATCTCTTTCAGCGCATCAATCATATCATCAACAATCTCAACATCTTCAACCACATCCACATCATCACCAACAGCAACCGCATCATCACCAGATGCAGACTCCCACTTAGCTGTGGAAGCCCCAAGAGCTATAGTAGTTCTTGTGTTGGTACATGTGTGTCAGTAGTTCATAGTCTAGCATTTGTAATCGAGTCTGTAATGTAATTATGTTTTTGATTATGTTTATGTTTTTGTAACAAGCGAAGTTGTCAACAAGTTCGCTCAGGCGAACTTGTTGAACAAGCGAAGTTATTGACAACTTCGCCTGAGGCGAAGTTGTCGTGTATATAAACTGTTCAGCGGAACAGTTTGTGAGTTGGTTTTTAGGGTTTCGTCTCAGTTGTTCATTTCGAGTGTTACGTGTCAGTGTTTGTAATAGTGACCTAGTGTCACGTGTTCGAGTTATCAATATAACGTGTTCGTTCATTGTTCGTGTGATTGCTTAATACATATTCTGCACTCGTATCTACTTACGCAGGGATTCCGCACCTGCGTTGTTAGCGACATCCCGTGTACGATCCGTCCAGGAACCTACAATTGGTATCAGAGCCATCGGCTCGATTGTGAGGTTCGGGATTTCACGCGGGTGTAGAAAACGTATCGTTTGACCTATTCGCGGGACGTGTTTTTGTTGGGATTGTGTTTTACTCGTGTTTGACAGTCATTTTCAAGCCATTACATCGATCGGAAACTGCTGGATTGACGAAAACAGATCTGAACAGTTTCAGTGTTCATCGGGCGAAGTTATCGTTCTTCAGGCGAAGTTGCCGTCACTGGAAGTAGGGTTTCGGCGAAGATATAAGGATTAAGCGAAGTTAACCACAACTTCGCCTACCTTATAAGTTCGCCTTAGCGAAGTTGTCCTCAACTTCGCTTACCTCCCAAGTTCGCTTACCTCCTAAGTTCGCTCATTCTAAGCGAAGTTATTTTTAACTTCGCCCAGTCAAGCGAATTTAAGACTCAGCGAAGTTCACTTTCCAGCGAAGTTAACTTTCAGCGAAGTTATTCTTAACTTCGCCTACTGTGCTGTTTGGAAGATTTTTTTTAAATTTTCGGGTTTTCGTGTTTTCACAAAGATGTCGTCAATTAACATCTCCGATTTGGTCAAGATGGAAGTAGAAGCGGGGTCAGCCACTAAGGCCCCGAGGTTAATGAAAGGAACTGACTTCGTGGCATGGAAGGACAGATTCATCCAATACATTAAATATCAGGATGCAAAAATGTGGGTGTGCATCCAGGATGGATATATCCCTCCAACTATGCAATACGAAGGTCGTGACGTGGTTAAGAAGTATAGCAAAATGGAGGACGAAGAAAAGAAAATGTATGAGGCCGAGAGCAAGGCCCATGCAGCTATAACTATGGCACTTCCTCAAGAGGTTCTCCACACTTTCAGAAAGTACACTTCTGCGAGAGAGCTTTGGGATGCTCTTGAAAATAGATTCGAGGGGAACGTGGGTATCCGTGCATCAAAGATTAAACTTCTGAAGACTCAGTTCTCCGTCTTCAAATTTTTGAAGAACGAATCACTGGATGATATTATCACCAGATACTATCATCTAATGACAGAGCTTAGCAATTATTCTATTGCTTACCGAGAAGAAGAGATCGTTGAAAAGCTTCTCGATGCTCTCCCACCGAAGTGGGAAATGTACACCGTTCTTATGAGGGAAGACAGAGACTTTCCTAATTATGATTTGGAAACGGCAGTAAACAAGCTCAGGACTTATGAGCTTAATATGGTTCGAAAAGAAACACTAACAGATCAGATACAAGACCCTGGTATGTATGGTGCAAAGGTTAACTCAGGCTCAAGTTCGAGGCCTGAATCTGCTGCTTATTACTCAAAAGGGGAGTCAGGTTCGGACTCTTCTCATGAAGGAAACGTTTCTGTAAACTCGAACGGTGATGTCTGTTTCGTTGCTGGGGGATCAAGTACTTCAAAGCCTCAAGCATCCACAAGTGGTTTCTCTGCAAATGCCTCAAGTAATAATTATTCCAAGATGCCTATGAGTGTAAAATCTGCTGAAAAGCAGTTTGCAGTCTATGCATCATTTATTGCTTCCTATGAAAACTACATCCAGGGGAAGATTGTGGACCCTGCTGTTCTGGATGAGGATTACGACCAGATCGATGCTGATGATATGGAGGAGATGGATTTGCAATGGCAAATGGCAATGATTGTGAGGCGAGTTAAACGGTTCATGAAGAAAACTGGGAGAAAGTTTGTTGGTGGTAGGCCTGGATTCGACAAATCTAAGGTAAGGTGCTATAATTGTCAGCAATACGGGCACTTTGCCAAAGAATGTAGAAATGAGAGGGTTGAACGAGGACAAGGTCGGCCTACACAACACACTGGAGTTAACAGAGAGATTAATGCCATGTTGACCAGAGAAGAAGGTGAGTACAACTGGAACCTGCATTCAAATGAATCTGGTGAGCAAGCGAACATGGCTGAGGCTGAAGTTAAAGAATGTGAGAAGGTTGATGGAAATGAGAAAGCTACTGAAGAAGAAACCGCTTTCATGGCAGATGACAAGGATAATCGCTCCGAGGTAAGTACTAAGAATATTTGTACTAGTTGTGAGAATTTGTCTGAGCAACTTACAACGATAACTGATCAGTACGTCCGTCTAGATGCTGATTTTAAAACTATTAAAGAAGATCACCATTTTACGAAAGCAAGAGAAACAAGTTATAAAATTAAAATAAAAGCATGTGAAAAAGACATTCAAAGCTTAAAAACTAAACTTGCTGAGAAAATTGAAATAATTGATCTTAGTTATGAAGTCTTAGAAGAAAAAACTAAATTGATTGCTGATCGGGATAAACAGATTGCTGACCACCAGGTGAAGGTGGTGGAATTGAACCGCAAACTTGAGCAGTTCAGGAATTCCTCGACAATCCTTGATCATCTCGTGAGTGATCAAGGTACCTCTGCAAAGAGGGGAGGAATCGGTTATCACGAGGTTCCACCACCCTTTAACCACAACTATACTTATAATCCGAGTGTTCAGAAATCTGTTGATTTCGAAGTTCCTCAGACAACTCCAATCAAGATTACAAGTGTAGAACCAAGTGTTAGCTGTGGCGAAACAAGTTCGCCTGTTTCTAGTGTGAATATTTCTGTTTTGAGTCCAGTCTCATCGGATTCGGATAAGTTGTCCGAATCTGGTCAGACAAAAAAAAAGGTAGGGTTACCCACCGATGGAGATAAAAATAAAATTTCTAAAAAGAGTTCTCCACTCAATCCGTACGTCCCACCTTATGTGAGACGAACGGCTGTTAACACTGCCTCTACATCCAAACCAACATTTGACAAGAAAATGGAGAGTCGATGTTGCTTTAGATGTAACAAGTTAGGACATCTAGTTGCAGATTGCCCTTTGAAGCCGAGATTCAGAGGTGTGAAGCCAAATAAAACTGAGTATAAGCGTCATTTTGTTACTGCTAAAAATGAAAACTTTAAAAAATGCCAAAATGTAACGAATTCAAGTTTTCATAAAAACAAACCTCAGTTTTACAACCAAACCACAAGATATAACACTTACAATTCACAAAGGTTTGGGAAGCTTTACCCTCAATCTGCAAGGAGATTTCCTAACAGGACTTACAGAAATTATCCTGATGCTAACTTGAGAAAGCCAGGGTACGGGACGTATCGATCCAAGACCAATTGGTCTTGGGTCCCAAGATTCTAACTCTTTGTTTTATTGTACAGGAACAGTTGAACAGGGCTGCCAACAATCTCTGGATTGTAGATAGCGGCTGTTCCCGGCACATGACGGGCAACAAACACTTGTTGCAAGATTTAAAACCTGTTCAGGGAGCAAGAGTTAGCTTTGCTGGTGAGAGCGGTGGTAGAATTACTGGTAGAGGAACAGTGTCGAATGGGAGAATGACACTTGAGAATGTAAATTTTGTGGAGGAGTTAAAGCACAATCTGCTGAGTGTGTCGCAGATTTGTGATAAAGATTACACTGTCCATTTCACGAAGAATGAAGCAATAGTATTGAAGCCTGGTTTTCAGATACCAGACGAATGGATAGTAATGAAAGCTCCACGTGAAACGAATACATATGTGATGGACATGAGGTCTACTGAAATGGCCACCGGAGAATCTTGTTTAATGACAAAAGCAAGCGAATCAGAATCAGAATTATGGCACAGGAGAATGGGACATATTCATCTTCGGAAGATGAACTTCATTGTCAAGAATGGGCTTGTGATGGGCGTTCCCTTAAAAAGTTTTAACTTTGAAGACAAATGCATAGCCTGCAAGAAGGGAAAACAACACAAGAAAACCCATCTCACCAAGAAGGTCAATTCTATTGCCGGTACTCTAGAACTACTTCATATGGATCTCTTCGGTCCAGTGAACGTAAAAAGTCTAGGCGGTACTTCTTACTGCTTGGTGATAACTGATGACTACTCGCGATACTCGTGGGTATATTTTCTAAAAACGAAAGACGAGACGGCTCAGATGGTGAAGAATCTAATTACAAAAGTTGAGAACGTCATGAGTAAATCAGTTAAATACATCAGAAGTGACAATGGGACAGAGTTCAAGAACTTTGAAATGGAAATATTCTGTCTTCAGAAAGGAATTGAACATCAATACAGCGCTCCGTATACTCCGCAACAGAATGGAGTGGCTGAAAGGAAGAACCGAACGTTGATTGAAGGAGCTAGAACTATGCTGGCAGACTCGAAGCTTCCTGTGATGTTCTGGGCTGAAGCAGTTGCTACAGCCTGCTATGTTCTGAATAGGGTGTTAACCGTTAAGAGACTTGGAAAAACTTGTTACGAGCTTATGCATGGAAGGAAGCCCAACTTGTGCGGTCTTGAACCATTTGGGTCTCCTTGTTCGATTTTGAAGACTAATTCGAAATTTGGTGAAGTAGCCGATGAAGGAATCTTAGTCGGTTATGTAGTTGGGACTCCCAACAGACGGGTCTTTAATACTTCGACTTGCAAGGTGGAGGTGGTTTGTAACACCGACATTACTAGTTACCAATCGCCAAAACCAAGCAATGGACCTGCTGAGCTTTTCGACTATGTTAAGCTCTTTAATTCGTTTAACGTACCTGATTTAGAAATTTCTGAAGAAGACGAAAGAGCGGTGACGAAGATGATATTTGATGAGGAAGAGAATCTATTGCAACAACAGTTGATTGAGAAATCTCAACCTTCCACATCAAACACTATTGGTACCCCTACTGCCTCAACTGAAGATGAGTTTATCAATCCTTTTCACTCTCAGCCAGAAACAACCATAGATGAGATCTCTTCAAATTTGGAAGATAATTTGCATGTCGGTGCTGTTCCGACCACGAGAAGTCACAAAGATCACCCATTGGAGAATATTATAGGTGATGTGTCCTCCGGTGTACAAACCAGAAGTAGCTTGAATGAGCACACCTGTGTTTATACAAGCATTAAGGAAACGGGTATACTGAACGAATGTTTGTACTCCTGCTTTATAAGCCAAATTGAACCAAAGAATTATCAAATGGCTTTAAAGGACAGCTCGTGGGTCGAAGCCATGCAAGAAGAGTTGGCTCAGTTCGAGAAAATGGAAGTTTGGACTTTGGTTGAAAAACCAAGGAATGTGCATGCTATAGGTACAAAATGGGTGTTCAAGTGTAAGAGAGATGATAAGGGAATTATCGTAAGAAATAAGGCGAGGATGGTTGTTAAAGGTTTTAATCAGCAAGAGGGTATTGATTACAATGAGGTGTTCGCTCCTGTCGCCCGGTTAGAAGCGATTCGATTGTTTTTGGCGTTTGCTGCATTTAAAAAGATGAAGGTATTTCAGTTGGATGTGAAGAGCGCGTTTCTAAACGGGAAAGTTGATGAGGTTGTGTATGTTGAGCAACCTCCGGGTTTTCCTGACCCAGACTTTCCTGATCACGTATACAGGTTGAGCAAGGCGTTGTATGGGTTACATCAGGCACCTCGTGCCTGGTATTCAACGTTATCAGACTACTTACTGGAAAACGGTTTTGAAAGGGGATTGATCGACAGTACGTTGTTTGTAAAGAGAGAAGGATGTGACTTTCTGCTGGTTCAAGTCTACGTGGATGATATCGTTTTTGCTGCATCAAGAGTATCCATGTGTCAGGATTTTGAGGCTGTCATGAAGAAACGATTTGAGATGAGTGCTATGGGTGAACTAACTTTCTTTCTAGGATTGCAGGTTGATCAGAAGAAGGACGGGATGTTCATTCATCAAACGAAGTACGTTCATGATGTGCTGAAGAGATTCAAGATGGAGGACAGCTCTCCATATGACACTCCAATCTGCGTCAATCACAAATTGGGTGCTGAATCAGATGGTGACGCAGATGTGGACCCAACTCTGTATCGGGCGATAATAGGTTCATTAATGTATTTAACTGCTTCTAGGCCTGATATAATGTTTGCTGTTTGTCTTTGTGCACGTTTTCAGGCAAATCCGAAAGAATCTCATTTGAAAGGTGCAAAGAGGATACTACAGTATCTCAAGGGCAAGCCGAAGCTAGGGTTGTGGTACCCAAAGGGAGGAGACGTTGAACTGGTGGCATATACAGATTCTGATTATGGGAGATGCAATCAGAGTCGGAAGTCAACAACAGGAGGCTGTCAGTTTCTTGGAGGAAGATTAGTTTCCTGGCAGTGCAAGAAACAGACATCAGTTGCAATTTCAACATGCGAAGCTGAATACATGGCAGCATCCAACTGCTGCTCTCAGGTTTTGTGGATTCAGCAACAATTACGCGACTATGGTCTGAATTTCTTACTCACTCCTATTTTAATTGATAACACTGCCGCCATCTCAGTAATTAACAATCCCGTGAAGCATAGTAAAACTAAGCATATTGACATTCGTCATCACTTCATACGGGATTGTGCTGAGAAGAAACTGATCAAGATCGAAAAGGTTGATACACTGGAAAATTTTGCTGATTTGTTTACAAAAGCGTTTGATAAATCCAGATTTCAAAACCTAATTGAGCTGAACGGGATGATCAATCCCGAGTAACCAGGTCTTTCTGTTTATTTAAAAAAAATGTGTCATTATTGCTTAAAATTAGTCGGTTACCTCAGTTTGATGGACATATCCTCGGATATGTTTTGGTCCTCGTTTCAACTTAGAGAATAAGGATAGCCATTAACCAGAAGACTGAAAGTGACCGGGGCAGTTATGACGTGTGTTCTTTCAGTTGCTGAAAATTAGTCGGTCATTCTTAGTAAGAAGGACACATACTTGTATGTGGTCGGTCCAGTTGATCCATTGGATCCTCAGGATTGCCGTTTACCTGAAGACTTTGACGTGATCGGGGCGATTGAAATCAAAAATTTTCAGGGAAATGAAATTACTTTTCAAGTCTATTACTTCGTATGAAGTAAATGTGCTATGTCTAACAGAAAATTGATCCAACATTGGAAAATGATATATATACTGATTGTGTGTGCTTAACTAGTGAAGTTATTAAGCTTAAAAGGCTTTAGAACAGTCATTGTAAGTCATGGTAATTTTTATGGTGCGTAAAAGTGTATGTGATACTAACTTAAACTACTCGATTTTACGTGGAAACTCCTTAAGAGTTTTGAATGTCTTCATATATATCTTTCCGAATGATAGGCAGAAAAGCGACTACCCAGTCATACACGAGCCCGTGAGTGTTCTGATTCCCGTAATGAAAGCATTTCAAGACACTGCAGTGATCCAGATTCGGGACTTGCAGTGGTTTAGTACTCCGAAGTTTATAAGTATGTATCGTTTAAAAAAAAAAAAAATGTATATTTTTCAGTTCTTATGAGTCATTGTAACAATCAAGACTTCTCAATTCTGGAGTAAGAAAAGAACGGGAAGCAGACAACGAGTACCTACAAGTTAATCAGACACTATGGGTCGAAGTCAATTCGAGGTGACTTGGGTATAGCCAAATACGCTTTGAGAATAGATAGAAGGCATCATTATTTCTGAGTTGTTGCCCACTTAAAATTTTGAGCTTAACTGAACCTTAATCCGTATCACAGAAACGATGAAAACCATTTAAGTTATTTACATGCCTACAATCTGTTTCTCTATGTCATAATACAGCTAAACACGGATCCAAGTGACAGTCACGCAGTTAGTATGATTCCTGTTAGGATCTTTTCTAAAAACGTAGTGGTCCCTGACTAGACTGAAATTTGATCCCTTATTTCGTTAAATTTTTATAAGTTTTTCTATTTTTGTAGTTGTATTATTGTAGAACTGGTTACTTGGACATGATCATTTTTGTTTAACTCTTTTTGGAAGCTTCTAATGTTAAGTGCTAGTTTCTTCAAACTTAACGGGTTGATTTTGAAATTACGGGCGAAGTTGTTGAATTCGGCGAAGTTGTGCTTAACTTCGCCTAGGCGAAGTTAATCGTAACTTCGCCTGAACAAACTCTGCACTATATAAGGACTTTTTAATCTGGAACAATACCATTATTTTCAAAACTCCGGCGAACTTATATTCAGAAATCAAATATTCGGAGATCTTGTTTGCTTTTCGATTTCGATCCTTGATTTCAGTTTCTAGTGTTTATTGACGGTATGTGTGGTCAATATCATTCCCAAACTTTCTCGTTCTTTATAGTTTTTACCCGGTTCGAGACCTCGGGTCGTCGAACCTTCAAATCCAAAATTTTCAACCTTATGTTACGTGTTCATGGACGAGCTTTACGTCTTAACACCATTATTATGTGTTGTTCGTCTCTCCTTGATCGTCAATTTGTGCGAAAACATCGGATCTTGGCCGATTGAATCTGAACAGTCGCCGTTTCAGATTCAGGCGAAGTTATGGTTAAGGCGAAGTTATCCGCAACTTCGCCTGTGGCTTAATTTCGCCTAAGGCGAAGTTATCCGCAACTTCGCCTGAAGCTTAATTTCGCCTGTGGCGAAGTTATCCGTAACTTCGCCTTGAACTCAAGTTCGCCTGAGGCGATGTTGTGATAAGGCGAAGTTATCATCAACTTCGCCTATACCAATTTACTTAACAGTTTTTAGACGAACTTACAGATAAAGCGAAGTTGTTCCCAACTTCGCCTCACCTTTAAGTTCGCCTGTACAGGTTTAATCACAACTTCGCTCGTGGAACATAGCGAACTTGTGAGTTGCTTACACATTGTCTAACTTGTTTTGTTTTGTGCAGATATGGCTGCTGTTGGAGGTGCTGGTGGTGATGACGGTGATGATCAACGACAATTCTTTCCGGCCCATAACCAGTACATCATTTTAGATCCAGACGCAAGAGGCGTAGAAGACTACAGGGAGATTATCACGTTTCTCCAGAGATCAAGAATCTTTCATGCGATCACAAATACACTGCCCATTTCACTGCCTAACATTGAAGACTTTTGGCAGACAGTGTACTATGATTGCAGGCCTGAGCCCCCGGTGATGCGAGCAACCGTAAATGGTCATGACATACAGTTTTCTTCGGAAGATATACGGTTGGCTCTGCGGTTTGGGGAAGAAACAAGGGATGACCCAACGGAGTTCGTAGCTCCTTTTCGTGATGGAGCGTACCTGAGGATGGGTTATTCAGGACCGTTGGGGGACACGCAGAGAAGGAAAGGGTTTTTGCTGGATCAATGGCGCTTCCTGATGCATGTATTGATTGTCTGCATGTCTGGCAGGAAGGCAGGAACGGATGGGATGGGCGCGACAATGCAGTCAGCCATGATTGCGCTGACTTATAACAGACGATATTCTTTTAGTCAGCTGATCTTTTACGAGATCGATCGTCAGAGGAGGGCTGTGGCGCGCGAGCGATTTATCATGTATCCTCGGTTCATACAAATGATTCTGAATCATGTCGCTCCGTCGCTACCGCAGAGACGCCCTATTAGATACGTCGAATGCGTGACGAAACGTATCTTTGCTCAGTGCCGCACTTCGAGCACTCGTAGCAAGCCTGAGCTGCGTCCCAGGCATACTCCCCTATTCGGGTATCTCATCAACCCGGAGTATGTTCCTGCAGGAGGGGACGAGTTCAGAGACCCACAACCACATCAGGAGGCAGCACCCCATGCTGTACCAGCTGCGCCTGTTGTATCTACTGTGGTTTCTGCTGCTGTGCCAGCTGCTGCATCTTCTACTGTGCCTACTACTGAAGATGTCGATCTTGATGCTGCTTTTAGCGGCCATGGTTTGTTTGATATGGATGTCTCAGTTTCTCAGGTCATGGATGTTACTAGAGCAGTTACTTCGGTAGCTGACTCCGATCTTGACGAAACGTTTGCTGAAGCGAGACGACTGATGGTGTCTCGGGAGAGAACTACGGGAAAGAGGCCGAGAACTGTTGACGAGGATGATGACGAAGTTGATGAAGAGGAAGCAGTTCAGATTGTGCTCAGACGTTCACGCAGAGAACGGACAGGTATGGGTTCGGGAGCTGGAGAATCTTCGAGGCTGGTACGTTTTGCTCCACCTGCCTTGTCTGGTATGTCTCTTATTCCTACTACAGCACAGGTTACTGCTGTCGAGACGTCGGCCCCAGCAGTTGTGTCTCTACCACCCCAATCGCTTACTCCACCGGTGGTAGTTGCACGATTTGTTGAGTCGACCGTCACCACTACTGCAGGGTTACCAAGTGTACCACCTGCGGTCACTTCTGCTGCTGATGTCCCGCCAACTCCAACACCTACTTCTAACTCCGAAAGGATTGCATCGCTAGAGCAGATTGTTGCTGAACAGTCAAAGACCATTCAAAGCCTAGTGGAATCCAATCGACTACAAGCAGCCCTCCTGGTTGAACACGGAAAAGTAATAGATGCCTTCAAGGCATTCTTGGCATCTCAGGGGGAGAAGACTTGTAGGGGAGATGAGTTGAGGACGAAACGGAGAGAAGATCATGACGATGATCCCAATGCACCAGAAGGTGCAGGTGGTGAGCTGCCAAGAACCTCTCAGGCTCTTGGGGCTTCCACAGCTGAGGGGGAGTCTACAAGTGCAGCCGGTGACGACGTTGTGGATGTTGATGATGATGCTGATGTTGAAGATGTTATAGATGCGTTGAAAGAGTTGGATGAGGAGGATGATGAGTTTATGAATGAAGATGATGTGCTGCCTGTTGATGAGATCGAGAGGATCGGAGAGCAGATTACTGTTGAAAACGTGATAGAGGAGGGTGAGATTGTAGATGACTCCGTGGAACACGAGATTCCGGAGGTTGAGAGACCAGAGTTGAGTGATGAGAGCGTGGTGGAAGATACTGAATGGGAGGAACAACCTAATTGGAAGGAGAGTTGTGCTCACTGGTTCATAAAGACGAAGAAGCCGGCGGTCCCTAAGATGTTCAGAAAAAGTTACAATATTAAGGGATACGCAGAAGCTAAGAAAGGTATTATCTGCTGGTTATATGACGAGCAGCTGCGGCTCTTCGTGATCAAGAGATACGATGGCATTCAGTACTCAGTACTTCAGGAGAACGTTGAGATCTCTAAACACACTGCCAGAATGTGAGGTAAAAGATTTAGCCAGATTGGGATTGATAAACAGAAGTGAAGACAACATGGCTAGAATCATCGGGAAGATCGTGTGGAAGGAGTGCGTTAAAGAGAAAAAGTTTGAGCTACTGAAACCACAAAAAGGGAAACTTGTCGAAGACAAGGATAGAGGTCTGAGAGTTGATGGAAAACCTTGGATGGTTATGAAATATAAACCGATTCGGTGCCTTAAAGAAGTACCGATGAAGCTCATGCCCAAGGACGTGCTCAAAGACCTGAAATGGTGGTTCGTGGATTGTGAGACAGCGGAGGCGGTAATGGAAGATGAGGATGAACAAGAAGTGCTTAGGGTTTACGACCCGATGCATCTTGTTAATCTATCGCAGGCTGATCTGAAAGTGCTCAACGAGAAGAAGATCTTCTACATTCCTGCTTGGAAGGATCAAGCTAGGAAATATCAAAGGGTGGTGTCGGTATGTGTTAGAGAAGGAGCGCACGCGTAGAGATGCAAGATTACAAGACTCAAGATTTGAAGATCAAGATATGAAGCAACTGCCAAGGGGGAGTCTGTTGGTACATGTGTGTCAGTAGTTCATAGTCTAGCATTTGTAATCGAGTCTGTAATGTAATTATGTTTTTGATTATGTTTATGTTTTTGTAACAAGCGAAGTTGTCAACAAGTTCGCTCAGGCGAACTTGTTGAACAAGCGAAGTTATTGACAACTTCGCCTGAGGCGAAGTTGTCGTGTATATAAACTGTTCAGCGGAACAGTTTGTGAGTTGGTTTTTAGGGTTTCGTCTCAGTTGTTCATTTCGAGTGTTACGTGTCAGTGTTTGTAATAGTGACCTAGTGTCACGTGTTCGAGTTATCAATATAACGTGTTCGTTCATTGTTCGTGTGATTGCTTAATACATATTCTGCACTCGTATCTACTTACGCAGGGATTCCGCACCTGCGTTGTTAGCGACATCCCGTGTACGATCCGTCCAGGAACCTACATCTTGGCAACTCACCACCTGCATCTTTCGATGCATTGGGATCATCGTCTCGGTCTTTTCTTCTTTTGGTCCTCAGCTCATCTCCTCTACAGCTCATCTCCCCCTGAGATGCCAAGAACACCTTCAAGGCATCTATATCTTTCCCGTGCTCAACCAGGAGGGATGCCTGCAGTTGATTTGCTTCTACTAGGCTTTGAATAGTCTTGGACTGCTCAGCTACAATCCGCTCTAGTGAAGCTATTCGTTCCGAGTCTGAAGTGGGCGTGACCGCAGGTGGTACCGTACCCGATAACCATGCAGTAGTGGTGACCGTAGACTCGACAAATCGTGCTACTACCACCGATGGAGTAAGCGTTTGAGGTGGTAGAGACACAATTGCTGGAGTCGACGTCTGGACGGCCGTAATCGATGGAATGTCAGCCGACGATGTAGCCACTACAGGAACAACCGTAGCGCTTGTACTCGATACCTGCACAGAGGTAGGAACAATGGACATACCAGACAGGGCAGGTGGAGCAAAACGTACCAACCGTGAAGTCTCTCCAGCTCCTACACCCATACCTGTCCTTTCCCTTCGTGAACGCTTTCTCACCAGCTGCACAGCTTCTTCTTCATCATCTTCCTCGTCGTCGTCAACAGTTCTCTTTTGTTTACCAACCGTTCTCTCATGCGATACCATCATCCTTCTAGCCTCTTCCATCACATCATCAAAATCAGCTTGTGGACCCGAGACTTGAATATTCTCTTGAGGATCAACTCGTTCCATATCAAACATTCCTTGGCCTCCCAACATGGCATCAAGGTCAATCTCTACAGCTGACACAGCAGCAGATACAGCAGGCGTAGCTGATACAGCCTGGGGTGCTGCCGCCTGTTGTGGTCTTAGGTCTCTGAACTCGTCCCCTGCCGCAGGCACATACTCCGGTTTTATAAGGTACCCAAAGAGCGGAGTATGCCTGGGACGCAGCTCAGGCTTGCTTCGTGCGCTGGAAGTGCGAAACTGTGCAAAGATACGTTTTGTCACACTTTCCACGTATCGAATAGAGCGTCGTTGAGGCAGCGTCGGAGCCACATGATTGAAAATCATCTGTAGGAATCGTGGATACATTGTAAACCGCTCACGCGCCACAGCCCTTCGTTGCCTATCGATCTCGTAAAAGATCATCTGGCTGAAAGAATATCTTTTATTATAAGTCAACGCAGTCATAGCAGACTGCATTGTCGCACCCATACCATCAGTGCCTGCCTTCCGTCCTGACATACATACGATCATGACGTGCATAAGGAAGCGCCACTGATCTAAATGGAATCCCTTCCTCTGTTGTGTGTCCCCTAAGGGACCAGAATACCCCATCCTGAGGAACGCCCCATCACGGAATGGCGCAACAAACTCCGTTGGGTCATCCCTCGTCTCTTCACCAAACCGCAACGCCACCCGTATTTGTTCAGAAGAAAACTGAACAACTTGACCGTTTACGGTGGCTCGCATAACCGGGGGCTCAACCCGGCAATCGTACTCTACCGTCTGCCAAAAGTCTTCAATATTCGGTAGGGAAATAGGCAGGGTAGTTGTTATTGCGTGATATATCCGTGAGCGCAGGAGAAAAGTAATTATCTCCCTATAGTCCTCCACGCCCTTTGCATCTGGGTCAAGTGTTATGAACTGGTTATGAGCTGGGAAGAATTGTCTGTGATCATCACCGTCATCACCTACACCTCCTGCACTTCCAATAGCAGCCATATCTGCACTAAACAAACCAAGTTAGATAAACGTTAAAGTGTTACACAAGTTCGCTTGATTACCAGGAGCGAAGTTGTGATCAAACCTGTATAGGCGAAGTTAAAGGTGAGGCGAAGTTGGGAACAACTTCGCTTCATCTTTAAGTTCGCCTAATTAATTTTAAGTAATAGGGTCTGGGCGAAGTTAGTGATAACTTCGCCTCTTCACAACATTGCCTCAGGCGAAGATAAGGGTTAGGAGAAATTAAGTCTCAGGCGAAGTTGCGGATAACTTCGCCTCAGGCGAAGTTGCGGATAACTTCGCCTAAACCCTAACTTCGCCTGCATCAGAATAGGCGACTGTTAGGATTCTAACAGCCGGAATCCGATGATTCGGCAAAGTTTGACGATCCAGGAGACTCTAACACATGATATTACGGATGGTTAGATGAAAAGATCGTCCATGAACACGTAATACAAGTTTGTAAATCTCGGTTTTGAAAGGTCACCGGACCGAGGTCACGAAACCGTTCAAAACGACCTATGAAAAGCATCACTGTCTTTGGATATACGGTTAATCGATAACACACACCTTGAATCTATTGAACGAAACTGAGAAAAAGGATCGAAATTGGAAAAGAATCAAGTTCGCCGGATAATAGTTAAGTTCGCCGGGTTTCTCGGAACAACTTCGCTGATATTTTGAAATAATGAATATTTTACTGTTTGAAATCCTTATATAGGGTCAGAGTTGGTCAGGCGAAGTTACGGATAACTTCGCCTAGGCGAAGTTATCCACAAGTTCGCCTGATTCAACAACTTCGCCTATATTTTCATAACCAAACCTTATAATTTTGAACAATTTGAATTAACTCTTTAAAACTTTCCTTTAAGAAATAAACGACATGATCAATTCTAAGTAACCAGTTAAAAAATAATACAACTACAAAACTAAGAAAAACTTATAAAATTTTAACGAATAAGGGATCAAATTTCAGTCTAGTCAGGGACAACCATGTTTTAGAAAAGATCCTAACGGAATCATACTAACTCCGTGACTGTCACATAGATCCGTGTTTAGCTGTATTATGACATAGAGAAACAGGTTGTACACATGTAAATAACTCAAAGTGGTTTTCATCGTTTCTGTGATACGAGTTAAGTTCAATTAATCTCAAAAAATAAGTGGGCAACAACTCAGAGATTAAGATGCCTCCTATCTATTCTCAAAGCGTATTGGCTTTCCCCAAGTCACCCCGAATTGACTTCGACCCATAGTGTCTGATTAACTTGTAAGTATTCTTTGTCTGCTTCCCATACTCTTTCTTACTCCATGATTGAGAAGTCTCGATATCTTGAACTCTCGAATGTTACAATAACTCATAAGTACTAATTTTTTTTTTTAACAAACATACTTATAGACTTCAGAGTAATAAACAACTGCAAGTCCCGAATCTGGATCACTACAGTGTCTTGAAACGCCTTCTTCACGGGAATCAGAACACTTACGGGCTCGTGTATGACTGGGTAATCACTTTTCTGCCTATCATGCGGAAAGATATAAACGAAGACATGAAAAACTCTTAAGTAGTTTCCACGTAAAATCAAGTATATTTAGTTTGTTTCACATATACTTTTACACACCATTAAGAATTTATCTTGACATACAATGACTGTTCTAATGCCTTTTAAGCTTAAGAACTTCACTAGTTAAGCACACAACATTAGTATAAACATCATTTTCCAAGGTTGGATCAATTTTCTGTTAAACATAGCAAATGAACTTCTTACGAAGTATTAGACTTGAAAAGTAATTTCATTTCCCAAAAAAAATTTTGACTTCAATCGCCCCGATCACGTCAAAGTCTTCAGGTAAACGGCAATCCTGAAGATCCAATGGATCAACTGGACCGACCACATATAAGTATGTGTCCTTCTAACTAAGTATGAACGACTAATTTTCAGCGACAGAAAGAAAACACATCATAACCGCCCCGGTCACTTTCAGTCATCTGGTTAATGGCGACCCTCATTCTCTACAAGTAGAAACGAGGACCAAAACATATCCGAGGATATGTCCATCAAACTGAGGTAACCGACTAATTTTAAGCAATAGTGACGTTTTTTTTTTTTTTTTTTTTTTTTTTTTTTTAAATAAACACAAAAAAAGACATGGTTACTCGGGATTGATCATCCCGTTCAGCTCAATTAGGTTTTGAAATCTGGATTTATCAAACGCTTTTGTAAATAAATCAGCGAAATTTTCTAGCGTATCGACCTTTTCGACCTTAATCAGTTTCTTCTCAGCACAATCCCGTATGAAATGATGACGTATGTCAATATGTTTAGTTTTACTATGTTTCACGGGATTGTTAATTACTGAGATGGCAGCAGTGTTATCAATAAAAATAGGAGTGAGTAAGAAATTCAGACCATAGTCGCGCAATTGTTGCTGAATTCACAAAACCTGAGAGCAGCAGTTGGATGCTGCCATATATTCAGCTTCGCACGTAGAGATTGCGACTGATGTCTGTTTCTTGCACTGCCAGGAAACTAATCTTCCACCGAGAAACTGACATCCTCCTGTTGTCGACTTCCGACTCTGATTGCACCCTCCATAATCAGAATCTGTATAAGCAACCAGTTCCACGTCTCCTCCCTTCGGGTACCACAACCCTAGCTTCGGCTTGCCTTTGAGATACCGCAAAATCCTCTTCACACCCTTCATGTGAGATTCCTCTGGGTTTGCCTGAAAACGAGCACAAAGACAAACAGCAAACATTATATCAGGCCTAGAAGCAGTCAAATACATCAAAGAACCTATTATAGCCCGATACTGAGTTGGGTCCACATCTGCGTCACCGTCTATTTCAGCTCCCAACTTGTGGTTGACTCAAATTGGAGTGTCAAATGGAGAACAGTCCTCCATCTTGAAGCGCTTGAGGACATCATGAACATATTTTGTTTGATGAATGAACATCCCATCCTTCTTTTGATCAACCTGCAATCCTAAAAAGAACGTTAGTTCACCCATAGCACTCATCTCAAATCTTTTCTTCATGACGGCCTCAAATTCCTGACACATGGAGACTCTTTATGCAGCAAATATGATGTCATCCACGTAGACTTGAACTAGCAGGAAGTCACTTCCATCTCTCTTCACAAACAGTGTGCTGTCAATCAAACCCCTTTCAAAACCATTCTCTAGCAAGTAGTCCGATAACGTTGAATACCAGGCTCGAGGTGCCTGATGTAATCCATACAGCGCCTTGCTCAACTTGTACACGCGATCAGGAAAGTCTGGGTCAGGAAAACCCGGAGGTTGCTCAACATACACAACCTCATCAACTTTCCCATTGAGGAACGCACTCTTCACGTCCAACTGAAACACTTTCATCTTCTTAAAAGCAGCAAACGCCAAAAACAATCTTATCGCTTCCAACCTGGCCACCGGAGCGAACACTTCATTATAATCTATCCCCTCTTGCTGATTAAAACCCTTAACGACCAGCCTCGCCTTGTTTCTTATAATAATCCCCTTTTCATCTCTCTTGCACTTAAACACCCATTTTGTGCCTATCGCATGCACATTCCTTGGTTTTTCAACCAAAGTCCAAACTTCCATCTTCTTAAATTGAGCCAACTCTTCTTGCATGGCCTCGACCCACGAGCTGTCCTTAAGAGCCATTTGATAATTTTTCGGTTCAATCTGGCTAATAAAGCATGAGTACAAACATTCGTTCATTATACCCGTTTCCTTAATGCTTGTATAAACACAGGTGTGCTCATTCAAGCTACTTCTGGTTTGTACACCGGAGAACACATCACCTATAACATTCTCCAAAGGGTGTTCTTTGTGAATTCTCGTGGTCGGAACAGCACCGACATGCAAATTATCTTCTAAATTAGAAGAGAGCTCATCAATGGTTGTTTCTGGCTGAGAGTGAAATGGATTGATAAACTCTTCTTCAGGAGAGACAGCAGGGGAACCGATAGAATTTGATGAGGAAGGTTGACAATCATCAAATAGCTGTCTATGAGCCAAATTTTCCTCCTCATCTAGAATCATCTTCGTAGCAACACGTTCTTCTTCTTCTGTACAAAACAAATCAGGTATGTTAAAAGACTTGAAGAGCCTATCATAGTCGAAAATCCCAGGAGGTCCGATGCTCGGTCTTGGCGGTCTGTAACTCGTAATGTCGGTGTTACATACCACCTCAACCTTGCCGTTCGTTGTATTAAAGACACGCCTGTTGGGAGTCCCAACTTCATAGCCGACTAAGATTCCTTCATCGGCTGCTTCACCAAACTTTGAATGTGCCTTTAAAATTGAACACGGGGACCCGAAAGCTTCAAGTCCACACAAATTGGGCTTTCTCCCATGCATAAGCTCGTAGCATGTTTTATTAAGTCTTTTTACCGTTAAAACTCTATTCAGTACATAGCAAGCTGTAGAAACAGCTTCAGCCCAGAACACCACCGGAAGCTTCGAATCAGCCAGCATAGTTCTGGCTCCTTCAATTAAAGTTCTATTCTTCCTTTCAGCCACTCCATTCTGTTGCGGAGTATACGGAGCGCTGAATTGGTGTTCAATCCCTCTTGACAGACAGAAGATCTCCATTTCAAAATTTTTAAACTCGGAACCATTGTCACTTCTGATGAACTTCACTCGTTTATCCATAATGTTCTCAACTTTGGTAATCAGATTCTTCACCATTTGAGCCGTTTCGTCCTTTGATTTCAGGAAGTATACCCACGAGTATCGTGAGTAGTCATCAGTGATCACCAAGCAATAAGTTGTACCACCTAGACTTCTTACATTCACAGGACCGAAGAGATCCATGTGAAGCAGCTCTAGTGTACTGGCAATTGAATTTACTTTCTTGGTGAGATGGGACTTCTTGTGCTGCTTTCCCTTTTTGCACGCAAGACATTTGTCTTCAAAATTGAAACTTTTTAAGGGAACACCCAACACAAGCCCATGTCTGACAATATGGTTCATCTTCCGAAGATGAATGTGCCCCATTCTCCTGTGCCACAGTTCAGATTCCGATTCGCTTGCTTTCGTCAAAAGGCACGATTCTTCCGTTGACATTTCAGTTGAACTTAAATCCATCATATACGTATTTCGATCACGTGGAGCCTTCATTACTATCCACTCCTCTGGTATTTGAAAACCAGGCTTCAACACAATCGCATCAGTCTTCGTGAAGTGTACGGTATAATCTTTATCACAAATCTGCGACACACTCAGCAGATTGTGCTTTAGTTCTTCAACAAAGTTCACATTTTCTAAAGTCATCTTCCCGTTAGTTACCGTACCCCTTCCTGTTATTTTGCCTCCACTCTCACCGGCAAAACTGACTCTTGCTCCTTGAACAGGTTTTAAATCTCGTAACAAATCCTTGTTACCAGTCATGTGCCGGGAACAGCCGCTGTCCACAACCCAAAGATTATTGGAAGCCCTGTTCAACTGTTCCTGCACAAACAAAAGAGATTATTAAAATTTGGGGACCCAAGACCTCTTGGTCTTGGGTCGATTAACCTTCTTAACAGAACTCACACACCTTGGCTGACCAAAATTAGCATTAGAAAAATTTCCATGAGTCCTAACAGGATACCTCCTTGGAGACTGATAGTGAGGCCAACCAAACCGACGAACATTAAGAGAATCAAAAGAATTATAGCATTTGGTTTAGTTATTAGTAGTGTAAAAACGAGATGTGTTTCTTTGAAAACCTGTAGTATCTCTCAAATTTGAATGGTTTTCATTTTTAACATTTAAACGATTACCAAAAACCTTAGTCTCAGTTTTCGAGGGCCTCACCTCTCTGAAACGCTGCTTCAGAGGGCAGTAGCAACAAGGTGCCCTGTTTGATTACATCTAAAACAACACCTATGTTCAGCTTTCTTTTCAGCAGATGTTTTAGATGTGGAGGCAGTATTACCAACCGTACGTCTCACATAAGGTGGGACATATGGGTTGAGTGGAGTACTCCTTTTAGTTGAATTAACTTTTTCTCCACTAGTGGGTAACACTTCCTTCTCTTTTGTCTTACCCGACTTGGATGACTTATCCGAATCAGATGAGACTGGACTTGAAATAGAAATTTTAACTTTTGAGACAGGCGAACTTGTTTCGCCTTTACTAATTTCCGGTACTTTACCAGTTTCCTTAGCAGGACCTGTCTGATCAGCTACAAAATTAACAGATTCATGAACACTAGGATTGAAAGTATAATTATGGTTATAAGGTGGTGGAACCTCATGGTAACCAATTCCTCCCCTCTTAGGTGAGGAACCTTGATCACTAACGAGGTGATCAAGAATAGCAGAGGAATTCCGGAATTGCTCCAGTTTCCTATTTAGTTCCACCACTTTTACCTGGTGATCAGCAATCTGTTTTTCTTTCTCAGCGATTAACTTGGTTTTCTCTTCTAAAACCTCGTAGCTTAGATCGATCACATCAATTTTCTCAGCTAATTTTGTTTTTAAACTTTTAACGTCTTTTTCACAAGCTTTAATTTTTATTTTATAATTATTTTCTCTTGTCTTTGTGAAGTGATGATCTTCTTTCAAGGTTTTAAATTCGGCATCCAACTTAACATACTGATCAGTAATTGTAGCAAGCTGTTCAGACAAGTTCTCACATTTAGTACAGATAGGTTTAGTACATACCTCGGAGTTCTGGTCATTAGCCATGAAAGCTTTTTCATTTTCAGCAGCTTTCATACATTCTTCAGCTGCAACCTTCGCCATGTGTGCCTGCTCAAAGAGTTCTCCAGAGAACATGTTCTAGTTGTATTCACCAGCATCAGACATCATGGCATTATTTCCATTGTTATTTCCACTTTGCTGTGTAGTCCTCCCCTGACTACGTTCTACACGTGCATTAGTGCACTCCTTTGCAAAGTGTCCATTTTGTTGACAATTGTAACACCTCACCCTTGACTTATCAAATCCTGGCTTTCCACCTACGAACTTTCTGCCAGTCTTCTTCATGAAACGCTTCACTCTTCTGACTATCATCGCCATCTGCCACTGCAGATCCATCTCCTCCAGATCATCAGGATCGATCTGGTCATAGTCTTCTTCCAAAGCAGCAGGGTCCACAATCTTCCCTTGTATGTAGTTCTCGTAAGAAGCAATAAAAGATGCATAGAGTGCAAACTGCTCTTCAGCAGATTTGACACTCATTGGCATCTTAGAGTAGTTATTGCTTGAAGCACTGGGAGAGAAACTACTCTTGGATGCTTGAGGTTTCGAAGCACTTGATCCTCCAGCAACAAAGCAAACATCACCGTTCATGTTTACTGACACATTTCCTTCATGAGAAGAGTTAGAACCTGACTCTCCTTTGGAGTAGTAAGCAGCAGATTCAGACTTCGAACTTGAGCCTGAGATAACTTTGGCACCATACATACCAGGGTCTTGAACCTGATCCGTTGGTGTCTCTTTACGAACCATATTAAGCTCAAAGGTTCTGAGCTTGTTTACTGCTGTCTCCAAATCATAATTAGGAAAGTCTTTGTCTTCCCTCATTAGAACAGTGTACATTTCCCACTTCGGTGGGAGAGCACCGAGAAGCTTCTCAACTATTTCCTCCTCTCTGTAAGCAATAGAATAGTTGTTCAGCTCGGTCATTAGATGATAATATCGGGTGATAATATCATCGAGCGATTCGTTCTTCAAATACTTGAAGACAGAGAACTGGGTCTTTAACAGCTTAATCTTCTAGGCACGAATACCCACGTTCCCTTCGAATCTATTCTCAAGAGCATCCCAAAGCTCTCGTGCAGAAGTGTACTTCCGGAATGTATGGAGAATCTCTTGAGGAAGAGCCACAGTAATTGCAGCATGGGCCTTGCTCTCGGCCTCATACATCTTCTTCTCTTCTTCCTCCATCTTGCTGTACTTCTTTATCACATCCCGACCTTCGTATTCCATTGTCGGTGGAATATATCCATCCTGGATGCACACCCACATCTTTGCATCCTGGTATTTTATATACTGAATGAACCTATCCTTCCACGCCACAAAGTCGGTTCCTTTCATCAACCTTGGGGCCTTAGTAGCCGACCCCGCTTCAACTTCCATTTTGACTAACTCTGAGATGTTAATCGGCGACATCTTCTCGAAAACACGAAAAACCCGAAAAAACAAAAATTCTTCCAAACAGTACTATAGGCGAAGTTAAGGATAACTTCGCTTAAGTGTTAACTTCGCTGGAAAATCCTTAAATTCGCGTGACTTGGCGAAGTTGAGAATAACTTCGCTTAAGGTAAGCGAACTTAGGAGGTAAGCGAAGTTGAGGATAACTTCGCTTAGGCGAACTTATGAGGTAGGCGAAGTTGTGGTTAACTTCGCTCAACCTTATATCTTCGCCGAAACCCTACTTCCAGCGTCGGCAACTTCGCCTGAAGAACAACAACTTCGCCCGAAGAACACTGAAAATATTCAGATCTGTTTTCAACGATTTAGCAGTTTCCGGTCGGTGTGACGGCTTGAATATGACTGTATAAGGTGAGTATAACACAATATCAACGAAAACGCGTCCCGCGAATAGGTCAAACGAGACGTTTTCTACACCCGCGTGAAATCCCGAACCACACAATCGAGCCAAAGATCTGATACCAATTGTAGGTTCCCGGACGGATCTTACACGGGATATCGCTATCTACGTAGGTGCGGAATCCCTGCGTAGGTAGTTACGAACGTAGAATACGTAAAACAATCACACGCGATACAAACGAACACGTTATATATTATAACTTGAAACACGTCTATTACAGACTCTCGGCACGTTCACTGAACTCTACAACTGACTCCTCTCTCGTTAATAACCTGAAAACTATATGTTAACCGTAAACCCGTAGGCTATATAAATACACGACAACTTCGCCTCAGGCGAAGTTGTCAGTAACTTCGCTCGTTGAACAAGTTCGCCTAGGCGAACTTGTCGACAACTTCGCTTATTTAACAAGTTCGCCTAAGCGAACTTGTTGACAACTTCGCTTACATACATAAACATAAACTTAAACATAATTACATTACAGACTCGATTACAAACGCTAGACTATGAACTACTGACATTTATGTACCAACAGTATCTTGTACCATTTCGGGTCCAGTGAGCTGAGTTTCACTGATCTCGTTCTAACAAATTGGAGAATGACATTTATGACCGTAGAGCGCTTCGAATGGAGCCATTTTGATGCTCAAATGATAACTATAATTGTAGGAAAACTCAACCAACGGAAGATGCGTATCCCAATTACCACAGAAATCAAGCACACAAGTTCTTAGCATATCCTCAAGGGTTTGAATGGTTCTTTCAGACTGACCATCCGTTTTGAGGACGATAAGCGGTGCTAATATCTAGACGGGTTCCCAAAGCGGTTTGAAGTGAATTCCAAATTAGACACTAAACAACTATCATGGTCAGATATAATACTCAGTGGTATACCATGGCAACAAACAATCTCGTTGACAGAGATTTGAGTGAGCTGATCGATCGGAAGCTTTTCCCGAAAGGGAATGAAATGACCTGACTTGGTATTTGATCGACGATTACCCAAATACTATAATGTTGCCTCTTGGTGGTTGGAATTTTTGTGGCGAAGTCCATCGTAATGTTCTCCCACTTCTAGACTGGAATGAAAGTTGGCACGAGTAAACCAACAGGTTTTTGATGCTTGGCTTTTACCTTGGCAAAAGGTAGACATTTTCCGACGTAGAGAGTGATATATTTCTTTATGTTGGGCCACTAGAAAGGAGTTCGTAGGTCAAAATACATTTTATTCTCACCGGGGTGGATAGAATATCGTGACTTGTGAGCTTCGTCCATCATAAATGTGCGAAGATTGTTACGATCTGGAACCCAAAGTCGGTTAAGAAAATAGAGCAAACCATCATGCTTGGTTTCGAGTGGGAGTTCAGCACCATATGACATCTTTTTGTACATATTGTCTTCGGTGACAGAGATGTGTTGAGCCTCAAAGATATGTAGCTGAAGATCAGTTTGAATAACAACGCCTTGGAGAAGAATGTTTTTGACATGGGTTTTGCGACTAAGGGCATCGGCTACTACGTTTGCTTTACTGGGATGATAACGTATTTCGCAATCGTAGTCACTAAGAAGTCTGGCCCATCTTCGTTGCCTCATGTTTAGATCTTTTTGGTTAAAAATATGTTGGAGCCTCTTGTGGTCGGTTAATACCACGCATTTCGTTCCATACAACTAGTGTCTCCAAACTTTCAACGTGAATACACCAGCACTGAGCTCAAGGTCGTGTGTTGTATAATTCTTTTCATGAACCTTAAGTTGTCTTGACGCACAGGCGATGGCCTCGCCTTGTTGCATGAGAATACAACCGACACCTTGATTCAAGGCATCACAATATACAATAAAATCCTCGTTTCCTTCAGGAAGGGCTAGGATAGGAGCGTCCCAAAGCATACGCTTCAAGGTTTGAAAAGCTTCTTCTTGCTTAGCCCCCTTATGAGTTAAGGCGACGAGGGCTAAAGAGATATTGGAAAAGCTCAAAATGAAGCTACGATAATAACCAGCAAGAACGAGAAAGGATCGAACTTCCATGGGTGAAGTGGGGGTCTTCTAATTTTTAATAGCTTCGATTTTAATGGGATCAACATGAATTTTGATCTTTTTCGTAAACAACATGACCAAGGAATTGGACATCCTTTAACCAAAACTCGCACTTGGAAAACTTTGCAAAAAGTTGTTCTTTCTTCAAAAACTCGAGGATATCTTGCAAATGCGTTTCATGCTTAACTTTAGATATCGGGTGAATGAGGATGTCGTCAATGAACACTATCACGAGCTTATCAAGATAAGGCTTGCATATGCATTTCATGAGGTCCATAAACACCGCAGGTGCATTGGTCAAGCCGAAAGGCATAAACAAAATTCGTAATGACCGTAGCGAGTTCAGAATGAGGTTTTGGGTATATCATCCTCATGAACGCGTAATTGGTGATAACACGAACGAAGATCGATTTTTGAAAAGCAAGATGCGCCTTGAAGTTGATTGAAAAGGTCGTCAATTTTAGGCAAAGGGTAACGGTTCTTAATCGTGAGTTTATTGAGTTCACAATAGTCGATACACATTAGAAAGGTTTCGCCCTTTTTTATTGAAAATAACAAGTGCGCCCCAAGGTGACGAACTTGGGCAGATGAAACCTTTGCTAGAGAGTTCTTGGAATTCAATCGCTAGCTCTTGCATTTCCGAAGGTGCGAGACGATAAGGAGCTTTGGTGACGGGATTCGCACAAGGCACTAGATCAATATGAAACTCCATTTCACGAGTAGGAGGTAAACCATAAATGCCGCCAGGGAAAACTTCGGGAAAATCACGAACCACCGAAATGTCTTTTATTGTCTCCTTTCTTGTTTCTTTTTGATGACGTCAACAAGGAAAGCCACATACTTCTTACATAATTATTTTTGTGCTTGAGTACACGATATAAGCTTGAGCCCTTTGGAAGGCTTTTCGCCGAAAATACGCAAAATCTGATCGTCGTCAAGCGGAATTCGAATATACTTTGCAAAGCACACAATTTTGACACGATGTTGAGCTAACCAATCCATGCCTACTATGATATCAAAACTTCTGAGTTGCATAGGAATGAGATCGATAGAAAAATCATAGTCCTTGAGATTTAAAGTACAACTACGAATAACCGAGACAATCAAGATAGTTTGATCGTTCGCGATTTCAACCGTAAAAGACTTTTCAAGTTTAGAACGAGACGACGAAAGCATTAGCTCAAAATTGAATGACAAAAAACTCATATAGGAACCGATATTAAATAAAATGAATGAATAAACGTTATTAACCAAGAGCATACTGTTCACCACATCATTGTTATGCTGAGCCTGATCTTCAATGATGACAAATGTGTAACAACTTGGATTTTTCGATAATAAAAAAATATCATATTACCCGACCAGTTTTCGTTTTCGGGGGGATCTAAATCAGTATAAAATATTATTTAATTTTTTACTTTATTTTTATATTGTTTATTATATTTATTATTATATTTTTATTATTTATTATATTTATTATATATTAAAACTTTAGAAAATATTCAAAAATTACCCAAACTTAAACTTTAACCCAAAACTGTTTCCATCTCTTAAGTTCAAGGACCAGAATGCAAATAAGTCCAAATTATAATATAATAATAATAATAATTCAAATCAGAAACCCAATTACCAAACCCGTTAACACGACCCACATTCACACCCGTGACCCGTTTTGTTAACTTGAACCTTAATTCTCGTCTTAAACAAGAAACTGATTTGTGCAATTTGATTCCCTTACTAAAATCGGCCTACCGAAATCTTCATTTAGGAAACAACAATCAAACGAGATACGTATTGCTTGATGAATAAACCATCATAACTCGTTTAGGGTTTCACCATAGAACGATCATTAAAATCCAATTCAACGCACCTGCACCATCCTAATTGTATCGCCTTTCAAACCCCTATAACCAATCATATTAATTTTGTTGTTTGATGCGAGTTCTAGACGTGTTCATTGCCGTTGGCTATAACGGCCGATTAACCCCCAAACTATACAAGGCAGGTAATAAATTATATGGTTAGATTCTTCGTGATTCACACATCAATAGCCCTCTGTCTATTTAGTTAATTAACGATCAAAATTAACGGATTGATCTTGTTTGGGTTCGTGGGTTGAATGGTTCTTTCGTCTTTATTGCTATATATTTCCGTTTTTGAGTTTTAATCAATTGACTACGCAGAGCAGTTGGCTGGTGGGTGTGTTATGGACTGTTGGGCTGGAGGACGCAGGTTCGAGCCCCCTCTAGACCCGTATTTGCTTCTTTTTTTTTATAATTCATTTTAGCTTGTATTTAATATATCTAATAATCTAAATTATATTATTAATACTATATACAATAATTGATCAGTTTTTTCTTAAAACCGACATTAACTAATCACGCTTCCGAATCTTGGTTAAAATTATATATATATATATATATTGTTATTAAAAGATTTTTAAAGGTTTTAATAAAAATTATAATAAGTTCTTAATTTAAAATAGATAATATAACCTTGTTTATTCACATATTAAAAATATAGTTAATTATTTTATAAATGATCATATTTTATATAAATAGTATTATTTATTATTTATCTATTATTTACAATATTGGTTTAATAGTAATCTTTAGTAATAAATAACAAGTTTAATCAAATTATTATTTCACAAATACCGATCTATTCAAATAATTTATAATTTATATTATTAATACAACTCTAATATTTTTAAGTCAAAGGATTTATTTAACCTTATTTATAAATTTATCTTTTTAAAATATAACTTTAAATAAATTATTTTAAACACAATACCCATTCATATCTCGATTCTCTAATGGCCTATTTATTAATTCGTAGTATTCCTTGCTATTACTCTTGATAGGATTGTCTTTGCTACGTCTCGAGCGTGACGCCTAATTACCATTCCTACCGCATTCATATACCTTTGCTTATCTACTAAGGTGAGTATCTCACTCCCCTATTTTACTCATTTAAACCTTTTCGGGACATATGCGTATTTACAGTATTTATTTATTATCTAGTATTCAAAACCTCGGATGTTTAATCCTTGTGTGCATATCAATTTATGCCTAACGTGTTATATTCTTATATGCTTTTGCTTGAATACATTTCGGAGAGGTCCAACATATTCTCAGACTAGTATGATCATACACCCGTCGTGTTAGCTATCGACCAGTTCTTCTGGCATCGAGCTTACCGACAACATATTTACTTGCTCATTTGGTTAAATTGCTTATCTCACAAAAACATTTTGCATATTTATTTTTTTATTATATATTATTTTTGTAGTGTCTTAAACTGGTGTTTTACTCACTCAACATGTACTGTTGACAAACTTTTCTATTTATACGCATATGCAGGTTATTGTTTGAATTTTATACAAGTTGGTGAAGACTTAGTGAAGAATTAAGTTAGAAGAATTATAATCAAGATTTAAATTTGTATTTATTGTTTGTTTAATGAGTTGTATGTTATATTTGATTATTTGAATATTTAATTAAATTTAATAGATATTGTCACCTTTATTATTGCATGATAGTACCTTGAGAGTTGTGAACAATCAGCTCACGCCCCGACATTTCCAACGTAGGTTGGGGTGTGACAGAATGCCCTCCCGCGAGTATTGGAGATGGTCGGCGCAACTTGAGAAGTCGAGGCTTGATTGGCTTGAATCGGTTGAACTACTTGGTTTGCCATAAGCTACGGGACTCGGGGTTTATAAGCTTGAACTTCATAGGCTTGAGCATGGTACACAGGCGAAGCGACCACTTGGACTTGATAAGCGATTCGAGGACATGTGTTGTGGAAATGACTAGGATCTCCACAATTGAAACACGCTTGAGGGGTGGGGTAAGCTTGAGCAATGGGTTGAGCTTGAGTTAAAACATGGTTTTGGTTGAAGGTGTGGGGAGTATGGGGTGGTTTGGTGAGGGTTGGTTGGGTATGCATTATTTCAAAGCATGCGCTTAACAGGTGCCCAAACAACGACAATGAGTTCATTCTCGACAAGGGATGCCGAGTTGATGGCGTCGTTGGCAAAACTGGCAAAACGGGTGAGGACCGTGGTAAGGTTTCTCTGGGGTGGGGCTTGAAGGTTTTAGGTTTATTGGTATTGAGGTTGAGGTGAGTTTTGCTGGGTTAAGGCATAGTTTTGATTTCGTTTCTTGGAGTGGTTGATGTTGTCGCGGTTTGGTTTGGGTGTGGCTTCGGCCTTGACCTCTTTGGAAGGTTCGGCATCGGTTTCCTCAACAGTCTTCTTGCTGCCTTTGAGAGCTCCTGCCTTGACGTGGTTGCCAGATGAGGATGCCATAAGGAAAATAGCCTCGCAAAGAGTTTTGGGAGCACTGCTCTGGACTGAGTCTTGGATTTGCCTTGGTAAACCCTGAATTTACTTGCCAATCCCACGAGAGAGAGGAGTGACAAGATGTGGCACCAAAACGCTAAGTTCATTGAAGCGAGCGGTGTAAGCAACGTTATCACCACCCTCTTGCTTGAGATTCCAAATTTCCACCTCAAGATTCATGAGTTCATTGGGTGGACATAACTCCACGTCATGATTTCATCAAGTTCTTCCCATGGAAAGGCCATGGCTTCATCAGCACCACTAGTGGATTTTTCTTGCACCCACCAAGTTAGAGTTCTTTTTTCGAAGAAACTTGAAGCAAAGTGTGTCTTCCTATCCCCAGGACATTCGATATAGAGGAAAATACTCTTCATACTTTGGTACCATTTTAGTAGGGCAGTGACACCTTCAGAGCCATTGAACCTAGGAGGTTTCACATCGGTTAAGAGTCTTATAGCGACAATAGTTAATGTTCGGACCCGAAGTGGTTGAGTTCGAATTGGAAGCAATAGTTTGGTGCATTTGAGCCACATCTGAGCCACTATTCCAATTATATTTATTATTATTCTTGAAACTCATTGCTGACTTTAGAATCGGAGGGGTGCTAGACGAACTAACACCCACCCTCACAAAGGTTCAAGTGTTTTGCAGAATTGGTCTCTCGACTAAGAAGTGAATGCATTCCTATGGATTTGGCCACCTATCTAAGTTTAATGTATAAATCCCTTTAAAGTTTTAAAGGTTTTCATCTTTCGACCAATTGGGTTTAAACACCTCGCCAGGAGTGCACGTATTCACATGTAATTCAAGATGGCAGGACCAATTCATCTTCATGGTGGCTGACAATTTCGTTGTTGTTGGTTACATGGAGGATTCTTAAGTATATTATCAATGGAATAACATGGACATGTTATACATCCGTGGCTTTTCCCGAGTAACTACATAGGGTTTTGACATTTTTGTCTCACTCACGATTGGCTTGCCGCAAGTGTTTACGTAAGGTCTTGACATTTCATGTCATTGATTCTATGTCTTCGATAATTATCTGTTAACTAAATATTAAAGTTGTTTTCAAGATCACTACCGGGATCTTTCCAAGTAAAACTACTTTTGGGATCTTCCCTAGGATCCTCGAGATCATCTCAGTTATCATCTTAGTATCGTTTTACAGGATTTCAAAGTTCAAACCAAGGTAGAAATTGTGATGACTGATTGAAATTATGGAAATTAAGAAGCCTATAAGAATAAACCTTATCCTACCCCTACCAGGTTTGATTATTTATTTACTTTTCTAGTTATGTGGTAAAGAGTTATTCTTCTAAGTATTTTTTCAACCAATGTTTTTACCAATAATCTTTTGACAAGTAAAATGAAATAGACATAAGTAAAAGCAAAAGGCTACCACTATATTTACAAGGTTAATATCTCTGACTTCATTTTGAAATTCAGGATCCCTCCATCAGCGATATTAAAATTTTTTCCTAAACAAGCTGGGAATAGTTAAGGCTTCGTCCTAAAACTCAGGATCGCTCCATCTTAAACTATACATTGTCTTAAAAGCATGAAAAGTAAATTTTTCAAAAGATCATGACCACATGATAGGAAAAGTAAATTGTTTAAGGGTACAACCATATTGAAATTATCAAATAAAGAGGGGCTCGGGCCTTGTCTTCATCATCCTTCGCTGCCCCTCCGAGAAACCAGCTGCTATCCCAGCCTACACCACCTTGTATATATATCCAACTTTCTCCTTAATATCCTTGCTTGATTCTATGGGATCCTCCTCATAAGCCGCGACCCAATTCTATCTCCCTCACTTTTTCCCTTCATGGTCCCAAGAAAATGCATCAAAACCGGGCTTCCTGGCCTCATCCATCATCTTGATCATGGCACAACATATGGAATGAGCGGCTTGCTTCCTAAGTTGGATCTTGAAATCTCTCAGCTCCTTGGCATGTGTGAGGTCCCCGATTTCTGGTAGATCTTACACTAATCAAGTCATAACTCACACAAATAAATGTGTTGACAAGGGAGTTAATGACGGGTTGCTATATTAGAAAGATAACCGTTTGTTAAAGGCGAAATCAACAACAAACAGGGTAGTTGCTAAACAATAAATCAAAGGTAACTAAACACTCAAGATTCAATCAAAAGATTTCCATTCATATAATGTTCATCATACAAACGATAATCGATTTAGGGTTTCTTGAAAGGAAAGTTATATCCTTACGATTCTTAGGACGACTGTCACACTCAGAAATATTCCTTCTTATCTTAAAAGTGTGATTGCCTCAATCCATCCTTCTTCTGCTTAGGAGGCGTGCCCTAAATTATTCCTTTTATAGGCCTGACACCCCCTTTACAGCTGTCATTCCTTCTAGAAACACTAAATGCTAAAACATATTCAAATTACATATTCAAAACGATTCTAAGTGTAAAACAAGTCTTCCGGGTAGGCTTTGTAGCAATATGACTTTCCGAGTAGACTGTGTGCTCTGCCTTCCTTCAGTACTTGGTAACATAGATATGTGCCCGGATCAGTTTCCGGGTAGACTTTACTTAAAAAGTATTTCACCAAGTAAAATACTCACCGGGTAGACTTCAATCTTCTTGACTTTATCAGACTTTGCCCGACAAACTCTTACGAGCAACCTTGTTCTTCAATGGTCCCTTCAACTCTTTACTATAAAATAGCTTATTAGCAAAGTGTTCCCGGTAGCACTGTTCCTTCCTAGAGTTGAACCCTGCCCGATGTTACTTGAGATATTTCATTATTCATCAAGCTTACTCGCACCAATGTATTATTAAAGAATACCTTGCCCGGTCTTCCAATCACTTGGCTTCATGAGCTTGGTTAGCCAAAAGCTTACTCGGGAGTAAACCTTACTTGGCTATGAAGAACAGACTTGCTTGATAAAGTGATCCTTGCCCGGGTATGTACAAACTAGTGAGCCTTACCTGGTTATACACAAATTTGCAAACCCTGCCCGGATATCCACTAAAGAAGAATTATAGAAGATAACCTTGCCCGACAGACAAAATATCATGCCCGGCTAAGTAAAACCTTGCTCGGAAGTCTAAGGTGTGCCTGGATCCATACTTAGCGAATTTTGAGGAGGTTGAGAGGATTCCAATCTTCCATATATCTCTTTTAGGTCAAATCTTTGACTCAACAATCTCCCCCTAGATTGGAACACCTCAGCTGACCCAAAACATCTCTATGGTTACATACACTTAGTCAAAATACAAAACAAATCAAAATCAAAATACATATTCATAACAAAATCAAATAATTACATATTCAAATGCTGTCCATAGACATTACAAAACAAAGACTATACTAAAAATCATTTTATTCTTGCATTGTAGTAGGCTTGTCTTCTATTCACCATGACTGTTGCTGCTCTTTGTTTGAAAATATCAAGGATTTGGTAATGAGTGTGACTTTCTGGAATGACCAAATCCCTAATATCTCTCAAGTCTTCATAGTGCAGATAAGTCAAGTCTTCATCTCTTCTGATTACTGCCAAAGTTACTCCATCTGAGTTTCTAAGAAGATAATGGCCTGAATTCTCCTTGTATTCAATCTCTGCAATGATGCCATATTTCTGCACAGTGTAATTTGGTCTTGTCATTCTTCTTTCCATTCTGATTTAGGTATTCATATTTGACAAAGGATTTTTATCTTTGATATTCATCTCATATCTCAGTTCAGCACTAGCTATTTTCTTCAGTTTAGCTGTTCTTCTTGTTTTCTCAAGTCTTTTCATTTTCCAGCTTTTCTTTTCTTTCAAGAAGGAGAATCCCTTGTCAGCTTCGTCTCTTAGGAACTTTGAGAGTTCATTTTGCTGTCTTCCTGCCATTTTGCTTGTGTCATGATAGTCATAAAGGTCAAGCTTCGCCATTTTCTCCAACTGTTCTGGTGTGAACTCAGCAAAGTCTTATTTCATAATAATGTCTCTTAATTGTTTACTTTCCATTACTACTTTCAGAGACTGAGAGACTGTATAATGGTAGAGTCTTCTGGGTAGATCCACATCAGATTTTGGTCTTGTTGTTCTTTGCAATTCACCTCCACTAGATTCATCTCTATGAGTTGTTGGTTGTTGCCTTGATGTTGATGGCCCTGTTTGTGTAGACATCATAGGTTGACTGGGCCCCTATACTTCAAATCTTTTCTTGTACCAACTCATAACCATTTCAGCAGAAAGATTAACTAATTCATCCAACTTTTCACCCCCTTCACTAAACAATCTTGCAATCATTTCATCAATTGCCTCATCAAGCAGTAAAGCAGCAGGTACAAATTTTCCTCCAATAAAACTTCTTGGATTTCCCCCCTGCAGTAATACCTTCTCCCACTCATCCTTTTGCATATAGAACATTTCTTTCAGTTCATCTTTGTTCAGTGAATTAAAGGCATCTACATCCATTCCCTTCTGTGTAGTCATTACCCCTCTCAAGATATCAATCATTTCATCATTTTCCCAAGGAACAATGGGTTCATCAACCGATTCAGGTTTTACTTCCTCTAGGATTGGGGTTTTATGAGTTTCTGCTCTTTCAGCCTCTTGCTTCTTCCTTAAGGTCATTAACTTCCTTTTCTTCTTAGGAGGCTCAGTCTGGCTTTCTTTTTCTTCATTCAGAATCTTCCTTTTCAATATCTTGTATTCATATTCAACCACATCTTGAGTCATTAATTCCACATCATTCAAAGTTCTTCCATGCTCAATAAGAAATTTGCACTTTCCACCATACTTGCTATTGATCTTTTCCATCCTTTCCTTCTCATTTGCAACTTTCTGCTTAGCCTTTTCAAACTCCTTTTCTTTTTCAGCTTCTTTGGTTTTGTGATAGAGATCTCTGAGTTTCTCATAAGTATAGTTTTTCAAGTCAGCTTCAGAGTGGTTGTGCAACTTCAGATACTCTATTAACTTTTGTCTTTCCTTTTCTTTCTTTGACCCCTTTTCTTTAACACTTGTTGAATCTACATGTAACAACTCCTTCATTTCTTCTTTTCTTTTCATTTTCTTGTAGAGTGTATCAACAGCCTCTTTCTCTAAGCAATCAATCATACTTAGCTTCAATCCTTTCTTCAACAAGTATCCACACTTACCATCAAAATTTTCTTTTAAAGCCTCAAGTTTCTCAGCCTCTTCATTTTCTTTGACATATTTTTCTTTTACCTTTTCTTTTTCACTATTGTAGAGATCTTGAATCTTGTCAATCTTGAAGTGAGTTAAATCTTTCTCAGGGTACCCATGCTTTCTCAGATATTCTCTATTCTTTTGAGCATCTCTATTCTTTTGTTCCATTCTTTTCTTAATCTCATATATCTTCTTGTCTAATCTCTTTTGAAACTGATTGTCATCCAAATCAGCCAAAGTTTCAAAACTTATACCAAAGCTCCTGAGTTTCATAACCAATGGATGTTTCCTTTTAGCTTCCAACATACTCAGCTCCATGTTTGTCCTTTGCTCATCGATCATTGTGACTTGTGGGGACACAACATTAGCAACTTCATCTTCTTTTCCATCATTGTCATTATTATTATCAGATTCATCAGACTCATCCTCCTCCTATGTTGATTCATTTACTGCATCAATTATGGGTTCATCAGGAGTTGGATTTTCTGGTGTTGTATCAACACTTGGAACATCTGGAACACCAGACAACTTTTCACCTGGCTTCAAAGTTTGCAATGGAACTGCTCTGATTGGACTATCTTCATCATCAGGAGTTTCTACATAACATTTGTTCTTTGCATCCCATTTTCCTTTCTTGGTTTTCAGATCCTCCCTCATACCTTGATCAGTGGCTTTTCTCTTTCTAGAATATGTCTTTTTCCAATTTGCCCACATTTTCATGTATTCTTGAGGCTTTAGCCAACATTTCTTCAATTGGTTCTTCATTTTCCTTTTCAGGTTCCTTCTCAGGTTCTTTTTGAGATTCTTTTTCAGGTTCAGGATCCTTTTATGAAAACATACTCACAACCATGGCTAGGGAATTGTCAACTTCTTCATCCCTTCTTAGATTTATCAATGCTTCAATAACTATTTGATCATCAGCCTCATCTTCATTTATCGTTTTGGTAATATTGGCTTGATTGATTAGTGCCTCCTGCTCTTCCAATTCTTCTGGAGTCAAGGTTTGGGCCAATATTTCCCTCTCCCTTGTTTCTCTCATAGTTTCTTCAAGCTTTCTTCTTGCAGTAGCAGAAGCTTCTACATCATCTTTAAACAAGATGTCTTTCACAGGATTTGCCTTAACAGGCTCTTCTTCAGTGACCTTTGCCTTTCCTTTATCTAATCTTTTATGTACATCTTCCTCATCTTCAGATTGCTGATAATCATCAATCTCTTTTTCAAGTGCCTCTAATTCTAGATCATACTCTACCCTCTTGGAGCTTTCATGTTGTTCAGATTCAGTAAGTATCAACTCCTCAGTAGCAACATCTTCCTCATTCATTACATTAGTTTGTTCTTCAGTTTCAATGTCAGTTAAGACATCAGTTGCTTCATCAGTATCATCCACATTTTCTTCATCATTTGTCTTTTCAATTTCATCTTTTGTCTCCTCATCATTTCTCACTTCATCATCCTCCTCACTCCATATCACATTCATTACTTCATCATTAACATCATAATTTTGTTCTCCTTTATTAGAAGAATCTGCTTCATAATCAACATCCTCTATTCTCCTATCTTCACTATCCTTATCATCATCATATGCATTCAGTATACATTTCAAACCATCAATAATCTCATCATTTATATCCTTTTCAATATCCAAATTCTCCATAGCATCTGTTGGCACATTTATATCCTCCCCCTGTTTTGGGGCAGCTGAGGTCTTCCTCAACCTCCTGCTCCAGGGTTTGAATTCTCAATTTTGCTCGGACCAACTGATCTAGCAACATCACATTCTCTATTGTCACCTCCTCATTCCTCTTCTTTAGTTCAGCATTTTCTTTCATTAAATCCAAATTTCTTTGAAATAGGACTGTTTCAGTATGTGAGGTTGTAGTTGGTGATGTAAAGATAGGTTCATGTTCAAGTTGTTCTTGGTTTATGGTTTGAGTTTGGATAGTGGGTTGGGGTGGTGATTGGGCTAGTGGTTGGATAGTGGGCTTGGAATAACTGAATCTATTTGAATTGGGCTAGTGGTTGGTGGTGTTTGTGGTGTTGGGGATATATGAGTTGATGTTTCAGGATGGCTTAGGGTTAAGGTTTGGGTTGGGGATTGAGTTGTGTGGTCTTGTGGTGATACATGTGGTGATTGGTTTAAGATGGGTGGTGGTGTTTGTGGTGGTGATGGTATAAGAGGTTGTGAGGCTAAAGGTGTGGATGGTGGAGTTGGTATCGGTTGGTTCTCCCCCTGATCAAGTCCATCAACATCAATGGCTACTCCAGCCCCTCCTTCATTTCCATCATCATCATTATCTTCATCTTCAGAATCATCATCATCACCTTCAACATCATCCCCTTCTTCCTCCTCTGAGCTCAACTCAGGTACTGGCATAATATCCAAGTCATGGTTTAATAACCATGGCAAAATCTAAAATAGGATGTTTGGATTAAATCTGTTTGCCCTTCCTGGATTTACAATTCTTCTGAATGTGTTTGGATTCTGCAGCAAATGAGTAATGCCAATTGTGGGTAAGTCCTGTAACTCCCTGTTGAAGATTATCTGTAGGAATCTGGGATATTGTAGGAATCTGTCCACTTCAGCCTTCTTCAAGTTTCCTACCATTCCTTCAAATATCATCTTGGAAAAGTTGAATGGTAGATCATATATGCTAGCAACAGTGGCATTTGCTAAGTCACGACTCATCAGAGTCCATGATCCTTTCCTGGGGCAAACCCCTGTATCACATGATGGATTAAAAATCTATACAGCGTAGGGAACATTCCCTTTTGAAATCGCCCATCATGTATTGTTCCTTGATATCCCATCGTTTGCTCAAAGATTCTCAGTAGGTGATCAGTGTTGTAATTGATAGGGTTCTGGTCGTCATCGTGTAACTGCAAGCATCGTCTGATCAATCTTTCAGCTATCTGTATTTCTTGTCTTGCAATTGTCGCTTCTATTCTTCGGTCATTTATATTATCAACCAGTCTTGCTGAGTGCCAGGAATCGAGTGAATGATTTCTATAAATGACTAGGCACTCTGTGAGAGCAAAACTCACATTTAATCTTGACATCCATGTAATCATCCTAGACACCTGCTCATTGTCAGGAGTGATTTGCAACAGGGCACACATATTGTGCTTATGTTCAAAGACATATTTGGGTTAATCTTCTTCTTCTGCCATATCTGAACAACACAATCAAACATACTCAAAGTGAAATTAGTATAAAAGTTCATTACTTTAAGCAATTTCAAGTTATAAATTTGAAGAAGAAAGAAAGAAATTTCATTAAGAACCTGATCTTCGACAAATTAATAACCTATACATAAAACAGAGTGTTAGTAATCAAATACATAATAGAAGCCCATACTCATCTAATCGTGGTCGGAAAATAAGTAATTATTGCTTACCGAGTCGGAATTAGTGGGCTGGTAAAGTTAGGGTTAGGATTAATCGAATGCGATGAGTCGGTTTGATATTACTTAGAGTATTCAATGGACGGAGAGAGAGAGAGAGAGAGAGGGAAAATAATATATAAACCGTCTCTCACTCCCTCTTATATACCTTTTGAAAAGTGGGTTTTAAATGCTTTTTGTCGTTTAGTAAGTTATTAGCTGTCAAACAGCAACATTATCCGCTTGATATTTTAAAAACATTTGAAAACATCCAACTCTTTAATATTTGAGTTTAGCAAACCTTGCTCGGAAAAGTAAACTTTTCAAAGTCTACTCAGTATACTCCACTTACTCAAAGCTTACCCGATTATAAGTTGGTATAAATTAGAAGTTAAAATGAAGAAAGCTTACTTGAAATTCAAGATTTCTTGAGAACTAAATCACAAGTAACATTAATCAAGTATAACACATCAAGCACGCAACCTTACTGGGAATCAGTTAAGATGTCCAGATAATTTACATCTAATTTAACTACCATGCTCATTTCAACATTTAACCACAAACCTTACTCGGTCAATTACAAGTTAAATAATCAGTCAAGTATACTTTGATACAAAGTATGCCCGATAAAGAATACATTGTGCTAGGGATTTCATAACACAAAGTGTACTCGGATAAACTATGAAATTACCTAAGTATATTAAGGGAACAATTGAACATTCAAAGTGTGCCCGGAATATAAAGTGTGCCTGGAAAAATAAGGTTTGCCCGGAAACACTTGTAATTTCAAAGAAAGAAACATATTCACTCTTAATCAATTAAAACACAAAGCTTACTTGGTGTACTAAAACTAAGTTCACAAAGCTTGCTTGGTATATCATTCAGCATATAAGATGCAAAGCTTGCCCGGAACAAGAAATCCTTGTTAAAAGCTAGCTAAAACACATATTCATCTCAAGACTTCAAGCTTGCTCGGGAAATTAGTACAGTAGTGTACTCTACCCGGAAAGTGTAAACACTTCAAAGCATGCCCGAAAATCATAAACATAGTCCAAAGTGACTAAGCTTGCCCGAAAAGGTTATAAAACATCAAACCTTACCCGAAATTACTTAATACACTATTTTGTGTTCGGGAAGGTTAGAAAACATCAAACCTTACCCGAAAATTCATATTCAGACCTTTTTAGGCAAAACGCAACACTTTTTGACTTAAACCACTTGTCAAAGCATATTTTTCATTAAAGATCATAGTTTAAGAGCAAATGGTGCATTTAGAGATCAAATTTCAGTTGTATTTTTCTTCAAAACAATTTCTTTAATTTCTGAAAAAATCTCAAGAATGGGATCATATTGACTAAGTAGCTTTCTCAATACTTCATTCTCAACATTATTATGACAACATAGATAGGTTAATAGTAGGTCTAGACCAAGCATGAATTTAATCTCTTTGGTGATATGATTAAGGTTCATTTAGTAGCATAATACATTAGTAGTCAACACTGTGCTATGATGCCTCATATATCTTCTTAAAGCTTATTTGGCTTTCCCCATATCACCCCAATTTGACTCCAACCTCCTGTATGTGGTCAAAATTTGATTTATGTATTACAGAACTTATTTATATCTTTTTGTATTTTTGATATTCAAACATATATAGAGGTTGAACGTTGGACTTACTGTTAAATAACAGACCTTTCATTCAAGATGAGACAGATTTTGTCAACATCTTTGTAGTTCTAGTTGTAACCCTCTTGTTTGATAAAATATTTAAAACACTTATCAACTTTTGGTTGATTTATTCATTCTTCCCTTTGTTGTTGATATTTTCTTAAATTTTTCTTAAGCATGTTCTTTGTCATATTCAAAGATGTTTCATTTTTAGTTGACCAAATAACAACAGGCTTGTGTATGACTGGGTAATGACTTTTCTGCCTATCATTTGGAGAGATTTATCTTGAGACATGCAAAGACAACTATATATCTCCACATAAAGATCAGCATATTCATTATGTTTATATCACCTTAGATTTTACACATCATGGGAAAGCAACCATACATGTTAATGACTATACTAAGTGTCCTTTTAGCCTATTAAATCCATATGATTGGCTAAGTACACAATGCACTATCATTTCCCAAATTAAATTCAGTTTAATATTCAATCACTCCATTTTCTCTTAATTGGCAGGTAAATGGCTATCCTGTTTGACCAGAAGTGGTCAACATGACCAAATATACATGCGAATATATGTCCTTTCAAAATCAGAGTTATTGACATAGTTTTAACTTTTAAGTGAAGGAATAGGAAACAAGTTATAATTACCCCAAATGCTTTCAGTTTTCTGGTTAATGGCTATCCTTTAAATCTATACAGATTATAGGACCAAACTACACAAGTATATGTCCTTCCAACTGGGCAAATGACATAATTTTAAGCAAGAATAACTACTTGAGTCTTCTCATTAAAAATCCTTCTTTTAAGCTTTTTTAAAGCTTGAACTGAATAGTCTTATCATATCTCTGCACCATTAATCAACTTGCTCATGTTTTGACCAAAATAAAGTGATTATGCAAAATTCATTAGAAAATTCATTTTATCATTTCATTTTGACATAAAACTTATTTTGACACAAACAGTTGTCAAACATAATCAATTCTTAATCAAACATAATATCATCAAGATAAGTAGACAGTACTAATATTCAAGGTCTAGCCTATCCTAATAATATCAAAAGATCAGATAAAGTACATAATCAAGCAATTAAGCAGTGATATCAGATAAGCTTACACTTTCAAGTAATTCAAAACAAAAACACTCATCCTAACATCACACACACACATCAACTGATAAACATGCATAAACATCAATCATATCAATTTTTTTTGCACTTATAATTAGTTAAAGCACATATCAGTCAACATATCAAGTAACATAATCAAGCATATTCACCTAACATTCATTATGTGCAACCTCTAAAAATATAATCAGTTAGCACAAAGAGGTACACAACTAGGCACGCATCATCAATCATATTTCATCAGAGTTGATCATTCCCAGGGCTTTCAAAAGAAAGTTGAACCTGGTTCTATCAAGTGGTTTGGTGAATAGGTCTGCCAAATTACACTTGTATCAACTCTTTGCATTTCAATCAAACCTTTTTCACTACAATCTCTTATGAAGTGATGTCTGATTTCAATGTGCTTAATATTAGAATGTTGAATTGGATTCTTAACAGTAAAATATGCAGCAGTATTATCAATAAGAATAGGGGTATTCAGAAAATTCAAACCATAGTCCAGCATCTGGTTTTGAATCCATAGAACTTGTGCACAGCAAGCAGATGCAACAATGCATTCAGCTTCTGCAGTTGAGATTGAGACAGTGGTCTGCTTCTTACATTACCATGACACTAGCCTGTCACCCAACAATTGACATCCACCTGAGGTTGACTTTCTGCTCATGTTACAACCATCATAATAACTGTCTGTGTAGGCAATCAGATCAAAAGACTGATTCTTTGGAAACCAAATTCCTAAGTCTGGTCTTCCCTTCAAATATCTAAAAATTCTCTTCACAGCATTCATATAGGAGACTTTTGGATTTGATTGGAATGTTGCTCACACACATACAGCAAACATAATATCTGGTCTTGTTGCAATAAGGTACATCAGGGATCCATTTTTGGCTCTATATTCATGTTCATCCACAGGCTCCCCCTTTTCATCAGCAATCATCTTTTCTTTTGTGTCCACTGGAGTTGAAGCTGTTTTGTACTCATGACAATTGAACTTATTCAAAATGTCTTGCACATATTTGGTTTGGTAAATGAAAATCCCTTCAGCTTTCTGTTGAACTCGCAGTCCAAGAAAGAAGTTCATTTCTCCTATAGAGCTCATGCTGTATTTGGATTTCATTACCCCTTCAAACTCCACACACATTTGTTCATTTGTAGATCCAAAGATGATATCATCCATATAAAATTGTAACAGAAGCAAGTCTGATCCCTTTCTTTTGTAGAAGAGTGTCATGCCAATGGTTCCTCTTTGAAAACCATTTCAAGAAGATGATTTGACAGCTCATCATACCAAGCTCTAGGAGCTTGATGCAATCCATATAGGGCTTTATTCAACTTATACACCCTGTTTGGATACAAAGGATCCTCAACTTATACACCCTGTTTGGATACAAAGGATCCTCAAAGCCTGGAGGTTGAGCAACATACACCTCTTCATCAATCTTGCCATTTAGGAATGCAGACTTAACATCAAGCTGGAAAACCTTAATGTTCTTTGAGGCAGCATATGAAAGAAAAATCTTGATAGCTTCAAGTCTTGCAACAGGTGCAAAGACTTCCTCAAAGTCTATTCCCTCCTTTTGAAGGCATCCCAGTGCCACAAGCTTAGCTTTAGTCTTAATCACCATACCCCTCTCATCCCTTTTGTTTCTAAAAACCCATTTAGTTCCAATTGCATATCTGTCTATTGGCTTATCAACAAGATCCCACACATGTAAATCTCTGAACTGTGCCAACTCCTCCTGCATTGCTTCCACCCAACTATTGTCTTTTAGTGCTTGAGCAATGTTCTTTGGTTCTATTTGGGATAGAAAGCAGGAGTATAAACAAATATTTTCAATTTCAGAATGGCTTCTTGTGACTCTTTCATATACATTTCCAATGATGTTTTCAGAAGGATGATTTTTCTCAACATAAGGGCTTTGAACAATCATATCAACAGACACATTTGCGTCAAGATTTGATTCATTGAGATCTGGTTCTTTAATGATCAATTCAGTTTCTGCATCATGAAACTCTAGTGCTTCTTCATTATTCTATCTTGAAGTGGATGCACCATTGTTTTCTAAGTTTAGTCTTTGAAACAGATCTTGAAACCTTGCTGTAGTGACAGCTTCTTCATTGTTTGGTTGGTTGCCTGAGTTTCCCTCATCCTGAACTAGATCATTGTTTGTTTCTTCATTTTCTTGATTCAAATCTACATGATCTTGTTCTGGACTTTGATTGTTCTCCTGATTGTTGTCTTGAACTTGTTCAACAATATCACTTGAGGGGACTTTTACAAATGTATACTCCTTTTCTTTACTAGCAACCTTCTTCCACAATTCTTCCAAGTCCAATGTTTTCTTCTTTTTCTCTTCAATTACACTGGTCTTGTAGAATGAGTCATCAAAGTCTTCAGGATAAATCTTGAAAGACCTTATCAATTTCTCATGATCAAATAGTCATGCTGCACCATTAATTGTGTAAAATTGATTCTCATTAAAGATGATGTCAGATGATTCAATCACACTCAAATGATATTTCACATATACTCTGTATGCTTTTGAATGTGTAGAATATCCAACAAAGAAACAGTCTAGGGATTTTGTCTGAAACTTGTTCAAGGTAGTCTCTAGTGTTTAGAAGAAAACATTTGCATCCAAAAGGTTTGAAAAACTTGATATAAGGCTTTCTGTTAAAGAAAATCTCATATGGAGTTTTGTTATGCCTTTTGTTGACAAGTACCCTGTTCTGAACATAGCAGGCTGTATTTATGGCTTCAGCCCAAAATGTTACTGGTAAATTAGCATCTGTTAACATGGTTCTTGCAGCTTCAATCAATGTTCTGTTCCTTCTTTCTGCAACACCATTTTGTTCAGGAGTTCTAGGAGCTGAGAATTGTTGAATTATTCCTTTTCCTACACAAAATTCTTCCATAACTCCATTTATGAACTCTGTACCATTGTAACTTCTCATCATTTTAACCTTCTTACTCAGTTTGTTCTCAATAATTGTTACACATCCCTTAATCAACTCTGCAGTCTCATTCTTGGTACTTAGGAAATAAACCCAAGTATATCTTGAATAATCACCAATGATCACAAGACAATATCTCTTCTTCCCTATACTTGGCACACTCACAGGACCAAAGAGATCCATGTGAAGTAATTCAAGTACTTGATCAATTGAATTGATGAGCTTTGTCTTATGAGAGGATTTGTGCTGTTTTCCTTTCTGGCATGAACTACAACGATCTTCCAATTTGAATTCTCTTGTAGGTAAGCCAATTACATGCTCACCTTTAACAAGTCTATTCATGTTCTTCAAATTCACATGACACAATTTCCTATGCCACAATTTTGACTCATTTTCAGTGGCTTTGGAAACAAAACATGCACCTCCCTTTGAAACAGCTTCTTTCATATTCAACTCATATAAGTTACCATTTATTGGGGCCATCATCATAATCAATTCTGGTGGGATAACAAATTTAGGTTTTAGGATGAAACAATGTGAGTCATCAAACCCAACTTTGTAACCCTTATCACACATTTGTGATATGCTCAACAGATTATATTGTAGACTTTCAACATGGAACACATTATCAAATGAAACTTTTCCATTTGTTAAAATTCCCTTTCCAACAATCTTTCCACCATTTTCATCACTCCCAAAAGCCACATGACCTTCAAACTTTTCTTCATAATTGACAAGTGACCTCCTGTCATAGGTCATGTGCCTAGAACAACCACTATCCATATACCATATGTCATTTAGAGGAGTGGACTGTTCCTGCACAAAAGAAAGAATTTGATTAGTTGAGTGATGAAGTGCAAGCTATTTCAGCTTGCAACTCATCAACTTGAATTTCATTGGCAGCATGGGAAATGAGTGTTGTTGGTTCAAGATCTTCATGAGTGACTTCTATATTGTCTGAATTATCTGTTTCATAACCACACTCTCTTGGGGTTTTAACAAATGAGGTTGAGCTTAGACATTCTTCTGATGCAGTGTCATACTCTTGCACCACATAATCTTTCTTTTCTGAGTAATTGATATAATGCTAAATATTTATGTTTCCCGTGTATGTTTTAATTAATATTTTAATACTTTTTGTTCGTTTTTAGTTGATATTTGTATACTACTAACGTTTTTATGTTTCGTAGGTTCTGGAATTTGATCGTGATTAAAAAGGGCTAAAAAAGAGCTAAAACGAGCCGGAACGGAGATCCAGAACGCATCAGGAAGGTACCGGACAGAGAACCGATCAGACCGGGACGGTCTGACCGGCCCCCATGGAGGAGCATGCCGCGCCACGCGAAGGCAGAAGGCTAAAAGGCCTCCGCGCGGCGCCTAGAGGCTGCTGTTGGGTTTTTAATTCGTTTTTGCTTATTGTCGGGCCTTGTTTTGGTTATTTAAACATATTTAACTTAAATCTGACATAACATGAAAGCCACCAGTCGATTTTGGAGAGTTCTTGGAGCTATTTTACGAGTTTGTTGGTGATTTTGAAGGCGAGAAGAAATCCGGTGAAGAGCTACACGTTCACGTTCGAGTTTACGGGTTTTATCGTCTTCGATTCCCCGTTTCTTATATTTTCACCATGTTTTCGTTATTATTCGTTTTGTTTGATTTAGACTTTAAGATGCTAGGCTAAATTTCCTAAACTACCTAGGTCGTGATGAACCTTAGTTCGGTTTGATTTTATTTGGATATTCGTTTCGTTATGGATTTTATGTTTTAAGTAAACGGTTGAGTTTGATTTAATTAATGCATATGATTGCTTGGTTTTGTTTACTTGAATTTATTGTTTCACATTGCCCTTGTTGATTGTTTCATAGGATATGGTTTTATTAGGTTATTTACTGTGTGTTCTTGACTAGTTTGTGATTAATATGCATTAAATAATAGAAACAATAAAATCAATTAAACAGACAAAAGTGAGACGCTAGTCTAAAAAGCTGTAAAGTGATAGGCTATTAATAGATCTTTATTTGTCGGGATTGCTAGATTTAGTTCTTCGTAAGGAGTCCGTGTAGGTTTGATTGTCAGCTTAGTCTATTAAATTAATTGAGTCTGCTTTGTTATCTTTTGAATTCCGCGCTGTAAGGTAGGTTTTCGTCATAAAAGATACTTAGACATAAGCGATTAAATAACCGTAAGGAAGTTTAATATAAAACCGGTGAGTCTTAAAACTTGTTAGAAGTCCATAGACGTCTTCTTGAAGTTCAAGGGTCCTGTTCGGGTTTTCTAGTCAAGGGTCTAGAGTATTACTTAGTGTCTAGATTAGTATAATTTTTGTTATTTATTTTATAACTACTTTTAGCACATCATGTTTTTGGTGCCGTTGCTGGGGACTCTTGGCAATTGCGTTATTTGCGTTAATTGGACTTATTTGCTACATACGTGCTATTTGTTTTTATTTTCGTTTGAGTAGTAGGAGTCTAAGTTAATTTTAGTTTAATTTTTCGTTTTAGTTTTTAATTTTAGTCTACTTACTTAGTCTGTTGCGTTTTTCAGGTTTATGCCACATCTTCGTTCGCAAGGACCGCCGTTGGAAAACCTGGAATTTTCTCCGTTGAAGACCGAGGCTAGCTCGTCAGTAGAAAAGCAACTGTCAGAAGCCAGTTCTACACCAAAGTCGTCACCACACAGTTCACCACCAGAAAGTCCTAGAGTCGAACCACAAGTTCAAATGGCCGACCCAAGGACAATTGCCGCTCAAACCTTCGATGGCTTAACCGGAAACCAGTCATGCATCGTCGTTCCCGTAATCGAAAACCCCAACTCGTGGCAGATCCCGTCATACATCATGAACAACATCGTTCAAACTAATCGAAGATGCTATTTTCTTTCATGGGAACGATGACGAGGATGCACCTGCACACATTAACCGACTTTACCGCGTTTTGAAAACTTTTAAATTACAAGGTGCTACCGAAGATGCTATTTTCTTACATCTTTTTCCGTTTTCACTTTCAGGTAAAGCAGCTACTTGGCTTGACACGCAGCCACCGGGCACATTCACCACTTGGGAAGCACTACGTTCTGCATTTATCAAGAGATACTTCCCACCGGCTAAAGCGGCTGTTCTTTGCGATCAGGTTCACTCGTTTCACATGGAGCCGGATTAGCAATATTGTCATGCCTGGGTGCGTTTTCAGAGCTTGTTGTCTCGATGCTCGCAGAATGGTCTCACACTATGGGCTCTCGTGGAGAAATTCTACAATGGTTTGAACTACGAAACCTAAGTTCAGTTCGACACGGCTGCGAGAGGAAATCTATTGGCTAGGAATAATGTCGCTGAATGTAATGAGATGTTTGAGAGCTTCGCTCAATCGGACCTCGCCAAAGGGCCACGACGCGGGAATTCCATTCCCGTTAGCAGTACATCCTCTTCTTCGTGAGGTGTACACCAGGTTAATCTGGATATTACTGTGGCTTCTGCTTTGGAATCACTAACCCGAGAGGTGAAGGAGCTTAAGACAAAGGTGTATAAGTGTGAGTTTTGTAGAGGTTGACACAACACTTTGGAGTGCCCGATGATGAATCAGCAAGTCGATTATGTTGGTTGGCAGAATAGGTTTCCAAACAACAACTTCAACAACAATCAGAATTGGAACACCTACAAGAACCCGAATCAGAATAACTCCAACTGGCGTCCGTCAGGCGCACCACCCGGCTATCAAATTCTTACAATCAAGGAAAAGGTCAGTACAATAATAATAATAATAACAATGGTACTAATGTTCAAAATAATGTGCAGGATCCTAATGGAAGCATGGGACGTCTAGAGGAGATGATGAAGCAAATCTTGTAGAGGGATCAAGTCACACAGAAAAAGTTGACCGAACATGATATGTCATCAAGAATCAACAATCGTCTCGATATTCAAAGAACCGTTGGTGATATTGCCCGTCGTCTAGAAGAAAGGCCTCAAGGACAGTTTTCGGGTTCTACTCAGACTAATCCGGCAGCTCAATTGAAAGCGATTACTACTCGTAGCGGAAGGGTTTTGGCTCCCGAGGTAGTTAAAGAAACGGGTGGAGTTGAAGAAGAGGAAGCGGTGGATGAAGAGATCGAGTTGGAGGCTCCGGGTAAGTCACATAGTAAAACACAAATTATTGAGCCACAAGTTGAGAAAAACCCGGTCGTATTTCGGCCACCACCCGATATTAATATTGCCCATGTTCCTTATCCCGCTCGTCTCAAGAACCAAAAATACACGAGGGAATACGAGCATTTCTAGATATGTTCCGACAATTGAAAATTAATCTTCCGTTTGTTGAAGCCCTCCAACACATGCCAAAGTATGCGAAGTTTTTGAAAGATTTACTTAAGAGAAAAGATCGGTTGGGAGAGGTTTCATCTATTCCATTTAGCGGGGAATGTTCGGCGGTAGTGTTGAACCGGGTCCCGGAAAATTATCGGATCCGGGTGTGTTTACAATCCCGTGCACGTTCGGAAGTGATATGATGAGTCAAGCGTTGGTGGATTTGGGCGCGAGTATTAATCTTATGTCGTATTTGTTGCTTGAGAAGTTGGAGTTGGATGAGCTTACACCGAATCGTATGTCGATGTCGTTGGCGGATCATTTGGTTAAGTATCCGCGAGGTATTATTTAGAATTTATTAGTGAAAGTTGACAAGTTTGTATTTCCGGTTGATTTTGTGGTACTTGACATGGAGGCCAACGAGAAGGTTCCCATTATTCTCGGTCGGCCATTTTTTAGAACGGCTAAGGCTTTTATTGATGTGTATGAGGGGCGGATCACACTTCGGGTTGGTGATGAGAATGTTACTTACGATATTGAAAATTCGATGAAGCACCGGGATGATAGTGACGATGTTAGCGGGAGCCATTCGGTATATTTTCTTAACTCTTTTATTCCGGGTTTTGATAAGTGTCTTGATTATATTTGTGGAACCGATTTGGTTGGGATGGAGTTGGATGATGAGTTGACGAAAATTATGGAGGATGATGAGGAAGAAGTGGTAGATGATGTTCCTTGTTCGGCGGAGATCATGGAGGTTAGTGAAATTATTTGTGAGAAAGAGGCGGAAAAACCCGCTCCGTTGGAATTAAAGGTACTTCCGTCACATTTAGAGTATGCGTATCTTGAAGAGGGCTCGGATTTGCCCGTTATTGTTTTGTCTAAGTTGAGTGAGGAAGAAAAGTCGAAGTTGATAGAAGTTTTGAAGATGAATAAAGGGGCAATTGCATGGAGACTTTCAGATATTCAAGGTATTAGCCCCGCTTATTGTACCCACCGTATTTTGATGGAAGATGAGTATAAACCGGTGGTTCAACCCCAAAGGCGTTTGAATCCGAATATGCAAGAGGTTGTCAAGAAAGAGGTTCTTAAATTGTTGGATGCCGGGGTGATCTATCCGATTTCGGATTCTCCATTGGTAAGTCCGACTCAAGTTGTTCCGAAGAAAGGGGGAATGACGGTTGTCATGAACGAGAAAAATGAACTTATCCCTTTACGTACGGTTACCGATTGGCGGGTTTGTATTGACTACCGGAGGTTGAATGATGCTACTCGCAAAGACCACTTCCCATTGCCGTTTATTGATCAAATATTGGAGCGTCTCGCAGGTCAACAATTTTATTGTTTTCTTGACGGTTTTTCAGGTTTTTTTTCAGATTCCAATCACGCCGGAAGATCAAGAGAAGATGACATTTACGTGTCCGTATGGAACATATGCTTATCGTTGCAGGCCGTTTGGGTTGTGTAATGCTCCGGCTACCTTTCAGCGTTGTATGGTGGCAATTTTTCAAGACATGATAGAGACGTCCATGGAGTTTTTTATGGATGATTTTTCGGTGTGAGGTAATTCTTTCGATCGTTGTTTGGTTAATCTTGAGAAAATGTTGAAGAGGTGTATTGAGACGAAGTTGATGTAGAATTGGGAAAAGTGTCACTTTATGGTGACGGAAGGGATAGTCTTGGGTCATAAAATTTCAAGAGATGGTATAGAGGTGGATCGGGCGAAGATTGATACGATTAGTAGGCTTCCTCCACCGAAAAATGTTAAGGCTATAAGAAGTTTTCTTGGTCATGCGGGTTTTTACCGGCGGTTTATTAAAGACTTTTCAAAGATTACCCGCCCGGTGACCCGGTTATTAGAGAAAGATGTCCCGTTTGTGTTCGATGAAGATTGTTTGAAGGCGTTCAAGTTTCTGAAAGATCAACTTTTAAGTGCTCCTATTCTCGTGTCACCGGATTGGAATTTACCGTTTGAGCTCATGTGCGATGCGAGTGCTTATGCAGTTGGAGCGGTTTTGGGACAAAGACGTGAAAAGCATTTTCACCCTAGTTATTATGCAAGCAAGACGTTGAATGATGCCCAAGAGAACTACACCACCACCGAAAAGGAACTTTTAGCCGTTGTGTTTGCATTTGACAAGTTCCGGTCTTATCTCGTACTTTCAAAGACCACCGTTTTTACCGATCATGCGGCGTTGCGTTTTCTCTTTCACAAGAAAGACGCGAAGCCCCGTCTCATACGGTGGATTCTCTTACTTTCCGAGTTTGATATAGAGATTAAAGACAAGAAGGGGGCGGAGAATGTTGCGGCGGATCATCTTTCCCGTTTAGAAGATCCGAAGAGAGAAGAGATTCTTGAAGAAGAAATTGGTGATAGATTCCCGCACGAGTTGATTGATTTTGTTACAGCCGAAAAGCAAGGTTTGCCATGGTTCACCGATTTTGCTAATTTTTTGTCTACGGGCCTTGTGTTGAAAGGGATGACTACTCAACAAAAGAAGAAATTTTTCTGGGATGTCAATCGGTTTGTTTGGGATGATCCTTATCTCTTCAAGATTGGGGTTGACCGAATTCTTAGAAGATGTGTATCGAAAGAAGAAGGGTTGAATATTTTAAAGCATGTCCATGAAGGTTTAGCGGGAGGTCATCATGGAGCGCATGCCACGGCTCAAAAGGTATTTGATAGTGGTTTTTATTGGCCATCGGTTGTAAAAGACGCGGTGGAATTTGTTAAAACGTGTGACGCTTGTCAACGCACCGGAAATATTTCATCGAAAAACGAGATGCCTCAAAACCCCATACAAACTCTTGAAATTTTTGATATTTGGGGCATCAATTTTATGGGACCGTTTCCAGTTTCCGGTGGTCACAAGTATATTTTAGTGGCGATAGATTACGTTTCAAAGTGGGTTGAAGCCCAAGCATTAGCCACGAATGATGCTCGAGTTGTTGTGAAGTTCTTAAAAAAGTTGTTTACTCGGTTCGGAACTCCACAGGCAATTATTAGTGATCGAGGTACCCATTTTTGTAATTCCGTCATGGAGAAAGCATTAGCTCTTTATGGAGTTACTCATCACACCTCTACTGCTTACCATCCTTAAATGAATGGTCAAGTCGAGAATGCTAATCGAGGAGTGAAGAGAATTTTGAAGAAGACGGTTGGGATTAGTCGGAAAGATTGGTCGGAGAAATTGGATGAAGCGTTGTGGGCATTTAGAACCGCGTTCAAGACACCGTTGGGTACTACACCGTTTATGTTAGTTTACGGTAAAGCGTGTCATCTCCCCGTTGAATTGGAACATCGAGCGTTTTGGGCGTTGAAGACGGTAAATGTTGACCTTACCGAGGCCGCAAGGAAATGGTATTTTCAAATTCATGAGTTAGAGGAGCTTCGTGATGCGGCATATTCGCGATCGTTAGATATCAAGGAAAAGACAAAAGTGTTGCACGATCGACATTTAAAGGGAGGTAAAGACTTCAAGAAAGGTGATAAAGTTTTGTTATATAATTCTCGTTTGAAGTTATTTGCAGGTAAGCTGAGATCCAAGTGGACGAGACCTTATTTGGTGAAAGAAGTATTCCCGTATGGAGCGGTGGAGTTGGAGAACCCGGATAATGGAACTTCATGGAAAGTGAACGGTCATCGTTTAAAGCATTATCTTGGAGGGCCGGAAGATTCAACCGAGGTGGAGGAAAATCCCCTCGATCCATCAAATTAAACAATCGACGGGTTCTTGAGTGAAACCTCAAGTGTAGAGTTTGATTAATTTACTTTACTTTATTTTCCTTTCTTTGAGTCACCAACTTTCGTTTTTTGTAGTTTAATTGCGTCGTCGAGTCGTTACAAGAGATCATCACCAACGAAACGAGAGGTTTAAGAGGTTACGAAAGATGCCAGGTAAGTTTTGCACGTAACAGTAACATAAAATGGGCATAAGAATGAGTAGGTATTTTTCTAAGGCAAAAAGAGGTCTCAAAACTTATAAACTTTCTGTTAAAACACCCCGTCGCGCGCGCGACGGGTGTCTTTTTCTGGCTTGGCGTCCGCGTAGGCAACAACAAACCAAAAAACCACCCAGCTACGCCTAGGCGGCCCGCGGCCTGCTCCCCGAGCCGCGCGACGCCCTACACCCCATAGTTCCGATTTTTTTTTAAAAAAACTGTGGCTACAGATCCGCCTAGGCGGCCCCGACCGGAAATGCCCTCGGGCTTCGCGCGGCGCGGCGCCCTAGGCTTACATACATCCGATTTTTTTTAATTTATATCAAATAATATTTTTTCAAATCCCACCTTCTTCTTCCTCATAACCCTAGCCGAACCAACCTCTTTCCCCACCATAATCCACCAATTTTTCACCATTATTAACCAAATTAAACCTCCAAATCACTTACATATCATCCTAAAACCATAACCCACCGATAATTTCACCTAAAAACAAACGAAATCTCTCACTTGCACACACTTTAGTTCTTATATTTTTGCAAGTTCTTTCCGGGTTTCACACTTCAAAAGGTATGATTTCTTGTAAGTTTTGTAATATTTGTATCATTTAATGTTAGTTTTAGCTTAGATTTTTACAAACTTTGTTGTTAGTTTTTGTTCAAGTAGTTGTTTAAGTTAGATTATTGGGTGCGGGTTGAAGGGCTGGTAGTTTCGTTGGGATTTTTGGGTGCGGTTGTTGGTTTGGACTTTGTTGAAACTTTATTTTCGGTTGCGGTCGGGTTGTCGGTTTGGGGGTTTAAACGAGTTATTTAGTGTTGGATTTTGGGTTGCGATGTTGAATTTTAGTGTTTTTAGTAGTTAAAAACGAGCCGGAAAACAAGTTTTTAAGCAAGATGTATTTTACTAAAAGTATGGTTTTTCGCTCGTTTTCGACTCAATTTTGCGGGTTTTTGGCACTTGGGTTTAATTAGGACAATTAAAGTGCCGGGAGGAGGTGATGTTTGTTGAGTCGGTGTGATCGTTTTCGGATTTTTAAGCTAGTAAAAGTCTTAACAAGTTGGTTATCCGTTAGCTTTTAAGCAAATATTTAAACCACTCACACTTACTTGTTTTTCATCTAAATAAGTCGGTTTAAAACGTTTTGTAACCCGAACTTCCAAAGTTTATTTTATTTTCAGTTTTTATATTATTATTTATTTTAAATTTTTTTTAAAAAATCCGAAAATTAAAAAATATTTTTTTATTATTTTTAGTTTATTTACTTATTCCCATGTTTGTTTGCTTGTTTAAGTGTTTAGATGCCAAAAGAAGCCGGTAAGCGGAAACGAGGTCCAGCCGCGCGAGCAGGAGGTGATCCGGAACCGGTAATCTTCATGGATCTGAGAGCTCGGGTGATCGAGTATCAACCCGGACAGATTGTGTTTAGAAAAACCGCCAACCTTAAGAAAAATTCATTACTCAAGTTTGATGTTGATTCGGCCGAGTATGAGCAGTTATGTAAGTTGGTTACTTCGGATCTTCTCACGTTTAAAGCGATAAATTTGGATTTATTGGGTTCGATTGGTCAAAAAGAGCGCATTTAAGAGTTATTGGGCCTGAAGTTTAGGGAGATGTTAGATTTAAACGAACCACAGTACCACGAGCTGACACTTGAGTTCTTGAGCACATTTCAATATAAAGATGGTAATTTTGCTCAATCAAATGCGGTGTCGTTTTCATTGGGCCGACAATTGTACAATATGACTATCGCACAATTCGCGATAGCAAGTGGTTTTTATACGGATGCGGAAGTGAGAGAACCGGGATTTGTGACGGGTCTACGGGGTGCGTTTTTGAATAAGCACGATGTGAGTATCGGTTCGGACGAGTTGGCCACTTTTTGGAACAAGATTTCTATTTACTCGTATTCAGCAGCGAATGTGGCATCAGATATTAGAGATCCCGTGCTTCGGTTTATCCATCGGGTTTTGGTTAACACTTTGATTGGTCGCGATTCGGGCGACAATAAAGTAAATTGGTTGGATATTTTTTGTTTGATGGCTATGGTTGATAAGGTTCCGATAAGCTACGCGAGTCTTTTGGCGTGGTCGTTTCATCGAACAAGACGTGGGGGAAAAAAATAGGTCGAAGTTGGATATGGGCCCGTACATTACACAGATTGCTAGATATTTGGGTGTGTTTGATAGGTTTAAACCGGAAATTTTGACAGAGGGACCCGGTAGAGAGTTTTTGGAGGTTAAGGATTTGAGGAATGCTGGAATTTTGAAGGGGTCCGATCCGGTAGAGTGGGAGGATGTCAAGATGGGCCCACAGATTCAAGCGCCGGCAAGGACCGTGGCTGCTGCGGCTACGCGAGCCGGTTTACCATCCCGTAACCAGAGGCCGCTTCACAGATCAGAGAGACCGGGTGGTCAGTTCCCGGTCAAAGAGCCTCGCCCCGAAGATATTACTTTCGATTCGTTACTTGACCGGATGGAGTCCAGTTTTGATCAGATCAGGGGTTATGTGACCGAGAGCCGGGATAGTTTGATGCAGGTTATTCAAGAACAACAGAGATTGATTGAGGTGAACCAGAGGAGACAGGATGAGCACATGAGGCATATGATGAGTGCACTGAGTATTGATTTGCCTGCTTTTCTTCGACAGCCAGACGATGCGGGTCCGAGCGGGTCGAGCGCTCCGGGTGGTTCGGGTTATGGTCATGGAGGACGTTTTTATAGGACGGGTGATCCAAAGTTGGATAATGCTGAGCCATATCGTATTCTTGAGTCGGAGTCAGAGGAGGAAGAAGACGAGGATTGAGTTAACGAGCTGACATGGGAGTTTTTGTTTTGTCTTTGATTTTATTTTTATATTTATGATGTTTTTGCTTTTATTTGGTCTGTACTGGCTTATTATTTTAGACTTTTTGGTTGGGTTCGGGTTGGATGTGGTGGACATTTGGAACTTATAAGTAACCTTTATTTTTAGATTTTATTTTTGATGTTACTTAGGTTTATTGAGAGGAGAGGCCGTGTCCGTTCAGATAGAGAGCTTGAGTTACCATTTTATGTTGAGCGGTCGGTAAGGAGAGCACCCATGGAAATAGACTGGCACATTGACAGTCTCGCGTATTACCAGCTAAGTCTTTTCCATTGTACTTTGTTTTTATGTTTTTTATGTTTTTATTTTTATGTTTTTGTTTTTATCTTTTTAGGTTTTTGCTTTTTATTTTTATAATTTTTAGCTTTTGTTTTTAATTTTTTTTTCGAGTCGTAATCCCGTGCCCGCATTGAGGACAATGTAAAATTTAAGTGTGGGGAAGGGATACATGTCCTTTAACTAATTTTAGTTTTGTTTTCGTTTTTGTACTTGAGTTTGAGTTAAAAAGAAAAAAAATTTAAAAAAAAAATGCTTTAAAAATGTCACTTGAATCTAGTTTTTGTTGCGTGAAAGTGGGAGATGATGATATTTATCGGAAATTGGTTTTTCAAACTACTAATAATATGAGATAAATAAAAGAAAGCGCACTTAACTCGGGATGTGTCGGTAGGCTCAGCCTTGAAAATGAAAGGGCAAATTTGATAAAATGGGTCAGAAATTTCTTGTGGGTAAAGCGTTTTGTCCGTAGAAAATAAGTAATGAAATGTCAGCCATACTCAAGCCTCAATTTTTGGTATGAAAAAGTGGAAAATATCATAAATTTTGAAAAGTTTAAAAAATTTGAATACGTTATCATATGATGCTTGGGTAGGTTTAACGTTAGAGTATGCCGTGTAGCCTGTGATATAAATCTTAAACTGCTAGTTTTAGTGTTTTACACATCATTGGCGTATGGTTTTATAACCTTAAATCTTGTATTGATGGGATGCCCCGGGTCCGGAGACCAAGGGTCTGTATGCCGACTATTCATCTGGGTATTCACAATTCCAAATGAGGTTGTGAATATTTAAAATAAAGCTAAAAAGAGCAAACCCGCAGTTATCTGCCACTTAAGTCTTTAAACATGATCACAAAAAGTACAAATGCATTACAGACTTGATCATCCACGCTGTTAGCCATGTGGGGTCCCCTTGCTCGTGTATCATCGCCATTAAGAAACGGACCACAAGGGGCACGCTACATGTAAGCCCTACAGATGAAATTTTGCATACTCACCTATGGTAATGGTTCGGTGTATTGATTGATAATGGGGGTATGTCATGTTGTGGGGAACACTAGCTATAAATTAATTGTACCTTAATAATATCTAATGGCTGCTTGGTAGACTTTGATGCTTAAGCTTAGGTGGATAAACAATACCCTTGATCGTCTTAACTATTCATAAAAAATAGAGCAACAAAAAGTTTTAAATCTGTTAATTTTGAGGTTTAAGTCAAGTTGGGGTGGTCTGGTCCGGTAAAAGCTGAAAATAAGCGGGTCTTAACTGTGTAAACCACTGAGTAAAAAAATGTCGGATCATATTTGTCCCGGTAAAGACTAAGGCATGGGTTTAAGTGGACAACAATATCGGTGATCGCGGTTTTTGCGTTTTTCTGAGCTTTAAAAATTAACCTATATGTTTGTTAGACTATAATGTTCCGATTCTGACCCAACTGCATCGAACTTTTTCAGGGATGAAAAAATAATAAGTGTAGAGATATTTAATATAATGCTAAATATGTATGTTTCCCGTGTATATTTTAATTAATATTTTAATACTTTTTCAGGGCCTTGTTTCGGTTATTTAAACACATTTAACTTAAACCTGACATAACCTGAAAGCCATTAGTCGATTTTGGAGAGTTCTTGAAGCTATTTTACGAGTTTGTTGGTGATTTTGAAGGCGAGAAGAAATCCGGTGAAGAGCTACACGTTCACGTTCGAGTTTACGGGTTTTATCATCTTCGATTCCTCGTTTCTTATATTTTCACCATGTTTTCGTTATTATTCGTTTTGTTTGATTTAGTCTTTAAGATGCTAGGCTAAATTTCCTAAACTACCTAGGTCGTGATTAACCTTAGTTCGGTTTGATTTTATTTGGATTTTCGTTTCGTTATGGATTTTATGTTTTAAGTAAACGGTTGAGTTTGATTTAATTAATGCATATGATTGCTTGGTTTTGCTTACTTGAATTTATTGTTTCACATTGCCCTTGTTGATTGTTTTATAGGATAGGGTTTTGTTAGGTCATTTACTGTGTGTTCTTGACTAGTTTGTGATTAATATGGATTAAAATTATAGAAACTGTAAAATCAATTAAACAGACAAAAGTGAGACGCTAGTCTAAAAAGCTGTAAAGTGATTGGCTATTAATAGATCTTTGCTTGTCGGGATTGTTAGATTTAGTTCTTCGTAAGGAGTCCGTGTAGGTTTGATTGTCAGCTTAGTCTATTAAATTAATTGAGTCTGCTTTGCTATCTTTTGAATTCCGCGCTGTAAGGTAGGTTTTCGTCATAAAATATACTTAGACATAAGCGATTAAATAACTGTAAGGAAGTTTAATATAAAACTGGTGAGTCTTAAAACTTGTTAGAAGTCCATAGGCGTCTTCTTGAAGTTCAAGGGTTCTGTTCGGGTTTTCTTGTCAAGGGTCTATTTTATAATCCCGGTTCCATAATTTGCGTTTTTCCATTTAACTTAATAACCGTAACTTTGGGATTCTGGCCTGGGTAGTTATTTTAATCATCTGAATTAATCCAAGTTTTCTAAATTATTTATTAGTTAAAATTAATTAGGGTTTAAGTTTTATTAATTAATTAATAAGTAATGATTATGTTTTATTATTATATTAATTAGTTTATTGATAGTTTAATTAAAGTAATTATTAGTTAATTATTATTAGAGTTTTAATTAATTAGTTTTACAATCCCCCTCAAATATTATTAATAAATAGTCGTGTCTTGTAGTTGGGTCTAGTTTGCTAGTTTCGTAATTTAAAGAGTCTCGTGGGTTCGATATCCAGACTTACTTAGCTGTACTAGAGTCGATCGGTTCACTTGCCGGTTAGTAGTTTAAGTTAAGTTAAGGGTCTAGAGTATTACTTAATGTCTAGATTAGTATAATTTTTTGTTATATATTTTTTAACTACTTTTAGCACATCAGTAATCTCTTACATCAGTAACTGTCTCCACCTTAGTTTCTACCTTAGGTTTTCAAAGGAATCCTTCAAGTTCATAACCATGTTTCATCAGAAACTTTTCATCACCAGTAAGTTCAGTTGGTTTCTTTCTAGGAAAGATACATCTGATTCTTGTCTTCTCACTATCTGGTGTTCCTTGAGAGCTATCAGATTTGGCTGATTGTGTATCTCTTTTGGGAATGATTTTCAAGGGGCTGAAAGTTCTTCTTGACATCTCTCTCATGCTTCATAGGAGATTTACTCCTTTTAGCTTGTTCAGCCACATGTTTCTTGGCTTTCACTGATGGCTTCAGGCTATCCTCATTCAATGCTTCTTTCTCATTCACCTTTCCTTTTCCTAGGTATTTTTCATACCTTAAACCTTTCCTTTGTATTTTTCATGATCATTTCCTTTTCTGAACCTTTTACTTGGTCTAGGTTCTTTGACACCAATTGTCTTCTGATTTTTTAGACTATCAAAAATAATTGAGAAAGGAACAAACTCCTCAATCTTGATGTCTTGTCTTTTATTCTTGCTCTTTACAAACACAATTTTTTGCATATTCAGTGGTTCTTCATCTTGACTCTCTCTATGTCTTGATTTCCTCTTTTCATATTCTTCCAATGTTTCCACTTCCCCAATGCCAAACACCTCATGACTTGAGAAAACAGGGTAAACTAGGATAAAATTCTCAATATTAACTTTTTCAGTTTCTCTTTTCTTTTTGTTTTTACTTATCCTCTCCAATACATCAATACTAGGTGGCTTGACTGCATTGTACTTTACCTTCTTTCTCTCACATATATCAAAGGATACATGTTCTCTTCTGATTCTTTCATTCATTTTCTTCATCTTGGGTGTCACTGGTGGAAATTGTGGCAGTTTCTCAATTGAATCAGGTTTCTTGTACCTTCTCCCTCTTTCAGCAGCTATAATCTCTTCATCAGTAATTTGATCACTCAAATAACTTAAATCATCTTGATTCAAATCAGCAGAATCAAAGTCATCTTCAAAGACTTGAACTCCAATTGACTTGTCTTCTTTCACATCTTTCTTTACCACAAATTCTCCTTCTTCATTCACCTCAACATTCTTATACAAATACACAAACTCTTCTTTGTCTTGAAAGACATCTTTGAATTGTTGTAGATATGCATCTTTTTTCTCTTTATCAACTTTTGGCATAAAGTTGTTATTGAATGGTGGTGGCACTGCCTTATATTTGTCTTCTTCTATTACTTGGTTTAGAATACCACAGATGTTTCCTGTGGAAACCAAGTTCTTCAAGAATTCATTCTCAACTTGCAGTTTTGTGTTCTGCACCTTTTCTTCAACAATAATTTTCTTCAACCCATCTATCTCAGTTGTAAACCTTTTCTGAGCTCTGTAACTGATTACACAGTCTTCTTCTAAACTTTTCATTCTTTCTTCATTTATCAGCTCACTCGCCTCATACCCATTGATAATACTCTGTTTCTTAAAACACTCACTTTCCAGCTTGCCTACTTTTGTTTTCAAATCATTGATAATTTCATTTAAATCAACAGTAGGAGCAGAGTGTACCTGAGATGTTGATCCAGCTTCTTTCTCAATCAAGGCCATGAATGCCACATTTGCTCTCTTGATGTCATCAGCAATGTCTTCTTCATGATTGCTCCAGTCAAAATTACCCTCATGCTGTGTAGTTACAGCCACATTTTGTTGATTTTTGGGTTGGTTTTGATTGGTTGGGACTGAGTTATTTGGAATATTTTGAAGGTTTTGGTTGTTATTTCTTTGAAAACCTTGATTTGGTGGCACAACTTGATTGTGATTGTTCATTTGAAGCTGGAAGTTGTTGAAGTTGGGGTTATAGTTATTATTGTTGAAGTTGTTGTTATTGGGATTGTTAGTTCTCATCTGGTTCTGTTGATATTGATGTTGTTGGTTTGTTGGTTGATTTTGGTACTGGTTCATTTGATAGTTTCTTGGCATATTACACTCTCTTGCAAAGTGACCTGGCTGTTGGCAGTTATAGCAAATGGCTTTTGACTTATCAAAACCAATTCTTTCATTTGGCCCTGATAGAAGTGATCTACCAGTCCTATTGTATAACCTTTTGTTTCTAAGAGCCAACATGGCTGCTTGCCATTTCAAATCCATATCCTCCAAATCATCAGCATCTATCTGCTCAAGGTTATCTTGTATCACACTTGTATGAATCAGATTCTTTGCAACAAAAGCATTATATGACTCTGTAAACATTGAGAATAAAGCCTGTTTCACTTCCTTGGCCATTTCCACCACTAGTGTAAGGTACATGCCCATTTACCATGGAGGGAGAATCATTATCATCTATCAACTGTACATTGAACCTTTGCTGGTTACTATGGTGACTTGTGCTACCACCAATAAAAGACTTTGATGTGTCAACACCATGTTCAACTGGTTCTTCAATTATGGGAATTTGTTGTTGTTGAGTCAAACAATTGACCTAAGGGGGAGATTGTTGAGTCAATGATTTGACCAGAATGAAGTATATGGAAGATTGGAATCTTCTCAACCTCCTCAGAATTCGCTAAGTATGGATCCGGGCACACCTTAGACACCCGAGCAAGGTTTTACTTAGCCGGGTATGATATTTTGTCTATCGGGCAAGGTTTACTTCAAGAAGTTTTCTTTAGTGGATATCAGAGCAGGGTTTGCAAATTAGTGCATTGCCGGGAAAGGTACACTAGTTTATGTAAATCCGGGAAACGTTCACTTTATCAAGCAAGTCTGTTCTTTAGAGCCAAGTATATTACTCTTCCGAGTAAGGTTTGGTTAACCAAGTCCAAGAAGCCAAGTGATTGGAAGACCGGGAAAGGTATTCATTAATAAGTATGGTCCAAGTATGCTTGATGATCTAAAGGAATATCTCTAAGTAATATCGGGCAAGGTTCAGCTCAAGCAAGGAACAGTACTCCCGAGTACACTTTGCTAATAAGTTATTTTATAGCAAAGAGCTGAAATGGATCATTAAAGAACAAGGTTGCTCGTAAGGATTTGTCGGGCAAAGTTTGACAAAGCCAAGAAGACTGAAGTCTACCCGGTGATACTCTTCAAGTAAAGTTTACCCAGAAACTGATTTCGAGTACACTTCTATGTTACCAAGTCCTGAAGGATGGCAAAGTACACAACGTACTCGGAAAATGAAGATTTATGAAAAGACTACCCGGAAGACTTGTTTTACACTTAGTTTATTTTGAATATGTAATTTGAATATGTATGATTGTATTTAGGGTTTCTAGAAGGAATGACAGCTGTCCTAGGTTGGCAGGCCTATAAATAGAATGTTTAGGGCATGCCACCAAGGGGCACAATAAGGAAAGACAGACACATTTATTGAGATAGAATATATCGTGTGACGGCTGTCCTAGGATTCCTAAAACCCTAAATCGAATATCCACTTTGTATGATGAAAATTATATAGATGGAAATCTTTTGAGTGAATCCTGTGTGTGCTTTCTACTTTTGATTATTTATTGCAACCGTATGTTTGTTATTGATTCCGCCTTTAACAAACGGATATCTTTCTAAATATAGCAACCCGTCATTAACTCTCTTGTCGGCACATTAATCTGTGTGAGTTATGACATGATTAAGTAAGATCTAGCTGAAATCGAGGGGCCTGACACTTGTTGGTTTTTGGTTGACAACTTGCTCATGGGTGCAATAAGAGCATTATTGACCTGGAAATAGGGCTTCTCCTCTTTGATCATCTCATTTTCAATCATTTCTATCTCTTCAGCCTGAAGGAAGCACACTAAATCATCCATTTTTAAATCATTGAAATTGGGCTTTTGAAGGATGAACTTGCAGGCAGTGTACCATTCCTTAGGCATTGAGTTGAGCAGCTTGGTATTCAAGTCATAATCAGTCATAACATAGTCAGTGGTTCTCAACTCATTCACAATTGCTAGAAATCTTTCTAGAATTGACTTCAATCTTTCTCCTTCCTTATACTTAAACCTTTCCAACTGTTGCTTCAGCCTTTGTTTTTTGATGTTCTTCAGCTCTGTGTTTCCCTCATACATTTCAAGAATTGCATCATACATAGCCTTTGTAGTGGCATGATGTGCAACTTTGGTCAATATTTCCCATGACAGACCTAGCTTTATCATGGCTAAGGCCCTGTCATCCACTTTCCTCATTCTCTCACGCACAAATGCTGTTGTAGCTGGATTTGCACCCTCAGTGGTGTCTTGAGGACCATTTCTGATTGAGTTCCACATATCAACATCATTATAGCAAACGACTGCTTCAAATGAGACCTTCCATTTTGTGAAATTTTTTGTCCATACAGTCTAGGAATCTTGTTAGTAGACACTTCTTGTTCTTCGTAACTAGACATTTTGAAAATCAAAATCAGTCAATTTATAAAAATAGAGTTTTAAAAATAATCAGATCTGAGAACCGGTTGTTCAGATCTGATGTATCTGGTGCGATTAGAATAAGATTTAGAAATAAAAATTCAAGCTTTAATTGAAATAAGGAAGAGAAAACACCAAGAGATTGTAGATCTGGAAAAAAAAATGAAGAACAGAGCAGCTGACGTCACTCTCCAATGGAACAGTGGTCTGCTTATGTCATCTTTCTTCAAATCTTCAATCAGCAACAAGTATCTTACTAAAATAGCAGCAACAAGCTCTGATACCACTTGTCAGGTCCCTGATTTCTGGTAGATCTTACACTAATAAAGTCATATATCACACAAATAAATGTGTTGACAAGGGCGTTAATGACGGGTTGCTATATTTAGAAAGATAACCGTTTGTTAAAGGCGGAATCAATAACAAACAGGGTAGTTGCTAAACAATAAATCAAAGGTAACTAACACACTCAAGATTCACTCAAAAGATTTCCATTCATATAATGTTCATCATACAAACGATAATAGATTTAGGGTTTCTTGAAGGGAAAGTTATATCCGTACGATTCATAGGACGGCTGTCACACTCAGAAATATTCCTTCTTATCTTAAAAGTGTGATTGCCTCAATCCGTCCTTCTGCTGCTTAGGAGGCGTGCCCTAAATTATTCCTTTTATAGGCCTGACACCTCCTTTACAGCTGTCATTCCTTCTAGAAACCCTAAATGCTAAAACATATTCAAATTACATATTCAAAACGATTCTAAGTGTAAAACAAGTCTTCCGGGTAGGCTTTGTAGCTATATGACTTTCCGAGTAGACTGTGTACTCTGCCTTCCTTCAGTAATTGGTAACATAGATGTGTGCCCGGATCAGTTTCCGGGTAGACTTTACTTAAAGAGTATTTCACCAAGTAAAATACTCACCGGGTAGACTTCAATCTTCTTGACTTTATCAGACTTTGCCCGACAAACTCTTACGAGCAACTTTGTTCTTCAATGGTCCCTTCAACTCTTTACTATAAAATAGCTTACTAGCAAAGTGTTCCCGGTAGCACTGTTCCTTCCTAGAGTTGAACCCTGCCCGATGTTACTTGAGATATTTCATTATTCATCAAGCTTACTCGCACCAATGTATTATTAAAGAATACCTTGCCCTGTCTTCCAATCACTTGGCTTCATGAGCTTGGTTAGCCAAAAGCTTACTCGGGAGTAAACCTTACTTGGCTATGAAGAACAGACTTGCTTGATTAAGTGATCCTTTCCCGAGTATGTACAAACTAGTGAGCCTTACCCGGTTATACACAAATTTGCAAACCCTGCCCGGATATCCACTAAAGAAGAATTCTAGAAGATAACCTTGCCTGATAGACAAAATATCATGCCCCACTAAGTAAAACCTTGCTCGAAAGTCTAAGGTGTGCCCGGATCCATACTTAGTGAATTTTGAGGAGGTTGAGAAGATTCCAATCTTCCATATATCTCTGTTAGGTCAAATTTTTGACTCAACAACATGGGTGGCTTTGAGTTTAGATTGCTCCTTCTTCAGGCGATCAAACTCCACGACCATCTTCTCAATATTGAGATATTTGGTCTCGGCTATCCTTCTAAAATCAACTGCTTTCAGTTTCTGAAATTCAACCTTATGAACAACGTCTCAATAAATCTTGGTCAAGTGTTGGAGACCCTACAACAATGAACATGTATGGTCAGTATAATAGTTATCTACGACAAACAAAAGTTACAGGATCCTTACCTGGATAAGAAGTGGCTCGGCATTATCAACGTTAAGTGAATCAGCAGTAGCTCTAAATGCCTCGATGGCCTTCCTCTTCTTGGAGGTAGATTCTCTGGTACGATAAGTTGGGTGTACCATCTTGGTAACCTCTACAACGGCGAGTGTCACACCCCAAACTAAGTCAGAAATGCCGCGGCGTGAGCTGATTGCTCATAGCTCTCAAGGTACTATCATGCAATATTTAAAAGTGGCAATATCTATTTAAACCGATTAAATGATTTAAATAATTCAAGTACAAAGTACATAATCCATAATCATACAACAATACAACTTATATCTCAAATGATCTTGATTAAAATATTTCTAACTTAAATTCTTCACTAAGTCTTCACCAAATCTTGCAACTAGTTCAAACAATAACCTGCATATGCGTATAAAATAGAAAAGGTTTGTCAACAACACATGTTGAGTGAGTAAAACACAAGTTTAAGACACCAATAATAATATATAATAAATAAGGAAAGAGGCAAACTTTTGTGAGAATAAACGGTTAAACCATAGCATAAAAACAATTAATCAAGACAAAAAGAAAAGGCTCAACCAATTCCATATAAATGGACATTGGTTACCAAGCAAAGACTAAACCGTTGCCATAAAAATGGACATCGGTTGTCGAAGATAGTCGTATGATCATACTATAAATGAGGAACTTCACCAAAATGCGTTCAAACAAAGCAAGTAAGCAAATAGCAAGTTCGGAAAACTGATAAACACACATGGATAAACAGTTGCGGTTTGAATACTATATAATATAAAAATAGCTAGTTATGAATATGTCCCCAAAAGACAAAATAAGTAAAAGAAGGGAGTGAAATACTCACCTTAGCAATTAAGCAAACATGAATAATATAATATAAAGAATGAAAGCGGCGCTTCACGCGTTGACGATAATGCCTAACATAAGATTAAATACGAATGGACATAAGAATTGGATGGATAGATAGAGTTCGAGAGATCGATGGTTATTCATTATTTTGTTATATATTATTTAAACTTATTTAGTTTAGAGATCTTTTAACTTACCCAATAACATATTTTATTAATAATACTTGTTTAAATATAAAAAAATTATATAATTCATAAAATAACTTAGTTAGCTAACTCACATATAATATATTTTTGTGGTATTTATAAAAGTGAATTTAATCGTCTAAATATATTTAATAAAATTATATTTATATAAATCATAAGAAATTAAACAAGTTGTATTGTTTATATATATACATACATACATATATATATGTATATATATACATATACATACATATATATATATACTTATACATAATATACACATGAACATAATCTATAACAAGATGCGGAAAAAACACACAAGTAATATTGTCGGTTTCTACAAAAATATATTTTATTTACAGATTATTATATTTATTATTTATTAAAAATGATTTAAAAAACAAGTTATCAAAAATTAACTAAAAAGACGGGCTGGGGTATCGAACCTACGTCCCCAGCCGTCTCCAAGTCTTAACAACAAATGCACCATCCATTTGGGCCGGTGACTAACACATTTAAACATCAAAAACAATAACTTAAATTGTGATTTCACAAAAGCTCCAAATCAGATAACCCTAGAATTAACAATCATGTTAATTGGTGTTTGTTAATTCAATTCAAGTTAGGGCTATTGAGGCTGATCAATGGTGACCATGAATCACAATTAAATTACCTCGAACAAGGCTGATTAGTGGGTTAATTGTAATGAACGACAGACGTCCTATCGGAAGCCAAGAACACGATATCGCCGGGCAGATAATATAATTATACGTATATGTTATGGAGACGAGGATTAGTCGAGTATAAATGGGATTTTAATTGAATTATATCTACCAATTTCTTGTGTAATACGTCCACTTTGGTGTCGGCTGAGTCAAAGATGGTAAACGAATCAATACGATTGAATTAGCTTAATTAAATTGTCGGTTTGGCCGTTAATGGAATGTAAAACATGGTATGAGATTCAATTTCTATAACAACTACGGGAATTAAGGTCCAAGACATCCAATTTGAAACCGGGTTCGCGAAAGGGTTAATGGTTTTGGGTTGGAACTGGGTTAACCGGATTAAGATACCAGATTTGGGTTAGTATATTTGAAATTTGGTAATTAGTCCCTGAAATTTGAAAGTGGGAGCAAAAAAGGGTAATAGTTCTAGTTTGGGTTGTTTTTGCCACAATTTGAAAGTTTATGATTATATAATTATATAATAAATTAAATAATGATAAATTTTTCTCGATAAATGCGTTAAAATTTCCTGAGCATCGAAATGGGTCGGGTTATAATAATAATATAGCTTTTGAAAAGTCCGAATTGTTACAGCGGGTCCCCTCTTCTAGATAACGCTTTCAAGATCATCCAAACATAATCCTTGGCCTGATACGACACAAGATTAAGATCCTAAAGACAACAGAATCTTAAGTAATTAGATGAAGATAATAATATCACCTGACTGGTTCTATTAGAGGATTGCTCGGATTTCGAAGAAATTTAGACTTCGAGCTGGAAGGAACTATCTACTTTGCGAACCCCCAAAATGGTTGGAATCCTCCTTAGAGCAGCAGATGTTGGAGTTACAAGATCGGAAAACTTCGTTGAAAATCAGACAAGAAACCAAGATAAGTGCTAGTTAAGTCTTTTATTTCATAATAACCCTAAATTTACTTCCTGCCCTTCTTAACCCACTAGTAAGGGAGTTCCTCGCCTATGGTAATAGAATCCCTTTGGAAGAAAAAGAATCTCTTGCATCATTTTCTATCGTTCCTCTTTGTTTCTAGGATCAAGGAAACTTGGACATATTTCAATTGAAGCACAAAACAGCTGGAGCCATGGGTTCTAAGATTATAAACGCCTGCCAGATCGAAAACTTGCAATTCTATGTTACGACTCGTGATAAGCTCGTTGAGCGTGCACAGGATCCTCCACAACATTGGCATATCTTGAATGTAGCTAATAACGGTTACTTTGAAGAAACGAGCGATGAAATCAAGAAAATGATAGTTTAAGCCAATGGTGAAGGATAAGCAAGAAAACCGACCCATTTCTTTGATATTCGGTTGGAACAGATGGTTTGGTCAAAAGGATGGGAATTTAGCTCTGACAGGGAAAGATATATGAAAGATCAAGATCGGAGAAAGAACAAGTTTCAAAATCGGGTTCAGCGAGGATATACTGACATTCAAAGTTAGGAGGTATGTTTACATTGCTGGAAGTGGACACTCTAGACCATTTTCTAGCCTTGATCGGCAGAAAGATGGGGAAAAAGAAGAAGCCCTAAAGAGAGAGATAGAGAGAGAGAAGGAGCGAGAGAGAGAGAGAGAGAGGAAGATTACCTGATGAAGAGAGATGAATGAGTATTTTAAATGATCAAGGAGTAGTTATAGGGTTTCTCCCGAGATAAAATAATAGGCGGTTAATTAGCCTCCGAAGTTGCGCTCGAGTCTTATCAAGCTACATTAGGCCGTTAAAATTTGAAATTATTATCAAGTGGGAAAAGTGTGATAGCTGGGTATTAATGGCTTACAGCTGTAACAATTTTGGGGACGATTGTTAGTGGTCATTTTATCCATAACATGATCCTGACTGTTATCATGGCAGCTGAGATTCCTAGCTAGAGGCAGGATCCTTAACTAAATAACTATGTTTGTTATATGTATGTTGTGCTTGTAGGTTGCGCAAGACTCAAACGGTTTACAACGGCTAGATGACTTATTCTACCTAAAATCTCGGAGAAACAACTGAACTATACGTGGGTTGAAAACTGAGTCGTTATTTTTTCATGGCGGCTAGGGTTCCCAGGTTTTTAGCACTTTTTGTTACTTTATTTTCCTATATAAATGGGGATATTGAAAGCTTTATAGGACACACTCTATGCACTCATATTACTCACACTCTCTGCACTCATATTACCCACACTTGTATTCTAGCTTTCATTCTCAATTCTTTCCCAACCTGTAATCACCATTTTCATTAATATATTGAGGCAGAGGATAGTTTTCCCCTCACGAGGTTGTTTTTTGAGGATCCTCACCAGGATCTAAGGTTTTTTTTCTCTTTATATCGTTGTATCAACCTGTACTTTTACCACATTTTTCAACTACATTACTACTTACCTCACTACTGAAAAGCACACTACCTAACTTCACTAATTTGCTCAATTATTGCTTCGGTAATTTTTAGCCAAAACAATAATGTTCCCACGAATGCCACTTCTTTCATCATACTTAGTCGTCATGAGCTTGAGAATAAGGGTACTAGCATGCACCTTAGACATTCCTTTGAACTGCTACTCCATAGAAGCCAGATAGGTTTTAGCATTTTCTGAGCATGGAATGACTCCTCTTATGGCTATGCTGATGGAGTTCTTCATAAGCATGAGGGACATACAGTTACACCTCTTCCATTTTTCGAATAGTAAGTGTTGAGCAGGAGTTCTTTGATCAACTACTTCTGCAGGTTCCTCGTTTGTAAGAGCAAAGTCGGAATCCAGGAAGGCAAGATTAAGCATAAGAGAGTCCTTCCAATCACCAAAGTTGTCACCGATTAATGGGATGATCCACCATTAGGAGCTATTAGTAGAAATTAGATGATAATATAAAGATACTAAGCTAGAATTAACTTAAAGTGATTTAGAGACATTTTAATTTAAGGCATGCATAAATAAAGACTATTTAATACTCTCTCAGTCCTATTAAAAGTGTCCATATTTTCTTTTTTATTCGTCCCATTACAAATGTCCACTTTCAAAATTTATTAACCAATTTTCAAGTTTGCCCTTAAACACACACAACTAACATTAATAAACAATATTGATGGACCCAATTTTCAAGGGTATTTTTGTCATTTGGTAAGTAAAACAAGTAATCATTCAATATACATTGAACTTTGTGTTTTTCATTCCATGACACTTTTAATGGGATGAGGGGAGCATTTATGAAGTTGTGATAATTAATATCTATTATTAACATCAAACTAATCGACCACTACTTAAACCACTACGTGAAAATTGACCTTCGGCCACACAAAAAAAGTGTGGCCGTAGGCCTTTAGCCACACACATTTGGTTCAAGTCATATGTGGCCAAAGGTCGCGACACCGTGGGTATGATATGGCCACACACAGTTTTTAGTGGCCTTATGTGGTAATAAGTGTGGCTAAAGGGTACAGGCATTAGTTGCTGGCCATCAAGAATCCTCTCCAAAAAGTGTGGCTAAATGGTAGAAAATGGCCACATGACTATTTACTATGAGTGACCATTGCACGTATACAGCCACATGAATTCATGTTTCAGCCACATGAATTTTATAATAATGTGGCCAATAGGTTGTGTTAAGCTTGCATTGTGACCTATACCGTGTGGATATAGCAAAGAAATGGCCACTTACATTAAAAATAGAGTGGCTAATTATATCATACAGACACTAGAAATTACATTAAAAGTGGCTAAAAATGATTGCTTGCCACCCAAAAACTCATTTGTAGATTATAGTGGGGCTATTGTCTTACCGTTTGTCACACATAATGCTTTTTGTAATTTAAAGTGTGGCTATTGTCAAACTTTTCGTCACACATAGTGAGGTATTGTGTGGCTAATCATATCATATAGACACTGGAGGTTATTGTCAATGTGGCTAAAAATGTGAACTTGCCAGTCAAACACTCTTTTGTAGTTTGTGGTGTGGCCATTGTCTTACCATTTGTCACACATAATGCTTTTGTAATATAAAGTGTGGCTATTATCATACTTTTGATCACACATAGATAAATGTGGCTATTTCATAAGTTTAACAAACACAATAACATAAATTCAAAACAAGTTTACATTAACAAACCTTCACTAATAAGTTATGAATTCAAAATATTTGAAACTACTACTAATTACTACCGACCTCAAACTTTCTCATAAACTAATCAAATTGTTTTTGCCTCCTTTCTTCGTTTTCCTTAAGTTCTTTTTCCATTTATTCCATTCGTTGCGCTCGTTCTTCCAACTCGTTTCTTGACTTCTTTTCATCTTTTTCCATTTCGGCTCTAACTTTTTGAACCTAAAATTGTTAAACTATTAGCATCATAACTAATAAAGGGTTAATGTGAGGCGAAACTTCAAAGCACGACGACTATCACGCACAATCACATTAGACATAATGTATACAAAAACAAAAACATGAATCGACGACTTGTTGGTGATAATAATCAATGTCAACTGTACTAAAAAGTCCTAACATGTATTCACACATCGTATCATGGCATATCAACCAAACATTCATCATACAACTTAACTTATGATCACTTAGTTCACGAGACAGATTATAGCATGTACAAACTGATTTTATTCACTAAGAAAAGATTAAGTATAAATTCTACAAAATTTACCACAGTAGAATATATGAATTAGGTTTCTCAAAAAAAATTTATAATATTTTTCTCATACATACAAAACTCACAATAATTCAACCATTAAAGATATGTACCAACAGTTCAGCAGATTGCACAACAAACACTTGTTTAATGGTTCTATCGACTCATTAATCTAAATTGTGCAAGACCAATTGGGTTGTCTTCAAAACTCATAATACTAACTTTCAGAACTGGAAACAAGCCGTTTGGTTTTGTTATTAGGGAGTTATGGTGTCGGAAATACAGGCCAAAATATAACTCCCCGAATCAGCTTTGACCAGTGTTTTTGTAAAATCATAAAAACTATTCAAAATGTGTCCAAAAATTACAAACTTTACCTTTATGGAAACTAGACTCATAGTGCTATATCCTAGAATCAAAAATCGTTCAGTAATCATCGTTTAACATCAAGTTACATACCAATAAATAAACGAAAACGAATCTGTCAGCAAACTGTTGTCATCAAACAAGTGAAATGCATACCTTTTTAGCGATGAAAGAAGATGTACTAAGCTTCAATTACAAGAAATAACACTTAAAATTGAAAATCCCCAAACTTGGTTCTTAGGGTTCTTTACACTTAACACGAATCCGGCAAAAAACAAGATAGAATTGATGAAAACCAACACCACACGTGAATTCCTCTCCCAAAAATAATTAGATTAGAGCCCGGAATCAAAGGATTTGGTTAAGAATTGAGTGAGTTAGAGAATTAATGATTGAGGATTATGGTGAAGAAGAATAATAAGAAGGAATGAAGAGAAAGAAAAAAATGTAGGTTAAATATGTGGTCAAATTAAATTTAAGAATAGGAGAGTTATTCAAAATTTTTTAAAGAAAAGAGGGGGTTAAATTTAATTTGAAATTTTGAGAGAAGTGAAATTAATATGAACTATATATGAATTTAATTTATTTTTAATAATTAAAATAAAGAGTTGTTAGTGTATATATATATATATAACAACTAATTAAAACTTATATAATATAAAAAAAATTGTATTTTAAATATAAAAACATATAAAATAAATACAAGTGATATTTATAGTTGCTCTAAAAGAGTTGTATAAGAGTGTAGTAATCAGTGTTAACGCCCAATAAACCATACTTTCATTAGTGGGTCATACTAGTTCTTGATCGGTGTTAGTGTCCCATTATAACATCTATCATGTCACAATTGCTCTAAAAGAGTTGTATAGGACTGTCATTAGTCATAGTTAGGTGTTAACGCCTGAAACACACCATACTTTTGTCAATAGACCTTATTTGGCCTTGATTTGTGTCAACGGACCAACATGTTATACATTTATCAATGGGCCTTGATTGGTATTAGTGGTCATTATAGCATCTATCATGTCCCCGTTGCTACAAGAGGGTTGTATATGAGTGTAGTGAGCCATAGGCATGTGTCAACGCCCGATAACATGTCATACTTTTATTAATGGGCCATATTGGGCCTTGATTGTTGTTAATGGCCAATATCATCTCTATCATGTCATAGTTACGTTAACAGGTTGTATAGGAGTGTAGTGAGTCATAGTTGGTCGTCATACTTTGCATTTATAGGCCGTCTTGGGCCTTGATTGTTGTTAGTGACCCATTGTAGTCTCTATCATATCATAGTTGCTTTAAAATGGTTGAATATGAGTTTAGTGAGTCATGGTTTGGTTACGCCCAATAATATGTCATACTTTCATCAATGGGCCTTATTAGACCTTGATTGTTGTTAATGGCCAGTATGGGTCTATCATGTCATAGTTACGTTTACAGGTTGTATAGGAGTGTAGTGAGTCATAGTTGGTCTCATCAAATGGCGTTGATTGGTATTAGTGGCCCATTATATCACCTATCATGTCATAGTCGCTACAAGGAGGTTGTATATGAGTGTAGTGAGCCATAGTTATGTGTCAACGCCCAATAACATGTTATACTTTTATTAATGGAACATATTGGGCTTTGATTGTTGTTAATGGCCCAATATATCTATATCATGTCATAGTTAATTTAACAGGTTGTATAGGAGTGTAGTGACTCATAGTTGGTGTTAACGCCCAGTAGCATGTCATACTTTGCATTAATGGGCCGTCTTGGGCCTTGATTGTTGTTAGTGACCCATTGTAGTCTCTATCATATCATAGTTGCTCTAAAAGGGTTGAATATGAGTTTAGTGAGTCATAGTTTGGTTAAAGCCTAATAATATGTCATACTTTCATCAATGGGCCTTGTTGGTGTTAGTGGCCTATTATAGCCTTTTTCATGTCATAGTCGCTCTAATGGGCCATATTAGTGCTTGTAATATCTTAGTGGCCTATTATGGCATGTGATATGTAACATTAGATATTTAAGGGTTATATCGTGTTATAGGGAGTCATATTAGACCATAATAGACAAATACAAGTCATACATGTCATAATGGGCCATATTGGGCCTTGAAATCTCTAATGGCCCATTATGCATATAATTTTAAATTGTGTCATAAGAAAACATAGGGGTGGCAAATGGGTTGGGTTGGGTCGAAACGGGTTATGGGTCGGAACGGGTTAGGGTCGAAACGTGTTAGGGTTGGATCGGGTCAACTAAGAAAAAGGTTGTTATGGTTTGGGTCAGAACGGGTCAGGGTCAAAAGGTTCGGGTCATAACGGGTCCGGGTCAAGGTCGGAACGGGTCAAAACGGGTCTCGAGTCTTTTTTTTGAACAAGGACAACGGAGGAAATGTTGTAGTTTTATCATTAAAATTCATGTTCCAGTCCAGTTCGTTTCAGCACTTAATAACTCTTTTTACAGCAAACAACATGCTAAACAGCTCGTTTCAGTGATTTTTCATTCTGTTTCAGCACTTAACAGCTCGTTTTAACAGCAAACAACATGTTAAACAGCTCGTTTCAGCAAGTTTTCAGTTCGTTTCAGCACGTAACAGCTTGTTTTTATAGCAAACATCATGTTAAACAGCTCATTTCAGCGATTTTTCAGTCCGTTTCAGCACTTAACAGCTCGTTTCAGCACTTAACAACTCGTTTTTACAGCAAACAACATGCTAAACGGCTCGTTTCAGTGACTTTTCATTCCGTTTCAGCACTTAACAACTCGTTTTAACAGCAAACAACATGTTAAACAGCTCGTTACAGCAAGTTTTCAGTTTGTTTCAGCACGTAATAGCTCGTTTTTACAGCAAACATCATGTTAAACAGCTCGTTTCATCGATTTTTCAGTCCGTTTCATCGATTTTTCAGTCCGTTTCAGCACTTAACATCTCGTTTCAGCACTTAACAGCTCGTTTTTACAGCAAACAACATGCTAAACAACTCATTTCAGCGATTTTTTAGTCCGTTTCAGCAATTAACAGCTCCTTTTAACAGCAAACAGCATGTTAAACAGCTCGTTTCATCGATTTTTCAGTCCGTTTTAGCACGTAACAGCTCGTTTTTACAGCAAACATCATGTTAAACAGCTCGTTTCATCGATTTTTCTGTCCGTTTCAGCACTTAACAGCTCGTTTTAGCACGTTTTGACCAATTTTACAGCAATTCAGCAATAGAAAATCAACAGTTCAGCTCGTTTTTGCCCGTTTCAGCAGGTTACATAACCAATACTTCAAAACGTTTTGTGTTTTTAATCCAGAAAACAAGTATATGCAAACGTTTAGTGTTTTCAAAACTAGTATGCAAGTATGTCCGTGTTTTCAATCCAAAACCTGGTGTCACGTGTAACAGAGTTTTCTTAAAACAAAATTAATGCATTTGACTCGTTAACTGTTTCCTAGTACAAGTGTTTTAAGTTATGAGAGTATGTTCAACAACACATGACTCTAAGACCCAAGTATGAACTCACACACAAACACAAACTTGACCCGACGAATCGTTGGTGATAATAAGTAATGTCAACAGTACCGAAAGTCCTAACATATATCCACACATCATATCATGGCAAAGCAACCAAATATTCATCATATAACTTAACTTATGATCATTCAGTTCACGAGACAGATTCTGGCATGTACAAACTGATTTTATTCACAAAGAAAAGATTAAGGATAAATTCTACAAAATTTACCACAGTATGATATATGAATCAGGTTTCTCAAGCAATTTTTATTATATTTTTCTCAAGCATAGAAAACTCACAATAATTCAATCATTACAGATAGGTACTAAGAGTTCAGCAGATTGCGCAACAAAAACTAGTTTAATGGTTCTATCAACTCATTAAACCAAATTGTGTAAGACCAATTGGGTTATCTTTTAAACTCATAATACTAAGTTCCAGAAGTGGAACCAACCCGTTTGGGTTTGTCATTAGGGAGTTATGGTGTCCGAAAAATGGACCAGAATATAACTCCCCGAATCAGCTTTGACATATGTTTTTGTAAAATCATAAAATGTATTCAATACTCATCCAAAAATTACAAAATTTACCTTTCTGGAAACTAGACTCAGAATACTATATCCTAAAATCAAAAATAGATCAATAATCATCATTTAACAACGAGTTACAGACCAATCAATAAATGAGAACGAATCTGTAAGCCAACTGTGCTCAACAAAACTCAAACCCTAACATGTTTATGACATCACTAGAGTTCTAATTAATCATGTTAAAAACCCCCGTTAGAAAGTATAAATCCAACAATGATAAAAAGTAAATATTCAAAAATGTCACTTGCAACTTGTATCAAGATTGTTTAAATTAGAACGAATACTAATCGATTGAATCCAAGACCTAATTGCTTACATTCAAACCCTCGAACACCCAAATTTCTCAAAATTAAAGTATAAATCACCTACCTAACTAAGATGAGCTTCAATCGATGTTAATGAGTGATGAAAGTATTAGCAACAGGTGATGGATTAGGGTTCAGATTGGTTACTGAAGGGTGGATGTCTGGTTGGTCACATAAAAGAATTAGAATGTGGCTATTAATTATCAATAGTCACACTTTTGTTTTAATGTAACTGTTAGCTTTTAGCCATACATAAAAATTTATAAGTGGCTATAAAATAATGCTTTATGGTCACATAAACCCCTTAAGTGTGACCACATGTATAAGCTTTTAGCCACATATGAAACAATTAAAGTGTGGTCATTAACTACTAACGGTCACACGTTTTGTTTGTTGTCACTGTTAACTTTTAGCCACATATAAAACTTATAAGTGGCTAACAAACAATACTCTATGGTCACATATACCTGTAAGTGTGGCCATATGTATTAGTTTTTAACCACATCGTTATCAAACTACTGTGAGCGTAGATTATATTTGGCCATAGTTTACTAAGTGTAGCAAGTAAAAGTCACATTTTTTATGAAAGTGTGGCTAATGGTTTCGAACAACTGTGTTTTTTGTCACATGAATTGAAAAAGTGTGGCTAAATGTTCCAGCAGGTGTGATTTTTTGCCACAAAAATCTAATTTATGTGGCTAAAGGTTCTAACAGGTGTGTTTTTCGTCACACGAATTGAAAAAGTGTGGCTAAATGTTCCAGCAGGTGTGATTTTTTGCCACAAAAATCTAATTTATGTGGCTAAAGGTTCTAACAGGTGTGTTTTTAGTCACACGAATAACAAATGTGTGGCGAAAGCGAACTTTAGCCACACATTTAGACCGAGGTGTGGCAAACCGCCCAGAGCATGTGTGTGGCTAAAAGCCAATATTCACGTAGTGAACAAATTTATATCACCTTTAGGCAAGAAATAAAACTTGTTTAAATATATGTACAAAATAATTGTAACACATCACATTTGGGCAGAAGTGAGATAATTATTTTAGTTATGCACAGTTAACTTTGATAGATATAAATGTAACATATCACCTTTGGGCAGAAGTGAGACATGTAAATCATTAGGCAAACATTAACAAAAGCCTATAGTTAGACTTGAATGAGGAATAAATTTAACACATTACCTTTGGCCAGAAGTGAAAATATTAAAATTCATACAAGTAAAGCTTTTATGTTTTGTAAAAGATTTTAAGTTTTAAGTGTTTACAAAATGTATGAATATTTAATAGCCAACATATAAATGTAACATGTTTTGTTAGCCCTGAATTTTTGTTAGTAACCTGTTTAGTTTTTGGTTTTGGAAATGAGTTCTCGGTTTTCATATGAGATTTCGGTGTAAACCAAGATTTCGGTTTTAAGTTAGACCACGGTGTAAACTGAGATTTAGGTTTTAAGTGAGATATCTGTGTACACCAAGATTTCAGTTTTAGGTGGGATTTCAGTGTAAACCTAGATTTCAGTTTTAAGTGAGATCTCGGTGTGAACCGAGAGCTAAATAAGGTAATTCGATTTTGGTTCAAATTCTTAACAATCATATTTATCTCCAGGATTTATTAATTTTGAAATTATATTCTCATTAAATATTCAAATTTTGAAAAAAATATTTGGAGATTTGTTTATCTAACCAACACAATAAAGATATGAATTTGAACCAAATTACATGATATTTTCGAAAAGCCCATGATGAACAAGAAGAACATCATCGAAAACTATTTGTTAACAAGTTTTTTTAATGTGAAAATCAGTTGTATTGTTTTTAAACACTTTATCTGAGAACCGATTTCAATAAGTACAAGCATAATAAAATCAAAATTAGGGTTTATAAAGTCTTTTGATTCATGTCTTCCGGTTAAAATCCAGATTTAATGGAAAAACTATGAAGAACTGATTAAACAACATCTCACTTGATACCACATATTGATCAATTCTTCACGGTTATAATAGAAAACATGATTAATATGATAGACCTAATTAGATGTGCGTGCGTGTTACAACAAAGAGGTAGCAACATCAGATGAGAAACTTCCAAACATGATTTTCAGCTTGATCGTGTTCCCCTTTAGAATATATTGTTAAAGATATGGATTAGGGTTCTTGAGAGAGAACCGAATATGAGAGAGAAAGAGGGTCATAAATTTTTGTGTTTTTATGTATGTGTGTCTCGCGTAACCTCTTTGATGTTAGTTAGCCTCTCTTAAATACACCAAAAGGGAAACCCTTTATTAGCTAATAATAAGGTATAATTGATTATTAATTTAATCTATATTATATAGATGATTATAATAGCCATACAATAAATATATAAGTATATTTATTCTTACATTATCCCACTTGGCCAAGTAATCATCTATTATGAGTATTAGATTCGTCAGCATATTTTAACACTCATTTTAGCTTTAAAATTAACATGGAGCGGAGAAATACAGTCATTGAATTGAATATTAACTCAAGATACTCATTAATCATGCTGCAGTCTTTATTTAAAACCTAAGTAGTTATAAGTGTTCACCAAGTTAATATAATAATTAATAGGTGTAATTGCTTATTATTTTGATATATTTTATTATATAAGTGATTATAATGACCATATGATAAATATATAAATATGTTTATTCTTACATTGAAACGTACTTAAAATCTCACCTATGTTTTTCTTGGATAATTCAAAAAGTCGGTTTCATATAAGTATATAACCCAGATCTTTTTGCAGGGTCGAAATTAACTATTATCTTGATTAATAATTGCAGGTACAAACTGTACAAAAACATCTATGTCACCATCGAATGATTCCATGTTTCCATCAATGCGTGATGCTAGGCATATTGTTGTATCGTCATCCCCACACGCGACGTACCGAATTTGTTTTTAATCAAGTGTGCGTATCACTCTCACTGGAATCCTCTCAAAAGGTTGTTCTAAATAGAAAAGATGAAGTTCGAATCTTTTTCCATCTTGTCTAAAACAAGAAAGCTTCCACTCCTGGTTAAAATTCCAAGTGGATCTCATAAAACTACAAATTCTAATATATTTAAAATAATTCTAGGTCCTGTTAAGCTTCCTTAAATTTGTTCTTAAATGGTATTTGTTCAAAGTTAATGTTAACATGCATTGATCATAAATGTAGATTTATGAGTAGGAATATGGCAAAAAAAGGAAAGATAATTTTATTAAAAAATGAGTTATTTTAAACTATGAGAAAAAAATGGGTCTTTCTTTATGTCATGGAGCATGCAAATCTATATAGATCACATGGGTGTTCTTGATGTTGGTTAACATAGTCCAAGCATAAAGCATTGTTACCGATTTTCAAGATCATAGAGCATTACATTTCGTTCAAAATGCATCAGTCGATCTTTGTGAAAAAAATAGTGAGGATCCGGGTTTTACGTATATAGGACACATGTTAGATGGCTTTTAAGAGAAGCTTGGAAATGGCTTTATAAAGAGTGGGTGGATACTTGGTGAAGATGTGATATGGACATTTTGTTGTGTGATAAATGATTTAATAAAGTTTAGTGTCTAGTGTTTACTTGAAATCGTTGTATGAAGTTTGGCTCCATAGTTGGTGCATATGTTACATGAATTTTTTGTTTTGTGATAAATGATTATATAAAGTTTAGCATCTAGGGTTTCTCTTAAATTGTTATTGTTAGATCGAGCTGACCAATACATTGTGATCTCGCTAGTTGTCCCGACTTCACTCTGATGACTACAAAATATAGTCGAAACCTTTACCACGAAATCATGTGAATTCTTCATTCAGCCAAAGGAAAACAAAGATAGCTAGTGAAGAAACACTAACCGGACCCCGGGCAGATTACTGGTAACCTGGGGGTTAGATAGATGTTTCCCACGAGGGGTTAGACCCAGAGAAGATGGTTCTTCTGATAACATGCAAAACAGACACCGTGAGCTTGTCACTGAGAAGGGGGGGTTCCTCCTTGTGACCACCCTCCGGCGTGAGAATCAGACTAGATTGCTCTTTAAATATAAATGTATATTAAGAGATTGCTAGAGCAGATATCAGGTATAATATGATGATACAAGATAAGATATGATGGTCATACCATTTGTGGTATTTATAGCTGAAGGTAGGTTTCCAAGGAGGTGTGGCCGGCTGCAACAGTGTTCCTGTTCCACCAACAGTGGCCTACGCACGTGCCCTGCTGGTAGTTGGTGGGTAGGCAGCGGCTGATAGTGACCAGGCCTGCTGTGTACTATTCCTTTTCCACCAACTGCTGGCTACGCACGTGGTATGGCAGTAGTTGGTGAGTAGGCAGCAGCTAATAGTGACACAGTACAGGAGCATGCTGCTCGCCATACTGTGGTCAATAAGCTGTCGTATCTTTAGTCAGATCTTTTTCCCATACCTCGTCAGGTACAGTACAGAAGATCTTCCCGTATCGTACGGACTGGCTTATTTGGGCGGGAGTATTCCCCCTCCCGCCCTTGTGCGGGATTGTTCCCGGCTTTGCTCATTCCTTCAGGTGACACTGAGTGATTGAGAGCTAAGTGCCTTGTGCGTGTAGCCTTGCTGCGCGGGTGGCCTTCCCTGATGGCTTGTATCCGAGGCTGCGGGGACAGGCGGAGTCCTTCACCATTGGGAGGCATTTCCTGCGGGAACAGCTTGCGTACTGCGCGTAAGGACGTCACGTCTCTGAGCATGGTTGGTCCTGCGGATCCAGTTGGTTTCTGCGCAGACGTTCCTCTTCAAGGTGAGTCTTGCGGGTCCAACTGGGCTCTGCTGGGACCTACCTCTTCAAGTCACCCCAGTCCAATGTTCTTCTCATGAGTGTTTAATAAAGTGAGGTGAACTTTTGGACTTAAACAAAGGGTTTTTGAAAAGGGTTTTTTAAGGTTTTCCACGGGGATTCTTCCCGCGGAAGTCCTTGTCACTTGCAGAAATTCCCGAGTTTCCTGCTTGGTCTTTGGGTATGATGCGGGTAGGTCTGTAACCTCCTCGCAAGTCAGGAGCGTTGAGTCCCACTTGTGTGGATTCTCCGTGAGGTTTTGGTAGTTTTGAACATAGTGATCAATTATGTTAAAACCATCAATTCCATCCTGGAGCTTCAAACAACGTAGTTCTCGACGTTCCCGCTATGCGGGGATGTTATTTCCCTTTCCGCAAGCATTGCCCAGAAGATCCTTCTTGGTTTCAATTCCCAGCGGAGCGCTAGGTATGTGAAGGGTTTTGCCTTAACACTGTACCCGCGCTCGTCTTACGGTTACTTTACTTCCAAGGTATTCCTGGCGTCAATTCCCTGCAGGTGCTAGGTATGTGAAGGGTTTTGCCTTTACACAGTACCCGCACCCGTCTTACGGTTACTTGGTTGCCGAGGTATACTTGGCTTCAATTCCCTGCGGGTGCTAGGTATGTGAAGGGTTTTTCCTTAACACTGTACCCGCATCCGTCTTACGGTTACTTGTTTGCCAAGGTTTTCTTGGCTTCAATTCCCTGCGGGTGCTAGGTATGTGAAGGGTTTTGCCTTAACACTGTACCCGCATCCGTCTTACGGTTACTTGTTTGCCAAGGTTTTCTTGGCTTCAATTCCCTGCGGGTGCTAGGTATGTGAAGGGTTTTGCCTTAACACTGTACCCGCCTCCGTCTTACGGTTACTTGGTTGCCAAGGTAAGGGGTATTTTCCCGCTTACTTTTTGATCTTTTTGAATTTTGAATTTTGAAATTCGAAGAGTTGGTGGAAAGATAAGAACAGTCCAAACCTCTGACACGTCGTGCGACGGTTTCTTCTGACTGTGTCAGGACGTGCAGGAAGTTATGGTGACGTGACAGTACATGGTCATTCCAGACGCTTTTTCAGGCGCGTGGGCGCGATTTTTCGGGCGCGTGGTCGCGAAATTAATGGTATGCGTCCTGTCAACAGCTGTTGCCAACTTGCTTTTTGCCACGTGTCATAGTTTCATTGCACCTTCGTTTTCTCTCTCTTCCGCATTAATTTCATCGCATTAATTGCAATTAGTATATAAAGGGGGAGAGGGTTCTTTGTAATCCACACTTTCACTCTTCTCTTCATCTTCTAAGCGATTTCCGGCGAATACTCACCTTTTCAGGCAAGCATTCTCCCGAAATCGTTTTCTTCTTTTACAAGATGTCTTCACGTGATCTCGAGTCTACAGCCGATGACAAGAGTACTGCTGGTGAGTGCCAGTGTGCTCTGCCTGGCGATCTGTATCGGTACGTCGTCAGGAAGTTCATGCTCGAGTCTCTCGAGCCTGAGTTTCCTGAACCCCATCAGACGGTGTACGATGCCCCCAGAGGCAAGATCGGGGTTTATGCTGCATTCTTTGTTTATGGGAATCTTAGGTTCCCATTGACAAAGTTTGTTTACCGTGTCCTTGAGAGGCACGGTGTTCATTTGACCGAGTTGCACCCCATGGCGATCGCCAAGATTCGCCACTTCGAGTGGGTGTGCCGGATTTTGGGCATTGAGCCCTATGTTGACCGCCTGATGACCTTCTATACTTGGAGGTGCATCCAGGGGTGGTATACCCTGATAACCCGAATCAAGGGTTTGAAGATTTGCGCGACCGAGCGCAGTCTTCGCGCGTGGAAGCGGGAGTTCTTCTTCATCTCCGCTCGCGCCATCCCCCTTGCCATGAAGTTTAAGAATGGGCAAGCTCTCCCAAGCCTTCACGCCTCCAACTACGAGGAGGCGGAATGGTTTTCGAAGATATCCCGAGTCCAATCTCCGGTTTACCGGTTTGCGGAGTCCGGGATGGTGATGCTGGGGATGAGCCGGGTGTGGAAGGCTGCGGATGCGCATAAGATCCCAATCGTCCTCGAATACGGTTCGAACTCTGTTCCTTACGGTATGCTTTGTTTCTTTTTGTTGATTTTGAATTTCTTCTAACTTCTTTCCTGTTTATTTCAGAGGGGAACGACTTGCAGTCGCTCCTGAACCCGCGGGAGGCTGACGGTCCCGCTCGGATGGGTACTCGCGCTCTAGACGAGAACGAGTTGCCCATCCTTGAACAAACGGCGGATCGGTTCGTGGAGGTCTATCCGCTAGGCCATGAGATCCTTAGCGCCCGCCGGCCAGGTAAGGCGCTATTCGACCCTCGACCCCTCAATGTTGAAACCTCTGCTGGAATTACTCTAATCGTATGTTCTGATGAGGAATCCGCAGATGGTCCTCCGTTGGTGCGGAAGAAAAAGGCTGCCGGTGGGAAGGGGAAGGAGAAGGTGGCCTCCACTGCCGATCCAGCGCCTCGGTCTGATTCGGAGACCGAGAGCGAAGAGGTGGCGGGGAATCTCGGTGGTGATAAGATCACCATTCCGGAGGCTGTGACAACTGTCACCGAAGAGCCCAGGATGACAACGGTGACCGGCGTGAAGAGGCCGGCTCCATCGGGTTCATCCCCTCCCGTCCGTACTTTCAGGCTCAAGAAAACCCGTAAGTACAAATTTCCTTTGTCTTTAGCTTCATAGTTTAATATCATTAACACTTATCTTCTTTACGCAGGCGTGGATGTTGACGCATTCCAGGGTGGAGCGCAGAGGAGTACCTCTCCGCCAATGACGGTAGGCTTGGTCAGCCTACCTGAGGCGTCGACCCAGGCGCCTGCGCCTGCTTCCGCTGGTTCAGTTGCTCACTCCTTTGAGCCGACTGTTCCAGCTGAGATGACGTCACCGCCGGCTGTGGGTGCTATTTTTACAGCATCTTTCACCGAGCCGGCGGTTACTTTTGCTGCGGATTCCGCGGCGGCGACCGCGGCGGCTGCTACCATGCCCCCGTCATCGGCAAAGACGGCCGATCCATCAGGTACGCATGGGGCTTCTCGCCAATCTCTGCCACCTTCCCATCTGCCTGACCTCTTGGATGGATTTCCCTTGGGTTCAGGTGATGGGTTCGGCGGCTATCGGCCTGTTATTGACCCTACAGGTGCATAGGGTTCCTTTGGCCCTTTTCATATTTTTTCTTATCATCTTTTCCTAACTGCTTTATGTTTTTTGCAGTGTCGGATTCCAATGAAGTGTATGTTCCACGATGGAACACTCGCCGAGGAACAACCCTTCGCACCCCTGTGGAGTGCGTGGAGTAGGCTCGTCACGCTGCTCCTAGTGGTACGTTGGGGGAAGCCATGGCTAGCTACCAGGAGGGTAGGCTAAGCAATGAGCTTCGGGTTCTCCTGGCCCGGATGCAGCCGCGCGTCGAGCTGCTTTGTCGTGAAAACGACAAGTTAAAAGCAGCTCGCGTTAAAGAAGTAGCTCAGGCGCGGGCTGTCCGGGAGGAGAACCAAAAACTTACCGCAGTGGCTGCGGAGAAGGAGAACGCCTTCAAGGCCCTCGAGGTTGAAGTTCAGGCCCGGCTCGAGGCCCGTTCCAAGGCTGCCCAAGCTGTTAATGAACAGCTTCGGCTGGCTAAGGAAACTGCAAGGAACGCAACCGAGAGGGCCACCATGGCTGAAGCTGTTGCTGAGCCTCTACGCGTGGAGAATGAAGAACTTAAAGCCAAATTAGAGGCTCTCCAGCAGGCTCATGATGCCTTGGCGATGGAAGACGCCAAAAAGCTCCAAGAAATCCTGGACCAGAGGGGGGTGCTTGACCATGCTGAGCGTAAGCTAAAGGGCGTCGAAGAGGCTGCGGCCAAAGAAGTGTTGCTTGCCAACCTCAACAAGAGTGAAGCCGATCGCGCCTGTAATGAAGCTCAAGCTGCCCTCCAAGAAGCCCTGGTTGCCAAGGAATGGCTTCTTCGAGAAGCGTTGTCTCAGGTAAGCTTTTCTTGTCTTTACGCTTTTCTTTGTAAATAGAAAAGGTTTTGACACTTGTATATTTTCTTGTAGGTTGTGCATCGGGTCTTCTCAGAGACCTCTTATGATGATGCTATGAGCGCAGCCCTCAACGCTTCTCACGAGGATGGGGAAAAGGTCGGCTTCCTGCTTGGTCTAGGGTTCGTTGAGAAAGGCATCCCGCCTTCCAACTTCCCTTTGTACAATGTTTATACTGAAGCTGTTTACGACCAAGCAGTGAATCAGTACGCCGCCTTCCCGCATCCGGTGGTGGAGAAGGTGAATCAAGTTGCTGCTGCTGATGATGGGTTAGCTATCCTTAAAGCTTTCCTTGAACTGCCACGATCTACTGATGGTGCTGGTCCAAGTGGAAGTGGCCCTGAAGCCTGATCCTGAAGATCCCTTCCCACTGCTAGGATAGATTTAGCTTGTATAGATTTATTTTCTTGTTGGCGGGTAGTTACCCGGCCATTCTTGTAATGAATCATTGTGAAATATAAATCTTTGTGCGGGTAAGACCGCTTCTTTTATTGGATTCCTTGCTTTATAAACGTTATATGACTTGCATACTTTAGTTTAAATTAGCAATTTTCCAAGTGTTTTAGAATAAGTTAACCTTTGAACGTGGTAGATAATAGGTTGAAGTTTTGCTTCCACTTTCGTGATTGTGCGGGTAGGACCGTCACTTGCACTTAGTAGGATGGCTAAACTTTACCTGCGTTTAACCTGCGTGTAGGTTTTCTTCATCTTTTCTGAGGATAAGTTAACCTTTGAACGTGGTAGATAATAGGTGTGAAGTTTTGCTTCCTCTTTCGTGATTGTGCGGGTAGGACCGTCACTTGCACTTAGGAGGATGGCTAAACTTTACCCATATCTGACCTGCGTGTAGGTTTTCCTCATCCTTTTTGAGGATAAGTTAACCTTTGAACGTGGTAGATAATAGGTGTGAAGTTTTGCTTCCTCTTTCGTGATTGTGCGGGTAGGACCGTCACTTGCACTTAGTAGGATGGCTAAACTTTACCCATATCTGACCTGCGAGTAGGTTTTCCTCATCCTTTTTGTTAGAAATTCTCTGTTTTGAATAACCGTTCGACACGCGGTTGTTAATAGGTTAGTGTTCAGTATCCTCTCATGATTCATGCGGATAGACCGGCACTTTCATTTAGTGGGATAACTGAACTTTTCCCCTTCAACTGACCTGCGTGAAGGTTTGTCGTTTTTTGGGTTTATGCGGGTTTTGCCGCCTTCCCCATGCAACGACTTTCCACGTAATTATGCGGTGAAAACCGGCATATTAGTGTTGAATAAATTAACCGTTCGACGCACGGTTGTTAATAGGTTAGTGTTCAGTTTCCTCTCGTGATTCATGCGGATAGACCGGCACTTTCATTTAGGAGGATGACTGAACTTTTCCCCTTCAACTGACCTGCGTGAAGGTTTGTCGTTTTTTGGGTTTATGCGGGTTTTGCCGCCTTCCCCATGCAACGACTCACACTTATGTATGCGGTGAAAACCGGCATCAGTGTTGATAGTTCATAAAGTGTAAATGTAAAATCATCAGCGTCGATGTTTTAAGGAGAATCATTTCCATTAGAAGTGGCTCTTGGCCTTTTCTTTACAAATTTGGAATTGATTTACATGCAAACTGTGTAAATGAGCTCCCTTCCATGTTGTTGGGATGGGAGTGCCATCGAGCCGATACGCACCTGGTTCGGGATCTCGTTCTTTACGCAGCATGTAGTCTCCACATTGAAGCTGGAATTTTTATTCGTGTTTTCCCCAGCTGGGGTTCTACACGCACCAGCCTGCTCAGCGTTCATTGCGCCACGAGGTGCGCGAGCGTCCCATCTCTGACGAATGCTTCGACCATGTCCTTTACGTCTATGCATTCTTCGGTGTTGTGGCCTTTTGTCCTGTGAAAGTCACAGTATTTGCTCCGATCAGCATTGTGACGATGTCGGATTATTTGAGGCTTTGGCCATGGGAGCTCCTCAGTAGCGAATATCTCGGTGACGCTTTTGGTGAGCGGCGTCCATCTGGAGTTCTTGTTTGACTGTACGTTATCCCTTCCACCTAGCCGATGCTGCAAGCCGGATGAGGTGTCAAAGTTTACCCTTGACTGCCAAATGCCTAGCTTCCGCTTTTTGTTTAATCGGGCGGTAAGGACGTTGTCTTCCCTTGTTTTCTGGGTGTAGAGGTTTGTGCTCTGTGGAAGATCTCTACCCAGTTGCTTCTCCGTTTCCGCAAAGCGTTTAGCTGCTGTCATGATGGCATCCCATGTGGATGGCATGCCATCTTTACCCGTTAAGGTGCGGATGAGCTCTGGGTCGTTCGCGCCCTGGATGAAAGCAGCGCGAACAAGATCTTCGCTAATGTTACCCAGACTTAGCTTCTTCGAGTTGAAGCGAGTGATGAAGTCTAGCAAAGATTCATCTTTTTCTCGAATGCACTTGAGGATTGTCCATTGCTCCTCGGTATACTTTCTTTGCTGGCTGAAGTGTTGGCTAAACTTCTGTTGGAAGTCTGCCCAGTCGTAGATGTGGTTGACCGGTAGACGATCGAACCACGCTCTAGCAGCCCCGACAAGCGTCATTTGGAATATGTAACACCACGTGGGTTCCGTCCAACTACTGACGGTTGCCCCCGCTATGAATCTGTTCAAATGATCATCTGGGTCGGATATACCATCATATGTGCCTATGCTGGACATTTGTTTGGCACTTTTTGGGGCAATTGCTTCCGCAATGTCCCTTGCAAATTTGGACGTTCCCGCATTTGCAACGTTTGGTCTGAATGTTTTGGAGAAGTCTCGTGGACTTCCACCTGTGCTTTTTGGTTTGAAGGCTTGTCCAAAATGCCTTCTCGGTTGGGAGTTCGTTTCCTTACGCTTCCCTTTTGCCCTATGGCGAGGGTTCGCGTCGGAGTCGGACTCCTCCGAGTCATCGTCCCAGTATTCTTCGAATTCGTCAGCCTGTTGGACGGAACGCAAGCGTTCGTCCAACTCAGCTTGGAATTCCTTTTGACGTGCCTCCGCCCATGCCTTAACTTCATCGAGAGTTTGGCGGGGGAGTCTTGTTCGTTTTTCAAACTGGGTATCGGTGAATCCCAGTGAGCGATTATTTACTGCACTTGCCCCAGCTTGGGTAGCTGGGGTAGTGTTCGTAAAATTTACTTCTGGGGTAGTGTTCGTAAAATTTACTTCACTTGCCCCGGCTTGGGTAACCGGGGTAGTGTTTGTAAAAACTGTGTAGCCGGTATTTCCCCCAGTAGCTGGGGTTATGGTTACCAGAGTTTCTTTAACCATCTTTCGAGAAGTTTGAAAAAACTGGAGAAAAATGTTCTAGCTTTTATGCACGGATGGCGCCAATGAAGAAACACTAACCGGACCCCGGGCAGATTACTGGTAACCTGGGGGTTAGATAGATGTTTCCCACGAGGGGTTAGACCCAGAGAAGATGGTTCTTCTGATAACCTGCAAAACAGACACCGTGAGCTTGTCACTGAGAAGGGGGGGTTCCTCCTTGTGACCACCCTCCGGCGTGAGAATCAGACTAGATTTCTCTTTAAATATAAATGTATATTAAGAGATTGCTAGAGCAGATATCAGGTATAATATGATGATACAAGATAAGATATGATGGTCATACCATTTGTGGTATTTATAGCCGAAGGTAGGTTTCCAAGGAGGTGTGGCCGGCTGCAACAGTGTTCCTGTTCCACCAACAGTGGCCTACGCACGTGCCCTGCTGGTAGTTGGTGGGTAGGCAGCGGCTGATAGTGACGAGGCCTGCTGTGTACTATTCCTTTTCCACCAACTGCCGGCTACGCACGTGGTATGGCAGTAGTTGGTGAGTAGGCAGCGGCTAATAGTGACACAGTACAGGAGCATGCTGCTCGCCATACTGTGGTCAATAAGCTGTCGTATCTTTAGTCAGATCTTTTTCCCATACCTCGTCAGGTACAGTACAGAAGATCTTCCCGTATCGTACGGACTGGCTTATTTGGGCGGGAGTATTCCCCCTCCCGCCCTTGTGCGGGATTGTTCCCGGCTTTGCTCATTCCTTCAGGTGACACTGAGTGATTGAGAGCTAAGTGCCTTGTGCGTGTAGCCTTGCTGTGCGGGTGGCCTTCCCTGATGGCTTGTATCCGAGGCTGCGGGGACAGGCGGAGTCCTTCACCATTGGGAGGCATTTCCTGCGGGAACAGCTTGCGTACTGCGCGTAAGGACGTCACGTCTCTGAGCATGGTTGGTCCTGCGGATCCAGTTGGTTTCTGCGCAGACGTTCCTCTTCAAGGTGAGTCTTGCGGGTCCAACTGGGCTCTGCTGGGACCTACCTCTTCAGCTAGCTAGCCAGAATAGTATTGGATCTAGCAACATATATATATAAGTTTCTCAACTCCTCATGCCCTTGATCACATGAACTTAATATGGTACAACGACCAACATATAATATCTATGCCACAAAAGGGTAAGTAAGTAATATCTAATCTAAACAAGACTAGCCAACAACTTGTTTTTCCAATAGGGCTCCTGCATTTACAAGCATAGGCTGTAGAGACTGCTCAAGGTGAAGGCTAATAATCTTACTAGCCCCACCAACAAATTGACCACCTATGAACACAGCAGGCGGGTTTCGTCCACGTCTCAAAAGGCTTTGCTCGATTTCATGACCTTTAGCGATCTCATCTAACTCGTAGACAGCAGGGTTTACTCCGAGCTCAAAAAAGAGCGTCTTTATCGAGTGACACATACAACATGAAGTCCTACTGAATATCACCACTGGCCACTCAGACACCATTCGCATTACCATGTCCATATTTAAAGTAGGTACGTATTAGAGTTGTTTGAAAACGTGTGTTCTGAAAAGATTATGAGGTTTGGTGTGAGGAGGTGAAGAAGCCATGTGGTCATATTATATAGAGTTTGTGGAATAATCTCATTATGAACCTGTAAAGGATAAAGCAAGTAATGATGTGAAAAAGAATCGTGTTCTTGATAGCACCATTTGTCTCTCAACAACAATGTTGATATATATATTTTTATATTATAATATAAACTTCTTCCATGATCATAGACTATCATGATTTCAGAATCAAGATTTTTTTAACGGTAACAATTTCTCGACCGAACTTTATAAAATTGCACCTTATATTTTTACAAATTAAACATGTAAAGGTATTCATATTAATTACAAATCTTACTAGAGAGTACTCTCTGATCAAGTTGCATAATAAGGGCCGGAGAACGGCAGTCATTCATTGTTAAAATCAAAATTCTTAAGGTTAAAGAGTTAATAAAAAAGGGTTCGAATCTGGTTAAACAATAAAATGCTACACAATCAATGATAAGTAAACATGGATTGCCATTAGATAACTGTAGGATTTGACAAAATTCACCTCAACGAATATAATAATACGGCAATTTATCTATATATAACATGATCGATTATCTCTTAAAATTATCAAACTTAAATATTGACCTATACCTCAAATATGGAATACCACCCTCAAGTGAATGGGTGACGGGCATATATGCAAAGCTTGTCACAAATATTCTTATATATTAATAGTTATTTCATAGGTATTGTATGCAACATCATTTGAAGCTTCGGTCGAAAATGTATAGCGCCGATGAATTGATTTGAAATTGGAGAAAACCGGTTGTTGGTCATGAGTTAGTTCAAGTAATGGGTGATGGTTTGCTGGTACAAGAAGGGAGTTCTGTAAAAGCAACAGGAAGAATTGCTCAGATACCAGTGAGTGAGGCCTATTTGGGTCGTGTTATCAACGCCCTGGCAAAACCTATTGATGGTAGATGTGAAATTTCATCTTCTGAATATAGGTTAATTGAATCACCCGCTCCGGGGATTATTTCTCGACGTTCTGTATATGAGCCTCTTCAAACAGGGCTTATTGCTATTGATTCAATGATTCCCATAGGACGTGGTCAGCGAGAATTAATTATTGGGGATAGACAGACCGGTAAAACAGTAGTAGCAACAGATACACAAAGTAATAAAACTCATAGATCGTTTGAAGACGGGTAGAGATATGCAAAAGAGTTATGCCGATACAAGGAGAAAGTTAGAATTTCAGATTAGAGACAAGGTGATGGCTAAGGGTATCACCTTGGAAAGAAGAGTTTCCATTTGGTAAAAAGGGTAAACTTAGTCCATGTTTCGTTGGATTGTTTAAAGTCCTTCAATGAATAGCACCAGTATCTTAGTATCTTATCAGCTACAGTTTCTTGAAGAAATTGTTGGTTATTTTAGTGTTATTGGATTAACTTGTCGATGGAGGAAATAACGTTAAGAGATTAAACGAGTTAGGTGATGCGGGAGTACATGCTTATTTAACAATAATGTTATTTGGGCTTTGTTATTCGGTTTTATACTTGGGCTTAAGTATAATGTTAAATGGGCTTTTAATTAATTTATTGGGCTCGTGAGGGAATTAGATTTGGATTAACATATTAGTCAATATTTTCATTCCCTGGAGAACATCTTATCTCTATCGTATATATAGAACAGAGAAGACGGTTACTTCTTCTCTGGTTCTTCATCATCACAAAGAATCATCAAAATCCAATTCTAACTACAGAAAGTCTCTGTCTTATCCGATAAATCATTGCGTGTAACCCGCAAATAAGTTTATCTTTGTTGTATAAGAGATATGGAAATTGGTTTTATAGGCCAATGGTTTTATTCTCTGGGATTCCTTAACTTGAACCAGTTAAAGATAAACCTATTAGGGTTTGATCTGGTTATTGATTCTCAATTTTACGAAATCATTAATATGGCTGTCTACGGAAATTTAGTGGAAACCCTAACTCAATCAATTAATTTTACCAACCAAAATATACGGTTGCGTCTGGTTGCAGTAATCAAAATCAAAAGAAAAGACCTAATATATATATCCGTATATGAATCCATATGATATAATTAATTAATATTGGGTATACTAACAGAATTGAATCATCGTTGTTTCGTGGTCTGCGTTTTATTAATTAACCCGAAGTCGGTGGTTCAATATCACATGCACGTAATAATAAATTGCATATGATATTACTAACAATTCTTGGGAATTAAAAGCTTGTGATTTCATGGATTAAGGCCACGTGTAAGACTGATTATAATAAAAGAAGAATTAATAATAAGTAACTTTCTATAATAATATACTTGTTGTATAATGCTTTCTGTTGCATAATATTTGCTTAAAATGATTGTTAATAAATTGATTCATACTATTATGAATGAAAAGAAAATTAAATAATTTGGATGTTTGAATATTAATCATCATCAGAAAATATGTCATGTGTTTCTGTTTATTAGAAATGTAGGCATAGTAATACTTCAATTGAACTGATGAAGAAACTTGGAGACTGTGCTACATATTCCAGATTAAAATGTTAAATTAATTAATTAATGATTAAATCAGGACAAATCAAGGAAGATTGTCGAATGAAGATGACAAATAGAAACAAGTTTAACATGGCGCGTTCAAGTGGGTTTAAAGACCCAAATGCTCATAAGGTACGCTTGGTGTTTTAATTTAAATTTGAAAAAAACTATGAGTTTGTAGTTGATTCAATTAGTCGCTTTGGACATGTTAATTATTTTTCAAAACACACAAAACTGGATTTGTTTCAAAGAAACAAAAGTGGTTTCATAGTTTGAATGAAATAAAAATGGTATTAAAATATTTGTCCATATGGTACACACATGGGGTTGATGGGCCACGGCCTGAGTAATAATCAACCATTAGAGGTATACAAGTCAGGAAAGCCCGTTGGGTGTGAAATAAACCAAGCCCGGTTTCGGGTTTGTTATTGGAATTAAAAGTTCAATGGTTTCCTATAATAATTCAGTTGAGAATTATTTGTCGTTTATTTCTTAATCCTATTATGTACAGGATGACATGCGTGCATGGTGAATGGAATTGGGTGATACGAGTCATGTATGCAAGGATCTGAGATGGTTTGAAGAATTCAAATCATATGAAAATGGATCTGTACTTAGGATGTGAAATGTAAAAGTTTGACTTGTATGCTTCTGGAAAACATTTTTTTTAGATTATGTGTTGTATATTTTATATAGTAAAAGAATCTCTTGTCTGGTGGTTTTAACCAGGTTATTAAGTCAAGTATATTTATTTTATCTTGACATGAACCTTTGTTGGATTTGGATATTTGTGTAATGGAGTATTTAAACTATAAATTAATGTCCCATTTGCTACTGAATTTGTTTGTATGCCATAATCATTTCATAGCAGTGTAGATTATGTGTATATATTGTGACATGCCAGGTTAGGGTATGTGAATTATTTTAAAATGTAAGGAAAAATACATACGTAAAAGAAATTGTCTTCCTTGATATCTTACTCGGGGTTGAGTGATTAATAAGACATAAATTATTATATTTTAGTTTTGATATAATTAAGGATACGAGGGAGGTTGATGTTATCCTACTTTAATCATTTTAATTGTTCGGATCCAAGTGTCAGACTTATGAACGCTTAATGTATGCTATGATTAGCACAAGGACTTACATAGTTTATGACGTGGCTAAGTTGAGCAACAATATGCTAGTAATTAATAGTGCTCAACATTGATAAGCAATAAATATATTGCTTAAGTACCTGAAAGAAACCATGAACTATGATTTGTGTTATTCAGGGTTTCCTTCAGTTTAGAAGGGGTATTTAGATACAAGTTGTTTAACTAAGTGGATGCGTATTCTCTATTAAGGGGATGTTTCATTTCTTAGGTAATTTAGGAATGAATTTGCATCACTTGATAATGGAATGTGAGTTTCTAGCATTTGCAACAACCGATTAAAATGGTTGAATGGCTAAGAAACTAGATTTTATGAAATTCTATTATGGTCAAACCGGTATCACCAAATCAATCAGGTGGGATAGTGTTGGCTATGGATTATAGTAAGATGTATAATGGAAAGTCTAGACAGTTATATATTATACAATGTAATGTGCGATATCAGTTGAGTTTGTAATGTATGAGTATACTTTGGCTGATGATCTAACTAAAAGAGCTAGGAAGAGATCTCACGAACATGTCAGCCATGGGGATGGGTTTAAAGTCCATACTTTAATATCCTGTGTCAAGACACCCAATTCCCATCCAATACAACGTTAGATGCTGAATTCAATGCGGAAAGCTTGTCATAGAGATATTGGAACACAATATCATAAACATCCCAAGGTTTGTGTTCGGACCGCAAGATAAAGAAGGTTGAAGTATAGCTTCTTAATAGTTCATTGATAAATTGCAGTGCGGGTGCGAGAATAATGAACTACCTATAAGAATATGAAGTTTAGCCGCTTCAAGAAGCGTTGGACTTGAGCTTTGATATATTCTTTGAAGGATTAGGACACATGCTAGTAAAATATTTTGTTGAGTGGAATTTGAATTTATAAATGTATGTGTATTTTTCCTTGAAGTATTCAAATGGATAGTAAGGGTTCAATCCATAGGACACCCCGATATTCGAATATTTTGATCGTGTAATTTACTAAGATGAAAATTCAATCCGTAGGACATTTTCATTTATGCATACGTTTGCGTTTCTGTGACGATGGTTAAGTTATCATGGATAGCACTAAAATAGGGGAGGATTGTTGGTTATTTTAGTGTTATTGGATTAACTTGTCGATGGAGGAAATAACGTTAAGAGATTAAACGAGTTAGGTGATGCGGGAGTGTGGGCTTGTTTAACAATAATGTTATTTGGGCTTTGTTATTCGGTTTTATACTTGGGCTTAAGTATAATGTTAAATGGGCTTTTAATTAATTTATTGGTCTCATGAGGGAATTAGATTTGGATTAATATATTAGTCAATATTTTCATTCCCTGGAGAGCATCTTATCTCTATCGTATATACTGAACAGAGAAGACGGTTACTTCTTCTCTGGTTCTTCATCATCACAAAGAATCATCAAAATCCAATTCCAACTACAGAAAATCTCTGTCTTATCCGATAAATCATTGCGTGTAACCCGCAAATAGGTTTATTCGAAAGTGATTCACGATTCAGAGATTAATCCAGGAAATTGTTCATTAAACCAAGATTGAAATCATGACTACAGGTTTGCATCATTGATCGAATTCATCCTCCAGGTACGCAATTATACAACAGAAATGAGTAGACCACACAATGTATTCTATGTGTCGAACCTATGCAAATGTTTGATAGAAGATGTGGAGGTCATCGAAAAGCTAAAATTCGTAAAACCTCTATAGGTCGGAGAATTTAAGATAAAGATTTTTTAATGGAAAGACTGAAGTTAGTCAAAGTTAGATAGGAACACTAGACGTGGTCCTTAATACATGTGGGAACTAAAATCATATTTGAAAAAGAAATACCTGAATTTCTTTAACTGATCTTAGAACAAGATAATCAAAGACGAGGAGGATGCAACCCCAGAAAATATCATATCTAAAATGTCACATTTATAAGTAAAGAGGCCAAACGGTTTTATCAACACAGTATGAGTTCAAGCTTTAAAATGAAAATATTGAAAATTAGTCGGTAGCGGACCACCATCAAAGGCATAACAGTTTGCTATGACCTTACTGAGACTTGAGATATCAAATGAGGCATTAATGTTTCGTGTGCCAGATGACTCATCTTGGTTGTAGACTGGTACAGTAGCTGCAAACCGTATGCATAAATATGTTCTAATCAACAGGAGGCTTACATGTGTCAGATGACGCCATAGGTTGGTGGTAGACTACCGTCGATATGCTTAGTAGTGTGATATGTCACACCCCAACCTACGGGGGAAATGCCGGACGCGCGAACTGATTTCCATAGCTCTCTAAGGTACTACAATTCAATATTTATATGACAATATCTAATAATTTTATTCAATTTCCAAATAAATCAAATACAAAATGCAACTCATTAAACAAACAATAAACACAAATTTAATTCTTGATTTTATCTTTTCTAACATAATTCTTCACTAAATATTCACAAAGTCTTGCAACTAATTCAAGAGATAACCTGCATATGCGTATAAAATAGAATTTTGTCAACAACACATGTTGAGTGAGCAACACACCAGTTTAGTTGTACATATAGTATATATAACAAAAATATGTAGCTGCAACAAGTCATATTAGAATAACAAAATAACCAAATGAGCAAGTATAAATGAGATGTCGAGAAGCACAAAGGTTATAACGACTGGCGTATGATCATACTAGACTGAGATTATGTTGGACCTCTCCGAATGCGGAAGCATACAAAGCAAATTAGCAGATAAATAAGTAAGGTATAAGTTGTTAACACATAAGACAAAGTTGCAGTTTTGTGTATAAGTATATATGAGAAAGTATATTTACGCATATGTCCCCAAAACGTGAGAAAACGAGTAAAATAGGGGAATGTGGTACTCACCTCGATAGACGAACAAAAGAGAAAAGAGAAATATTAGGAACGATGATTCGCTTAAATCACGCGCTTCGGAAAATTACCAATGAGAATCCTAAGAAACAAATAATCACGGAATAAATACAGATTGAATAAAGAATCTAAAACTATAGAGAAGTTCGGGTTTAATGATCGAGTGTAATCTTTACAAAAGTTTTTTATTACGTAGATTATTTATAAATTATTATCAAAGTTTTATCGTAATAAAAATGATTTACTTATAATAAAAACATAAAAATGCTTGAATAAATACTTATAAAGGTTTTATAAATTATATAAAGAGATTTGTTTTCTCAATCTAAAAATACGTTTAATATATGTTTATTATTAATAAATAGTTCTTTTATACTGGTATTGTAAATAATAACATGATCTTCTACAAAATACTTAAACTATATAATTTAACAAGATTATAATTAGATATACATATATTAGATTTAAACTCTAAATAAACACCTTTTTAATATATTAAAATCTTTAATAAACAATTACATATATATATACACACACATGATTATATGTATATACACGAACGAAAACATGGGTTAAACGAGTATTTGAAAGTCGGTTTTCATTAAAATGGTTTTAATTAGTTATTATTATTATTATTAATATAATTATTAAATAATTTAAGAAGTACTTAAAAAAAATTAACTAAAAATTCGGGGTGCAGGGGGTCGAACCCGCGACCTCCACCCCTTAACGGATGTGTTTTATCAACTGATGCGATAAAACTCAGATCCAAATAGTTTTAAACAGAAGCAGAAAATAACCAAGATAATATATGAACCCTAGAAAGGTTAATCGATAAATATGATCCTTGATTGTTCAATTAACCTTGGGGCTTTTGTAGTTAACATCAAAATGAGCAGGACGATGTAATTAATTACCTCAAACAGTGATAGATAGATGGTTAATTTGGACGGTGAGAGCTGGCGACGAGACGACCAAAAACAGCAAACAATTAAACACGAAGAAGCAATTAGGTTTAGGGTTATTATAGGCGGCTAAGAGATTTTATATGGGCGTTTAATTGATATAATACAACCAGTTTCGTGTTCTACAAGATTATACGGGTGTCGGCATTGATAAAAAGGAAAGACGGATCATATATGATTGAATTAACATAATTGAACTGTCGTTTTGGCCGAATTCAGCAAGTATATATCAAATAATGATTCAATTTCTACTAATAACACGTAAATTACGGTCCAAGGCTTAAAGATTTGGAAAATCGGGTACAAAAACGAACATGGGTCGGGTCTGGGTCATGGTTTATCAGTTTAGGAAATGGGTTAAAACTAACTTTTCATTTATAGTCCTTGAGTTTTAGGGTTGACACATAAAGGGATATAACTTTAAAATTTGGGTTAAAATGGTCAATACAAGAAAGATATATTTATAAATAATTAAATAGTAAGTTAATAATAATATATATAAATCATTAAACAATTTAAACACGATATACGCAACATATTAATAAAATAACTCGAACATCGAACAAGTCGGGTATTTATATAAATTCGAAAACCCGAGTTGTTACAGTCTCCCCTACTTTAGGGAATTTCGTCCCGAAATTAAGGAATACTATAGCAACAAAAATAAAAATACATAATACGGAACTTTAGATAGTTGAAGTAACGCTCCAAATGAAAATCCGATAAGGGCACTTATATATAGGATGTACCAGCGGCATATCCACCATGTCCTTATCATCTTTACATTTGTACCGTTATCTCAACTACTTACGTTTCCATATTATGACACACAACCATTCGGGTTATGATTTCCATGCGAGGACTTTGGTAATTATGTATGCATCCATGATTACTTAGATCGTCGGATGGTTCACATAACTCATCCATTGTGTGGGTTATGAAACGTTTAAGTAAAACATGATTTTTTAGGGAACAAAATTTTTAAGGCGTTTTAATCTAGAAAACATCAATGTACAAAATGATTCCAAAAGTTGCAGTGGAATTTTATTGAGAAATCGCAAAAAAAAAAAATATATAAGTAATTGAAGAAGACATCCCTTATGAAGGTAAATAAACAAGATAAAAGTAAACTTAAATAAACAATCTATTGAACCAAAATGGAACTTTATTCTTGAGATAGATTATAAGAGATAAATAGTTCAAATGAGAAATAATCCAAGGCCATAAGAGGCGTTACAATAATTAAGAAAAAGACAGTATATTCAAGATAGATAAAGGAAACGACAAAAGTCTTCATGGTCGCTGAGTAGTTTAGCTGACTTGACTTGGATCACCATGAGGAGTTGCATGAGTAGGAGAAATTAAGGTAGATTGACTTGGAATAGATTGAATAGGTTGAACTTGCATAGCAGGGGCTTGAGCAAAGTAGGTTTGGTATCTTGAGCTTGGGGATGCGGCTCTTGATAGGGTTGGGTTAAGTAAGGTTGACTTGGATTGATATGAGGAGCTTGTAGGACATGAGGTGGTTGAGTTTGAATTTGGTGAGCATGGGTCAAGTAGCCAAGTGTAGTCACGGTTTGAGCTTGATGGGTATGGATAAGTTGAGGGCACATATTACGAAGACGGTTTGTGTCTCCACAATGATAGCAAGCACGGGTATTAAGATTACCGGGTTGGGTACGTGAGGTGGCTTGTGCATTTGGCGGAATACGGCAAGTGTTAGCAAGATGGCTGTAACAACTCGGGTTTTCGAATTTATATAAATACCCGCTTCGTTTCAATGTTTGAGGTATTTTTATTTAATGTACTGCGTTTTATAAAATTTAAATTGATTATTAATATTTAATTATTTATATATCTTTAGTGTATTTACACTTCTAGTCCAATATATATATAGTTTTATCCCTTACATATCCAACCTCAAACTCTAGGGGCCAGTTTGTAAATTTGTGTTTTAACCCATTTCATTATATGAATATCCAGGAACCCATACCCGGATCCACTTTATATTTCTTGAACCCGAATTAACAAATTTGACTACTTGGACCTTCAATCACGCATCTATTTTGGAAATTGAATCAAGCAACGCGTTATACCTTCCATGTTCGGCCTACCGACAATATTATATTGGTTAATCAATCAAATATTATTCGTTTTCTAATTATACTTGGCCGACACTTGAATGAATCTCGTTATATTTATAATCGATTATAAAAATACAATTAAACTCACAATTAGCTGCATGTAACCCTCGCCAATCTTAATCCTAACCTCAATTTCATCAACCATCTCGTAAATCTCCGTTCGTGATACATCTTGGCCGCCGCTGTTGTCGAACTCGTTAACCCATCTCAGATCATCGTAAGAGGTAATTGAATACATGTTTTAAATCGCGTTTTGTTGCTGATCAAAAGCCTTAATGTTAATTGAATCAAAAGTTATCGGTTTGATCGATTGTTGGATCTAGGGCTCATGGTTTATATGTGATACGCAATTGGGTGTTTTTAGTTTAACTGATTCAGCTTTTAATCAACTTAACCCTAGCCCAGTTGGCTAGGGGTGTGCCTTATCCTTGCGAGCCGGCCACTGGCGCGGGTTCGAGTCCCGGCCAGGCCCTCTTTTTTAGAAACTTTTTATTTATTCCTCTACTCATATTTCTAACATTAATTAATATTGTAAGCATATAAAAACTAATAATAAATTCGTATTTTATTGAAACCGATACTTTAACGAGTTGATTTCCGAACTTTGGTTAAATCATGTATATACATTTATTAGTGGTTAAATTGATAAAGGTTTTTATTAAAAAAAAGGTTTGGCTTTTGTTTAATAAATAATTAATTATTATTGTTATAAATAATAAATAAAACTTTATTTTATTGAACCGACATCGTATAGTTGGCGTTTTTAGTATTTTCATAAAATTATAGAAGCTTTAATAAAGATTTTTTTGACAAATATATAAATACGTTAAATGTATTTTTAGCTTAAAATAATTATTTAAAACAAATATCTTTATATAATTTATCCGATGTCTTATAATTATTTACTTAAGTATTTTTAGGAAATTTATAACTAAAATAATATTATTTATGTGAAACCGTGTTTATATAAAAGTAATAGAATTGATAATAAGGTCATATATAACTTTCTCAATAACACACCCGATCATAAATCCCGAACCTCTATCCAGTGTTAGCTTCGTTATTCTAACCATATTTATTTTCCGTAATTGTCGTTACATAGGATTTCTCGTCGATAATTTCCGAAGGGCGTGACTCTTGTTTACTACCGTTCTTACCGCATTTGTTTATCTTTTTCTTATTGCTAAGGTGAGTACCACATTCCCCTATTTTAGCGCTTTCAATGTTTTGGGGACATATGCGTAAATTATATTTCTCGTATATACTTATACTCAAAACTGCAACTATTGTCTTATGTTTTAACAACTTATATCTTACTTGTTTATGTGTTTATTTGCTTTGTATGCTTTCGCATTCGGAGAGGTCCAACATAATCTCTGTCTAGTTTGATCATACGCCAGTCATTATAGCCTTTGTGCTTCTCGACATCTCAGTTATACTTGCTCATTTGGTTAATTTGTTATTCTCATATGACTTGTTGCAGCTACGTATTTTGTTATATATACTATATGTACAACTAAACTGGGGTGTTGCTCACTCAACATGTGTTGTTGACAAAATTCTATTTTATACGCATATGCAGGTTATCGTTTGAATTAGTTGCAAGACTTTGTGAAGATTTAGTGAAGAATTATGTTAGAAAAGATAAAATCAAGAATTAAATTTGCGTTTATTGTTTGTTTAATGAGTTGTATTTTGTATTTTATTTTTCTGAAAATTTAATAAAATTAATAGATATTGTCATTTAAATATTGCATGATTGTACCTTGAGAGCTGTGGCAATCAGTTCGCGCCCCGGTATTTCCGCCGTAGGTTGGGGTGTGACAGATTGGTATCAGAGCCGAATGTTTAAGATAGGTCGTTAGTGGTGCCATAGTGACATGCTTAGGAGCCCCATACGTGCTTATCTGTTTGCCTTTATGTGTTCAAATTAGATTGTTTACAGCTTCTTAGATAATTATTTATTGTATTGTTATGCATACACACACAAACTCCGAGGCTATGCCTCAACATTCAAAGAAAACTTTTCGAAAATTAGATTGCTTTTACTTTCGGGAAATTCCTTAAGAATTCCCACTTGTTGTTTTTGCTCGTACACCTTAGGGCGAGGTTATATGGCATGTCCCTATGATAAATGAAAAGGGGAGAGAAACTGTGAGTTGGGCACTAGCAAAACTGTTCCAAGAACCAAAGGTATGACACTATTCCTTACCTGGGTGATAACCTGACCACAGTACTCGACCCTATGGACCCGAGCGAGACCCAAAAATGCCATATGACCGACACCTTAGGTTAATTTCAACCGAATTCACGGTGATCCGTGGCTAAACTCGGTTTTTCCGATTATTGTGTTCCGTTATTTAAATGGTTAGTTGGTTGAAAAATCCATGGAACCCATGGGCACTCCTACTATCCATTTCTTAACTTGTTTTCGTATTTTTGTTGGATTAATCAAACGTGGTGATTCACAAGATATTCCGACTACCCATATTTATTTCGATAGTTCGTTATTTAGTTTGGTCGGTTAAAATGCCATGTAACGCTCATTGGGCCGACAAACTTCATTGCATTGTTAACTCGTTAATTAGTTGGGACAATCAAATTGCCATGTAACGCTCATGGGATGTCCAACTCAGTTGCTTTTAATCGTTAGTTTCGTTGGGTCATTCAAATTGCCATGGAAAGCTCATGGGAGGCCAACCCACAATTTATATTTCGTTGGTTTAATTTAAATTTAACTTAAACAAATAAATTTTAAACTGACTTAACTCCTTATGTCGTCATCACACATTAAACTTATTGACTACATCATTTAACAACTATTTACCCAATGTACCCGCCCTCATCTTATAAACTTTTACATTTAATCTTTGTGGTGAAAATCCCCTTACTTCTTAAGACAACACTATTATTTCCACATAATTAAACATTTTACTATTCTTATGATTTCCTCAAATTATCCTTCATCTTATAAATCCTCATTTTTGGTCCCTATAGAATGTCTCATCTAAGAACTCATCGTCGTCATCAATCTAGTTCCCATGATCGCCGCTTGGCTGCTAGAATCATAAAGGAGTTTGCTGCAGCTATGCCCGCAATCATCACTCAAATCCAAAGCCTCAACTCCAATGGATCTGCTACTTCGGTCACACCGTACAATTCTGACTTTTGTAACTTTTTGAGCACCAACCCTCCATCTTTCCTTGGTGAGGAAAATGCCACCACCTTGATCCATTTCTTCAAACCATCGGCATTTTCCTCACCAAGGAAAGATGGAGGGTTGGTGCTCAAAAAGTTACGAAAGTCAGAATTGTACGGTGTGACCGAAGTAGCATATCCATTGGAGTTGAGGCTTTGGATTTGAGTAATGATTGCGGGCATAGCTGCAGCAAACTCCTTTCTGATTCTAGCAGCCAAGTGGCGATCATGAGAACTAGAGGAACGTTGATGACGTCGATGGTTTCTTAGAGACGACATTCTATAGGGATAAAAATGAGGATTTATAAGCTGAAGAATAAATTGAGGAAATCATAAGAATAGTAAAATGTTTAATTATGTGAAAATAATAATATTTTCTCAGGAAGTAAGGGGATTTTCTCCACAAAGATTAAATGTAAAAAATTATAGGATGGGGGTGGGGGGGTTACATTGTGTAAATATTTGTTAAATGATGTAGTCAATAAGTTTAATGTGTGGTGACTACATGAGGAGTTAAGTCAGTTTAAAATGTTGATTATTAAGTTTAAACTAACTAACGAAATATTAATTGTAGATGTTGGCCTCCCATGAGCTTTCCATGGCAATTTGAATGGCCCAACGAACTCAAGAAAAACAGCTGAGTTGGACAGCCCATGAGTGTTACATGGCAATTTGATTGTCCCAACTAATTAACGAATTAACAATGCAATAAAGTTTGTCGGCCCAATGAGCGTTACACGGCGTTTTAATCGACCAAACTAAATCACAAACTATCGAAATAAATATGGGTAGTCTGAGAATCTTGTGAATCACCACGTTGATTACTCCAACAAAAATACGAAATCAAGTTAAGAAATGGATAGTAGGAGTGCCCATGGGTTCAATGGATTTTTCACCCAACTAACCATTTAAATAACGTAACACAATAATTGGGAAAACTGAGTTTAGCCACGAATCACTGTGAATTCGGTTAAAATCAACCTAAGGTGTCGGTCATATGGCATTTATGGGTCTCGCTCGGGTCCATAGGGTTGAGTACTGTGGTTAGGTTATCACCCAGGTAAGGAATAACGTCTTACCTTTGGTTCTTGGAACCGTTTTGCTAGTGCCCAATTAACAGTTTCTCTTCCCCTTTCATTTATCATAGGGACATGCCACATAACCTAGCCATAAGGTGTACGAGTGAAAACAACAGGTGGGAATTCTTAAGGAATTTCCCGTAAATAAAAAAAAACAATCTAATTTCGAAAAGTTTTCTTTGAATGTTGAGGCATACCCTCGGAGTTTGTGTGTGTGTGCATAACAATACAATAGATAATAAATAATGATTATCTAAGAAGCTGTAAACAATTTAAAATTAACACATAAAGGTAAACAGATAGGCACGTATGGGGCTCCAAAACATGTGTCTAAGGCAATATCTAACGACCTATCTAAAACCTTCGGCTCTGATACCAATCTGTCACACCCCAACCTACGGCAGAAATGCCGGGCGCGGGAACTGATTGCCACAGCTCTCAAGGTACTATCATGCAATATTTATATTACAATATCTATTAATTTTATACAATTTCCAAATAAATCAAATACAAAATGCAACTCATTAAACAAACAATAAACAGAAATTTAATTCATGATTTTATCTTTTCTAACATAATTTTTCACTAAATCTTCACAAAGTCTTGCAACTAATTCAAGCGATAACCTGCATATGCGTATAAAATTGAATTTTGTCAACAACACATGTTGAGTGAGCAACACACCAGTTTAGTTGTACATATAGTATATGTAACAAAAATATGTAGCTGCAACAAGTCATATGAGAATAACAAAATAACCAAATGAGCAAGTATAACTGAGATGTCGAGAAGCAAAAAGGCTATAACGACTGGCGTATGATCATACTAGACAGAAATTATGTTGGACCTCTCCGAATACGGAAGCATACAAAGAAAATAAACACATAAAAAAGTAAGGCATAAGTTGTTAACACATAAGACAAAGTTGCAGTTTTGTGTATAAGTATATATGAGAAAGTATATTTACACATATGTTCCCAAAACGTGAGAAAACGAGTAAAATAGGGGAATGTGGTACTCACCTCGATAGACGAACAAAAGTGAAAAGAGAAATATTAGGAACGATGATTCGCGTAAATCACGCGCTTCGGAAAATTACCAACGAGAATCCTAAGTAACAAATAATCACGGAATAAATACGGATTGAACAAAGAATCTAAAAGTATAGAGAAGTTCGGGTTTAATGATCGAGTGTAATCTTTACAAATGCTTTTTATTACTTAGATTAATTATAAATTATTATCAAAGTTGTATCGTAATAAATATGATTTACTTATAATAAATACCTAAAAATGCTTGAATAAATACTTATAAAGGTTAAATTATATAAAGAGATTTGTTTTCTCAATCTAAAAATACGTTTAATATATGTTTATTATTAATAAATTGTTCTTTTATACTGGTATTGTAAATAACAACATGATCTTCTACAAAATACTTAAACTATATAATTTAACAAGATTATAATTAGATATACATATATTAGATTTAAACTCTAAATAAACACCTTTTTAATATATTAAAATCTTTAATAAACCATTACATATATATATATATATATGTATATATATACATGATTATTTGTATATACACGAACGAAAACATGGGTTAAACGAGTATTAGAAAGTCGGTTTTCATTAAAATGGTTTTAATTAGTTATTATTATTATTATTAATATAATTATTAAATAATTTAAAAAGTATTTTAACAAAAATTAACTAAAAATTCGGGGTGCAAGGGGTCGAACCAGCGACCTCCACCCCTTAACGGATGTGTTTTACCAACTGGGCTACCATGCTAAATGCGATAAAGCTCAGATCCAAATCATTTTAAACAGAAGCAGAAAATAACCAAGATAATATATGAACCCTAGCAAGGTTAATCAATAAATCTGATAAATAATGAGGCCCTATTCTATTAGCACAAAGCTAAAATATTTAGAGGAGCATATGATCATACTTAATGAGCATGAAGATGAGACCAAACCATAAAAAATAATTAAACACTTAAGCACACAAATAATGAGGCATAAACAAATGATCTGGCAAATATTCATATAAACACATAACGTTGAATTGTGGATTGAGTATTGAGCTCTTAAAACATATAAGTTTGAATATGATATGCATACCACCCAGAAAGTATATAAGCGTAAAAAGGGGGAGTGTGATTACTCACTTGGAATAAGTGACTTTGGTGAAGATTGGTTTAAGAAACTTAGGGAAAACGAGCTCAACGAGTTAACGTGTGTGTCCTAGGTTAAAAAGTCCTTGAGTTAGTAGGATGTCTTGAGGAAACTTAAAGTAAAATGAAATGACAAACAAAATAAGTAACAAAGTTTTGGGGTTTAAAGTGTAAAAACTTAAGTAATTAAAGTGCCGTTTGAAAATTAGGTTAACCCCAAATAGAGTCTTGGTGTTCTACCCATTGGTTTTACTTAACCTTAAATATGAGGGGATTGGTTTAGTGCAATACTGCACGGCCCTTTGTTAGATAAATACCAAAATGGGATTTTACCAGTGTTCGACTTAGTCGGTTCGGGTCTTGATAAATTGTCAAGTTTGAACCCGACGTTCTGAGGTGATAAATATTATGAGATAACTTATTTAAATAAGAAACTTAACCAAGTTAGAATTTCTAGCAGGTAAAACTCGAAACGTCGACGTTAAGCAGGTGTTCGGTTATATCGCTCCTCCAAGCTTGTTATAAGATCAAGTTGGATCTGACATACCAAGTATTTTGAGAAAACATTTATAAACCAGTTTATAATAAAATCTTAAAAAAAGAATATGAGATTCTAGGCGCGAAGCACAACTAGCGTGTTCTAATCGATTGAGCTCAGATTAGTTTGGGTTGTTTGGTTTGGTAGGTTCAAGACTTGGTATATGACCAAGTTTGGTTCCAACAATTCCATATCATAATACAAAAGTAATAAAAGAACTTGGACACTTAAATCTTACATGAAACTTGTTTTAAATCATTTAAATAAAGAGTTTAAACGAGAGTTCGGTTTCGGTTTGGTCGGTGACTCGGTATGAGACCGAGGTTGGTTACCACATACCCAATACCATAGAAGTAATATAAAAACTTGTAAACCCATAACTTAAAGGAAAAAGTAAGCTTAAACGAATTAAAATGTTAAATGGACTAAATTAGCCCTCACATGCAAAACTGGCCTTAGGGTGTCATAAACACCTAATTCTACCATTGTTGAAGACTTGAAGAATGGAAACAAAGAAATAAAGTAATATAAGATATACAAATAGAAAACATGAGTTTTAATTACCCAAACAGGATTAAAAAGCAAGAAATAGTTTATGTTTGACTTTAAAAGTCAAACCGTCAAGAACAAAAGGAAAAAGAAACCTTGCAATCCAAAAACATTAGAGAGTATGAAGTGTTAGCATATGAAAATGAGTAAAATACACTTATATTTATAGGCTAAAGATGTAGAGAAAGGCTTAAGAGTGTGACAAGGCTCCACCAATAGAATCTCATGCAAAAATGTCCATTGGTTGCTTTTGAATTAAAGTAATAATTTAAATAAAATTATTAAAATAACTTTAATTTAAACAAAATAAGTAAAATAAATCTTGACAAAAATATGTTTTATAGTTGGTAAAATATTTATGGGGTTTATCTTGGCTAGTTTTCAGCAACTTTGGTTCCTGTAGTTTGTTTTAGGTCGTTTTGAGGATAGAATAAGTGTTTTAAACACCCTAGGGGCATAAAAGAAAACGACAAGTATGAAACATGATTATAACTTAAAGTACACTATTGTATTTATATCAAAGAGCCCGGAACACAAAACGAGTCTAGTTTACCGTAAAAGTATAACTATGAATCAAATGACAAATGTCACATTAATCCTCCAATGAAAACTGCCACCTATAAAATCCCTATGTGCTACTTGTTAGGATCCCATTATGAGTTGATCTCAATTGGTTTGGCCTGAACAATAACAACCACCAAGCCTACGTCCCTCTGCGCCAACTTTTAGTTCTGAGCCTACTTTGAACATAGTGCACCCAGCCCACTCTGCGACTTGCTAGTTTTGGTTACTCCCGATGTTGAGCATGGTTCTTCAATGAGCCAACCTTCCCAATCCAGTACACGTCTTAATGCTACTTCAACTCACCTAATATATTGTACCCTTATCGCATTTGTTTGTAGTTGGCATACCTAGTTCGTAATATCTCATTAGTATAAAATCTAATCACTCACACTAATATTGGTCAACGCTTCCAAATATTTACTAGTAAGTTGTGAGTCTCATAAATCCTAGGGGGGAGATTATTGGGAAGCATATCTATAAAATTGATGTCGCAACAACTATAAAGTGAAGTGTTATCAATATGACTTCCCAAGCAGTGAGGGAACCATAACTTTTCAAACGGGGCCAGAACATAATTTTCTTTTTCTTCTAAACGATGGTTGTGTTTATTGTTTAAACCGTCTTTACATGATAAAAGTATGTAACACAAGTGTTATATTTATATTTCTCTTCAAGGAATTGACGTAGTGAAGAAAGGAATAAGCCTTGAACAAAATAAAAAGGGTAAACTAATAGAACATAATGCAATGAAAATATAAAATACAATGATTTTTTAACTACATAAATACACTAATAAAAAATAATAAAAACTATTCTTTTTGACCAAATAAAAAATTTAATAGAAAATACATAAAATTTAGATGTTACCATTTAATATTTAAAAGTTAAACAATTTAAGTAATCCGTTCAAATGAAGTTGTTCAAAGAATATAAGTTAACTAATTGACAAGATATAGACTCATTTAACCAAAACATACATACTGATACTATACACCACCACAAATAATTATATAATTTTGACAAGAATATAAGTTAACCAATTGACTAGATATAAACTTTCATTTAATAACACAACATCCCCTAATGAAAGTGAAAAAGGAAACAATTTTTCTTTTCAAGTTGGTATAGGAATTAAAAAGAAGACACATTTGACAAAACAAATACCCCATAATTTTTCTCTTGTCATCTCTTATGAAGAAACACGGATCTACTCTCCTTAACGGATCTTGGATCCAATGAGTCCATAGGGTAGGATACAACAACAACCAAGAATTATATGAGCTCAATCTCCCAAATTCCAGTGACAGAAACCTGCAAAACAGACACCGTGAGCTCGTTATGGGAAGGACAAGAGGGGGTCTTCCCGTAACCACCCTCCGGCGTGAGAATAAGTACTGTTCAATAGGGAGAAAGTACTTAAGTATTTAGAGTATATCGTCGGGAGTTAATGAATACCTCATGCAGACTGTGATGGTATTTATAGCCGAAGAATGTGGAAATGTGATTGGGCCAGCTGTCCATATTCTAGAAGATCCCTCGTAACCGTCTAGAAACGTGCCCTCGTGTAATAGGTTGAGCTATACGTCCCATGTGCATGGTTATAACAACCTGGACACGTGTCTCTTTATGATAAGACGAGATAATCCTGGCCATGTGCACGGTTATAACAACCTGGCCAGTTGTCTTTCATTCATTGGTTGATGGGTCATGTATTCTCCAAGAAAGGATCTTGGTAATTCTTCTAGAAGGTAATTAGTTAATTACAGCTGTCCTATGGCATTGCCTTCCGGTCATCTTAGCGTGTGAATATGCTACCCTGCGGATGACTTCTCAGGGTGCCTGGATGCTTCCGAGCATGGTCTCTAGGAAGTATCGTTGTTCTAACTTTAGTGAGTTTTGCGGGTGATCCATATGTTCCACGGGTGGAATATGAGGGGCTTCCCTCTGACCCACGGGTGATACTTAAGGGTATTTGTGTTTTTTTGTACCCTACCTCTATAAGTCCCCCCAGTCCATTCTCTCTCAAATGTGGGTATAAATAGTGGAAGTTATCTTGTTTTTGAAGTTTCATCGCCTTTGATTTATATTTTTCCTTCATCTTTTCTTTCAGATCTTCCTACCTGACCTTTTATTTTCTTCAAAATTGCTCGCTGTTTCTCTTTTACCGTTGGACCAAGGGCTAGTGATACAAGATCTTCGTCACCGAACATCGATACTGTGGAGATTAATTGGAACATATATGAGTATGAAAAACTGATTCATACTTATGGGATCTCACTAGAGTGGCGACTGGAGTTACCTGCTGCCGGTTCTGTTGCCAACAGACCACCTGTTGGTAAGATGGCGGTTTACGATAACTTCTTTTCTTATGGGAATCTTCGGTTTCCGATAACCAAGTTCCTTATGAAGGTACTCTTGCACTTACGTGAATTCGACACTTCGAATTTGTGTGTAAGGCAAAGGGGATGCTACCTCTAGTTGATCGGTTCCCGGTGTTCTACCGGGTGGTCAACCATGGTGGGTGGTTCAAATGTATTCCGATATCTGGGAGGGTAATCGGATATGAACCCATCGACGGTGCTCAGGAATGGCGGACCAGGTTCTTCTGGATTTCAGAAGACGTTGTTTCGTGTAAGGCCCTGTTACCGGTGCCTTACATTGGACGTTGGATTTACTTATAAACACAGTTCTAAATATCAGAGTTAATTAAAACTTTACACGGAATATAAAACTTTCATAAACATTACATAATAATTCATAATTTGTCTTAAAACATTCTTGTCTTTCAAAATTAAAACATTAAACATAAAACAACTTGCGTCTTCAGATGCTAAACTCTTATTCTTCTGCCATGTGTCCCCGCTCAATCCAGCTGTCTCATCCTACTCACCTGCGTGCATACTAGAAGTTAGCTACGCTGAGTGAGTTCTAGTAAATCGCACATCGTACAATACATACACTTACCTTCAATCATGCATCCGAAGATACATAATAATTACTTTACTAATTTACTTTCAGTACATAATTTCATACACACGCTCATACTTTATTACTTTCATACTATATAATTATTGTCCATTCTATCTCATATATTATTAGGGTCTGATCCCTCTTTCCTTGTCTGTCTCAGATATTATTAGGGTCTTATCCCTTTCTTGTCTATCTCAGATATTATTAGGGTCTGATCCCTCTTTTCTTGTCTATCTCAGATATTATTAGGGTCTGATCCCTGTTTTCTTGTCTATCTCAGATATTATTAGGGTCTGATCCCTTTCTTCTCTATCTCATATATTATTAGGGTCTGATCCCTTACTTCTTCATCTTTGTACATACTGTCTTTACATACCCGTAACATACATATACTTTCTTTAATCATTTATACATACACATATGGTGTGCATATATCTATCATACACATTCATCTTTCATAAACATACCTCCCTTGTCGACACGTGCAATATCTGAAGATCGCTCACGTACCGACAAGCTTTCATTCACATCCAAGATGCACACAATTAACATATAAATCATACCTGGCATACACATACCATTTAAGGTAAGTGTATTAACTATCATATCGAGTATGCACACAGCCCCAAAAACATAACAAGGATATTGGGCTAGAAACTCACCTGAATGCGGTTACATTCACCGTTTATGGTTATTCATTTCTTGAGCTGTGCACGAATAACTGTATATTACACGTATAAATTTAACTATCTCTACCCATATTGCGATTCAAGTTTAATTATTACCCTCAACGAACGAGGGTCCGGGGCAGCGCCCCTGGCAGCGGGGTTCTATGGGCGGCAGCCCCTAGCAGGGTCCAAGGGGCAGTTCAATTATTTTCATTCACTGTCTTAACACATTTTTCATTAGATTTTAAATTATTATACAATTCGCTAACTCATTCGCTATAACGAATTAAGCCTGATTCGGTATCTTAATATAGCCTAATTCGTTATCTGACATAGGCTGGTTCGTTATCTGAACATAGGCTAATTCATTATCTGGACATAGGCTGATTCGTTATCTGAGCATAGGCTAATTCGTTATCCGGACATAGGCTGATTCGCTATCTTTCTTAGCGAATGGATATGTAACGAATTAAGGGCTCATTTGTCATGCAGACGCACGAATGAGTCCAATTCACTATGGTTTCTAACGAATGACCAGTGATTCGTTTGGCATAACGAATTGGTCATCAGACTTATCTAAAATTTTGACTCTAAGGTCAAAGTCAAAATTGATAAGAACAATAAACAGTCAACGCTCATCCGTTCTGCAATTAACCCTTCAAATCATGATGAAACAACATGATTTTGGTACCAATGAACTCGTAATACCAGCGCTAACAAACCCTAACCCTTCATTCATCCAAATATTCGTGTTTGTTGGGTGCGATTTATACATATATACCTACGGCTCCTTTAATCAGACGATTAACCCATCAAATGTTAATGAATTTCAGTGAGGTTTGTTGCGTTGGATTCGTTTTTACCATTTGCACATAGATCTATGATTTCTAGATGAAATCTGAACCTAAACGAACAAGTTCTAGTTATAAACGTATCTTAAACGAGCCGATCTACAAACACGGTCTAGTCTTGATGTTGTTTTGGTTCGTCATGACGATCTAGCACAAATGGGTTCGGGTTTCCACATCCGGATCTTGGCTCGGGTTAAAGGTAGTGTTTGTGTGTGTTTTTGATGGTGTAGGCTATGGTGTAGAGATGGATAAAAATGGAAAGGTTTAGGGTTTAAGGGGTTTTTATACTCCCTTAAGCCCATGGACCTAAGGCCCATTTCATATCTTATTCCATCTTCTAAAGTCCAAGCCCAACATTTTACAGTTTATTATCTAAATCGATAAACAACACACTATAAAATATCGAAATTTATTTCATTATTTCTTATCGAAAGTAGGATGTTACATTCTGATTGCTATGGTCCATTGATTTACTAAAAGTAGTCAAATAATTAATAACTAAAATTATACTAATCTAGACACTAAGTAATACTCTAGACCCTTAAACTACTAACCGGCAAGTGAAGTGATCGACTCTAGTACAACTAAGTAAGTCCGGATATCGAATCCACGAGACTCTTTAAATTATGAAATTAGCAAACAAGACTCAACTACAGGACACGATTATTTATTAATAATATTTGAGGGGGAATTTAATACTAATAATTAAAACTCTAAATAATTAACTAATGATTACTTTAATTAAACTAATATTAAACTAATTAATAAAATATAAAACCCTAACCCTAAATATTATAATAATAATAAAACATAATCATTACTACTTAATTAATTGATTTATTATAAAACTTTAACCTAATTAATTAAACTAAAAAAAACAATTAAGAAAACTTAGATTAATTCAGATGACAAAGATAACTACCTAGGCCAAAATCCCCAAAGTTACGGTTGTTAATTAAATGGAAAACTCAAGTTATGGAACTGGGATCATAAAATAGACCCTTGACAGAAAACCCGAATAGGACCCTTGAACTTCAAGAAGACGCCTATGGATTTCTAACAAGTTTTAAGACTCACCGGTTTTATATTAAACTTCCTAACGGTTATTTAATCGCTTATGTCTAAGTATCTTTTATGACGAAAACCTACCTTACAGCGCGGAATTCAAAGATAGCAAAGCAAACTCAATTAACTTAATAGACTAAGCTGGCAATCAAATCTAGACGGACTCCTTACGAAGAACTAAATCTGGCAATCCCGACAAGGAAGATCTATCAATAGCCTATCACCTTACAGCTTTTTAGACTAGAGCTCAATTTTATCTGTTTACTTGATTTTATTGTTTCTATGATTTAATCGATATTAATCACAAACTAGTCAAGAACACACAGTAAATGACCTAACAAAACCCTATCCTATGAAACAATCAACAAGGGCAATGTGGAACAATAAATCCAAGTAAACAAAACCAAGCTATCATACGCATTAATTAAATCAAACCTCAACAGTTTACTTAGAACATAAAATCCATAACGAAACAATATCCAAACAAAATCAAACCGAACAATGGTTCATCACGACCTAGGTAGTTTATGAAATTTAGCCTAGCATCAAAAAGTCTAAATCAAACAAAACAAGTAATACTGAAAACATGGTGAAACCTGTAAACTTCACCGTGAACGTGTAGCTCTTCACCAGCTGTCTTCTTGCCTTCAAAATCATCACGAAACTCGTAAGATAGCTCCAAGAACACCCAATTTCGTCTGGTGGCTTCAGGTTATGCTCAGGTTTAAGTTAAATGTGTTTAAATACCCAAAACAAGGCCCAACTCGAAGCAAAAACGAAATAAAATCCACCCAGCAGTCACTAGGCGCCGTGCGACGGGCTTTAGCCTCCCCGGTCGCGTGGCGCAGCGTGTTCCATCAAGGGGGCCGGTCTGTCTGACCGGTTCTCTCTGGCTCCTTTCTGACGGGTTATGGATCTCCGTTTCGGCTATGTTTAGCTCGTTTTTCATCCTTTTTGATCACGATCAACTCTCAGAACCTACAAAACATTAAAACGTTAGTAGTATACCAATCTTGACTAAAAACGAACAAAAACAATTAAATATTAAATAAAATATACACGGGAAACATAAACATTTAGCATTATATCAAATATTCCCACACTTATTCTTTTTTTTCGTCCCTAAAAAAGTTTGATACAGTTGGATCAGAATCGGAAAATTACAGTCTAACAAACATATAGGTTAATTTTTAAAGCTCAGAATAACGCAAAAACCGTGATTACTGTATTGTTGTCCACTTAAACCCATGCCTAAATCTTTACCGGGATAAATATGATCGGACAATAAAAGTACTCAGTGGTTTACACAATTAAGACCCGCTTATTTTCAGCATTTACCGGACCAGACCACCCCAACTTGACTTAAACCTTAAAATTAGCAGATTTAAAACTTTTTGTTGCTCTATTTTTTATGAATAGTTAAGACGATCAAGGGTATTGTTTATCCACCTAAGCTTAAGCATCAAAGTCTACCAAGTAGCCATTAGATATGATTAAGGTTTAATTAATTTATAGCTAGTGTTCCCCACAACATGACATACCCCCGTTATCAAGCAATATACCGAACCATTACCATAGGTGAGTATTTAAAATTTCATCTGTAGGGCTTACATGTGGCGTGTCTCTTATGGTCCGTTTCTTAATGGTAATGAGACGCGAGCAAGGGGACCCCACATGGCTAACAGCGTGGATGATCAAGTGTGTAATGCATTTGTACTTTTGTACTTTTTGTGATCATGTTTAAGGACTTATGTGGCAGAAATCTGCGGGTTTGCATTTTTTTTAGCTTTTATTTTAAATATTCACAACCCCAGTTGGAATTGTGAATACCCAGATGAATAGTCGGCATACAGACCCATGGTCTCCGGACCCGGGGCACCCCATCAATACAAGATTTGAGGTTATATAACCATACTCCAATGATGTGTAAAACACTAAAGCTAGCAGTTTAAGATTTATATCACAGCCTACACGGCATACTCTAACGTTAAACCTACCCAAGCATCATATGATAACGTATTCAAATTTTTTTTAAAATTTATAATATTTTCCGCTTTTCATACCAAGAATTGAGGCTTGAGTATGGCTGACATTCCATTACTTATTTTCTACGGACCAAACGCTTTACTCACAATAGATTTCTAACCCATTTTATCAAATTGCCCTTTCATTTTCAAGGCTGAGCCTACCGACACATCCCAAGTTAAGTACACTTTCTTTTATTTATCTCATATTATTAGTAGTTTGAAAAACCAATTTCCGATAAATATCATCATCTCCCACTTTCAGGCAACAGAAACTAGACTCAAGGCACATTTTTTTTAAAACATTTTTTATTTATTTTTTTTAAATCATTAAAAACTCAAGTACATAAACGAAAAAAAACTACAATTAGTTGAAACACTTGTGTCCCATCCCCGCACTTAAATTTTGCATTGTCCTCAATCCGGGCACAGGAAACATGACTCGAAAAAATTAAAAGCAAAAGCTAAAAAATTATAAAAATAAAAATAAAAACCTAAAAAGATAAAAACAAAGACATAAAAAAAATAAAAACATAAAAACAAAATACAATGGAAAAGACTTAACTGGTAATATGCGAGACTGTCAATGTGCCAGTCTATTTCCATGGGTGTTCTCCTCATCGACAGCTCAACATGAAATGGTAACTCATTCTCTCTTTCTGAACAGACACGACCACTCCTCTCGACAAACCTAAGTAACATCAAACATAAAATCTAAAAAATAAAGGTTACTTATAAGTTTTCAATGTCCTCCAACTTCCAACCCGCCAACCCAACCAGATAGTCTAAAATAATATCTCAGTACAGACCAAAAAAAAAACAAAAACATCATAAAAAAATAAAATAAAAACATCACAAAAACATAAACTCCCATGCCAGCTCGTCAACTCAAACTCAATCCTCATCCTCTTCTTCCTCCGACTCCTGCTCAAGAATGTGGAATGGCTCAGCATTATCAAATTCCGGATGACCCAGCCCATAAAAAGGTACTCCATGACCATACCCCAAACCACCCGGGGCACTCGACCCGCTCGGACCCGCAACGTCCGACTGTCGAAGAGAAGCAGGTAACCCAATCCTCAGTGCAGTCATCATATATCTCATGTGCTCATCTTGCCTTCTTTGTTTTGCCTCTATCATCTGTCTCATCTCGTCCCGCTGCTCCGTCATATACCCCGTGATCTGATCAAAACCGGACTTCATCCGGTCATATAATGAATCCAAAGTAATATCCTCGGGGCGAGGATCTCTGAACGGGAACTGAGCATCCGGTCTCTCTGATCTGTGAAGTGGCCTCTGGTGACGTGTCGGTAAACCGGCTCTCATAGCCGCAGCAGCCGCGGTCCTCGATGATGAATGAATCTGTGGGCCCATCTTAACATCCTCCCACGCTAACGGGTCAGTCCCCTTCAAAATTCCCGCATTTCTCAATTCCTTAACCTCAAAAAATTCTCTTTCGGGTCCCAATCTCATAATTTCCGGTTTAAACCTATCAAACACACCCAAATTTCTAGCAATACGTGTAATGTATGGGCCCATATCTAACTTTGACCTATTTTTTGTTCCACCACATCTCGTCCGATGAAACGAACACGCTAAAAGACTCGAGTAATTAATCGGAACCTGATCCACCATCGCCAGCAAGCAGAAGATATCCAACCAGTTTACTTTATTATCGCCCGAACCGCGACCAATCAATGTATTCACCAAAACCAGATGAATAAACAGAAGCACGGGATCCCGAATATCCGAAGCCACATTCGATCCCAAAAACGAACAAACAGAAATTTTATTCCAAAAAGCAGCTAACTCGTCCTGACCGAAACTCACATCTTTTTTAGTCGTAAACGCACCCCGAATACTCGTCAGAAACCCCGGCTCTTTTACCTCTTCATCCGTATAAAAACCGCTTGCTACTGCAAACTGTGTGATAGTCATATTATACAACTTCCTTCCAAAAGAAAACGACACCGCATTCGACTGAGCAAAATTACCATCTTTGTACTGAAACGTGCCCAAAAACTCTAACGTCAGCTCATGATACTGCAGTTCGTTTAAACATAACATGGCTATAAATTTCGGGCCCAATAACCCTTCAATCCTCTCTCTTTGACCACTTGTACCCAATAAAGCCCAATTAATCGTCTTGAACATGGGAAGATCCGAATTTATTAACTTACATACTTGACCATACTCTTGCGAATCTACCTTGAACCTAAGCAATGAACTTTTCTTAAGGTTTGGAGCTCTTTTATACACAATCGATCCGGGTTGGTACTCAATCACCCGATTCTTCAGCTCCATGAAGATAACCGGTTCTGGCTCGCCTCGCGGTCGCGCGACTGGTCCTCTTTTCTTTTGACATCTAAACACATTTAAACAAGCAAACAAACATGGGAGTAAGTAAATAAACTGAAAAGAATAAAACATATAATTTTTTTAATTTTCGGATTTTTTAATTTTTTTTTAAAATAAAAAACTGAAAATAAAGTAGATTTGGAAGTCCGGGTTACAAAATAATTCAAACCGACTCGTTTAAATGAAAATTGAATAAGTGTGAGTGGTTTATCTTTTACATAAAGAAAACTAACGGATAACCAATATTTTTTGAGATTTTTTCTAGTTTATATACCCAAAAACCGACATACCGACTCAACAAACATCACCTCCTCCCGACACTTTAATTGTGCCAATTAAACCCAAGTGCCAACAACCCGAAAAATTGAGTCGAAAACGAGCGATAAACCACACTTTTAGTAAAATATATATTGCTTAAAACTTGTTTTCTGTCTCGTTTTTAACTACAAAAATATCATTATTCAACATTCTAAACTAAATACAACGCTAGATACACTCGGTATAATCCCAAACCGACCCAACCGCAACCGCGTAAAATAAAGTTTCAACATATTCCAACCCAACCAACCGTACCCAAAAATCTCAACGAAACTGCCAGCCCTTACCAAACCGCACCCGACAACGAACCTAAACAACTTACTTGAACAAAACCCGACAACAAAGTTTGCAAAACCTAAGCTAAAAGCAACATTAAAATACACAAAAGTTACAAAAAATAAAAGAAATCATACCTTGTAGAAGTGTAAAGCCCGGATGAACTTGCAAAAGTTAAGAACTAAATTGTGTGCAAGTGAGAGATTTGGTGAGTTTTAGGTGAAAATTGATAGTGGATTATGATATTAGGGTGATAGGAAAGTGATTAGGAGGTTTAATTTAGTGATTAATGGTGAAAAATTGATGAATATGGTAGAGATGGAAGGAAATTCACGGCTAGGGTTGTGTAAGAGGAAAGGGATTTTGAAAATTTTGGTGAAATATGGGTATAAAGTGGTTAAAAAGTAAAAAAAAATTTTTGGATATAGACCTGCAGACCGGCCGCGTCGTGCGATTGGTGTGAGCCAGGGCGGCCGCGTAGCGCGGCGTGTCAGGCTGGTTTTTGTTCAGCTCCACGTTGCGCGAAGAAGGTGTAGTAGCCCGCCGCGCGGCACGTCGGGCATGTTTAACAGAAAGTTTGGACGTTTTTAGCTTCTTTTTGCCTTAGAAGAATTTTTAGAAAACTACCAACCCTTTGTTACACCCATTTTTTGTTGTTTTTACGTGCAAAACTTACCTGGCATCCTTTGAATCCTCGTTAAACCTCTCGTTATGTTGGTGATGATTCCTTGAAACGACTCGACGACGCAACGAAACTACAAAAACTAAAGTTAGTGACTAAAATAAAATAAAATAAAATAAAATAAAATAAAATAAAATAATTATTCAAACTCTACACTTGAGTATTCACTCAAGAACCCGTTGCGATGATTTAGTTCGATGGATCGAGGGGAGTTTCCTCCACCTCGTTTGAATCCTCCGGCCCTCCAAGATAATGCTTTAAACGATGACTGTTCACTTTCCATGAAGTTCCATTGTCTGGATTCTCTAACTCCACCGCTCCATACGGGAATACTTCCTTCACCAAATAAGGTCCCGTCCACTTAGATCTTAACTTACCTGCAAATAACTTCAAACAATAATTAAATAACAATACTTTATCACCTTTTTTGAAGTCTTTACCTCCTTTTAAACGTTGATCGTGCAACACTTTCATCTTTTCCTTGATATCCAACGATCGAGAATATGCCGCATCACGAAGCTCCTCTAACTCATGAATTTGAAAATACCTCTTCCTTGCGTCCTCAGTAAGATCAACATTTACCGTCTTCAACGCCCAAAACGCTCGATGCTCCAACTCAACGGGAAGATGCCATGCTTTACCGTAAACTAGCATAAATGGTGTAGTACCCAACGGTGTCTTGTATGCGGTTCTAAATGCCCACAACGCGTCATCCAACTTCTCCGACCAATCTTTCTGACTTATCCTAACCGTCTTCTCTAAAATTCTCTTCACCCCTCTATTAGCATTTTCTACTTGACCATTTGTATGAGGATGGTAAGCGGTAGAGGTGCGATGAGTAACTCCATAACGAGCTAATGCTTTCTCCATGACGGAATTACAAAAATGAGTACCTCGATCACTAATAATCTCCCGTGGAGTTCCGAAACGAGTAAACAACTTCTTTAAAAACTTCACAACAACTCGAGCATCATTCGTGGCCAATGCTTGGGCTTCAACCCACTTGGAAACATAATCTATCGCCACTAAAATGTACTTGTGACCACCGGAAACGGGAAACGGTCCCATAAAGTCGATGCCCCAAACATCAAATATTTCAAGAGTTTGTATGGGGTTTTGAGGCATCTCGTTTTTCGAAGAAATATTTCCGGTGCGTTGACATGCGTCACAAGTCTTAACAAATTCAACCGCATCTTTTACAACTGACGACCAATAAAATCCACTATCAAATACCTTTTGAGCCGTGGCATGCGCACCATGATGACCTCACGTTAAACCTTCATGAACATGCTTCAGAATATTCAACCCTTCTTCTTTCGACACACATCTTCTAAGAATCTGGTCACCACCCATCTTGAAAAGAAAAGGATCGTCAAACATACCGAGTAACATCCAGGAAAAACTTCTTTTTTTGAGTAGTCATCCATTTCAACACAAGGCCCACAGATAAATAATTTGCAAAATCGGTGAACCATGGCAAACCTTGCATTTCGGCCCTAACAAAATCAATTGACTCATGCGGGAATCTATCACCAATCTCTTCCTCGTGAATCTCTTCTCTCTTTGGATCCTCTAAATGGGAAAGATGATCCGCCGCAACATTTTCCGGCCCCTTCTTGTCTTTAATCTCTATATCAAACTCGGAAAGTAAATGAATCCACCGTATGAGACGGGGCTTCGCGTCTTTCTTGTTAAGGAGAAAACGCAAAGCTGCATGATCGGTAAACACGGTAGTCTTAGAAAGTACGAGATAAGACCGGAACTTGTCAAATGCAAACACAACGACTAAAATTTCCTTCTCGATGGTGGTGTAGTTCTCTTGGGCACCATTCAAAGTCTTGCTCGCATAATAAATAGGGTGAAAATGTTTCTCACGCCTTTGCCCCGAAACCGCTCCAACCGCATAATCGCTCGCATCACACATGAGCTCAAAAGGTAAATTCCAATCCGGTGACACGAGAATAGGAGCACTTATGAGTTGATCTTTCAGAAACTTGAACGCCTTCAAACATTCTTCATCGAACACAAAAGGGACATCTTTCTCTAATAAATGGGTCATCGGGCGGGTAATCTTTGAAAAGTCTTTAATAAACCGCTGGTAAAAACCCGCATGACCAAGAAAACTTCTTATAGCTTTTGAATTTGTTGGTGAAGGAAGCCTACTAATCGTGTCAATATTCGCCCGATCCACCTCTATACCATCTCTTGAATTTTTATGACCCAAAACTATCCCTTCCGTCACCATAAAATGACACTTTTCCCAATTCAACATCAACTTCGTCTCGATGCACCTCTTCAACATCCTCTCAGGATTACCCACACAATGATCGAAAGAATTACCGTACACCGAAAAATCATCCATAAAAACCTCCATGGACGTCTCTATCATATCCTGAAAAATTGCCACCATACAACGCTGAAAAGTAGCCGGAGCATTACAAAACCCAAACGGCATGCGACGATACGCATATGTACCATACGGACACGTAAAAGTCGTCTTCTCTTGGTCTTCCGGTGCGATTGGAATCTGAAAGTAACCTGAAAAACCGTCAAGAAAAAAATAAAATTGCTGACCTGCGAGACGCTCCAACATTTGATCAATAAACAGCAACGGGAAGTGGTCTTTGAGAGTAGCATCATTCAACCTCCGGTAATTAATACAAACCGTCCAACCGGTAACCGTACGTGAAGGGATAACTTCATTCTTTTCGTTTATAACAACCGTCATCCCCCTTTCTTTGGAACAACCTGAGTCGGACTTACCCATGGAGAATCTGAAATCGGATAAATCACCCCGGCATTTAACAACTTAAGCACCTCTTTCTTGACAACCTCTTGCATATTTGGATTCAAACGCCTTTGGGGTTGAACCACTAGTTTATACTCATCTTCCATCAAAATTCGGTGGGTACAATAAGCGGGGCTAATACCTTGAATATCTTAAAGTCTCCATGCAATCGCCCCTTTATTCATGTCACACCCGGTCCATAGGCGGAAACAACCGGTGTGCGACTCATGAAAGGTTTTTCGAGAGCGCGGTTAAGCAACAACTATATGATAAAATACATGAGGATTTCATTCATAATATAAGTTTTACAAAAATATCCATAAAAAAAGTTTACATATAACATATTGAGATTTCACAGTTATGTCCTGCCGAAGGGAGATATAACCGTGAAAACTCCAAAATATAAAATCCTCATACATGAAATTTCCATAGTTAAACATAAAACCGTAGTGAGACACCGTGACCTCTCCACGTAGCTAAATACCTGAAAGACACGTAAAATAATTTAATCAGTACAAACTGAGTGAGTTCACAAGTTTTGTGACTCGATAAAATGCTTTATAATATGATTCTCATAACGTCATGAATGCAGTATCCATGACTTGCAGTGTAACGTGAATACATGAGTTCGTAACCATTCCTTGACTATATATATACACCATAAAGCCCCACATAACATCCCACGAGTCCACGAGGGAATAAATAAATCGGAAAACTAAGCACCCGTCTTATAAAGTGGTGCGACCACTTACGAGTGGGTTGGTCAGACCAGTAGTACTACCCGTAGAGTTCCTCGGCTATAGTTGCCTATAGTTTATGGTTACAATATATACCGGGGACTTTATGTACCATGAGCGCGCCAAATATCTCATGTACACGCACATTGTAAATCAAGATATACACCATGATAAAACATATTTAAACACGTGTCCCTCGCCCCGAAAACAGTTTAAAACATAGTGAAAATAGTGAAAATAGAAGCTGTGAGACTCACCTTAAATGAGGAATAATGTTCCGTTATACTTGGTGAGTTTCCTGTATTATATCGTATACGTATGCACTTCAGTACATAATATATAACTATTAATACTTAGCCCGATACATACTTATGAGGTGACGGTATATATGTATACTTTTTATACATTAGCGATACGGACGTTAGACAACGTCTTATACTTGTTATGTATATCCGTTATATCCTCTTTATATATATATCCTCCGAGCATTAGGGAATGCTCGATACAAATTATTCGTCGGTAATCATGACGTTCGTGACATGCTTTAGCCTAATAGGTTTTGGAGCTCTCATCGTTAGTCCCCAGGTAGGTAATGGGCCCATCTATGATATATTCGTTTACCAGCTTAGACAGGACGTCCCGACTACCGGCACCTCCACCCTTCCAGTTACTCGCAATGTCCATCACAAAAACCCGTATTTTATATTTATACGTATGGCACATATATAGGAATATATGTGTATTAATTGTATATATCATTTCCTCATGTATATGATAAGTATTATTAGTATTTTCGTCTTCGTAACATAAAGTTATCTTTTACTTTTATAACTCTTATACACATCCTTTGTTTTTATAACATTATACATGGGTATTTATATTTTCATTTGCGTATATAGGGATATACGTGTACCTTGTATTTTACCCGTACAATCATCGTTATTTTTATTTCCAAAACTTGATGCAAGGGTTGCACCTTATGTTTAATGTGCACTTTTATTTATACTTTTATCTTTATTACTAGTACTCATATTTTATCATTATTATTATTATTATCACTATTATTATTACTATTATTATTTTTACTTTTATGATAACCCGACACGGTTTTGCTTAAGTTATCAACTTCCTTATTAACTTATACACATTCAAGAATCCGTTTTGTATCACCGTTATTCATTCTTTTATAATTATGTGTTATATCATCATCAAAATTATTCATTCCCTTAACTAATTTTCCATATTCCCTAAACACCTTTAACACCTTTATAAATCCTTTATAACTTTTACTTAACAAGATTTATCCTTCATTATATGTCATTTTAACACACTTCAAGTTTATATTCATGATTCATCACCTCGTTATGTATATGTATCTTAGGCTTAGTCCATGTTTTTCTACTAAACATTTTATGGTATTAGTACCTTGGGAATGTCGGTTTTTGAGCGTTCTTGAGCGGGTTTAAGGCGAGATCCAAGTTCCTTGACGTTAATCACGATGTTGAGGGTCTACATTATGTTTAAATAACATGAAATAGGTGAACTAGGGTCAAGTAAAATGATGAAACCGTGGCTGGACAGAATCTGTGTTTTTCCAGCCACCAAAAACTGTTACAACTCGAGTTTTCGGCTTACCTAATGCTGAAATGAAGCCGGAAATGGATGTTCAAAAGGTGGTTCGTGAGCCTTGCGAGTTTCCTTGGATTCCTAAACAAGAATCACCCAAAAATACCAAGTGGTTTGTGAGATATGAACAAAAGAAGAGAGGGGGTACTGCTGGAAAATGCAGTTTCCAGCAGTGACCTTCGAAGGTTCAAAGCTTCTTACCGAGTTTTCCGGGCAGAGATCAGTTCAAGGCTTTCTACCACGGTTTAAGGATTTCTTCTAGCTTTCCAACGATATATAGGGTTCAAGATGTTAAGAGTAGAATTATAGAGAAAACAGGTTGCAAAGAGGCGGCTGTTTGGTGGCCTGCTGCTGTTCTTCGGCCGAGAGGGAAGAGGTTGAAGTTTGGAATGTGTTTTGAAGTTTGTATGTGTTAATTCTTTGTCCACAACCTTGGTATATAATATGGAAAGCAAGAGGGGACAATATCCCTTGAATTAAGGGTGGCTACCTTATCAATCAAGTGTCAATAGTTGGTCAAAGTATGGTGCAAATTCATTGTTTATTTGATTGGGATGGGGAGCCGGATTTTTGAAGGATTCTTGGAGGCTTGGTGGCTTGCAAGTACTACTATAATGATGATGTTGGTGATGATGATGTAGCATGAAGATAAGGATGTATGTATGGATGCATAAATGGTGGCTTCATGTGGTGTTTGATCTTGTGTTTAAAATCGAAAAGAGAAAAGGTTGGGGTTCGGCTTTGGGCTGCAAAGGGAGGGTATTATGGTCATTTAATAAATATATTGGTTGTCCAAATGTAGTGCTAAGTTCAATTTTGGTTCGGGTCTTAAGTGGATAGTCGTTAGGACGAGTTGATCATCGAGTAGACAAGTTATGGAATTTATATTGGACTTGGGTATTATGAGCTTCTCTTAATTTATTTGGTCACCTATAAGGTATTATAGATGGTATGGAACCCGGTATTTATTTCGGTTCCCGGTATGATGTATATTTAAATTTAGCCCGGAGTTATATTCGGTTAAATAGTGCTCCATATTGTAATCCTTCATGGATTGTTTAAATTATTAACTTCATATTATTTTGACTAGTATACCTTTAATTCCTTCATAGTTTCATATCTTGGTCGTCTCACTGTATAATGTATCATTGATTTGGCAGGTTCAGCGACTATATTCTATTATTTAAACGTTTATGGCGTTTTGGTCCAAATTAGGGAATTAGGACATTACTGGGCATGGTCTTACCATTACCCCTTATATTGGATCATAGATATATATTTAGCTTGATATTTGTCACCTCTAAACTATTACTGGGCTATCTTCATCATATAGCCGTTCTCATCGGCACTTTATACAATCCTATAGGCATTAACGACTGTTCTCGTCCACATTTCAAGTATACTATGGTTTATACCTCATATAAATTATATAAATGACACGTAATTTTGATCAATTATAAAGATTAAAGAATATGGAAAATTACCGGGTGTCACATTCTCCCCCTGTTGGAAGAATTTCGTCCCGAAATTTGTTGTTAGTTATCCGTTATAGTTGGGTCCGGGAAAAGGTGTGGGTACTTCTTTCGAATTTGATCTTCTCTTTCCCAGGTAAACTCGGGTCCTCTTTTAGATTTCCATTGGACCTTTACTAATTTAATCCGACTTCTTCGTAGTTTTTGTTCTTTCCAGTCGGTAACGGCTATCGGTTCTTCAACAAAATGTAATTGTTCGTCAATATGTACTTCGTCTAGGGGTACGATTAAAGATTCATCGGATAGACACTTTTTAAGGTTCGACACATGGAATGTGTCATGTACCCCGTTAAGTTCTTCAGGTATCTTCAACTTATAGGCCACGGGACCTATCCTTTCCAGGATCTCAAATGGTCCGGTATATCTTGGGCTGAGCTTGCCCCGCTTTCCAAACCTCGGAACTCCTTTCCATGGCGAGACCTTTAAAAGAACTTTATCTCCCACTTGGAATTCCAAAGGCTTGCGTCTCACATCCGCATAACTTTTCTGTCGATCGCGGGCCGTTTTCAGTCGTTCTTTTATTTGAAATATCTTGTCAGTAGTTTCTTGAATTAGTTTGGGACCCGTCATTTGTCTATCGCCTATTTCCGCCCAGCACAAGGGCGACCTACACTTACGACCATACAAAGCTTCGAACGGTACAGCCTTTATGCTCGTGTGGTAGCTATTATTATATGAAAATTCCACCAAAGGAAGGTGAACATCCCAGCTACCACCAAAATCAATTGCACACGCTCTTAGCATATCTTCCAATGTTTGTATAGTTCGCTCGCTTTGGCCGTCAGTCTGGGGATGGTAGGCGGTACTCATATCTAATCGCGTGCCCAAAGCTTTTTGTAACGACTTCCAAAAATGAGACGTAAATCGACTGTCGCGGTCGGAAATAATCGAGACTGGGACTCCATGTCTTGACACGATCTCTTTTATATATAGTCTAGCTAACCGCTCCATCTTATCCGTTTCTTTGATAGCTAAGAAATGCGCGGATTTGGTTAGCCGGTCGACTATCACCCATATGGTGTCATAACCACCTGGAGTCCTAGGTAACTTCGTAATGAAATCCATCGAGATTTGTTCCCATTTCCACATGGGAATCTCGGGCTGTTGTAATAATCCGGATGGTTTCTGATATTCCGCCTTGACTTTTGCGCAAGTTAAACATTTTCCCACATATTTTGCTATATCACCCTTAAGATTAGGCCACCAATAGTATCCCTTTACATCTTTATACATTTTATCTGCATCGGGGTGCACGGAATACTTCGTCTTGTGGGCTTCATCAAGTATTCTTTCACGTAATCCTCCCTTGAGAGGAACCCATATTCGGTTGACAAAGTACAGGGTACCGTCTTCTTTGGATTCTAAGTTGTCAACCATACCACGGAGACCCTCGTCTTTGATATTATCAGGTTTCAAAGCTTCTCGTTGGGCTTCGTGGATAAGGGTGGTGAGGTTCGTACTTATAGTTATCCCTAAGACTTTAACACGTAATGTCTTCACCCTTTCTTTCCTGCTTAAAGCGTCTGCTACAACGTTTGCCTTTCCAGGGTGGTACTTGATTACACAATCATAATCATTCAATAATTCAACCCACCGTCGTTGCCTCATGTTTAATTCTTTTTGATCAAATATATGTTGTAGGCTTTTATGATCGGTGTAGATTGTGCAATGGGTGCCGTATAAGTAATGACGCAATATCTTAAGTGCAAACACCACTGCGCCCAATTCCAAATCGTGAGTGGTGTAATTTTTCTCGTGCACTTTGAGTTGTCGTGACGCATACGCGATGACTTGATTTCTTTGCATAAGGACACAACCAAGTCCTTGATGCGAAGCATCGCAATAAACTACGAAGTCATCCATCCCTTCTGGTAAGGCTAGAATAGGTGCACTGCAAAGTTTCTGTTTTAGCAACTGGAACGCCTTTTCTTGTTTATCTCCCCAATTAAACAACTTATCTTTCTGTGTGAGCGCAGTAAGGGGTTGTGCTATCTTCGAGAAATTTTCAATAAACCGTCGATAGTAGCCTGCCAGACCTAAAAATTGTCGTATTTCTGTCGGCGTCTTCGGCACTTCCCAGTTTTTAATGGCCTCTACTTTTGAAGGGTCAACATGAATTCCCTTCTCGTTGACGACATGGCCTAAAAAGTGTACTTCTCTTAGCCTAAAATCACACTTTGAAAACTTTGCATAAAACTTCTCCTTTCTCAACAATTCTAAAATCAATCGAAGGTGTTGCTCGTGCTCTTCTTCGGTTCGGGAATAAATTAATATGTCATCTATAAACACTATCACGAACATGTCAAGGTAAGGTTTGCACACTCGATTCATTAAGTCCATGAACACGGCAGGTGCGTTCGTTAGCCCAAAAGGCATGACTAGAAATTCATAATGACCATACCTCGTTCGGAACGCAGTCTTTGGTACATCGTCCTCGTGTATCTTCAGCTGATGGTACCCGGATCGTAGATCTATCTTGGAATAGAAACTAGATCCCTGTAATTGGTCAAACAAATCATCAATCCTCGGTAAAGGGTACCGATTTTTGATGGTCAGTTTGTTAAGTTCCCTGTAATCAATACACATACGGAACGAACCGTCTTTCTTCTTGACAAATAGTACCGGGGCTCCCCAAGGTGAGTAGCTCGGGCGTATGAAACCCTTGTCTAGTAGCTCCTGTAATTGATTCGATAGTTCTCGCATTTCCGAGGGAGCTAATCGATAAGGTGCTCGCGCTACTGGTGCAGCTCCTGGTACTAGATCGATTCGAAACTCCACTTGTCTTTGAGGTGGTAACCCTGGTAGATCTTCTGGAAAGACATCGGGGAAATCTCTTACTATAGGTATACTTTCTATCTTCCTTTCTTCATCCTTCTTCTCCACCACGTGGGCTAAGAAAGCTTGACACTTCTTTCGCAAGCACTTTCGTGCTTTCATACACGAAATTAACTTCATCACAGTGCCAGGTCTTTCTCCTTGAATAGTCAGCGTTTCACCACTTGCCAAGGGTATGCGGATTTGTTTGTCATAACAATTAACTTCAGCATGGTTCTTTGCTAACCAATCCATGCCTAAAACGACATCAAAACTTCCTAAATCTATCGGCAACAGATCTACATTAAATTCATGTTCTCCCATCACTAGTACGCAACTTTCCACTATATCGTCTGATCGTAACTGTTTGCCATTAGCTAATTCTATAGTATAGGGCGTTGCTAATTTACTAGGTGCTAAACCAAGTAGGTCTTTAAATTCAGTGGATATAAAACTTAAATCCGCACCAGTATCAAATAACACAGACGCATAGTGGTTGTTAAGTAGGAACGTACCAGTGACGACATTTGGGTCTTCCTTAGCTTCACCCGCCCCGATAACAAAAGCCCTAGCTTGAGCTGTATTCTTCATCTGCGGACAGTTCTTGATAAAATGACCCGTATTTCCGCACCCATAACAAGCTCGTGGTGTCGTTTTCCCCGGTTCTTGCTTCACAACTACTGCACCATTCTTAATTCTACACTTAGCTTCCACATGCCCTCTCTTGTGACAATGCTTACACACAATACTTGAGCAGTCACCAACATGATAATACTTGCATTTGTCACACCACGGGTTTGACCCGCTATACGTCTTCCGTGGTTGATCCGTGGTCTGGGCGGCATACACTTTCACAGTTTCTTGTTTCTTGACAGGGGGTTCTTTGGAACTTGACCCTTGATTACGAGAGGCCCAGCTCCTCTTGTGATTGTTATGGCGGCTGTTGCCGCGTTGGGAGAATGGTTGGCTTGCTTCCTTCTGAGTTGGCTTTCCTAGGGTGCCAGCTTGTACTGCATCTTCTGTCAGACTCAGACCTAGTTCAACAGCCTCGGCCATGGTCGCAGGCCTGGTGGCCGTGATTGGTCCCCTGATAACTGTTGCTAATCCCCAGATGTACCTTTCAACTCTCTTTTCTTCAGTGGTGGCCATATGAGGAACTATTCGGCATAGCTCGTGAAATCGCGTGTTATATGCTGTGATGTCGGCTCCCTTCATGGTGAGCGTCCAGAACTCATTTTCCAACTTCTGCATCTCAGTCCTTGGGCAATATTTCTTTTCCATCATCTCCTTTAACTCTTTCCAGGTCTTACCATAGGCCACGTCTCGGCCTAGGGTTTGTACTTGTAAATTCCACCACGATAGGGCTTCATCTTGAAACATACATGTCACGTACAACACTTTCTGTTTTTCTGTGCATCCACTGATTGCTATCACAGATTCTGTCTTCTCGATCCAACGGATAACTCCTATGGCTCCTTCCGTTCCCTTAAAGGACCACGGTTTGCATGTCATGAAAGTTTTGTAGGAACATCCTCGTTCCTCACCGCCAGTCTCTGGAGCTACATTTTCAGTGTTTGCGGAATTCCTTCGTTCTTGACTTGAGTCGCCCCTACTGGCTTCGTAGGCGGCTATCGCTTGCGCTATAACTTCTTGTAATTGCGCAGGTGTATTAGGTAAACTGTCGTTTCTTCTCCTTGGCATTTTCCTTCAAGTTGAGAATAAGAAGGATCAGTTAGTATTGGCATCACGCTTGTATGTAAGTAGTTGTAGGGTTCGATACTTATTACATTCACACCCATATATTTGCTTATAGTCATACTTAGTAATCATATACTTGCATACATAGATTTTATTATTACATCTCATTATACCACATCGTATACTCATACTCATATATCATAAACATAACTTCATTACATCAAAAGATTTGATTACATAAGTTTATGTTTAAGTCTACTACAAACTCCTACAACATACAAGCGTTTTGCCAAAAGATCGGATCGTAGTCCGTAATATATTACTTCCCATACATATGATTACTACCCGCTAATACTAGTCTATAGTCGCTTCATGGCATCGGCGGTGGCGGTGGTAGAAACACATCTCCCAAAAAGGCTTGAATTGTCTTAACCTCATTCTCCAATTTCATCACCCTTCGTTCGGCGGCAGCGGCCCGACTCGTTCCCACATCAGCTAAGTGCAATGCATCTCTTACCATATGCTCCAACTTTAGCACTCTCATCCTTGCGTCCGAGATCAAGTCATAGTGATTTTCAAGGCAGAGACTGGTCTCACAGGCCTTGCCTTTCACGCTCTCTATAAACACCTCGACCCTCTGCTCCCAATCCATGAGCCATTCCTCAAGGGCCTTTCTCTCAGCCTCGGCGGCTGCTGCGGTCGGTGGTACGGGGACCTCTGTATCATCGGAGGTAGCGCGCCCTTGGGGGCGTGAGGACTCGCCTACCTCATGTATAGTCCGGGGCACCTCATCGTCGGAGTCCGTGGCATACCTTTTCAGCCCGGCGGCTCGTATCTCCTCGGAGGGCACTGCAGCCAGTTCCTCCATCTCCTCAAGGTCGTCGTCGTCATAAATTACCTTGTCGTCCTCATCGAGCCTGATTACCTCGGTAGGCTCGTCATCGGAGATCTCTATAGGATCATCAGGAATTGGAACAACGTCGCTCATATGGACACTGCTGCTATCAGCGTTAGAGTCAGAGCCGGAGTCGGAGTCAGTGATGGCTAGGCCATGATATGGATCATTGTTCGGGAAGGCCATCGCTGAAAGGATTAAGGTTTAATTAGTGATAATATCGCGTTTTTTTTTTTTTTTTTTTTTTCTATCCCTTATTTTGGTCATTCCTATATAGACCATTAGTTGCGATAAAGGTGTCGTGAAGACACGTGCACTCTCGTGTAATGCAAGTTTTGAAAACATGTCATGCATGAAAAACTTTTTCATGAGGGAATCTAAGGGGTTATAGCCTAGACTCAGGGTTGAATCCTAGTTCGCTATAACCGTGGCTTTGATACCAGTCTGTCACTCCCGGTCCATAGGCGGAAACAACCGGTGTGCGACTCATGAAAGGTTTTTCGAGAGCGCGGTTAAGCAACAACTATATGATAAAATACATGAGGATTTCATTCATAATATAAGTTTTACAAAAATATCCATAAAAAAAGTTTACATATAACATATTGAGATTTCACAGTTATATCCTGCCGAAGGGAGATATAACCGTGAAAACTCCAAAATATAAAATCCTCATACATGAAATTTCCATAGTTAAACATAAAACCGTAGTGAGACACCGTGACCTCTCCACGTAGCTAAATACCTGAAAGACAAGTAAAATAATTTAATCAGTACAAACTGAGTGAGTTCACAAGTTTTGTGACTCGATAAAATGCTTTATAATATGATTCTCATAACGTCATGAATGCAGTATCCATGACTTGCAGTGTAACGTGAATACATGAGTTCGTAACCATTCCTTGACTATATATATACACCATAAAGCCCCACATAACATCCCACGAGTCCACGAGGGAATAAATAAATCGGAAAACTAAGCACCCGTCTTATAAAGTGGAGCGACCACTTACGAGTGGGTTGGTCAGACCAGTAGTACTACCCGTAGAGTTCCTCGGCTATAGTTGCCTAGAGTTTATGGTTACAATATATACCGGGGACTTTATGTACCATGAGCGCACCAAATATCTCATGTACACGAACATTGTAAATCAAGATATACACCATGATAAAACATATTTAAACACGTGTCCCTCGCCCCGAAAACAGTTTAAAACATAGTGAAAATAGGGGCTGTGAGACTCACCTTAAATGAGGAATAATGTTCCGTTATACTTGGTGAGTTTCCTGTATTATATCGTATACGTATGCACTTCAGTACATAATATATAACTATTAATACTTAGCCCGATACATACTTATGAGGTGACGGTATATATGTATACTTTTTATACATTAGCGATACGGACGTTAGACAACGTCTTATACTTGTTATGTATATCCGTTATATCCTCTTTATATATATATCCTCCGAGCATTAGGGAATGCTCGATACAAATTATTCGTCGGTAATCATGACGTTCGTGACATGCTTTAGCCTAATAGGTTTTGGAGCTCTCATCGTTAGTCCCCAGGTAGGTAACGGGCCCATCTATGATATATTCGTTTACCAGCCTAGACAGGACGTCCCGACTACCGGCACCTCCACCCTTCCAGTTACTCGCAATGTCCATCAAAAAAACCCGTATTTTATATTTATACGTATGGCACATATATAGGAATATATGTGTATTAATTGTATATATCATTTCCTCATGTATATGATAAGTATTATTAGTATTTTCGTCTTCGTAACATAAAGTTATCTTTTACTTTTATAACTCTTATACACATCCTTTGTTTTTATAACATTATACATGGGTATTTATATTTTCATTTGCGTATATAGGGATATACGTGTACCTTGTATTTTACCCGTACAATCATCGTTATTTTTATTTCCAAAACTTGATGCAAGGGTTGCACCTTATGTTTAATGTGCACTTTTATTTATACTTTTATCTTTATTACTAGTACTCATATTTTATCATTATTATTATTATTATCACTATTATTATTACTATTATTATTTTTACTTTTATGATAACCCGACACGGTTTTGCTTAAGTTATCAACTTCCTTATTAACTTATACACATTCAAGAATCCGTTTTGTATCACCGTTATTCATTCTTTTATAATTATGTGTTATATCATCATCAAAATTATTCATTCCCTTAACTAATTTTCCATATTCCCTAAACACCTTTAACACCTTTATAAATCCTTTATAACTTTTACTTAACATGATTTATCCTTAATTATATGTCATTTTAACACACTTCAAGTTTATATTCATGATTCATCACCTCGTTATGTATATGTATCTTAGGCTTAGTCCATGTTTTTCTACTAAACATTTTATGGCATTAGTACCTTGGGAATGTCGGTTTTTGAGCGTTCTTGAGCGGGTTTAAGGCGAGATCCAAGTTCCTTGACGTTAATCACGATGTTGAGGGTCTACATTATGTTTAAATAACATGAAATAGGTGAACTAGGGTCAAGTAAAATGATGAAACCGTGGCTGGACAGAATCTGTGTTTTTCCAGCCACCATAAACTGTTACAACTCGAGTTTTCGGCTTACCTAATGCTGAAATGAAGCCGGAAATGGATGTTCAAAAGGTGGTTCGTGATCCTTGCGAGTTTCCTTGGATTCCTAAACAAGAATCACCCAAAAATACCAAGTGGTTTGTGAGATATGAACAAAAGAAGAGAGGGGGTACTGCTGGAAAATGCAGTTTCCAGCAGTGACCTTCGAAGGTTCAAAGCTTCTTACCGAGTTTTCCGGGCAGAGATCAGTTCAAGGCTTTCTACCACGGTTTAAGGATTTCTTCTAGCTTTCCAACGATATATAGGGTTCAAGATGTTAAGAGTAGAATTATAGAGAAAACAGGTTGCAAAGAGGCGGCTGTTTGGTGGCCTGCTGCTGTTCTTCGGCCGAGAGGGAAGAGGTTGAAGTTTGGAATGTGTTTTGAAGTTTGTATGTGTTAATTCTTTGTCCACAACCTTGGTATATAATATGGAAAGCAAGAGGGGACAATATCCCTTGAATTAAGGGTGGCTACCTTATCAATCAAGTGTCAATAGTTGGTCAAAGTATGGTGCAAATTCATTGTTTATTTGATTGGGATGGGGAGCCGGATTTTTGAAGGATTCTTGGAGGCTTGGTGGCTTGCAAGTACTACTATAATGATGATGTTGGTGATGATGATGTAGCATGAAGATAAGGATGTATGTATGGATGCATAAATGGTGGCTTCATGTGGTGTTTGATCTTGTGTTTAAAATCGAAAAGAGAAAAGGTTGGGGTTCGGCTTTGGGCTGCAAAGGGAGGGTATTATGGTCATTTAATAAATATATTGGTTGTCCAAATGTAGTGCTAAGTTCAATTTTGGTTCGGGTCTTAAGTGGATAGTCGTTAGGACGAGTTGATCATCGAGTAGACAAGTTATGGAATTTATATTGGACTTGGGTATTATGAGCTTCTCTTAATTTATTTGGTCACCTATAAGGTATTATAGATGGTATGGAACCCGGTATTTATTTCGGTTCCCGGTATGATGTATATTTAAATTTAGCCCGGAGTTATATTCGGTTAAATAGTGCTCCATATTGTAATCCTTCATGGATTGTTTAAATTATTAACGTCATATTATTTTGACTAGTATACCTTTAATTCCTTCATAGTTTCATATCTTGGTTGTCTCACTGTATAATGTATCATTGATTTGGCAGGTTCAGCGACTATATTCTATTATTTAAACGTTTATGGCGTTTTGGTCCAAATTAGGGAATTAGGACATTACTGGGCATGGTCTTACCATTACCCCTTATATTGGATCATAGATATATATTTAGCTTGATATATTTGTCACCTCTAAACTATTACTGGGCTATCTTCATCATATAGCCGTTCTCATCGGCACTTTATACAATCCTATAGGCATTAACGACTGTTCTCGTCCACATTTCAAGTATACTATGGTTTATACCTCATATAAATTATATAAATGACACGTAATTTTGATCAATTATAAAGATTAAAGAATATGGAAAATTACCGGGTGTCACATTCTCCCCCTGTTGGAAGAATTTCGTCCCGAAATTTGTTGTTAGTTATCCGTTATAGTTGGGTCCGGGAAAAGGTGTGGGTACTTCTTTCGAATTTGATCTTCTCTTTCCCAGGTAAACTCGGGTCCTCTTTTAGATTTCCATTGGACCTTTACTAATTTAATCCGACTTCTTCGTAGTTTTTGTTCTTTCCAGTCGGTAACGGCTATCGGTTCTTCAACAAAATGTAATTGTTCGTCAATATGTACTTCGTCTAGGGGTACGATTAAAGATTCATCGGATAGACACTTTTTAAGGTTCGACACATGGAATGTGTCATGTACCCCGTTAAGTTCTTCAGGTAGCTTCAGCTTATAGGCCACGGGACCTATCCTTTCCAGGATCTCAAATGGTCCGGTATATCTTGGGCTGAGCTTGCCCCGCTTTCCAAACCTCGGAACTCCTTTCCATGGCGAGACCTTTAAAAGAACTTTATCTCCCACTTGGAATTCCAAAGGCTTGCGTCTCACATTCGCATAACTTTTCTGTCGATCGCGGGCCGTTTTCAGTCGTTCTTTTATTTGAAATATCTTGTCAGTAGTTTCTTGAATTAGTTCGGGACCCGTCATTTGTCTATCGCCTATTTCCGCCCAGCACAAGGGCGACCTACACTTACGACCATACAAAGCTTCGAACGGTACAGCCTTTATGCTCGTGTGGTAGCTATTATTATATGAAAATTCCACCAAAGGAAGGTGAACATCCCAGCTACCACCAAAATCAATTGCACACGCTCTTAGCATATCTTCCAATGTTTGTATAGTTCGCTCGCTTTGGCCGTCAGTCTGGGGATGGTAGGCGGTACTCATATCTAATCGCGTGCCCAAAGCTTTTTGTAACGACTTCCAAAAATGAGACGTAAATCGACTGTCGCGGTCGGAAATAATCGAGACTGGGACTCCATGTCTTGACACGATCTCTTTTATATATAGTCTAGCTAACCGCTCCATCTTATCCGTTTCTTTGATAGCTAAGAAATGCGCGGATTTGGTTAGCCGGTCGACTATCACCCATATGGTGTCATAACCACCTGGAGTCCTAGGTAACTTCGTAATGAAATCCATCGAGATTTGTTCCCATTTCCACATGGGAATCTCGGGCTGTTGTAATAATCCGGATGGTTTCTGATATTCCGCCTTGACTTTTGCGCAAGTTAAACATTTTCCCACATATTTTGCTATATCACCCTTAAGATTAGGCCACCAATAGTATCCCTTTACATCTTTATACATTTTATCTGCATCGGGGTGCACGGAATACTTCGTCTTGTGGGCTTCATCAAGTATTCTTTCACGTAATCCTCCCTTGAGAGGAACCCATATTCGGTTGACAAAGTACAGGGTACCGTCTTCTTTGGATTCTAAGTTGTCAACCATACCACGGAGACCCTCGTCTTTGATATTATCAGGTTTCAAAGCTTCTCGTTGGGCTTCGTGGATAAGGGTGGTGAGGTTCGTACTTATAGTTAGCCCTAAGACTTTAACACGTAATGTCTTCACCCTTTCTTTCCTGCTTAAAGCGTCTGCTACAACGTTTGCCTTTCCAGGGTGGTACTTGATTACACAATCATAATCATTCAATAATTCAACCCACCGTCGTTGCCTCATGTTTAATTCTTTTTGATCAAATATATGTTGTAGGCTTTTATGATCGGTGTAGATTGTGCAATGGGTGCCGTATAAGTAATGACGCAATATCTTAAGTGCAAACACCACTGCGCCCAATTCCAAATCGTGAGTGGTGTAATTTTTCTCGTGCACTTTGAGTTGTCGTGACGCATACGCGATGACTTGATTTCTTTGCATAAGGACACAACCAAGTCCTTGATGCGAAGCATCGCAATAAACTACGAAGTCATCCATCCCTTCTGGTAAGGCTAGAATAGGTGCACTGCAAAGTTTCTGTTTTAGCAACTGGAACGCCTTTTCTTGTTTATCTCCCCAATTAAACAACTTATCTTTCTGTGTGAGCGCAGTAAGGGGTTGTGCTATCTTCGAGAAATTTTCAATAAACCGTCGATAGTAGCCTGCCAGACCTAAAAATTGTCGTATTTCTGTCGGCGTCTTCGGCACTTCCCAGTTTTTAATGGCCTCTACTTTTGAAGGGTCAACATGAATTCCCTTCTCGTTGACGACATGGCCTAAAAAGTGTACTTCTCTTAGCCTAAAATCACACTTTGAAAACTTTGCATAAAACTTCTCCTTTCTCAACAATTCTAAAATCAATCGAAGGTGTTGCTCGTGCTCTTCTTCGGTTCGGGAATAAATTAATATGTCATCTATAAACACTATCACGAACATGTCAAGGTAAGGTTTGCACACTCGATTCATTAAGTCCATGAACACGGCAGGTGCGTTCGTTAGCCCAAAAGGCATGACTAGAAATTCATAATGACCATACCTCGTTCGGAACGCAGTCTTTGGTACATCGTCCTCGTGTATCTTCATCTGATGGTACCCGGATCGTAGATCTATCTTGGAATAGAAACTAGATCCCTGTAATTGGTCAAACAAATCATCAATCCTCGGTAAAGGGTACCGATTTTTGATGGTCAGTTTGTTAAGTTCCCTGTAATCAATACACATACGGAACGAACCGTCTTTCTTCTTGACAAATAGTACCGGGGCTCCCCAAGGTGAGTAGCTCGGGCGTATGAAACCCTTGTCTAGTAGCTCCTGTAATTGATTCGATAGTTCTCGCATTTCCGAGGGAGCTAATCGATAAGGTGCTCGCGCTACTGGTGCAGCTCCTGGTACTAGATCGATTCGAAACTCCACTTGTCTTTGAGGTGGTAACCCTGGTAGATCTTCTGGAAAGACATCGGGGAAATCTCTTACTATAGGTATACTTTCTATCTTCCTTTCTTCATCCTTCTTCTCCACCACGTGGGCTAAGAAAGCTTGACACTTCTTTCGCAAGCACTTTCGTGCTTTCATACACGAAATTAACTTCATCACAGTGCCAGGTCTTTCTCCTTGAATAGTCAGCGTTTCACCACTTGCCAAGGGTATGCGGATTTGTTTGTCATAACAATTAACTTCAGCATGGTTCTTTGCTAACCAATCCATGCCTAAAACGACATCAAAACTTCCTAAATCTATCGGCAACAGATCTACATTAAATTCATGTTCTCCCATCACTAGTACGCAACTTTCCACTATATCGTCTGATCGTAACTGTTTGCCATTAGCTAATTCTATAGTATAGGGCGTTGCTAATTTACTAGGTGCTAAACCAAGTAGGTCTTTAAATTCAGTGGATATAAAACTTAAATCCGCACCAGTATCAAATAACACAGACGCATAGTGGTTGTTAAGTAGGAACGTACCAGTGACGACATTTGGGTCTTCCTTAGCTTCACCCGCCCCGATAACAAAAGCCCTAGCTTGAGCTGTATTCTTCATCTGCGGACAGTTCTTGATAAAATGACCCGTATTTCCGCACCCATAACAAGCTCGTGGTGTCGTTTTCCCCGGTTCTTGCTTCACAACTACTGCACCATTCTTAATTCTACACTTAGCTTCCACATGCCCTCTCTTGTGACAATGCTTACACACAATACTTGAGCAGTCACCAACATGATAATACTTGCATTTGTCACACCACGGGTTTGACCCGCTATACGTCTTCCGTGGTTGATCCGTGGTCTGGGCGGCATACACTTTCACAGTTTCTTGTTTCTTGACAGGGGGTTCTTTGGAACTTGACCCTTGATTACGAGAGGCCCAGCTCCTCTTGTGATTGTTATGGCGGCTGTTGCCGCGTTGGGAGAATGGTTGGCTTGCTTCCTTCTGAGTTGGCTTTCCTAGGGTGCCAGCTTGTACTGCATCTTCTGTCAGACTCAGACCTAGTTCAACAGCCTCGGCCATGGTCGCAGGCCTGGTGGCCGTGATTGGTCCCCTGATAACTGTTGCTAATCCCCAGATGTACCTTTCAACTCTCTTTTCTTCAGTGGTGGCCATATGAGGAACTATTCGGCATAGCTCGTGAAATCGCGTGTTATATGCTGTGATGTCGGCTCCCTTCATGGTGAGCGTCCAGAACTCATTTTCCAACTTCTGCATCTCAGTCCTTGGGCAATATTTCTTTTCCATCATCTCCTTTAACTCTTTCCAGGTCTTACCATAGGCCACGTCTCGGCCTAGGGTTTGTACTTGTAAATTCCACCACGATAGGGCTTCATCTTGAAACATACATGTCACGTACAACACTTTCTGTTTTTCTGTGCATCCACTGATTGCTATCACAGATTCTGTCTTCTCGATCCAACGGATAACTCCTATGGCTCCTTCCGTTCCCTTAAAGGACCACGGTTTGCATGTCATGAAAGTTTTGTAGGAACATCCTCGTTCCTCACCGCCAGTCTCTGGAGCTACATTTTCAGTGTTTGCGGAATTCCTTCGTTCTTGACTTGAGTCGCCCCTACTGGCTTCGTAGGCGGCTATCGCTTGCGCTATAACTTCTTGTAATTGCGCAGGTGTATTAGGTAAACTGTCGTTTCTTCTCCTTGGCATTTTCCTTCAAGTTGAGAATAAGAAGGATCAGTTAGTATTGGCATCACGCTTGTATGTAAGTAGTTGTAGGGTTCGATACTTATTACATTCACACCCATATATTTGCTTATAGTCATACTTAGTAATCATATACTTGCATACATAGATTTTATTATTACATCTCATTATACCACATCGTATACTCATACTCATATATCATAAACATAACTTCATTACATCAAAAGATTTGATTACATAAGTTTATGTTTAAGTCTACTACAAACTCCTACAACATACAAGCGTTTTGCCAAAAGATCGGATCGTAGTCCGTAATATATTACTTCCCATACATATGATTACTACCCGCTAATACTAGTCTATAGTCGCTTCATGGCATCGGCGGTGGCGGTGGTAGAAACACATCTCCCAAAAAGGCTTGAATTGTCTTAACCTCATTCTCCAATTTCATCACCCTTCGTTCGGCGGCAGCGGCCCGACTCGTTCCCACATCAGCTAAGTGCAATGCATCTCTTACCATATGCTCCAACTTTAGCACTCTCATCCTTGCGTCCGAGATCAAGTCATAGTGATTTTCAAGGCAGAGACTGGTCTCACAGGCCTTGCCTTTCACGCTCTCTATAAACACCTCGACCCTCTGCTCCCAATCCATGAGCCATTCCTCAAGGGCCTTTCTCTCAGCCTCGGCGGCTGCTGCGGTCGGTGGTACGGGGACCTCTGTATCATCGGAGGTAGCGCGCCCTTGGGGGCGTGAGGACTCGCCTACCTCATGTATAGTCCAGGGCACCTCATCGTCGGAGTCCGTGGCATACCTTTTCAGCCCGGCGGCTCGTATCTCCTCGGAGGGCACTGCAGCCAGTTCCTCCATCTCCTCAAGGTCGTCGTCGTCATAAATTACCTTGTCGTCCTCATCGAGCCTGATTACCTCGGTAGGCTCGTCATCGGAGATCTCTATAGGATCATCAGGAACTGGAACAACGTCGCTCATATGGACACTGCTGCTATCAGCGTTAGAGTCAGAGCCGGAGTCGGAGTCAGTGATGGCTAGGCCATGATATGGATCATTGTTCGGGAAGGCCATCGCTGAAAGGATTAAGGTTTAATTAGTGATAATATCGCGTTTTTTTTTTTTTTTTTTTTTCTATCCCTTATTTTGGTCATTCCTATATAGACCATTAGTTGCGATAAAGGTGTCGTGAAGACACGTGCACTCTCGTGTAATGCAAGTTTTGAAAACATGTCATGCATGAAAAACTTTTTCATGAGGGAATCTAAGGGGTTATAGCCTAGACTCAGGGTTGAATCCTAGTTCGCTATAACCATGGCTTTGATACCAGTCTGTCACTCCCGGTCCATAGGCGGAAACAACCGGTGTGCGACTCATGAAAGGTTTTTCGAGAGCGCGGTTAAGCAACAACTATATGATAAAATACATGAGGATTTCATTCATAATATAAGTTTTACAAAAATATCCATAAAAAAAGTTTACATATAACATATTGAGATTTCACAGTTATGTCCTGCCGAAGGGAGATATAACCGTGAAAACTCCAAAATATAAAATCCTCATACATGAAATTTCCATAGTTAAACATAAAACCGTAGTGAGACACCGTGACCTCTCCATGTAGCTAAATACCTGAAAGACAAGTAAAATAATTTAATCAGTACAAACTGAGTGAGTTCACAAGTTTTGTGACTCGATAAAATGCTTTATAATATGATTCTCATAACGTCATGAATGCAGTATCCATGACTTGCAGTGTAACGTGAATACATGAGTTCGTAACCATTCCTTGACTATATATATACACCATAAAGCCCCACATAACATCCCACGAGTCCACGAGGGAATAAATAAATCGGAAAACTAAGCACCCGTCTTATAAAGTGGCGCGACCACTTACGAGTGGGTTGGTCAGACCAGTAGTACTACCCGTAGAGTTCCTCGGCTATAGTTGCCTATAGTTTATGGTTACAATATATACCGGGGACTTTATGTACCATGAGCGCACCAAATATCTCATGTACACGAACATTGTAAATCAAGATATACACCATGATAAAACATATTTAAACACGTGTCCCTCGCCCCGAAAACAGTTTAAAACATAGTGAAAATAGGGGCTGTGAGACTCACCTTAAATGAGGAATAATGTTCCGTTATACTTGGTGAGTTTCCTGTATTATATCGTATACGTATGCACTTCAGTACATAATATATAACTATTAATACTTAGCCCGATACATACTTATGAGGTGACGGTATATATGTATACTTTTTATACATTAGCGATACGGACGTTAGACAACGTCTTATACTTGTTATGTATATCCGTTATATCCTCTTTATATATATATCCTCCGAGCATTAGGGAATGCTCGATACAAATTATTCGTCGGTAATCATGACGTTCGTGACATGCTTTAGCCCAATAGGTTTTGGAGCTCTCATCGTTAGTCCCCAGGTAGGTAACGGGCCCATCTATGATATATTCGTTTACCAGCCTAGACAGGACGTCCCGACTACCGGCACCTCCACCCTTCCAGTTACTCGCAATGTCCATCAAAAAAACCCGTATTTTATATTTATACGTATGGCACATATATAGGAATATATGTGTATTAATTGTAATATCATTTCCTCATGTATATGATAAGTATTATTAGTATTTTCGTCTTCGTAACATAAAGTTATCTTTTACTTTTATAACTCTTATACACATCCTTTGTTTTTATAACATTATACATGGGTATTTATATTTTCATTTGCGTATATAGGGATATACGTGTACCTTGTATTTTACCCGTACAATCATCGTTATTTTTATTTCCAAAACTTGATGCAAGGGTTGCACCTTATGTTTAATGTGCACTTTTATTTATACTTTTATCTTTATTACTAGTACTCATATTTTATCATTATTATTATTATTATCACTATTATTATTACTATTATTATTTTTACTTTTATGATAACCCGACACGGTTTTGCTTAAGTTATCAACTTCCTTATTAACTTATACACATTCAAGAATCCGTTTTGTATCACCGTTATTCATTCTTTTATAATTATGTGTTATATCATCATCAAAATTATTCATTCCCTTAACTAATTTTCCATATTCCCTAAACACCTTTAACACCTTTATAAATCCTTTATAACTTTTACTTAACATGATTTATCCTTAATTATATGTCATTTTAACACACTTCAAGTTTATATTCATGATTCATCACCTCGTTATGTATATGTATCTTAGGCTTAGTCCATGTTTTTCTACTAAACATTTTATGGCATTAGTACCTTGGGAATGTCGGTTTTTGAGCGTTCTTGAGCGGGTTTAAGGCGAGATCCAAGTTCCTTGACGTTAATCACGATGTTGAGGGTCTACATTATGTTTAAATAACATGAAATAGGTGAACTAGGGTCAAGTAAAATGATGAAACCGTGGCTGGACAGAATCTGTGTTTTTCCAGCCACCATAAACTGTTACAACTCGAGTTTTCGGCTTACCTAATGCTGAAATGAAGCCGGAAATGGATGTTCAAAAGGTGGTTCGTGATCCTTGCGAGTTTCCTTGGATTCCTAAACAAGAATCACCCAAAAATACCAAGTGGTTTGTGAGATATGAACAAAAGAAGAGAGGGGGTACTGCTGGAAAATGCAGTTTCCAGCAGTGACGTTCGAAGGTTCAAAGCTTCTTACCGAGTTTTCCGGGCAGAGATCCGTTCAAGGCTTTCTACCACGGTTTAAGGATTTCTTCTAGCTTTCCAACGATATATAGGGTTCAAGATGTTAAGAGTAGAATTATAGAGAAAACAGGTTGCAAAGAGGCGGCTGTTTGGTGGCCTGCTGCTGTTCTTCGGCCGAGAGGGAAGAGGTTGAAGTTTGGAATGTGTTTTGAAGTTTGTATGTGTTAATTCTTTGTCCACAACCTTGGTATATAATATGGAAAGCAAGAGGGGACAATATCCCTTGAATTAAGGGTGGCTACCTTATCAATCAAGTGTCAATAGTTGGTCAAAGTATGGTGCAAATTCATTGTTTATTTGATTGGGATGGGGAGCCGGATTTTTGAAGGATTCTTGGAGGCTTGGTGGCTTGCAAGTACTACTATAATGATGATGTTGGTGATGATGATGTAGCATGAAGATAAGGATGTATGTATGGATGCATAAATGGTGGCTTCATGTGGTGTTTGATCTTGTGTTTAAAATCGAAAAGAGAAAAGGTTGGGGTTCGGCTTTGGGCTGCAAAGGGAGGGTATTATGGTCATTTAATAAATATATTGGTTGTCCAAATGTAGTGCTAAGTTCAATCTTGGTTCGGGTCTTAAGTGGATAGTCGTTAGGACGAGTTGATCATCGAGTAAACAAGTTATGGAATTTATATTGGACTTGGGTATTATGAGCTTCTCTTAATTTATTTGGTCACCTATAAGGTATTATAGATGGTATGGAACCCGGTATTTATTTCGGTTCCCGGTATGATGTATATTTAAATTTAGCCCGGAGTTATATTCGGTTAAATAGTGCTCCATATTGTAATCCTTCATGGATTGTTTAAATTATTAACTTCATATTATTTTGACTAGTATACCTTTAATTCCTTCATAGTTTCATATCTTGGTCGTCTCACTGTATAATGTATCATTGATTTGGCCGGTTCAGCGACTATATTCTATTATTTAAACGTTTATGGCGTTTTGGTCCAAATTAGGGAATTAGGACATTACTGGGCATGGTCTTACCATTACCCCTTATATTGGATCATAGATATATATTTAGCTTGATATATTTGTCACCTCTAAACTATTACTGGGCTATCTTCATCATATAGCCGTTCTTATCGGCACTTTATACAATATGTTCATCATCACCTCTAAACTATAGACATTAACGACTGTTCTCGTCCACATTTCAAGTATACTATGGTTTATACCTCATATAAATGACACATAATTTTGATCAATTATAAAGATTAAAGAATATGGAAAATTACCGGGTGTCACAATTCACCTTCAACACCTCTATCAACTTTGCTTTCTCTTCCTCACTCAACTTAGAAGAAACAATAACGGGCAAATCCGAGCCCTCTTCAAGATACGCAAACTCTAAATGTGACGGAAGTACCTTCAATTCCAACGGAGCGGTTTTTCCGTCTCTTTTTCACAAATAATCTCACTAACCTCCATGATCTCCGCCGAACAAGAAACGTCATCTAGCACATCTTCCTCACTATCCTCCATAATTTCCGTCAACTCATCATCCACATTCATCCCAACCAAATCGGTTCCACAAATATAATCAAGACACTTATCAAAACCTGGAATAAAAGAATTAAGAAAATATACCAAATGTCATGGACCACTAAAATCATCACTATCACCCAGATGCTTCATCGATTTTGCAATATCATAAGTAACATTCTCATCAGCAACCCGAAGTGTGATTCGCCCCTCATACACATCGATAAGAGCCTTAGCCGTTCTAAAAAACGGCCGACCGAGAATAATGGGAACCTTCTCATCGGACTCCATGTCAAGTACCACAAAATCAACCGGAAGTACAAACTTGTCAACTTTCACTAGCAAGTTCTCAATAATACCTCACGGATACTTAACCGAACGATCAGCCAATGACAACGACATACGAGTCGGTGTAAGCTCACCCAACTCCAACTTCTCAAACAACGAATATGGCATAAGATTAATACTCGCACCCAAATTCGCCAACGCTTGACTCATCATATCACTTCCGAACGTGCACGACATTGTAAACTGTCACACCCCGCCTCGGCGGAATCACGAGCATGCGACGAATCATGGATAATCACAGCTATTGATTAAAGCAAACATTAAATTTATAGATCACCAAATAGTTTAATTATTTTACAAAATAAAAGGTTTGAAAGCATTTCAAAACATGACTTAATTATATGATTTCCAAATCTATGACTCAAAATAATTTAAGTTATAGACAAAAATCCTCCAAAATAGGTGATCCGACATGCAATGCTTGGCAACCATAATACTTCTTACTTGTTTAGCGACCTAAAAACATACTTGAAAACGTCAACATAATGTTGGTGAGATCACAAGTTTAATGACAAAATATAAATCATTTGTTTCGAAAAGTTAAAACGTTGATGTTAAATAAGGAATTTAAAATGTGTAAAGTAAAAGTAATGTAATGCATAATCCTTCGTAAACTTGCAAGGAATACGAATTAATATATAACACATGAGCCTAAATCAAACCTAAATCTTTTATGTATGTCCGATAACCGTGCCATCACGGTATGAACTATAGAATATATGTTCCCATTAACACATCGGTTAGAGCGACTAACCATGAGCGGGGGATCAATCCCGATAGTACTACCCACATATTCCTCGGCTAAACCCATAGTTGATGATTATAGAATGCATTGATCCGTAGATCTAAGGGCCTCGAGTTACTCATGATTATATAAAGATTATTTATTACGCATTAAAAGATTAAGTATGTTTCCACCCCAAAAATAGTAAAACAGTAAAGAGGGGTTATGAAACTCACCTTAATGTTAGTGTTGGTGAGTGGTGATGACAAGAATCTTGACGTTATCCGACCTAAGTATCTCCTATGACAAGTACGGGCTATTGTTAGGGTCGGCACCACATATTAGTTATGTCGGTTTATGCTATGTGTTCATCCAACAACCTAGACCTAGGCATAGTAGGACTCATTGGTGATACGTTAAGTTTAATATATTATGTTTCGTAAATATATATTCATCTACTTATCTTATAAGTAATAGTAAACAAAATATATATTTCACCATATCTTTATTTTAAAGGAAATTGTATTTGTATATATTTAAGTTAATAAATATATTACTTGTATAAACATATTTTGAGAAACTATAAGTATTTATTCAACTAAAAATACATATTATTGTAAAAATAATTTTAGATAAATCATCATACCTTGTACTTTTATGGACTTTAAGAAATTAATAAGTAAATAGCTACTAGATACTTATATATGTGTGTTATTATAAGTACAACTATGTCTACGTTGTTACACGAAACATCTAACTAGTTTAAAATAATATATAATATTGAATATATTTATTCTTATGTATGATTAAAATAAGTTCATAAAAACTAAATTACTTTATTTAATAAACTTATATTTTGTAAAGTAACACTCAAGTGTCTCTTTTTAAATAATTTTCTTCATAGCTAGTTTTAATATAAAAAAATGTATATATATATAATATCTTAAAGACACAAAAGTAATAAATTTTTAATAGTTTATTCTATTCAAGTAACTTATTAGTTTAAGTTTAACCACCATTTTATTTAGTGTGTTAAAAAATGATTCTTTGTTCAAACCCAACTCATTTTATGTGTTTTTAGTCCACTAAGTGTATGTTAAGTTTAGCTTTTGGCCATCATAAGTTCTATGTCCTATGTCTACTAGGTGCATCTTACAAGATTTGTGAGTTATAAATGTACTTTAAGTGACAACATTTTTGATTCCATAGTTTTATGTTGTGTTCATATTTATTAAAATGCTAGTTAGACAAGTTTAGACACTTTGTTATATTATTAGTTTTGTTTTATTATTTTTACTTGGATGAACTAAACATAGCCTAAACTATATTTATAGTGTAAGGAGAGGGTTAGAATGGTGTTCATACCACTAGACAAGCTAGGTGAAGATTTCTAGTGAGGAAATAAAATAATCTTGAGCACTCCAAACTTCTAGCACTTGTAAGTCTTTCCTACTCATTGGTTCCTCCTTAAACTTACACACCCTTCTTTGGACTTGATTATGCCATGGCGTTTGATTAGGAAGTCTTTATTTGTAGAAACTAGTGTATGTATGTTGGTGAAAAATCAAACAAAAAGGGTAATGGTTTGGTAATTGGTCGAGAGTAATGTAAGTGGAAAAAGAAAGAGTTGTAGATTTGTGATGTTTGTTTGGTGTGATGTGTGTTACTTTTAACCCAAGATTTTATTTTATAGCCATAACTTTATACATATAGTATACATGTATCTAATGAGGATGTGTGTGTGTTAAGAATGAGATAGAGAGATTCAAAGGAATTGGACAGTTGGGGTTGGGTGAGAACTAAAGTTAGAATTGGTTCCATCTTGCTTTCCATGTACAAGAATTTTCTCCTATTATTTTTGAGTAAGGATATTAGTAGTAAAGTCTCTTAGTCAAAGTTTTATTAAGTCTTTTGATTTATTGTATTTTCATATATAATGTGAGTGTGTGTGACATTTCACGGGTGGGATTTTGGGTAGCGAAAGGGAGTAAGTTTAATTGTTGCTTTCCATTTCTTGAACTATTCAACTCCCACTCTTGTATAATAGTTAAATGGGTTATTACTTTTGGTCAATACTAAATAAGATTCATTACTTTTATTACCATCTAATGAAATTTTTGAGGTTTGTAGTAGCATCTATCAGCTATGGCATGCATCACATGGGAAAATATTTTGTTTTGTTATTATTATGAAATTATGTTAACTAGTTTAGTTGCTACACTCCAAATTATAAACTAGCATTGTTTATCTAAATTTTGTGTTTACGCACGTATAGTTAAAGTAAAAAAATTATTAAACGGCTATTAAAATTTGAGTTTAGGCTCTCACTCTAATTTAGTTGTTGGACGGTTTGTTTACGTAAGTTTGTTTACCGAATTATAAGATACCATTGTGCTTTAGACACGATTCAAAGTCACAATTCATTTTATAAAGAATATATGATTATTATTTTTGTACTCCAAAATATAGTATCACCAACTTTCGTGTTGGACGAGTATTTGTACGTGTGACACGGTGATTCCTATAATCACCTAGTGTATGTAATAAACATGTTTGGATTTTATAACCTCTAGGTAATAAATTATCATGCATGCGTGTTAAAATGCCTATGCTAAAGATAATAACGATTATTTTTATTAATGAGTTGTACGTATTTTGTCTTGAATTTTTGTCGGTTGTCACATTTTCCACATGTTAAAAGAATTTCGTCCTCGAAATTCAAGTTAACCTATATGCGGTTGGCTCTGCTATAAATAGGTGAGGGTATTTGCATTTCCTTTCGTCTTCACTTTTCCATGTGAACTCGGGACTACATATTGAATTTCAACGTACTTTAACCAACTTGATTTGGCTTCTATGGTGTTTTTGAATTTTCCAATTGGAAACCTCTATTGGTTCTTCAATGAACTGGAGTTTACCATCGATCCTAATCTCGTGACTACTATCTCGGAGTGGTTTTTGGATAACCAATTCATTCCAATCATATGTCTAAGCTTCCGAGCTCGACGGGTAATAGGTCAATATCGAAGGAATGATCCTCGATGGTAAGGACACATCCCTTAATGATTTTACCAGTTTTAATTAACTTACCAATGGCTAACTCTATAGTATATTTGTCTTTTAATGCACTAGACTCTTTACCAAGCAGATGTTTAAATTTAGTGGAAACGAAACTCAATTCGGCGCCAGTATCAAAAAGTATAGAAGCATAACGATTATTTATAAGAAACGTACCAGTGACTACATTCGGGTCCTGGCGGGCATCCCCGGACCCCATCACAAATGCTCGACCGCGAGCTGGATTGTGGTTCTGATTCTTAAGCTTAGGGCAATCTTTTTGAAGTGTCCAGTTTCCCCGCATTCATAGCATGCCTGAGTACTCTTTTCAGCAGGTGGTAGGCTGATTCAAAAAGTTGTTACCTTGTGACCATATTTCTTACAGCCGTCACATTGTGTGCACCCTCCAGTGTGATGATAGTTACCCTTGGCACACTTTGGTAGCGATCCTTCATATCCTTCAGGTGTTGCATTATTGGTTGCAACGGATGCTTCCGCGGTCTCTTTCTTCTTGAACCCACGATTTCTGAAATTGTTTCCTTGCTTGCCTTCCCATTTACGTTTGTTATCGGCCTTATTTTCCTCTACAACTACCACTTTCCACACACTTGTTCCCTTTTTGGGCAGCAACCCCATTCGTATGGCCTCATCGGTTAAACTGTAGGCTAGAGAGATAGCCTCTTTGATAGTGGAGGGTTTGAACGAGGTAACCATACTTCGAATTTGAGGTGCAAGTCCCCAAACATACTTCTCGATTCTTTTATATTCAGGATTCACCAAATGTGGCACCAAACGAGTCAAATCATTGAAACGAGTGGTGTAGGCAATGACTTCAGATCCTACCATAGTCAGGTTCCACAACTCCGCCTCGATATTCTGAAGTTCATTTCGAGGGCAATATTCGTCCAGCACCAACATCTTCAATTGCTCCAAACTGAGTTGGTTTGCACCTTCCCTACCCAATGATTCAACTTGGGAATACCACCAAGTGAGAGCTTCATCAGCCAAGGTACATGTGGCATATTTCACTTTTTGGTCATCGGCGCAACCACTGATGTCTAGTACGTTCTCCATTTTCTCAACCCACCTCATGATTCCAACGGCTCCTTCTGTACCGTTAAAGCTACGGGGTCCGCAACCAAGGAACGCTTTGTAGGTGCAACCCCTTTGTCTGTTTTCGGTTTCTGTATAGTCAACGTACATGATTTAACAAGTGATTAGTTTTGGTTGATGACTTTCTTTTCACATGGGCGGAATTTTGTTTTCACTTACCAGTAGCAGTCCTCATTCCAGAGCCATCTCCGGATCCACTTCCTCCGTCTCGTGCTCGAGAATCAATACCGGATCCTCCATTCGCTGCTCGGTTGGCCTCGTATTGAGCCAAAGCAGTAGCCACTTGTTGTGAGACAAGCGAGGCGATGTCGGCAGCTGTCATTGGAACTTCATCGTCTGAGTTGTTATTGGTGTTTCTTCATTTGGGAGCCATGTTTTGTTTTCTTTCTAATACATACAATATATAAAAGAAATAAGACAATATATAAAAATATCATCACATGAACAGAAATGTAAACAACCAAAACGCCACACAATATCATAAACCATAAGAAATACTTGCTACATTGTTCATCAAACAATACAAAATAGACAAGGATCATCAGTCCCGTCAAATGCAAGTTTTCAAAACACTGTACGATAGATATTGCATGGGCACAACCCGCCCAGCATGGGCTAACGAGTAAAGTGCGAAAACATGCCGAACAACACGACGAGTCCAGCTACAGCAGTGCTAACAACAGATAACATCACGGTGGAGGCAACGCGACGCTCCAAGTCCTCAACACCATCACGCACCCCAGAGAGCGTCTGACAATCCACATCCATATGTCCTCTCACATCATCCATGGTCCTCCGAGTGCTCCTCACCTCTACACCCATCAATCCCAACTCCTCTGTCATCACCCTCGTCATGACCTCTACATCCTCAGTGAGTGCGCCAATGGAGTCCCCGACTCCTCTACGTATAGTAGCCAGATTCTCTCCAAGAACCCTAACCGTATCTTCCATTGCAATCGTCCTACCCAATACCTCCCCAGTCTCAGTATCGATCCTCCCTAGCAACTCATCCCTCACGCCTCCCATCATGCAAGAAGCATTCCTCCTCATGTATCCTACCGCATCCTCAACCACATCTAGCCTCTCAAATGTCCTAGTCACTTCCTCAGTCACCCTACGTATCACACGCTCTTGTAATGCCCTCATCGCATCCCTAGCCTCTCTAGTCACATCACGATTTGACTCCAACTGATGGTCGTGAAGGGCGATCCTATCCACCAGGGTCGGTATGGTAAGCTCTAATGGCTCCTCGGTAGTGAGCAAAGGTGGGGGAGTGACCGACGTCTCACCCACCTCATATGTAGATGGAATGTGGTCCTCTCCTCTCCATTTCTTCAAGGTCATCGATGTCACAAGCACACAGAAATCAAGCTTCTTCATTTTAGGTGGCGCGCGTGAAGGTTCTCCGACGTCTTTGTTGCCCCGATCGGCTAATTTCCTCATTTCAGGTAGGCGTGGTGTCTTCCTAGCACTCTTACACATGAGATTTCCGTCCTTCTTCTTCCGGTAGAATATCGGCTCTTGTCCCGGTTGGCGATCCTCCGGTGAGGTCTCGCGAATGACGATACGACGACGTGGTCGTGGTGATTAAAATAAGTTCATAAAAACTAAATTTCTTTATTAAATAAACTTATATTTTGTAAAGTAACACTCAAGTGTCTCTTTTTAAATAATTTTCTTCATAGCTAGTTTTGATATAAAAAATGTATATATATATAATATCTTCAAGACACAAAAGTAATAAATTTTTAATAGTTTATTCTCTTCAAGTAACTTATTAGTTTAAGTTTAACCACCATTTTATTTAGTGTGTTCAAAATTGATTCTTTGATCAAACCCAACTCATTTTATGTGATTTTAGTCCACTAAGTGTATGTTAAGTTTAGTTTTTGGCCATCATAAGTTGTATGTCCTATGTCTACTAGGTGCATCTTACAAGATTTGTGAGTTATAAATGTTCTTTAAGTGACAACATTTTAGATTCCATAGTTTTATGTTGTGTTCATATTTATTAAAATGCTAGTTAGACAAGTTTAGACACTTTGTTATATTATTAGTTTTGTTTTATTATTTTTACTTGGATGAACTAAACATAGCCTAAACTATATTTATAGTGTAAGGAGAGGGTTAGAATGGTATACATACCACTAGACAAGCTAGGTGAAGATTTCTAGTGAGGAAATAAAATAATCTTGAGCACTCCAAACAACTTCTAGCACTTGTAAGTCTTTTCTACTCCTTGGTTCCTCCTTGAACTTACACACCCTTCTTTGGAGTTGATTATGCCATGGCGTTTGATTAGGAAGTCTTTATTTGTAGAAACTAGTGTATGTATGTTGGTGAAAAATCAAACAAAAAGGGTAATGGTTTGGTAATTGGTCGAGAGTAATGTAAGTGGAAAAAGAAAGAGTTGTAGGTTTGTGATGTTTGTTTGGTGTGATGTGTGTTACTTTTAACCCAAGATTTTATTTTACAGCCATTACCTAATACATATAGTATACATGTATCTAATGAGGGTGTGTGTGTGTTAAGAATGAGATAGAGAGATTCAAAGGAATTGGACTGTTGGGGTTAGGTGAGAACTAAAGTTAGAACTGGTTCCATCATGCTTTCCATGTACAAGACTTTTCTCCTATTATTTTTGAGTAAGGATATTAGTAGTAAAGTCTCTTGATCAAAGTTTTAATAAGTCTTTTGATTTATTGTATTTTCATATATAATGTGAGTGTGTGTGACATTTCACGGGTGGGATTTTGGATAGTGAAAGGGAGTAAGTTTAATTGTTGCTTTCCATTTCTTGAAATATTCAACTCCCACTCTTGTATAATAGTTAAATGGGGTATTACCTTTGGTCAATACTAAATAAGATTCTTTACTTTTATTACCATCTAATGAAATTTTTGAGGTTTTTAGTAGCATCTATCAGCTATGGCATGCATCACATGGGAAAATAACAAATTTTGTTTTGTTATTATTATGAAATTATGTTAACTAGTTTAGTTGCTACACTCCAAATTATAAACTAGCATTGTTTATCTAAATTTTGTGTTTACGCACGTATAGTTAAAGTAAAAAAATTATTAAACGACTATTAAAATTTGAGTTTAGGCTCTCACTCTAATTTAGTTGTTGGACGGTTTGTTTACGTAAGTTTGTTTACCGAATTATAAGATACCATTGCGCTTTGGACACGATTCAAAGTCACTATTCATTTTATAAAGAATATATGATTATTATTTTTGTACTCCAAAATATAGTATCACCAACTTTCGTGTTGGACGAGTATTTGTACGTGTGACATGGTGATTTCTATAATCACCTAGTGTATGTAATAAACATGTTTGGAATTTATAACCTCTAGGTAATGAATGATCATGCATGCGTGTTAAAATGCCTATGCTAAAGATAATAACGATTATTTTTATTAATGAGTTGTACGGATTTTGTCTTGAATTTTTGTCGGTTGTCACATAAACACACCCGGATCCGATAACTTTTTCGGGACCCGGTTCAACACTACCGCCGCACAATCCCCGCTAATTGGAATTGAAGAAACCTCTCCCAACCGATCTTTTCTCTTGAGTAAATATTTTAAAAATTTCGCATACTTTGGCATGTGTTGGAGAGCTTCAACAAACGGAAGATTAATCTTTAACTTTCGGAACATATCTAGAAAATGCCCGTATTCCCTCGTGTACTTTTGATTCTTGAGACGAGCGGGATAAGGAACATGGGAAATATTAATTTCGGGTGTTGGCCGGAATTCAACCGCCTTTTTCTCAACTTGCAGCTCAATAATTGGTGTTTTAACTTGTGACTTATCCGGAGCCTTCATCTCAATTTCTTCATCCACTACTTCCTCTTCTTCAATTCCAACCCTTTCTTTAACAACCTCGGGACCCAAAACCCTTCCGCTACGAGTAGTAATTGCTTTCAATTGAGCGGCCGGATTCGGCTGAGTAGAACCCGAAAACTGTCCTTGAGGCCTTTCATTGAGACGACGGGCAATATCCCCAACGGACCTTTGAAGGTCAAGTAAAGAGGATTGTTGATTTTTGAGGAGCAAATCGTGTCCGGCAAACTTTTTCTGTGTAATTTGGTCCCTCTCCAAGATTTGCTTCATCATATCTTCTAGACGTCCAATTCCTCCATTAGAATCCTGCACATTATTTTGAACATTAGTACCATTGTTATTATTATTATTATTATTATACTGACCTTGTCCTTGATTGTAAGAATTTTGATAGCCGGATGGTGCGCCTGACAGATGCCAGTTGGAGTTATTCTGATTTGGGTTCTTGTAGGTGTTCTTCTAATTGTTGTTGAAGTTGTTGTTTGGAAACCTATTCTGACCACCAACATAATCGACTTGCTGATTCATCACCGGGCACTCCAAAGTGCCATGTCCACCTCTACAAAACTCACACCTATCCACCTTAGTTTTAAGTTCCTTCATCTCTCGGGTCAATGATTCCAAAGCAGAGGCCACAGTAATATCCAGATTAACCCTGGTGTACACCTCGAGAAGATGAGGATGTACTACTAACGGGAGTGGAATTCCCGCGTCATGGCCCTTTGGCGAGGTCCGATTGAGCGAAGATTTCAAACAACTCGTTACATTCGGTGACATTTTTCCTTGCCATTAAGTTACCTCTAGCAGCAGTGTCAAAACGAACTTGGGTTTCATATGTCAGCCCGTTGTAAATTTTTTCCACGAGAGCCCATGGTGTAAGACCATTCTGTGAACAACGGGCAAGAAAATTCTGAAAACGCTCCCAAGCATGGCAATATTGGTCATCTGGCTCCATGTGAAACGAGTGAATCTGATCACGAAGAATAGCCGCTTTAGCCGGTGGGAAATATCTCTTGATGAATGCAGAACGTAGTGCTTCCCAAGTGGTGAATGTGCCAGGCAGCTGAGTGTCAAGCCAAAGAGCTGCTTTACCTGCAAGTGAAAAAGGGAAAAGATGTAAGAAAATAGCATCTTCAGTAGCACCTAGCAAATTAAAAGTTTTCAAAACGCGGTAAAGTCGGTTAATGTGAGCCGGTGCATCCTTGTCATCGTTCCCATGAAACTGATTAGTTTGAACGATGTTGTCCATGACGTATGACGGAATCTTCCATGAGTTGGGGTTGTCGATCTGGGGAACAACGATGCATTACTGGTTCCTGGTTAAGCCATCGATGGCTTGAGCAACAATTGTCCTTTCGTCGGCCATTTGAACTTGACTTCTAGGACTTTCAGGTGGTGAACTGGTTGGGGAAGACTTTGGTGTAGAACTGGCTTCTGATAGCTGCTTCTCTGCTGATGAGCTAGCCTCGGTCTTCAATTGAGAAAATTCAAGGTTTTCCAGCGGTGGTCCTTGCAAACGAAGACGTGACATAAACCTGAAACACTCAACAGACTAAGTAAGTAGACTAAAAAATAAAAAATAAAACAAAAATAAACTAAAATTTAATTAGACTCCTATGACTCAAACGAAAATAAAACAAATAGCACGTATGTAGCAAATAAGTCCAATTAAAGCAAATAACGCAATCACTAAGTGTCCCGGCAACGGCGCCAAAAACTTGATGTGCTAAAAGTAGTCACATAATAATTAACTAAAATTATACTAATCTAAACACTAAGTAATACTCTAGACCCTTAATCTAAACTTAAACTACTAACCGGCAAGTGAACTAATAGACTCTAGTACAACTAAGTAAGTCCCGATATCGAACCAACGAGACTCTTTATATTATGAAATTAGCAAACAAGACTCAACTACAAGACACGACTATTTATTAATAATATTTGAGGGGGAATTTGACACTAATAATTAAAACTCTAAATAATTAACTAATGATTACTTTAATTAAACTAATATTAAACTAATTAATAAAATATAAAACCCTAACCCTAAATATTATAATAATAATAAAATATAATCATTACTACTTAATTAATTGACTTATTATAAAACTTTAACCTAATTAATTAAACTAAAGAAAACAATTAAGAAAACTTAGATTAATTCAGATGACAAATATAACTACCCAGGCTAGAATCCCCAAAGTTACGGTTATTAATTAAACGGAAAACTCAAGTTATGGAACTGGGATCATAAAATAGACCATTGACAGAAAACCCGAACAGGACCCTTGAACATCAAGAAGACGCCTATGGATTTCTAACAAGTTTTAAGACTCACCGGTTTTATATTAAAGTTCCTTACGGTTATTTAATCGCTTATGTCTAGTATCTTTTATGACGAAAACCTACCTTACAGCGCGGAATTCAAAGATAACAAAGCATACTCAATTAACTTAATAGACTAAGCTGACAATCAAACCTAAACGGACTCCTTATGAAGAACTAAATCTAGCAATCCCGACAAGCCAAGATCTATCAATAGCCTATCACCTTAGAGATTTTTAGACTAGAGCTCACTTTCATCTGTTTAATTGATTTTATTGTTTCTATGCTCCTAATCGATATTAATTACAAACTAGTCAAGAACACAAAAATAAATGACCTAACAAAACCCTATCCTATGAAACAATCAACAAGGGCAATGTGAAACAATAAATCCAAGTAAACAAAACCAAGCAATCATACGCATTAATTAAATCAAAACTCAACAGTTTATTTAGAACATGAAATCTATAACGAAACGAAATCCAAACAAAATCAAATCGAACTATGGTTCATCAAACCTCAACAGTTTATTTAGAACATGAAATCCATAACGAAACGAAATCCAAACAAAATCAAACCGAACAATGGTTCATCACGACCTAGGTTGTTTATGAAATTTAGCCTAGCATCATAAAGTCTAAATCAAACAAAATAAGTAATACTGAAAACATGGTGAACATATAAAGAATGGGGTATCGAAGATGATAAAACCCGTAAACTTCAAACGTGAACGTGTAGCTCTTCACCGGCTGTCTTCTTGCCTTCAAATTCACCATGAAACTCGAAAGATAGCTCCAAGAACTCCCAATTTCGTCTAGTGGCTTCAGGTTATGTTCAGGTTTAAGTTAAATGTGTTTAAATAACCAAAACAAGGCCCAACTCGAAGCAAAAACGAAATAAAATCCACCCTACAGTCCCTAGGCGCCGCACGACGGGCTTTAGCCTCCCCGGTCGCGTGGCGCGGCGTGTTCCACCAAGGGGGCCGGCCAGACCGGTCCGGTCTATCCGGTTCTCTGTTCTGGCTGCTTCCTGACGCGTTTTGGATCTCCATTTCGGCTCTTTTTAGCTCGTTTTTCATCCTTTTTTATCACGATCAACTCTCAGAACCTACAAAACATAAAAACGTTAGTAGTATACAAATCTTGACTAAAAACGGACAAAAACAATTAAAATACTAAATAAAATATACACGGGAAACATAAACATTTAGCATTATATCATCCGTCGTCCGGCCAATGAAGCGTTGATGGATGTTGTTATAGCTCCTCATGAGGGCCAGGATTGGTTCCGTGTTTTGATGTCGAATCCATCTCCGATGCGGGCAAGAGGCCCTAGTGTGGGCAGGTATGAACCGCTTGTAGCCATATCCGGATTTGGTGCGCAGTTTGAAATTTCCTCGTGTATGTTTCAGGTGAAGGGACCATGTTTAACGCACTTTTTAACGATAGAGTTGCTCTAAAAAACGCATCCGCAATGCGAAGGAGATACCGGTCTTGGAAAGGACACGAGACCAGTTTCTTTTTCCTTCCAAAGTGCGCGCCGAACCAATAGTCTCATAAGCTATCTTCCAGACAGGTGCATACATCCTTAACCCTCATCCGCTCAATGCTATTACTTCCGATGGGATGATCGTCATTCTGTCTTCGAGTGACGAGTCGTCATCCCAAGAAGAATATGATTATGATGTTTCTGAAATCTCATCTGTCTCGCACGCATTGGCAAAATTGGAGCGGAAGAGGTGGCTTCAGTTCTCCAAGGAAAGTGATGCGGGCGTAAGCCACATGGATGCCGAGGGAGGACCAGCAATGAAGAAACGTTGGACTCAACGTCCGTGGAAGCAAAATATCAGCCTTGCTGACCGTATAAAGGGAATGTCTGGTAAGTTGAATTTGAGACTTTAACTTTCTCTTTCACTTTTACTTGTATTTAAGTGATATTTTGTTGTGTCTAGGGCCTACTGGGACTACTGGCAGAAGCATATTGTTGGATAAAGCATCGTCTCCACCACCAGAAAAGGAGGAAGAGGCCCAACGTCCTCCGCCTAAGTTTGAAAAGTCTATATCTCCCATGTCACAGTTGTTCGTGGGTGGGGATATTTCTGGTTCTGAGGGGAAGGAACCAGTCGCGGACATGGAGCTGTCCGAGACAAAGAAGTCTCCACGCCTATCTCCTCTACCTCCTCCCCAATCCCCACCACTATTTTCAATGTCTTCGTCACCATTTTCAATGGGTGGGGGAGAGGGTTCTCATTCCCAACCTTTGTTGTTGGATGAAGGGTTGGTGGCGCACGATGCGCCACATCAATCACCACTCACCTTTCCTCCTCCTCCCCGGTGCGCCCCCAAGTATCAAGTTTTGATTATTATGGGGTACCTAATCCGGGGGAGGATGACCAATTATATATTCCTTACTGGGATATCGTGAAAGGGTCTTTCACATAAACGAACACTTATGCTACTTTTGTTAGCCAATGTGTTCCTCCTGCAGAACGGACCTTTCAGCGTGGCCGCCGCCACCGTGATCTTCCCTATCCAACACAATGGCTTGTGGACAAGAAGTTTTGCTTGAATGGCGGTCAATGGAGGAGAGGTGGGGCGAGATGACTCGAGCCACTGACGAGGCTAAGAAAGAGGCCGATGAGCAACGCTTTGCAGCCAACACTGCCAAGTGGAAATTATCTGATGCTGAAATCGATCTGAAGGCTGAACTAGATAGACACGCCATTGCATCTCGTCAGTGGAGGGAGTCTTGCAACAAGCAAAATGCCATCCTTCAAGTTGCACGAAATGAAGCTCAGAGAAAGAAGGAGGATTTGGCTAAGGCGCTTAATGCAAACTCAGCCCTGGAGGCCCAAGTGACCCGTCAAGGTACAATTATTCTGGACCATGAGGCAGAGTTTAAGGTGCAGAAGGAGCGAGCGGAGATCATGGAGAAAAGAGCTGCCGATATGTAAGCCGCATATGACTCGCTTCTGCAGGCATGTGAAGAAGCGGAAGCCGTGCAGCTGAATATTTAAATGACAAACAGAAAATAGCTGACGGGTTCCACGAGCTCCAATGATGGCTATTGGGGCAGGGCCTTAACTCGGTATGTTACTCCCTTTTTTCTCATATTGTTTTCCTTAATCCTGATCATGCCATCAATGTTTATATATTCTCTTTCTCTTGACATGCTACAAGCATATAAAAGAAGGAACCGAGTTAAAATATAGCCTTTCCTTCTTACTTACCGCCTCCTCCCAATTCGGCCGCGTGACGGGTTTTATTGAAGGGGTGTCGTATGCTCAGGCTGACCGTTCTTTTGAAGAACACTCACTGCTTGGACTCCATGTTGCTCAGTAGTATGAGATGTGCCTTAATGAATATGACAACATGTCATTTCCTTTGCAAGACATGCTTCCTGAATTTGCAGTGGCGGGTGACGGCGTGCAACGCTTGAAGGAATACTTGGTGGATGAGTCTGAAGACACTCCACCTACGCCTCCTTCATCAAATCCTGATTCATTGTCCGCCAAGACTACCAGAACGGAAGGCACATCCGCTCCGGATCCATAGAATAGGCTTTGATTGTCCGTAGAATATGCTAAGAGTTGTAATTTTATTCCACATTTTGTAATTATATTTTAATATGAATGAAAATAAGTCATTCGCCATTTTGTGGAATTTGTATTGTATTACACTTAGGATATTCCGTTTTAGATATCTGAATTTTGCAAGTGGGAGCGAAGCGATGACATGGCGGAAAAAGGACAGTCGCAAGACAACTGATAACACGTGTATGACGTCTTTCTGTAGTCCCTTTTTGCTTTTTCGTTTTCCCTCCTGACGTGTCACCCTCTAATTGGGCCGCATTTTCTCTCTCCACTGGCATCCCATCCATCGCATTGATTGCGATGTGTATAAATAGGATGCTTCCAATTTCCTTCCATCCTTATCTCTTTCCAATTCTTCTTTTTATCCGATTATGTTCTTGAATCTCCAGATCTAATTTCACCTACAACTTGTTGATATTCGTTCTTCTTTGAAGCAATGGCTGGAGACAAGTAGAGTGCCCCTGCTATCGATGACGTTGTATTTAGTTGGAGGAAGAGGGATTTCGAAGATATTGTAAACGTATTTGGCTTATCACCGGCGTTGGAGCTAGAGTATCCGGCTGTCAGTGCTATCACAACTCAGCCTCTGACCAAGAAGATGGTCGTGTATGTGGAGGACTTTACCACCGGGAGTCTTAGGTTTCCGTTGACGAAGTTCGTCGGGAACATCCTAAAAGCGTACAGAATCCATTGATCGTAGGTCCATCCCTTTGGACTTATGAGGATTCGACACTTCGAATTCTGCTGTCATACCCACAACATGTACCCCACGGTTAACCGATTAGCCGTATTCTACAAAATATCGAGCCGCGGCGGGTGGTATATCTGGGCGACCATCGACAAGGGTCCTATCGGTACCGAATGGTATCGCAGTCTACACGAGTGGAACTCTAAATTCGTTTGGATTAGGGAGGACGTTGTTCCTTTTCAGATGACTTACTGGAAGTCCTCCGATAATCCGTCAGAGGTTCGCGCTACCACCCAAGTGGACCTTTCGTGGTTCAAGACATTAACTCAAACGCCTACCCCTATGCGTGCGATCCACGAAGGGGCATTAGTCTGCGCCAGCCTGAGTCATTTATAGCCTTTCCCGGACTTAGAGCCATATTACGAAAACACCGATGGAAGTAAGATTTACTTTCATTTTATTGAAAATCCGTTTTAAGTACTAATTGTTTGTTTGTGCAGGTGAAGGATCCATTCTGAACACACTTTTGGATCATGTGGAAGGGCTCATAGTGCGCCGCCCCATAGATCCCAAAGATGCGCCCATCCTCGAGCACACCCGTAACAACTTCCTGTTTTCCGCTACCTTAAGCCCGGAACCTGTGGTATCTGAGGAAATGTTTGACAAAGGTGAGAAGATGTTGCCTAAAGGTGAGGGAATTTTAAAACCTCGTCCCTTAACTGCACTCACTTCTAGCGGGGTAGTAGTGCATCTTTTTTCTAGTGAGGATTCGTCACCCAGTGAAGAAGAAGAGTTATCTGTTGATGCTAATAACGCTGGGAATATCATGCGTTCGACTGTAGGTCTGACCTGTAAGCATAAACAAAACCCATCCATCAGCGAGACTGTGGATGCGAGAAAGTATATTGCGGCGGTCGCAACTGATGAAGATGATCATCAGTTTGTGGATGCGGATATCCCCAAGCCTACTGGAAAAGGCAAATCAAAACAATATAAACCTGGTGTTCTGAAAAAATGCAAGGTTATAAAATTGGGGAACCGTATGCAACAGCTTGCACCAACACTTGTTAGGTTAGTAGCATTCTTGATATGTTTATATTTTGAATAATTAGTTTTCCTGCTGAAACGTTTGATTGACGAAGTGAGGTTATCTTGCAGGTCCTTCGGCCAATTCTGTTGAAGACCTTTCTAATCGAAAGGAAACGCCTCCACTTCCTCCTCCGCCAACGTCACCACTGAAGGGTGTTCAGGTTGTTATCCAGGATACTCCCCAGCAAGGATGATCAAGGAGGGGCTTCCAAACAGTCTATTATTTCTTCACCTGCTGAGTCTCCTCCTTTCAACAATCAAGAGGGACCACACATTGTTGCCAGTGGTTCACAAGCATCAACTTCGCAACATCAGGAGGATCCTTCAACGTATCGCCCACAATGGTCAGTGCGTCGTGATTCTACATTCGGTGACACTGACACATGCCATGAATATCTGCGGTAAGGAATCCCTACGGCTGAGAGGGAGCGCCAGCGGGGGTGTCCTCGATACTTCTATTCTCTAGGTAACTTCGTCTCTACAAGTCAGGAAATATACCGAGACTGGCTAGATATGAATGACTCGTGGGAGGATTTGGAGGCTAAAGCAGTCAAGGTGGGAGAAGAGGTTGAAGAAACCAAAAAGGAAGTTGTGGATCGTCGCCTGGCTGCCAGCAAAATCAGAGAGCAAGCCTTGGAATGTACTGGGCACAAGATGGATCTCGTCCGAGCCAAGGCGGAAAAAAGATGGTTGATGGCGGAAGGAGTTCCTCATGTAACTCTTCCTTTCTTTAGTTTCATTTGATGGTTTTTTATGTTTTATTGCATTCTCACAATTTCTCTATTTCAGGTTGTTAAGCACATTCACAAAGGTGCTGAACTTGGGAACTGCCTTGCAACCTTGCTTTTCGCTTTATCACAAGCTGCCGCCAGACAGAATTTCATGAAGGCGTGAAGTTCGCTGAGGAAAAGCGCCCACTCGAAGAATTCGAGCTTCACGGCCTAGATACCGCCAAGATATATTTGAAAAGATAGAAGCTTTCGACAATCTCAAATTTCAAATGGAAGAAGCCATGTCGGAGCTTGCTGATCAAGATAATGGCGTTGACCTTTTGAAGGCATACTTCGCCATTGATGATAAAGAAGATAAAGATGACCAAGAAGATGAAGATGCGAATGGGGAGGATGAAGATCCATCATTGTAATTTAAATTTTGTAACCGCATGCTTTATCTTTCTTGTAATTGTCATAAGACTTTTGTAATCCCTTTTGATTGTATATAAGAAATTATTCATCGTTCACACTTTTGTTTATTGTATAATATAAGTGTCAAACTTGTAGGAACTTCTTAATTATCAATAAAGGATTACACATATTTATGTTAAGGACCCGCGGGTCCATTTCTAACTCACGAATAAGAAACTATTTGTTGTTCAAGACTTGTAGATGACGTCAAATAAAGCTTTTAATAAGAAAGGCGCGCAGGCCAATATATTACAAACTGTGACATTAAACGTCATTTCTATTCAACTATTGAGGCACGCAGGCCGAAATGAAAATTAACTAATACAAGCTTAAGTCAAATGTAAAACTTTTTTAACTGTGCAACATTTCAAGTCATGGGAATTTCGGTCTCATCCAACTTCTCCAACTTGTAAGCAGCCTTGGATAATACTTCTTTAACTTTGTAAGGGCCTTCCCAAGTTGGGGCCTGATGTGAAAAACGGTCTATTAAAAACCTAACCTAACTTAGACACTCTAGTTTTAAATTTATAAATCTAGGCTCTCCTAATGCTAGACCACTAGACAAGCAAGTGTACCTATCGACTGTAGTAAAGCCTATGAACTCCGGATATCGAACCCAAAGGACACTAGCAACACCAAAACTAGACTCTGACTAATAACTTAAATAAATAGATTTTATTGATTTTTGTTTTTTTAATTATCAACTATAAACTAAAAAATATGCTTAAACTAAAACTGACACTAGAACTAGACAAGAAAAAATAAGGGTGAAACTCAAATATGGGGAAAAACTACCTAGGTAAGGAATCCTACTAGTCAACTCGTAAACTCTCGAAATTGGATTTATAATTGGTACCGTATTCTAAAAATATGAAAGTAAGCTAGATCACCTCCTAGTCAGGAGGCTTTTCTTTTATCCAACCCCGGTCTAAGTTTATAGAATAGTCTTCAGCCAGACTCGCTCCCGAAATCTTAATCAGGAGGCTTTTCTTTTATCCAACCCCGGTCTAACCCGTTTAATTCCACCTGTTCAACATATTTAAACAAATAGCACATAGTGAAACTAAAAAGCAATTTAAAACATTCAAACGGGTTGGGCCACCAATACTTAAACTTACCTGGACCAAACCTAATACGTGGCATATAATGAAGAAAATGATAATCCTTGCATTTTAGTGTTGTCCTATAACTCTTAAGTTACCATTTTTGAACCCTCAAAACGTGTTGATCTAAGCATTTCCGCGCCCTCTTCTGTGGCTTTGCCGATTTCGGTGGCGATCCACTATCTAGCTCATCCATAGACATTCTAACCTTCCTATGATTTGGAGACTCAACTAACTCTAATGACTTCTCATCCTCCGTTGCCACTTCCTCTTCCTTTTCTTCTTCTGGTGACGTTTTGATCTCCATTGTTGGCTTCCCCATGATTAGTGTTTCTAAATAGATAAGATCGCCAACAGGGTTAAATTCTTCATGCTCTTCATAAACTGGTAAACCTACTAACTCATAACCAAACTCATCCTCCCAAGATGGTGCATGCTCCTCCTCTTCGTCATCTTCCATCTGGTCAAGTGGCTCCACAACGACATCTTCACCCGAATTCGTGTAATCAGGTAGCTCCAACTCCATCTCTTCTATCACGCCCTCATCATCATTATTCCAGAATTCATCATCTGTTTCATAGACGGCTTCCTGCTCTTTCTTAGAAAAACTCTCATTTTGAATACTTGCACTTATCTCATCTAACCTAGCTTCGATTTCCTCTATCTTACGGAGTCTTAATCTTTCGATCAACTTATCAAGCCTGACTTCCAATTCCTTAATCTTTTGGAATCTTTCACGTTCCTCTTGTTCGGCTCTTTCCAACATAATCTCTTTCCAACATCTTCGATTTAAAATACTCCTAAACTGACTCGATCTATTATACATAATAACAAGACTCGATAAAATAAAACACAAACTATATTATCCTAAAGATGACTAGACACACTAAATCTAGACACAAACTCACAAGACATAACACAACTCAAGACACAAAAAGACCAATTAACCAATTAAGTTTAACCAAAGCTAGTTTCGCTATCGCCTAAGTATCCCCGGCAACGGCGCCAAAAACTTGATGTGCAAAACGGTCCATTAAAAACTTAACCTAACTTAGACACTCTAGTTTTAAATTTATAAATCTAGGCTCTCCTAATGCTAGACCACTAGACAGGCAAGTGTACCTATCGACTGTAGTAAAGCCTAATGAAGTCCGGATATCGAACCCAAAGGACACTAGCGACACCAAAACTAGACTCTGACTAATAACTTAAATAAATAGATTTTATTGATTTTTGTTTTTTTAATTATTAACTATAAACTAAAAAATATGCTTAAACTAAAACTGACACTAGAACTAGACACGAAAAAATAAGGGTGAAACTCAAATATGGGGAATAACTACCTAGGTAAGGAATCCTACTAGTTAACTCGTAAACTCTCGAAATTGGATTTATAATTGGTACCGTATTCTAAAAATATGAAATTTAAGGAATAACTAAAGTAAGCTAGATCACCTCCCAGTCTCACCTTACGTAACTATTCTAAGGTACCCAAAGATTAAATCACCACCCGGTCTCTCTAATCACAAAACACCCTAAGGCGTAAAGGGGTATTATTTAATTCGGTTATAACTTGGATCTATAAGAATCTAAAGGAATCTAGAGTAACTCACTCCCGTGCAATCACTACCCAAACCCGCAAAAGACCAAAACAGGCGACACTTAATTACCTCTCGGTCTCTCAAGTGACAGAATATAAGGTATCTCTAAACTCTCAATTACCGTTCCTACGGAATACATTAACTGTATACCATAAACTAGTTACAAACACACAGTAAGTAACCTAATACGCATCCATACATGAAAGGCATTCACAAAGACGCATATGGAACAAAAACTGATAATAAATTAATACCAAATACGCATATGCATCACAACCAAATAAAATAACAACCTTACCAAAACATGAACCAATCGGTAAATAATCCAAGACCAAAAATAAAACGAGTCTAAGTTGGGGCCAACTTTCCCGGAGGCTCTTGACCAGATGCTTCATTGTTGCGGCAGACGAAGTCTTCCGCATCTAAAGTACATTTCTGGACCCGCGAGTCATAGTATTTTTGCAGTTGGCGTTTATAGTTATGCTCGCGGATCAGTGCTAACTCTCTTCTCTCTTCAAGGAGGTCAAGGTTCATCCGCAACTCTTTGTCGTTATCATTGATCACCAAAATTCATGCGGATGGATTGACGATTTCAGCCGGGCTCATGGCTTCAGTGCCGTAGGTTAAACTGAACGGCATTTTAGAATTACTTGAATTCTTCTGAGTGCGAAAGGCACAAAGTACATGAGGCAATTCGTCGACCCAGCTTGTTCGTTTGTTTCCCAATCTAGCTTTAATCCCTTTCTTTAATTGTTCTATTGATCCTTTCTACATGACCATTAGCCTGCGGATGGGCTACGGATGTGAAAATCTGGGTGACCTGAAGTTTTTTCAACCACTCTTGCAACCCGCTATCCACAAACTGAGTCCCGTTGTCACTCACAAGTTCTTGCGGAAGACCAAATCGACAAATAATGAATTCCCATAGAAATTTCTTAACACTTGATGCCGCAATGGATGCGACTGGTTTGGTTTCCACCCACTTGGTGATGTAATCAATGGCCACAATTAAAATTTTGACCCGTCTCGGGGCTTCTGGGAGCGGTCCCATGATATCAATAGCCCAATTTTGGAACGACCAGGCAGACGTTACCGGCATCAACTCATTCTTTGGGCACAGCGTATTGGGAGCATGACGTTGACAAGAATCACAAATCCTGATTTCTTGTACAGCATCCATATGCATCCCCGGCCAGTAGTACCCAACGTTCATGAGTTTTGCTACGACCATTCTTGGGCCCGCGTGAAGACCACAAATACCTTCGTGAACTTCCCTAATCAAATAATTCTCGTCCTCGGCATCTACACACCTTAGAAGTGGGCCGAGGAACAATCTTCTGTATAGGACACCATCTTGCATTTGGTAATTCAAGGCCACGTGTCTTATATTTTGAGCGCAGTCTTCTCTTCCTGTAGAACACCTGATGACAAGTAAGCCATGATGGGCGTTATCCAGGATTCTACGCCAGTTTGAATTACTAAAACTTGGTTCTGCGGAATGGACGAGCGATCCAGGACTTCAACACGAATGTCCTTAGCGAAGTTCTCAAAGTTTGTTGAAGCCAACTTACTAAGGGCATCCGTCGACTTGTTTTTGCTTCTCTTGATATGAATGACTTTGCACGAAGAAAATTCAAGGATCAAGTACTTTGCTTGTGACAAGTACGAAGCCATTACATCGTTTTTTGCTTCATAAGTTAATATGTCTTGCGATCAGCATAGAATCCACCCGCGCTTCGAGGTGTTTTACCCCAAGCTTCTTAGCTATTCTCATGCCCGACATAAAGGCTTCATACCCCGCCTCATTGTTAGTACTTTTGAAGTCTAATTTGATGGCGTAACTAAACTCATGACCTTCAGGATTGACTAGCCTAAGGCCTGCGCCGGATCCTTCGTTGCTCGAAGCTCCATTAGTGAACAAGACCATACTTGCCCATGTTCAGGAGGTACTTGGGGTTGCTGTTCAACTAAGCATTCTTTTTCTATAAATTGTGGAACTTTAGTGACGAAGTCCGCCAATACTTGGCCCTTGATTGATGGTATAGGTTTGTATTCAATTGCATGTTCTCCCAGTTCAATGGCCCACTTCGCCAATCGCCCAGATAATTCTTGCTTGCTTAATACATTTTTGAGCTTATATCCCGTTAACACGTTAAGGGGATGGCCTTGGAAATATCTGCGGAGACGCCTGGCAACAAAGACCAGTGTCAGAACCAGCTTTTCGAGCATTGAGTATATGGTTTCTGGATCTGTCAACGTCCTACTGACATAATAGATTGGCGTTTGGACATTCTTTCTGTCTATCAGTAGCATGGCCTCAATGGCAATATCGGGCGCTGACAAGAATAGTGACAAAGGCTCCCCCGCATGTGGTGCTGTCAGAGTTGATAATTCTATCAAACACTTTTTGAACTCCAGAAATGCTAGTTCAGCTTCCGCGGTCCACTTGGAGTACGCTTTCTTGATGCAGTTTCTCAAAGTTGAGACAAACGGGTAGGACTTAGCCGCATGATTGGCCAAGAATCTGTTTAGTGCCACCAACCTTCCATCAAGTGTATGTACCTTTTTTAGGGAGGAAGGTGAAGGCATGCGGGCTACTACTTGAACCTTGTCTAGGTTGGCTTTAAAACCCGCATCCGTTACTATGACACCCAAAAATTTTCCTTCCTCCATTCTGAAGGAACACTTACTGGGGTTCAGTTTCATGTTGATTTGTCTGAGGGTCTCAAATGTTTCCTCAATATCTCAAAGCATTTGATCTTCCTCAACACTCTTTATAACCAAATCATTAATATATACTTCTAAATTTCACCCAATCTGACCATTAAATGCCTCATCCATCACCCAATCATATGTGGCCCCTGCGTTTTTCAGGCCAAAGGGCATCGTCTTGTAACAAAATGTGCCTTGATCTGTGCGAAATGTTGTCTTGTCTTCATCAATCGCCACCATGTGAATTTGGTGATAAAGTTTGTAGGTGTCGAAGAAACATTTAAATTTGAACGAGGCTACCACGTCAACTTTAAGATCAATTTTGAGCAAAGGATAACAGTCTTTTGGACATGCCTTATTCAAATCTTTGAAGTCTATACACATCCACCATATCCCATTGCTTTTGGGAACGATGACCGGATTGGCTACCCAAGTCTGGTACTGGATTGGACGGATGATTCCAGCATGTAAAAGATCTTGAGCTTGTTCGTTCATAGCTTTAGTTTGTTCCGGACCCATCTTTCACTTCTTTTGAACAATCATCATGGACGCTGGATTCACCCGTAGTTTATGCTCCGTAATTCTCCGCGGGACACCAGTCATGTCCGCGGGTTGCCAAGTGAAGATGTCTACGTTCTTTGTCAATAGTTGTTTCAAAAATGTCCTTACTATCTCTGAGATAACAGGCCCAATCATTATTGTTTGGTCCGGAAACTTCTTATTTAACACCCATTTTTCTGGCTCAGTCCTCTGAACTTGCTTTGGGACTTTACTGGTTTTTGAACTTTCAGTCGCGAAACAGTGACGATTGACGTGGATTATTGCCACACCATTGCGATTTGGAACTCCTACCGCATGGTGAGCTGTAGAGGAGTGAGCATTAAAGTCCCCGATTTCCTGACGTCCCAAAATGATATCATACTTTGACGTCACCGGTAAAACCAAAAACTCAACGTCTTCAGTTTCTGAATGAGTTCCATCACTAAGAGTGACCGGAAAAGGTATAACCCATCGCGGGTGCATCACCTCACCCCCAAACCCAAATTCAGGCGCATGAATAGGTTTCAACCTCACCTTATCTTCTTCATCGAGCTGCTCAAAGAACTGTTCGTACATTATGTTTGACGTACTGCCAGTGTTAAAGAAAACATAATGCGAACGGTAATGGCCAATGAGGATCAGTGATTATCAATGGGTTTTTGTAGAAAGGTCCTCATTTAACTTGTGGAAAAATTACAGGTTCGTTTTTCCATTCTTCGTCCTCAGATTCCCTCCTCCTAACTCCAACCTTGTGTTTGCCTTGAATCATGTGATCATTTAGGTCCTTGATCTGCTTCTTGGACGAGCCCTGGTTATCTTGCGCGGGAGCTTTGCTATTCCCTGGTATTGCATTTTTTACCAAGTGTCCAAGTTTTCCAGATTCTACAGCTTCTTCGATCTCATTTTCAAAGTTACGCGTTTGTTCGTGTTATACCCTATGTCATCATGAAACAAAAAGTGTTTTTTAGCATCAAGGAATGAACTCCTCGTGAGTGGTTGAGGTTTTTTGAAATTCACATTCTCAGTGGTGAGAATTTCCGAGGGAGTTTTCGACAGTGGAGACCAATTGTTAGAGGTTCGCGCTGAAGAATTCTGCTTGTTCTTATTGCCTATCAGAAATCTGGCATCAAACGGTTTTGACGCTTCCGCGAAAGGCTGTAGCCTTGACCAAATTTTTCCTTTTGCCTGTTTGTTTGGCCGCAGAGTTTGGAATTCCACCTTTGGGTTCTGTTTTTGACTATAAGTAGCCAAAGTCTTTTGAGTCCCTGCAAACAGGTTTGCCGCAGACATTATTTCATCCCAAGATGTGGGCATTCCATCTCTACCAGTTAGAATCCAAATCAATTCATTGCTCCTCACATTTTTGTGGAAGGCTCTCCGCATCATATCTTCGCTTACTCCACCAATATTGGGACTCTCATTGTTAAACCGGATAACGAAGTCTTCAATAGACTCATTATTTCATCTAACCACGTCTAATATTTATAACAGGTCACAAGTGTATTTTTTTCTTCTGACTGAAGTGTTGGGAGAATTTAGCAGCAAAGTCATCCCAACTCTTGATTTGCCCGTCCGGCAACTTCTCAAACCATTCACGTGCTGCCTTTGTGAATGTCAGAGCAAACACGTGACACCAGTAAGGAATAGTCCAACCGCTGACTCCTCCAGCAGCTACAAAGTTCAACAGGTGATCACTAGGATCAGTCATCCCGTTGTATTTTCCTACAGATGTTGGAAATTTTTTCATTGACCGGGAACGGGGCTGTTGCAATGCGTGCAATGAATTTTGATTTTTCAGCAAAAACTGCGCACAGTATGGCTTGGTGAAGTCTTCTTCAGCGTCACTATGGTAACCATCTCGGCAAACTATCGCCTGCAGACGACTAGTTCCTTCGTGCAAATGAAGTCTGCTATCACCGCTGTAATAACTGAAATCACCTAGATGATATGTTGAATCATGACTGTCATACTCGTCTCTATAGGAAGGCACACGCATGACCATACGAGGATAGCCTTCTCCATACCTCTTCAGGATCTCTCTCCGTCTGAAGGCTATGACGGATCTGACTACTCCTCACCGTTGCGGGAGGAGAGGGAGATCTTCTGGGAGATTCATCATAAGTCAGAGTGCAAGCATGGAGTCGCTCTTCGCGCACCCTAAGCTCGTACTCGACTGTGAAATTTTCATATTGAATACGGAACCATTCCTCAGGGAACAAAGATCCCCTAGCTCTGGAGCTATGATGATAAGTTCTCGCCGGTTTAGAATAGCCAGAATCATCTTCTGGACCCAATTCTGTACGGGTCCGGCGAGTTTCTCTTGTGATTCGCCCCGGATAGCCAGGATTAGGACCTCCTGGCACGTGACATGTCCTAGGTCAGTTGGAGTTGGACCTCCTGGTGTTGTGATATGTCCTAGGGTACCTAAGTTACCTAGGGTAAAGCCTCCAGGTGTTACATCATCAGTAGTTCGTGAAACAGGTGCAGGAGTTCCCGTCGGCCCTTTGAGAAATTTACTCATATCGTTCTAGCCAACAGAAACAACAGGTTATCACAGTTCTAACACAAGAACGGATGGCGCCAATGACGAAAAACGGATCTACTCCCCTTAACGAGTCCTGGATCCAATGAGTCCACAGGGTAGAATACAACAACAACAACAACCAACAACAATATGAGCTCAATCTCCCAAAGTCCAATGACAGATGCCTGCAAAACAGAGACTGTGAGCTCGTTACGGGAAGGACAAGAGGGGGGTCTTCCCATAAACACCCTCCGACGTGAGAATAAGTACTGTTCTAATAGGGTGAAAGTACTTAAGTATTTAGAGTAGATCGTTGGGAGTGAATGAATACCTTATGCAGACTGTGATGGTATTTATAGCCAAAGAGTGTGGAAAAGTGATTGGGCCAGCTGTCCCTATTCTAGAAGATCCCTCGTAACTGTCTGGACACGTGCCCTCGTGTAATAGGTTGAGCTATACGTCCCATGTGCATGGTTATAACAACCTGAACACGTGTCTCTTTATGATAAGATGAGATAATCGTGGCCATGTGCACGGTTATAACAACCTGGCCAGCTGTCTTTCATTCATTGGTTGATGGGTCACTTATTCTCCAAGAAATGATCTTGGTAATTCTTCTAGAAGGTAACTAGTTAATTACAGCTATCCTGTGGCATTGCCTTCCGGTCATCTTAGCGGGTGAATATGCTACCCTGCGGATGACTTCTCAGGGTACCTGGATGCTTCCACGCATGGTCTCTAGGACGTATCGTTGTTCTTCTTTAGTGAGTTATGCGGGTGATCCATATGTTCCGCGGGTGGAATATGAGGGGCTTCCCTCTGACCCGCGGGTGATACTTAAGGGTATTTGGGTCTTTTTGGTACCCTACCTCTATATCTTACCTTTTCTTCTCAACCATTAGTCCATTAGCTATGCCATTTTTGTTCGAATATATTTTTTCTTAACACATTCCACTCTCATTTTATGATGCATGCAATTATTAATAGAAAGTTTAGTCCGTCAGAAAGACTAGTAACCCTCCTAGTTCCTTTTAAATTAGTCCGCACATGTTCGCAAGTGTAAGGACTTACGATGATTACAGATTCCTACTTATGGTTATATATTAATGATGACGATGTGTTTGATGTTGGTAGAGCGATGATATCGATACACATATGAAGATCAAAACAAAAATTTTATGTAAGTTGTCGTTATATTGAAAACAATATCTTTTGAAATTTTGTTTGATATTGTAAACATTCTTTTTTATTACTTAGAGATTAGTTAGATCCTATATATATAGCTTATAAATTACGTTTAAAATAGTGTTATAGTAAACTTTAATGCACACATTGTTAGTGCTATTAGTGTAACTAAGGATTAACTTGTTGATGAAGTTAATTGTTATATGAATCTAAATAAGTCAGGTACAGGGTTCACAATTATTTGATCTTATTATAATTTATAATTCTATTGGTACTAAGTCATGGGGGTTCCAAGGGGGCAACGGCCCTGATGCGTGTGTGCGTTGCGGTTAAAATATGAAAAAATTGGATGATTTAGCTTTTGCACAAGATCGTGTTTTAAATTTATAAAAGTGATTTCTACTACGACTAAACACACACAAAATAGGAAAGTGTACCTATCGTATATGTAGAATAGTATTGGTAAGAACCAAGTATCGATCCATGGACACAAAAAATGTTTCTAATAATGAATATTTGTTTTAGTTTAATCGAAGAGTTTTAATCATTTTTGAGGTTGATTTTTAAACTTTTATAAAATAGAAATACATAATATATAGGTGACAAGAATAGAAATTCTAAATGAGTAGTTCAATTATATGAAGGTTTACCATCTATTATCAACAATCCACTCCATTATTCCATGACGATTATTAGTTAAACATGTGATAAACTTGTCCTAATAATATATGATAGAGTAGTCTCTCATTTCTAGGTGAACGTATTCTATGACATAAAAGAAAGTAACATGCGCATTTTAAAGTCATCCTTTCCTAATGCCATGTTACCATGAGAATGTCAATTTAAGTAGATAAGCAGTTTGGTATAATAGAACGATTAGGATTGATTTCGATTTCTCAAATACCAATCCTAACAATTTCGAGTGGTTGTAGTTAACTCACACAACCTCCCCTTGATTGATTATATTAGATTATAATTACACATTCCATTGACATATGATTTCTTTAACTAGCATGATAACCTAAGCAATCGTGTTAAAAATGTTATTTTAGAATTATCAAAACCAGAGAAATAGATCATAACTTATATCTCATCATTTCTAAGTACAACATAAGGATCCATATTTTATCTTGAATAAAGTATCAATGTATTCTTTTTTACCATTTCTAGTTTCCAAGAACATGAATAACCATGAATGATTATAAATCATTAACCTTGATGTATTGGATTAAAGTGATAAAACCTTTCTTCATCAATGGATAATTGCAAAATAACCATGTACCATACCAAACTAAACCACATGTTTCATGTAATCATCAAGTAAAACAAAGCTTCTTCATATATTATAGATGGTAATAGGAGTTTAGCACATAATAAGCATTGTTATGAACATAAGAGGTGATGATAACAAACACATGATTAAACTTAGAACAATCTAACCAAATATGGATGAGCCTCCTCTCTTAATGATGGATTATGATGGTGTTGATGATGATGGATGATGATGATAAACACCAAGCCTTCAAACTCCTCACAAGATATTCAATATGAGTGTAATGTGGGTGTTTAATAAGTGAAAACCGCTTAGAATTCTTTTTCAAACACACATCTCAAATGACACAAGAGCCACTATTTATAGACTGTCTGGAAGAAAAAACACGGCCACGTGTTTCATTAAGCACGGCCTTGTGTCTACTTGTCCCAGTTGCATGTTGTCAGATCATACATGATGACTCACACCGGGGTTGTGTTTTCAGAGGCACACCCCGTGCTTTTATTGACATGTGCTTCAATTCCTTTTGTCTTTTTCTGGAGGTGACCACGGCCCCGTGGTTACAGGAGCACGGCCCCGTGCTTTTGTTGACATGTGCTTAATTCTTGTATATTTTTGTCTTTTCCTACGTTTAGAAGCACGGGGGGCGTGTTTCTTGAGGCATGGGGACGTGTTTCTTGTTTTTCTTGTGTTTTCTTTCGTTTTTCTTCGTCTTTTTTCTTGTTTCTTTGTTTGAGGCTTGGGTTTCCCTGAAATTACATTTTATTAAGATAAGTAGCCTTCCGTGCTATATTATTTGATAGAAGTTGCAGGTTTTAGAGATTATTTGATGCTTAAATGATGTATAATTTTATATATATATCAAACATACCCACACCTGAACCTTGCTTGTCCTCAAGCAAGCTACTTATAAATATTATCTAAAAGTAGCAAGTTAGGACCATAGCTTAAACATCGCCAAAATATTTCCAAGAAAATGGGAACAAAATAACCAACCTTAAATCATAGGAGTATATGTAGTGAAGTATAAAAAGGATGATTTGTTTTCATGAGCTTCTGCATATGCAAAACGTCACGTTCTCACAATGTTCACTCACACTCGGTTTATATATATCTGATCATACACGTGATGTATGTATGTGAACACTCTTAGTCAAAATGTAACCTATGAAAAATAAGCTTGTAACAATTTCAAATCTCCACCTTTGTGAAGGGTTGCATAGATTAGAAGGTAATATGGGTTGGTTTAGTTTAAGTAGGGAATTGGTTTTTGGTTCAAGGGTTTAGGTTAATGAGGATGGGAATCGTAAATACAACTTCTGTTGGTTCTTGGGAATCTCGAGATGTCTTCGATGTTTAGCTAATTGTTTCCCGGATATGTGTTTTTTTTAAACAAACCTAGTGACTCTTTTAAGGTCAGATCGTCAAGACCGGTTTTGTCGAGGATGTGGATAAGTTCTTCCTCAATCTTGTTATGAAGATAACTTCCAACTCTAATGGATCGTTCTGCTTTGAGCCTAATAGCCCCACCCTCATTAGTTCGGTATATTCATGCTGAGACTGAGTTTGACTTTTTCTACATCATCCTTCATTAGACCAGTTTCCGCAACCTAAGCATCGTTCGTATCTTTTTGCTCTTCTTTTCATTGCGCTTTTGGAAACTCCACAAAGTGGTGGCCTTTATTCGTTTTGGCGCCACTTTTTCCTCACCTCATTTCTAAAAAGAAAGATTCTCTCCCTAAGTTCTGGAGGCAACCTAGGTTTTGCGTAATGTATGAAGCAAAGGAAATTGAAATCGGAAGAATGTATATCCAGTTGTTTAGGGTCTGCCGGAAAAAGACCAGTGTTGTATTATACCGGTGATAAGGATAAAGTGGTATGGTAAGGTTTTGAGGTTTTTAAGTTTTGTAATTTGGATAATGATTTGAGGTGTTGAAATGAAAAATAGTACTTTCTTCCTTATACAACGTATCGTGCGTTCTTGAAATGAATAGTTGCGACAAGTTCTAAATCACAGTAATGGAGGAATTGGGTATAAACGCCATATTTCTATGGCATGAGGTTTGTCTCACAGTAATGGAGGAATTGGGTATAAACGTCATATTTTTCATAAATTTGTTCTCAATATTAAAAAACTTCTTTTTACTTTTTCATTTTTTTGTTATAATAGATTTGTAGTTGGTTATTTACAAAATCGTTGGCATGCGTGGCACCGTCTTAATTCTTTTTCAGCGTCAACATGCATGACCGGCCAATAATACCCCGTGTTCATTATCTTTCCCACCACCATTCTTGGGCCTGCAAGAACCCCGCAAATTCCCCCGTGCACCTCCCGCAACATGTTATTTGCGTCTTGTGCATCCACGCACCGGAGGAGCGGCCCCGGGTAAGATCGTCTATATAAAATGCCATTTTGAAACATGTAATTTAGCGCCTTGTGTCAAATCTTTCGGGCTTCTGATTTCATGTCTGGTAAGTTCCCTGAAGATAAGTAGTTGATGATCGAGGTCATCCAACTGGGCGTACCTGTGGAGCGTACACAAACTTCTCTCATGATTGTAGATGGGTTTGTCAATACTCGGACATCCTTGGCGAGGTGTTCGAAACTGACCGACGCCAATTTGCTGAGAGCATCGGTCTGTTTATTTTCACTCTGTTTCACATGTTTTACTTTGCATGTGATGAAGGTTCCCATTAGCGCCTTTGCTTGCACCAAATATGAGGCTATCTTCTCATCCTTCGCGTCATATGTTCCTTCTATTTGGTTTGCCACCAACATTGAATCAACATGTGCTTCAAAATGTTTCTCTCCTAGTTTTTTGGCGATTCTTAACCCTGCCAACGATGCTTCGTATTCTGCTTCATTGTTTGGGCTTTTAAAATCCAAACGTATTGCATACGTGAAGTTCTATCCTTCTGGGTAGATGATCCTTAATCCTGCACCTGCGCCTTCATCAATGGATGCCCCGTCGGTGAACAATTTACATACTTCTTCCTTATGTTGTTCAACTGGGGATTCCATTTCCTTTCGGCATTCTTCCTCCTTCTCTTGGGGCACCTCTTCTATGAAGTCAGCTTAAACTTGACCTTTGATCGCTGGTCTGGGTTTGTATTCAATGGCGTATTCTTCCAACTCTATTGCCGACTTCGCTAATATTCCAGATAATTCTGGCTTGGCTAATACATTTTGTAGGCGATAGTTGGTGAGGACGTGAACCGGGTGTCCCTTTAAGTATCTCCTTAAGCGGCGCGCTGTTTGTACTAGCGACATGACTAACTTCTCCAAGGTGGAGTATCTTGTCTCCATGTCTGCCAATGTGCAACTAACATTGTAGATAAGCATTTGAACGCCATCCCTTTCTACCATCACAACTGCGCTAATTGCTTTGTCTAAAGCTGCTAGGTATATTACTAGCGGTTCTTTGGCTTGTGGCGCTGTTAACATTGGTAGTTATGCTAAACGCGCCTTGATCTCTTGAAACGCCGTTTCTGCTTCAATTGTCCACCGAAACTGAGATTTTTTGAGAGAGTTTTTCAGAGTTGAAACAAATGGAAAGGATATTTTTACATGACATGACAAGAATCTGTTGAGCGCGACCAATCACCCGTTAAGCTTTTGTACTTGCTTGATGGTTCTTGGAGAAGGCATTTTCATTACCGCCTCTATTTTTTTGGGGTTGGCTTTGAAGCCTCCATTGGTGACGATAACTCCCAGGAACTTTCCTTCTTCTATCCCGAAGGAACATTTTCCCGGGTTGAGTTTCATGCTTATCTGGCACAACGTTTCGAAAGTTTCTTGCTTCCGTATCACTTTTGATCACCAAGTCATCCATGTAGACTTCTAAGTTCCTTCCAATTTGGGACTTGAATTCTTTGTCCATCAGGGGTTGGTACGTGGACCCTGCATTTTTGAGGTCGAATGGCATCATTTTGTAATAATATGTTTCGTTGTTCATTCAGAACATCGTTTTATCATGATCTCCAGCTGCCATGTGGATTTGGTGGTACCCTTTATCTGCGTCCAAGAAACATCTATATTGAAAAGGGACTAGCGCGTCCACCTTGAGATCTATTTCTGGTAAAGGGTAAAAATCTTTTGGGCACGCTTTGTTGATATCTTTGAAGTCGTTGCACATACGTCATTGGCCGTTTTCCTTTGGTACCATCACCGGGTTTGCGACCCATGTTTGGTATTGTATTTCGCAGATTATTCCCACGTCTATGAGTTGTTTAACTTGTTCATCACAGGCTTTCGCCTGTTCCGGCCCATCTTCCTTTGCTTTTGTACTACTGGCACAAAAGCCGGATTGACTTTCCACTTGTGTTCCGCCTTGGTTCATGGTACTCTTGTCATATCTGTTGGAGTCCACGCGAATGCATCTACGTTTTTGACAAGTAAACCTTTTTAACGTAATTCCTGTTTTGTCAGAAAGAGTGGATCCTATGCTTACGCATTGCTCGGGAAACTTCTCATTGAGGACCCATTTCTCTACCTCTTTCAACTTGTTTATTTTTAGCATCTTTTGTGGCGGTTTTTTCACGTCTGCCACATGACATTCTTTGTTGGCATGGATCATCGCCACCCCTGTGGATGTTCGCACTCCCAATATTCCATGGGCTGTTGATGGGTTGGCATTGAAATCCCCAATTGCTTCTCTTCCCAAGATTACATCATAGTGCGGGTGCGGGGTTTCCGTAACCAGGAAATCCACGTCTTCAATTCTTTAGCGTATCCCATCGGTAAGTGTCACCGGAATATCAATTGTCCCGGCGGGTATTCAATACTTTGATTGAAACCTGTTATTGGGGCGTTGACGGGGGTCAGCCTGACTTATCATTTTCTTCCAACAAATCGAAACATTGCTGATACATGATATCAAATGTGGCTCCCGCGTCAATGAAGAAGCGAGGCGTCCGATAATGCCCAAAAAATGTTATGATTACAAATGGTGCATTTCGGTTTGCTCCCCCTTTCACTTTTGGGAAAATCACTTGTTCTTCCTTCCAGGCGGCATGTTCGACCTGATTATCATTTTTATTCTTAATGTTGCCTGAGATCATATTAGCATGTAGGTCTTTGATTTTCTTTTCTGGCCTCCCGCCATCGCGAAGTGGTGGGCGCATGCTGTGACATTCGTCAAATTTGGGTCTCAATTGTATTGAATTTTTTTATTCGTTTAACATGTAACCCGACCCGTTTTGTTAACTGAAACTTATGATATAATCAAAATGATGGATTTTATGTTACAATATTATTTTACACTTGTTGGGTCTTGAAAACATCCATTTTGGTCCTTAAAACCCGTTAAAATCACATAAAACAAACTCCGGGGGCCAAACTGTAATTTATGAAACATGCAAAGCATCACCAGCCACCACCCCATCACGCTACACGATGGGGAGAGACCCTATGAACGCGTGGCGCGAGCCCTGGGCGACCAGACTGCACACCATGTTTGTTTGTTGGTTCTTTTATCCACTAAATCCGAGTTTTAACCATTAAACCACTTGTTTAACCCCTATAATCTCATCCTATAAATACAAGGCCCTCTATAACATTATTCCCTACTCATAAACTCTTTCCTCACTCAAATTCAAAGATCATTCAAGGTTATTTTCATGTTTATGTGGGGTTTGACTTTCAAAGTTAAACTGATGAAGGTTTTCATTTTTGTTTGTTTATCTTAGTCTATATAAGTACTTGAAGCATATGGCACAACATATATATAATATAGACCCCTTTTTACCTTTGGTAGTTACTTATCCGGTCACGGGTGGTTAAGTTTCAGGCCTCGTAACGCAAGGCTAAATGGAGGACTTCGTGTCCTTGATATATATATATATATATATATATATATATATATATATATATATATATATATACTTGTTTATACATACTAACCATGTTTAACTTCTATTCATTTTAGTTTGTAGATCATTTTTATAAGTTCAATGGTTTGGGTTTAAAGAGTCTAGCCTCGGTTTAACCGTAAATAGCTCTAAACGGTAAACCGAACTTTGTTTACTAGTTTTGTTAAATAGTTGTTTAAACATGCTTTATGTTAGATTTAAGTTTCTAAAATCATTATTATAAGTTTTATGGTTATGGGTTTGTAGATTCTAACCTCGGTCTTAACCCGAAACTAGATCCGAACCGAAAACCGAACTTTCGTTTAAAGACTTTATTGTTAACTTTTTTGTTGTAAAACTTAAGTTTCATCATTTATAAGTTATTATACAAGTTCTATGATATTTGGGTATGTGGAAACCATCTATGAACTTATTGTGAGATGGAAACCGAACCAAACCAAACTAAACCGATTTTCACTCGCTTAAGACACACAAGTGTGTTTTTAGCTATCAAGACTTGTATATTTATTTAAAAATACTTTACAAACTGATTTTAAATATTTTATTAAAGTACTTGGAATGTTGAATCCAACTTGATTTTATGACAAAGTTTGGAACGACGAACCGAACACTCGCTTAACGTGCGTTATTAGTCCCAAAACAATAGAACTACATACTTGGTTAAGTGTTAATATATTTTTATGAGTTATCTCATAACATTTATTATTTTGGAAATTTGACTTTGGGTTTGACCAATTATCAAGACCCGAACCAACAACCCGAACACTCGTTAAAAACTGTTTTAGTATCCATATTCCAAAGGGACTTGCATTCTTGCATTTTTACCCACCTTATTACTTAACATAGGTTGAGTAAATATTAAGATTAGATACTTTAACCCGGCTTAGAGAAAATTTACATTTTTAAAAGGGTTATTACTACAAGTTCTTAAATAGTTATTTTTAAACCTTAAACTTTAATTGTTTACATTTCTTATCATTTATTATTAAAGTTTCCCAAAACAACCTTTCTAATTCAAGGCTTTTATTTTTATTTAGGCTTTGCTTGTTAGACCCGTTCTTCCGATTACCCTGCTTTTTCCGAATCAAGTTTCTTAATTAAAAGTGAGTACTTTCATACCCATTTTCCAACTTTCGTTTTGGTGGTGATATTGCATCTTATTCAAACTAAATGCTTTATACTTGAGTCGTAAACCACAAACTTTATTGTATACTTTACTTAAATAAATGCTCGATTTGGTGTTTTATGTTTACATTTGTAACAACTCGGACTTTCCGAAACTTATAAATCCGACCCATTTTGGTGTTGGTCATTTTACAAAATAATATGTTATTTTAAATTACTTGCATATATTATATATTTATTATACTTCTCATTTTGGCAAAACCAACCCCAACTAAACCTCTATCCCCTTTGTATCCACTATTAAACCTCAAGGGTCCAAAATGAAAATATGTTATAATCCATATCTCCAAACAGGATATCCATTCATCGAACCCGTATCCACGACCCACATCGCAAACTCGGTACTCGTTTACCTTTCTTGAAGCCTAATCTTCGTTTATTATAGTAATTGATCTCTGATTGTGATTCTTATACCATAAACGACCTTTCTGACACTCAGATTTTAGGAAACAAGATCAAATATGTTGTGTATAGTATATTTATTTAAGCCGACCATAAACCCTAAATCATTGAACATATAACCGTTAATGATATTACAATTAAACCTCTAGATGCGATCTACTGCCCGTCGCCAACAATATCCCCATCGTTAATTAGGTTTTCGTGACCTGCTGATGCGTCTTCTTCACCTTTCTTTGGTCGTCACAGTCCCGTTCAATTAAACCATCTTATGGCGCGATTAGAGGTAATTGTTTATCGTATTGTGATCGTCTCTGGTTAATTATCATTAACCCTAACCTTAACCCGATTAATGTTAACGAATCGATCGAGATATGATTTATAGGGTTCATAAGCTTTCTGGGTTTGTGTCTGTGTGTTTATAGTTGTTTCGTTTGCATGTTTAGAACGAATTACAAGCCAGCCCAGTTGGCTATGGTAATCCTGTTAAAACTTGGGTGGCTGGGGGGGCGCGGGTTCGAACCCCCCAGCCCGTGTTTTTGGGTTTTTTTGTTTAATTACCATATTAACACATATAATATTAATCATATTAAAATATAATAATTGTTCAGTATTTTCGTTAAACCTGACACTTTAAATAGCCATTTTTTTGAACATTTGTTAAAACTATATACATGTATTAGATAATATAAAATAACTATAAAGGTTTTAATAATTATAAAGAGCATTAAATCTAACATATATATATATATATATATATATATATATATATATTTTGTTAATTAATATATTAAAATGCATGATATACCTAATTAGTTTATATAATTATTATGTATTTTATTAAAGGTTTTATTTTATATAAATTATTTATTATCTATTAACTATTATTTACAACATTTACTTAAAAGAACTCTTTATGAATAATATAAATATAAATACAATTAGGACGTATTTTTTTAGTTAAAATAATCATTTAAAACAGATCTCTTTATATAAACTATAACATTTTATAAATATTCATTTAAATATTTTAAAGTATTTTATATAATTATTTATGATAAACTTTAATAATAAAAATTAAATCATATTTATTACGGTAAAACTTGATAATGAAACTTATAATAAATTATTGAAATAAATAGCTTTTGTATGTTTTCACTCGATCATCAAATCCCGAACCTCTATTTGGTTTTACACTCCTTATTCAATTCATATCTTTTTTCCGCAACTATTGTTACATAGGACTTCTCGTCGATAACTTCCAAAGAGCGTAACTGTTGTTTACTACCGTTCTTACCGCATTCTCTTATCTTTTGCTTATCGCTAAGGTGAGTATTTCACTCCCCTCTTTTACTTATTTAACCGTTTTGGGGACATATGCGTTCGGAGATATTTTTATATTATATAATACTCAACCGCAACTGTTTATCCTTGTGTGTTTATCAGTTTGCCTAACTTGCTATTTTCTTACTTGCTTTGCTTGAATGCTACTTGCTTATTTCGGCAACCGATGTCCATTTTAATGGCACCGTTTAGTCCATGCTTGTTAACCAATGTCCATTTATATGGATTGGTTGAGCCCTTTCTTTATGGTTTGTTGATTGTTACGTGCTATGGTTTAACTGAATATCTCACAGGAACAGTTTGCACTTTTACTTATTATTATATAGTATCTCAAATCTGGTGATTTACTCACTCAACATTGTGTTGACAAAACCTGTTTGTATTTTTAACGCATATGCAGGCTATCGTATGACGTGATTATCAAGATTGTTTAAAGTAACTTAGGATGCATGTTAAAGAAGAAGACAAAAGAATTTAATGTTGGATGTTTGTTGTACTTGTTTATTTATATGTTTGATGTACTTGATTATTTAATTAAATTTATAGATATTGTCACATTTAATATTGCATAATAGTACCTTGAGAGCTGTGACAATCAGTTCGCGCCCCGGCATTTCCGCCGTAGGTTGGGGTGTGACAACATGCGTATATGCTTATGTGTTTACCGCTTTTGGTTGGTTGATTCATAAATCCGTGAACTATCTGGTATTCTCTTATAGAACGGTGCCGTTAATGTATTCTTATTAACGACCTCACGAAATCCGAATCTATTTGGTATTCTCTTATAGACGGTGCCGCTAATGTATTCTTATTAGCGACCTCATATTATCCAAATTATTGCTATTATTTATTTTTTCATATACAAGTTGTGAACATTTTCTTATTATATATATACTTGTTCAAAACTATGAATTGCTCACCAACCTTTGTGTTGATAAACTTTATTTTATGCAATACTACAGGTTTGACTTTTGGTTGACTCGAGACTTGGAGAAAACATTATCAAAGACCTTTAGGATATTAGCAAATTGAACAATATATTTATTTGCTATATTTTGTGACGTTTATTATATGAACAATTATGTTATGTGACGTTATGACTTTTGTGAAATTAAATGAGTTGTTAAATATTGTCGCTTTAAATAGTGTCATGCCCTTATGGGCAATCCGTCGCATCCCGGCATGTTCCTCCGCCTTTGGTCGGGGTGTGACAGATTGGTATCAAAGTCATGACTATAGGATAGGTGGTTAGACAACGACCTAGTATAGTATGCTTTAGGGTCCTATACGTGTTTACTCTATTTTGATTGTTCATTTCGCATGTTTATTTATAACTTGTTTAAAATTCACTAATATCATAAATGTACACATACACAAACTTTCATAGTATTTCAAAGGTATCCTTACCTAAAACGCAAAAGCTAGATTTTTATTGTGTTTTATGGATTACAAGTTTAGCTTGGATCCCATTTTTTCAAATCCCTTAAAGGTTGCATTTATATCAGGTTTGTAGCCATTATAGAAAGCGAGACACTGAAATGACCATTTGACAAAAAGATTCCAAGAATCGAAGGTGATTTACTTACCTGGGATGGTTGAATTGTAGTGGTCATTTTCTAGGCCAACGAACCGTGTTATACGTGTCAATACTTTAAGTAGTCGAATGCGAGATTTTTAGGCCAGCTTACCTAAAACGCAAAAGCTAGATTTTTATTGTGTTTTATGGATTACAAGTTTAGCTTGGATCCCGTTTTTTCAAATCCCTTAAAGGTTGCATTTATATCAGGTTTGTAGCCATTATAGAAAGCGAGACACTGAAATGACCATTTGACAAAAAGATTCCAAGAATCGAAGGTGATTTACTTACCTGGGATGGTTGAATTGTAGTGGTCATTTTCTAGGCCAACGAACCGTGTTATACGTGTCAATACTTTAAGTAGTCGAATGCGAGCGTTCCGGTCGCCATCCTAATTTTCGGTGTTAAAACAATAGAACCACGGTGGTTCGTGGACTAGTGTTTTGACATGACGTTATATTCCGATTTATTATTATTGTTACTATCGTTATTTGAGTCGAAAACATGAAAAAGACACGGTGGTACGTGCACATGTTTAGAATCCAACGTGGTGTTTTATAAAAAGAAAATATTTTTAGGGTCGGAATAACAAATCATGGTGGTTCATGTACGACTTTCCGACACTACCAAATCTCAAAATCTCAAATTTTCAAGCTTTAACCTCTCACAAATCATTTACGCTTTGTTTACGAATTGTTATTTATATACAAAGTTTCATATTTTTTTTAACACTAACATCTCCTCCTCACTAACTCTAGGATTCACAATCAAAAATTGAAGTTTTATCTTATTATTGTACACCCTCATATTCATTTCTTTTTACCTCAAACTTATTCCATTTCTTTATAATTTTTAGCATGCCTCCGGTAAGTCGTCACCCGCGCAAGAACTCCAACCGACTATGGCTACCTTCGTCGTCAAGCAAATGGTCGTGGTGATTCCCGAACTTATAACCCAAATCTAAGTTACCCAACCTCCACCCATTGTTACACCCGTTGAACCCAAACCCGCATCTTAATTGTTTAAGCAATTCACAAGTGCTAACCCAACCGAGTTCTTTGGAACCAACTGTGTAACTACCTTGTTGCAATGGTTTGAAACGATTGAGAGTGTGTTCCGACACAGTGAGTGCCCTGATGTGAAAAAGACAAATTCCGCTTCGAGCATGTTTAGAAAAATGGCTCTTACATGGTGGGGTAGTGTCATACACCTCCAAGGATCGGAAACGGCTATGGCTCTTCCATGGTCCGGTCTCAAGGCACTCATGATGAAGAAATTTTGTCCTAAACACGAGCTCCAAAAGCTCGAGAAGTAATTCTGGAACCTCAAGTAAGAAAGTGATGATAATGCCGCCTATTCCCTCCGTTTCCATGAGTTGAGCATCCTCGTCCTTCACTCGGTTACCCCGACCAAACGTGAACTTGACAAATACATTGGAGATCTACCAATGCAAATCCAGGACTCAGTAATGAGTAGCAAACCCATGAACCTTAAGGACTCGATCACTCTAGCCGGTGCGCTATCGGAAAATCATGTGAAAGTTGGAACCCTAACCCTCAAGAAACCAAGTCAGAAAGCCATGACTGAACCCGCACCGCAAGCCAAAGTTGAACCCGCACCACAAGCCAATAACTACTCAAACTCTTCCCGCCATCAACAACCACAACAAAAAGAAACCTAAATCCAATCACCGAAACTTTTCCATTACCCAACCCCAACCACAACAACAATCCCAAGCTCCTCCACAAACCCGAAGACCCTATGTCAGTACTTTCCCACTATGCAACAATTGCTAACGTCACCATCCATCACATTTTCCATGTCTCCAATGCACTATTTGTAACCGTTTCGGTCATCTCAACACCACATGCCGATCCACACAACAAACCCAACCTAGCCAACCAATAACCACTTACCAAAATTCCCAAAACTGTTATGCACCATACCCACAAAACTAACCCCAACAACCTCGAGCTTGCTTTAACTGTGGTGATCCTAACCATTTCCGCAACAATTGTCCTCGCTTAGCCTATGCTAACCAAGCCCAAACCATGACCGTACCCTACTACCAAACCTAAGCCAACCAAGTCCAAACCTACCAACCCCAACTTCCCCAACTCAATGCACCACTCATTCAACCCGTACAAGCCATCCAACCCATGAAAACCATTCAAGCACCACCTCCTCCACCCCCGCAAGTACCTTAAGGAAACCATGGAAATCAAGGGCGAGCTTTCATGATGAATGCAAATAAAGCACAAGTGGCTAACGATGTTGTGAACGGTATGTTTTTGGTGAACCATCATTTGGCTTCTATTTTATTTGATACTGGTGCCGATAGAAGTTTTATTTCTTTGAAATTTGAGTCGAAACTTGCTATGCCTCGAACCAAGCTTTCCCGGCCGTTTTCTATTGAAGTCGCCAATGGAAATTCCATTACCATTAATTCTGTCGTCCATGATTGTACTCTCATCCTTGCTAATCATAAATTCTCCATCGATCTCATCTCGATGCAAATGGGAAGTTTCGATGCCATAATAGGCATGGATTGGTTATCATTGCACCGAGCCGAAGTTGTTCTTTCGATAAATTCATTCTTATCCCGCTCATCAACGGTAAAATTCTTAAAGTCTTCGGCAAAGCAACTTCGAGAAGGCTTAATCTCATGTCGTGCTCCCTATCGCAAAAATACTTATGCCAAAAGTATGTTCCGTTTCTAGCTCTCGCAGTGACTAAAGACAAAAAGGAAAGGAAAATCCAAGATATTTGCAATGTTCGTGATTTCCTCGACGTCTTTCCCGAGGATGTCACCGGTCTTCCACACGTTCTTCTGATTGAATTCCGAATCGATCTTGTGCCCGGCGCAATGCCCGTGGCCAAGACTCCTTATCGTTTAGCCCCGTCGGATATGCAAGAATTATCAAACCAACTCGAAGAACTTTCCAATAAAGGTTTCATTCGCCCAAGCTCTTCTCCTTGGGGCGCTCCCGTCCTCTTCGTGAAAAAGAAGGATGGTTCGTTTCGCATGTGCATCTAGTACTAAGAACTTAACAAACTCACTATTAAAAATCGTTATCCTTTGTCGCGAATCGACGATCTTTTTGACCAACTTCAAGGCGCAACTTGCTTCTCAAAAATCGATATTCGATCGGGTTACCATCAGTTGCGTGTTCGCGAAGAAGGCATTCCAAAAACCGCTTTTCGCACTCGATATGGACATTTTGAATTTTTGGTCATGCCCTTCGGGTTAACAAATGCACCTGCGGTGTTTATGGATCTCATGAACCGCGTTCGTAAACCATTTATTGATAAATTCATTATTGTCTTTATTGATGAAATTCTCATCTTCTCCAAGACCAAAGCCGAACATAAGCATCATTTGCGATCTATTCTCGAGCTCCTTAGAAACGAACGACTCTACGCCAAGTTCTCCAAATGTGAATTTTGGCTCGAGGAAGTTCAATTTTTGGGACACATCGTAAACAACAAAGGTATTCATGTTGATCCAGCTAAAATTGAGGCCGTTAAGGATTGGAAAACTCCAAGGACTCCCATGGAAATTTGATCCTTCCTCGGTTTGGCCGGATATTATCGGTGTTTCATTCAAAATTTTTCCAAAATTTCTTTGCCGCTTACCTCCCTCACTCATAAAGGAAAACCATTTGATTGGGGTCCAAAACAAGAGGAAACCTTTATTTCTCTCAAGGACATGCTTTGCAATGCTCCCGTTCTAACCCTTCTCGATGGAAGCGACGATTTTGTTGTATTTTGCGATGCCTCTAATCAAGGCCTTGGTTGTGTTCTCATGCAACGAGGTCAAGTTATCTCTTACGCATCAAGGAAACTTAAGGTCAACGAAAAGAATTATACGACTCATGATCTCGAACTTGGTGACGTCGTTTTCGCTCTCAAAATCTAGAGACATTACCTTTACGGTACACAATGTGTTGTGTTTACCGATCACAAAATCCTTCAACATAATTTTTACCAAAAAGATCTCAACATGAGACAACGACGATGGGCCGAATTACTTAGTGATTATGATTGAGAGATTTGCTACCATCCCGGTAAAGCAAATGTTTTCGCCGACGCCCTAAGTCGAAAGATTAATGTTAAATCCGTTCTGCTTTTAAGCGTTGTGGTTCAAACCGATCTTCAAATTTGTATCTTTCAAGCTCAACGTACCTCCATTGAAGAAGGCAACATGTATGACGAAATGTCATGTGGATCCCAACTTCAACTCAAAACCAAACCCGATGGTCTTTTGTACTTTCTAAATCATTTGTGGGTTCCAGATCACGATGACCTTCGTACTTATATACTCGACGAAGCTCACAATTCGCGGTATACTGTTCATCCCGGTGCAGATAAGATGTATTTCGATCTTCGTGCTACCTTTTGGTGGCCAGGTATGAAAAAGGACGAAGCGTTGTATGTATCTAAATGTCTTACCTGCTCAACAGTCAAAGCCGAACATCTTGGTCTACTCGTGCAACCACCGTTTCCGTTAGGAAATGGGAAGACATTGCTATGGACTTTATCACTAAACTACCCAACACCCAAAAAGGCAACGGCAGTATTTGGGTGATCATTGATCGTTTAACCAAATATGCTCATTTCATTCTGATTCGCAAAAAGTATTCTGTCGAGCATCTTGCTCAAAACTATGTTCGGGAAATTGTGTGCCGACATGGATTGCCATTTTCAATCATCTCCGATCACGATGCCTGTTTTACTTCTCATTTTTGGTGTTCACTTCAAGAAACCTTGGGAACACGTCTCGATCTTAGCACCGCTTATCTTCCTTAAATGGACGGTCAATCCGAGCGTACGATTCAAACACTCGAAGATATGCTATGAGCGTGTATTCTTGATTTCGATGGGAATTGGGATTCTCACATTCCTTTCACTGAGTTCTTGTATAATAACAGTTATCATTCTAGCATTGAGATGGCTCCTTTCGAAGCTCTTTACGGTCGTAAATGTCATTCTAAGATTAGTTGGAACGAAATCGGTAAAGCTCAAATCACGGGACCTGAAATGGTCCAAGAAGCCACCGACGTGATCGATCAAATCCTTAAGAACCTCCTAGCCGCTAGAAGTCGTCAAAAGAGTTATGCCGACAAACTGCAAAAACCGATCGAATTTAATGTTAACGATCTTGTCCTTCTAAAAGTATCTCCTTAGAAGGGGGAAGTTCATTTTGGAAAGAAGGGTAAGCTAGCTCCTCGTTTTGTTGGTTCTTTCAAAATACTTGAAAGTGTTGGGAGGTAGCTTATCGACACGAACTACCACAAGAACTTGCCTGCGTTCATCTGACGTTTCATGTTTCGAATCTCAAAACATGCTTAACCGAGGGTAATCTCCATATACCTCTCAACGAAGTACATGTTAATGAGTCGATGCTTATGGTTGAACGACCTGTTGATATCATGGATTGCAACGAAAAGAAAACCAAGCGTAGTCGTATTCGGTTAGTCAAAGTTCGATGGGAATCACGGCGTGGCGCGGAATTCAATTGGGAATGAGAAGACACAATGAAAGAGAAGTATCCACACTTGTTTGCATCATCATCTTGGTCTTAATTTCGGGACGAAAATTTCTTAAAGTAGAGGATCTTGTGACATTCGTCAAATTCGGGTCTCGATTGTATATGTTTTTGTATTCGTTTAACATGTAACCCGACCCGTTTTGTAAACCGAAACTTATGATATAATCGAAATGATGGATTTTATGTTACAATATTGTTTTACACTTGTTGGGTCTTGAAAACATCCATTTCGGTCCTTAAAACGCGTTAAAATCACTTAAAACGAACTCCGGGGGACGAACTGTGATTTTTGAAACTTGCAAAACATCAACAGCCACCACCCCATAGCGCTACGCGATGGGGAGAGACCCTATGGTCGTGTGGCACGAGCCCTAGGCTACCAGATTGCACACCATGTTTGTTTGTTGGTTCTTTTATCCACTAAATTCGAGTTTTAACCATTAAACCACTTGTTTAACCCCTCTAAGCTAATCCTATAAATACAAGGTCCTCTCTAACATTAATCCCTGCTCATAAACTCTTTCCTCACTCAAATTCAAAGATCATTTAAGGTTATTTTCATGTTTATGTCGGGTCTGACTTTCAAAGTCAAACTGATGAAGTTTTTCATTTTTGTTTATTTATCTTAGTCTAAATTAATACTTAAAGCATATGGCACAACATATATATATATATATATATAATATAAACCCCTTTTTACCTTTGGTAGTTACTTATCCGGCCTCGGTTGGTTAAGTTTCAGGCCTCGTAAGGCAAGGATACATGGAGGACTTCGTGTCCTTGATATATATATAACTACATACCTTTTTTATACATACTAACCATGTTTAACTTCTGTTCATTTTAGTTTGTAGATTATTTTTATAAGTTCCATGGTTATTGGATTGAAGAGTCAAGCCTCGGTTCAACCGTAAATAGCTCTAAACCGTAAACCAAACTTTGTTTACTAGTTTTGTTAAATAATTGTTTAAACATGCTTTATGTTAGACACATGCTTATCCCTTTGATGCTTTTAACCAGATGCTCCAATCTTCCATTCTTGACATACTCTTCAATGGCATCTTTCAAGTTCGAACATTGGTTAGTTGTGTGGCCATGTTGTTCGCGATAGTCACAGTAACTCTTCTTGTTCGTGTTTGGCCCTGGTTTGATCGGAGCTGGTTTTTTGAGTTGGATGCCCTCCGTATACATTATCTGCGCTGAACTTTTGTTTAGAGGGGTCTATCTGCTGGACGAATGTGTTTGCCCCTTCTGTTTGTTTTTGAAGGGTTCGTATGGCGCGGTCTCTTTTGGCTGGGTTTCGTGGTTTAGCCTTGACCTTACGGAGGACACCTTTTTGCTTTGTCGGGCCCTGTTAATATCATTCCTTGCGTCGTTGCGCATCCACTCTTTGCCCAAGCTTTTTTCTGTCCGGGCGACCTTTTTGGCTGCGGTCATGATGTCGTCCCAGAAATGGGGCATGTCGTCTCTGGCCCTAATGTTCCGAATCAGGTTATCGCACCTTACGTTTTGGCGGAAAGCTGCGCGCAAGAGATCTTCGCCAACGCCTCCGATATTTAACCCTTCTTGTTTAAATCTAGTGATGAAATCTTCTAGCGTTTCATTATCCCTTCTTGTTGCATTAAGGATATCTGCCGGATCACTGATATGACACCGCTGCTGGCTGAAGTTCTGGGTGAACTTACTTGATAAGTCATCCCAACTTGTGATTTTCCCTTCTGGCAACCTTTCAAACCAAGATCTTTTTGCACCGACCAATGTTAGTGTGAATATGTTGCACCATAGCGGCATGGTCCACCCCGACACTAGTCCGGTAGTTATATAAGTTTGCAAGTGATCGTCCGGATCTGATAGGCCATCGTATTGGCCTTCCGTTGGCGGGATTTTTGGGTTTTCCGACAATTCCGCCTCGGTGATTCTTCTTATAAACCTCGATTTCCCCGCCGATGTTGTTGGCCGGTTTAGCTTGGAGAAATCTTCGTTCGCTTCTGGATGGTACTTTATCAGTTTCTTGGTGGTTGCGTCTAGACCTCACCAACTTTCTTCATAGTCTGGATCGTCTAGACACGAGTCACCCACCAGCCGCGATCGCTGCGGTTTATCTTCCGCCTGGCTTTTCGCTTGGTGTTTTGCCAGTTGGCGCTTTTGTTCGAATTGGATTTGACTCCTCTTCGTCGCCATCATATTCTTCTTCTTCGCCATTACTATTGGCTTCCCCATCAAACATTGTTCTTTGCCGAATGACCACTGCCATTCTTTGTTGCACTTTGGCCATAAGTTTTTGTTGTTCACCTTCTAACCAAGCCATTATGTCTGGTGGGAGGTTCGTTTGTGAACGTGGTCGTGTTTTTGTTTTTCTGTAATAGTAGGGCGAAGGGTGGACGCATCAGTGATGCCTTCGCTGCTACCCATTACATCAACCACTTCCAAATTCTCTTATTGGTTGGCCTTTGACTGTTGGCCAACCTCTTTGGCAGGAGTTTTGCCACTCATCTGGATCAAGAATGAAGTGTGTTAAGTTTTACTGTTCTAGCAATATGCACGGATGACGCCAATGAAGAAACGCAAATCCACCCCTTAGGTCTAATGACTTAGTCAAATGGTTATGGTTAAGTATCTCCCACGATGGGTTGGAATCTTTCTTGGTGCCGATGAGTATTTCCTGCAAAACAGAACACCGTGAGCTCGTTACGAAGGATGGGGGAATTCTCTCGTAACCACCCTCCGGCGTGAGAATTAGTATTCGTTGTACGGTGTAAGAATATTGAGAGAGTTAGAATATTGGATCATGGATCCTTTACCGTTTGGAGGTATTCTGGTATTTATAGCCGGAGGAGAGAGAGTGTGGCCAACTGCCTTGTCAGACTTTCCACCAATTATATTCTCCATTCGTGCGGTTGTGGAGGTTGGTGGAAATCATGACCTTTTGACGTTGACATGTTGTACTATTTTGTACCATCATTTATGTGTTGTTTATCCTTTTTGTCCCATGCTGGTGGAGATCTTGGCGCTACCATTCTCGAGGTGTTAGGGAATGTTTATTATATTTGGCCATGTTTATGGCGCCATGCTGTTCGCCCGGCGCTTGATCTCTCCACTCAGCGGGACCTTATATTAATTTGGGGTGGTTTTAGTACACTACCCCTACAAAAATCAAGATAACCGCAAAGGCAGTTAGTTACAACTCCCCACCCTAATTAAAACTGCCTTGATCATACGATAAAGATTCTGGTTCATAAAAACTCTCAAGTGCTATTTGTTTTTTAAGACAAAAACTTTCTGCAATCTGATTTCATCTAATTTTATGTCTGCAACTGAAGATGTGGTCTGAAGGTCTGCAATCTGAAATATAATACTGTTTGTTTTATAAAATGGATATTGTCTACATAAGCTGAAAATTAGTTACCTATCATAAAGATCACAATATATAGAAATCATTAACGTTTCTAGACTTCTAAAATAATTGTTGGTGGTGTACGAACTATGGAAGTGGGTGGTGGTTGACGATTGGTGGTAGACGATTATGGTAGGCGGTGAACGGTGGTGATGGACGGTGGTAGTGGACGATGATGGTGGCCGATGGTGGGTAGTGGTGGTGATGGACGGTGGCGGTGGGTGGTGGAGGTAGGTGGTGGTGGTGGACGATGGTTGTGGTTGATGGTGGGTGGCAGTGGTGATGACCAGTGGTGGTGGTGGTGGTTGTAGACAGTGGGTGGTGGTGGTGGGTGGTTAATAGTGGTGGTGGTGGTTGCAGACAGTGGGTGGTGGTGGTGGGTGGTTAATAGTGGTGGTGGTGGTTGCAGACAGTGGGTGGTGGTGGTGGTTGCAGATAGTGGTGGTGGTGGGTTGTGGTTGACGGTGGGTGGTGGTGGGTGGTTGACGGTGGTGGTGGTGGAAGGTGGGTGGTTGACGGTGGTGGCGGCGGACGTTGGGTGGTGGTGGCGGTGGTGGACGGTAGGTGGTGGGTGGTGGTGGTGGCGGACGGTGGGTGGTGATGGTGGTGGGTGGTGGCGCACGGTGGGTGGTGGTGGTAGTGGTGGACATTGGATGTTGGTAGGATGATAAGAAGTGTGAAGGAGTGTGAAGATGGTGGATATTAGCTTTTATTTAAGATCATATAAGCAGTTTTCAGATGTTTTTTTTTAAACAAACTGTCTTCAGGAGCTTATGTCTGCGCGCCCGCAGACATAACCCTCCTGCAGACCTTTTAAGCAAAAACAAACACAACCTCAATCTCCATACTTCATTCTTGCACTCAATCTGAGTTTTTTTCGATCAAAACATTTGAGAACCAACAAATAGTTTTAATCTGAAAGTGTTTCATGACTCTCAGAATTTCCAAAAATATATGATTTTAAGAAATCCAAACAATTGTTGTATTAACAAAGTTAATCACAGCAAATAACATGTTAGGACCGACTCAACTAGGAATTTATACAACAATTCATGGGTGCTATTTTTTAAGCGGTTAGCTCACATTCAATAACCTACTTTTAAATTTACCATTATAACTCATTCCTAGACTTTCATGAAAACCTATATATAAGTTATATGCTATATTACTTCCATTCCTATATGCATATGTGTATTAAACACAAAAACAGCCCAATAGCAAAAAAGCCATTGGGCCACACCCACCCAGTAACAAAACGTTACACCATAAATACATCCATGAAAACATACGCCTGGCTTACAAAAAAAACATCACTCAGAATACACCTTAGACAGTTAGACATGTTTCAACCAAAAGCCGTCATTCTCCTTGATTGTTAACTTCAGAAAATCTTTTGCTATCGAAAATACCTTCATTCCTGCTAATCCAAAGAGTCTAAAGCATCACAAGAATATCGCTTGAACCGCCTTGTTTTTTCCTTGGAGTTAAAATGTTCAGCACCGAAGTTGAGCATTTGTCTAACCGAAGTCACCTCCATTGCTATTGGAATATTAAGACCTCGGTAAGCCAATAACTTTACCTCTTTTGACGGGATCCTATCGAGTTCGGCTCTCCAACCAAAGTAATTAACCTTTAACCTTTAAGGGAACCCAATTGCTACATGGAAATATCCACTTTGTTGTTTTGACTAATCTTGATTATAAATCTGATTAACTATTGCCAAATTTAGCACTTTTAAATAGTTAGGTATTTATAACAAAAGTAGTTTTTATCCCCCGTATTACGGGGTTTTTTACAATATTCGTTTATATTTCTTTGAATTTTAATTTTATTTATTGTAAGAAAGTTAATAATATACTTAGTATTTGATGATGAAAGAGTTTCACGATGAGACCCATGACCCATTTATTTTTTTTTACTATAAATTTTTTTCTTAATTATAAATAATATCTTCTAAAAAAATTGTATATTAATGTTTAGTATATGCCTATTTTATAGAAATTTCATATCAAATATTTGGTGAGATTAATTTTTAATTTAAGAGATGTTATAAGGGCTATCTGGTTTTGGTAAAACTCATACAGGTGAATTAGGGTTAAATGAATAAAAAGTCTCCATCTACAAATAAAGCAATCTGGTAGCTTGAGAGACTATATGGAGGTTTCGCTTATATATATTTACTAGCTTTTATCACCCGTATTACGGGATTTTTACATGATTCGTTTATAATATTTATATATTTTTTGGATTTTAATTTGATATATTGTACATAAGTTAATAATATACTTAGTATTCAATGATGAAATGGTTTCACAAATAAATGAGATGCTATAATCCGGTTTAAAAGCTAGTTTGGTTTGATGTGACCAATGACTCGTTTATTTTTTTACTATAAAATTGTTTTTTATTATAAATAATATATATATATATATATATTAAAGAAATCAGATATTAATATTTAGTATGTCCATATTTTATAGGATTTTCATATCAAATATTTGGTGAAATTAATTTTTAATTTAATGAGATGTTATAACCCGTTTAAGGAATATTTGAGTTTGGTGAGACTCATACCCATGAAATCGGTTCAAATGCATGAGAAGCCTTCGTTTACAAGTAATGCAATCTAATAACTTAAGAGAATATATTGAGCAACCAGAGAGCTTTAAAAACTTTCGTTTATATATATTATTATAGATAGCAAGTTAATCATTTTACAAGTTCAAAGATTTAACAATTAAAAGTAAAAAATAAATGACTAGGTCTTCTTAACAACTGCAAACCTGTCTATCAAATAATAAAACAAATTGTATTTCAAAAATAAGTTTTACAAAATTTGTAGAAGTACAATATATATATATATATATGGATCAGGATCATGAGATAACTTTTTTGAAATTGAGAACTATGAGAACCATTTTGGACCACAAAAAACCCAAAAATAAAAAAATCATAAAATCAAAAAAACATAAAAATCAAAAAAGTAAAAAATCCAAAATTCTTATTTTATCATCCTGGTTTCATAAAAAAACTCAATTTAGCTAAATTATATACACATATGGATAATATATACATATATGTACATTTGCATGTTTTTTTTTGTACACATGTGTGTAATTTAAGATAAATGATATTGTACATATGTGTATATTACATAACTAAAGATTATATAAAATTATACATATGTTTATAATACGACGGCTTTTTTCTATTTTTTTAATGAAACTGGAATGAAATATAAGAATTTTGGTTCTTTTACTTTTTTCAAATTTTTATTATTTTTTATTTTATGATTTTTTTAAATATTTTTTTAAATGTTTACAAAGGCTTCTCTTAGAATCCTTACCATATATATATATATATATATATATATATATATATATATATATGTATATATATATATATATATATATATAACTGGATTGAAAAAATAATACTTATATGGCTAAAAGGTGAAATGGTTTGTAGTTTATGGCCTAAGCAAAAGTGTTTAGTTTAGACCCAACACTCTGTATACAACGTTCATCGGTCTTCTAGGGATTGTAGTTTAGGGCCTAAGCAAAAGTGTTTAGTTTGGACCCGACACTCTATATATTTGACTAGACCAATGAACGTCGAATATACAGAGTGTTGGGTTCAAATTGAACAGTTTTAGGGTACATTTGGTTGGCGGTATTGGAATGGAAGGGGAATGGACTGGAAGAATGAATGAAATGAACAAGTGAATGAAATTGATTATTACCATTCATTTGTCTTGTTTGGTTCATATGGAATGAAATAAATTATCACCTTATGTTGTTAGTAGCAAAAAATAAACACGAATGAAATATAAATAATAAAATTATTTCAATCTTAAAATAAAACGAAAATAAATTTGTAATAGTGATGGTGGTGGCACCGGCGACAACGATGGTAGAGCGGTGGCGACAGTAGTGGCATTGGTGATCAGTGGTAGTGCCGATGGGGATCAGTGGTTGTGACGATTATAGTAGTGGCGCAAATGGCGGCGGTGGTGGTGGCGTTGGTGGTCATGTGGTGGCGACGACGGTGGTGGTAAGGTGGTGGCGGCTATTGTGATCTTTTGGCGGTAATGGTTATCAGGTAGTGTAATTGAGAGAGTAAGGTGAAATGGGAATTGAATGGAAAAAAGGAGGGTGAGAAGAAATGGTTTTGAAGGAATGAAATTGTATGTGTAATTTTAAATTCCATTCCATCACCAACCAAACACTCAATTTTTCAGAATGATTCATTCCATTCTCTATACATATATATCAAACGCTATCATAGTACTAGATGCAGAAAAAATAAGGTTTCAGACACGACGAGACATAACTCACATATTTAAAATGATGTGTAAATGGCAAAGGAGAATATAAATGAGAGGCCCACCACTTTGGTCCAAGAGCATGTACGCATCTAAGATTTCAAATCTATACAAAGATTTCTAATCTTTTATCTAGATAGGATTGAGATATAAACGTTGCAATCCTGCTTACAACTATAAATTCGATCTCCATTATAGTTTCTATTCTCCACTATTTACATATGGTGAGGTATCGCTTATTTTCGGTACTTAAATATCTATTATTGGATTATGATTTTGTCTGCTCGATCTGGTCTAACCTAGTGTAATTAGAATTTAATATCCTACCAATGTTTCCATAACTTCAGCTATATAAGTTAGTTTAGTTTAGACAACTTATTTGATGGGTTAAGTTATTCTGTAAAGGGAAACAAAAATGAGAATGATGAGAAAGATTTGTAGCTACACAAAAAAACTTCTAAAAATAAATAAAAAAATCATAACTTAAAATTTAATAAAAAAAGTAAAAACACAAAAATGTTTCCACTGTCTTTCTCGTTCTCATAAAAAAACACAATGATAAGTGAAAAAAGTCGTTTTGTCCTTTTGTTTATCATTGTGTTTATTTTCATCATTGATTTTGTCTTTTTCTTTAACATTGTGTCTTTTTTCTTTATATTGTGTTATATTACTTAACATTGGGTTATATTTTGTTCGCCATTGTGCTATATTTTGCGATCTATTGTGTATTCTTTTAGTTACAATTGTGTCTTTCGTTCATTTTCGTCATTGTGCCTTTGATCTCGACATTGTGTCTTTTCGTAATTTTTTTAGTTTCTGTGTTTTTTTTAAATTTTTTTTGAATGGGAATGATGGTGGAAACATTTTAGTTTTTATTTATTTTTGTTTTTCATTTATATTTTGAGTTAATGATTATTTTAATAATTTTTTTAAATTTAATTTTAAGAGATTTTTTTGTGTGGTCACAAAACCTTCCCACACTTCTCATTTTTGTTTCCCATTTGTATTTTAACTTTACCCATTTATTTATTTGGTTTAATATTTTTTACGGGTAAAGTTGAAATACAAAGTACATAAAAAATGTGAAAGGTGAGAAGGAATCTAATACATTGATCTTAAATTTGGATGATGAGGATTAATTTAAAAATAAAAATTAATAAGGGCATGAAGGTATTAACCTACTTATGATGACTTTCTCTCTTCACATGCAATGCACATGTTAATTCCTCAATAATTTTAAAACGTATATAACTTTTTCATACGACATTTTTTAAAAAAAATTTTTTGCCATAGTAACAAACATTTTTTTTATCTTTAATATGAATATCATATTGTTATATAAAAATTAAAAAAAAAAAAGTTTGTGGGTTTTTTTATATTGTTTATTTGGTTGTCCATTGTGTTTTTAGAGGTTTTCTATGCATTGTGTTATAGATTTTGGTTATTGTGTTTTTCAATTGTTATTCATAATAAAGATATAAATTAAAACAAAGATTACGTCATTGTGTCTTTGTGCTCAACATATGTCTTTCTACTTATCATTGTGTTTAGTGATTGTGCTCAACATTCACTTAATTTGATAAACATAGTATTATGTTCTTTGTCTATTACGTTCAAGTTATTGTCTAATATGTAGTTTCCATTGTGTTTTATGTTTCAGGTCATTGTGTTATACTCCCTCCGTCCCATTTTTAAATGTCATGGGACCCAAAACACACAAATTAAGAAATATTTGGTCATTTTATTTTATAAGCTGTAAAATGACAATAATGTCCTTTAAGTTATTATAGCTAAAAACCATTGGAAACATCTAGTATATGTAATAATAAGGGCACAACTGGAAATTGAATTTATATATATAGAAATGACATTTAAATTGGGACAACCAAAAATGGAAAAATAGACATTTAAAATGGGACGGAGTGAGATGTATTTACCATTGTGTCTTACGTTTCAGGCCATTGTGTTTATATATTTATTATTGTGTTTTACATTTCAGGTCATTGTGTAATATGTATTCATCATTGTGTTTTATGTATTAGATAATTTGTTGGTATTTTTCATTATATTTACATTTTTTTACACAACGGTGTTATTAGTATTTAAAAAAACACAATGATCTGTTGAAAGACACAATGGCTAAAAAAACAAAATGACAAACAGAAAGACACGATGATGAAAAAAATACAATAGTAAGCAAAAAGACACAATGACGCAAATTTTTTTATTTTTATATAACAAAATCATACTCATATTAAAGATAAAAAAACGTTGGTAATTATGGTGAATTTTATTTTAAAAAAAATATCATATCAAAAAGTTATAAACGTTTAAAGATGATTGGGGAATTAGCATGTGACTTGCATGTGAAGAGAGAAAATGTGTGTTTTGGATAAAAATATGCTAAGGATAATGTATCCAAATCTGTCAAGTGAGGTATAGTGCTAACACGATAAAAGTGAATATATAATTGAGATCATGATGAACACAATGATTTGATCACGAGGGAAAAAACCCTTGATTACAATAATCTTCCTTCGGTCAAAACTTAACAAGGTAATCTTTGGTCGAATCACTTCGGTCAAGGATTAACAAGGTAACCTTTGGTCGGATAGTACGTGATTATGGTAATCTCCGGCACAAAAAATCCCCGGACGGTGAAAACTATCACCGTCAAGTTTATTGATAGTAAAAAGTCGGTTACAAGTATTGTGGAGTTGATGATCGATATTATAAAGTAAACTAGTGAGTAAAGAGAGTTAATTGCTTCTGCTCTAGTGTGTGTGATAATACATGTGTTTTTCTACTCGATCATAACTCGATTATATAAGAAAATGCAAATAGCAATATTCCCTAATAATCCGGAAGTCTTCCACTAGCCACTCCCATAACTTTGACCACGTGCCTCATAAGTCCAGTAGCGAGATAAGCGGAAGAACGAGTCTTGGAGCCGTTGTTGATATTTAAACATCAATCTTCACATGAATTCGTCCATTAACAGCTATATTGAATAAGGATCCTGGATCCATACTCCAGCTAGGGAATGGCCCATGAGTATAGTTGATGACAACACGTCTTAGATTTGTCATACATGTCTAACACATCACCATACTAAATGCAATCATTAGTAAATAAATAATACCGAGGATCGTCGATCCTTTATACCCTGATACATGTCTCAAGGATAATCTATCCGTAAGATAGTTAAGGATAAAGGATCCTCAGCATAAAATTCATGCCCTAACAATTGCCCCTAAAATAGCGGGTGATAGTGGAACATAGCTGTCATTTTGAAATTCAAACTTACTGCGAAAACTGATAGATGGGACGGTTTTGCCAAAATTAATTACCATTTAGCCCTCAAGATAATAATAACCGTCTATATATGCCGCCCTATATCTTTGATTATAACCCTACCTCTAGTCGACGCATCAGGTATCCTCCTCGTTTCTCTCTTATTTTCTTTAATCATGTCTACTGCTTCATCTTCTTCTTCTTCTCCGTCTCCCTCTAAACCTTCCGAACAAACCTCCGACGGCTCCGAGTTAACGGAAATGGAACCCCAATGCCTGTTAGCCAACCCGTCTGCCGAAATTTGCAAACTAACAGATCCAGAGGTTGATGGCTTCCACTCGGTGTTTCCTCTGAAAACCCTATTCCGACTTTACGAATCCAGTGTGCACTGCGATGTATATTCTAAGGTTTGGGTCTGTTTTCCGGCGACTCCATTTCTGATCGGCTACAAATATCCCTTTCCGTCTTTTACTCCGAGCTTCTTTGACTCCACCGGCATATCCTATATACAGGCTATGCCTATGGTTTGGAGAGTTCTTAGCACTATCGAGAGAATCATAAAAGAGCAAAAGATAGACGTCAATCTTCCAGAGTTATCACATTTGTACACCTTCACTACCCACGGTCTTATCTTCAAATCCAAGCCCCGACAATCTCACCCGATATTGAAAGTCACCTTAAATGATTCCCTGTGGAGGAATCAGTTTTTCTTTGTAAAACGTGACTTGGTACCAGGAGGAATCGACCTTCCTTCAAAGTGGGTTAGAAAGGGTAGGATCCTGGATCCTTAAGAAATAGCAGGATCCTTGATACTTTAATTTGAATTCTGAGTTTTTCTTTTCGTTTGCAGTTAAAAATTTTGCTTCTTTGGGCAAGTTACCTGGCACAGAAGAAAAGACAAAACGGTTCCTAGCACTGGATACCGAGATTAGGACCTTTCAAGCACGTTTTGTTGAAGGTTTTTCCTTTTCAGGCGCCAAGAAATCCCAGAAGTCAGCCGGCAAGTTCTCCCTGGAAGACATTGATTGTATGGTCACCTCCCCTGTTGTCAAGAAAGAGGCTTCAAAGGAAGGCACTAGTTCCGAGCCCAAGAGTGCAACAACCATGGCCAAGTCTGCAGCTTCCAAGAGGAAAAGATCCTCTGATCCTGAGACCCATTATGACATTGTCATCTCTGTAAGTATCCTGTATCCAGAAACTATGAATTGCTGGATCCAGTATCCTTCTGATTTCGAATATTTTGTTGTGTATAGGCCGTGAATGCTTTTAAAGAGCATTATGAAAAGACTATTGGCCAAATGAGTGACAAGCTGTCGGGGTTAGGGAAAGTTGTGGTTGCCAAGAATAAGGCCATGATCCAGCTCTCCAAGGAGAAGAAACAGTTGGAGGATCAACTATCCTTAGTCGAAGCCCAACGTCAAGAGGCAGTGGAGCAGGCTACAGATGAGGCCAAAGTGTGGGCTGCCAGGTCGGTATTCCAGGCGCGGATCAAGATGGCGAAAAAGGCCGGTGATCCCGCTTTTGACAAGTCGGCCTGGGCCGTGGAGAAGTGGAAGGTTGTTCTTGACGACCTTGGTGGTGAGGATGATGAGGATATGGCTGAGAACACCGAGGTTGGGACCAGTGGCGTTAAGGAGGCGGTTGAAGCTGGCAAGGGAGAAGGTGATGCTGCGATTGAAGATTCAGCTTAAGTGGGCAATGAAGGATATAGAAGACAAGGCCCGGGCCCACTTTTTTATTTGTGATGATGTTTTTCTGAACAATTACTTTTGGTCTATAATAAACAATAGTAACTAGGATAAAGGATCCATGATCCTTAAGACAATTGGCGGGGGTGACAAAGGTGGAGGGATCCTCTGTTTGTGGGGATGAAGCCTTTGTTGCCCATATTTTTAATTTTCCTGCACTTATGAACTGTTAGTAACTCTCACTTAACCCGGATGGATGGTCCATCTTTCGCATGGTGAAGTCCAGTTTAAGAATTTTGAATAAGTCCTGGTGACTTATTTTAATTAATATAAACCTTTTAACTATTTGTCTGTTGTTTATTTTTACAAGTCTGTTTGATATAAATTTAGCATCTTTGATAGTTTTGAAAAATAATTTTAAGAAAAAGACTTTTAGGATAAAATATCCTTATGAACATTGCCTAGGATAGAATATCCTTAAAAAGTAAATAGTAGGATAAAATATCCTTAAAATTTGATAAAAGTTTTATAATAGTATTTTCCTAAAGGACAAATTTTAGGATAGAGTATCCTTAAAATAGGTAAAATTATTAACAATAAACCAACTTTAAGGGAATAACCTTCTAAACTGAAATATCCAAAATTATTGCAACCAATATGATACATAAGTTAATTAACAGAGATCATACCAGAAGGTCTAGCTAGACCTAAGTTACCAGAAGTATTGAACTCTTAATGATCCTTGAAGGAATAGCTTTAGGATCTGGAATCCTTAGATTTTTGATCTTCACAAGGAACTTAGAAAATCTGTTGCAAATAATTCATAATGTCAACTGGGATTAAACACATTATACTGGGGACAAGCCCAAATAATATACTGGGGACAAGCCCGTGCAACTGGGAACAAGCCCGTGAAATCTGGGGACAAGCCCGTGAACTAGGGACAAGCCCAAAAACTGGGGACAAGCCCAAACTGGATGTTAACTGGGGACTCGCCCAAACCGGGATTTCGCCCAAACGTGAGATAACGTGAAAACGTTATAAACCGGTGGTATGGTACGTCTACCGTAAATCGTAGGATCCTCCATATAGCCGAAGACAACGAAATTGCCAGCCACTAAGCGTGTATTGGTCCCGCTGCCCCGGACTATACGTTGGATAGCGTGCGCTCCAGGCGAGAGTGTAGAAACTCTATTTATAAGAAAGGTGAAAACCTTTAAACCGTAGGGGATATGACCATCAGGGGTCATATCCAATCGTGGGCTAGGCCAAGGGAAATAAGATAATACCTCGAATGTAAAGGAGAGGTGGCCAACCTCTTGATCATTGAACATTTAAATAGATCCCTGCATTATTACTTAAAACTTGGAGAAAATAATTGTTAAGAATATATTATCCTCAAATTAACAATTAGAATTTGAAAAGGATAAGCAAATCGGATAAATATTAACAATTTTGGGATCCTTGATCCTTTAAGGATAATAGATCCTGATCAGAAAAAATACTTTTTGAGATGGATAGCGTTCCATGCTCTTGGTAATCTATTGCCTTCCATTGTGAGCAAATGATATGCCCTCTTTCCTACTTCTGACTCAATCTGATAAGGTCCTTCCCATTTGGGTGCTAACTATCCATCAGCCGGTTTGGTAGTATTTTGGAAGGCTTTCCTCAAAACTAGATCTCCTTCTTGAAATCTTCATATTCTGATATTTTTGTTGTATGTCCCAGCTACCCTTTGTTGATATGCTGCCATTCTGATCTTAGCTAGGTCTCTGAGTTCTTCTATAGTATCCAAGTCTTCAAGAAGGATTTCTTCATTGGCTTCAAGATCACGGATGCTTGTTCTTGCCGTAGGAACCACCATTTCTGTAGGAATTACTGCTTCTGATCCAAACACCAATGAGAAGGGTGTTTGGCCTGTTGCATTTTTAGACGTAGTCCTGTCTGCCCAAAGAACATAAGGAAGTTCTTCAGCCCATTTTCCCTTCTTGGATCCTAGCTTCTTCTTTAGATTGTTAATGATGATCTTGTTGCTTGACTCTGCTTGACCATTGGCTTGAGGATGAACTGGTGTAGAAGTGATCATCTTGATGCCCCAACTGTCACAAAAGTTAGTGGTTCTTTTCCCGATAAACTGGGAACCATTGTCACAAACAATTTCAGAAGGGATATCAAATCTAGTTATAATATTTCTTTTAATAAAGGATATAACTTCCCTTTCTCTGACTTGTACAAATGCTTCTGCCTTAATCCATTTGGAGAAGTAGTCAGTCATAGCAAGCATAAAACCTTTCCACCGGGTGCTTTTGGTAGCTTGCCCACAATATCCATACCCCATTTCATGAAAGGCCATGAGAAGGATATAGGATACAGAGGCTCCACTGGCTGATGAAGGATGTTCACGTGCCTTTGACAAGCATCACATTTCCTTGAATACTCCACTGCATCCTTCTTCATTGTTGGCCAGAAGTATCCAGTTCTGAGTATCCTGGAAAATAACGCTCTTCTACCTGTGTGATTGCCGCAATCTCCTTCATGAAAATCCTTGAGTACTTCTTGGATCTCAGGATCCTCAATGCATCTCAAATATGGACCTGCAAGAGATTTTCTATATACCATATCATTTAACAAAATATATTTGGATACCTTGAGTTTGAAGGGCTTGGGATTTTCTGTGGCTGGAATTTCTCCAGTCTGAATGTAGTTATTGATAGGATAGATCCATAATCCTTTGTTATTCGAGGATAAAGGATCCCAGAGTACGATTTCTTTATCATTCGATATCTCCCCAACTTCCTATTCTCCTATTGGTGGAGAGAGAATGTGGATTATTGGGATATTCAAATCCTCAGGAATCTTCAAAGATGAGGCTAAGTTTGCCAAGGCGTCTGCCCCAACGTTTTCTTCCCTCCGTACCTGTGTAATCCTAAATATTTAGAAGGATTTCAATAATTCCTTCACAACATCTAAAAATTTAATTAATTTCTCACCTTTAACAGCATACGAGCCATTAAAGTGGTTAGTTATCAATAAAGAATCTACATAAACTTGAAGATACCTGATCCTCATGCTTTTGGCTAATTACAAACCTGCGATTAGAGCCTCATACTCTGCTTCATTGTTTGTTGCTTGGAACTCACAGGCTATGGACTGGGGTAATATATCCCCCTGTGGCGATTTCAGTAGGATCCCTAATCCTGTTCCTCTTACGTTGGATGCTCCATCTGTGAAGAGGATCCAAGGATCCCGAGTCTTTTCTAGTTGTTGGACCTCCAAGTCAGCTTCTTTTTGTAGGTCACTAGTGAAATCAGCCAGAAAGTCCGCCAGTGCTTGAGACTTGATTGTTGTTCTCGGCTCGTATTGGATATCGTATGCACTTAATTTACAGCCCACTTGGCCATCCTACCTGATAACTTTGGTTTTCTAAGAACATTCTTCACAGGATAGTTAGTTCTCAAAATAATAGGGTGAGTTTCAAAATAATTTATCAATTTAGTAGAAGCCATAATGAGCGCAAGAATTAACTTTTCTAGTTGAGAATACCTGGCTTCCACATCTAGAAGACTTTTACTTACATAGTAAACAGGATGTTGTTCACCTTCATGATCCTTTACCAAGACGGCACTTACTGCATTTCCTGAGACAGCAAGATATAGATATAAGGATTCTCCATCCACGGGCTTCATTAGAGCTGGAGCTGAGGATAAGTAATCCTTTAAGGCTGTAAGCGCAGCTTCATGCTTCTTTGTCCACTCAAACTTCTTATTCTTCCTAAGGATGTCATAGAAGTCTTTACAATTCTCGGAGGATCTTGAGATGAACCTATTGAGAGCAGCTATTCTTCCTGTGAGCCTCTGGACATCCTTGGCGTTTGCAGGAGACTTCAAATTAAGGATGGCTTCAATCTACTCGGGGCTTGCTTCAATTCCTCGTTTAGTCACCATATATCCAAGAAATTTTCCAGACTTAACACCAAAGTGGCATTTTGACGGATTTAATTTCATGTTATAATGGTCGAGGATGTTGAATGCTTCCTCGAGGTCTCTAAGGTGATCCTCAGCTTTCTTTGACTTCACCACCATATCATCTATGTTGACCTCCATAGTCTTACCCAACTGATCCTTGAACATCATGTTGACTAGTCTTTGGTATGTTGCCCCTGCATTTCTTAGTCCAAACGGAATAGCAGTATAATAGTATATGCCGGTGGGAGTCATGAATGTTGTATCCTCTTGATCAGATGGTTCCATCTGAATTTGTTGAAATCCAGAGGATGCATCTATAAAGGTAAGAATTTCATGTCCTGCCGTTGCATCCACCATGGAATCTATATGTGGTAATGGGAAAGGATCCTTGGGGCATGCCTTGTTTAAATCGGTAAAATCGACACACACCCTCCACTTTCCATTCTTTTTTTGAAACAACTACCACATTAGCTAGCCATCGAGGATATTGAACCTCCTTGATCATACTGGCCTTAAGAAGTTTTTTAACTTCTTCTTGTATGATCTTGTTCCTCTCAGGAGCGAATTTTCTTCGCTTCTGATGGACGGGTTTAACAGATAAATCAAGGCCGAGTTTAAGAGTGATTACCTCTTTTGAAATACCTGTCATGTCAGAATGCTTGAAGGCAAAGGTAGATCTTCTTCGCCCTAAGAAGGATATTAAATCCTCCTCAATCTTATTGGGGATACCGGATCCTAGGAACACCTTTATCTCTGGATCCTCGGGGTCCAATGATACTTCTTTAAGGTCTTTCTTCCGAGCTTCCAGCACATCCCTAGGATGTTGCTGTAGTTGCTATGCTATAGTTTGCTTGGCTGTTGACTTCATTGATGATGAATAATAGTTCTTGGCCTCCGCTTGGTCACCCACTATCTTTACAATTCCCCAAGGATTAGGTAGCTCGATGCATTGGTGATAAGTTGAGGCTACTGCCTTCATTCCATGGAGCCAGGGCCTACCTAAAATAACAGTGCAACAAGAAAGGTTATCTATAACGCAAAACTTTTGGTATGAATTTAACCCTTCGATATAAATTGGGAGTTTAATGTCCCCCAATGTCTTCTTGGTTTCGCCACTGAAACCGACTAGCACCGAAGTTCTAGGAATGATTTCTGAATCCGGGATGTTCATCTTCTTGAGGACATCATGTTGGATAATGTTGACCGAGCTGCCACCGTCCACTAGGATCCTGCGTACATAATGGTTAGAGATAAATATAGTAATAATCAAACCGTCGTGATGAGGATCCTGAATGTTCAGCTTGTCTTCCTCATCGAAGAAGAATCTTTTGTCTGTTGTTAAGGTGGTTGAAACTATTGGTCGATCTCCGTTATCCATCTTGATCTCTTTGGCAAGTCTTTTTGCTGCAGAGAAAGAAGTTCCACATATGTCTGAACCTCTGGAGATGAAATTGACCGTTTGCACATCCAGCTTGTCCTGATGAGGATCCTGGATCCTTGAATTGAAAAAGATTCTCTGATCAGTCACTCGATTAATGGGGATGATTGGTCTTCTTTCATCGTCCAACTCAAATTCTTCTATGGGATTTTCTTCTATAGCACAAGAATCTTGAAATAATTCGTAGTCTCTGGAGACAAAGTTGATCACATGAGAATATGGTGGTGGTGGCGTTGCTTTTTGTGGAAGGTCTTCAGGATCCTGAATCTTGGATTTTTCCTACCCAAGAGTTCTTTAAAGTGACCTTGCTCAGGAGGTATCTAATTTCCCTCCTTAAGCCGATGCACTCTTCTGTCGTGTGGCCAAAATCTTCGTGGAAGGCGCACCACTTAGACTTGTCCTTGAAGCCGGTCGTCTTCTCATTATTTCAGGGCCACCTTGCTTTTTCTCCCAGATCCTTCATGGCACAGATCAAGCCATGAGTGTCCATAGAGAAGCAACAGTCGGAGATACAGGGATAGTATTCATCGTCGTCTCCTTCTTCAACTGCTCGTACGTTCTGATTGTTGAACTTGGTGTACGGCTTCGAATTATTGTTCCTGCTCCAGGGTCCTTTATTCTTTTCGGGAGTTTCTTGTTTCGTTTGTCCCCCAAGACGATCCTAGATCCTTTTATCCTCTTCTAATCAGATGTATCTTAATGCCCTGTTTCTGACTTCGTCTAATGTCCTTCTCGGAGTCATCACTAAATCATCATAAAAAGGGGAGCTCTTCTGAATTCCCATCTTGAATGCTTCAACAGCAGTAGTCATGTCGATATTTGGGATTTCTAGAGCTTCCTTGCCGAACCTGGTAAAGAAATCCCTAAGGGATTCATCACTAGGTTGGATAACATGATATAAATCACTGGTTAACCTCTCAAATTTCTGACTACAGGAACATTGAGTGTTAAATAAGTTAACTAAGTGAGAGAAAGAAGTAACCGAAAAAGGAGGAAGACTTAGCAGCCATTTTAGTGCGGCTCCCGTTAGCGTGGCTCCAAATCCTTTGCAAAGGAAAGCCTCCTTGAGCCTTTCAGGAATAGGATTAATTTCCATCTTTTCCCTATATTGGGCAACGTGCTCCTCAGGATCGGTGCTCCCGTCATAAGTCTTCATGTTGGGAGTTTGGAACCGTTTCGGGATTTCAGCATCACAGATAGGTGGAGCAAATCTGGATAATTTGTGACTTCCCTCCAGTATCTCAGGAATTGGAAGTATCACCCCGGGAACACTGGATATTATGTCCTTGAGTTTTTGCAACTCCTTGGCCATTGCTTGGTTGATACATGCATCCTGCGTCGAACCACGGTTAGTGTCTAAGGATATAGGATCATACCAGTTACCTCTCTGTTGGGTGAAGTTAGGTATCCCGAAAGAGTATCTAGGATAAAAGGAGTCAGCAATCGGAGTAGGTCCTCCAGAAGCTATGGTCTGCAGGGGGATTATGTCCCCATCATGGATTTCGGAGGATCATTGATGGTGGGATCCGAAGGATCCTTGGTCCTGAAAGAAGGATCCTTGATGAGGAATCCCGGAGGATCCTGGTGGAAGCATCCCCGATCCCCTTTGGAACATCGAGGAACTCTGCATTGGTTGACCCATCGACCTATGGTTGAAGCTAGATGGTCCTTGATAGAAATCCGAGTATCCTTGGATCTAATGACCCATGGATCCTTGTTGAAGGATAGATGATCCTTGCTGAAAGGCTGAGGATCCTTGAGTCTGAGGACCCATGGATCCTTGTTGAAGGATGGATGATCCTTGCTGAAAGGCTGAGGATCCTTGAGTCTAAGGACCCATGGATCCTTGTTGAAGGATAGATGATCCTTGCTGAAAGGCTGAGGATCCTTGAGTCTGAGGACCCATGGATCCTTGTTGAAGGATGGATGATCCTTGCTGAAAGGCTGAGGATCCTTGAGTCTGAGGAACCATGGATCCTTGTTGAAGGATGGATGATCCTAGCGGAAACTGAGCCAGGGACCCTGGACTTGTGAAATCCAGCATCCTAGGTATTAGAGTGGTGAGATCCTCTGCTGGCCTCTTGAATTTCTTGATGTCTTCGATCTCACGCAGGATCCTTTGGTTGGTCTTGTTCTGTTGCTCCATATATGCCTTAACCTGCGAAAACATATATAAACATCATTGTTAGTATTAGCCACCGGCGCAGAAGCAGCGGTTTTTGAGCTCTGGAAGACTGGTAGTTGCGTCTTGCTCCAAGCAGCAGCAGCCTTTGGTGCTCCTGTGATTGGCGGAGGCATCGGCGGCAAGGTCCTTGATGAGAGAGAAACCGAAGACGACATTGTTGATGAAGCAGAGGTTGATTGAGAGGCCATTGAAAGTGATATGGGTATGAAAATGTCGAGAGTCAATGGAAATGATATGGATTATAGCACCAATTGCCCCATGGTGGGCGCCAAATTGTTTTGGATAAAAATCTGCTAAGGATAATGTATCCAAATCTGTCAAGTGAGGTATAATGCTAACACGATAAAAGTGAATATATAATTGAGATCTTGATGAACACAATGATTTGATCACGAGGGAAAACACCCTTGATTACAATAATCTTCCTTCGGTCAAAACTTAACAAGGTAATCTTTGGTCGAATCACTTCGGCCAAGGATTAAAAGGTAACCTTTGGTCGGATAGTACGTGATTATGGTAATCTCCGGCATAAAAAATCCCCGCCCGGTGAAAACTATCACCGTCAAGTTTATTGATAGTAAAAAGTCGGTTACAAGTATTGTGGAGTTGATGATCGAGATTACAAAGTAAACAAGTGAGTAGAGAGAGTTAATTGCTTCTGCTCTAGTGTGTGTGATAATACATGTGTTTTTCTACTCGATCATAACTCGATTATATAAGAAAATGCAAATAACAATATTCCCTAATAATCCGGAAGTCTTCCACTAGCCACTCCCATGACTTTGACCACGTGCCTCATAAGTCCAGTAGCGAGATAAGCGGAAGAACGAGTCTTGGAGCCGTTGTTGATATTTAAACATCAATCTTCACATGAATTCGTCCATTAACAGCTATATTGTATAAGGATCCTGGATCCATACTCCAGCTAGGGAATGGCCCATGAGTATAGTTGATGACAACACGTCTTAGATTTGTCATACATGTCTAACACATCACCATACTAAATGCAATCATTAGTAAACAAATAATACCGAGGATCGTCGATCCTTTATACCCTGATACATGTCTCAAGGATAATCTATCCGTAAGATAGTTAAGGATAAAGGATCCTCAGCATAAAATTCCTGCCCTAACAATGTGTACTATTACTTTTATACCCTTTTTTCCTTTACTCCCCACTTGACACATGTCAATTAATTATGGCTTCTCATACTTCTCATTTTTTTGCCTTTATAGAATAACTCAACCATATTTTTATATAAGCATTTCATTTTAAAAAGTATGAAAGACAGGGTCAAGTTATTCTACAAAGGGGAACAAAAATAAGAAGGATGAGAATGATTTCTAGACACACAAAAAACCCTTAAAAATTTTGAAAAAAAATAAGAAAAAAATCATAACTCAAAATTTAATAAAAAAACGAAAAAAGTAAAAACACAAAAATGTTTCCACCGCCTTTCTCGTTCTAAAAAAAACACAATGGTGAGCATTGTTGCAAAAGTCGTTAGGCAGTCCCTAGGCGGCCGACCCCCTTGGAGGGAGTACTCGGAGAGTACTCAGACATGATAAATATAAAGAAAAATAATTTTTGGGTAATGTATATATTTAAAATATCATAAGTTTACTAATATTCATAACAAAATAAGTGAATATCAATATAAATAAGAGAAATACATTTTTAAATACAAAATTATTCTAAAAAATCTTAATCATTAATTAAAAAAATGATATTCATTCTTTAATATTATAGAAATACGAATTATGTTGTATTTTTAAGTCAAAATAGGCCCAAGTTAACCGACTAGATGTATTTCTGGCTAATGTTGAACACCTTTGAACAATTTTTAGTGTGACATTCGTCAAATTTGGTCTCGAGTTATATTCTTATTTTAAACTTTTATTTTGTAAAACCGCTCAAACATTTTTAGAACCTTAATTTATTTATTATATAATATTATTATGGACCTCGATTATCAATAAATCGATGTTTGTCATATTGTAGTGTCGTTAAGAAAAACATAAAAGGTTCAATATGATTTTCCTAACGTCGTTAGAAGTTTTTTCAAACCTTTAAACCCATATTAATTTTTGGTTGAAACTTGGAGGACCTGTTCTAAAAATATGTAATACATATATATATACATATATAAACTTTAAACAATCAAACCCTAAACCTAAACTAAACATAACCAGCCACCTCCCATCTTCCCAACCGTTTTTCGGCAACCGGTAAGGAATTCCGGCTGCGGCTCTGCCGGTCACCACCACCACCGAACACCACCTCTCCCCCCTGTACCTTCGACGCGACACCCTCACTATCCCTCGCATTTTTCCGGTGACAGGAAGGCCGGCCACCGGTGTAGCTGCTTTTTCTCCTACTCGTCTATTTCTCTCTCTCTTTGTGCTCTCTCTCTCTTTGTGCTCTCTTGGATCTCTCATCTCTCTTTCTCTCACTCTCTCCACCTCCTCTCTCTCCCTGTATTGTTTTTCCGGCACGCCTCCGGCTGCCGGAATTCCATTGACGACCCTGCTCGGCTCCGACAAATGTTCTCGGTCAAACATCGAATGGTAAGTTCAAGATTTAGAGTTCTTTTATTTTCTTGTATCTAACACATAACCCGATAATCGAGTCAAGTCTGGCTCACCCTTAAACCGACTTTAAAGAGTGTTTTTGGAATCATATTTATTAATCTCATAAATAATAAAGCCCATTATCATCATCATCATCATCATCATCATCATCATCATCATTACTATTATTATTATCGTTATTATTATCGTTTAACCAAGAAATTATTATTATCATTATTATTATGATTATTAAGTAATATTATTAAATTATATTATTGTGGAACTTATCCACTTGTTTTATAAAACCGAAACCCATGTTGGGCATACTTGTCATTTAACGTCGTCGCCACTCGAGTTATATTTTATCACTAATACAACTATTATTAAAATGTTAAGTATTAGTTATTATTAATATGGACATATAATTATTATATTAATAATAATAATAATTAAAAGTTATAAATCTATTAATAACGCATTCAACAAAAAAAGTAATAATTATTATATTTATTATTACTACTACTATTATTAGTTTTAACAACTTCTCGATGAGTAGTATATTCATATATTATTATCACCATTATCTTATATATCTAGATATATATATACATATATATATATATAACATGTTCTAAAGTTATTATTATCATTACTATCTTTATTATTAATAATATTGTTATAAGCCTTATTATCAATTCATTTTTTTATAAAACCGAACTCTTAAATTAATTCCGTTTTGTTTCTATTTAATATTGGTTGACCAATTTAAAAGCCCAACAAGATAATATTATTTTATTTTAATTATAAATTAAGTACGAATCCCTAATCATTTATAAATTAACCGGTTACCTGACTTACAACCGAACCTTCTCGTTCAATGTTTCAATATAGTTTCATCATGGTTTCAAGTTCATTAATATATTACATCATTTATTTTTAGCTAAGGTGTTTATCGTTTCAAGTCGTATTCGTTTGTTTTGTTCACAAACTTTCTATATGTCCATCGTTAATTAGTTCTCAATTCATCAATTGAGGTGAGTACTTTCATACCCCTTTTTTCATCTTTCGTTTTGGGGTGACATTTCATACTTATCAAACTAAATGCTTTATTTACTTGAATCTTAAACCCACAAACGTGATTTTATACCATACTTGAATAATTGCTAGATTTGGTGTTCTATGCTTACATGCTTATGTGTTTATCGCTTTTGGATGGTGGAACTATAAATCCTAGACCATTTGGCAACCCTTCATGGTAAGGTGTCATTAACGTAATGAAATTAATGATAACTATTAAATCCTAGACTACTTGGCAACCCTTGTAGCTAGGTGGTGCTAATGTGTTTAGCAATTGTCAATAAAATCCTAGACTATTTGGCATCCCCTTATAGCTAGGTGTCGCTAACGTAAAACTATTAGCGATATCTATTTTATCCAAGTTGTTGCTTTTATTTATTGTTTTGTATACAAGTTTTGTGGCTTTTTATTACTATATACTTATATGCTCAATCTTATGAATTGCTCATCAAGCTTTGTGTTAAAAAACTTTATTTTATGAAATGTTACAGATTTGACTTTTGTTCATTCGAGTGCTTGACGAAAACGTTACCAAGACTACTACGGTATTAGTAAAAACGAACAATATGATTGCTATTTGTTTATATGAACGAGATGTGTTGTTATTGATTTGTTGAAATAAAATGAGTTGAATAAATATTGTCACTTTAAATAGTGTCTTGTGTATTTGTCCAATCACGTTGCACCCCGGCATGTTCCGCCGCCTTTGGTCGGGGTGTGACAGATTGGTATCAGAGCCACAAGACTATAAGATAGGTGGTTAGGCGTAACGACCTAGTATAGTCTTTACTTTAGGGTCCTTATACGTGTTGCCTATACGTGTTTACCCTACTTGATTGTTCAATACACTTGTTTATCTATATACTTATTTATTTTATCAAATCATAAATATACACATACGCACACTTTCATAGTACTCCAAGGTGTCCTTATCTTAAAACACAAAAACATTAGTTTTTATTATGTTTTATGATCACGAGCTTAACTTGGATCCCGTTGTTTCAAATCTCCTTAAAGATTGTCTCATATGAGATGACCACTTTAAGTTGTCGAATGCGAGCGTTCCGATCGCCTTCCAAATGTTTGGTGTTGAAAACATAAAAGCCTCGGTGGTACGTGGACTAGTGTTTTAACATCCCGTTGTATCTCGATTTATTGCTTTTGTCATTATCGTTATTTGAGTCGAAAACATGAAAAAGACGCGGTGGTACGTGCACATGTTTAGACTCCAACATGGTATTTTAGTAAAAAGGTTTTTAGTGTCGGAATGTCAAGTCATGGTAGTTTATGAACGATTTTTCCACCTTTAAATCTTAAAACATTATTATTACGTTTCAAGAATTTAAACCATTTTTCCTACATTTTGTTATAAATTCTTATCAAGAGTCTTCATTTATAAACGTTATAATTTTTTTTCTTATTGTTGATAATTCCTTTATATCTCGATTTAATATGGTAAAAGTTTACACCAATTTTCTCATTTTGATTTCACAAGGATTTTTTATTGCAATTTCGTTCATTAAAATCTCTTCGTTATAAAAAGGAAAAATAATAAATAAATATATGTATGTATATATAGAGTTTGATCTATTCATAATAATTTTTAATATGCCATTTATTTTCATTAAGACGATTTACAAACGAAAATCTTATTATACAAATTTCATCATATTAAGAAGGTTTTATGATAAATTTCACCTCAACTTTTCAAGTAAATATTCTATTATATAAACTTTAAATTTCTTTAAAGTCCTTGTACAAAAAAAATTGTATAAAATTTCATTTTTATAACTATTCCATTTATTTTGAACTATCCTTTCACAATATTAATTATTTAAACTTTTCAAGACGTTTTAATTATATTACATAATACCCATGGTAGAATTCTCATTACCTAAAATCTATTTTACAACAACTTTCATTATGCATTTTTGCTTCATTATAAATTTTCACTAATAAACCTTGCATCTTATGATACAACTCGTTTTAAATTTCTTATGTTAGTTTAGCTTTGATTTTTCAAGAAAATTCGCAAACTTATAGTTTTTAACTTTCTTGAAATCCTCATGCAAAACTTCATAGAAATTTTATTTTTAAAGACAAAAAAAAATCGTTTACTTGTGATTTCTCGATTTACAATGCCGGTCATTTTAACATACCATGATATCCTTCATTACACGATATTAAATAACGAACTTGGTAAAAAAAAGGATTTCATTTCGCAACTTTATATTTCCAAAACGGCACTCATCATTCAATATTGAGACCTCATAACAAATTTTAACATTCAACTTACGTATTTTAAATTCCCTCAAAAGCAAAAAAAGTTATTTTAATATTTATAAAAAATAAATAAATAAATAAATAAAAATTTGTGTGATTCACACGCTCGGATCTCAAAAAAATTCTATTCATATAATATATATTCATATATATATATATATATATATATATATATATATATATATTAACTTGTAATTTTATTATCAAAATCTTCGAGGATTCTTCAAACATTATTTATAAATTTTGATATTTTAAATTTAATACATATTATTAGTCAAAAAAAAAATCTCCCTAAACGCAACCACAAATTCCCAAACACCCGTAATCAAATTCAAACTACCGCTTTAAATCAAACCACTTTTCCACTTCAAAAGTTTTCCCACGCACTCATATCTTTACTCAATATGAACGAACCTAAACATCCAAAAGTATACCCTCACCTACCCAAACCCCATGCAAGTCCAAGATATACAAAAATCAACCCAACAAATGGCCCTAACTACCGACACTTCTACGCCACAAAAACCTATCAAACTCACCATCCTAATACTTCAAAGACACCGACAAACACACCTACGAACGCTTTGAACATATACAAACCAAAGTTTATCCAACTAAGACTCAAAACCCTTCGACCCATACTATGTCAAATCACAAACCATATCGCCACACCGTTCCCATCCAACATAGAATTTGATATCAAAATAGCAACCCAAACACTCCTTACAAAATATATGTATAAACCAAATCTCCACGCAAACTAGCCAAGATCAAATTATCCAGCCCATCAACTAAACCCGAACTCAAATAAGCAAGCATCATCCTAATAACCCAACCACTACTCACACAAATCATCCAAGCTTAACCCACTCAAAAGACCTAAAACTCAACAAACCCCATCGATTTAACTTAAGAAAACTCAACTACCCAAGGCGACCTAAACACTCTCACCTACTACAAAAATTTCCAACCCATTCACAGTACGAAGCCTAAGACCCCTCCATACACACACGAGCTTCATTTTTCCCTAAATTTTTTTATGTGTATACCTACATACAACTAGTGTACTTATAACAACCTCATGTTTTCAAATAATCATTTTTAAATTATAAACTCTAAATATATATATATGGTATTGTCATGACAACAAAATTTGATTATGAGGATTTGCTTTCAAAGATTATTAAACGATTATATGGGTGATTTCAAGAATCACAAATATTGTCACCTAAGAGGATAAACTTGTTAATAACTCTAAATATACGAGGTTTCATTTTGAATGTTGAATGCTGGATTTATTTAGTAATAAATTACAACTTTCACCATCTTGCATAAACTCAATGACCATGGCTTTGCAAATCTTTTGGGACGTGTTTATAAATACTTTATGTTGTTACATAATTTTTGCTCAATAACGATTTACGCCAACTATTACCTCTTATTATCGCAAGCATCATCACTTTATATAATTTATTTTCATCACAATAACTTTATGTGTACAAACTCCTTTAACAATTTGGGTTACAAGATTTACATTCAATAATGATTTAAATATTTTCCCTAGCAATACGTTACCGCGATGCTTTGTTATTATGTACGTTTCTTAGAAACAATAAAACGGCCTTACTTAAAACCTCATCTTCAGTTTTAGTCTATTATACGCTACGCGATTTACATATTTCGACGTTAAATTCGAGTCTCACAATTATTGCGATTTTATTTTCATTTGATGAGATGTTTCGGTGACAATTTTTTGCACATGAGATTTCATTTTTGTGTTTTGATTTTCGGGACCGAATGCAAACTATTCAATAACAATTTGTGCAATACTGTCAAAACTCAGTTTTCGCTAAAAATCTCATTTATCTTTTAAACGATATTTTTATGACTATGTTATTTATATTGGAGCATTTATGTAAACATGATTCTATACATTATTCTATATCATTTCATATAATCTATTAACGGCCTATGTGTGGTTGTCTACAAGTTTTGGCGCTATTAGAAACCGTTATTATAATGACGATTATATAAATGGTTTCACAATAGTGGCCGTATTCATGTTTTATCACATTTCATCGATGGTTTTGGTTGTTAACTAAATACTATTTTAATTATATTGATGCGCGTATGCGTCACCCCAAAGAAACTCACCTCATTCTCGTGATTTCACGCAATCGTAATCTTAATTACTTATAACCTCAAGTTTGTTCACGTGTGAAACTCATCGTACGACGTTATTACAAGTTATACAATCGTTTATCCCAACCTTATGTGATCATTTATTGGACTTTTCATTTCTACTTATCGGGTTTCATCTTATCAATTTTATTTAGTACCTCGATTTATAGACTTTGGCAATTATCTTGATGACTTTTGACTTCAAATCTTATTTCATATTGTTTACCCTAATTTTTTTTTATTTATTTGATCGTCTTTACTTAATTTAAGCGAATTGTTATTTTCGCCTTGGTTTATATTCTAAGACTTTAAACTGTTTCCTTTATGTATCCCATTTTCCTACTTATTAAAAAGTCAATCCCGAAATTCTCAACCACTAGCACTGTTTTGTCAATATTGGTCAAATTCAACAAATTTATTCACACATCTATTATTTGAAGATTTCAAAATAAATATGTCTTTTAAAACCACGCAACGGGACGAACCATGTGGACCACATGACGATCTAAATAATTATGGGTGCACACTTAATTATCGAAATCCCCGTATGGAAGCCATAGTAAGTACACTTGTGTGCGATAACTCAGACCCGAGGATGATGGCAGAAAAATGATAAAAATGCGAAATCATGTTAAGGGCATGGTGGATACGCCGCTGGTACATCCTATATATAAGTTTCTTTATTATGTTTCTCATTTGTAGCGTTTTTCAAATCATGCAAGGATTTGACGTTATTCTTTGCTTAAAAATTTTCATGCAATTGTTTTATCAAGAGCGACGTTCGTTAAATAATTACTTTTTCTTTAAATTTATTTTAATTCCGGGACGAAATTTCCAAAAAGTTGGGGATACTGTGACATTCGTCAAATTTGAGTCTCGAGTTATATTCGTATTTTAAACTTCTTGTAACATCCTAAAATTTTAATGATGAATAAAGGAAGTTATGTTTAGTGATTTTGCGTAATTAATTAGTATCGGGTAGGGAGCGGGTCTTGGACGTGGATTAATTGAGATGGGTTAAATAAGAATGGGATTTCAGGGATATAAATACCCCCAAAATCCCAAAAATATCTTCATTTACATCTATTTCTTCATACACTCAAAACACACACATTCTAACCGATCAAGATTCGAAGCCGAGACCCGAGATTTTGTTGATAGATCTGAGTTGGTAAGGTAAGAACAAATCCAACAAAGCTAATATTACTGAAAATGGTTAGGATTGGATGGGTTAACCGGACCCGAAACCCAAACTGCCCAAATCGGACCCCTAAAACGTCGATTTTAGGCCGATTTGATGGTTGGGATTTGTAGGCGCCGATCATACGATTCCGTGGGTACCAAAATCGAGTTATTTGGCTAAGAAACGAAGGATTTATGGGCAAACAGATCTGCAGCGCGATAACTTCGCCTGCAAGATTAAGTTCGCCTGATGAACTTCGCCTTCAAGCGTAACTTCGCCTTCAAGCGTAACTTCGCCTAAGGATAACTTCGCCTACGGCCAAGTTCGCCTAAGGATAACTTCGCCTGAAGCCAAGTTCGCCTAAGGATAACTTCGCCTGAAGCCAAGTTCGCCTAAGGTTTAACTTCGCCTGAAGCCAAGTTCGCCTAAGGTTTAACTTCGCCTGAAGCCAAGTTCACCTAAGGTTTAACTTCGCCTGAAGCCAAGTTCGCCTAAGGTTTAACTTCGCCTGAAGCCAAGTTCGCCCGTAGTTTAACTTCGCCTAAAGTGAAGTTCGTTTAGAAAATAAATTAAAAACCTAATGGAAAATGTGTTAGGACAGTTAATGGAAATAAAATTTTTCCAAGCTGACCTGTCAGCTCGACCCCAGCCAGGGGCTCTGCCCCTTGGACCCTGCTAGGGGCTGCCGCCCCTAGACCCCGCTGCCAGGGGTGCTGCCCCCGGACCCCCGGTTCGTTGTGGGTAGTAATTAAGACTAGAAAGATGTTATAAGTAGTGATAGTTAAATTGATATGTATACTTGTTATACAGTCAGCCGTGCACAACTGAAGAAAGGGATTACGATCAACGGAGAACGTAACCGTGTTCAGGTGAGTTTCTAGCCCCATTTATGTGTTATGTTTTCGGGGCTGTGTGCATACTCGATATGTTTGTTAATACTCTTATCCTAAGAGATAAGTGTATGCCTTATGTGAATGATATGATATGTATGAATGATTGCTTGATGGTACGTGAACGATCTTCGGATATTGCACGTACTGTCAGGTTGTAGCGCCTTGTATAAGGTAAGTATGATATGTATGCTTATGTGTATGAATGTGATAAAGTTAATAAAAGAAGGAAATGACGGTTGTATGGTTGTATGGTTACGAAAAGGGTACCGAGCCCTAATAATACTCGAGGTATGATGTATGGTTGTATGGTAACGAAGAGGGAATCGAACCCTACTAATATTCGAGAACTAGGGAACCGAACCCTACTAATATTCGAGGAAAGAGGGACCGAGCCCTAATAATACTCGAGGAAAGAGGGTACCGAGCCCTAATAATACTCGAGGAAGGAGGGTACCGAGCCCTAATAATACTCGAGGAAGGAGGGTACCGAGCCGTAATAATACTCGAGGAAGGAGGGTACCGAGCCCTAATAATACTCGAGGAATGTAGGGCGTAATGCTCTTTATAACGTAAGATATGAAAGTAAGTTAATACAAAAGAAAGTAAGAAAGTATGAAAGTAAGAAAGTATGAAAGTATAAAAGTATGAATGAAAGAATATAATGTTATGTGAATGGTATGATTATGTGATTATCTAGAACTCACTCAGCGTAGCTGACTTTTAGTATGCACGCAGGTGAGTAGGATGAGGCAGCTCGCTTGAGGAGACACATGGCACTGAACAAGAATCTGGCATCTGAAGACCTTTAATGTTTTAATTTTAATGTTTTAATGTGAAAGACAAAGGATGTTTTGAGACAAGTTATGAAATATTGTAATGTTTTATGAAAGTTTTATATTCCGCGTAAATGTTTTAATTAACTCTGATATTTAGAACTGTGTTTATGAGTAAATCCAACACGAAAGTAGGGTTACCGGTAACGGGGCCTTACAAGTTGGTATCAGAGCAAAGTTTGAGAGATTTAAGCATCCTACATGCTTAGACTCGAACAGAGTATGGGATATAAGTAAGAAAGGAAAGAAGATGCCAGTTCAAGAATGCCATGTGTTGCTCAAGCAAGAACAGTAAAGGTAAGGTGTATGATTAAATGATATATGTTAATGAGAAAGAAAAGATATGTGAACGACAGGGATAGGAATAATTGATTGTTTGATTTGACTAACTGCTTAAGTAGAACCAGCACAAATAGACTCATAAAGGGAAGTGTATAGAACACGGAAAGCAACGTGATCAGCTAGTCACAGCTGGCCACTGTTATTACCTGTTAGCCTTGCTATCCTTGTACTAAATAGTTCCTTGAATGATGATGTTTGTGTTTTCCCCTTTAGAATACTAATGGCTGGAGCTGGAGAATTTGTTGAAACTGGGGGTCGCACTGGGCGTCGTGGCAGGCCTCGTCTTGTCCGGCAACCCTCGGTAGAAGAAGCTTCCCACACCGAAGATGAAGGAAGCGCAGCTGGAGGAGACCAGAACAACAACGAGGAAGTTCAACTTAGCCCTGCAGTTCAAGCAGCCATTGTTCAGGCTGTAGTTGCTGCTGTGAAGAACCTGAATCCCGAAGGATCTGCTGGAAGCCGTGAACGAACTGCTGAAGGGGCGGGTGGTGATGGTAGGAAGGATGGGGAAGGTGAAAGAGGGGCCTCGAGTGGGGATAAGTCTGTGAAAGTCGATGATAGGAGAGGAGGACAAGGTGGGTGCAGCTATAAGTCCTTCAAAGGATGCGACCCGCCAAAGCTGACCGGGTTGGGAGACGCAATCGCTACTCTCCAATGGATAACCGCTATGGACAAGGTTATCCGCATTAGCGAATGCCGTCCCGACCAAGCTGTGGGTTATGCTACTCAGTCATTCGTAGATGAGGCTATGTATTGGTGGGAGAGTGTGGAGCAGAGGAAGACCCGTGAAGAGATCAAAGAGATGAAGTGGGATGATCTGAAGGAGTTAGTGATGATGAAGTTCTGTGCTGACGCCGAGGTTGAAAGGGCGGAGATGAAATTCTTAAACTTGAAAGCTGGGACAATGACACACCGTGAGTACACCACCGAGTTCAATCGAATGTCCAGGTTGGTGCCCGATATGGTCAACACTGAGGCAAAAAGGATCAAGTGTTATGTGAGGGGATTACCACAGAGAGTTCGCATGTTAGTCAGAACAAGTAAACCTACTACTTTCGATTCTGCTGTCGAACTCGCAGAAATGGTTTATGCAGACTTGGTTGCGGATGATGTGGTGGTGGGAGATGAGAAGAAAGAGAAGAAATGGGTCGCTCCTGCTAAACGACCCGGTACCCAGATATGGAACCCTAAGAACAAACAGCCGAGAGTTTGGGAGAACAGGTCGTGCAAGACTTGTGGCAAGGCGCACAGTGGTGCGTGTAGGTGGGGAAAGGGTTCGGATACATGTCACAAGTGTGGAAAGATACATGCCGGGGAATGTAAATTTGGGTCGAATGTTTGCTACAAGTGTGGGAAGGCAGGTCATTATGCTCATGAGTGCAGTTCTAAGCCTGCATGCTACAAGTGTGGTAAGACAGGTCACTTTGCTAGGGAGTGTACCGAGAGTGAAGCTGGAGGTAGTGGAAGGAAAGATGCTGATCAAGCCAGGCCAAGAACTAGAGCCTACATGCTGACTCAAGAACAAGCCAAGCAGATTCCGGATGTTGTCACAGGTACGTTTCTCGTGAACGGTGTTTCCGCTACTGTATTATTTGATTCGGGCGCAAACAAAAGTTTCGTAGCCACACCATTTAGTAAACTAGCTAAAATGAAATATTGCCGAGTGTCTGAGACCCTTATAGTAGAAACCGCTAGTGACACTTCGGTTAAAATAACAAAGATGGTTAAGAACTGTAAGATAGAATTGGAAGGACATGAGTTCCCGATTACCTTGTACGTTATGACATTGGGAGGGTTCGATGTGGTTTTGGGTATGGATTGGTTGTCTGAGTTTGAGGCTAAGATAGTATGTAAGAGTAGGATTATAAGGTTAAAGTCATTGGATGGTAGCGCGGTAACGGTCTATGGTGATAAGGAAAGTTCCGGGCTTAATGTCATTTCGATGATAAAAGCTGAGGGTTTACTAAGGCGAGGGTGTGGTGCCTACCTGGCGTATGTTGTCAACGCTACGGCCGAGACGAAAGAAATGAAAGATGTTCCTATTGTGCGCGACTACCCAAAAGTATTCCCTGAGGATCTTCCGGGGTTGCCACCGGAGCGAGAAATAGAATTTCAGATAGATTTAATACCAGGAGCCCAACCTGTCGCGAAAGCGCCTTACCGTCTAGCACCGTCTGAGATGAGAGAATTGATGTCCCAACTGCAAGAACTCCTCGACAAGGGTTTCATAAGACCGAGTGTTTCCCCGTGGGGCGCACCAGTTTTGTTTGTGAAAAAGAAGGATGGAAGTATGAGAATGTGCATAGATTATCGTGAATTGAATAAGCTTACGGTAAAGAATAGATATCCTTTGCCACGGATTGATGATCTGTTTGACCAACTGTAAGGTTCAAGTTGGTTCTCACGAATAGATCTCAGATCAGGCTACCATCAGCTGAAGGTGAAAGAGGTAGACATCCCTAAAACAGCGTTCCGAACGCGGTATGGACACTACGAGTTCCTCGTAATGTCATTCGGTCTAACAAATGCTCCTGCAGCATTTATGGACATGATGAATAGGGTGTGTCGGCCGATGTTGGATAAGTCGGTTATCGTCTTCATTGACGATATATTGATTTATTCAAAGAGTGAGTCTGACCATGCCGAGCATCTGAGAGAGGTATTGGAAGTTCTGAAGAAAGAAAGGTTGTACGCCAAGTTTTCGAAGTGCGCGTTCTGGTTAAGAGAAGTGCAATTTTTAGATCATGTGGTTAATCCGGAGGGGATTACCGTGGACCCAGCTAAGACTGAAGCGATAACGAATTGGAAGACTCCGCAGAATCCGACTGATATACGAAGCTTCCTAGGGTTAGCTGGCTACTATAGGAGATTCATCGAAGGTTTCTCCAAGATAGCCGCACCGCTGACCGGCATGACCCGAAAGTCGATAGTATTCAGTTGGGGAAAGTTTCAGGAGGAAGCCTTTGAAGAATTGAAGAAGAGACTCACGCAAGCTCCAATCCTTACTTTACCCGATGGCGACGATGATTTCGTTGTTTGTGCTGATGCCTCGCATCAAGGGTTAGGTTGCGTTTTGATGCAACGAGGGAAGGTGATAGCTTACGCGTCTAGACAGTTGAAAGTCCATGAGAGTACTTATCCGACGCATGATTTGGAGTTAGCAGCTGTAGTGCATGCTCTTAAGATATGGAGGCATTACCTGTACGGTACTAAGTGCACTATCTATACAGATCATAAGAGTTTAAAGTACTTCTTCGAGCAGAAAGAATTGAACATGAGGCAGAGAAGATGGTTAGAATTGATAAAGGATTACGACTGTGAGATTAAGTATTACCCTGGTAAAGCTAACGTGGTCGCTGATGCGCTAAGTCGTAAGAATGAGGAAGTCCTTGCAACCTTGAAGTCATACAAGTTGATCATGAACTCAAGTCTTTTTGAAGAAATCATCAAAGTGCAGTCAGAAGTGTTAGTAGACGAAGGGTTAGTAAAGAAAGAAAGGATTTATGGCCAGCAAGATGAGTTGATGGAAAACACTCATGGAGTTAAAACTAGATTTGACCGTATGTGGATTCCACGCCATGGTGATCTTAGAAGTCGAATCTTAGATGAAGCTCATAAGTCAAGGTACTCAATCCATCCTGGAGCTACAAAGATGTACCAAGACTTGAAAAGAGATTACTGGTGGCCAGGAATGAAGAATGATGTAGTGGATTATGTTAGTAAGTGCTTAACTTGCTTACAAGTCAAGGCCGAGCACCAAAAGCCTTATGGGAAGATGCAACCGCTAGAGATACCTGAGTGGAAATGGGAACACATCACCATGGATTTCATAACTAAGCTACCTCGTACAGCTAAGCAACATGATACCATCTGGGTGATTGTGGACCGTTTGACCAAGAGTGCTCACTTTCTGCCCATACGAGAGGCCATCTCGTCAGAAACGTTAGCAAGCTTGTTCATCAAGGAAGTGGTAACCAAGCATGGAGTACCGTTATCGATCGTGTCCGATAGGGATACACGGTTTACTTCGAGGTTCTGGAAGAAATTTCATGAAGCTATGGGGACGAGGTTGAACATCGGTACGGCGTATCATCCTCAAACCGATGGACAGTCCGAACGGACGATCCAAACCCTTGAGGATATGCTACGTGCTTGTGTTTTAGATTTTGGTGGAAGTTGGGATGATCATCTGCATCTGGCAGAGTTCTCCTATAACAACAGTTACCATTCAAGTATTGGTATGCCACCGTTTGAGATGCTGTACGGTAGACGATGTAGAACCCCGGTGTGTTGGGGTGAGATTGGTCAGAAGGAAATGGGAAGCATAGAAGTGGTTCAAGAAACGTCTTCAAAGTTCGATCAGATCAAAGCAAGAATGAAAGACGCTCAAGACAGACAAAAGTCTTATGCAGATAAGCGGCGACGACCAATTGAGTTTTACGTGGGTGACTATGTGATGCTCAAAGTCTCGCCTTGGAAGGGGATTATCCGTTTTAGGAAAAGAGGAAAGTTGAGTCCGAGGTACATTGGACCGTTCAAGATTGTAAAACGTGTGGGTGAAGTAGCTTATAAACTGGATTTACCCGATGAGTTAGAAGGAATTCATTCAACCTTCCATGTTTCTCATCTGAGGAAGTGTCTAGCTGATGACATGTCTCACGTGCCATTGATGGATATTGAGGTTGATGAACAATTGAACTACATCGAGCAACCGATAGAGATCGCTGATCGCAAGGAAAATCAGCTTCGTCACAAGATTATACCTTTGGTAAAAGTGATATGGAAACACCGCAAAGGATCGGATGCTACTTGGGAAGCGGAGGATGAGATGCGCAAGTTTTACCCTAGTTTGTTTATGTAATAGTTAGGTTTCGGGGACGAAACCTTTTTAAGGGGGGAAGACTTGTAACATCCAAAAATTTTAATGATGAATAAAGGAAGTTATGTTTAGTGATTTTGCGTAATTAATAAGTATCGGGTAGGGAGTGGGTCTTGGACGTGGATTAATTGAGATGGGTTAAATAAGAATGGGATTTCAGGGATATAAATACCCCCAAAATCCCAAAAATATCTTCATTTACATCTATTTCTTCACACACTCAAAACACACACATTCTAACTGATCAAGATTCGAAGCCGAGACCCGAGATTTTGTTGATAGATCTGAGTTGGTAAGGTAAGAACAAATCCAACAAAGCTAATATTACTGAAAATGGTTAGGATTGGATGGGTTAACCGGACCCGAAACCCAAACTGCCCAAATCGGACCCCTAAAACGTCGATTTTAGGCCGATTTGATGGTTGGGATTTGTAGGCGCCGATCATACGATTCCGTGGGTACCAAAATCGAGTTATTTGGCTAAGAAACGAAGGATTTATGGGCAAACAGATCTGCAGCGCGATAACTTCGCCTGCAAGATTAAGTTCGCCTGATGATTTTCGCCTTCAAGCGTAACTTCGCCTTCAAGCGTAACTTCGCCTAAGGATAACTTCGCCTACGGCCAAGTTCGCCTAAGGATAACTTCGCCTGAAGCCAAGTTCGCCTAAGGATAACTTCGCCTGAAGCCAAGTTCGCCTAAGGATAACTTCGCCTGAAGCCAAGTTCGCCTAAGGTTTAACTTCGCCTGAAGCCAAGTTCGCCTAAGGTTTAACTTCGCCTGAAGCCAAGTTCGCCTAAGGTTTAACTTCGCCTGAAGCCAAGTTCGCCTAAGGTTTAACTTCGCCTGAAGCCAAGTTCGCCTAAGGTTTAACTTCGCCTGAAGCCAAGTTCGCCCGAGGTTTAACTTCGCCTAAAGTGAAGTTCGTTTAGAAAATAAATTAAAAACCTAATGGAAAATGTGTTAGGACAGTTAATGGAAATAAAATTTTTCCAAGCTGACCTGTCAGCTCGACCCCAGCCAGGGGCTCTGCCCCTTGGACCCTGCTAGGGGCTGCCGCCCCTAGACCCCGCTGCCAGGGGCGCTGCCCCCGGACCCCCGGTTCGTTGTGGGTAGTAATTAAGACTAGAAAGATGTTATAAGTAGTGATAGTTAAATTGATATGTATACTTGTTATACAGTCAGCCGTGCACAACTGAAGAAAGGGATTACGATCAACGGAGAACGTAACCGTGTTCAGGTGAGTTTCTAGCCCCATTTATGTGTTATGTTTTCGGGGCTGTATGCATACTCGATATGTTTGTTAATACGCTTATCCTAAGAGATAAGTGTATGCCTTATGTGAATGATATGATATGTATGAATGATTGCTTGATGGTACGTGAACGATCTTCGGATATTGCACGTACTGTCAGGTTGTAGCGCCTTGTATAAGGTAAGTATGATATGTATGCTTATGTGTATGAATGTGATAAAGTTAATAAAAGAAGGAAATGACGGTTGTATGGTTGTATGGTTACGAAAAGGGTACCGAGCCCTAATAATACTCGAGGTATGATGTATGGTTGTATGGTAACGAAGAGGGAATCGAACCCTACTAATATTCGAGAACTAGGGAACCGAACCCTACTAATATTCGAGGAAAGAGGGACCGAGCCCTAATAATACTCGAGGAAAGAGGGTACCGAGCCCTAATAATACTCGAGGAAGGAGGGTACCGAGCCCTAATAATACTCGAGGAAGGAGGGTACCGAGCCCTAATAATACTCGAGGAAGGAGGGTACCGAGCCCTAATAATACTCGAGGAATGTAGGGCGTAATGCTCTTTATAACGTAAGATATGAAAGTAAGTTAATACAAAAGAAAGTAAGAAAGTATGAAAGTAAGAAAGTATGAAAGTAAGAAGGTAAGAAAGTATGAAAGTATAAAAGTATGAATGAAAGAATATAATGTTATGTGAATGGTATAATTATGTGATTATCTAGATCTCACTCAGCGTAGCTGACTTTTAGTATGCACGCAGGTGAGTAGGATGAGGCAGCTCGCTTGAGGAGACACATGGCACTGAACAAGAATCTGGCATCTGAAGACCTTTAATGTTTTAATGTGAAAGACAAAGGATGTTTTGAGACAAGTTATGAAATATTGTAATGTTTTATGAAAGTTTTATATTCCGCGTAAATGTTTTAATTAACTCTGATATTTAGAACTGTGTTTATGAGTAAATCCAACACGAAAGTAGGGTTACCGGTAACGGGGCCTTACACTTTTATTTTGTAAAACCGCTCAAACATTTTTAGAACCTTAATTTATTTATTATATAATATTATTATGGACCTCGATTATCAATAAATCGATGTTTTTCATATTGTAGTGTCGTTAAGAAAAACATAAAAGGTTCAATATGATTTTCGTAACGTTGTTAGAAGTTTTTACAAACCTTTAAACCCATATTAATTTTTGGTTGAAACTTGGAGGACCTGTTCTGAAAATATTTAATACATATATATAAACTTTAAACAATCAAACCCTAAAGCTAAACTAAACATCACCAGTCGCCTCCCATCTTCCCAACCGTTTTCCGGCGACCGGTGAGGAATTTCGGCCGCCACCGTGGCCACCTCTGTCGGCCAACACCACCACCGAACACCAACTCTCCCCCTATACCTCCGACGCGACACCATCACTATCCCTCGCGTTTTCGGCAGCCCCTTCCCGTCCCTCGGCTCGTTTTTCCGGTGGCCGGCCGCTGCTTTCTCTCCCGCTCGTCTCTCTCCCTCTCGTCTCTCTCTCTCTCTCTGTGCTCTCTCTCTCTCATCTCTCTCGGCTCTCTCATCTCTCTCTTTCTCTCACTCTCTCCGCCTCCTCTCTCTCCCTGTATTGTTTTTCCGGCACGCCTCCGGCGGCCGGAATTGGCCTTGACGACCCTGCTCGGATCCGAAAAATGTTCTCGGCCAAACATCGTATGGTAAGTTCGAGATTTAGAGTTATTTTATTGTCTTGTATCTAACACATAACCCGATAATCGAGTCACGTCTGGCTCACCCTTATACTGACTTTAAAGAGTGTTTTTTGAATCATATTTATTAATCTCATTAATAATAAATCCCATTATTATTATTATTATTATTATTATTATTATTATTATTATTATTATTATCGTTTAACCAATAAATTATTATTATCATTATTATTATGATTATTAAGTAATATTATTAAATTGTATTATTGTGGATCTTATCCACTTGTTTTATAGAACCGAAACCCATGTCGGGCCTAGTTGTCATTTAACGTCGTCGCCATTCGAGTTATATTTTATCACTAATACTACTATTATTAAAATGTTAAGTATTAGTTATTATTAATATGGACATATAATTATAATTATTATTATTATTATTATTATTAAAACTTATCAATCTATTAATAACGCATTCAACAACAAAATTAATAATTATTATATTTATTATTGCTACTACTATTATTAGTTTTAACAACTTCTCGATGAGTAGTATATTCATATATTATTATCACCATATCTTATATATCTAGATATATATATATATATAACATGTTCTAAAGTTATTATTATCATTACTATCTTTATTATTAATAATATTTTTATAAGCCTTATTATCAATTCATTTTTTTATAAAACCGAACTCTTAAATTAAATCCGTTTTGTTTCTATTTAATATTGGTTGACCTATTTAAAAGCCCAATAAGATAATATTATTTTATTTTAATTACAAATTAAGTACGAGTCCCAAATCATTTATAAATTAACCGGTAACCTGACTTACAACCGTTCAATGTTTCAATATAGTTTCATCATGGTTTCAAGTTCATTTATATATTACATCATTTATTTTTAGCTAAGGTGTTTATCGTTTCAAGTCGGATTCGTTCGTTTTGTTCACAAGCTTTCCATATGTCTATCATTAATTAGTTCTCAATTCATCAATCGAGGTGAGTACTTTCATACCCCTTTTTCCATCTTTCGTTTTGGGGTGACATTTCATTTCATACTTATCAAACTAAATGCTTTATTTACTTGAATCTTAAACCCACAAACGTGATTGTATACCTTACTTGAATAATTGCTAGATTTGGTGTCCTATGCTTACATGCTTATGTTTTTATCGCTTTTGGATGGTGGAACTATGAATCCTAGACGATTTGGCAACCCCTCATGGCAAGGTGTCGTTAACGTAATGCAATTAACGATAACTATTAAATCCTAGACTACTTGGCAACCCCTTGTAGATAGGTGGTGCTAATGTGTTTAGTAACTGTCAGTAAAATCTTAGACTATTTGGCATCCCCTTATAGCTAGGTGTCGCTAACGTAAAACTATTAGCGATATCTATTTTTTATACAAGTTGTTGCTTTTATTTATTGTTTTGTATACAAGTTTTGTGGCTTTTTATTACTATATACTTATATGTTCAATCTTATGAATTGCTCACCAACCTTTGTGTTGACAAACTTTATTTTATGAAATGTTACAGGTTTAACTTTTGTTGACTCGAGTGCTTGACGAAAAACGTTACCAAGACTACTAGGGTATTAGTAAAAACGAACAATATGATTGCTATTTGTTTATATGAACGAGATGTGTTGTTATTGATTTGTTGAAATAAAATGAGTTGAATAAATATTGTCACTTTAAATAGTGTCTTGTGTATTTGTCCAATCACATTGCACCCCCGCATGTTCCGCCTTTTTTGGTCGGGGTGTGACATTTAGTAACTATGCGGAGTTAAAGAAACTCCCATCGGCACCATACCTTGGAGCGAGTACTCGGAGAGTATTCGGCCTTGTAGACCTACTTTTACAACATTGATGGTGAGTGAAAAAAGTCGTTATGTCTTTTGTTTATCATTGTGTTTTGGGTTTGTTTTCGTCATTGATTGTGTCTTTTCCCTTGACATTGTGCCATTTTTTTCTTTATATTTAGTTATAATACTCTACATTATGCCATATTTTGTTTGGCATTGTATTATATTTTGCGATATATTGTGTCTTTTTTAGTTATAATTGTGTCTTTTGTTCATTTTCGTCGTTGTGTCTTTGATCTTGGCATTGTGTCTTTTCGTCATTTTTTTTAATTTTTTCCTAATTTATTTTGGAACGGGAATGATGGCGCAAGCATTTTAGTTTTTAATTTTTTTTTCATTTTTTATTTATATTTTGAGTTATAATTTTTTTATTATTCTTTTTTAATCTATTTTTAAGGGGTTTTTTGTGTGGTCACAAATCATTTCCACACTTATCATTTTTGTCTCCCTTTGTATTTTAACTAACGTTAGTTTTTATAAACTTAGATAAATATAGTATTATCATAAGACTTTATGAATAAATCAAAATATAGAGCAAAATGTTGCTATAAAATTTAAAATACAAAGTGAGACAAAATGAAAAGTATGAGAAGTTTTTGTGATCACACAAAAATCCCTCAAAACAACATAAAAAATAAATAAAAAAAATCGTAACTCAAAATGTAAATAAAAAAAGAAAAAAATAAAAAAACTAAAATGATTTCCCCGATTTAACCCACCCCCCCCCCCCCCCTGAAAAGACACGATGTCGAGAAAAAAATACACTATGACGGAAACAAAAAACAGAAAGATAAATAAAAAAACAATAAATCGTAAAATATAATATATTACAGAGTAAAATAAAACACAATGTTAAGTAATATATATAAAAAGACCAATGATTGAATCTTTAAACTACTTTATTTGTAGTAAAAGGTAAAATAAAAGTGGATTAGCACTGTTGTAAATATTATTTTCGTTTTAATTTACTGATAACTTTGTTTATTCAGTCCTTACCACATACTAATGTTAATACACACGTGTTGTGGTGGGGAACACAGAAGTACCCACGTAATACGACGGAAAAAACAGATTTTGGTAATCGCGTAACATGTTAATATTTGATTAATATATAAAACGAAATTAAACCTATAGCTATACCTTACTAAAATTAAAGAAAATAAAAAAAAATCGTTTCGATTGTTTAATTTTATGAAAAAAAATTAACGTACAAAACATTTACGACCGTTAAAAACTGTTAGTGCAGTTGGTTCAAATATGAAATTAAAGTACAATACGGGCCATTCGGGAAAGTAAGTTGGAATGTTGATGTCGAAAGGATTAAATAAAGTCTTGTGTTATTACGACTCATCCGGGTAAGTAAGGTGGAATGTTGATGACGAGTGGGTTAAGTGGGCCCAAACACGACCGGATCCACATTTTGACCCGAACACATATATAATGATTCCATGACAACATGTTTATGCCCGTAAACATCCATATAATGTCTCGTTGTAGTATGCCCCATTTTGGGAAAGAAATTGGAATGTTGACATCGAGCAGAGCTGAGCATGACCCGGTCAATATGTTGACCCAAATATATGATGAGTTTAACATACTAAACGTATAAAGAATCATAGTAATTATCATTACTCAACAATTTTGAACTAATGTAAATACATTATACAAAAATAAAATAAAATAAAATAAAACAGTAATAATTATTCTAAATAAATATTATAGATTAATAATGATTATTTTAATAATATTATACTATATTATTTATAGGGTCAAATTATTTTATAAGTGGTAAAAAAATGAGTTTGTAGCCACACAAAAAAAAACTCTCAAAGATAATTTAAAAAAATAAATAAAAAAATCATAACTCGGAATTTAATAAAAAAACTAAAAAAGTAAAAACACAAAAATGTTTGCACCGTCTTTCTCGTTCTCATAAAAAAACACAATGGTAAGTGAAAAGAGTCATTGTGTCTTTTGACTTATCATTGTATTTTGTGTTTATTTTCGTCATTGATTGTGTCTTTTTTCCTTAACATTGTGTCTTTTTTTTATATTGTGTTATGTTACTCAACATTGTGCTATATTTTGTTCGGCATTGTGTTATATTTTGCGATCTATTGTGTCTTTTTTATTTATAATTGTGTCTTTTGTTCAATTTCGTCATTGTGTACTTGATCTTGGCATTGTGTCTTTTCGTCAAATTTCTTTTATTTTTTTGTATGTTTTTTGAACGGGAATGACGGCGGAAACATTTTAGTTTTTTTAATTTTTTTTCGTTTTTTATTTATATTTTGAGTTATGATTTTTTAATGATTTTTTAACGATTTTTTTTTAATTTATATTTAAGGGGTTTTTTGTGTGGTCACAAATTATTACACCCTCAAAATCCACTAACGGAGTTTTATCGTCAGAGAGTGTGAACTAACAGGATCGGAATCATTAGTTATAATCAAACCATAAAACAAAGTTTCAAAACCATGAAAAGGTTTACGAGAAATTAAATGCGGAAGCGTAAAAACCTTTAACCAAAAGTTGCGTCACGCGGGACGACTTAAAACCAATGATAACTGTTGAAAATAAGTTTGCATAACAAAAGCGTTTTCAAGCAATGCATGTTCCTAAACCGCGCGCCCGCCTCGGCTACCTGAGAATAACATACTAAAAGTGTCAACACAAGGTTGGTGAGTTCACAGTTTATATACAATAAAGCGTTTAGCGTTTGCGTTCAGCGTTTTGCGTTACAGCGTTTTGCGTTACCAGATAGTGTTATGTCAATTATATATCTATAGGTAGCTAGCCTATAAAACAAGTATCACTAAGTGTTCGACACCGAAGCTGACTGTTTATCAATTTGCCTTACCACCAGGTCATCCAGACCATGGTATGTGTTAGCCTAGATTACACCCGCTCGACCTCCAGTCGAGTTTAGCGTTGGGTGGGGTTTGTCAAACCCAGTAGTACTACTCAACAATGACTCGCTATTCCAAATATTAACCGGTTCGATGTTATGAAGGACTTTTGTTATTGCGTTTGCCACTTAGTCTTTACAAGTGATATATAATCTATATTAACAAAATCTCAAATGCGTTTCGGAGTATGTTATCTCCCCCAAGTGAAAAGCGTTTAAAACAGTTTAAAAGGGGAAAGTGAAACTCACTGTTTGCGAAGAAATTCCCAAATTAAATCACCAAGATGCGCGTCACAGAAAAACTCTCTCTAGCGTTCTAAAACAACAAAGAGATTTTTCTAAGTGTCGGAATATTATCGAGTCTCTAGACCCGGCACATATTACCTATGCACATAACATGTTTCGTGTTTCGTTTGTGAATCGTGTGTGACTTTAACAAATGTATTTGTGATACATTACATGTGTAAACAATCATATACGTGTCATGTATTCATAAAGCACATCACTAGCAATTACTCCCCGTAAGGGCATTTTGGTCAAATCATGACAATTAACTAGCCATTATTCCCCATAAGGGTAATTTGGTCAAAACATAACAATTATATAGCAAGTATCATGTTTCATGCAATTTCACAAAACTCAGCAGCTAGTTTCACCGAGACAGAAATTCTACTTGAAAGATTGTACTATTCCACCGATCATAGCATCTCAATTAATTTACCAAAAATCATCACAGAAGCATATATGTCTTAGGTTTCCAGAACATATTTTATTATATTTTTATTCCACATAGTTTTCTCACAATCATCAAATCATTACAGCAAACTCATAACAGTTAAATTCATGCGCAACAGAATGTTATTTGTAATTACCGTTAAACGAAAAATCCAATAAATGTAAGACCACTTGGGTTAGGTTCCTAACTCAATAAGTCAACTTCCAGAAGTTGAACCAACCCAATTGGTCTCGTAGTTCATGAGATATAACATTTACAAAACAACCTAACAGCAGGTCTAACAGCTCAGCTTTGCACAATGTTTTTGTAAAATCATAAAAGTTAACTTCTACAAGTCCAAAAATTGCAAATTTATATTCTTTAGAAACTAGACTCAACCTAGTTTACTGTAGTATCAATAATCTCAACCAATTTTCACATTTACACTTCGTTACAGTCACTTAAACATCAATAACACATTCTGTCCAGAAACTGTTTGCATCCAAACTCAACATATTAACAATCTATGAACTATCATGCATTCATATAACACTCTAGACTCCATAAACACCATCCATGCACATCAATTACACATTACATACATGATTAGGGTTTTTGTTTGAACTCAAATCAAAGACACAAGTAATTAGCATGTAACAATATCAATTCTAATTATCATATCATTAACAAATCAACAACAATCATATTAACACAACACCATAAGAAAATCGGCAGCTAGGGTTTGTAGTTAACCCATGAAACATCAAAATCAAGTATAAAGGATGCATAGGATAATCGATTATACCTTCCTAGCACCTAATTCTTCAATCAAACACTTGAATTTGTAGTTGTATGTGTGTGTATTGGTGACGGCAGCCAAGGAGAGACCAAGGGGGTTCCGATCGGGACTTAGGAAGAAAGAAAATAAGAGTTAGGGTTTATTATAACATAGTATTTATAGAATACTATGTTACACTTTAGCCCCTCCACTTCTAAGTATTATTTTTCCTAGCTTAAACTAACTAGTTTGCATCTTGAGTTAGCGTTTTATACTATGTTATCACATAACACATAAGTCTAACACATAATTATTGTTTTGACGTTTTCCGTTTATTCATCAATCGTTTGCGTCAACTCGTTTGCGTTTCGGTGCAAATCCCGAAAGACTACACATGTAGTGAGTGTTAAGCGTCATTTAAACCCTAGTTTAAATGTAATGAGGTGTGCGTTATAGATTCAATGATCTTAAGTTTGAATTGACGGAGTTGAGTTAACGGAGTTAACCTGAAATTGACGATTGTCACACAAATCCTTCTCACGCTTCTCATTTTTGTCTCCTTTTGCATTTTAACTTTACCCATTATTAATAGGCTTCACACATTAAAAACTATTTATATTTGATCCTAATGCCGACACTATATATAAATATGTGTATATAAATTAAAGGATATATTATATGTTACAACTATAAGACAAGTTATAAAGGTATATTAACTTGAAAGAAACATGTATAATGCTTGGATGCTCACTTATAGTCTAGTGGTAGGAGACTTAGGTTCTTAAGTGGAGACTCGAGTTTGATCCCCATTTATGTCAATTTTGGTGGGGGTATGACAACGAAGAATTTGAGCTATGCCTTATGAGGTTGTTAGTTGTCCGAATCTCGAACTCACCCGGGTTTTCTTCCCATCGTGTGTCACGCCAGAAAGTTCTAATCTTGTGGTGGCACAACGACTGACAGCCAGTGATATGGTTTTCCAGAGGAATGCTCAACCTAAACTCTAAAGCCAACTTATGGCCTGGTAAAAATACCTTAGTCTCGCCAGAGTGGGGCAATAAGGTTCTCCATTTTGTATAGTACGGTGACCTAACACACAAGAGGTCGTCGTTTCAAAAAAACCACAAAGAAGTTGACTATAAAATATTTTAGACTTTACTTTTACATTCTAGCACAACTATAGTGTAGCTTCAAGTAGAGATTTTCAAAACCAGAGATCCGAAAATTTGGATATCCGAAATTTCGGATAATTGATGTCATTATCTAAATCCGTATCCGTATATGAAATTTCGAATATCCAAAAATCGTATATCTGAAATTTTGGACTTAGATATCAAACGGATATCCGAATTTTGAAAAAAATTAGTTAAAAAATATTGTAGAATTAGTTTTAATAATATTTAGAAAATCCAAAATATCATAAATTATCAAAATTTTCGAAAATTTTCAAAATTTCTATCTAAATCCGGAAATTCAGATATAAGAGACTTGTCTATCTGAAATTTCGAATAATTCGGATTCAAAATTTTCAAATACTAGTTCAAATTCAGACGTTTTTTTACCCCCCTGGATCAAATACATTAATTTGTTTCCTAAAATTTGAGAACATTCTTCCATGTTGAAAAACCCAAAAGGCTAGCTAGGTCATATAGTATTCCATACAAAGACGTCCACTAACAAACATATGAAAGGTCCCTTTCTAGCAGAAAATGTTAAATCCATGTTATGACAACATATCTTTCTAGTTGCTTCATATGTAGGATCTGATTCACTACCTCACAAAAGAATGAAGATAACTAGGTTAAGTACTCGTATATTACATGGACGAAAAATATATATTATGTTAAATATACTTATATGAATTACATAATAAACATTATAATTTTAAAAGTTATAAGGTATTACATAATGATTATTAATGAATAGGTAGTTGCATATTTTCTAAAATACATAGTTTATTTAGAATAATTTGTATTTGTATTTTAAAAAAAATCAAAATGAAAGGTTGTGAATCTACATTTTGCTGGGTTTCGTAGGCCTTTTTTGTGTCTGTTTATTAGTTGAAGTCAAAGAAGATATGAGGTAGGCGCCGGGCCCAAGCCAGCCAGTTTAGATTTCTTGTTTAATAAGATAGAAACCCTATATTAGTACCTATATAAACAACGCTATGTAATTGCAATTTTTGTCACTCTATATAAACAACCCTAGTTGACATCTGTAGACGTAGGTCAATTTAAACCGAACCACGTTAAATCCTCGTGTTCGTTTATTGCTTTGTTGTTTGTGTTATGTTCGTGTGTGCGTTAATCCTAACAAGTGGTGTTAGGGCTTCAGCTCTCGATCATCTTCACACGAAAAACAGCTTGAAGCAATTTCGCCAGCCACCATATCAATCGTTCAGAAGCATATCGTTTTGGCAGCGGACGATTCGTGTTAGGATTCTGCCGTCGCCGCCTCTAATTTCATCTGAAGCAAAGTACGAACCAAGAACGTTTGAATCAAGATCCTATTTTTGTTGAAGAGTAGTTGTTAAATCATAAGAAATAAAAGAAACCAAAACAGTGCCAACCACGTTGTTAGAGTTCAATTGAATAGTCGTTAAGTTCAAGGCCATGCTGTTGTTGTTTCTGTCTCTGTTTTTGATACATGCTTTTCGTATCAGTCATTGTCATGGTAGAATAAGAAATGTTTTGATACAAAAGTTTCACGGACAAAAGTTTGGTTAGTGAAAGATGCAGATTGAAGCGCTACATTGTCATAAGGACTTGCATGTAGTGCTTGAAGACGAAAAAACCAAAATAGTTGTCTGAAGAAAGTAGACAAGAAAGCTTGGGCTTGAGTATGTCGAAGCTTCTCCTGAGAACCTTGGTGTTGATATGCACATTATCTGGTAATGTGTAGCTTGTGTTTGTTTTAAGCTTCTTTTGTTAAAGCTACTTTTATTATGTTTTGTAAGTCTTTGTTGGAAAGGACAATCTATCTTTTCTATTATATGAATGAAGTAGTATCCCTTTGTGTGCTGTTGATGTTTTATCAAATTTGTAGAATGTTTATTTTTATTTATATGTGTGTTTGTTTTTTGCAAGCCTTTTAAACTTTATTAAGGATTGATGCTTCAAACATCATTCTTTCACTTGGTAACTAAGAACCAATGCAAAGCATATCCCATCCATTGTCAGTCCACAAAATTTTCTTAAGTTGTTTGTGGTATATTGTATACATAAGTCCTAAGCTCTATGTTCTTATCAATTTTGTAAGTTTCTAGCTTCCTATACTTATGGAGCGAGTTGGTGAGATATGTTCAATGTTGTTACATGGAGATAGTTTAGAAATGTACTCCAAGGAGTCGTATTGATTTAGGGACTCAACCTATATACATGAAATATAGCGTCTTATTACCTGTTGAGCGATATGATCTAGGAGCTCAATCCTGTACATGAATATGTACTACGCCGAACCTCATGGAGCCTAATTTTGAGGGGCTCACCCTTAGATAGGATAATAAACAAGTTTTTACTCAAAATATGATTACATTCATTGATTTTTCAGATTATAACAAACTAACATCTACATGGATTTTTAAAATAAGGGCCTAGACCATGAAGCTTGAGGTGTTTGTCACTCTAGTGGTGAGGCACCTCGTTCCCTCTAGGTTGTTGAGCTTGTAAGATCCACCCTTATGGGCTTCCGTTATGATGTAAGGACCCTCCCATTTAGGTCCCAACTTGCCGATGTCCATCTGTTTGATAGCCTCGTTATTCCTGAGGACTAAGTCCCCTGGCTTAAATGTTTCCCTTCTCAGCCTTGTGTTATAAAATGCTTCCAGATTCTTTTGTATCGAGCTTCTTGAATGTAAGCTTGATCACAAGCTTTCTTTAGGAGTTCGAGGTTGAGCAAAACATTAGAGTTATTGGCTTCTTGATAAGTGCTTCTTATCCTTCTTGTATTTACCGTATTTCAGCACGTATAACAGCTTCTGAGCCAAAGAAAGTGTTGTCGGCGTTTTTCCATGACATGTCTAATCCATGGTTCGAATAATCCATGGAACGCTTGGAAGCTCTTCTATCCAGTTTTCTCCATATCTCCCAAATCTCTCCGTGATGCCTTCCACGATGTCGCTGTTCATTCTCTCGGCTTGGTTGTTATATTGGGGATATGGAACTTAGCTACACAATTGTTTAATCTGAAGCTCCTTGAACCACTGGTTGAACGACTTCTCATCAAAATGCTTCCCTTTATCAGTCATGATTTCGGCTGACAGACCATACCTACAAATGATAATTTCCCACACGAAGTTTGTAATTTGCCTCCCGATGATGGAAGATAAGGGTTGACTTATGGCCATTTTGTAAAATAACCCATTGCTACCGAAAGAAGCTTGACCTTCCCGTCCGCCTCTGGGAAGGGACCAACAATTTCCATCCCCCATTTATAGTAGGGCCAAGCGAAATGATGGGAACCAGATCATGTTTCAAACATGTTTTCATAGGAATATGGAGTTGACAAGCCTCATATTTGTGTATCATCTCAGAAGAGTCCTTGTGCATCGTTGTTGATGCATATTTAGTCGTCTTGGTATTTGTTTACTAGTATTAATATTTTGTATAAGTATAGGTACTTGTTTGTAATTGTGTAATGTCATTTGCTAGGGTTTGTCTCGGGAATGGAGTTTCGGGTTTATTAGATCATACGCTAACTCTGATTATACAGGCCATTCGCTAAGGGTTTTTAGCGACTGGCGTAGTGAAAGGAGCCGTTTCGCTATAGCCTGTTTAGTGAATGGGGCTAGGTCTATATATGTATCTTGTAATCCAATTCCTAAAAAAATGAATTTAGTATTTTATGTGATTTTGTGTCCAAGTTCTGTCCAATATCTCTCAAAACACACAGTTTCACAAAGTAGACATAATTGACATATAATTAACTATAATAATAAGACTATATGCTAAATTGTTATGATCATGAAGACTCAAGCTCTCAAAATTGTTGACCCAAATACCTTCATGTGTCTCCTTGGTTAGGTAGTTTCTTTGTTATGGGACTATACATCTTAGAAAAGGGCTTAGGTGCCCCTTCTTGTATAGGAAACCATCTTCCACAACATACTGCTTAGCTTTGATCCTTAGCCTCATGGCTTCCTCTTCGTCAGCTGGAAGGTTATCATCTCTGAGAAACTCTAAGATAGGAGTCATCCAAGTGATGCCCTCCTCTTCAAAAATATCTTGTACCTCTAGTTACTTAATGTATGGGTTTCTTAAAACCTCAATAAGGAATTTCTTTGTCAGGTGCGCGAAGGTGAGGAACACTAATTTGCTAAGAGTGTCAGCTTGCTTGTTTCGAGTTAGGGAAACTTGGTTCATGGAGTAGTTTTTGAATTCCTTCATGAGCTCCCTGACATTCCGCTTGTATTTTAGCATTGATGGTTCACTTGATACGAACTCGTTCTTCACTTAATTTTCCACAAGCCTTGAATCCACAAAGACATATAGTTATGGTGTGTTTATGCTTTATTCTATACAAAGCCCTTCAAGCAATGCTTCATACTCAGCCTCACTATTAGTATAAGGAAACTCTAATCGAAGTTCATAAGTATTTTTGGTTCCTAGAGGCTCTGTGGTGATTAGACCGGCACCGAAACCTTATGTACTTGAAGCTCTATTTGTGTAGGGTGTCTATTACCCCAAAGAGATGACATGTTTATCCTTTTCTAGCTCAATGACTTCCATTGGCTCTCCTGGTATTTCCACCAAGAAGTCTGCTAAGATCTGACCATTGATTGCTTTTTTGGATTTGCACTCCGCGTTGTTGATGTGCTAAAAGTAGTCAAATACATATTAACTAAATTACGCTAATCTAGACACTAAGTAACACTCTAGACTCTTTAAAACTCGAATAAACACCTGACCAACAAGTGAACCAATCGACTCTAGTAAAGCTAAGTAAGTCCAGATATCGAACCCCCAAAATTCTTTAAATTACGTAAATTAACTAATTAGACCCAACAAAGTGACACGACTATTTATTTTTATATTTGTTTAAAGGGGTTTTTAGATTATAAAACATTAAACTAATTAAATTTGATTGATCAGATGATGATGCAAAACCACCTAGGCTGGAATCCCCTAAGTTGCAGTTATCAATTAATTGGAAAATACTTGTTATGAACTGGGATTATAAAATAGACACTTAAAAGAAAACCTGAATATGACCCCTGACCCTTCTCAAGAAGACACCTATGAGTATCTAGTAAGTTTTAAGACACACCATTTTTATAAATTAAACTTCCTTATGGTTATCTAATTAATTATGAACGAGTACCTTTATAACGAAATCCTAACTTACAGCGTGGAAATCAAAGGTAGTTTAATAACTCAATTGACTCGATAGACAATATTAACCAATCAAACCTAGACGAAATCCTTATGAAGAACTAAATCTAGCAATCTTAATCAACAAAGATCTAACAAATAACCTATCACCTTACAACTTTTTAAGGTTAGAAGCACACTTTTATTTGTTTGACTAATAATATTATTCCTATGATCTTATTGCATTTCAACCATAAATAGTCAAGAACGCACAGTAAATAACCTAACAGAATCCTATTATATGATAGACAATCACCTAGGATAATGTGGAATATTAAAATTCATCAAACAAAACCTAACAAACATATGCATTAATTAAACAAAATCAAACAGTTTACTGATACATAAAATCATAACAAAAAGCATAATCCAAAGAAAATCAAACATTAACAAAGGTTCATCGACAGCATAGGCAATCAATAATGTTTAGCCTAGCATCGGAAAATCAAAAACAATAATCATAAAGGAAAACATGGTGAAAAACAGCATAAACGAAATATTGAAGTCGATAAAACCTGTAGTCTTCGATCTTGATCAAGTAGCACTTCACCGGATGATTCCTTACCTTCAAAACCGCCAAATAACTTAATTCTATGCTCCAAGATACTCTAAATTCGGCAGGTACTTGTAGGGTATTTTTCAGATTAAGGTTAAGGGTGTTCATATAGTGAAACTGGGCCTTAAACCTGACAAAAAACGGAACTTTTGGAATACGATGCTCTAGGTGCCGTGCGGCTAAGTAAGGAGAAGTTGGCCGCACAATGTAGCTTGATCTTAACGGACGATCTGACCGGCTGGTTCTTCCTGTTTAATCCTGATTCGTCCCGGTTCCTCGTTTTAGCTCATTTTAACTCGTTTTTCGCCCTTTTTAACCACTTTCAACTCCCGGAACCTACAAAACACAAATATGTTAGTAGTATATAAAACTTAACTAAAAACCAACAAAAACTAATAAAATATTATATAAAATATACAAGAGAAATATATATAAATATCAGTATATTAGTTGTGTTCACCAAAGCCAATAGCTCATTTGGCTAGTCTTCATACAATATATGGACTTTTCAGTATGGATCTTATTGGTATGTTAATGACTATCTTCATTTGATAAGCACGAAAATAGTTTCTTAGCCTTTTGGCAGTGTGAACTAGGTCAAGGATAAACTTTTCAATGCATGTGTACTTGATTTTGGCTTCCTTTAGTGCCCTGCCAGTGAACTACACTAGAATTTAGACTTTTTTATGTTCGAAAATAAGCACTGAGCTGATAGTTTCCCGCGCTGAAAATAGGTAAGTGGTTATTGTTACTTCTGCTTGAGGAGATGCTAGAGCAGGTAAGGAATCTAGATGCTTCTTTAGAGCTAGGAAGACATCTTCTGCCTAACTAGTTTATTGGAACTTTTCTTTTCATTGAAATATTTTAATGTTTTGAATAAAGGTAAGGATTTTTTTTTTGCTGACTTTGAAATAATTTGTTTAAGAGAAGCGATCTTACCATTGAGGCTTTGAACCTCTTTCTTCTTTTTTAACGAGTGCACATCAAGAACAAATTGTACCATACTAGGTTTAGCCTTTACGATTTGCTTATCGATAACCCAAGAACTTACCTTCTTCGAAACCAAACAAACATTTTACTGAATTAAGCTTCATGTTGATACTTTGACGTTTTGGAACATCTCTTCAATGTCTCTGATCATTGCTACTTCGTTTTTTTCATTTTATTACCAGGTCATCAAGATAAGATTCCATGTTCCTTTCGATTTTCTCACGGAAGGTTTTGTCAATTAACCATTGATAATTTGTTTTGACATTATTTAAACCAAATGGTAACTTCTTATAACAGAGAATGCATTTGCCAATATGGAAAGATGTCTTCTCTTCATCTTCTACTTTCATCAGGATCTGGTGGTAACCCTTATAGGCATCCAAGAAGCATTTGTATTGGAAACCCAAAAGGTAATCCACCTTCCAATCGATTTCTGGCATGGGGTAGCTATCCTTAAGACAAGCTTTGTTGAGGTTTTTAAAATCCACACACATTCGACAAGATCCATAAGATTTTTTTAACCATGACTGGTTTATAGTCAAGGAATGGTACCTTACTTCTCAAAGTAGGTCGGCTTTGACAAGCTTGTCTACCTCATTATAAGCAGCTAGGCTTCTTTCAGCTTCCAAGCTTCTTTTCTTTTCGGTGAATGGTTTATATGGGTGTGAAATGTTCAAGGAATGCTCAACAAATTCCCTTAAACCCTTGTAAATGTCATTTGTAAATCATGAAAAAACATCTTTACTTTCTTGTAATAAAGTGATAAGCCTACTCATAGTTTGAGAGGGAAGCTTAATATTGACTTTGGTAGTTTGTTTAGGGTAAGTCGGGTTGATGCTTATCTCCATGTGACAACTATCAATTAACTAGGTGAAATATTTAATTTACGCTTATTTATATTCTTATGTGAAATGTCGTGTGATCTAAACCCAATATGGATACATTTATCTTACGTTGATGCACTATTTTAACTCCGCTTTTTTAATGCATTAGTCCAATATTTCCTAGGTTTAATAGGAGAGTATACAAAGTTTTAGTTCTACATGAACTATTTATAGAAATTTTTCGACACTCTATAAGCATTGGTGACCGGTAATTATCCAAGTATGGAAACTCCATCCAACAAAAATTGAAATGTAGCCAATATATATATAGAGTTAATACTTAAATAAACTCGAAAGTGACAACTTTCTTAAATAGAAACTTTATATGAAAAACCATCGAAATATTTTTTACGTAACATGTTTCCCAACTATAAGCCAAGTTAATATATTTTAAGAACAAAATAAAAATAATAATAATAATAATAATAATAATAATAACAACAACAATACTTTAACTCCGGATAATAATATTAAAGCTCATGAATTTCTTTTATATTGTTATGTAACATGATAACTTAATTTAAAATTTCGAATAAATACAATTGTAGAGCAATGCAAATAACTTGTGTAACAAATTCTTCAATCTCAGCTTAATAACAAGCATCCATCCTTTTCTCCTTATCCTTCCATCGATAACAACACAGCTGCAACTCTATCTCTCTCTAATTCGAGAACACAAACATACATCAAGAATGCATTCTTAATGTTCTAAGCAATCGGGATCACTCAAGGTATTAAATCATTCTAAAGCACAAGTTTATTTCTTTAAAATTCTAAATCAAATCTGACACTAATCAACTTCTGTTCTCAAACATCTAAATACGGCCATCAGGGTATTAGAAACGAGTGGGAGGAAGCCTAGCTACAACTATCATCAACCGTAGTCGTGGTACGGTCGCTTTACCCGGTTTCTTTAATTTCCAGATTTCATGAGCAAATCGAAACCCCCAAAATCATATATATGATGCTAACAATGAGCTGAAATGTGAATCTAATCTTTATGGATCATTTACATGATAAACGGAACCGAACAATCCATTAAAACCCGTTTAAACACGCAAACAGATTCGAAACCTGAGTGTCATGGCACCATAACTTCTTTATAACTAAACTATTTTGGTCAATTCTTGAGTCTAAATTGTAGTTCTAGGAGTCTAGCTTTCAGAAAACTATGTTTCGTAATTTTTTGTTTTGTTTAAGTCAGTCAAACTGGTCTTACAAAAACGTATGTCAAGGCTGATTTCAGGACATGTTCACCGACCTATGTTTCGAAAGTCATAACACGTTCATATTTCGTTCAAAACCCTTAATTATTTTTCTTCAACATAATGTCTATAATATTTTCCAACTGATCTTACATGAGTTACCCCAAAAGTATAATTTTTAATGAACTTTGGAGAAAATAGTCACTAAAAAGTGGCTGTCACAACCCGTCATTGTTCAATGACTTTTATCAAATTATCTATGCATCATAAAAACAAAACAAAAATATTTTTGAAAACTAGAAACATGTTAGATGGTGTCATAAAAATTTTAGAACATAACTTGATCGTTTGGTTACTCAATAAATTCAGGAAACAAATCCTAAGTTTGATCATAATCTAAACCTTCAATTTTAATGAATAATTAAGTTCTTAACATGATTAACTCCATAACCTTATTATAGAAATTAATCCTAAGTTATCATTTGACGTTAAACCATCATTAATTGTCAATAAAAACCGCAATGTTTATCACTCAATCAACTTAGTCCTTATATGTGATGTGTATGTTGTAGCAATCTCATAAGACGGCCCTTACAACTTGCAACCTTTGTGTGGAATAACTATCAATGCTATCAGGTGAGTTCATAGTCCCTTTTATATGCTTTTAACCGTTTTATACTTTGGGATGGAAACATGTAACTTATTTATTCTATGTTTTATAAATGCTATTTGATTCAAGCTTTATTCATAATATTCATTATCTGTGATCATTACGAGTATATACTACGTACAACCATTAACTTTTTAAGCCCATGGTAGTATGATGATAGATCTATTGGCCCGACCAGCTCACCAGGCCTCGGGAAGAGGCCTATGTGTTCAGATTTCAACGATCATTAAATGTTAGACATAATAATCTAATCGTGGGTTAGACGAATTGCTGCATGTCAGAGATTTGGTTGTAATCACTAAAGTATACAAGTAACATAACACGTATGGAATGTTTTCAACATGTAACTCATTTTCTATTGTTTTCCTCAAAACCTACGTTCTCACCAACTATTTTTAGTTGACACTTTTGCATGTTTTTTCAGGTATTGAAAATTAGTTTGTTGAAGATTAATTGGTGCAAAACATAGGCAGTTGGACCTAGTTTAAATAATGAATATCACATTATTTATTCCTTGTCATGTTTTATTTATTTTATTTTTATATGAACAATATGTGCTTGTTACTTTGTAAATGTATTAATGAATTATAAAACTTTAGTCAATCATGAGCTATGAGCAATCATCGTCTCGCCCCGACATATTCTACCGTCGGTTGGGGTATCACACTCCTGGATACGGGTATCTTGCATTTCTTCATCTAGCTCCCATGACTCTTCTATGGTTGCTATTAACAGGGATTTTGTTGTTGGTACTACAATGTCTATGCCTCCCATGGTTGAAAGCTTGTTAGTGCATGATGTTGTCCTTAGCTGATCGAATAAGTTAGGGGTATATTAGTCATTGTGCTATGATGTAATATGGCCCATTTGATATGGATTATATAGCGAATGGGGTCCATTCGTTAGACTATTTGCCTCATTCAATAAGGTAGGAGCTCATACGCTAAGGGTATAGCGTATGAGGCTCATTCATTAAGTTAAGAGCCCATTCTCTAACGGTGTTTAGCGAATGGGAGGTCATTCACTATGGGAAACCTAAATCGTTAGTGATGTTAACGAATGAGGAGGAATCCTATAAATTGGTCTTCCATAGTGAATAGGCACAGAGATCTGTGCTTATTTATTCCTTAATTAACATTATACTACCGAATTCCCTCTAGAATCGCGCTTAACCATACATATGTATTAATGTATGAATCCTCAATGTTATCAATAAAGTAATCATTCGGCTCGATCATCGTTATTTATCGTCACGTATATCATTGATGCATTCAATTGAAACTAGATCTTGGCTCGTATAACGTTTCCACAAAGCTTCATCATACCGTGATTTGTAGAAACTACTGCATCGAAGGTGGCAATTCTTGTTCTTCCGATGAGTACATTATAGTTTAAGGGGTACCTGATAACTATGAAGGTAAGCTTCTTGACTCTAGAAAGATCCCTATCTCTGAAGTGGACATCTAAGGTAAGTTTCCCGAATGACACTCCTAGATAGCGCTATCTTACATTTCTTCATCTAGCTCCCATGACTCTTCTATAGCTGCTATTAACATGGTTATATGTGTGTAAATGAAGGTGTTTAGTATATGAGAAATGAAATTCTGATCACTCCTTTATGTAGGCTGACTTCCCATCCCATCGCATATCACGATGTCCGTTTAAGGTGGCCTTCGTGTATCGCAATGACTCAACATCTTCAGAAGATGCCGTGTGCTGGCACGTGGCCTGCAACGCATCCCACATGTCGCCACGTGGTGGGACACACGTCATCTTGACATTGTCACGTATTGCGACGGAGTGATAGGTCGGTCCATCACGTAGGCGTCACCGCCCATCCTTGGTTTCTTCTTGGTTCCATCACGTGGCATGATGGTTCCTTTATTAAGCCTGTCGCATAGCACGATGCGTTTTAGAATTCAAGTTTTCACTTTTGATTTCTTGTCTTTGGTAGCTTATCATGTCTCGGTCTAATATCCATTGTACAAAAATACTAAGGCGACTTTCAAACGTGCGAAGTGTAAAGTGCGGCATCAAAGCGCCGCATCGTGCCCTTGCCCGTGCGTGTTGGGTGCGTCGCACCCTCGCTAGGACCACTGAGTGTGTCTAGCACATAAGAATATTATCAAATGAACTAATCTTATAAGGAGCTAACATGCTTTATTATTTATCAATTTGGGATGAGTTTTCTCTTTCATATTTATACCTATGTGGTATAACTCCACTTTCTTTCCTCTTACAATGTGTGATAAACCTTATTTTTTTTCTCATTTCTTCAATAAAGAATGCTTCTAACTTTATATTTTCCATTACTTATTTGTGAGAAATTTTAGGTCCCTCATCTTTACTAAGTTGTCAAATGTGGACCAAATTTTTGGGGATGTTACATCCGACCCACCTTGGAATGAATCCCGTCCTCGAGATTCACTTACTTAGATGTGGGTGAATGACTGAATTTCCTGAATTCTTGTTAACACTACATCTTAAATGATGTGTTCAGTTAATAGTTTAAAATGTAATAAGTAATTGTAAATTTCTAAGCACAGTGGCTAGTTGTGTTTAACTATTTACCTTACTTTCTATATTCTAAACATTTATCGATTGTTAACTATGTTGCATTTTGGATTGCGCCTATCTAATCCTTTCACTTCATTTATCCCGATAACCTTAAGATATTCATACTTGGGTCATGTTATTCTTTGCTTCAGGATCTTGGCAGATTTTTTTATTATGTCCATCAATTCTTCTTTTGAACTTTAAAAATTCGTATAATTGATTATTTTTTTAAGAAGGCATATTGTCTTGTCTAATCTAATTAATCCTTTTATTCATCTTCCTATAGATGATTGATTATCTTAGACGTACAGTCTCTTGTATTTTGAAGAAGTTTTCTAACTTTAACTATCTCTTTTCTTGTTGAATATAAGCATTTTAAGTAAAGACATGATCTGTATGCTAATATATTTCTTTATACCGTTTATTGTTACAAAACTTCTCGTTGAAAACGAGTTTACAAACATTTTACAAGAGTTAACAAATTATTAGATATTTCTTATGCCTTTGGATATTGGATATTCTCTTGACTTACTCTTGTTTGCTTCTATTCTTGATTGCCATATGATTCCTGTGTTTCCTCCTACCTATTTTTCCTATACATTTGTCGCTTATTGTGTTTTCGAATATTCCTTTATAAAATTTGTCCTTTTTTCCCACATTTAAAGCATTCAACTGCTTTTCTTCTACAATCATCTTTAGAATGGTTGATTTTATTATAGAAGGTACATGTGACTGATGCATTTTTTTTTTGTTTTCTACATTTTCCAAAATATCGTTTACCACAATTCTGACAAATTGGTGTAACATCCCGAAATTTCTAGAATAATAGTTAATACATTATTTGCGTCGGGTGAAATAAATGAGTTAGCGGAGCGATAATAGTAATAATATATGAAAGAGTAAGTAGGACATTTAGATGGGATTAGTTATGGACTAAAAAGGAAAAGATGGGCCTCAGGTCCATTGGCTTAAGGGAGTAGAAATATCCCCTTAAACCTTTCCATTTAGATGGGCCTTAATCCTTTCCATTTACATCCATCTTATCCACCTTATTCTCTACACACTCAAAAACACACACCTACACTATTATCGGCCGCGAGCAAGAGGAGAGGAACGAGATCAAACGAACGTTAGTCGGTGATAGATCCTTGTTATACGAGCTATATACGAGATTTTAGTTCATCACCAAGCTAACCGTAACCTTAAAAACACGTAAAGGTATGTCTTTGGTCTTAAAGTTTACGTTTTTATTAACGATTAACCTTTAAACTTAGAACGAGAATAGATCGGGTGTAAATGAAATGTAAAGTTGTAAACTTGATGCTAAAACGAATTGAACGGACCTGCAAACAGGTGCGGCTCGTTTAAAAATAAACCTTAAACCTAGTATTGAGCGTTTTGAGCTTAAAGGTCCAAAACTTTATGCGTTTTTGGGCCGCAATCGGACTGGGAATGGCTGGGATTAAAGCCAAACCATAAACGAGCAAATTAAGGGTTGTAAACGCGTGTTTTGGTTGATAAAACAAACCCGGGCAGTAGCAGCTCGCTACAGCAAGCCGGTTGTACAAGTTCGCTGCTCCATAAGTTCGCTGATGTACTCCATAACTTCGCTGTTGATTAAGTTCGCTGCTGGTAAAGTTCGTTACTCATACAAGTTCGCCTAATGTTAACTTCGTTGATGCTAAGTTCGCTGATGTTAACTTCGCTGATGCTAAGTTCGCTAATGTTAACTTCGCTTGAGTTAAGTTTGCCTAACCTGTATGTTCGCTTACATTTAAGGTAACGAATCGGATAGCGAATCAGACTTAATTCGTTATGAAGAATGAGTTAACGAATTAGAAATAAATTAAAATCCTAATGGAAAATGTGTTTAGACAGTTAATGTAAATAAAATTTTTCCACGCTGACCTGGCAGCTCGACCCCAGCCAGGGGCTCTGCCCCTTAGACCCTGCTAGGGGCTGCCGCCCCTAGAACCCCGCTGTCTGGGGCGCTGCCCCTGAACCCCCGTTCGTGGCGGGTTATATAAAGATAGAAATACGATACTAGTAGTAATAGTTATTTGATACGTGTAATTATTAAACAGTTAGACACGCACAGCTCGAGAAGGAATAACCAGTAGCAGAAGAAGTAACCAAGTCCAGGTGAGTTTCTAGCCCCATTTTTCTTGTTATGTTTTCGGGGATGTGTGCATACTCGATGTGAAGTGTGAATACACTTACCTTAAGTGGTAAGTGTATTCTATAGATGTTATACGAGGTAGCTATTATATAATGCTTGTCGGGGTGTGAACGATCTTTGGATGTTGCATGTACCGCCAATGGGATTGTTTAATAAGTGGCTATTAGTGTGTGTAAATATTATTATGTAACTTGTTCATTATGTAAATGATGTAATGTTAGAAAGTGTGTTATAGACGAGTAGAGGTAGAGTGTGATAGAAGTGGCAAGAGTCTAGTAAGAGTGTTATTGGCATGACGATAGTACATGGTAGGGTAAGCCTATACATGACTTCGTTATTAAAGAGGCAATGTGGCATAACGTTATACGTTATTAAAGTGGCAAAGTGGCATAACGTCAATCGTTATTAAAGTGGCTAAGCGGTAGGGGTAAATAAGAGGTTAAGTAGGTGAGTCGGTCAGTTAGTGGGCTACGTGTCTTCGGATACATATATGATGCATGTAGTGGTTGTATGATAAGTTGCTTGATTAACTAGAACTCACTCAGCGTAGCTGACTTTTAGTATGCACGCAGGTGAGCAAACTAAAGAGCCGGCATGAGGATGGCACATGGCATGGATTGAACGGCTGGCATCTGAAGATGGAAGAAACGATGTTTTAAATATGATATTTTATGTTATGGTTTTAAAGAAAAGATTAAATGTTTTATAATAAACGGTTAAAGTTTTATATTCCGCGAAAGTTTTAATTATCTCTGATTTGTAAGAACTGTGTTTATGAGTAAATCCGACGCTAAAGTAAGGCACCAGGAACGGGGCCTTACAATTGGTCTTTTGTGTTTGAATTATTTCTCCTCCTTGATCTTATTCATTTGTTTTACTGTTGTTTTTTTTATTTCTTTTTCGCATTCCCTTCAATCTTCGGATTTTTTACCATATTTTCGATCAAGTATTTGGCCAATTCCATGGCCGAGGAGGTTATTTGTAGCATATAGAATCTTACTATATCTCTGATCTCTTTGGGTAACCCATATATGTATTGAATAAGTTTCTTGTATTTTGAATGATCTAGGCGCGAAGTTGATTGACAATATTCAAGGAACTTGGTATTGTTGTCCTTGAGATTGATGTCATCCATTTTGTGGTTCAGAAACTTGATTTGAATATGATCAATTTCTTGTCTGGGGAAAAACCTTTGTAACACAATACTTCCCATTTCATTTGATAAGTAGTTTCTCTGCCCTTTCTCATGATTAGAGTGTTCCACCACTCTAGAGCTTCACCTTTGAATTTCTGAGTGCGTACTTAATCTTTTGAATCTCAGTACATCGAATAACGATAACGTTGGACTCGATCTACTCAAGCCATCGTAAAGTTGGTATGACACCTTGGTCGCAATAGAATTCTTTTGGTCCATAGGCTTTGAAGTCCTTGAAACTACAACCTTGAATTATTAAGTGGTTCTTGAAGTTATTATTGAACTTGCTATTAATGTTGGGATTATGAATGCGTTTGTCACAATGAGAAGGATTTCGGTATGGATGAGTTCTAAAAGCCTTATTTGAATGTTTAATATTATGCATCTTTCCTTTCATTGCATCGATAAGAGGAGTCATTGCGTTATGAATCATCTCTTTCATTTTGACCAAATATTGTTCATAAATTTCATGGACAGGTTATGCTATGTTCTTGTTGCTTCTATGGTTGGAAACTCCATCATTATTTGCTTGAATTTTTGGGTTCGACATTCTGTAAATAGAGTTAAATCAGTATGAAAGAAACTTATATACTGATGATAAACTATGTGTCATGGGAACTAATGCAACAAGTAAAAGAACTCTATTGATTATGAAACATTTAATAATCTGTCACATTCTTAGGGGAATTTATTTCTAACTTTGCTTCTTCTTTTTCTCGGACCTCAACTAAATTTTTCTCGAGGTTGTTGTCTCATATAGAGCACAATCCGTATGTTTTGTCCTTTGTTAGGATAATTGTATAAGACGATAGACCCATGTATCTCATAATTACTATATCATTTTCTGGATATCTTAGTGATGATGGTTATGAAATTCTTGAGAGGCATCAATAATTTCCCTATTGTATGATCATGGACGGCTATTACATACCTTGTGTACAAGCGGACTAGTAGAATTTCTCTGTTTCACTTTCTAGGTCTATTTATGCTTCATTAGCTAAATATTTTGTCTAGCATTGACTTGGAGTTAATCATCTTTTGAATTTCGTCCACCTGGACCTTTACTCAATCTTATAACTAATATTCTCTCACTTCCAGATTTGCTTAAAGAATTACTCTAAGACTGTATATTTTCTACTATTTGACATAAATTAAAGATAAGTTTAGTAATTCGAAGAAATTAAAACATATGTTTTATTTATGCTATAGTTTCAAGAGTGTACAAAACTGCTACTGCTATACTGATTACAACTACAAAGATCTGATTGTCTAATTCTTCCAGCGAATGACCAATTTCTTGATGTTTTTACCCTTCTTGGTGTTTTCGTTTGTCTCCTTTTCGTTTTGTTTTTCTTCATTTTCCATTTATTCTTAAGCATTGTCTCTACTAATTTGGTGACATTGATTTTGTAATGTGTTGAATTATCTTCAATGTCATACATTCTTTCCAAGGTATTATGGTCCGTGGTGAAGCGTTCACCTTGAGTGTGAGCAAAGTAAGGATTTTGAATTGTTGGATAATTAAAAAGTCCTATCCTGAAGGATATACTTCTAGATAAGTCATTACTTCTTTTGCCTTTGCATCATTGGTTTCGTGGATCTACTTGACCCTACTCTTTGCATATTCTGATTTTCATTTGTCGGCTCGGTGGGTCTTAGTGTTGAATGAATTTGAATCTTCTTCCATTATTGTAAGATAGGATTCTTCATTTCTAGATATAGGAATTGGGAGTAGAGATGTTCCCATGTATCCCTTTCCATTACCGGATCGAAGTCGAGGTCGACTGGTATAACTTTGGTGATCGGACATCTGCGTGTGGTTTCATTAATGGTAGGTATGTGTTCCAATCTTATCCGTACTGTTTATATTATTCGTTATACTTAAACATTATGTGGTTAAAGCCTAGATATTTTTAATTCAAATATCTAATTTGCTGAAACCGATGGCTTTGTAATAATATTAATATTTATTTCTGATCAATTCTTAGGTATGATTAAATACCTAATTCGCTAAGATTGATGACTGTGATACCAACCTGTCACACCCCGACATTGGGCCTAGAAGTGTGACCATCAATTGGTACCTATTTTGTAAATATATAAGATTTTCATATTCATTTTAGCGAAAGACTTTTGTTATTATAAAATACTAGTATATTTTATAAACTTTTAGGATAATAATTACCCGAATGTTTGTTTTATAAATTCTTTGTTGATCAATTTACAATATTAAAACGGATCCATCTTTATAGAGCGAACGTCTAAATCCATGAGTGACTCTAAATCCTTGCTACCTGTACTAAATCTGTTTCCTTGAAACGTGAGGGAAAAATACACCAACTATATGCTGATGAATCGTTAACTTTAAAAACATTTAAACTACAGTTACAATACAAGTATAGTTTTCTTTGCAAGCCCAGCAGAAAATATTTCTTTTCCGGGATTTGTACCACTGCCCTACACACACAAAAGTTCTCTAAGCCACATAGCCCCTATTGGAGAACCGGTTATGCCTGTTAGCCCACGGCCACGCAGCCTTTGAATGACTGGGCTAGATAGATATGTTTGGATCCATACACATGTAATAGTTCTGAGCTGATTATATTTTCTATCTTGTATTATAACGTTTTAGAGATCACGTAATCTCATGCAAATATATGACTGACTCTTTAAGACAAACAATTCGTTCATCTTATAGAGTATAAATAAGTTTTGATTGTTTGTAAAGGTTTAACGTATTCACCTGTGACTGTTTGTTCTGTATGATATGGTGATGTTGTTTGAAAACCTATATGAACGAATGGTATTAACCTATGTTAAAATAGGTTTATATAAACATCCAGATCATCTATTGACCCGCTACAAATCCTTAAGTCTAGTTTTAACAGCTTTCAACCTTGATAGATCATTTTAAAATAAAATATTTAAACCTGTAGCCTTTTTGTTTATTTGTTAAGTCATGTGATGAGTTTCTTCTTCATGAAGAAACATCTATTTCTTCTTCAAGAAGAAACATTCATTGATTAATCCTTTGTATGAAAAATCTAATGTTTCTTAATCATGAAGAAACAATATTATTACTATACCCCTTGCATATAAATTATTATGTTTCTTAATCATGAAGAAACTATATTTGACTATATCATGTTTTATGTAAAGCTTATGTTTCTTAATCATGAAGACACAATAATTTAGCTATAACCTTTGTACGTGTAAAGCTTATGTAAATATAATCAAGGTTTAGGCTATACACCCGACTAGGTCTAAGGAATTTAATATAATAATAAAATAATAACTTAATCGAAACCCCCACCTTACACGGGTATTTAGAGTATATATGCCTAAGCTTGTACGAGCAACACTTCTACTCTATGTCGCGTACTAAGCTTAAATTGTCGGAACCTCGAAGCTTGGCACACACTTCGATTCTTGTCACGCAAAACTAGGTTATGTATGTGTAAATGAAGGTGTTTGGTGTGTGAGAAACGAAATGCCACCGTCCCTTTTTATAGGGTGATTTCCCATTTCATGGTATATCGCGATGGCCCTTTAAAGCGGCCATCGCATATCGCGATGACTAAACATGTTCAGACGATGCCACGTGTTAATACGTGGCCTGCTATGTGTGCCACGTGTCGCCACATGGTGGGTCACGCGTCATCATTACCTCGTTGCGTATGCGAGAGAGTGATGCGTCATCTTCCCGGTTCCATCACGTGGCACAATGGTTTCTTTATTAAGCCCATCGCGTAGCGCGATGGGTTTTAGAATTGAATTTTTCATTTTTGGTTCCTTGTCTCTGGTAGCTTGTCACAACTTGATCTAACTTCCATTGTCCAAATATACAAAGGCGATTTTCAAGCGTGCAAAGTGCGCCATCAAAGAGGCACATTGCACCCATCTTCTGTGCCCGTGCGCATGCGCTTCGGGTGCTTCCACCCTCTCAAAGACCACTAAGTGTGTCTAGTCATATAAGAATATTATCATATGAACTCATCTTCTTATAAGAAGCTCACATGTTTATCATTTATCAATGTGGGAAGAGTTTTCTCTTTCATATTTATACCTATGCGGCATAACTCCACTTTCTTTCCTCTTCCAATGTGGATGAACCTTATGTTTTTCTTATTTCTTCAATAAGGAATGCTTCCAGCTTTATATTTTATATTTTCCATTACCAATTTTGGAGAAATTTGAGGTCCCTCATCTGTACTAAGTTGTCAACTTTGGACCGAAATTTTAGGGATGCTACAATTGAAGACTGGCTTCTCGTTCTCTTGGTCCTATTGTCGAGAAGGTTGGCTTCGTTCATCTGGCCTTCCACTCTCCTAGTGTTTTGGTGCATGCTTGTCAAAAAAGGTAGGGAAACGAGGTGCCTTCCCCCAGGAATGATGCTCCAGTCTCCATGGTCACGCTTTAGTGTTTCTTGGTTATCCAAAGCTTCTTATCCCCGAAGGTAAGCTTCAATTATTTCGAAAGCTTCTTTGATATGTGAAGTTGAACAAGATTCTCTTTTAGAGATCGTTAGAGGAATCTATGCTTCTAGGAGGAAGAGCATTGAACCATAGTCTAGCTGGCCCTATATGGGATTGCATGAACATATGACAACACTCAGAGTTATTCCACTTTTCGACCGTAGCTACTCTGGTGAAGATCGGAAGATGATCTTCTAGGCTTCCATTCCATCATAAGTTTTATGTTAGCTGTAGCATCCCAAAATTTCCATTAATAATAGTAAACTATTAATTACGTGGAAGAATTATTTGAGTTAGTAGAAAAATAATAATAAAAATATAAGGATGAGAAGCTAAAATAGATGGAATTAGATTATGGACTAAGAATGAAGATGAGCCTAATGTCCACGGGCTTGGGGAGTATAAATACCCCTTAAACCCTAAATTCTTTCCATCTCCATCATTCTACAACTTAGTCTACACCATTAGAAACACACACTTAAGCCAAACACTCTCTACACTATTCTATTCAACGATCCAAGACCAACCGCAGGTAAGAAATTATTTATCTTAGCTGATCCAACAACTTAGAACCCGACACCGCAGCTTCGGGATGCCGAATAAGCCATTTGAATCTAGATCTAACTTTATTCGGGTATTTAATAAACCAAAAACGAGCTTAAGGGCCACCTCAGCTTGGATTTGGACACCTCGAAGCTACCTAGTTTATAAATGATCAAAATTTGGCCAGCCATGCTGGTTAATAGCGGCTGACGGCGCCGAAATTGAAGATAAACCTTAAAAACGCGAAGTAGAAAGCTGGTCTAAACATATAGGTCGTATAAGTATAGGACGTATATGTATAAGCCGTGTATGTATATGGCCGTATATGTATAGGCGTATATGTGGGTATGTATACCACAAATGTAAATAGCGCATATGTATGAATGTAGCCGTATATGTACACAACGCATATGTATGTATGTAGCTGTATATGTATATAACGCATGTGTATGTATGTAGCCGTATATGTATATAACGCATATGTATGTATGTAGCCGTATATGTATATAGCGCATATGTATGTATGTAGCCGTATATGTATATAGGGTATATGTATGTATGTAGCCGCGTATGTGTATAACATATATGTATATATGGCCACTTAGGTATATAACGTATATGTATGCATGTCGCATATGTTTGAATGCATGACGTATATGTATATAACGTGTATATATGTATGTATGTCGTGTATATATATATGCAACGCATATGTATGTATGTATGTTGTGTATGTATGTATGCCGTAATTACATGTATGACACATATGTATGTATGACGTATACGTACGTAAGCGTTAGATATGGACTTATATGATGTTGAAGATAAAACTAAGTAAAGAATTAATAATGAAAGGTAACGTTTAAAATGAGTAGGGTTTAGAAAGAAAGGCCAATGAAGTAAACGAACTCTGGAAGTGGTAATTGATTAACGTGCCTTACAAGTCAGTCGTACATTGCAAAGGAAGGACATAACCGTCATCAGAAGCAGGACACGGGTGAGTTTCTAGTCCCATTTCCTTGTTATGTTTTCGGGGCTGTGTGCATACTCAATGTGTAACGTTAATACACTTACCTTAAGTGGTAAGTGTATGCCATAAATTATTTATGTGATAGTTATTATATTGAGGTTATGAATGAATGCTTTTCGGTGTGTGAACGATCTTCAGATATTGCACGTATTGCCAAGGAAGGTGATTGTCAGAAGATTAATGTGAAGGATGCCTCGTGTGTCCGTATGTTATGATGTAAATTGCTTTGTTTATGTTGGCACGTTATATATATATATATATATATATATATATATATATATTGTATACGTGGTACGCGTAGGTAGGTGTATGTACGGTATGCGGGCTCTACGTCAAACATAGTAAGTTAGGATAGAAAATCCCTCTAACTTCTGTTGGACATAGACGTGGCAAGTGATAGCTAGGTTAAGGACTGTGGACCTTATACGTGTTATATATGATAGATGTCAACGTAGATAAGGACTGTGGACCTTATACGTATTGTAGATAGGAGTCAGCATAGGAAAGGACTGTGGACCTTAAACGTGTTGTAGATGTAATGTGATAGCATAGGGGAGGACTGTGGACCTTGTACGTGCTATGATATAGGTGACAACACAGGGAAGGACGGTGGACTTTGTATGTGTTGATGGTATAGGAAAGGACTGCGGACCTTGTACGTACCATGAATGGTGAACATAGGTAAGGACTACGAATCTTTTACGTGTTCACGACCTTGAGTATAGGTATAGACGAAGGACTATGAACATACTCTTGGTTGACTAAGGTAAGTACGGAATATGAAGATATAGAAGTATGAATGAATGTATGTGTGTACGTATGTATGAAAGAAGCAGGTTAAGTATGTAATATGTATTTACGGATACGTGTGTGTGTGTGTGTGTAAACGAAAACATAAAAATCCTACGTGTCGCGATATGGTCACTACCCCCTTTTTTGGAGTCACCAAATTTGCTTGATTTTTAAATTGAGGCTTCTCATGTATTTCACCAAATTCACGGGTATGGGTCTTACAAAATCCAAATATTCCTTAAACGGGTTTTAATATCTCATTAAATTAAAAATTATTCTCACCAAATTATTGATGTGAAAATCCTATAAAATAGGATATACTAACAATTATTATATGTATTTTTTTAAAACTAGATATTATTTATAATTAAGAAACAATTTTATAGTAAAAAAAAGTAAGCGGGTATTGGGTCTCACCAAACCAAGATAACTTTTAAACCGGGTTATAACATCTTAGTTATTTGTGAAACTCTTTTTATCATCAAACTCTAAGGATATTATAAAATTCCTTACAATAAATAAAATTAAACTCCAAAAAAATTTATAAATATTAAAAAAGAATAATGTAAAATAGCCCCCGTAATACGGGGGATAAAAACTAGTGTGTGTGTGTGTGTGTGTGTGTGTGTGTGTGTGTATGAATGTCTTGTATGTTACCTGATTAACTAGAACTCACTCAGCGTAGCTGACTTTTATTATGCATGCACATGGTTGATTAAAGAAAGTAAAGGAGTTTGTTTTACACACAAGGCTATCCACACGGTGTTGGCATCCAAGAGTCGTTAAAGAGAAAGTTTTACATAAATTTAGTTTTATTCTGCGAAAGTTTTTGTAAACTCTGATAATGAAGCTGTGTTCAAGTGTAAATTCAACGGTTATTTTCGTTTCCGGGTTCGGGGCCTTACATTAGCTGGCATTTTGATCGTGGTTTGGAACTCGAAGTTTTTTATTTGCTTAGAAAAGCAAGATAAGGTTGCATGCTTGTAAGGCTGGTATGATTCCAAGTGTGTCAACTCACCGAAACTCATGGTGACAAGGCTTGGAGCTTGAGTGACCATAGGTTGACTCACGACTAGGTTTTCTTGTGGAGCTTGCCATTGTAAGTTTCCTGGACATAGTTGATCATACTGGGACATCATTAGTGTCGCCTTATGAGGGTATGTCACGTTAGGGAGCATAACACCCGGTTGCATGTAAGCTTGAGGCATGGAACACGTAGCTCCTACTAGAGGTGAGGTAAACATGTTTCTTGCCAAAGGCAAGGACATAAAGCTTCAGCAAAGGAATTGCTTGCAGGAGGATCACTTCAGCATGTGATTGTTGGAATACATGTTCCATGGTGTACTCCCTTGTTCCCGTGAAAGATGTAACATCCCAAAATTTCGATCCAAATTTTACAACTTAGTAAAGATGAGGGACCTAAAATTTCTCAAAAATAAGTAATGGAAAATATAAATTACGAAGTTGGAAGCATTCCTTATTGAGGAAATGAGAAATATAAGTTCATCCCACATGAAAAGAAGTAAGAAAGTGGAATCATTCCACATGGGTGTAAAAAGAAGAGATAAACTCCTCCCACAATGATAAATTATAAAACTATGAGCTCTTTATAAGAAAAAGAGTTTCCATAATAATATTCTTATATGCTAATATGCATCCACTTCTCCTAGAATTTCTCACCCACGCGCAAGTGCACAGGTACGGGTTCGGGTGATGGGCGCAATATAACACTTTGATGGTTTACTTTGCACTTCGCCTTTAGTATTTTTTGAAAATGGAAGCAAGACCAAGGCTCGACAAGTTACATTAGACAATGGACCAAAAATGAAAATTTTGATATCTAACCCATCGCGCTACGTGACGGGAATAGACAACTAACCATCGCGATAAGTGATGGATGTCTCACCAAATCCTAAAAAGGGCGTAGTTGCGTTACAAGACGACCCAAAACCTTAGGTCATTGTGATACGAGATGACCAGGCTAAGAAACTGAAGACATGTGCCCACCACGTGGCAGATGTGGCAGGCCACGTGTCAACACGTGGCACTTTATGAATATAATGACTCATCGCGATACACGATGACCCTTTTAAAAGGCTATCGCTATACGCGACTGACTCGAATTTCAGCTTATAAATAAGGGTGAACGGCATAACCCTCTTGTAAGGCCCCCTTACCGGTGCCCTACTTTGGACGTTGGATTTACTAATAAACATAGTTCTAAATATCAGAGTTAATTAAAACCTTTAGCGGAATATAAAACTTTCATAAAACATTACATAATAATTCATAACTTGTCTTAATCAAACATACTTGTCTTTCAAATTAAACATCAAATCATAAAATCAACTTGAGTCTTCAGATGCCAGCTTCTTTATTCAACTGCCATGTACCCCGTTCAAGCTAGCTGCCTCATCCTACTCACCTGCGTACATACTAAAAGTTAGCTACGCTGAGTGAGTTCTAGTTAATCATACATCATATAATACATACACTTACCTTCATTTATGCATACGAAGATACACATTAAGTACTTTACTTATTACATTCATTTCATACATGCATTCATACTTTATTACTTATATACTATATACTTACTATCCTTCCTATCTCAGATATTATTAGGTTCTGATCCCTTCCTTTTCTATCTCAGATATCATTAGGGTCTGATCCCTTACTTCTCTATCTCCGTTATTATTAGGGTCTGATCCCTTACTTCTCAATCTCAGATATTTTTAGGGTCTGATCCCTCACTTCTCTATCTCAGATATTTTTAGGGTATGATCCCTTACTTCTCCATCTTCGTGCATACTTTCTTTACATACCCATATCCTACTATACCTTTATATATATATATATATATATATATATATATATATATATATATATATATATATATATATATATATATATATATATATATATATTCTTTGACATTCATACATTACTCACATGTCATACATATACCTTTCATACACATTCATAATTTATATACTTACCTTCCTTGTCCATACGTGCAATATCCGAAGATCGTTCACGCACCATCAAGCATTCATTCATAACAATCATACATACTATCACATAATTCATCATGGCATACACTTACCGTTTAAGGTAAGTATATTTACTATCACATCGAGTATGCACACAGCCCCGAAAACATAACAAGGAAATGGGTCTAGAAACTCACATGGTTCTGTTACATTCTCCGTTAATCGTCATCCCTTTCTTTAATTGTGCTCGGCTAACTGTACATTAATTGCATGTATCAATATCCATCCTATTCACATTATTCATATTTCAGCCAAGATGGCTATGTCTGGTCTAACCTAATGGTCTTGTTTTAGAATACAATTTACTTAGAATATTTTACCCTCAAACACTCATCATTTTCAATTACCCTTTTTCATTAGATTACAATTGTGTTTGAGTGTTTATAAGTATTCGGGTCGTCATTGAATGACAATATGCATATTGTATTTTGGTATTGTATGTATTCAAATCTACAATGTAATCGGGTGTATACTTGTAATCGAACCACTCATGTAATCGAGTCTCTATGTATTCAAATATGTTCCTTGTAATCGAATAACATACTGTAAGCGAGTATATGATTGTATTCGGATAAGGACGTGTAATAGAATCAATTATTGTATTCTAATGTATGTATTGTATTCGAACGCCAAGATTGTATTCGAGTATGAGGATTGTGTTCGAATTCTTACAATGTAATCTGACCATGCATTGTATTCGAATGATCAATGTAATAGTGTATAAAGATTGTATTCGAGTTCCATATTGTATGCAAGTATCATGATGTATTCGAATCCTTACAATGTATGCGATTGACCTTATTGTGTTCGAGTTATAAATGTAATCGAACCTATTCTTTGTATTCAAAACCCTCCTTGTATGAGAATATGTGTATAAATTCAAACTTATACAATGTAATCGACCATACGTTGTATTCGAACGACCTGTTGGTCATATTGTATTCAAACGGGCTAAGGGCTACGGCTTGATCCTCTAATCCCATTATCGTTATACGTTTTGTCATCTAGACCCCTATTATGGTTCGATATTAACCCATAATCATTTCCCTAAGCGTTCTCGGCCAAGACTTAACCCGGGTAACCATAAAGCTTGGACCTTTATGGTTTAAAACGTTCAAAGGCTAGATCTAGGCTTTCCTTTATGAGCCGTATATTCCATTGAGTTTATCTAGTCCTTTTTAAACATCAAATTTGTAACTTTATGGTTCGTATAGACCCGATCTACTCTAGGGTTAAGTTTTAGGGTAAACCGTTTATAAAAACATTACCTTTAAAGATAAAGAACGCACCTTTACTCGTTTTTAGGCTACGGGTTACCTTGGTTATGAACTATAATATTGTATCTTGCTTAAATATCCAAGATTTATCAAGAATCAAAGCACTTCTGGCCTCAGATCTCCTTCTTCTTCTTGCGGCCGTAGGTATGAAGGTGTGTGTGTGTTTGAGTATGTAGGGAATTATGAAAGATAGAAATGAGGGTTTTAGGGTTTTAGGGAGGTTTAAAGGGATATTAATACCCTCTCAAGCCCATGGACCTAAGGCCCATCCCATCCCTTATTCCATCTTTCCCACCCAAGTCCATACTCTTTATTTTTATTTAAATCTTTAATTAAATATTAACACATGCTTAAATAAACAACCCTCATTTCCTTTTATTTATTATTACAAAATTTAGGATGTTACACCTCTCGTCACACCAAAACACATTCACTTTCACACATAACCTTGTTTTACATGCCAAGCATCGTAGTGTGTGCCAAGTGCCGAGGTTCCGATAGTTTAAGCCCCAATACGCTACATAGAATTGAAGTGCTTCTCGTACAAGATTAGGCGTATAAACTCCAAATACCCGTGTAAGGTAGGGGTTCGCTTAATTTATTATCTTATTATTATATTAAATGTCTTAGACCATAACAGGAGTATAGCCAAACCTTGATCAAATTTATGTTTACATATGCTTTATACATGCAAAGGTTACACTTAAAATAATGTTATTTACAATGAAGAAACACATGATTTACATACATGGGGATTTAGTCAAAATATAGTGTCTTCACCATTAAGAAACGTAACAATTTATATACAAGGAATATAGTTAAAATATTGATTATATTTACATAAGTTATTATTTTATTATTATATTAAATGCCTTAGACCCTAGTCGAGGGTATAGCTTAAACCTTGATTATATTTACATAAGCTTTACACCTACAAAGGTGTAGCAAAATTCTTGTTTCTTCATGATAAAGAAACATAAGCTTTACATACAAGAGGATATAAGGAAATATAATTTCTTCACGACTAAGAAACATAATGTTTTATATGCAATGGGCATAGTTAAAATATTGTTTCTTCATGATTAAGAATTATAAGATTTTGCATACAAAGCTAGTAATTAATGAATGTTTCTTCTTGAAGAAGAAACATGTTATAGATGTTTCTTCATAAAGAAGAAACTCAGCACATGACTGAGAAATAAACAAAATGATCTATCAAGGTTGAAAGCTATCAGACTAGACTAAAGGTCTATAGCCGGATCAACATATGATCTGGATATCTATATAAACCTATTTTATTATAGGTTAATCATCATTAATTCACAAAGGTTTTCAAATGAGATCACCACATCATTCAGAACATACAGTCACAGGTGAATACGTTAAACCTTTACAAACAGTCAAAACTTGTTTATACACTATAAGATGAATGGGTAGTTTGTCTTAAAGAGTTAGTCAAACATTTAATGAGATTACATGATCACTAAAACGTTATAAAACAAGATAGAAAATAAAAGCAGCTCAGGCATATTACACATGTGTATGAATCCAAATATACATGTCTAGCCTAAACATGTAAAGGCTACGTGGTCGTGGGCTAATAGGTATAACCGTTTCTCCAATAGGGGCTGTGTGGCTAGGGGAATTTTTGTGTGTGTAGGGCAGTGGTAAAAATCCCATAAATGAAATATTTTCTGCTGAGCTTGAAAAGAAAACTATATTTGTATTGTAACTGTTGTTTAAATGTCTTTAGAGTCAACGATTCATCAGTATATTGTTGACGTATCTTCCCCCACATTTAAGGGAAACATATTTAGCATAGTTAGCAAGGAATTAGAGTCACTCATGGAGTTAGACGCTCGCTATATGAAGATGTCTTAGTTTTAATATTCTAAACAGATCAAACAAGAATTTGTAAAACAAACATTCGGGTAATTATTATCCAAAAAGTTTATAAAATAAATTAATTTTTTTTTATAAACAAAGTCTTCAACTAAATAACCTGCAATTATGATATTTTTACAAAATATGTATCAATTGAGTGTCTCACTTATAGGCCTTAAGTCGGGGTGTGAAAGAAGTTATAGGAGAAGCTGATAAGCTAACTTTTTCCAGAGCAGACTTCATGTTTTATGTTTCTCCACTAGTCAGCAACCAGGAGTACTTCTTCTAGGAGAGGGTGTACTCATGCTTGGTGGATAAGGTTCTAAGTAATCTCCCCTACTCTTACCCCTTTGGCTCGTTCTCTGAGCATGGTTGTTCATTAACTCCCCGAGTTAAAGAAAGTTTCGTTTAACACCTTCTGGGGTCATTTCTATCCTTTCCACATGTAGTAAAAATCATCCCTTGGAGACAAAACGACACCTCTTGACGAATGTGGCGTTTGAAACTGAAAAGTTTGTGTTGACGGTGTGACCGACGGCCTGTCAGATTTTGGAGAACTATTGCTGATGTCATCCTCCGAAGAGGAGTTATCATGGGGATGATCATCTTTCAAAAGAAGACTCTTGTTGGGAGTACTCTTTTCGTTTATACCGGAAAAATACTTGTGAACAAGAAGATTGAAACTACAGTAAAAATATTCTATGTAGTGCCAACCCCACGATGGGCGCCACTTGTTGCTACAACGGGTTTAGCGACAATGAAAGTATGGCAATCCAAAAATATCATAACTATTGGAGCTTCCTAACTTGCTAAGATACCCACGTCATCAGATACCATGTGAGGAAATCACCTAATGCAATATTTTCATTATACATCATCAGCATCATCGTAATCGGTATATCGCAACAATAACAAAGCTATTGTAGGGTCTAAGAAGGGTGAGACGTAGACAACATTACCTCTACCCCGTAGGAATAGAGAGGCTGCTTCTATGAGACCCCCGGCTCGATATAAATTTTGCATCAAGCCTTGGACAGATGACACATAGCACTCAATCATCGGCCGATTAGTGCATGTACTCTTGTCTTTCGACTATCAACGCCACCATATGATGCCTGATTATAACCTTTCATTACTATTAACGCTATTATCACAAAATTAGTAAAATAACGTCAAAATTAGTGCAATTTCATTATCCTTATAAATAAATACAATATGCAGTAGATACTTGTTCTATATTATATGAAAGAATCACAGACAAGAAGAAACTAACTAACAAAACGATTATATCTAAATACAATACAATAATTTAAACTTTTCCTGTTTAAGCGGGAATTTGGGTTGTAAACTAATTCAAATATGCTAATATGTGTTTGTATGTATGTACGTACGTGCAAGCACCGACATATTATAATGGAACATAATTAATAGATTTTTTTTGATGATTTTCCTTTTACTTGTTTTAATAAATTTTAGAACTTACCACTTTACTTTTGAGGTCACAAGACTCCATCGAGTTGTTATCAGCATTTTACTTTTATTTGATTTTGTCCATGTGTATGAAATAGAATGGGCGTCCTCTTTAAAGATGCTTACTAGGATAAGTTCAACTTTACTTATATCCTCAAGATAACATATATAAAAGTTTCTCACATCAGATACCCAAAATTTTTATCATTGTCATTAGTTATATATAGTTGGGTGACTGGGTCATGTGTAAGACTAATGATAAACCATAAATAGTAATTACATTTAAATAGGATTTGATAATTCCACACTAATGAGTAATGATACTAACAGTCTTAATTTAAAACTTAATTGTAGACAACACAATAGAGAACCCTTAAAAAGTATATAAAAGCATGAGAGAGAAATAGGAATTCCATCATATCTAAAAAGCATGAGCTCCACTAATGAGAAGAGAGTTTCGGAAGGTGATTCTTGTTTTCTTTAACAAGTGTGGCGGCTATATGGTAGAGAAACAAGAGTTATATGTTGGATCAGTTCGATAATAATACGATTTCAGGAGCTTTTATTGAGCATTATGGAGAACTCCTGTACGAAATATTATAGAATCCTTTTATATTTCGGTCACCAATTTTCTTGAACTTCCGACACTAAGAATCCCATTGAATCCCTAATTTTATTGTATATAACCTGTTGTGCAATTTCATAACGTTCTTCCATTATAGTAGCAGATAACTTGAAACCCTATAATTATGTCTGATTTCAATTGTCTATATAGATAACACAGTGTAGTTCGAAAGACAATATATTACATATTCTGGTCATGTTACCTAATATCGCCAGATTCAATGAGATATTTGAAGTTTTTCGCTTCCAAAGAAAATCTTAATCTTAACTTTCACATACACAAAACCTTTTTCTTAATCTTAACTTTCACATACACAAAACCTCATTGATCATTTTTTTTCCCTTTTTCTCAAAGATTAAGTATGTGCATCGCTCGTATGGGGTTAAAAGTTAATGAACTCCTACATAAAACAATATTAAGAGAAAATATAAGAAATTCATGGACTCATATATTAAAGAGTATAAACTGTTAAAATCTTTTTTGTCGTTTGGTCACTTTTATCATTTGTTTTATCTGTCGAGGAGCACTTCTCGGGCTAGCATCTTTGCTCACTAGAAATCTATTAGATGTAAAGTGGCCAAGCCAAAATAAAAGGGTTTGTACGCCCTAACGAGTAACGAAATACATAAGCTAATTTTTTTAAACGACATTAACATTATAGCAAAAATATATAAATAAAATCAAATACAACAATAGCTAACGACATACCGATGATTCGTGAAGCTCTCCAAGCAATCTTGACAACAACTTGCTTAATTACCTCTTCGTAGTTTACATTATAAGATTTCTCTCTCAATATTTATCATCACCAATCAATTAAGTCTTTCTTGAGACATTATGGATCGTAAATAAGATTTCAATAACTTCAACTTTAATAAAAACTTTTTTCTGCGAATGCCACCGTAACTGGAATAGTTAATAATATTCTATATGCAATCTTTGCATTTGATAAATTTTCTTTGGTCTCATTCAATTGCTTCAAAACTTTAATGGAGTTAATTAATTCCATGGTATATAATGTGTCTAATGAACTAATTAACTTCAAATAAAGTTCCTCACCATCAATATTCGATCTTCATTTATACTTCAGTGCATTTTCAAGAAAATTACAAGATAATTTAAGTTCTGTATTTTCAATTCCCCTCAAGTTATGTGAAGGGTTGGAAGGAAGAACGACTAACCAGTGTTGTTATGATCGACGTTTCTTCTTGTTTTTTTAACTGTTTATTCTTCTTCTTCTTACTTCTACCGCCACCACCACCACTACTAGAAAATTTTGAAACTGTATGTATGTGTATATATATATATATATATATATTTATATTGGCCCAAAAAAAGGTGCCTCGGCCAAGGCTCACACGCAGGCCCAGCCCAAGGGGGGGGGGGCTACGGCTCCGGCTCTGGCCCGGCCTTTCGAAGGGCCCAATTTTAATTTATAATTTATAATTTAATTTTATACATTTAAAATGTATTTAGATTATAAATCCAGTTGCGCACATAAAAGTTTTCATAGTTGGGTTGGAAAATCCATTATAAGAAAATGCAAAGTACACAAGTTCAAGTCGTAGAAACAACACAACATATATTTTTATGGGTCTTATTATTATTTTCTCTCTTTAAAAGATTGGGTGTCCCAAAGCTTCGTTTTTGGTAATATTGGCTTTGTTATTCAAAAGGGGCGTCGGCGCAGCTTGTTCTCGTTTACTTGTCATTTTTTTGTAATCGTTTTGAGTTTATTAAGAAATATAAAAATAAAAATTAATTAATAAATTAGTTATTTAAACTATTAAACCAAATCTAAACAAACACAAAATTCTATATCACTTGTCCGGGCCCAAAACGTTCCAAGGGTTCTCGGAGTCGGCCCTGACTTTGCGTCCAAATGTTGTACCATTTGTGTCACTTTGGTTCAATATTTTTTGTCATTTCAGTTCAATTTACTAACTTCGTTAATTATTCTAACATAAATCATTACAATATTATAAATTTATAGAGATGTTTGGTGTGTGTACGCACATATAACTACAAGTCTAAAACAAAGAACTAACTACGTACCTTATATAGCAAATATAACGAAAGAAAGTATTAGTTGATCAAATGACTAGCTATGTACAATATAATTTTATGAAACCGCCCAACTTGTACCTTTGAGAAAAAAATATGGTATTTCGCTCCTTGAAAAGACCATTAGAAATTAAGAATAAACGTGCTTGATGAACAGAATATGAAGCCGTACAAAATTGCTTCAAAAGCAGATTCTCTCCGACCAACTTTTGCCTACGTATTACTATCAACTTTTGTAACAAAGCTCATATGACCATATCTAGAACCTAACATCATTATCTGTCACCAGCCTAAAACATTCTCTTTTCTCCACATATTATCCTCTAAACCCCTATATATCTCCCCATGTTCCTTGACATTTCACACAAAACATATACGAAACTCATTTCCTTAAATCATAAAATAAAAACAATACCGTCTTCGATCGTTAACGCTTCATTATTCACCGATGGATAGAGTGAGCCGAATGGTTTGTGACAGGCCAGTGGTGATCTTCAGCAAGAGTTCTTGCATCTTGTCCCACACAATCAAGTCTCTCTTCAATGACTTTGGTGTGAACCCGACGGTCTACGAGCTTGATGAGATAGTGCGAGGCCGAGAGATAGAGCAGGCATTGTGTGGGCGTGGGTGTGGTACGGTCCCGGCTGTGTTCATTGGTGGTGAGTTGGTTGGCGGAGCTAATGAAATCATGAGTCTTCAACTCAAGAGTGCTTTGAAGCCTATGCTCATCAGGGCTGGAGCTTTATGGGTTTAACTTGATATATGATTGCTCCAATAACGTAATATTATGAATGTAATAAAGCACACTATGAGTGCAGTTAAATATACAAAAAACTTAAGGATGAAAATATGATGATTGATGATATCATGGATCATATATCGATCACACTAGATTGCATATATACCACAACACTACTCTATTAAAGGTGTGTGAAAATACAGTGAAATAATATGAACGTATTTCTGTTGCAAAATTTGATCTCATATTGCTACTTTTATAGTTTGTCTTATGTGAATTGCCTTATGGGATTTAGGTTTCACGACGAATTTGCAGACGTACTAATATAATCGTTACTAATATGTTGTATACATAATTACATACGCATTTATAATTTTGATCCGGTCGATTAAATTTTTAGTAGTGTTGGCAAAAAGCATGATAACATGCCGTGTGTGTGTAAATATATATAGGGGTGGGTTAACGTACAATAATGGCTTATCATACATTATGTACGTGACTTTCCAGAGCGTTAGATTAAAAAACACGTTGTAGCAATTTTGTAAATAACCCAACAGTAGTCCGTGATCAAAATTTGTCGATTACAAATCGATTCTAATCCAAATTCGGAACTCGTCGTTCAATCTAATCCAATTTCTAAACTCTAATCACAGCTTAAAGTATGAAATCTCTAAAGTCAAAAACCAAATCAAAATTGAACGGCGTTGAACATCAAGAAATCTTCAAAATTGATCAAAAAATGATGAATTAATCAATCGAATTGATGTGTAGAAGTATTTAGATTCATCAAACGATTATGGAATTGCAGAAATAATTGTAACATCCCGAAATTTCTAAATTAATATTAATTATACTATTTATTTTTTGTGAGAAAGTTTACTCGGGTTAGCGGGGAAATAATAAATAGAGTAGGAGTTAGCATGGGTCGGACTAGTGTTGGGTAATGGACATGGATTATGGACTTGGGTTATTAAGGAAGGAAGATGGACCATGGGCTGAAGCCCATGATCCATAATATTTAAGCCTTAAATCACCCTTTAATCCTTTTCATTTCACATATTCCATACACCACACAAAACACACACTTAGCTCTCTCTCATCCTACTTTCTTTCTAGCCGAAATAGAAGAAGCATCAACCCGAGGTAATGATAGTATGATATTGTAGAGATACAAACCCGTTAGATTTAGTCACGAAACAACGAGCCGACAACGTTAAACCGTTGAAGTCACGAGATCCGGGTGGAATCGGGTATAAACCGAACCTAAGATGAGCTTAGGGATCACCCTATCTCAGATCTGGGTCGAACGGGACGAAAAACAGTGAAAACGGTGGCCAAACGAGTGAGATCTCGCTTTTCCGGCAAGATTCACGTTTTTCCGGCAATGGTGGCGCCGGAAAGGTGGCGCCGGAGGTTGTGTTACATCAGATGTGACGTCTGACGTCTGACAAAACCCTAACCCTAATTCGTTAGAATTATGGAATTGCAGAAATAATGCACTCAATCGAGCTCTGATTAGGGTTCAAAATATTATGTTTAAAAGTTTTGAAACAAAACTGAAGACCTTTAAACGTTCTGACAAAAAAGAACATCTTTAAACGTTCTAATACGTTCAATGAAGCTCTGGGTGTTCAAAAAAAATGAACATCTTTAAACGTTCTAATAGGTTCAAGGAAGTTCTGGGTGATAAAAAAATGAACATCTTTAAACCTTCTGAGAAGTTCTGGGTGTTCAAAAAAGTTTAGAAGTTCTGAACTTCTAAAAAGAACTTCTAAACTAACAAAAAAAATTAAACACCTACAACATGAAATTGAACACTGAAATCACTTCATATAATCTCGTAATCATCAAACAGTTATCAATCAACCGTCAATTTGATAATCGATTCGATCATATGAACAAAATATGGAACGTCTGCAACTGGGTTTCTGCAAATAGCGCTTAAAACTTTAAACGTTCAATTAAAACTCATCACTCAAAACTCAAAATTGATCAATTAAAACTTCAAACTGATGATTAATTGAACCAATTTCAAAGTTTAACTGATAATTAGTTCAATAATTTCAATTTCAATTGGTATTGGTCAATTTTATCAACTGACATGTGAACAAGTCGTAACGGAGGAAGATGGTGTACGGTGGACAGAATCGTCGGATGGTGACGGATTGCTGAACGGACATTGTGAAGGTGGACGGACGGAATCGATGGGAGCAGCGAATCAGATTTGATGAAAATTACAGTATTGCCACCGCGTGTTATTTGAAATCGACGGGGATACGAGTCACGTACGTAATGTACGATTAGGAATTATTGTATTGGATCATTTATCTCTCTCTATATATAACCATCAATGTTGATGAAGTTATCAATTCTTATATACTTGAGGGTAGAAATAAGGTGATTGTGCAGAATTGACCATTAAATGGGTAATACCGATGTGCCCCTCCTCCAAAGAAATTATGCTTATATTGAAATAGTTCTCAACTTGATAACTTATTGCCTTTATACGACATTCTCACCAAATAAATTTGATCTGAAAGTATTTTCCGAATCACTAATAAAGATCAAATTAATATGCTATTGATCAAGATGGCGAACAGAGAATCTATGAAAGACATGGGGGGTAAGTTTACCAATTTGGGCAAGTTTGAAGGGAAGACTTTTGAAGGTTTTGACATTCGTCAATTTTGGTTTATTTGTTTAACTGACCCGAGCTCATACTCGGATTCTTATTATTTATAAAACCAGGTGCTTATTAGTAATTCTGTTATTTAATTTATTTTATATTGTTTTGATGTTTAAACATATTAAAATTTTTAAAAAACACACATTTTGGCCTAAAAACTCATTTCTGGAAGCTTTAGGGACCAAAACTGCCAAATCTGGAAAGTTGCCAAAACCATCTTTCCACATCACGCGAACTAGGTGGTCTTGGTGGCCAAGTAATGCGGCCACAGGGCTGCAGGAGATCAGATTTGTTTTGGTTTGTGTTTCAGCTCGTTTAACTCGTTTTTGACTCGTTTATCCTCACATGTCTATAAAATCATGTTGAATGTTCCTAAGCATACGGATAATTCAGTGCACTTTGTTGCTTTTATTTAAAATGATTTCCGATTTAAATAAATTATTTCCAAAGATAGCAATATGTTTGGAGGGTTCTAGAATATATTTGGATTAAGTCTTTGTCGGTTTGGATGGTTAAAACAGGAGTTATGCCCTAAAACGAACCAAAACTGGTTGTTGATTGACCAAACACGTGGGTCGCGCCACACGTAAGGCTGAGGCCTTCCCTACGCTCCTCGCAGGGTGGTGATCATTGGCCAATTTTGAATTTTGGCAGTTTTAGTCCATGTAGTTCGTTTTGAGTCGTGTTGAGCATAAAATAAGTGCTTTAAAAACCGTTAAAGACTTTGAAACGAAACGAAAACTATGAAACATGATTACAACATAAAATTCATTATTTTACTAATATCAAAGGATTCGAAAATAAAACGGGTTGGGTTTACAACACAAATAGGAATACAAAACGACCCGAAAATGACAAATATCACACTACCACCTTTGCCTACTCGTTTATCTTTACATAGACATGACAGTTTCAAGTCCACATTTTGTATTGTACCTTTATAATACACGAGCTAGGTGAGAATGTCGGGACACTATACATGTCACCATGTGCGGTTCACATAACCACATAGCCACATATACACACATGCATACAACTTTGCTTATTTTCACTAAGCATGAATTATATGTAACATATACATATGTTTGTGTGAAACTAACTAGACAATTACATATCTTTGGTTCCCGTAAGTCATGAAAACATCTATTTGATACACATTGGGGAACTATTAAGACAGCCAGGGTCAGCTCAACAAATGTGAAGACCTAAATCGAAATAAGATTTGGGACCTTTTATGACAATTGTTAAGAAAAAAAATTAGTTACTACAAGTTTTGAACTCATGACATATTTTTTAGAACAAAACCTACCATTACACCAACACATTACTTTAACTTTCCTTTGCCTATTATAATATATCTATATATAATGTTTTTTTGGACATTGAGACCTTAATTAAGTGTGGGTCTAAAGCCCTAACTTGATTTCGTTGGCTCACAGGGCTGCCCTAAAGATAGCTATATGTCTTATGTTCCTGTCTCGACTCTCGGATCGATTACCGCACCCAATTTATCATAAGCATAGGTGGTTTAGGTTTAAACACTCGTTATGTGAATGCATAAAATCTTTAAGCCAATGCTCTAATACTAAATTGTAGCACCCACGTTTTTCAAAAAGCAATTTTAATACTATTTTCATGAATTTTCAAATCAGTCCAGTAAGTTACCATTCTAAAACATGTTTCGAATAAGAGGTTAAATAAAAGTAATGCTTTAATTACAAACACTAGAAAATTAAATGTTTAGCATGAGTGATTTAACACATTATAATTACTAGCAAAGAGTCCACGCGTTGCGGCGGGTGCGAAATATGACATTTCCCCTCAATAAATGTGAGGTAACTTTTGACCCTTGAAGTTAAACCTTATACATTTTCAAAGTAGCCCGTTTGACTCTGAAAGTCAAAAATGCACATCCATTTTAGAAAATAATGTTTTTTTGACAAATCTAATTATTTTAAGTAAATAACATATTAAAATGAGAATGATCATAAAGGATTTTCTTTTACAATTTTGAAGTATTTCTATTTAAAATATACTTCAAAAGTTAATCATCAACCTGTGTTTTAAACTTCTCATATGTAACTAAGCATTTGTTCAAACAAATTTTCAAATCACTATTTTTTACAACCCAATCAAATAACAATATTTCCTAGATGATGATCATGTTCAACGTGACACTCATATCTCAGTCATCTCTAATTTGTTGAAAAACCTCATTAAATGTAATTCGATTGCATATAGTTTTAGAAATAGAGCTAAAAGGACATTTTGCATTAAAGTAAGACATGAAACATGATGAAATCCAATTAGCAGGTAACAAAATCAAGTCAGCCATGTGGAATGAAGATTATGAAGCCAAAAAGGTTAACTTGGTAACTCGCTATAGTTTTACACACTTGTGATATTCACAGTTGAGTTAACTCTACGAGCTTCAATGAATCAAAGTTCACTTGGTTGTTGTTAATTACGAGTCACCAACTTTCTTTAACCACCATCACACAACATAAATACAGTCTAAAAACAACTAACAATTCGATTAATAAACTTGAGTTTTCTTTGATGGCACGCTATGGGAAGACATATCCCTACTGTTATCAAGATTGACTTCACTTTCTTTGAAGGCACACAATTGGTGAGGGTGTGTGGGTGTGTATACATATCATCATCAAGATTGTTTTTTTCTTGATTTTCCTTTACTTTATTAGTCTACTATGACCGCACTTACTTTAAAGGCACGCTACTGGTAGATATATCTATACCACCATCAAGATTGACTTGTACCCGATCTCTGTTGACTTTGTTACTCAACCCATTGTATTGAACTATGTTGCAGCAACAACGTATGTAGAAACCATTTTCCTGGAATCTTGAACGTGTTTTCTGTCATTTATAGATGACCGCCACAATATTGATCTTCGTTTGCCATCAGCCATTGGATCATCTTGGCTGATGTCATCATGTGATGCCTGCATATATATATGAAATTTCATTTCTTTAATGGGATACAAATTTCAGGGGTTAATTAAGTCAACATTAAACCAACAACCACAACCTTCACTGAAATTAACCCATAAACCCATGTGAATTGGTCTAGATTGAAGCGTTTCCCTACAAATTTTAATAGGAAAAGAACATTGGATAATTAAAAACGCAGGTCAAGATCGATACGTTTAATACATGAGGGGTTTGGATGTCAAAATTGAAACTTGTAAAAATATATTAACCCATAGTAACCTTTTGAGCAAAAATGGTTGCTAGTTTAGGACCGCGGTTTTCAGCTCTGGTCTGTCTCTGTCTGGAAAGGTAAACTGGATTAAAAATAAATCAAGCACATAGAACAGAGAATTATAAACAAAAATAGCATTTAAAGAACTTTATAGTAGTAAAATGTAAACCTCTACTAATTCAATAAATGGTACTAACAACTTTATAAGATCATTTTGCATAATTTTATTATGCAATATAAGTACAGCAAACATATTCTTAAAATTAAATTTACAGCATAATAAAGACTTTAATTTGTTTAATTAGCAATCAAATAAACCAAGAAACATACGTACCAGGGACTCGATTAAAGATTAGATGGAAATGACATTCTCGAACTAAAATTCATCACATGGTTTATATCAGAATACCTTTATAATTTTCTCATTTTCTTGAACCTGTACAATTTTCTCATTTTCGTTTGTTTTGGGAAAGAAGGCTAAATTTATAATTGAATAGGTTTCTAATGTGTTAGAATTTTAATATAAAACCTGAATTTAACAACATAACCACAAAATCATCTCACAAATAAATTTTAGGGCAAAGATCGAGGTATGAGATATCAAGCATGTTTAATCCAAAATTAAGATGTGGTTGAACATAAGCTTACCGATAGTTCGCAGAAGTTAGCCCCAATTATGACCAATTAGCGCAACAAAGGCAATAGGAGGTCTAATTCCGCCCTGCTTCATTATCGATTAGGTCACATTCAGAGTGAAACGCTGTTGTTATGGAGGAGTTGTTAGGTAGTAAACAGAGTCGGTACGCAGCGGAAACACAAGCACACACGCACAAATGAAAACAATATATAAGAGACACGAGATTTTACGTGGTTCGATCAAGGCGACCTACGTCCACGGGCTACAACTATGGTATTTTTATTAAGCACGGTACAAAGATTACAATACATGACCATGATATATATAGAGAACAATTAGGTTAAATGACTCAGGGACCAAGAAAACGTCAAATGGGCCATCCTCCATAATTAAACGGGTCGCCTCCTTTTGTCTTCTAATTGTCAACTAACGAACCCGGCCCAAAGGCCTTCACTAATCCTAACAATCTCCCACTTGAAGGCCTTGCGATAAACTCTAGCCTGCCATTCAAGTACAAAGCAATCTAGTCATCAATAATATCAGTAATCTTTATTAACAAGTCTTCCAAGCTTCCAGTTCCCATAAACAAGCTGAGACTTACAACCTAGTTGCAGCACCCCCTTCAGCATCAAGTACCAGAAGGGCCAGTTGCAGCTCCGCCGAGCTCCAACTCGTCAGTAAAAACTGACCCGTCCTCTATCTCAACTGATATGCACGATCCATCCGTTCCAGAGATAACCCGAGAACCACTACCACTCTCTTCTTTCAGCAAGAGTTCCTTAGGAGAGATTTTATCAATCGAAATAACGGTCTTCAAAACCCAACGTTGTTTTGTAACTGTTCCGGGAACACAACCCGCGCTCCCACTGTCACCAAACACCTGACCTGTTTTAGACCTCCGACCCCGCTCAGCTTGAATCACCTTGGCACCAGGCTCCACTCTTGCAAATTGAACCTTATTTTGCCATTTCGACTCAGCGAACCCGACTTTGTTTTGAGGGACGGTCATACTTCCCTCAGTAGGCACCTGCACCATGTATAATGAACCACGCCTGTTTTGATGAGCAATAACCAGACTACCTTTAGTTACCTTCCATTTACCTCCACCAAACTTTACTTCCATGCCTAGTTCATCCAGCTGACTAACAGAGATAAGCCTTCTCTTCAACGATGGAATAACCCTAACATTCTTCAAGTTCCAAACGGTTCCCAATGGAGTTACCAAATTAACATCCCCCATGCCCGTAACATTAAGAACATCACCATTAGCAATAAGTACCTTTCCAAAGTTACCAACCTTTAGATTCACCATCGTCTCCCCGCTGTGCGTTGCGTGAAATGAAGAACCGTAATCCATGACCCAAGAGTCCACCATGCTATCAACACTACAAAATAATGCCTCGTCATCACTGACGCCTTCATTAACCTGTTCAGCAGTGTTCACCTCAGCATCTTTTCCCTGTAATCTGTTTGGACAATCACTTTTAACATGTCCAACTTCATTACACCTCCAGCACTTCACATTTTTCCGAGTTCTAGACGAACTCCTCCCCCGACTCCCACTGCTCCTGTTATTTTCCCTTCCCCTGCCAGCATAAAACATACCAGAAGATGATCCTCCACTCGTGCTTTTCCGGCGAACGTCTTCACCCAACACAATGTCTCGGACCCCCTCAAATGTCAAACCATCGGCCCCCGCAGAACTAGTAATGGCCGTTACAGTTCCAGACCAACTCTCATGCAATGAAGATAACAATATAATAGCTTGAGTCTCATTATCCAACTTCATGCCCACATAAGCTAACCTTGACATGATCGAGTTGAAATCATTAATGTGACCCGTGACTGAACTTCCCTCGTGCATCCTTGTCATAAACAATTCCCTCATCAAGAACACCTTTTTGGCTGCAGACGGTTTTTCATACATATTTAACAAAGTTGTCATCATACCACGAGCCGTGGTTTCTTTCATAATATTAAATGCAACGCTCCTCGTCAAAGCCAATGTAATTTTACCTCTAGCCTTCTTATCCTTTGAGTTCCAAATTGATTCTTCGGCTTTATCCATTTTATCCGGATTTTCCTCCAATATCATATCCAAATCATGTTCACCAAGTAACGCCTCTATTTTCATTTTCCACCATGCAAAATCAGTCCCGTCAAACTTTTCGATTCGAACCTTCTCGTCTTCAGACATCGTAAATGAGAAACAGAGAAAAAATGAATATACAAACTCTAACCCAAAACCCGATGTCCTCTCTTGCACCCCGAAACTCCTGTCAACAAATACCCGAACCACATAATAAAAGCAAACATTCGTTTATATTCCGGTAACAAGAAGCAGCTGACACAACTTCTTCTTTGATTAACAGTCGTAAAACACGACTATACCATGCGGTTTTCTCCTTGACAGCGGTGTCGATTTAATAGCAAAACCCTAGGGGGTGGCAGCACAAAGAGTTATGGTGGTGGCGAAGTAATAGCAACTCCCAAAGAGTTCAAAAAAAAACCCTAATCGTTTAAAACAAAATATACGACTTCTGCATTTTCTTTCTTTTGATATACATGACCCCCCAAAAAGGAACAAATATGCTTTTGATCTCCAAAGGTAAGAACCAAGAAAAAACAAATACTACTTCCTTTATTTTGGTTAATACCACTCAAAAGGGATATATTATATTTCCTTTTCTTGAATCAGACGAAACCAAAATAATATTTTTATTACTTCCCCTTTTGGACTCACACAAAACTACAAGAAAATATTACCTCCACAAATCCACCCCAAATCTGACGTCAAACCAAAAATAGCTTCCAAGAGTTTTACAACCAAACAAAGTTTATGAACCGAAATAATACTCTCGTCTCAGTGCACTAGTGTGTTCAATAAACCTTCGGCTCTGATGCCACTTGTTAAGTATTAAACAGAGTCGGTACGCAGCGGACACACAAACACACACGCACAAACGAAAGCAATAAGTAAGAGACACGAAATTTTACGTGGTTCGGTCAAGGCGACCTACGTCCACGGGCTGCAACTAGGGTATTTTTATTAAGCACGGCACAAAGATTACAATACATGACCATGATATATATAGAGAACAATTAGGTTAAAGGTGGAATAGAATATTAAGAATGACGATTTGCGGAAATCACGCGTTAATGATAAAGCCCATAAAGGGAATACGGTACACTAAGTTAATGAGCTAAATCGATTATGAAAGCTCGATAATTATAATTATTATTGAATTAATAGTATACCCTTTTTAATCATAATTATTATAATTATATATAAAGATATTATATATAAAATTATTAGTTTGTTGAGTTATATATAAGGTATATTATAATATTTTGTTATATAAAAGTAAAAGACATCGTCTAATATATTATTAGTTTATATATTTATAAATAAAATTTACTTGTTATATATATATATATATATATGTATGTATGTATATGAAATCATAAATATTAGTTTTCGTGTTATTATAGATACGTATATATACATATATGTTTACATATACATACATACATGAAAAATGCGAGAAAACACAAGTTCTTTAGTCGGTTTTAATAAAATAATTTTATTTAATTATTATTATTATACTTAATAAAAAGTTTTAAAAATAAATGTCAAAAATGAACTAAAAAATCGGGGTGGCAGGGGGTCGAACCCGCGACTTGCCCCCCGTAAGCCAGATGATTTAACTAGCTGGGCTACTAGCGTCGAGCAACATAACCCATAACCCAATAATTATAAATAGAAATAGATTAACAAAGTTTGATCTTGAACCCTAATTTGAAAGCGGGTCCACGTATGATCGATTAAGTTTGGGGCTTTTAATCCCCTTGAAAATCCGATCATAACCATATATAACAATTACTTTAACTCGTTTTAATTGAAGGCGAATGAGACCAGGTTAGCGACGGCCAAAAGACACACCAGAAGACTACAGGGATCAAAACTAAAATGAAATTGATTATGGGGGTATTATAGGCGACGGGTTAATGATGTTGTGTGTGATTTTAATTGACTCAAGACTAACGTTTAAATAAGAATAGATTTTAGGGTTTCGTTTGAATTTTAAATTCGGATAATGATTAACGATTTTGCCACAAAATTCTGATTGATAACTATGGTGAGTCGATGATAATGATGACAATATGATTACGAGATCAATTAACACGTTTATAGCGAAAATTATGGTCTAAATTAACATATTAAGGATTCAGTTACAAGAAATGGAATGTGGTATCGGGTTTGGATATGGATATCCAAATGTATAATATGGGTTATAACGTAGTTACATTTTTGTCCCTGATGTTTAAGGATGGATACAAAAGAAGTTAAATCTTGTATTTTGGGTTAAATGTGTCAAACCTCAAAAGATATAAATATAATTAATTAAATATTATTAAAATAATCAATTTAATTCGATAAATGCGGAAATATTTTTAATGAGGAAGCCCGGACCAGTAAATGGGTCGGTAACAGTTACAAATGAAATACGGGAAAACCCGAATTGTTACAATATCCCCTACTTTTGAGAATTTCGTCTCGAAATTAGAGAATCATTAACAATAAAAAGATGAGGATATTTGAGTTTCATCTAGTCTTCACGCTCCCACGTAAACTCGACGCCTTGTCTGGAATTCCAACGAACTTTAACTAAAGGAATGCGGCTTCGCTTAGTAACTTTGTCTTTGTGATCCTTGATCTCAACGGTGCTCAACAAAATGCATAGTCTCGTCAATACTAACTTCATCGATATGAATGTGGAGATTACCCTCGGCAAGACACTTCTTGACATTAGAAACATGAAACACCGGGTGAATATTAGAGAGTTCAACAGGAAGCTTGAGTCGATACGCAACAGGACCAACTCCATCGAGAATTTCAAAAGGACCAACGAAACGAGGAGCTAGTTTTCCTTTCTTTCCAAAACGAACAACTCCCTTCCAAGGGGAAGCTTTTGGTAAAACCAAATCACCAACACTGAACTCTAGGGGTTTACGTCTCTTATCAGTATAACTTTTCTGAGGGTTACGAGCAGCAAGGAGGTTTTGACGAATTTTAACAATACGATCAATTGTCTCTTTAACCAATTCCCGACCAGTGATATGAGATTCCCCAACTTCGTTCCAACAAATCGGGGAGGGAAATTTGCGACCACAGAGTGCTTGAAAAGGTGTCATACCAATACTAGAGTGGAAGCTATTGTTATAGGAGACTTCGATAAGTGGTAAATGAATATCCCAATTACCTCCAAAATGGAGGACAAAAGAACAGAGCATATCTTCCCATGCAATTTTTTTTCAAAAATAGAAAATTAAAATGAACCGTTTAGACGGGGATAACGAGTCATGGGGACAGGTACACATGTTTCATTTCGGCAGCCTAATTCTTCCGGTACGTGTGAGAGATTTGCCTTATATATAATACACATATAATATATAGTATATACACATGTCATTTGTGCCATTATAGAAAGTAACCAGTATGCCCATAATATCTAGAACTTGGTTGTCTCATGCATTTCGAGATCTTAGCTTGGCATGAATGCAAAAGTGATAGAGACAATTAGGTTAAGCCTCATCTGGATGAGTGCGAGTGTGGGTATTGGGGGTTAGGCCTCATACGTTATATATATGAGCGTGGATAATGAGAGGGGCGGGGGGTTGGTTCCCTTAGAAAACATTTTTTTGGACCTATTCTTTCATTCAATCAACCCTGGTGTTATATTACGAGACGATCTAGCTTAATAGGTTTCTTTATATTTGTTTTAGTATTTATCAATAGGATGTATTAAGTATTGTGTTTATTATGCTTCAATAAGAAAAAGAAAAAAATATATATAAATTTGTGTTAAAGTTGCAAAGTTCAAGTATTACGAGTTTGAAAAAAAAGAGAGAAAAAGAAAAGAAAAAAAATGATGAAAAGTCAAAGAAAAACTCAAAAAGAGTCAATGTTCTAGTCAGTATTGGTTGCAAATGAAAGTTAGTGAGTTTGTTTAGTTGTTTAGTCGTTGGAATAAATTGATCAATTGTTTATGTCAGTGTTATTTAGTTGTTTTGTAATTAGCCGGATCGGATCGTTTGAGCTACTTTAAAAATTCCCTTCCAGACCCTTACACTTAGCTCCCTTACAACCCGTTTTCAGCCCTCTTGATTTGCATTTGTGTCAAAGCATTATATAGGTGGAGGTATGACTTTCTTCCAAGCTTATTACATTGTGTTCATACTTGGTATTGAAGGTAGAGAGATACTAGCACATCTTTTGCTGGTCCAGATATTAAACCGAGAGGAGAGATGTTATATTATGAGTGGTATGACCATGTGTGCCTTAACCGGAAACAAAGTACACTCATTTGGGCAATTTCAAAGTTTTAAAATGTATCATTAAATTGTTTAGTGGGGTTATCAATCTTAACAGTGTCAGTTCTTGGGAATTGGTGATGTGGTGTAAAACACACATGTTTTCCTAATAGTTTTTATGTTATTTTGTGCTTAAACGTTAACGATTATTTTGTTATTCTTGCATTAAATTACATGTTTGTGTATGTGATAGGTCCCATGTTGAAGAAAGCGAGAAAACGAGTCAATGAAAAAAGAATCAGCTAAAACGGAGCTCGGATGAAGCCGGTACGCAAAAACGAAGATAAACGAGCTGAAAGTCGAAAAACGTCAGAAAATGTCATGTTCGAGCTACGCGACCAGGTCATACCATTCAAGAAGCATGTGGTAGATTCCAACATATCCCAAGGCTACCAAGAATGTTCAAGAATCAGATACCACGTCTATTTTGTCTTCTAGTGGGCTTAGTGGGCTTGTTTTAACCTATTTTATATTAGGAATGAGGTGTTTAAACATATATATAAACCCTAAAAGCCTATGAACGAAATTATTCAAGTTTCCAGCCATCCCACACCTGCTCTAGAGGAGAAACCAAGGAGGACAAGCTTACGGTTACATCTTTTATCCTTCGGTTGTCGGTTTTGACTATTTTAACGTTTGTGAGTTCGTTTTTGATTTTTAAGCATTCAAACATTTTGTAATCAGATTTATATGAACATGTTTATCATTTATATCTATTTTATCTACTGTTAATTGATTATGATTGGCTAAACTTGTTAGTTCTACCTAGGTTAGATGATTATTGTTAGGTTTTAGCAAGTAATATGGATTGTTGATCATCATGGCTTGAATTGTTAATGAAAAGTTTGGTTTAATATTGAATTAGGTTGTGTTTAGTGGCTGTGAATTTATTAATTATTCTCATATACCTCTTGCTTTGATTGATTGAATAAGTTTAGATTGATTGTTGCTTGTTAGAACTCTTTACTTGGTGTTTAGGGTTTGTTTGCGGGGTGATCAACCGTAGGGTTTAAGTGAGTGTATTAATTGAATATAATCAGCGGGTGAACACCTTCTTAGAGACCGAGAGGTGATAAGAAGTAAACTCGTCTCATAGCTTTTACTTGTTAGGATTAGGATCGCGCGAGAGCGGGTTTGGTTCTTGTCGGGTTTGGGTTTTTGAGCGATTAGTTGACCTAGTTTAAGTTAAACTAAATTGTTCCTCTATCCTTGGTTGCGTAGTATTCGTCTCCATTAGGTTAGTGTGCCGGTGAGACCGAGAGGAGAGTCGGCATTAGTGCACTTTAACAGTTCGTTTCCCCGTTTGTTCTTAAAATCAACTAAGTGTAAGTTAGAGTTTGTTAGTGAGACTGAGAGGTGATCTAGCTTCCTTGAGTGAACCTTAGTTGTGTCATCCTTAGGAACCGGTGTCGTGAGAATCCTCAATCCATTAGCTTCAATATGATTCTTTCCTAGGTAGACGTTTTCTCTTATTGCAGTTAAGTTTCTAAGTTTCAAGTGTTTCGTTAAGTTAATTAATTTAGTTAAAGTAAGTTAGGTTAAGTAGTTAATTATTAAAAATCATTTAAATATTCTTAGGTGAGTCTTGGTTAGGGTTAAGTATCATTAACGTTTTCAAGTGTCCTTGTGTTCGATACTCGGACTTCCTTAGTGCTATACTATTAGTGATCGGTACACTTGCCGGTTTTGTGTGGTTTCTTTAGGAGTCTTGTTTAATAAATTTAAAGCTTAGTTGTGAGAGCATCATTATACACACATCAATTGGGTATGACCTTATACCTCACTAGTATTAATACTGAGAATTGATGAACCAGCGATCAAGGTGTATGTGTTGTATGAGAGTTTGCTTGAGGGAAAGAAAATGGTAAGTGTGGGGATGTGATGTACTTTTGATCCTCATGACGCAATTCCCTTTACTTCTCAAGGCAATGTCATTATAAGTTACCTACATACTTAGACATTTTATTATCCTGACGTTTTCCTTAACTCATCCTTCATCTTATAAATCTTTATTTTTGATCCATATAGAATGTCGTCTCTAAGAAACAACCGTCATCCTCGACATCAATCGTTGATTCTCACAACCACCGTATGGCCGCCTGTATCGCCAAAGGGTTAACTGCTGTGATCCCTAGAATAGTAACTCAAACTCGGAACCTCAATGCAACCGATTCAACTTTTCCCACAAATTCCTCTGCTGGTGACTACAAACCATCTACCTCCACTCATCCTCACAATAAGAAACGTAAGAACCGTGCTGCCACAAAACCTACCCTTCCGCAGTCTCCTCAAACAAGAAACCCTGCCTCGGTTCTTTTCCATCATGCTCCATTTGTAATCATCATCACTCGGTTAAATCCCTATGCCGTCGTTGCACCCAATGTAATAGTTATGGCCATCTTGCTAACACCTGCCGTGTCCCCCCTACTGCACAAGCCATTCCACAACAACCTACCCCTCATGCTCAAACCGGTGTTCCTAATACCCACGCTTGTTACCATTGTGGAAACCCAAATCACCTCCGTAATGCGTGCCCTCAACTTACCCAAGCCCATCAAGCCCAATCAATGACTAGACCATACTACTTGACCCATGCTTACCAGGCTCAAACCCATCAACCTCATGTCCCTCAAGCTTCTCCCATCAACCAAGGTCACCTTACTTAACCGAATACTACCAAACCTCGCAACCACAAGCTCAAGTTTACCAAACATATTTCCACCAATCAACCTTCTTGCAAACCGTTCAAGCTCCAGTTTCCAGGCAATACCAAATCAATCTACCTCACTTGCTCCTGCTCCTGTAACTCCTCATGGTGCCTTCGATATTGAAGACCTTTGTCGTTCCTTTTACCTATCTTAATTTCTTTTGTCTTTTCTTAATTACGTATTGTAGCGCCTCTTTATGACTTTGAGTTATTTCCTCATATGAACTATTTATCTTCTATCTTATGAATAAAGTCTCTTTCATTAATAGATTGTTTATTAAAGCCTACTTTTATCTTATTTCCGACCTTTATTACCCTTAACGAGTAATAACTTTTTCTTGAACTTTAAATACTTATATCTTTACAAATCGTCTTAAAATTTCCTTGCTTTACTAAAATTCACTGCAACTTTTGAAATTATTTTTATACATTGATGACTTTCTAATGTTATAAATTAAAACTCCTTAAAACTTTTGTTTCCTCAAAAATCATGTTTTAATCAAACGTTTTGTAAAATTCACACGATGGGACGAATCATGTGGACCATCCGACGATAACAATAATTATGGTCCGGAACATAATTATCGAGGTCCTCGGATGGAAATCATGAAGCGTGAAGTTGTGTGTCATAATATAGAATTGAAAGTAGTTGGGATAACGGTACAAATGTAGAAATGATAAAGACATGGTGGATACGCCGCTGGTACATCCTATATATAAGTGTCGTTATCGGATTTGCATTTGGAGCGTTATTTTAACCATTCAAAGTTCTATGCTATGATAAGTTATTAATTTTTATTTTAAAATCTTCCTTTACTCAAAATTAAATGGTTTGTTATAGTATTCTTTAATTTCGGGACGAAATTCCATAAAGTATGGGAGACTGTAACAACTCGGTTTTCTAAAATAATATTTTATTCATTGATCCGACTTGTTTTACGTTCGGGAAACTTTATCGATAAACGTATCGCGTTATTCAAGTTTATATTATTTTATTAATATTTGCTTATCATATTCAATTAATATAAATATAACCACTTTGATTTATATTCAAATTTAACCCAAACTTAAACCGTTAGCTTATATTGTACCCACCTTTAAACTTCAGGGTCCATTTTGTAACCTTGTTATAACCCAATTATTTTTAGGATAACCATAACCCAAACCAGGACCCGTATTCAGTTTCTTGTACCCGAATACGAAATTGGCTAGCTTGGACCATAATTTTCGTACCAAACTTGGAAATTGAATCATGGATATTATTCTTCTTGCTAAATCGAGTCCACCGACGTAAGGAATTAGGAAATTCGATCTTAAACAATACAAATTGATATTATTAGGGATCCGTCTATAACCCGTCTACTAATTTATATTAAGTCTACGACAATAATACAATTAAACACGCATATAGCACCCCCTTTGCAGCGCGACTAAACCCATGTACGTAATTGTTCTATATCGACCTCTACATCTGTGTTCTGATCTCTATTCGCGCGGCTACAGTTTACGCTAATTGGCCCTTGATTTAACAGTGTTTAAGGTAAGTAATCATACTAACAGATTCGTCTTGAGGCCATGATCATTAACCCTAATCCTAATTGAATCGGATTAACCGATTGATCTTCGTTAGGGTTATTAGTTGAACCTGTCACTTGCGTCTGTTTAGTTTTAAATGATCGATGTTGTATTGTAACCGGTTAGCACCCTAGCCCAATTGGCTAGGGTGGTGGTGTTAAGATTCTGGAGTGGTTGGTCGCGGGTTCAAACCCCAGCCACCCCGTTTTTGCCTCTTTATTTTTTTAAAAAAAATTATTATACGTTATACAATTGATTTTGTAAGGATTAACTAATGCTATAAATCAATAATTGTATTAAACCGACAACTCTAAGATTACGTTTCATGTCAAATAAATATTGTGCAAGTATTTTCGTATACACACATATGTCTATATCTATATACATATATAGATGTGTGTGTATATATATATAATGAGTATTAAGATTTATAAAGTTTTTGAGTAATAAAGATTATAAATGGTTTTGTTTATTTTAAATTCGAATATATATGTTAAACCTTATTATGTTATATGATTATTAAGTATTTTATAAAAGGATTTTAGTTATATAAAGTATTTATTACTTATTATTGATTATTTACATTATGTATTTAAAAGAAAGCTCTATTAATAATAAGATACATTAAACGTATTATTAGCTCAAAATAAATGATTAAAACGAGTCTCTTTATACAAACTATAAAATCTATATAATTATTTATTTAAATGTTTTTGTATTTTATATATAATCAAAATCATATTTATTATGATTAAACTTTGATAATAAAATTTTAATAAATCTAAGTAACATTTAACTTTCGTTAGAGTGTACCCGATCATCGAATCTCGAACTTATATCTAGTATAGCTTCGTTGTTCTATCCATATTTATTTCTCAACTGTTGTTACTTAGGATTTCTCGTTGACAACTTCCGAAGAGCGTAACTCGTGTTTACTATCGTTCTTACCGCACTTGCTTATCTCTTGCTTATTGCTAAGGTGAGTACCACATTCCCTTTTTTTACTTGTTTTTCACGTTTTGGGAACATATGCGTAAATATATTTCTCATATATACTAATATACAAAACTGCAACTTTGTCTTATGTGTTAACAACTTATACTTTATTTGTTTATGTGCTTATTTGCTTTGTATGCTTCCGCATTCGGAGAGGTCGAACATAATCTCAGTCTAGTATGATAATACGCCAGTCGTTAGCCTTTGTGCTTCTTGACATCTCAGTTATACTTGCTCATTTGGTTATTTTGTTATTCTCATATGACTTGTTGCAACTACGTATTTTGTTATATATACTATATGTACAACTAAACTGGTGTGTTGCTCATTCAAAATGTGTTGTTGACAAAATTCTATTTTATACGCATATGCAGGTTATCGTAGGAATTTAATGCTGGTTGGTGAAGACTTAGTGAAGAATTTAAGTTAGAAACTAATCAATCAAGAATTAAATTTGTAATTGTTGTTTGTTTAATAAGTTGCATTTTGTACTTGAATTATTTGAATTATTAAATCGAATTACATAAATATTGTCATTTAAATAATGTTGCATGATAGTAATCTTTGAAAAGCTGTGAGCTATCAGTTCACCCCGGCATTTCCGCCGTAGGTTGGGGTGTGACAGGACACCTTACGAAGAACTAAATCTAAAAATCCTGACCAACAAAGATTTATCAATAACCTATCACCTTACAGCTTTCTAAGCTAGCAGCTCAATTTTATTTACTTAATTAGTTTTATTGTTTCTATGATCTTATTCGAATTCAATCACAAAATAGTCAAGAACACACAGAAAATGACCTAACAAAACCCTATCCTATGAACAATCAACAAGGACAATGTGAAACAATAAATCCAAGTAAATAAAACCAAGTAATCATGCGCATCAATTTCATCAAACTCAACAATTTACTTAAAGCATAAAATCCATAACGAAAAGAAATCCCAATCAAAATCAAAACGAACAAAAGTTCATCACGACCTAGGTAGTTTATGAAGTTTAGCCTAGCATCGTGTAATCTAAATCAAACAAAGTAAATAAAACCGAAAACATGGTGAAAGTATAAGAAACGGAAAATAAAAGATGATAAAACCCGTAATCTTCACTCGCGAACGTCTAACTCTTCACCGGTTGTTCTCGTTCCTTCAAAACCTCCACGAAACTCGAATAATAACTCTTGTATACTCCAAATTCGTCTGGTGGCAGCAGGGTGTGTTCAGGTTAAGGTTAGGGATGTTTATATACTGAAAATAGGGACCATCACTTACCAAAAACGAACTAAAAAACAACAGCAGACACCCTAGGCGCCGCCCGGCCATGGTGTGCCCCCATGATCGCGCGGCTCGGAGCATGGAGAGGGGGAGGCAGGTCAGACCGGCCTGGTCTGACCGGTTCTTCTTCTGGTTCCTTCCTGATGCGTTCCGGATCCTCGTTTTGGCTCTTTTTGACTCGTTTTTCATGCTTTTTTATCACGATCAATACCCGGAACCTACCAAACAAAATAATGTTAGTAGTATACAAATCTCGACTAAAAACGAACAGAAACTATTAAAATATTAAATAAAATATACACGGGAAACATAAATATTTAACATTATATCATCCATATTTACTTAGGGAGATCGATTATCAATGGTTGTGTTAACGAACAATAACAACATACACAAACTTCTTCTTAAGATAAAAGATTTTAAAGAAAGCCTAAGCTTGAATTAGAATCTGATGTGCATCGATACAGTTATAACAACCTTCTGCAAATCATACTCAGTGCATAGAAACAAAATATACCTTGAAAATCGATCAAGTTATCATTGATTCAAAGTAGCACAATAGGTATACAATTCAGATGAAATCGACTTTAAGGAATCAACTTATCGAATGGCCACCAATCATAAAGCAGGTGAGGAAGTTGGGAGGTTGTGGCGATAGACAGTGGCGGGGAGGTGATATATCGTGAGTGGTGGGAGAGTCTTCATCATCGAAGCATCAAATAGAACAGATTTTACACTGTGTTTCCAAGTTTCATTTAAGGAGAGACAAGAAAGGGAGGAGAATTGAAAGAGAAAAGAAAAAGAGTGGGAGGAAAATGTGTCACTTCATCTTATGTTCCTGAGTTTAATTAAAATGGAAGGAAAAGACAGAAAATTTAGGAGTTAATAGGCAGTTAATGTTATACACACACATTTTCTCTTCTAATCTCTCCAATTTGAAAGGATGAGTATGGACTTAAATTTTCTAGCATTTTCTCTCCCTTTTCCTCCCCTCCTCTCCTTAAAAAATCTCTAGAACATGATTCCTTCACCTTTTCTTCTCATTTCCTTCCCCTCCCCTCTTTAAATGAGACTCGGGAACACAACGTTAGGGTTTTTAACAAATAAAGGGTATTATAACCCGTGAGAGCTATCCGAGTCAAACCGGGCTAAATCAATGAGAACTCACCATTTACAAATCTAGCAATATGGTGGCTTCATAGGGGGTAGGGGCGAACAGAGCGTGACATGTAAGATTTTAGAGGTTTCGTTTATATATATATTATAGATTAATATATATATTAAATGACAACTTTTGCTTCACTTACAAAGTTACTATTTGTTTGATGTAAGACTTTATTTATTTACTAGGTTAGAACCCATGTAATACACGGGCTGATAATAAAAAATAAAAATAAAATAAATAAGCAACTAAAAGTGATACGTGAAAAAGGATAACCATAAACAAAATACGATACACAATTAATTTATGATTTATTGTTAATGGAATTAGACTTTACATTACATTTACAAGAGTCAAGTATGCACCTCTTTGTGTACATTGTAAGATTAGGATCTTGCGTAATACAAGGGCCAAATATTGAATTCTTTTTTATTGTAATGTACCACTCAACGAAGATTCATTTCAGCAAAGTTGTTCATCATACTAAAAGCAACTTCTAGAATATGAACTTGTCTCATCTTAAGTGTGCTTCGGTAAAAAGGTGATTGAGACACGGGTAATTTCTTGATCGCCAAAAGCTCTTACTGCAAATAATAAAGTCATGTATTATGAACCATGAATTAATAAAAATAAGACAAAACTTGTAATAAAAGTTTTAAGTCAATGTACTATCATTTCCAATTCCTAGTCCATTCCTAAAAGTGATAAGTGTGAGGCTAAGCCTATGGCTTTAATGATTCGACTAAGGTAGCCATCAAGGGCGGATTCAACCCTTTAGAAGCGTTGACTCCTGCCCATCGTCCGATACACTAAGATCAAGGATTTTACATATATAAAGAAAAGAAAATTAAGGATTTTTGTGTAATGCCTAGCGTCCAATCTACATTGAGATTAAAGATATCTCATATATAATTAAAGAGAAGAAAATTCAGGATTTTTGTGTAGTCAATGTTGTTATAAAACTTGAAAATATAATTAAAGAGAAGAAAATTCAGGATTTTTGTGTAGTCAATGTTGTTATAAAACTTGAAAGCTTTAACGAAGAATGTGTTTTGTTGGGGAATAAGTAGGTGACATGAGAAAAGATCAACACATAAGTCAAATATGCTAGGCTAAAAACTCTAAAATTTACATATTAAACCATTTAAATTAAAATAATATTATAAATGAACCTTTAAGTTTAATTTAAAATTTAAAATACTTGTAGTTACAATCTTACTATACTATTTAAGAAATGCAAAATTTTCACATGGCTTTCATCTAGCATGTCCACATAGGTTTCCAACTCATCAATTTTTCATTTATATAATTTCCAAATATTAGTTTGAACATTAATTTTAAACTTTATCTCTTAAGTTGAAAAATGTTTCAAAACAAATGGATAATCATTATTTATTTAGTAATGAACACAAAAAATTGTTTTCGTTGTTACTTTTTTGAATTTTGAGACTTTGTTATTATTATTATTTTTTTATTTTGAGAAATATTTTATGAATGTTTGGACTGGATGTATGGATGTTTGGATTGTAATGGTGGTTTAAGTCACGGGGTTATGATTATATTGTTGCCTTATTAAACACGCGGTTTATAATTATATTTCATTATTATATTCATATTTTTAGTATTCTTTATGTTGTGTACTTCAATGTTTTATAATATCAATAAAAAAATGTTTTTATAACACACAACTTATGTTAGAACATATACATGTTTACGCTTCATAGTTTACAACATATGACTTCAGTAGATGATGAAGTTTTAATTAATATGTTTTTTTGTTTCATGGTATAAGTTAGAAATATGTGGCATAACTTATAATTATGTTTTAAATTGTTACTTTTCTCCATTTGTCTTTGTATGTTGGATTATTTTAATTAAAACATTAATGTGATACCTTATAATAATAATGATGATAGATTATTTGACGTTTACAATTCATTAAAATGTATATCACACACGCGCGCGGGCACACACACACACACACACATATATATATATATGTATGTGTGTGTGTGTAAGGGTGAGATCAAATGAAAACTCCTCTTAATGAGAATACTTAAAAACTCAATAAAAATTATTTTTAACTTTTTTTTTGCAGTTTCATTTTTTCCCATAATTCTTATATATTGATATTCTTCTAAAAAAACCTCGTCGGTAATCTCGTCGGTGTTGTGCACATGTGTAATAGTGTGCATTGCATATATGCAAGAGTGTTGTATTGCATAGAATACAACATTATTTCACATACTAGATACACACTATTGTATATATGTAATATAAGACTAATACACACATTGAATACACATTAGTATGTATGTGTAACACAACATCGACTTTTATTTTTATTTTTATATTTTTTTGCATATAATACAACACTACTACACGTATACAATACACATGCAATTAAACACTACTGAACATATACATAGTAATACACATGTGTAATACATCAATATCACACAATAATACGTATGTGCATTACAACGTTTTTTTTTATTTTATTTTTTTTCGAGTGAAGAGTAACAAAATATAAGAATAATGGAAAAACGGAAAATTGAAAATATTTTATTTTTTTAATTAAAAAAATTCTTAAAAGTCTAACCTAGTTGATCAATATCTCATTACAATATTTGGTATAACCGTATAAAATATAACTTATTACAAATGTTGAATATAAAAACGTAGATATTTTCTATTGTCGTTTGGTTTAACTTTGATATCCAATCCATTTTAACCCAACCAAAATTGTGCCCACCTTACCAAAAGTTTTTGTATTCGCCTCCGGTAGCCATACATGGTGAATCACCTATGTGAGATGGAAGTGGGGTCGCTTCGAAGGGTATTGTTGGGGAATAATACTTAATGGCTCTCGCCGAACCAGGCTCATGTCCATGACCACAACGCACAAAACGATGAGAGTCTTGTGTGAAGTGTATTGTCGACTACACAAACGACACACGAGTTCAAAGACTCATCGTCTACTTAGAGCCAGTGGGCTAAGTGCTCTTCATAAGGAAAGGTTCAAAGGGTAAAACATACCTATTGTATGCAAAACTCAACTATTAAAATCTAAGCGAAATATAGAAGAGCATAAATGTCTATCGCTAAGATCTTATATGTATTAGAAACAGTCGGAATGTGTTTTGTAAAGTCTAATAGTGCATATGTACTTATACGTCGCATATGTCATGTTCCGGATAAGTCACATCCGCCGCATATGTTGCTCATGTCTATAAATAGTTAGACTTATGCACTGGTTAGGAGTAAGTGATCATTCCAGAGTACTTGTACTAAGACTTTGTTAGAATCTGTTTGTACTTAGACTATTATGTTAATATAAGAATATTAAAAGGATTACTTGTGTATTTTCACTTCGTTATGGATTTCGCACTTAACGTAGAAGAGTAGATATTGTTTACATCGTCATTTTGATCATGCACGTCATCGGCACATACTCTTTCAGAATAATGTTATTTCGACCTCCATTCATGTGGGGGATTGTTGGAAGTTTTGGATATAAGTGTGAATGAATGTCTTAAAAATAAAAGTGGTAAAAGCTTGACCCACATCGGTGTGGAAACAAAATGAGGAGTTGTTTATAAGGTAAATCCTTTACTATTCCATTAAAGCTTTATGATGTGTTTTACCACAAGTCCTACCCGCACGCAGGGTGGGGGGTGCAAAATTGGGTTTCTGGACTGGATATTATTTGAACTCGTGCATGCTCGCACGTCCCGCGGACACGAATGATTCGAACCGGGTATACCATGGGAATAAACCGGGAATCTGTTTAAGGGATTTTGTGTCAAAACCAAGCCCAATTCACTGGTAACGATTCTTATTTTATTGTTTCGGATTTTTATACAGTATTACCAACATATGGCCCCGTTGGTATCAATCGTTGGTTCCCTGGTGCTTCTCCACCGACAACGTCCCATAGGTCTTGCCCAAGAAGATATGAACTGTTGCATGTTGATCAGATGTAATTTAGATGTAATTTATGTCATTAAGCTTCTTGGCACCTCTAATTACCTGGAACTCAGACGTCGTCTTCAACGGATTTGGCTCTGATACCATTTGCTAAATTAAACACAAGTGAACCGATCAATCAAATTGAACACCGACACACAGATTTGGGGAGACAACCCTCGACTCTTTTCTTTATTAATAATTGACTCACAATTACTCACAATTACAATGAAAACAATAAAACAAGACCTCCTTATATAGGACAACTACTTAACTAACAAGAAAAAAAAACTTAAACCTTGAAGAAAAAGAAAAGAGAAAATAATAATAATAATAATAATAATAATAATAAACATATTCAAATACTATTGCTCTCCACCGACTCCTCTAATATTATCCCATTAACTCAACAAAATTTGTTTAGCCCAATTACTCAAATTACTCTAACGACCCAAGTTTTGCAATTAACCCAATGACTTCAATAGAATCAATAAGAGGTCTAACAGATTAAGAGGTGACATGTGAATCATTCACATGTGTTTGAAGCTTACGCATTAAAAGGTGTAACCAAACATACTCTACTTCTGACTAATTCAGATGTTGCCTCTTAATAGATCACTAAAAGGCTCCCAAATAACCCCCTTGTTTTTTTATTTAATACAATATCACCTAATATTTTCTTATCATTTAACCGCGAACCATTTGTACCATCAATATGGTTGTACATAACGAACCACCTTTTATTTGATCTGGTGGTTTATTGCAACTTGAATGAATCAGGTTCAAACCAAATTGGATGACTTGGAACTGAAGTGGAAAATTTACAATAGATCGGACATTCAAAAGTTAAACTGACGAACAAATGCACCATGCGCAACAAAGGAAACACACAACATGTCTTAGTTTCACCACAAAAATATACATCCCTTTTTTATAAATTGGAACTCATCCTAGGTTTTTCAACTTAGCGACGTGGTATAACAAGTTTAACATCTATAGTTTTGTTTAGGGACAAAGTTGTAAACGCAAAGTTGTTTGCATAAACACTTGTACCAAATGCAATAACCCTTTTGTTAAGTGTCTTAAAATGGAGAGTAAATTACGATAGTATTCAAAAGAGATGCTTAATATGGTAATAGAGATTCTTCGAGTCTTACTTATAGAATCATGGATTATGTACTTTAAACTGTCATTTTTTATGTAGGGCAATTTGAGAAATATACTCTAAGTTAAGATTTAAAGTGAAAGCTACCTTATTCTATGCACCGCTTGTCGGATGTTTGTGATAAAATTAATGGAGGTTGTTGTATATAGTCTTTACATAAAACCCAAAAGTTTAGTATACTTTTGATCATTGTTCCTAGCCAAAACATTTATGAATCGAAGTATAACGAAGACAACCGGTTCAACTTTTAACGTCCACGTTGGTCATTGCTAAAACAACTTTGGTCAACGTTATATATTTTTGGTGTCTAAGGATTGTTGAAGATTACAAACAAGGTTTTGGCATTGAATTATTGTGGTCGTTGTTGGTCGGCACTAAGCTCGACATACGTATTAACTTTTTTTGGTAGTTAACTTTGTTTATTTGTAAACATTGCATCTCTTCCTGAAGTGTTTCACCTATTGAGACTCCGAGATAATAAATAGATACAAAGTCTTTCCGTTTTGCGAATCATCTTCCATTCTTCCTCCTAAACATCACAGTAGAAGGCTTATTAACGAGCGAATTTGCTAGTTCTTTGCCATCATTTTCTAGACTTGTGGAGGTACTGCGAGTATCCTAGCCATCCAACCCGTGAATGATTAGCGACGTCAGTTATCATAAAAAGATAGTAATTCAGTCATCATAGTTACATTGCTTACCTACATACATTAGTTCTAAGCTTGTATACAATATATTTTATTTTATTATATAAACTAGTGTTCTTTTTTGAAAAAAAGAAAAAAGTTTGTAATTCTAGAAACAAGTATTAGGAATCGTCCACAAAAGAGCTAAAACTTATAAAGAGGCACACAGAGAGACACGTTCAAAGTTCTAATCTATTCTACTACAGAAACCAAAAACACAAAAATTTAATATTAATAAAAAAAATTATAAAAATAAAAATCGATCAGATTTTCTTCCGATGCTGCATCTCTGATTCCCCCAAATCGGTATAATCATCGCTAATTATCCGATACGATTTCAATTTCAATCTCAATTGCTTGAATTAGTAATTAACGATTGAATTCTTTGGTTTCTGTTGCAGGTAACTAATTGAATTGATTCAATCCCTTGAAGCTTTTGGTATGATTTTAACTTGTTTTAGCTTATTATGGGTTTTGAGTATTATTATTTGATGTTGGGTTTTGCGTATTTTGTTTATTACATCAAGTGTTTCTGCTTATGGCTTTTGATTATTATTGTTATTGGATGATGGGGTTTGGCATATGAAGAGGTAGGTCCCAGCAGAGCCCAGTTGGACCCGCAAGACTCACCTCAAACAGAGACGTCTGCGCAGTCAGACCCGCAAGACTCACCTCAAAGAGCGACGTCTGCGCGGTTGGACCCGCAAGACTCACCTTAAAGAGGGACGTCTGCGCAAAGACCAACTGGATCCGCAGGACCCACCATGCTCAGAGACGCGACGTCCTTACGCGCAGTACGCAAGCTGCTCCCGCAGGAAACGCCTCCCAATGGTCGACGTACTCCGCCTGTTCCCGCAGCTACGGATACTAGCCATCTGGGAAGGCTACCCGCACAGCAAGGCTACACGCACAAGGCACTAACTCTCAAATAATTCAGTAATGTCACCTGAAGAAGGAATGAGCAAGCCGGGAACACTCCCGCCCAAAGCCGGGAATACTCCCGCCCAAATGAGCCAGTCCGTACGATACTGGAGGATCTTTTGTACTGTACCTGCCAAGGTATGGACAAAACATCTGACCAAAGCTACGACAGCTCACTAACAACAGTACGACGGGCAGCACGCTCTAGTACTTAAAGTTACTATCAGCCGCTGCCTACTCACCAACCCCTGTCGGGGCACGTCCATAGCCTGCAGTTGGTGGAAAAGGAATAGTACACAGCCGGCCTGGTCACTATCAGCCGCTGCCTACCCACCAACCATCAGCATGGCACGTGCGTAGCCCACAGTTGGTAGAACAGGAATACTATTCAGCCGGCTGTACCTGCTTGGAAACCTACCTTCTGCTATAAATACTCCAACACCTTGGAACGGTATAATCATCTTATTATCATCTTATATCTCCATATATTATCTGATATCTGCCCTAGTCATTTCTCTTAATATACACTTATATTCAAGAGCAATCTAGTCTGATTCTCACGCCGGAGGGTGGTCACAAGGAGGTACCCCCCCCCCTTCTCAGTGACGAGCTCACGGTGTCTGTTTTGCAGGTCATCGGAAGAATAAACATCTTGCCGGATACAACCCTCGTGAGAAACATCTATTTAACCCCCAGATTATCCGTAGTCTGCCGGGGTCAATTAGTGTTTCTTCATTGGCGCCATCCGTGCATAAAAGCTAGAAATTATTCTTATTCAGTTTTTTCAAACTTCTGGAAAGATGGTTAAGGTTACTCCGTTGCCAAGGCCAACGAGTGACCAAGAAACCCCGGTAACCACAACCCCAGCTACTGGGGGGAACACCGGCGAGTACACAATATTTACGTACACTACCCCGGTTACCCAAGCCGGGGCAAATGCAGTAAATTTTACGAACACTACCCCGGTTACCCGAGCCGGGGCAAGTGCAGTAAACAATCCTTCACTGGGATTCACCAATGCACAGTTGGAGAGACAACAGACGAGGCTCCCCCGCCCAAACACTCGATCAAGTTAAAGCGTGGGCCGAAGCACGTCAGAAGGAATTCCAAGCTGAGTTGGATGAACGCTTGCATTCACTCCAACAGGCTGACGAATTCGGAAGCACACTCAACAGCTCAACATGAGCAGTGAGTGCTAGTACTCGGACGATGATCGGGAGGAATCCGACACCGACGCAAACCCTCGCCATAGGGCAAAAGGGAAGCGTAACGAAACGGACTTCCAACCGAGAAGGAATTTCGAAGACACCTTCAAACCAAGGAACGCGGGGGGAAACCCACGCGACTTCTCCAAAGCCTTTAGACCAACTGCTGCAAATGCGGGAACATCCAAGTTTGCAAGGGACATTGCGGAAGCAATCGCCCCGAGAAGTGCCAAACAGATGTCCAACATCGGCACTTATGATGGTATATCTGACCCAGACGATCATTTGAACAGATTCATAGCGGGGGCAACCGTCAGCAACTGGACGGAACCCACGTGGTGTTATATGTTCCAGATGACGCTGGTTGGAGCAGCCAGAGCGTGGTTTGACCGTCTACCGGTCCACCACATCTACGATTGGGCAGACTTCCAACAGAAGTTCAGTCAACACTTCAGTCAACAAAGAAAGTACACTGAAGAGCAATGGACGATCCTCAACTGCATCCGAGAGGAAGATGAATCTTTGCTAGACTTCATCACTCGCTTCAACTCAAAGAAGCTGAGTTTGGGCGCTATTAGCGAAGATCTTGTTCGCGCTGCTTTCATCCAGGGCGCGAAAGATCCAGAGCTCATCCGCACCTTAACGGGTAAAGACGGCATGCCATCCACATGGGATGCCATCATGACAGCAGCTAAACGCTTCGCGGAAACGGAAAAGCAACTGGGTAGAGATCTTCCCCAAAGCACAAACCTCTACACCCAGAAAACAAGAGAAAACAACGTCCTTACCGCCCGACTAAACAAAAAGAGGAAGCTAGGTATTTGGCAGTCAAGGGTAAACTTTGACACCTCGTCCGGCTCGCACCCTCGGTTAGGCGGAAAGGACAACATGCAGTCGTCGAAACGGAACTTCAGATGGACGCCACTCACCAAAAGCGTCACCGATATATTCGCCACTGAGAGGCTCCCATGGCCAGAGGCTCCAATTATCCGACAGCATCCAAACGCTGATCAAAGCAAATTCTGTGACTTCCACAGGACAAGAGGCCACACCACCGAGGAATGCTTAGACTTGAAGGACATCGTCGAGGCATTTGTCAGAGATGGGACGCTCACGCACCTCGTGGCATAATGAACGCTGAGCAGGCTAATGCGTGTTGAACCCCAGTTGGGAAAAACACGAATGAAATTGCAGCTTCAATGTTGGAGACTACATACTGCGTAAACAACGAGATTCCGAACCAAGTGCATTTCGGCTCGAAAGGCTCGATGACACTCCCATCTCAAGAACATGGAAGGGAGCTCAATTACACAGGCTGCATGTAGATCAATTCCAAACTTGTAAAGAAAAGGCCCAGAGCCACTTCTAATGGAAATGATTTTCCTTATCACATTGACGCTGATGATCTTACATTTATACTTATAAACTTTCCACACTGATATGCCGGTATTCACCGCATAAATAAGTGGGGAAGTAAGTCGTTGCGTGTGGACGGCGGCAAAACCCGCATAAACACAAAAAACGGCAAAAATTTCTAACAGATGAGGACAACCTTCACGCAGGTCAGTTATAGGTAAAGTTTGGTCATCCCACTAAATGAAAGTGCCGGTCCAATCCGCACAATCATGATAGAGGAAACTGAACTTTAACCTATTGACAACCGCGCGTCGAACGGTTAACTTATTCAAAACACTGATGCCGGTATTCACCGCATAAATAAATGGAGACGTCGTTGCGTGTGGACGGCGGCAAAACCCGCATAAACACAAAAAACGGCAAACCTTCACGCAGGTCAGTTATAGGTAAAGTTTGGTCATCCTACTAAATGAAAGTGACGGTCCTACCCGCACAATCATGATAGAGGAAATTGAACACTAACCTATTGACAACCGCGCGTCGAACGGTTTACTTATTCAACACTGATATGCCGGTATTCACCGCATAAATAAGTGGAGACGTCGTTGCGTGTGGACGGCGGCAAAACCCGCATAAACACAAAAAACGGCAAACCTTCACGCAGGTCAGTCATAGGTGAAGATTGGTCATCCCACTAAATGAAAGTGACGGTCCTACCCGCACAATCATAATAGAGGAAACTGAACACTAACCTATTGACTACCGCGCGTCGAACGGTTAACTTATTCAAAACACTTGGAAAATTGCAAAGTTAACTAAAGTATGCACGAGCGAATCATATATTGTTTATGCGGCAAAAAAAGTGCCAAATTAACCTATAATATGCATGAGCAAGTCATATAACGGTTATAAACAAGTCATCCAGTGAAAGTGGCGGTCCTACCCGCACAAACATTTATATTTCATAAAAAATTCAAACATTACAAGAATGGCCGGGTATCTACCAGCCTACAGAAATATAAATCTATCCTAACGGTGGGAAGGGATCTCAAGGTTCAAACATCAGGACCATTCCCTCCAAACCCACTTGTACCCGCACCATCAGCTGGCTGTGGCGGTTCAAGGAAAGTCTTGAGAATGGTTAGTCCATCATCAGCAGCAGCAATCTCGTTCACCTTCTCCACCACCGGATGCGGGAAGGCAGCATACTGGTTCACTGCTTGGTCATAAGCAGCTTCAGTATCCACATCATATAGAGGGAAGTTGGAAAGCAGGATGCCCTTCTCAACAAACCCTAGACCAAGCAGGAAGCCAGCCTTTTCCCCATCCTCATGAGAAGCGTTGAGGGTTGCGCTCATGGCGTCGTCATAAGATGTGTTCGTGAAGACTCGATGCACAACCTACAACAAGAAAAAATACAAGTATCAAAACCTTTTCTAAGCACAAAGAAAAGCGTAAAGATATTATGAAGCTACGCATACCTGCGACAACGCTTCTCGTAGAAGCCATTCCTTGGTAATCAGAGCTTCTTGGAGGGCAGCTTGAGCTTGGTCACGGGGTCGTTCGGCTTCATTCTTGTTAAGGTTGGCAAGCAACACTTCCTTAGCAGCAGCCTCTTCAACGCCCTTCAGCTTATGCTCAGTATGGTCAAGCATACCCCTCTGATCCAAGATCTCTTGAAGCTTCTTGGCGTCTTCCATAGCCAAAGCATCATGAGCCTGCTGAAGCCTCTCTAGTTTGGCTTAAGCTCCTCATTTTCGGCGCGCAGAGGTTCAGCAACGGCTTCAGCCTTGGTGGCCCTCTCGGTCGCGTTCCGCGCAGTTTCCTTAGCCAACCGAAGCTGTTCGTTAACAGCTTGGGTAGCTTTGGAACGGGCCTCGAGCCGGGCCTGCACTTCAACCTCGAGGGCCTTGAAGGCCTTTTCCTTCTCCGCAGCAATTGCGGAAAGTCTCCTGTTCTCCTCCCGGATAGCCCGCGCCTGAGCCACTTCTTGGATACGCGCAGCCTTTAACTTGTCGTTTTCACGACAAAGCAACTCGACGCGCGGCTGCATCTGGGCAAGGAGAATCCGAAGCTCATTTGTCAGCCTACCCTCCTGGTAGCTAGACATGGCTTCCCCCAACGCGCCACTTGGGGCCGCGTGACGCGCCCACTCGACGCAGTCCACAGCCGTCCGAAGGGTTGTTCCCCGGCGGATGTTCCACCGCGGAACATACACCTCATTCGAATCCGACACTGCAAAAACAAAAAGCAGTTAGGAAGAGATGATAAAAAAAAATATAGGCCAAAATAACCCTATGCACCTGTAAGGTCGACAACAGGCCGGTAGCCGCCAAACCCATCACCCGAACCTAAGGGATATCCATCCAAGAGGTCAGGCAGATGGGAAGGAGGCAGGGATTGGCTAGAAGCCCCAACGCTGAACATACCTGCTGAACCGGCCGGGGACGAGGTAATCGCCGGTGCCGGAGGCACGGTTGAAGCCGCCGCGGTAGAAACCATCGGTGGTGAACTCACTGGAGGTGAACTCACAACCGTGGCCGCCGCTGCGGAGGAACCCGCAGAAAAACTCACCGCCGGCTCAGTGAAGGACTCAGTGAATATGGCACTGACAGCCGGCGGAGACGACGTCACAGTTGGAACAGTTGCCTCAACGGGATGAGCAACTGAACCAACACTTGAAACAGGCGCAGCTGCCTGGGTCGTCGCCTCGGGTAGGTTGACCAAACCTACCGTCATGGGTCCAGAAATGCTCCTCCCCGCTCCACTCTGGAATGCGGTAGCATCCACGCCTTCATGAAGACAAGATGTTTAAATACAATGGCGGAGAGATGCAGTTAAAGTAAATGAAGTTTATACTTACGAGTCCTCTTGAGCTTGAAGGTGCGAACAGGCGGGGACGAACCCGATGGAGCCGGCCTCTTCATACCGGTCACCGTCGTCGTACGGGCCTGTTCGGAGGTGACAGCTGTCTCAACCTCCGGAACAGTGGTCTCGCCACCACCAGGGTTCCCCGCCGCCTCCTCGCTCTCGGACCCCGAGTCAGACCGGTTCCCCGGATCGGCGGTGGAGGCAACCTTCGCCTTGCCCTTCCCGCCAGCAGCCTTCTTCTTTCTCACGAAGAAAGGACCATCTGCGGATTCCTCATCAGAAGATGACATAATTAGAGGAATTCCAGCAGAGGTTTGAGCATTGAGAGGGCGAGGGTTAAATAATCCCTTACCTGGCCGCCTGGCGCTCAGAATCTCGTGGCCCGGCGGGTAGACCTCCACAAACCTATCCGCCGTTTGCTCCAAGATGGGCAACTCGTTCTCGTCGAGAGCACGAGTACCCAGCCGAGCGGGACCACCGCTCTCACGCGGTTGCAGAAGCGACTGCAAATTGTTCCCCTCTGAAAATAAACATAAACAGTTAGAAGAAAAACCCAAAATCAGCAAGAAGATATGAAAGCATACCGTAAGGGATATAGTTCAAACCGTATTCGAGGACGATGGGAATCTGCGGCGCCTCTGCCCCAGCATCCTTCCATACCCGGCTCATCCCAAGCATCACCATCCCAGACTCCGCAAAGCGGTAAACCGGAGTCTGGATCTGGGAGATCTTAGCGAACCATTCCGCCTCTTGGTAATTGGAGGCGTGAAGGCTAGGGAGCGCCCTCCCGTTCTTGAACGTCATCGCAATGGGGACGACGCGAGCGGAGACATAGAAAAACTCCCGCTTCCAAGAACGAAGACTGCGCTCGGTAGCGCAGATCTTCAAACCCTTGATCCGATTGACCAAGGTATACCAGCCCTGGATGCACCTCCAGGAATAGAAGGTCATCAGGCGGTCGACGCGGGGATCAACGCCCAGAATATGGCACACCCATTCAAAGTGGCGAACCTTTGCAATCGCCATCGGGTGCACCTCCGTTAGGTGTACACCGTGTATCTCCAAAACACGGTACACAAACTTCGTCAGTGGGAACCTGAGATTCCCATAAACGAAGAATGCAGCATATACCCCTATCTTGCCTTTCGGGGCATCGTACACCGTCTGATGAGACTCAGGAAACTCAGGCTCGAAAGGCTCGAGCATGAACTTCCTGACGATGTATTGAAAAAGGTCGACGGGAAGAGCACATTGGCACTCGCCAGCAGTACTCTTATCGTCCTTATCAGAAGTGGACGTCGGGTTCTCGGAATACACGTCCGACTCTTCAGCAGTAACTTCAAGATCATGAGTAGAATACATGTTTTGGAGGATGGAAAGAAGAACGATTTCAGGAGAATGCTCGACGGAAAAGTTAGAGTATTCGCCGGAAATCGCTTAGAAGAAGAAGAAAGTGAAACTGTGAGTTGAGATGCATCCTCTCCTCCCTTTATATACTCATCGCAATGAATGCGATGAATTTAATGCGAAGGAGAGAGGAAAGCGCAGGTGCAATGAAACTATGACACGTGGAAAGAGCACGCTGGCAACAGCTGTTGACAGGACGCGTGCCGTAAACTTCGTGCCCACGCGCCCAAAAACTCGCGCCCACGCGCCTGAAAAAACGTCTGGAATGACCATATACTGTCACGTCGCCATAACTTCATGCACGTCCTGAAACTGTCAGAAGAAACCGTCACACCACGCTGACGTCCCTTCAACAGTTGGACTGGTCTTATCCTTTCACCAACTCTTCGAATTTCAAAAAAATTCAAAAAGATTCAAAAAGATTCAAAGGTAAGCGGGACTTTACCCCCTTACCTTGGCAACCAAGTAACTATAAGACGGGTGCGGGTACAGTGTCAAGGCAAAACCCTTCACATACTTAGCACCCGCAGGGAATTGAAGCCAAGAATACCTCGGCAACCAAGTAACTATAAGACAGGTGCGGGTACAGTTTCAAGGCAAAACCCTTCACATACTTAGCACCCACAGGGAATTGAAACCAGGAATACCTTGGAAGTAAAGTAACTATAAGACGAGTGCGGGTACAGTGTCAAGGCGAAACCCTTCACATACTTAGCACTCCGCAGGAATTGAAACCAAGAAGGATCTTCTGGGCCATGCTTGCGGAAAGGGATATAACATCCCCGCATAGCGGGAACGTTGAGAACCAGATTGTTGGAAGCTCCAAGATGGAATTGGTTGTTTAACATAATTGATCACTATGTTTAAAACTACCAAAACCCCGTGGAGAATCTACACAAGTGAAACTCAACGCTCCCGACTTGCGAGGAGGTTACACACCTACCCGCATCATACCCAAAGATCAAGCAGAACAGTGGGAAATTCTGCACGTGACATTAGGAAACCCGCAGGAAGAATCCCCGCGGAGACCTTAAAACTAAACCCTTTTCAAAACCCCTTTGCTGAAGTCCAAAAGTTCACCTCACTTATTAACAATTCATGAGAAGAACATTGGACTGGGGGGACTTGAAGAGGTAGGTCCCAGCAGAGCCCAGTTGGACCCGCAAGACTCACCTCAAACAGAGACGTCTGCGCAGTCGGACCCGCAAGACTCACCTCAAAGAGCGACGTCTGCGCGGTTGGACCCGCAAGACTCACCTTAAAGAGGGACGTCTGCGCAAAGACCAACTGGATCCGCAGGACCCACCATGCTCAGAGACGCGACGTCCTTACGCGCAGTACGCAAGCTGCTCCCGCAGGAAACGCCTCCCAATGGTCGACGTACTCCGCCTGTTCCCGCAGCTACGGATACTAGCCATCAGGGAAGGCTACCCGCACAGCAAGGCTACACGCACAAGGCACTAACTCTCAAATAATTCAGTAATGTCACCTGAAGAAGGAATGAGCAAGCCGGGAACACTCCCGCCCAAAGCCGGGAATACTCCCGCCCAAATGAGCCAGTCCGTACGATACTGGAGGATCTTTTGTACTGTACCTGCCAAGGTATGGACAAAACATCTGACCAAAGCTACGACAGCTCACTGACAACAGTACGACGGGCAGCACGCTCTAGTACTTAAAGTCACTATCAGCCGCTGCCTACTCACCAACCCCTGTCGGGGCACGTCCATAGCCTGCAGTTGGTGGAAAAGGAATAGTACACAGCCGGCCTGGTCACTATCAGCCGCTGCCTACCCACCAACCATCAGCATGGCACGTGCGTAGCCCACAGTTGGTAGAACAGGAATACTATTCAGCCGGCTGTACCTGCTTGGAAACCTACCTTCGGCTATAAATACTTCAACACCTTGGAACGGTATCATCATCTTATTATCATCTTATATCTCCATATATCATCTGATATCTGCCCTAGTCATTTCTCTTAATATACACTTATATTCAAGAGCAATCTAGTCTGATTCTCACGCTGGAGGGTGGTCACAAGGAGGTACCCCGCCCCCCCTTCTCAGTGACGAGCTCACGGTGTCTGTTTTGCGGGTCATCGGAAGAATAACCATCTTGTCGGACACAACCCTCGTGGGAAACATCTATTTAACCCTCAGATTATCCGTAGTCTGCCGGGGTCAATTAGTATTTCTTCAGCATATTTTTTTAATTATATCAAGTGTTTATAGTTTATAGCTTGATGAAAAACTGATAATTGATTGTATATGTTGGTTTTGTTAATTACACACATCTGCATTATTATTATTTGTATGTGCAATTATTATTTCTGTTTAACTTAATATTAATTTCGTTAGTTACAAGAAGTGTTTGTTTATAACTTGATGAGAAATTGATTACTGATTATATATATGTTTGTTTGTTAATTACACACACACATTATTATTTTTGTTTAATATAATATTAATTTGTATGTTTAGTTAATTACATGAAGTGTGTATAGTTTATAACTTGATAAATGGTTATATATGTTTGTGGGTTGGGTTCAAATACGTAGTGTTCTAAAACTAGCAAGTTGTAGGAAGAGTATCAAACGGACTCTGACTGAATTCAAACTAGCGGGCCTTGCAACCGTCTCGGCAAACTCTACGATATTGGTTTTTAGGGTTTTGCTTTTCAATTTCTGGCTTGTAGATTTTAGAATTTTTTTTAGATAACTGTATTTTATTTATCATTGTGTTTTTTTGTTTATTTTCGTTATTGTATATTTTTTTCCTCGACATTGTGTTATATTTTTGCGATTCATTGTTTCTTTGTAACCTTCACAGATTTAGAAGACTATGTAGGATAACTTAACCCATTGGTTATATATGTTTGTTATGTCAATTACACACATATGCACTGATAAAAATGCTGCATGAATAACTGATATCAATCTATATTATTTCTGAAATTAATAGGAAATTGATTCTGTTGTGAACCTGCAAATAATGGCTACTGTTGTTGCAAAATCGAGTCATGTATTGCCTGTTATGACGGTTCAAGAGAAAGCAAGTAGGAACAAGAGGAAGTACAGAGCAGATCCGTCGCCTCCAATCGGTTCGCAGAAAACAGTTTCGTCTTTGCAGCCAGAATGCTTCACTTATGAGTTTTCTGCTGAGAAATTCGAGTGTCACGGGCATGATAATGGGTGTGACATGTGTAGTTTTAGTCATGAAAACACAGATTCTATCAAACTTGATTTAGGGTTATCTTGTGCAGCAGAAATGGTAGGATCAAATAGAGTTGAACCGGATGCAAGTAATGGATTTCATGATGCTGATTGGAGTGATCTTACGGAATCTCAACTGGAAGAGCTCGTGTTAATGAATTTAGACACGATGTTTAAAACCGTGGTTAAGAAAATCGTGTCTTGTGGTTACACTGAAGAAGCTGCTACAAAGGGTATTTTGAAATCCGGTCTTTGTTGTGGTTGTCAAGATATTGTGTCAAGTATAGTTGAAAACACTTTGATTGTTCTTAGAAACGAGCAAGATATCGACCCATGGAAGGAACATGAGCATCAGTTTGAAAACTTGCAGCAAATGGAGAAGTATTTATTAGCAGAACTTGTTTGTGTCGTTCGTGAAATCCGGCCTTCGTTTAGCACAGGGGATGCAATGTGGTGCTTGTTGATAACCGACATGAATGTGTCTCAAGCTTGTGCATTGGATGGTGACGAGTCATGTACTTTAGCTGGTGATGTGCCTTCAAATGGTCAGTGTGTGCATAATTGCGTGAATGACTCACCGTTAAAGACAAAAGTTCGTCATTCAAAACCGAAGTCTCCTTTTGTTTTGGATGGATTTGCATCACAGAAAACAATAACCAGATCCTTCAACCTTTCATCCCAAAATCATGAAGTAAAGCCTGTATTAAGTAGAAAAGTTAATGACATTAGTAAGAGAGATATATTAAGACAAAAATCAGTTCAATTGGATAAAAGCTACCAATCTAAAGGTGGTTCTAGATCTGGAAAACTTAATAGCATCGGTGGCTTAATCTTGGATCAGAAGCTGAAATCTGTGACGGAATCTACATCTACCGTCCTTAAAAATGCTTCCTTGAAGACCAATAATATGAACAATACTTCAACAGAGTTATCACTTTCACTACCTGTAAAAACCGAGGCTCCCATTAGTTTTTCAGCCATGCGATATGACAAACTGTTTGCACGATGGACCCCACATGACAGAAGAGATGAAGCAATATCAAAACTTGTGCCACGTGTGCACGATCTTCCAAACCAGTTACAGTTATGGACTGAGTGGGCGAATCAGAAGGTTATGCAAGCTGCGCGCAGGCTTGGTAAAGACAAAGCTGAGCTTAAAACACTTAGACAAGAGAAACAAGAAGTCGAAAGGTTAAAAAAGGAAAAACAGGCGTTGGAGGATAACACAATGAAGAAGTTAACGGAAATGGAGAATGCTTTAATGAAGGCGAGTAATCAGGTGGGCCGTGTGGATACTGCTGTTAGAAGACTGGAGGTTGAGAATGATAATTTGAGGTTGAAGATGGAGGCTGCAAATTTACAGGCTGCTGAGTCAGCTGCCAGCTGTGATGAGGTGGCGAAAAGAGAGAAGAAGACGTTGATGCAGCTACAGTTTTGGGAAAAGCAGAAAACATTGTTTCAAGAAGAGCTTATAACCGAGAGGCGTAAGTTAGATCAACTGAAAGAAGATCTTGAACAGGCTAAAGAACAAAGAGATCAACTTGAGGTGTGTAAATGTGTTCATGATTCATGAATCGTTTCATGTTTTTTGCTTGATTTAATAATTTCTCATTGAAAGTGCGTAATATGCAGACAAAATGGAAACATGAAGAGAAAGCTAAACAAGAACTGATTAATCAAGCGATTAAGATTAAAATCAAGAGGCAAGAAAGTGAAGTTTTAGCTAAATCAAGAGAAGATTTAACTAGACTAAAAGCCGATAAAACCTTAAAAAATACAAAGACGATATTAATAAGCTCGAGAAGGAAATCTCATTAATAAGGCTGAAATCCGATTCTTCAAAAATAGCTGCGTTAAGGCAAGGTGTCAATGGGAGCTATGCTAATAAACTAAGTGACAGGCGTTGTATACCTGAAACTGTTACTGTTACTGTTACTAATACTGTTAGTGTTACCGGAGGGGTGAAACGTGAACGGGAATATGTAATGTGTTTATCAGAAGAAATGTCGGTTGTATTTCTCCCATGCGCACATCAAGTGGTTTGTACAAAATGCAACGAGCTTCACGAAAAACAAGGGATGAAGGACTGCCCGTCTTGTAGAGGACCTATTCAACAACGTGTGCCAGTACGTTATGCGCGTGCCTGAGCCTCTATACTTAAATAATCAGGTTTGTTTTGTCTTTGTGTTTATGGTATGATTTACCTGTTTATGAACTGAGCTTGTTATTATGAGTTTGAAACAAGTGAAGAGAAGAAAGAAAAACAAGTGTCTTTTATGGGATGTTATGTCATGATTTCCCTTTACTTAAGTTAATAATACCGACCGACATGGTTACTTTTAATGGCCGTTTTAGCTTATGTGTTTTTCTTTATAATTGGGATGGCATACATATAACTCGATGATCACATTTATAACTTTAATAATTTGGCCGTTTATTGTGAGTATGGAATAACCAAAGTTAGATGTTACCAAGGTACTAGGAAAACCAGCTGGAAGATGGAACCTTAGTATTGAAAAATTAAAAACATGTATTTAAAAAAATAAATAAATTGGAATGGCAATGTTTTGAGTTTCAAGGACCTTTGTGCATGAGTTTTAAAAGATGTAAAACAGTTGGTCTTTTTAAAAGCAAGTGTTTTTGCGAAACGATTAGTTCTTTCATCAATCCCGACTACCTTAGACTTGGTTGACTCTGTTGATCTTTCTGTGTATATGACCAAAAACTGCTATGTGGTGCAAATTATTATTCGGTTGAGTCCCTCTTAATCGATCGAGTGTATACACAATTAAAATTCTCTCTGTGGGAGCAAATTGCTCTTTGGTTGAGCCTGTCTTGATCTTTCAACTTAAATTGTATTCTTGAGCAAAAAGTGCTATGCGAGTACACATTGTTTTTCGATTGGGCATGTCTTGATCTTTCAAGTGTATATGTGATCAAATGTTCATTCGTTGGGTCCATCTTGTTGCTCAAGTGTATACACGACCAAGAATGGTCAATGGCTTTTACAGGAACAAATTATTCTTTTGTTTGGCCCATCTTGAAGTTGCAAGTGTAATACTACCGACACATTGTTCTTTGGTTGAGGCCGTTATTTTATATACTATATACAGTTGTTTTGGTACTTCAAATTCCAATTCCATGTAATTAAACGGAATTGCATTTCTATTGGTCATCTTTCAGTTTGCCACATCAACGTCAAACATCTTTCCATCCCCTTTTCATTTTATGCAATGGCCACCACTCCCTCTTTCTCTTTTCATTCTCAATTCTTTTTCTTTTTTTCTTTGAGCACAATAATAGTATAAACTTAGACTAATAATAAAAGTTTGTCATGTCTGCCCATGAATTTAGCAGCCGTTTGAAAGCTTAACCTGTTTGAGAATCTTTGGATTATAGGTCCAATAGTCAAAGGGGACTAGTTGTATTTTGTAATAGTTGAGGGACTTGTGTAATTCTCGTGACAAGTTATGTAGGCGATCTAAACAAATAACGGGAATCATCAATCACTTGGGTTAATCTTCTTCGCGTTTCTCTCTGGATTCCTATCCTTCCATTCAAGGCCCTGAGAGTTCAAGGGCCTTTACAGAAAAACCTTTTAACCAACCGTTACCAACTTTTAACCCGGACCAAAACTGGTTAGTACCTGGTAAAAAAAACGATTTGTAACCAATTCTACATGACGGTTTGTAACCGGTTAAACTTCAACCTCATAAACTGGTTTCTATGTCCAGTTATTAACCGACTAATAGAGTTGCAGCCCAAAAAAAACCCCAATCTGACCGTTAAAAAGGATAATATGATTGTTAGATGACCATTAGTTTGACCCATTTCACCCCTTGTATTAATATACATAGGTACTGTGTGTGGGGGTTTATTACACAACTTCTCGAACTATCAAAAACCACGCCCGGGGGGAGGGGGACTTTACATAAAGGATTTGTACGACGTATAAGTTGAAAACTTATATGCTAAAGAACAAAGATATACCGTGTATATGAGATGTACGCTGTGAAGATGACATATAGGCCCAAAAGAAAACATATACGCTGGATAATGGATAATGTGAGAAGAAAATTGACAAAAATGAGAGAGGAAACGAAAGGGAGAAGATCCGAAACTTTGAGAGAAAGTTCAGAAACAAGAATGTGACATGATAAAAAAATTTGATTAAAATTGAACGGATAAATCCTCTTGAAAGATGAAGAATATGTAGAAAATGAGATGAAATCTCAAAAGAGTTTGAATGAGACGAACTAAAATGATAAAAAATGATCAGAAACTCGAACAAAATAGAAGAATGATAACAAAAGATAAGATGAATAAGAAAGAAATCAGCAAGAAACCAATTAAAAGAAGAGCATGACTAACAACCATGCTCTGATACCATGTAATCGATAAAGAACGATAAACACGATAAAGAAGAATAATAGCAGAAAGAGAGAAAATTATGTTATCTTAGAATCAATTCTTACAAATAAAAACTAACTATATATATACAACAACATATATGACGTATATGTGACATACACGCTCACATCTTAATACACCAAAACATTTACACATACCTAAATTGTTTTGATAGTTCACATTCCAATTCCATGGAATTGCAAGGGTGTGTTCGTTTCATAGAATTCATGTGAATTCTAAGGAATTGGAATTAAAATTCAATGGCATGGCGTGTTTGTTTCGTTAGGATTGGAATCTTAATTTCATTTTGGTGTGTTCGGTTCAAAGAATTGGAATTGGAATTGGAATTCAATTCCTTCAAATTCCTTTAAATACAGGGATTTCAAATCCTTCCAAAATGTGGAGGAATTCAAGGAAATTCATTGGAATCTTAGCTCGAGATTTTTTTTAAACGAGGACAATGAATAAAACATTTTAGCTTTTTTACCTTTTTTGTTTTTAATTTATATTTTGAGTTATGAATTTATTATTATTATTTTTGAATATTTTTTTGAGTGGTTTTTGATCTTAATAGATTACCCATAAATTTTTTTAAAAAAATTAAAAAAAATCACAACGCAAAATATAAATAAAAAAACATAAAATTCTAAAAAAACTAATTTTTTTTTTGCCGTTGATTCATATTCATTATTAAAACGAACACATTAAGAATGTATTTGGATTTCAATTCTCCCCAATTTCAATTTCTATTGGAATGTTTAGATTCAAAATTCAATTCATTCAAATTCTAATCCTATGCAAATTCCAATTCCATTCCATTCCGTGAAATGAACGCGCCCTAAAGGTATAATCTAAATGATGTGTCGTCAATCTTCACATGCAGCCTATAAGCAATCCTGTAGCATGCACAAAAATAGATTTGATCAACACGAATGTTGGTGAGCAATACACTAGTTTTTGATATATGTATATAATAGGGCAAAAATCACAATTCACATGTGTAAATAGAATAATGCAACAACCATTGTAAATGTTATGTAAATAAATGTGGCTCATTTCTATTTGGTAACAACCAAAATATTCGGATAATGAGGCCCTATTCTACTAGCACAAGGCTAAAGTAGTTAGGGGTGCTTATGATCATACTTATTGAGGTCCAACAACATAAAAATAAACACTCGTGCACATAATCGATTTGAGGCATAAACAAAGATCGAGCAAATATACGTACAAACACATAATGTTGAATTGTGGATTTAATAATGAGGTCATAAAACAAGCAAGTTTGAAAATGGTACGCATGCCACCCCCAAAAATATAAAAGCGTAAAAAGGGGGAGCGTGATTACTCACATGTAATAAGAAACTTTGGTGAAGGATTTGTTCAAGAGAAAGCTTCGGAAAAACGAGCTCAAAGAGTTAACAAGCGAGTCCTAATTTAAAAGATCCTTAAGTTAGTAGGATGTATTGAGAAAACTTAAAGTAAAGTAAAAAAGGCAAGTAAAAATATATAAACAAAGTTTTGGGGTTTAAAGTATAAAACTTAGTAATTAAAGTGACGGTTTTGAAAAGAAGTTATCCCGAAATCAAGTCTTGGTGTTATTATCCATAAGTTTTACTTGACCTTTGTTAAGTAAATATGTGGGGAATGGTTTAATGCAATAATGCACGACCGCTTGTTAGATAAATACCAAAACGAGATTTTAACGAGTGTTCGGTTTAGTCGGTTCGGGTCTTGATAAATTGTCAAGTCCGAACCCGACATTCCAAAGCGATAAATATCACGAGATAAATTATTTAAAACTGAAACTTAACTAATGTTAGAAGTTCTATTAAGGAGAAACTCCAAACACCAATGTTAAGCGAGTGTTCGGTTTTATCGGTCCAAGCTTGTTATAAGATCACGTTAGATCCGACATATCAAGTACTTTAAGAAAACATTTATAATTAGTTTGTAAAAGATCTGAAAAAGAAAATGCAAGATTCGGTGGCCCGAAACACAACTAGTGTGTTTTAAGTGAGTGAACTCGGTTTAATTCGGTTTGTTTGGTTTGGTTGGTTCAAGACTTGGTATGTGACCAAGTTTGGGTCCAACAATTCATATTATAATAACAAATACAAAAATGTAGATAAAAGAACTTAAACACTTAAATCTTACATACAGCTTGTTTTAAAACAATTAAATAAAGAGTTAAACGAGATTTCCTTTCGGTTCGGTCCTTGACTCGGTATGAGACCGAGGATGGTTACCACATACCCAATACCATTGAACTATTAAAATAAACTTAGAAATGATAATACTCAAGTCTTACATACAACATGTTAATAATAAAGTATTTAAACGAAAGTTCGGTTTTGGTTCGGTCCTTGACTCGGAATGAAACCGAGGATGGTTACCACATACCCAATACCATTGAACTATTAAAATAAACTTAGAAATGATAATACTCAAGTCTTACATACAACAAGTTAATAATAAAGTATTTAAACGAAAGTTCGGTTTTGGTTCGGTCCTTGACTCGGAATGAAACCGAGGATGATTACCACATACCCAAATACCATTGAACTATTAAAATGATTTGGAAACTAAAATAGTTAGAGACTAAACAATATTAATTAGCTTAAACAAATTAAAGTGTTAACAAGGGCTATAATAGCCATCCATGTATCCTTGCCTTATAATAGCAATAACACCTAATCCGACCATGGCCGGAGAAGTGAAAGCCAAGGAAACAAGGGAAATATCAAAGAATCCAAATGATAAAACGGGTCGGGTTTACCATACAAAAACAAATACGCATTAAACCGAAAATGACGAATGTCACACCTACGTCAGACACGCAATTGATGCCTGGTGCGTTAATCAGCATAAGACACGTTACCGACTTCGGACGCGTAATCGGTTATTGGCGTCGCACACTTAACCGGTTATCAGCCTTGAACACGTAACCAGCGTAACTGGTGACATGCACGTTAACAATACCACATTTTAACCGGAAAAAAAAATGAATAACAGGCGCCAAAACGAGTTAATATTGCAGAATGCACTATCGGTGTCGGAGACATTATCAGCGTAACTGACATGACATCAGACGTGTTACACACATTGAACACGCTAATAGTGTTACCGACACCACACGTGAAATTGTCTTTTGACGCGAAACCAAGTCACACGCGTAATGGCGCCTGAAACAAAACAAGTTGTACGCATTATCAGTGTAATAGATGCCGAACGAGTAATATGATCTAATATATAAATACATCCATCTATAACCCAAAAAAACTATAGTACAATGTCTAGGGGCACAAATTCCCAAGTGCAGGAGAGGTGCACATGTCACATGCGCCTCAAGTCACAACTCAAACGCCTCAGTTGTGTATTTTAAACAACTTGCGACTTATGTAGTACAAAGTGAGGACTTACACCTTAAACTGCATCTCACGCCAAGGCGCTTACGAGGCTTGCTTTCTGAAACCAAGATTGTTGCCATCAACGGTGAACCCACTGTATGCGGGTCGGGGTCCCGGGGCCCTTATGTTTTTTAAAAATTTCATGAAGACGGTATGCTAATTTTTCAAGTTCCGGTTAAGAATATATAGATGGACCCAATATTATCATGATTAAGTTTTGGTATAGTGGTAAACCCCAAGTCATCTAGCTAGTAGGTCATGTGTTCAAGTCTCGCTAGGCTCTTTTTTGACGTTTTTTATGGGTTCAAGTCTCGCTAAGATCTTTTTTTTTACGTTCTTTTATTAGTTTAGTTAAACTTGTTTGCAGAGGCTATAAGTATCGCCGATTGAGAATGGAAATCAATTGCAAATGACAATGGAAGTTTATTTCAATTGATTGCAAATGAATTTGGATAGTGGAAATGAAAACTGATTTCAATGTTTATAATACTTTCCACGTTAGAATGGAAATTGATTACGTATTTTTTGTCAACCTTTTAGGTTTGTCTCATCATACTTTTATGTAGGGATGAGAAAATGGTATAGAGTACAAGTATCAAAAGGGGTATCCTCAGTAATGATTCGATGCCAACTTTTTTTGGATACCACACCAAACCGGTATCTGAACTGACTAGTACCGAATTGATAAATTCAATATTGTTACCGGTATCTATTTTTCTTAAAATTCAGTACTGTCACTGGTTTGGTTCTGATCTCATCGTTACTTTTATACACACTATAGAGTTTCTAACATACGCCTCGTTAGTATTTCAACACTCACAACAATGCTAATATGCCAATTTTTAATTTTGCATTTTATTATGTTACTCGTCCTGACACAACCCGACTAGAATGGCTACTGGCCCGATAACTTTAATGTTCAGTTGTGAAAAATCTAAACACTGAAAAATAGAACCTCATTAGAAAAAAAATCATGGGAATATCACTAATTGTCATCCCATCTTCATTGTTGCCAGTTACCTACCAACTCTCACTATCATCCCACGTGTATCTCACCACCACCATTACCATGACGGTGGTGTAGTTGGCGGCAACAACCTGACATCGGTGGTGAGATAGTGGGGCTGGTGCTATACATGATAGTTGTGTGGAGTGTGTTATCGATGGGTAGGTGACGCTGGAGCACCAACCAGCGGTGGTGGTAATGGCAATAGTCACAATAATTGGGAAGTGGGTGATGGCAGCAATGTTTTCAGTGGCGAATCTTGAACGAAAACACAGAGGGGGTCATACTGACATACATATAAAAATATTTCATAAACCAGGGGTGGGGTGGGGTGGGGTGAACACCCAAATACCATTTAGTAAAAATTTAGGTTAAGACATGGTGGAAATCGGTCCCAATTAAAACTTTTCATTTAAATTTAATCATAATTAATATAGAACTTAAACATTTAGGTTTATAACCAATATAAGGTTTACCAAGGATGATCAAATTCAACTAAGTATAGTGGTTATCCATATTAAACTAGACGATTACAAGTTTGTAACATAAACAAAAGTTTTCAAAAACATTCCGTTGATCTACATAAGTAGTATTTAAACAAAACATTTACTTCTTCCAAAAACGACACTTGATGCATCTGAGAGACCCTAGCTTAATGAGGCTTCAATATTAAGCTTTACCTAGTTCCAAAAACACCTCAATAATGTTAGCAAAACATTGCATTATAATAGGCAAACAACTATTTATGTTGGGCAATTAACCGATTAAAAGACGGGTTAGAAAATAAAATAAGAATATGTGGCAGCTCTGAGCGCCCCTTTATCCCCCCCCCCTCCCCCCCCCCCCCCCAAAGAGAGTTTCAGGCCCTGGGTGCCCATCTCAACGCCCCAAGCGCCACTGATGAAGCCCTTACCTGCACCTTTCCAAAATTTTCTATATATCAATTCCCTTATTGTACCGTTTACCCATCGAGTCTTACAACATAAATATTGGGTCAAATCAATTATTGATACATTCTCAAGCATGATATCAGCAACCGAGCAAGATAAGTCTTCTATATCCTGTACGCAAACTAACACTTCCTCAAGCAAGGAATGCCCTCGAGCATACAAGTTTTTCTACCGAGCAAACTTGTTAAAGGCAAATGCTTAAACAAAGTTCACTAGCAACTTTTTGGGTCGAGCAATATGCTAAATAATTAAAACATCATGAGCATGCTAGTAGGGAGTTTATGAAAGTTTCTAAGTGATACTCCAAGCAAGGTTCAGCCTTGAGCTACTCAACAGTACCCGAGCATACATTTGATTGTTCTAATAGACACTAAGTAAAGACTAAAGTGATTCGAGCAAGGATTCTTTTGCTCGTGGTAGCTTACCGAGAAAAGTTTGGTTTACTTGTGATGATGAATGCATGCTTGAGAGAAATGGTTGCTCGTTGTAACTATTCTAGTATGAGGCTTGCTCATAGAAGACCAAGACTTACATGAAGATTACAATGTCAAGGAGACATGCTTAAGAAAAGGATAATGCTTGCTCGAAGACCTTTTATGCTTGTGTGTTTTTATGTTTTCTAGATTTTAGGGTTTCTAGAAGGAATATCAGACTCCCTATAAATTAAATGATTGTTAGCATTGGTGGGACGACTACATACACCTCTGATTTGGGACCTGACCTATTCTAAAGTCGGCATTCCTTGAAATCTTTTGAGTTAAATTGGGATATGTGTTTTCTTCTTTTAATAACCTACTAATTACAGTTGATTCCGCCTTCATTAATTAGTGTTCTTCAAGTTTATTATTCGGTTTGTTCTTGTCAAACATGTTTTCTGATCCTAACAATAGAATATACTCAACTACGGATAATGACTGATGTTGTGTGCGTGCGCGTGAATTTTAAAAGTTGGAGGATTGGAATTTAGCTTTCGCACAAGATTATGTTTTAAATTTATAAAAGTGATTTTACTAAGACTAAACACACACAAAATAGGCAAGTGTAGCTATCTTATACGTAGAATAGTATTGGTAAGAACCAAGTATCGATCTGTGGACACAAATATTTCTAATAATAAATCTTCATTCTAACTTAATCGGAGAAGATAATCATTTTGGGGTTGATTTTTAAACTTTAATAGAATAACTTATATATATATATATATATATATATATATATATATATATATATATATATTTTCATGTCCACCCATGCATAATTTCATGTTTACCACGAGAATGTCAATTTAAGTAGACAAGTAGTTTTGTAAAGTATAAAGATTAGGATTGACTTTGATTTCTCAAATACCAGTTCTAACAACTTCGGGTGGTTATAGTTTAGTCACACAACCTCCCGTTGGTTAATTTAAGTATATTATAATTACACATTCTTTTAACATATGATTTCTTTAACTAGTATGATAACCTAAACAATCTTGTTAACAATTTTATTTCAGAATTATCAAAACTAGAGAAATAGATCATAGCTTATATCTCATCATTTCTAAGTGCAATATAAGGATCCATGATTTATCTTGGATAAGTTATCAAGATATTCGTTTTACCATTTCTAGTTTCCAAGAACATGAGTTAATCATGAATGATTGTTAATCATCAACCTTGATTTATTGAGTTAAAGTGATAAAACATTTTTCATCAAAGGATAATTGCTAAATAACCATGTACTTTACTAAAACTAAATCACATATTTAATATAATCATCAAGTAAAATAAAGCTTCTTCACAAAAATTAGATGGTAAATGAAGTTTTAGCTCATAATGAGCATGGTTATGAACATCAAAAGAGATGAAGATGACAAACACATGATTAAACTATAACAATCTAACTAAATGTGAATGAATCTTCTTTCTTCAATGGTGATGGACAATGATGATGGATGATGATAATGATGACCTCCAAGCCTTCAAACTCTCCATAAGATCTTCAATATGAGTGTAAAGTGGGTGTTTTTATAAGTGAAACCCATATTGAACTCTCTGCAAGCACACTCATTGAATGCAACGTGCTCCACTATTTATAGGCAGCCTGGAAGATCAGGCACGACCCTGTGCTCCATGAGGCATGCCCCCGTGTCCAGCTGTCCACCCCGCATTTAATGCTCTGTCAGATCGTACATGCTGACTCACCACGGGGGCATGCTTCATGAGGCACGGCCCAGTGTTTTTGGGTGTCTGTTATATTTTCTTTTGTATTTTCTGAAAGCTGACCACAACTCCATGTTCTCTGAAGCACGGCCCCATGTCCAGCTGTCCAGTATTTTGTCTTTTCTTGCATATATTTGTCTTTTCTTGCACAGTAAAGCATAGGGGCATGTTCCATGAAGCATGGGAGTGTGTTTTGTTGTTTACTTGGGTTTTCTTTGATTCATCCCAATAGTTCTTTCAACGATCCTTTTTATCCCTCGATTCGAGACTTCCACTTGCCCACTGGTCTACGGTTGGTATGGTGTTTCCAAACGGTGGTGGACTCCATATCGTGCCAAGACTTTTTCCATTAGGGTATTGCAGAAGTGAGTACCTCTATCGCTGATTAAGGCTTTTAGAGTACCAAATCATGAAAATAACTTTTTAGAAATCGTACAACAACCGAGCATCGATAGTGGGAAGAGCTTGTGCTTCAACCCATTTAGACATGTAGTCGACTACTAATAGGACTTACTTATTCCCGAATGAGTTAGGAAATGGGCCCATGAAATCTATTCCCCATACATCAAAGACCTCACAAATTTGAATGACTTTTTGAGCCATCTCGTTCTTGGATGAGATGTTTTCGGCTCTTTGACAAGCATCACATGCTTGGATCAAAGTATGTCTGTCTTTACATATGGTGGGCACGAAAAATCCTGCATCAAACACTTTCCTGGCCGTGGTGGCGGTACTGTGTTGTCCACCAGTTGGTCCTTCGTGGCAGTGTTTGACAATATCTAAGGTCTCCTTTCCTGATACACACCTACGAACAACCTAATCGTATCACGTTCTATACAAGTAAGGGTCTTCCCAGAAGTCGAACTTATGGTTGGAGAAAAATTTCTTCCGTTGTTGATGAGTTGGCCATTTTCTAAGGATTCCGCAAGCTAGATAGTTTGCGAAACCCAGAAACCAAGTAATTTCATCCTCCTCTTTCATGAATGCTTGGATATGCACGAGAACTTCGTGTGGAAAATTATCATCGATAATTTCCTTGTGATGCTCTTCTGAAGCTGGGCATTTTAATCGTGAAAGATGGTCTGCAGCTACATTCTCTGCTCCCTTTTTTGTCTTTTACTTTAATGTCGAATTCTTGGAGTAGTAGAATCCATCGGATAAGTCTAGGTTTGGCATCTTGCTTGTTGAAGAGGTATCGTTTGGCGGCATGGTCGGTGTAATTGATAGTTTTGGAAAGGACTAAGTAGGATCTAAAATTTTCAAACGCAAAAACTACAGCTAATAACTCCTTTTCTGTTGTGGTGTAGTTTTGTTGTGCATTATTAAGAGTTTTACTAGAATAGTAAATTGGGTGAAAATGTTTTTCTTTGCGTTTTCCAAGTACGGCTCCGACTGCAAAGTCACTTGCATCGCACATGATTTCGAATGGAAGGGTCCAATCGGTGTAGTCATGATTGATGCGTTGACAAGTTTATCTTTCAATATGTTGAATGACTCAACACATTCTTTAGAGAAGACACTTTTCCAGAAGTTTGGTCATGGGACTAGCAATTTTGAAAAAGTCTTTTATGAAACGACGGTAGAATCCTGCGTGACCTAGAAAACTTCTAATTGCTTTGACTGAAGTTGGTGGCGGAAGTTTGGATATGGTTTATATTTTTGCCCTATCAACTTGTAGTCCTGCTTGGGATATATTATGACCATGAACAATGTCCTCTTTGACCATAAAGTGGCATTTTTTCCCAGTTGAGTACTAAGTTCATTTTTTCACACCTAGTCAACATTTTGTCTAGGTTTTTTAGACAATGATCGAAGGAGTCTCCAAATACTCTGTATGTTTGTGTGAATTAAAAAATTACAAGAAAAATATATGTTGTACCTAATACTTGAAAGAATATGTGTGAATTATTTGGTAATTTAATTACATGTTTTGATTGGTTGGAAAAATCAGTTTTAATGATTGAAAACTTGTTAAGAATGATTAGCATATTGTTTAGTAAAAATAATTGTAGTTTGTAATAGAGTGATTGTAGTAAATTAAATTTTGACTTTACGGGTCAACTTAAAACTATTTGACTAAATGGTTAGTCTTACTTGTCAAGTGTTGAAAGTGGTAGAAGTTGGACTTAGTCATAGGGTTGTATGAAAAGTGGCTAAGTGCACATTACATGATTTGTTGTTAAGTTGTGACTAGGAATATCATATAATTATTCTAAGTCTAGATAACTGGTCAAAAGTCACCAACGGACCGTCGGTCAACATTTTGGTCAACGGTTAACAAAACTCAAATTTTAGTCTTCGGTCATCGAGACTTGGACTTTTTAGTCAACGGTCAACAACTTGGACCTTTTGGTCAAAAGTCAACAAAAAGTCAAAATTTGGTCAAAGTCAACAAAAGTCGAATTTTGGTCAAGTCAACAAAAAGTCAAACTTTGGTCAAAGTTCTGATAAACAATGAAATTGTTTGGATACTAAGGATTCTAGGAATCACTTAGCAAATACTTATAGTGCTTGTATGATTTAGGCACTAGTACAACTTTGACTTAAGCAGTTGACTTTCAATTTGAACCGCATTCGAGGTGAGTTTCACTACCCCTCTTTTTATCTACTCCTTTTGGGGGAGAAAGCATGCAACATACAAACTTTTTGGATAATTGTAGACTTTTTAATACCTCATGTGTACATAGTGAACATAAACTGAAGTCCCCCATGCACATTGGACCGTTAACAATTGTATATTGACTGGGTAATGAAAGGTAGTACTACTGGGTTTGACGAACCCCCTCGGGGCTCTCGGGTGAGGGAGTCGCAGGGCGTCTCATTTACTAGAAACACACTAGTCTTATATTAGACTTCGTATGTGGCAAACAAACTAACAAGTTAGCCTGGGTCACAATGGAACCTACACTAATGTAACATGATTGCTAGCCTAATTAACTAGCGGTATTACTAATGCATACATTATCCATGCTTTATTATTTACATTGTTTACTTACTAAATGGTTTGTTTGACAAACTTGTTTTTAAACTCAAACCTGTGAACTCACCAACCGTTGTTGACCCATTTTAGCATGTCTTTCTCAGATCGCTAGAATCAAGTACACGGATAGGAGTTGCATTCATGATCACCCATAGACATTGCATCATAAGTTGGAACCTTTTTATTTAATAATGTTATGGTTTGCGCGTGTTTTGGCACATTAGACTATTTGGTTTTGTTTAGGGATTTTTCCCGCCATGTGACGCTTCCGCATTTTAAAAACAATAAGACATTAACTATGAATGGTTTTTCCAAGTATGGGACAATAAAGTATTTTAAAAAAATTAGACGTTTGTTGTAACTAATGATTGAGATCCTGGTTTGTCACGCGCCTCGCGGTAAAACCTCACATGTTGAAATTGAGGGTGTGACAGAGATTTTGACCCACAACAGGTAGCACAAGCCACATAGGCCAAGCTAAATCTAAACCCGTCAAGCCCACCGAAATCCCACAAGGGATTTCGATTATCACTCAAAAGCGTAAACCTTAAAACAAAGCATAAACCATAAAATATATCCCGACATAGTATATTCCAAATAACTATACTTGTATATTATAGTTTTTTAATTCTTTATTTTATGCAAGGTTAGTGTACACGTGTTATGAAATGAATAAATATTATCGCTACAAATAATGTCATGTGTGATGAGTAATATGTGTTACGCCTTGATGTATAATCCACCGTCGGTCGAAGTGTTACACCTCAATTGAGACCCATGTTCAATCCCCATATACCACTTTAAGGGGGATACATGTGTGACTCAATGAAGGAAGACTGAGATCTTTGTGATCTCTAGTTCAACCATGAGGGTGTCCAGGTTTTACCATCGGTAAGCCTTCGGATGGGCGGGTTTTCCCCGGAACTGGAGATAACTTGGACACGCTTAAGGGCTCCGTAGGGCTGGGTTAAGCCAGTTGGCAATGACCTTTTACCATTGGGTCACACCATAAAAAAACCTATGCAATTCTATGTTTGTTGGTCATTAAAAAAATTGGGTACAATATTAGACGTGCTCGCTAGCTATTTGCATAATGATTCTAAACACCTCTCATTGGTTGTCATTTCTTAAACAAGTAAGGGTGTGTTTGGTTGGGTCTGAATAAAGCCATTTAGAGGATAAGGTCTGATTCACTCAGATATGGATGTGTTTGGTTGCTTAAAATTAAGCATCTTAATGGTTCCATATATCTCTAAATCATTCAGCTTTTAAAACTCGCTGAATCATTCAACAAACAAATATACCCTTCACCTCCACACCATCTCCTCTTCGATTCTTTGCCACCGATTTTCATCACCAATCTTCACCTCTGCACTATCCACCACCACTGCCGTCGGGCTCGCTTCTCGCTGCCAGACCCCGAACAAGACATCCATTTCTGTTCCATCGATTCCATCAGTTGTTAACCAGGTTCAATTTCTATTTTTGATTCAGTCGATTTATATTCCATCCTCAATCAATTCAATAATCGATTCAGATTTATTCGATTTCTGATTTCTATTTAATCCACTTTTTATTGTTTTAATTCAATTGATAAAGTTTGCTCGATTTTGATTCTCTAGGGTTTGGTTTAGTTTCTTGTTTAATCAGATGGGGTTGTCTCAGTTTTGAAGAAATTGATTCAAGGTTGGTTTCTTATAAATGTAATTATTGATTAACTTAGATTTTTATGTGAATTTATGGGGTTTGGATGATAGGTTTGATTTTCTTGTTTTATCACCTAGGCTTGCAATTTGTTTAGTTTGTGCAAGTGTATATAAATATTTATCGAAAGGAAAGATTCATAGTAATTTTTGCCGATTTGTTTGCAAATTGATGGATATTTTTTTAGTTAATTTGTTTGTAAATTAATGGATCTTTAACAATCAATATCTCAATTCTAACCAGATGGATGCTTCATTTCTCGTATTGTACAATGATGTAAATAATGTTGAAATTTACTGATTTATTGGTGTTGTAATAAGCTGTAAAAATGGTGTTGTAATTGCTGAAAGATAGTGTGGTTAATTGGTGTTGTAATAGCTGTGAAAATGGTGTAGAAATATAGTGTTGCGAAGTGATGTAATTACGATTGTGATATGCTGTTAATTAGTGCTGAATTGCTGAAATCTGGTGATGTAAATAGTATTGTTATATGATGTTAATTAGTGCTAAAATAGATGTAATTTGGTGCGGTAAATTGTTGTAAAATGGTGTTGTATATTTTGTGAGACTACGCTGAAAGTTGTAGTAAAATTAGTGCTTAAATATGTTGTAAGTGTTTCTTTAGCCAATTACAAATGAGTTAAAAGTGGTTATGCATGAAATGAGCATATGGTAAACTTATATGGTTTGGTGATATAGGTGTACAAGAACTAACGTGAGTATTTCCATACAAACTTATTATAAAATGGCATTTACTAAATTGTTCAAGTTTGTAAGGTTTTATGAACGGGGTAATTAGAACATGTATGGGAGTACTTAAACGAATGTTTTGTATGAACTTATAGAATGACATCTTGATGGTAAATTTCGTTAAGGATATACGAATTGTCGATTTTGGGATATATAAATATATGATGTTCTATAAGATGAACTAATGAAGTCGAAAATTTATAGATGTATATTTTTTTAGCCTTTGATTAAATATACATGTTGTACACTTGTACAAGATTATACAAACACTTATATGGTATAATTATGTGTAGACAAGGCTTCGTCGTAGTGCAGATTCGGGTATGAAGTCTCGGATCATATCAAGAAGAATAATTTGTGTATGTTAATGGGATAAAAATCTTGTTTTTATTAATTTTTTTGTTGCACTTAAATATAGTGCACAATTATGTCTTAGAGGTTTTTAAGAGATAATTAACATATGAGTTTGTTTTATAATGAAAGTTTGTTTTAAGATGCATTTTGGTTGGTTATAATGAAAGGTTTGGTCATTCAGTACAATTATTAGGAGCTATGACTAAATAAATATATTTCATATACGGGATTACTCTATAAAATAGTAACCAAGTTTTAAAATTGTTCGAATCAGGTCACTCATAAAATCTTTTGTTCCAAACAGGTCACTAAAGTTTTTTTTTGTTCAAATCCTAGATATTTTACGTAGATAGCAGGTTATGTAGGGGTTTTTTTATTTTTAAATAGCTTGACATTGCAAAATATTATTTTTAAATTGACAAAATTAGTTTGGACCTTTGCCGGTACAATGCAAGCCCTTTTATGGTGGTCAGAAACTCGGTAAGTTTGTAATTATAACACGCTTCTTTTCGGTTAGGTTTTAGTTAAAGAACGGTAAAGTTGTTGTCATGTGACTATTTCGAGTAATAGAAACAACAAATGATAATATCTTGTGTTTATTATGATTAGGGTATTACTGGTTTAATTTTTACTTTTTTAATTTTTCATATTAAAAAAATTAAGATTTTTTTTTTGCAATTTTTCATATATATATATAACAATTTTTCATTTTTATTTTTTTTTGCAATTTTTCACAATTTAAAAATTATTTTTCTCGATTTTAAAAAAATATTTTGCAATGTCAAATTGTTTAAAAATAAGATAAAAAAACCTACATAACCTGCTATCCAGGTAAAATATCTAGGATTGGAACACAAAAAACTTTAGTGACCTGATTGGAACAAAATATTTTATGCGTGACCTGATTCGAACAATTTCAAAACTTGGTTAGTATTCTATAAATTAATCCCTTTCATTCATCACGAAATAGTGTAGAGGGGTAAAATAGTTATTTTGCACAATCATCCAGAGGTCCAAACAAACAACACTTTACTGGTTCAGTACTTATTGTTAATATTCTCTTAATCATTCAATCATTTTACTGGTTTAGCACTTGCCAAACAACCCCTAAATTAAACCGGATCAGAGACTGCAACAACCAATTGTTAGTCCATTTCATTAAGGGGGTGCTTGGGATTCATAATTTTCATCAACTTATAACTTATAAACTTTTTGAAAAGTTAATAAGGTGTATTAGATGTTTGTCAAACCATAAGACCTTATGGATTTTAACTTGTGGAGAAGAAAAATAAAAGGGTTTTGAAAAGTTATGAATCTCTAACTTATTAACTTAATGGTTTTGATTTACCTATTACACCCCTTTAACCTCAAAACCGATTACAATCCTTTTAAAAAGTATTGTCCTTTTTAGTCATTTTGGTTTTTCCCTAACACATAAGCTAATCCAAACATCTTTTTAAAAACTTCTTTTAAAAAATTCATAAGTTTATAAGTACTTTTCACAAAAAGTCATTTTTTACTTAAATAAACAATCCCAAACACACCCTAAGGTTGATTTGGACACTCAACAATTGATCATCGGAATCCCACTGAAAGTTGATGTGTTTTCTTGATGTGCCATAGTTGCCGTTTCGAAAACAAATATTGCTCTGATTTCCATGTCTTGTGTTTTGTTTCGTGACCTAGACGTTCAATAACTATTTATATTAATCTAGCAATTAAAATGATTAGTAACCAGAAAGGATCACATGGGTTCAAATTTAATCCAAATGTATGTATACAATTAACCATTTACTAACCAATTAAAATTTAAAAATAAGCCGCTTATAATCTGTTTCCACTCCAAAAGTCCAACCGGTTTAAAACCATCGGTTCCTTATTGGTTTATACCATAAATGTTAATAATCAGTTTCGGTTAGTTAACTAGTAAGCATTTGTACCTTTAGTCCCAGTAGTGTAATTTAAACTTAGAACGTTTCTTATACCGTATGTTGAATTGAAGATATACTTCGCTCTAGCTCGTTGTTAATTGTTTCTTATTTTAATAATATTCCATTGTTCAAAAATAACAAAAAATAATTAAAATAAATAAATAAAAAAGACTTGGGTCTGTTAATATTTTTCAAATTCATCATATAAATGAACACAGGCTCGGTTGGTTGTTACAATGAAGATAAGAACTAGGCTTCCTTCGGGTGGTTGTCAGTTCGAATCCGAGACACACAAAGGTTTTATGCTGTCTGTGTTACTTCATGGCGCAATTTGTGTGAGAAGAGTTTCGACGACCTGTAATGGCCGCAAACCAACCTAGTTAAACTAATCGCCGTTGTAAAAAAATAATAATAATTGAACAAATAGCCTGCCTAATTTAATCGTCAATGTTACGTTCGAATAACACCACATCCACCGACAGACAACCTTGACTTGAGATTTGCTTATTCAATTAATTCAACCCATCAAAATTTGAAAATCAAAACCCCAATTTATTCTCTCTCCAATCAATAATAATTCTTTCATGGCCACCAACACAGAAGAAGATTTAGTAAGCAATCTGTTGTCCCATCCCATTAATTAATTAATTAATAATCTTCTTCATCTTTTGCTGCAGAAGAAAGAGAACGTCACTCCGATGATTAATTCCAAGATCGCGGTACGCTCTCGACCACTCTAATATTAATTAATTAATTAATTACTTGTGTTGAAGATTAATAAAACCCAAAACCCTAATTTTGAATTACAGGAATTGAGGGCGGAACTGCTTAATCGAATTCAGAATTTGAAGAATGTAAGACATGGCTCCGTTTTTACTCATTGCTTCTTAATTAACCTCATTTATTCTATTTTGTAGGATCTTCAAAGCTGGATACTCAAGTTAAGAGCTACCGTGATGTAAGCTACTTTTATTACTTGTTCAATATCGCTTTTATATTATATTATCATTGTTGCATACTTTTTAAATCATTCACTTCAAAATTCCAAAAATAACTTTAAAACTGACAACCAACCGAGTTTTGCCAGTGCTTGGCTTGTGTTCAGCTCTATGTCTAAACCTCTTGCTCGGCTCATGAGTAATTTTTTAGCTTTGACCTGGGCTTGTTTTTTTTTTATTTATATACACATATATATTCATAGTTTTATCTGTATAGCTTATTAAATACTATTTAGTTATTCTTGCCATAGTTATGTATATTGAGTAAGAGTTATTTAAATAATAGCCTTGTTTAGGCTTGCGAGGCTAGTCAACATTGGGATTCATCTTGTTTAAGCTTGGCTTAGTTTGAGCTTTTAGCTAGTCGATCTTAAGCATCTCATGAAATGATTATCAGTTGACACATTGTGAACATGTAACCAAAAAAAAGGTTTCTTGATGTTAAATTTTTTTAAAACCGATTGTTCTTGTGGTGATACAAATATAATGAGCTTTTAGTATGACTAGCTTTTAGCTAGTCATACTAAATTGTAAAACTGTGTTTTTTTTTTTAAATTTACTTGAAAGTTAGAAAAGTAAAAGAAGCTGTTGATTCGCATGAAATGGAGAATTATTATGAGACCTTCTGTTAGTATAATAAATCATACTAAGCTGTAAAACTTAGTGTTTTTACAAAAGAAGCCTTTTTTCAAAATTACTTGGAAGTTTTGATTAGTAACGGTAGCTGCTGAATCACAGGAAACGGAGATTTGCCATGGTGTGGTTTATTTTGAGAACCTCTGTTAGTATGCTAATATAAAATAACTTTAAAAAATATGATTGATTATTATTAAGCGCATGATGCTTTAATTAAGACTTGTCATTGTGTCTGCAGGAGCTTTCTGACCTCAAGAAAACTCTCAATGTGGAAGTAGATCAGCTTCGATCTGTAAGAACTTTTGAACTACTCTTTAGTTAATTGATTTGACCCGTTTTAGATTAAACGCAATCCAAATTGACCGGCACACAAGTAAATGGGTTGAAATTGTCGTTTATATTAATTTATACTGTGTGAATGGAAATTAGGAATTTCAAGAACTAAGAACCACTTTACAGCAGCAACAGGAAGATGTGACCGTCAGTTTAAAGAACTTGGGAGTAAGATTGTGACTTGCTTGTTTCTATTATTGCTGGTCAAAAAGTCAACAATCTGAAATTGTTTGTGTTTGATTTGTGTACAGCTGCAGGATGTTTCGGATGATGTTAAAGATATCGAAGGAGAGAAGGTGTAAAAGAAACTAAGAATCGAGATTGTATCATGTGAGGCAGAGGCATATACTTTAGTATATGGTATTATTATATCAGTATTATGATGTCCATGCTTTTGATGATTTTGAACATGTTGCAGTTGTATTCATGGATCTTGTGATTGTATTCCTTTTGAACTAAGTGTATTCATTGTAGTTTTAATGGCTATATTTCTCATTTTTATTACAACTTTAATGGCAAAGCTATAATAAAAGCTAGGTGTGTTTGTATATGCTTTATTACTGAAAATCTACATGTATTTGGATATGCTTTATTACTGAAAACCTACATGTATTTGGGATTTCGGGTAAACAAAGTTTGCTTATGATTAAATTTGAATATGCTACAAATGATTTATTATAAAAGTTGATAATTTAAAGCAGGTCTAATTGGATGAGCATTGCCACCAATTTGTGTTGCATTGCTGCCTACTTCTTGTCGGTGTAATTGTGAAACCAATTTGGCGGTCTCACTTTTTTTTTACTTGAACTTACTTTTTAAAACATGTTTTGACTGGAAACTGTTTCGTCTGACAGTCAACAACCAACTGATATGTCAAATTATAAAATTACAACGATGTTGGATACTCCAATCACTACACAAAATTGGTCGGCTCATTAAAGTACCCTCCGATCCTTCTCTAGTCCTATTTATGCAATTATGCCTCACAATGTGCTTTCTAGTAGTGGTGTTAAGTTCCTCTGGGTTTGTGGATCAAGGGTCGAGACAGATGCGATCCTACACTCTGACACAAACATGAATCTGAAATTTGTCAAAGTAACATGAACCCGAGAACATTACATTAGCTTTTTCCAAATTGACACATACAGTTTATCTATTTTGCGTATTGGTACGTAAAATTTAAAATTTTACCAAAAGAATCAAATTACATTAAAACACTACATGTCTATTTGCTAGTTCCTAACCGCCTCTATTTTGTGTACCAAACTCCCTTTACTTTTTAACATTGGCAGCATTCCCCTAACAACCTCCGACCACCATGCATCAGCAACCGCTAACTATTTAGTATATAACGAAATAGGTCATGGGTAGATTAATGAACCTTATGATCGACCCTCATTGAATTGAATGTTTGAACTACCCTGCAACCAAGAGGTTAGTGTTTGGAACCTTGACCCCATTTTATCTTTAAAACTAAATTTACATGCATGTTTCTTCATATACATGTATGACTACTAATATTGCTTCTTGATGCATGTTCATACTACATACTTCATGTTTGTGTTTGTAAACTGAAGAGGTATGTACCCGCCTCAACACCAAGCAAGGCGGGTCAACCCACAAGATAAAGACATTATGAAGGCACAAAGCCAAAACCCAGGCGCATGGCGCATACAAAACATGCTCAGGCATCATATGCTCGCGCATCACATATGCGCGCGGCGCATCAACGCGCGGCGCATATCACATGCTCTTGCACATCACATATGCTCGCGCGTCACATATGCGCGTGGCGCACCAGCGCGCGGCGCATATCACACGCTCATGCATATCACACCTGCGCATGAAATATCTGCGCGTGAGAATAAAAAGAAGACTTCGCGCATCCTCAGGATGGGCGCATATCACACGTGCACATAATCAACCTCATCCTTATCCAAATCAGGATTAGGGCAACCTTGATTGTGCACGTCAGACAATCTTCCAGAAGGCATCTTTTTAAGGAGTAAGAATATGCTGATGTTGACAGCTGCCAAATGAAAGGTCGACAACTCAGCATGACACATGTGCTACCACATGATTACAACCAACGAGAAAGCGCCAGGTGTCCCAGAGGACACGTGGCGCAGTGCGATTGGAGGAGGCCAACGAGGCTGAGCCCAACCAGTGGAAACCCTAGCACTATAAATACAGCATCAACTCCACTTTGATGACACATTCACACTCAATCATTGACAGTTACAAGCAGTGATATCACATTCAATCATATTGAATTATATTCACTCACAGTCAGTTACAGAAAAGACACAGTCACACAATCAAGAGTATTCAGCGATTCAGCGATACTCTTGAGATTCACTGACTCACACATTATTATCTTCTCCACAAAGATACTGATTCTCACGCCGGAGGGTTACCCCAAAGAGGACCCCTCTGTCCCTTTCTGAGGGGTAAGTAACGGCGTTGTTCATTTTGTAGGTGGAAGAACACGGATTCAGAGGAACCATCGGTGAAACAGTTTAATCATACCCGAGGAAAGTAGATCTGCTACCAGTGAGTAGATCCACGTTTCTTCATTGGCGCCATCCACTGTTACAAACGGCAATCAGATCTCATCCAGATCTACAAAAAAATCAATCACCATGGTTTCTGGAGTTCGTAACGTTGATCAAGCTCTGGAGGATATTGAACGTGAGGGTGTTAACGACGGACAGCAGGTTCTGAGGGTTCCGCGTGATTCTACGCATACCACCAGCAACCGTCCCTTCGTCACAACCCCTCACGGCCAGACTGAAACTCCTCCAGACGATCACACGTTACAAAATATGGCCGGCGCGAAGCTGAAAGGACCAATGGGTCCAGAAGATGAAGCAAATGATCCGAATGAATGGCTCATAAACGAGCAGCGGCGTCTGATTGAAAAGTACAACGAAATGGTCAAGCAGAAGAAGCTAGCCGACCAAGCACAAAGGCAAGCTTTTGATAAGCAGACTACAAAGAGGCCGCGCGCGCCGGAAGAGGGACATTCTGTTCACACTGCACACACTGAGTTCAGTGATGAAGAAGTGCATAGCATGAGGAAGACACGGGATACTCATGCAGGAGGCTCACAGCTCCGCGCGCCTGTGAACATGGCGCATGGAGCCAGAGCAGATCTGGATCTGCACATGCCGTACAGCCCACCGATCAGAGGGCAAGTGGACGTAACCACGCCCTACAGACCAGCCATCCTGGTAAAACACTCAAAGTTTACTGCGCGCATCGCGCAGGCTCCCATCCAGCACAAGACAAAGATGCCAAGTGGTCTGGGCAAATATGATGGCACAACAGATCCAGATGACTTTTTGCAAGGTTTCTATAACACGGGAAACCTAGAGAGCTGGACGATGCCAACATGGTGTCATATGTTTGCTCGCTGCCTCACGGGCGCAGCGCGGGTATGGTTCGAGAGCTTGCCGACAGGGCAAATTGATGGGTTCGAGGAACTATTAGAAAAGTTCCAAGCCCACTTCGTACAGCAGCGCAGGCACACGCGCGATCCTGATGACATCATGCACTGCATACGCAGGAATGATGAAACGATTGAAGATTACATCACTCGTTTCAATCAGGAATCCCTGGCAATCGGGGGTATAACTGAGCAGCTCCTGCGCGTGGCCTTTATACAAGGCGCGCGCAGTGATCAACTCCGCCGGGCTCTTGTAAGCAAAGATGGTATGCCCACCACGTGGGCCAAGTTAATGGAGGCATCGCGAGTTTTCGCGAGAAATGAGAAACAGATTGCCCAAGATAGGGCAAGAGAAAGAGCGCATCAGGCAGAATCACCGCGCAGCAAAGATAAGAGGGCCAAACAGAACTCTGTATGGTCCAGGTTGCAGCCAACAAGTTTTTCTTCCGCGGAAAAACAAGCGCAACCAACCTCACCACAGCCCCAAAAAGAAGTTCGTAATCGCGGGGAGGGTGACAAGAGGGAGGGCGGCAGAGATCCTAGCAGACCTCTGCCAAGAATATGGACGCCCCTCACTAAAACACCTTCACAGGTGTTAAGTACTGAGAATGTCCAATTCAAGCCCCCCAAACAACTACACTACAAGGGACCGCAAAACAGTGGCAAATATTGTGAATTTCACAGGTCCCCGGGCCACAACACCGACGCATGCCATCATTTAAAGGATGCGATCGAGAAGGATGTAAAGTCGGGCAGGCTGGCTCACTTGGTAAAAAACCAAAGAATAGAAGATGAGCAACCGGAAGGAGCCTCTGCCAGCAAGAAGTACAAAAGAATCTGTGTGGCTGAGGGGGGACGACAAGGGCAGACGTCAAGAAAGAGAAGCGCGCAAATCCACGGAGATTGGCGCGAGCAGCAAGTCATCTTCCCAAGAATCAGGGGAGGCCCTTCAATAAGCAGTCCTCTCGTCATCACCACACACATTGCTCATTACGAAGTGTCAAAGGTCCTGGTGGACACTGGAAGCGAATCTGACATTATGTATGAGCAGTGTTTCAGAAAGTTAGACCCGGCAGACCAAGCGCGGCTCGAAATTGTGAACGCACCAATCTGTGGTGTCTCAAATGAAATCATACATCCCCTAGGCCAGATTCAGTTTGAACTAACTATGGGGGATGATGAGCACAAGCGAGCCGAAGTTGTCAACTTCTTGGTCTTGCCCACCACGTCATGCCACAATATGATCCTGGGTAGGGGAACGATTGCCCAATTTAATGCTGTACCGTCGCCAGCGCACGGCGCATTGGGGATCCCTACACCAACAGGCGTAGCATTTGTTTACCGCGATCATTTGTGCGCAGTGACAAGCACGCCGCGGGAAGGGAGAATGAAACTTACAATGGCTGACAATGCGCCAGAGAAGTGGATTTTAAACCCAAAATTCCCAGAGCAAACGGTCACAATTGGCGCTACCATTTCAGACGAAACAAGATTGAGAATGAAAAAGTTGCTCACAAAATACACGTCGGTTTTCGCGTGGCAACACTCCGATATGACGGGGGTCCCGCGAAACTTGGCGCAACATTCTCTTAACACGTTTAAGTCGGTGGAGCCAATTGCTCAGAAAAAGAGAATCATGGGGGATGAAAAGGCGAAGGCCATGAATGAGCAAGTGGAGGACCTGTTGCGCGCAAACATCATCCGCCCGATTCGATACCAGACATGGGTAGCCAATCCTGTGATGGTAAAGAAAAGCAACGGGTCATGGAGAATGTGTATTGACTTCAAGGACCTCAACAAAGCATGTCCGAAAGATTGTTACCCCCTCCCAAACATCGACGCAAAGGTGGACTCCGTGGCGCCATTCAAGCTCAAATGTTTCCTGGATGCCTACAAAGGCTATCACCAGATTCAAATGGCACCACAGGATGAAGACAAGACGGCCTTCAGAACCGACAAGGGTGTTTTTTGTTACACAAAAATGCCCTTTGGTTTAAAGAATGCGGGCGCAACCTATCAGAGACTTATGGATTCGGTTTTCAGTGAACAAATCGGAAGAAATCTAGAAGTCTACGTCGATGATTTGGTGATCAAGAGCAGGGAGGAGAGACAAATGCTCAAAGACATCGAGGAAACTCTTCAGCGCTAACGGAGGTTAACATGAAGCTCAACCCGAGCAAATGTACTTTCGGCGCAGAAGAGGGGAAATTTCTTGGTGTAATGGTCACTAAGGATGGTTTCAAGGTGAACCCTGAAAAGGTGGAAGCCATCCTTGACATGCCTTCACCATCCACCATGAAAGAGGTTCAGAAGCTGAATGGTAGATTGGTGTCAATCAACAGGTTCCTAGCGAACCACGCCAGCAAATCTACTCCATTCGTTAACACCTTGAGGAACTGTTTGAAGAAGAGCCAATTCAAGTGGACGCCTGAGGCTGAGCAAGCTTTCACTGAGATAAAAGAATGTCTCATAAAGTTTCCAGCGCTCACAGCTCCACTTCCTGGCGAAACCCTTACATTGTACCTGTCAGCTGGAGAGCGCGCGATCGGCGCAGTATTATTGGTGGATCGCAAGGGGATACAAACGCCAATATACTATGTGAGTCGGGTGCTCACAGACCCTGAGACGCGCTATTCCATCATGGAAAAGTTAGTTTTGTCACTAACACACGCGTCGCGCAAGCTCCATAGATACTTCAATGGTCATCCTATTGAAGTTCTGACTGGTTACAACATCCAGCAAGTCTTGCGACGCCCTGCGCTATCCGGAAGGCTGACAAAGTGGGCGCTGGAATTAGGTGAACACACGATCACTTATAAGCCCCGTCCAGCGATAAAGGGTCAAGTTTTGGCGGATTTCATCACGGAAATCCCAGAGGGAAAGATTGAAGAAGCTCAGCGCGAGGTAGACCCTCCGCGAGCAAATGATGAAGAAAATGTTTGGAGGCTATTCACTGATGGAGCCTCCAACAGCGAAGGGTCCGGCGCAGGCCTCAAACTGGTGGACCCTGATAATCATGAATATACTTATGCTATCAGGTTGGACTTCAAGAGTACCAACAATGAGGCTGAGTACGAAGCCCTGCTGGCTGGTCTGCGCATCGCGCGCAAGTTTGGGGTTAAAAGACTAGAGGCGCATGTTGATTCTTACTTGGTAGCTGCTCAGGTCAACGGCCTATATGACGCCAAGGAGAACACAATGCCTCTGTATCTAGAGCAGGCAAAAAAGCTCGTTGAGCAGTTTGACTTCTTCAGAATCATACACATCTCGCGCAGCGAAAACAAGTCCGCTGACGCGTTGAGTAAAATGGCGTCAACTAATTTTGATCACTTTGGCAAAGATGTCAGGGTGGAAGTAATGAGCAGCCCGTCAGTGCAAACGCAATCGGTCCTTGTAATTCATACAACCCCTTCATCCTGGATAACTCCAATAATGGAATTCCTGAAGGAGGGGAAGTTACCGGACGATCGCGCACAGGCGAGAAAGATAAGACACAAGGCACAGAACTATGAATTACTTGATGGTACATTATATCGGCGCTCTTATCTTGGACCGCTCATGAAATGCCTGGATGCTGAAGAAGCAACCTATGTGATTAGGGAGATTCATGAAGGAATCTGTGGAATTCACGCTGGTCCGCGCATGGTGGTTGCCAAGGCGATGAGCTCAGGCTACTATTGGCCAGGCATGTACTTGGATGCGCTAAAAGAAATCCAAAGATGCAAGGCATGTCAGAGCTACGCGCCAAACACCATGCGTCCAAAGAACAACTTGATTCCAGTCACCTCCGCATGGCCTTTCCACAAATGGGCCATTGATATTGTGGGGCCCCTGCCGCAAGCGCAAGGGCGAGTGAAATTTTTGGTAGTGGCGATAGACTATTTCACAAAATGGGTTGAGGCCAAGCCACTAGCAAAAATCACAGCTGAGGCGATGAAGCAATTTATCTGGAGCCACATCATTTGCCGTTTTGGCCTTCCTATGGAAATTGTGAGCGACAATGGCAAACAATTCACTGACAGGAAGATATCAAGCTGGCTCAAAGAATTGCACATCAACCAAATCTTCACGTCCGTCTACCACCCTCAGGGGAATGGCCAAGTGGAGCGCGCGAATCAAAGTTTGCTAAATGGGCTGAAGAAAAGGTTGGAGGGAGAATCCCATTCTTGGGTCGAAGAGTTACCTAATGTCCTGTGGGCGCACAGGACATTAAGCAAAACTAGCAATGGCGAATCCCCGTTCAGCCTAACCTATGGGACAGAGGCTATGATCCCAGCAGAAATTGGATGCCCATCCCATAGGGTACTCATGATGAGCAAAACTGATAACGAGCGCGAAAGAAGATTGTACTTAACTTGCTTGAAGGGCGCAGAGAAGCGGCTATCATTAATGAAGCCAGATACAAGAAAAAGCTGGAAAAATATTATAATCAGCGCGTTAAAGAGTGCCACTTCAAGAAAAATGATTTTGTCCTTCGAAACAATGAAGCTAGTCGCGCGATACCCCCAGGAAAAATGTCCCCCAATTGGGAGGGACCTTATCAAATTTCAGAAGATTTGGGGAAAGGCGCGTACACTTTAAAAGATTTGAATGGAAAAAAGATACCGCGCGCGTGGAACGCGGCACAACTTAGAAAATGCTTCATGTAAAAAGTTCAAATATGTAATCAAGGCTTTTAAGCCATCATGAATGATGATTCGCGCAATCTTTCAATATTTGTCGCGCTATCTTTCAATATTTGTTCTATTACCTTTGCATACATGTTTCACACTTCCTTTATTAATTTGGAACAATATGACAACACTATATTGACTTCAAAGCAACATAAAGCGAAGTAAAACATACATGCGCGAGCCTTAGCTCAAACGCGTTAACGAGTCTTAACTCTAAAACGCCAGGGCCTTAGCCCAAACCTACGAGCCTTAGCTCAAACACGTTAATGAGTCTTAACTCTAAATACGTCAGGGCCTTAGCCCAAAACAAAGAGCCTTAGCTCAAAACACTCACAAACATCCATCTTACATCCCGCGCAGCCTGATCATAAAAATCCTTAAACACAACTAAGGCAAAGTACATGCCATAACATAGTTGTTAAGGTCTCAGGTCGAGATCGCGCGAGGAATCAAAGTGGATATCTGACTAACACATGCTGACATGTAATGGCTAAAACTCATACTTCCATGTAAAAACAGCGCGACTATGACGCGCGAAAAAGGAATTGTGAAAAGTTATCGCGCATGTCAGCATAAACAAGATACTGCGAAACCACTTACAAAATAGGACTATGGTTAAGTGAATAATTTCCTTACAACCTTGTTCTTATTTTAACGTGCAACCATATCTTATATCTATACAAGCAAACATGAAGAGATGAATGGAAATGCGCAAGATGAAAGAAGGAGAAAACAAGTTTCATTCCATTGCATTGAAATTTACAAGTATGATGAGTTACAAATTACAAGTACAAAAAAAAAAAAATAAATATACAAAATTTGATGAAGGGCTTCTCAAGTCTCCACGTCGACGTCAGCCGCTTCATCACCCTCATCATCTCCCGCAGCATCTGGCGCGGTCTGCTCCTCATCCCCGAACTGACCATAGTCAAGTTCTTCCTCCTCATTGGAGTCTTCGATCACAACGGTGTCAGGAGCAGATTCTTTCGCCGCGCCAGAGCCGCTGGCAGGGGCAACATCCCCCGCGCCACCATCATCGCCACCAGCCCTCTCGCATTCATCAAGCAACTTCTTTAGCGCGCCGAGGTCGGGCTGGTCAGCAAGCGCAGCTATCTGTAAATCATTAGAAAAACATTGAGTATAAAACACTTGGAAAAATTAGTCAAGTAAAACTCATTAAAACCAAGGTACCTGCATAAGGATGGGGATGGGAGTATTCATATACTTTTCCCCCACCGCGGCCATGTCCGCGCAGGCCGCGTCGCTCTTGTAAGGGTACTCGGATGGGTTCTTCTTCAACATGCCATAGTCATACCCATCCGTAAACCCTTCAGCTCGGCCCACCAAGCGCGCGGCGGCATTGCAGTCCATCACAAGGGCTTGAAACTCGGCGGAATATTTCATCGCCAAAGCGCAGCGAGCCATGCCCTGTGACACCAGCCATTGGCGATCCTGCGCGAGGCCAGCAACAGACGTCTCGAGGGCAGGAACCTGAGAGTTTAATAACTCAACAGTTTCCTTAGTCTTTTTTAGTTCCTCCTTATCAGACGCTGCTGCCGCCAAAATTTTTTCTTTCTCCGCCTGCGCAGCACCAAGTGCTTCCTGGCTAGACGCCGCCGTCGCCAAGGCCTCATCTCTATCGGCCTGCGCGGCCGCCAAATCCCTTTTCAGGCGCGCAACCTCGCTCTCCAATGATGATTTCTCAGTGATACTCTGGACGATAGCTTGGTCACGCGCCTCGGCCTGCTGTTCCAAGACACGCACTCTGCGCGCGTACTTGGCAACTTCGGCCTCCGCCAACTGCTGCTTCTCCCGCGCAGCTTGGAGCTCATGCCCGCGCTTGATGTATGCGGTGTTGGCACTTGCTCGGTTTTCACTGAGCTCCGCCTGGAGTTTCTCAGCTCGCGCGCGAGCATCAGACAGGTTCCAGGCGGCCACCTTAGCCTCTCGCTGGGCTTCCACAAGAGCGTCGCGTACTTTAATATAATCACGACGAAGCTCTTGGGAAGCAGCGAAGAAAGCCGACCCAGCGAAAACATGGTCGTTCAGCAAGTCCGCGCGGGTGCGCTCCTCCTGATACCTCCTTTCAGTAGGAGGCACGGCATGAGCCCAGAAGTCCTCGCATACGCCCATGGATTGAAAGGAACTCTCTTCATTAATATTCCATCTCGGGCGGTAAACGTGGTCACCTTCCTGCAAAACACAAGAAAAGTTCTAAGTCATAAAACATAATGCTCTAAGTCATAAAACATGCTTATATGGGGGTACGCGCAGCGGACCAACAAATCAATACATACCTGCGGGGATGAAGCAGGAAAGTCAGCGCCAGCCCCACCAGAAGTCTGCGCTGCGAACACTTGCGGCATCGCAGGGCTGGCGCGGTCTCCCAAGGAGTCTTCAGCTTGAACCCCCTCGTCCTCCTCATCTTCTTCAACAGGCCTCTTCTCCTGCGACCTGGAAGTCTCTAAACCAGCCTCGCGGGGAGGGCTGCGTGCAGGAGGAGGCGAGGGAGGTCTCGACGCCGCCAGTTCGGCGCGCAATACGGTTTCCTGCTCCTTGGTAATCCCAATAAGGGGAGACTCAGCACTAGCAGGAGCAGGACCAGAACCAGCGGCGCCGGCAGCGGCGCCAGGAGTATCACCAGCAACTGTTGCGCCAGCTACAACTCCTATGAACAAATAAACAAGGAAAAATGGTTTATGACTGACTCCAAAGGGAAAAATAAAGAAGACAAGTGTGCAAAACATACCTTGGCGCAATTCTGTTCAGAGGGTAGAACAGGGGACGCAGCCTCGGCATCTTGTGGCGCCTGTGGCTCATCTCCTACCGTCGCCGGTTCTGCAAACATTCAAAGGAGGAAAGGTTTAATAACGATTCAGCCAGATGAAGATAAGCAAAGTATACCTGTTGCAGGCGCGACACTGCTTCTCTCTTCAGCCGCGCGAACGGAGGAGGCGACGCCCCCATACCTCAAGTGGACAGGAGGCCTGCCCACTCTCACAGGCAAGGAAGCTAAAGAAACCTTGGTGGTAAACACCTGGGTTTCCTTTGGTCCCTTCGTTTGAGCATGGGGATGAGCGACAGGGGTGTCATCTTTCTTCTGTTTCTTACTGGCCCCTGCGCCAGATTTCCCCTTAGCTTTGCGCTTTAGTAGGGGCGCCTCCTCTTCCTCCTCCTCCTCTTCCGCGAGCTCTAGCTCGTAGTTTTCAAGCGCATCTACAAAAACAACCAACAGAACTGTTAATAAGCTTGGATATTCTAAAGGAATGAGCATAAGTGCGAAGGCTTACCAGGCGCGTCACCGTCAAAGTCAAAATCCAGATCCACTGGGATGAACATGTCATCGAAGCGATCCGGGAAACCAACCTCCCCAGCGCCAAGTTCGACGGAGCCGCCCTCCACATGTTCATCATAAGCGGCAAGGATGTAATCCTTGGTGACTGCGCAAAGACAAATCAAGTGATATCAGCAAAAGAATTATGTTCGCGCAGGAAAAATAAATAAACCAATGAAATAAACTTACACAACCCGTCGACTTGGATAACGGGCTCAAGCGCGCTATCGGCCCAAAGCTTACTCATGCCGACCCCAACCAGCGCCTCCTCGCAAATTTTCTTCGCGGGGGATGGTTCAGCGGTCAGTTTCTTAACCCAGGCGCCAGTTGGGTTCTTGAGGACACCCTCATCCGCAGGCGCAGAAGTGATAGAGCGCATGGTCATACGGATGGGGATCACACCGGCCCTAATGTAAAAAAACCTCTCAGACCAGTCATGAAGGCTCTTGAATGAAACAGTGGAGCATTTCACCTTCTGACTGCGAGGAATAAAAGAGATCCAATTGTCTTGGATCTTGGCCTTATAAAAATACTGAAAGCGCCGAGGAGTGGGTTTCTCGCGCTGGGATTTGCACATGAACTCAAAGTGAGTCACGCGCACGAGTCCAAACGGATGGACTTGGGATATATGAATCCCATAGAACTTCAGCAGTGCACCCACAAACCTTGTCATCGGGAGACGAAGGTTGCAGTGGGTGAAAAAGTGGCTATATAGGGATATATAGCCGGCAGGCGGGTCCGCCGCCGTTTGCCCGGACCTAGGCAACATGCAGCCAAACAGGGTGGGAAAGCCCTGAGAGGTGATGAGGTGGTCGAGATCTGCCTGCTTCAATTTGCAGGGGATTTCATTCCACCTTTTGGTGGCCTTGGTCCTCCCTACTTCCTCCGATGTGGTCTCAACAACCTTCTTCCCCTTCCCCTTTTGCTTCAATGTCGACATCACCACAGATTTCACACGGCGTCTTCGAGAGGCAACGGAGGTGATTGAAGGGCTAGACGAGTATGAACTATCAGACATACAACTGCAATAGCCGATAATCGAGGATTCGAATCGATATAAACACTCAAATCAGAATGTGAAAGCAGAAACTTGAATTTTAGCAACAATGAAGATGAAGATAAAAATTTCCTAAGGGCCTGCTTTTATAGGCCCAGGAGAGAGAAATGTGGCAGCTGATCGGATTTCACGCGCCCCCACTCGCAGGGGCAAGCCAACGAAGGCGCGACACGTGTCCCTAACAGCTGTGTGAGGGGACATAAAGATGTAACCGACCTGCCACGGAACAGAGACGCGCCCCCACTCGCAGGTACTAACCAATGCGAGTGCGACACGTGTTCAAGACAGCTGTGTGAGGGGACATGAAAGGCAACTGTAGCACCTCGAGCACACGAAACGTCTGACACGTTTACGGCGCACGTCATCACCAACCAACCACGTGTTTGGACCTTTCGTTTTCAACCAAATGGATAGAACTTCGCGCGACGATGGAAACAACCAAGAAAACGACAAAACCCCCTTTAAAAGGACAATTCAGTGAGTCTAATATCTATCTTACCGCGCTCGCGCAAGATAAGACACACATTAGACTGGGGGGGCTTGAAGAGGTATGTACCCGCCTCAACACCAAGCAAGGCGGGTCAACCCACAAGATAAAGACATTATGAAGGCACAAAGCCAAAACCCAGGCGCATGGCGCATACAAAACATGCTCAGGCATCATATGCTCGCGCATCACATATGCGCGCGGCGCATCAACGCGCGGCGCATATCACATGCTCTTGCACATCACATATGCTCGCGCGTCACATATGCGCGTGGCGCACCAGCGCGCGGCGCATATCACACGCTCATGCATATCACACCTGCGCATGAAATATCTGCGCGTGAGAATAAAAAGAAGACTTCGCGCATCCTCAGGATGGGCGCATATCACACGTGCACATAATCAACCTCGTCCTTATCCAAATCAGGATTAGGGCAACCTTGATTGTGCACGTCAGACAATCTTCCAGAAGGCATCTTTTTAAGGAGTAAGAATATGCTGATGTTGACAGCTGCCAAATGAAAGGTCGACAACTCAGCATGACACATGTGCTACCACATGATTACAACCAACGAGAAAGCGCCAGGTGTCCCAGAGGACACGTGGCGCAGTGCGATTGGAGGAGGCCAACGAGGCTGAGCCCAACCAGTGGAAACCCTAGCACTATAAATACAGCATCAACTCCACTTTGATGACACATTCACACTCAATCATTGACAGTTACAAGCAGTGATATCACATTCAATCATATTGAATTATATTCACTCACAGTCAGTTACAGAAAAGACACAGTCACACAATCAAGAGTATTCAGCGATTCAGCGATACTCTTGAGATTCACTGAATCACACATTATTATCTTCTCCACAAAGATACTGATTCTCACGCCGGAGGGTTACCCCAAAGAGGACCCCTCTGTCCCTTTCTGAGGGGTAAGTAACGGCGTTGTTCATTTTGTAGGTGGAAGAACACGGATTCAGAGGAACCATCGGTGAAACAGTTTAATCATACCCGAGGAAAGTAGATCTGCTACCAGTGAGTAGATCCACGTTTCTTCATAAACCCTATATTTAACATTATATTTATCATGCTTGTAACCGAACTTATTGTCTTGTGATAACAGTACAAGTTGTAACAACTATCACATGTTCGCTATTATGTTGTGAGATATTGTTCATATACATAATTGTTACACAGATGGCATGATATTGTTCACCCGTGACATTCAGATTGTAAAATCTTCACATGTGTTCCAAGTGTACATGACCATTAATACAAAAAAAAGACGTATGAACCGATTCTAAAACATATGCTACCAATTGATGGTTAACATATATATCACACCCATTGAACATACAGTGCATAATCTAGCCACTATGCAACCCCACTTGATGTTTACTTTCAGCTCGTCCCATTTTATATGCCACCACCGGTAATTGTTCTCTGTTCGGCATTCAACTGTAACGAATACTTGCATCAAGTTTTAACAAGTTCCATTTCAGTTTTAGATCATTGCATAGTAGTAAACTTGACAACACCAGCCAAACATTCAATTCAAATATAACTCAAAAATCAGACTACTAATGAAAAGATCATTGTTAGGTATTTCCATACCTAAAAACCGTTCTCTTTAAATAACATTACAGATTTCCATATTAATAAAATCACGATTTGAAGAGATTCGTCACTTACAAACGGCCCCTGCAAACTTCAAAATCAATCCTAACATGTAGAGAAACGATTCATGCTCAATAAAAGTAGCCCAGAACCTGACCGCCAACATTTTGTCGAATAGCCTCTTCATGGTCCAATACGCCATTCGGGGTTGTTATCACCACATAGCCCCACTTCATAAATAGTAAAAGAAAAAAAATTAATAATGTAAACTCAACAACTAAATAGAGATTGTAAAATAATAATAATAATATTGATAATGATAATTTGGTTTATTTTGTAAGCATCAACAGCTTTGATCTAGTTTCTATTTCAGATAACCAGCTTTTTAAACCTCCTAGACTTGCAAATTTAATTTGAAAGATGAACAAACCTCTAAAAAAACCTTTACGGGCGCGTTCGTTTCACTGAATGGAATGTAATTTGCTGAAATTGGAATCCCAATTTCATCTAACGTGTTTGGTTGGCCAATGAATCGGAGGCAATCACTTTGACCCGCTCTATCGACGACCAACAACGTTTTTGGACGCTCCGACCCGCTGATGATCCAAACCGCTTCCACCCAACCCGACCCGGCCCGCTTTCGTTTTTATTTTGTTATTTTTTCCACTTTCATTTCGGTTCGTTTTTTTTGCTTCAGTTGGTTAGTTTTCCGGCTCGGTTTCGATTTTTTTGGTTCGTTTAGGTTGGTTTTTCATTTTCTGTTTTCTTCGAGTTCGTTTTTTTCTTTTTTTTTTTGTTCAGTTTTTTGGGTTTCGGCCCGTTTCGGTTTTTTTGGTTCGTTTAAGTCGTTTTTTTCTAGTTCTGTTTGGTTCAAGTTCTTTTTAATTTTTGCTTATTTTGTTCAGTTTTTTCGTTTTGTGTTTGGTTCAAGTTCGTTTTTTTGCTTATCTTGTTCAGTTTCCTGGGTTTCGGTTTTTTTGGTTCGTTTATGTTGTTTTTTTCGGTTTCTGTTTGGTTCAAGTTGGTTTTTTTGCTTATTTTGTTCAGATTTTTGGGTTTTGGCCCATTTAGTTTTTTTCGGCTTCTGTTTGGTTGAAGTTTGTTTTCTTGCTTAATTTGTTCATTTTTTTGGGTTTCGGCCCGTTCAGTTTTTTTCGTTCGTTTTTTTCGGTTTCTGTTTGGTTGAAGTTTGTTTTTTTTGCTTATTTTGTTCATTTTTTTGGGTTTCGGCTCGTTTCGGTTTTTTTGATTCGTTTATGTTGTTTTTTTGGTTAATGTTTGGTTCAAGTTCGTTTTTTGCTTAATTTGTTCAGTTTTTTGGGTTTCGGCCCGTGTCGGTTTTTTTTGTTCGTTTTTATCGGTTTCTGTTTGGTTCAAGTTCGTTTGTTTATTTTGTTCATTTTTTTATTTTGTTTTTTGTTCAGTTTTTATCGGTTTTTTTTGTTCGTTTTTATCGGTTTCTTTTTATTTTTGCTTATTTTATTCAGTTTTTTTGGTTTCGGCCCGTTTCGGTTTTTTTGGTTCGTTTATGTCGTTTTTTTTGTTCTGTTTCCGTTCGGGTTTAATTTTTTGTTTCGTTTTGTTCGTTTCCCTTTTTTTGTTTCATTTAGTCGGTTTACTCGGTTCGGTTTAACTTTTATTTTGGTTAGTTTTTTTTGTTCAGTTTATGTTTTTTTTCTGATTCGTTTTGGTTAGTTCGGTTTCGTTTCATTTCGGTTTCTATTCTTTGTTTCGTTTTGGTCCATGAAATGGCCGGGGCGTCGGCGGACCGGGTCAGGTTGAGCCGAACTGACCCTTGCGTCAAACCAAACACAAACTGACGCGGGGCGTCGAACCGAATGCGAGCTGACCCGGGGCGTTGACCCAAACGCGACCCGACCCGGAGCACTGAGCTAAAACGCTAAGACTCGAAGCGTCGACCTGAATGTGAACACACCCAAAATGTCGACCCGAACGCGACCATGTTAGTCGCCCAATTGAAGATTCCATCAAATTTACTTGAATTCCTTCACATGATGGAAGGATTTAGAATCCGTTTGTTTAAAGGAATTTGAAGGAATTGAATTCCAATTCCTTGTCAACCGAACACACCAAAATGGAATTAAGATTCCAATTCCAACGAAACGAACACGCCATGTCATGGGATTTTAATTCCAATTCCTTTGAATTCCCACGAATTCTGTGAAACGAACGCACCCTACAGGTTCAAATATCAGAAGAAAAAAAAAGCGAAAACAGTCTGTAAATACATGTTTCCCACCTTTATAAAACAACCATTTGTACAAAGCACTTGGGTCTACCTAGCTTTTAGTATCTCAAGGGGTCTTACAAAAAGGCGTTCCATATATGATAATAGACAAACAATTAAATGCAAAGTGCAGCACTTACATGATCGTGGCATATGCAAGTTCTTTAAACTATTAACTATATATCTAAAAACACCATAAAAAGCAAATGGAATGCATATAAAGTGCTGCTGACAAATAGAGTTTTAGATGGTAAACCTGCTGTGTGGGAAGAGTGCGTAGTCTGTAATTCTCTATCTCGTGAGCTTTGATGTCTTGCCTATACGTGAGAGCTCGACAGTCTTTAATCCTTCCTACCAGTTCAACTTTTATCTTTCCCACCCGGTGAGGATCATGCACTTCAAAGTCTTTCACATACCCTGCAATTTAATTCGAAACAAAAAAGAATAGCAATCTTTATTAAATAATAATAATAATAATAATAATTGGCTAGGGTTTCAAGGTAGGTACCTCTATGTTTCATGATGGTGAGAAAGGAAGAGATGACATTGGAGACCGGCTGAAGCTGAGCAGACGCGAAGCCTCTCTTCTCTGCGTTCACTATCGTACTCAAAGCCTCGTTCAATATCCGCCGACCCATTTCGTATGAGATCTCTAGTATACGGTCAGATGAGAACCCTACAAAAACAAAACACACCCGACCCACATTAATTTGGATATTGCTCTGTTATTTTATTTACATTTGATACTTTCTTTTTGAACGTCTCTTTTATGATTTGGTGCCGACATCGTCAATACCGGTCGAATTCACGACAATTATACGTGCGGTTTTTGTTTTCTTTATTTTTAAATTGTCGATTTTCGTAACGTATTTGTTTGTTTGTTGTCTTCAGTTTAAATATGTTATTTTGTTTTGGCGTTGGCGAATTTTACTTCCAATACCGTAACGAACGTAATCGCCGCCGTTTGACTTGCGACGACTCGCCGTTGCAACGTCCGGGTTTTACGAAACCGTATAAACGTCATTTTAAATATGTTGTTGTAATATAAACCATACGACTTTTCTGAGCGTTATAAATTGAACCGATGCATCGTGCGGTTTTTGTTTTGTTTATTTTAATTGTCGATTTTTGTTGTGTGTTTGTTTGTTTTTATCATTTTAAACATGTTAATTTGTTTAGGCGTTGGCGAATTTTAGTTCTGGTACCGTAATGAACGTAACCGGTACCGTTCGACTCGTAACGACTCGTCGCCGCAACGTCCGGCTTTTACCGACCGGATAAATGTCATTTTAGATATGTGCTGTAATATAAACCATACGACTTTTGTCTGGTCCTTGATTTTCAGCTGGATCTTACTTAATCATGTCATAACTCACACAAATAGATGTGTTGACAAGGGAGTTAATGACGGGTTGCTATATTTAGAAAGATATCCGTTTGTTAAAGGCGGAATCAATAACAAACATACAGTTGTTTAATCAGTATTCAATGGTAGCCAACACTAACAAGATTCACTCAAAAGATTTCCATTTATATAATATCAATCATACAAATTGGATAATCGATTTAGGGTTTCTTGAAGGAAAACGGCGCCGCTCAATAAATATTCTCGTATTCAGCCGCCTATTTTTCCGTGTCTTCAGGTGTGCCCTAGTTATTCCTTTTATAGGCCTGACACCTTTGGACAGCTGTCATTCCTTCTAGAAACCCCAAAACATTAATACATATTCAAATTACATAATCAAAAATATTCTAAAGTGTAAAACAAGTCTTCCGGGTAGGCTTTGCATTAACCTTCATTCTCCGAGTAGGCTATGTACTCTGCCATACTTCACAACTTGGTAACATAGAAGTGTGCCTGGGATCAGTTTTCGGGTAGACTTTACTTGAAGAGTATTTTACCAAGTAAAATACTCACCGGGTAGACTTCAGTCTTCTTGACTTTGCCAGACTTTGCCCGACAAACCCTTACGAGCAACCTTGTTCTTCAATGGTCCATTTCAACTCTTTGCTATAAAATAACTTATTAGCAAAGTGTACTCGGGAGTACTGTTCCTTGCTTGAGTTGAACCTTGCCCGATTTTACTTAATGATATTCATCTAAAACATCAAGCTTGCTCGGACCATGATTATTAATAAATATCTTGCCCGGTCTTCCAAATACTTGGCTTCAGAGCTTGGTTAGCCAAAAGCAAACTCGGGAGTGAACTTTGCTTGGCTATGAAGAACAGACTTGCTTGATAAAGTGAACCATGCCCGGATTTACATAAATTAGTGAACCTTGCCCGGCAATGAACTAATTTGCAAACCCTGCTTAGATATCCACTAAAAAAGACTTCTTGAAGATAACCTTGCCCGATAGACAAAATATCGTACCCGGCTAAGTAAAAGCTTGCTCGGAAGTCTAAGGTGTGCCCGGATCCATACTTAGCGAATTCTGAGGAGGTTGAGAAGATTCCAATCTTCCATATACTTCATTTTGGTCAAATCTTTGACTCAACAACTTTTCTGAATGTTTATTATTATTTTTTTGTATAGTCCCAATACCATAACCAATTCAACTGATGCCAATCCAGTTTGTCTCGCTTTGATCATAAGTTGTATGTATATCAATGTTATTTTGGACGTTTATAGATTTAGTTTTTTTATTCAGTGTCGTTTCCATGTCAAAGTCAATGTGACCGAATGAATTCACAAAGGGTTTTGGGGTTGGATAATCTATCATATATTGATTTAAGTTTGAAGGAGAATCAGAAGATAGGTTGACCGAATAGGCACCGTTACGTCGACGTCGCAACGCGACGGGCTTACATCTAGTTAAACATTATTAAACACCAATATTTTACTCGGGTTCATCAGACCAGGGTGTTTATGGTAATCGGTTGCCTTTTACGGCCGCGTATTTCCCTATCTTTCGGTTTTCAAACGGTTTATACAAAAAACCGACCGTATAAAACCTGACCGGACCATAAGATTTAATGATATACACACACACACACACACATTTAGGGGTGCAAACGAGTCGAGCTACTCAAGATCGGTTTGTGAAAAAGTTCGATCGAGCCAAGTCTTAACGAGTCCGAGCTCAAGCCAACTCACGAGCCTATCATTTTTATAATTTTTATCTCATACACACACACACTGAAATCGCCAACGTCTTTTAAGCTTAATGCTAGTGGACGTAAGAAGAGCTCCACAGTTAAGCGTGCTCATGTGTGAGTAGTATCACGCTAAGTGCCCTTATGGGAAGTCTCCATCTTTACAACCAATAACAAATCCGTGAGCTTTTCGTATGAAAAACAAACAATGTTGATGGTACAAGAAGCAGATGTTACAATTTATAATACTACAATTTCGTTTAAGTTGTGGATTACTATTTTGTACAATATGCATTTAAGTTTGTACTTTGTTTTACATCCATATCTTTGTCCTAAGAGTTTCCACAACAACAAACATCTATAAACCGCTACATCATCGCCACTTACATCTACAATTAATTTAATAAAATTACTTTTATAACAAATTTATTTCTTTTTATATTTTCTATATTAGCGTAAGAGCCCGCGCTTCGCGGCGGTGGCACAAGAGGATTCTGTTGGTAGGGGGTTGGTTCGTTAAGGTACTGACATTTTGCATAGTCAAATTTATAGTCGAAGGAGTTTAGGATACAGTAAATAAGAAATTTATAGGGTTATCATACAAACTAAGTGAAACAAAATTACATATTTAATTTTTCTTTTTTCAAGTTAACTCACATTGGTTCGTTAGAGTACTATCATTCATGATGACACGATGTCGACTATTTGCAACACAATAATCGTTTCTGATAGTTTATCATTCATCTCGCGATACATTGTATAATACCATTCAAAAGAGATCACACATTGTTGTAAAATGAAATAACAATTTATAGTTTTGGAAACATTCACAAGCCTGAATATGCACAAAAAGGAATAATGACATTCAAATTCAATAGTAAGTGCAAACTAATGCGTTGCAAAGTGCAAACCAAAATAAATAAATAAAAACATTCAAATTACATTGTGAGAAACATTCGCAAGTCGTACAAAGAATATGAAAATTACTATTTAGATTCATTCCCATTACTTTTTTTTTAATTAGATTTACTTCTTTCATTATATAGAAACATAGATATTACATCAACATAGCAGGTAGGCGGGCAACAAGCTGCGCCGCCACCCCTTTCTGAATTGCAAACCCTAACCTGCTAAAGACATACCCCTGCCCCTTTGGAGTCGACACATTGCTATGCACAACCCGTTGGACCCTGGTTAGGAAACGGATAGCTTCCGGTGTCAAGGAGCCAAAGGTATCAAAAGCCAAAGGGACAAAAACACGTTGGTTCTCTTCGCAGGCTTTAGCATGTTTCTCCACCTTCTTCGTTTCAGCCCTTTTCATTGCTTGCCCAGCTACAAACCCATTATCCCTCAAACCAGCTAAGGGAGATACCCCTGTGAGGTCAACACAAGCGTGTTTTCCCCCGGCCCAACCAAAGACGAGCAAATCTGCCGGTCGTAGAGTGGATCTCCCTTCTGTGGGGTATGTAAGGAAGTTTACGGGGGCTTCCTTTTTAGCTGACATCCCAGCTCGCCTTAAGATGTCCCAAAGAACGTCCCGCACCCAATCATGTCGGTATTTGAACCCAGGCATCTCCTTGCAATGAACCGCATGCTCTCCGAATTTATCCAGGCAAGCCTTATGGCAGATCGGACATGTTTCGTCTTCTGGGTACATTGGGACAATCAAACGGTACTTAAGAATGGCCCTATACTCGACCGCAGACATGCTTTGGCCCAAGCCATCAATCGGGATAACAGTCAGAAAATCTTGGGCATGAGGACCTTGTAAGCATTCAATAACCGCCTTCTGTCAGGGGGAAAATCCAAAAACTTCTCCCAGGCTCTGAGCGATTTTGCCAAAAAGGGCATTCGCCAAAGTTTTTTGAGGCTTTGGTGGGGCGGTGTCCATATTAGAGAAACCGCCAATGTCAAAGTCTGGGAGAGTGCCATTTAGGCGTTCCAGGGCCTGCACGTAGTCTGAGTCCAGGTCGACAACTCCGCTATTCCTTAAGATGTGATTCTGTAGCTTCCAAGACTGAGCCCTCGACGCTACAAAAGCGTAAACCCCAACATCATAAGCCGAAAGAAGGCCTAAACCCCCTAAGCGCATCGGTAAAGATGCAAGTCGCCACTGAAGATCACCAAAGAACGGGCCTCCACATACAACTATGTCTTCGATGGCTTCTCGAAGCCCCTTATCAAAATAGGATACCGCATCATCCATCATATGGGGGTGACATGTTCGTAACCCAAAAAGCAACTTAGCAACCCCCATGCAAGACCTAAACGGGATGAGTTCGCTCTGGGGATCCCTAAGGCAAGGTAAGAGTTTCATAAGATCAACCGCACGAGATGCTCTCCGCCTCGCCAACTCCTTAATAAAGTAGGGATCTCGACTAACAGCCCCTCCAAGGTGCTTTACCCCTCTCTCTGGTCTACCAATCCCACTAGGGAAGAGCTCATCTTTGACTTTCACCCCATTACACGCTGGCCAAAAAACCTCGGTTTTCTTAATATTAAGTTGCAGCCCCAATGATGGCCCTTCCGAGCTGATAATGTCTAGATCTTTAGCGACTTCGTTGGCACCACCAATAATAGTCCCATCATCCAAGTACCAAGCATGAAATGGGAGGTTACAGTCATTTTGTACACGGAGAACAAGAGGGTGTAATGCTAAGGCAAAGAGGAGGGGCCCAAGGGGGTCTCCCTGCTGAACCCCAGTAATAGCCCCTATACAGTCATCACCAACGTACAACCTAGCCGGCTGGGCATAAAGGAACTGAACCCATAGATAGATAGACGGGCAATGATGATGAACCTCCCGGAGAAGGGCTGTGCGGTCGACCATATTGAAGGCGTTGGAGAAGTCCACAGTAAGCATAGCTAAAGAACCGTCCGCGTGAAAGGAGTTAAGAAACCGGCTGTGAAGCACCGCCTCTGCCCCATTAGGGGTCCCCACCCCAAACTGAAAGTCCCCTAAATACTGAGTCATTTCCTTCCCAACCATCTTCATAGCCACTTTAGAAACCAACCTACGCCAGATAGCCCCCACAGCAATGGGCCGAATTCCATTATCCGGCTTTAATAAAGGGGTAAGGGGGGCCGAAGCAATAAACTCAGCGAGCACCTTGGGGCACAGACCCCCTAGCCATAAGTTGACGACTTCAGTGATGGCTGAGAGCAGACCCATGGAAGTCACTATACCTCACCACTAAGAGCGTCCAACAAGTGTTGCACCCGCATCCCGTCTCTCCTGCATGAGGTCCCTTTAGGAAATGATCGGATACATCTAAGCACACAGTCCCCATCCACAGAGAGAGTAGGCAGGGCGACAGCGCTAGAAGGCAAGGACGGAGGCGGCACCACTGGGTGTTTATCAATGAGGGCTTTCATGGTTGAATCTCCGAGAGGGGCAACCCCACTTGAGCATAATACCTTGACTGCAGCTGTGAAATGACCATCCCTGACTTTCCTGAGACATTGTTTAATATTGAGGTTGTTTTCAGAACCCTCCTCCCCTCCCACCTCTCTTTTAGAAAAAGTGCTTCCCCCCACGTTATCAAAGAGAGAAAGAACCAAGTCAGCAAAACCTGATCCATCTTTCCACACCGCAAGTGCTTGCTGAATGCTACTACACTGCAAAGACTTTCGATTCCCTGACCTGCGTTCCTGCCTAGTGGAAGGTTTCACCACCCTTAAAGTACAACGCGACAACAATAGTAATTTGACCCAATTCTCAATCGAGCCTGGTGAATCCACTACCTTGCGTTAAGCGCATGCCAAAGTCTGAGCAAACGCCAAACGACAACTTGGGGGGATGCTCTTAACCGTTTGAATGGGAAGGGAGAAAACCCGTTCCAAAAGGGATACATCCCCAACCACTCCTACAGATGGACCTGGGTCCCTATCCACAGACACACGATTAGGTTTCTGGATCCCATTACCTGAAATAAAAAAAATAAAAGAAAATGTATAATCATTGTCTTAAAAGATACATAGACTATGCCCGAAATTAGCTCGACACACAAATTCTGAATGCAGTACAGGTTGCATGACGCAACTACAAACAATCCATGTAATAGTTTTAAATGGTTCCACATTTTTATAATCATGCAATTGGATATGCAATATCTTCCACGGGTCTATAAGGCATGACCCCACTACATGAAAGAAGGGCCAACTTTCGGGGGCTAGCTTGTTATCAACATTCGGTTTGTACCGTCGTAGTAGAACCCATTGCAAGTGTCTATCTACATTCCTAATTAAACAAAAGCATGCTCTTAAAAATTATAATTTAGCTTGTGGTTATTTTATATACCTTCCTAAAACAGAAACATTCCAAAAAGCTTCTCTAGCCACCATCACAGACAATGTGCCTACAGTAAAAAGTTATTAGAAAAAATATTTTCTCAAGAAATACAATTTAATTAATGAATATTAACTGGCTTACTGTCACTATCTAAATGCTGGCTATGCCAAATTTGAACAGTTAATTGTAAACTTTGGATACAAAATGATTTGGGTCAACTGAAATTACACCATTTTGACCCAAGCCTATTACCCAACCCATCCATTTACAGAATACCATTGCATTAAGGTCTAGCATGTTATGCAAATAAAATGTGAACGCAAGTCCACTGCCAAATCCACGACCCGCACCATTGTTTCCTAGATGCAACTCACTTTTACCTCAGCCAATAAACGTCTAGGTTGACGTATGAAGAAGCGTTGATCGACTTACTAGTATTCGATCTACGTTCCTCGGGTATGAGTGTGCAATATCACCGATGGTTTTCCGAGACACGAGTTCTTCCACCTACAAAACGAGCAGCACCGTGAACTTACCCCTCAGAAAGGGACAGAGGGGTCCTCTTTGGGGTAACCCTCTGGTGTGAGAATAAGATATTGTAGGAGAAGATAATAATAATGTGAAAGTGAGTAAGGACTTAGAGTATATTTTCTTGCCTGGCTCCAACTGTGGAGGTGGTGTGGTATTTATAGTGTTAGGGTTTCCAATGATTGGGCTCAGACCCAATTAGGGCCTCTTTGGCCTCCTCCTATTACTTCGCGCCACGTGTACTTAGGACACCTGGTGCTTTTTCATTGATTATTCTCTGACCAAGGTATTTTACCTGACCCATGTGCCATCACGTGGTGGCGCATGGGTTTTGCTGAGTTGTCCACCCTTCATTGGCAGCTGTCAACATCAGCACATTCTTTATTCCTTAAAAGATACCTTCTGGAAGGTTGTCTGATGAGTACAATCATGGTTGTCCTTATCCTGATTTGGATTAGACTATTGTCTCATTTGTTGTGTTGTCCTTTATGCGCCTATCCCGGGGATGCGCAAGGTCTTCTCTTTATTCTCACGCGCAGATGTGATATGCGTGAGCATGTGATATGCGTAAGCATATGTAATATGCGTGAGCATGTGATATGCGCCACGCGCGAATGTGATATGCATGAGCATATGTGATGCGTGAGCATGCGTGAGCATATGTGATATGCGCCACGCGCATAGGTTTTGGCTTTGTGTCTTCATGACATCCTGATTTCAAGCCTCTTGTCTATATCTTGTGGGTTGACCCGCCCCGCTCGATGTTAAGGCGGGTGCATACCTCTTCAAGCCCCCCCAGTCTAATGTGTGTCTTGTCTCGCGCGAGCGAGGTAAGATAGATATTAGACTAATAGTTTGCTTTTTTTAATAGGGCTTGTTTTTTTTTTCTTTTTTTCTTTTTTTTTTTGTACGCCCGTTGCGCGAAATTCTATCCCTTTGGTTAAAACGAATCGTCAATGCACGTGGTTGGTTGGTGCTGACATGCATCATTGATGGAGACATTGCGTGTCAGACCTTTCGCGTGCTCGAGGTGCATCAGAGATGGAGACGTTATGTGTCAGACCTTTCGCGTGCTCGAGGTGCTACAGTTGCCTTTCACGTCTCCTCATACAGTGTCAGGAACACGTGTCGCGCTTATGTTGGCCTACGCCTGCGCGTGGGGGCGCGTGAGTGTAGATCTGATTATTACTTGTTTCTCTCTCTCCCCTGGGTCTATAAAACCAAACCTTTTGAATGGTTTTTTCTTCATCTCCATTGTCATTTTCAGAGTTCTTGGTTCTTCAATTTACATTCCGACTAAGAGCCTTCGTCTTTGTCCCTGAATTCCGTCCTTACAGTGACCATATTGTTCGTTTTTTCAATTGTATGTCTGATAACCCAGACACCACAATTTCCCCTAGTAAACGCCGTGTAAAATCAGTTGTTATGTCTACTTTGATTAAGACCGGCAAGGGTAAACGGGTTGCCGAGGCCTCGTCGGAGGAGGGAGGAAAAAACAAGGTGGTGAAGAGATGGGATGAGATTCCCTGCAAGTTGAAACAATCTGACTTTGATACTCTTGTCGCCTCTCAGGGTTTTCTCCCTGAGTATGGCTGTCTGCTCCCGTCTACCGGGCAAACGGCGGCGGATCCTCCTGCCGGCTACATCTCTTTATACTCTCATTTTTTCACCCACTGTAATCTTCGTCTTCCAATGACGACGTTTATAGGTGCGCTCCTCCAGTTTTACGGGATTCATGTATCTCAGGTTCATCCCTGTGGATTAGTGCGCATGACTCATTTTGAGTTCGTGTGCAAAGCTCAGCGCGAGGAGCCCACCACTCGGCGCTTTCAATATTTTTATAAGCCGAAAATTCAAGATTCTTGGTTCTCATTCACACCGCGCAGTCAGAAGGTTAAGTGCTGCACTGTTTCTTTCAAAAGCCTTCATGACTGGGCTGAAAAATTCTTTTACGTCAAGGCTGGTGTTATCCCAATTCGCATGACTATGCGCGCGATCACTTCTGTGCCCGCGGATGACAATGTCCTTAAGAACCCAACGGGCGCATGGGTTAAGAAGTTATCTGCTGAACCATCCCCCGCCAGGAAAATTAGCGAGGAAGCGTTGGTGGGGGTTGGCATGAGCAAGAGGTGGATTGACAGCGGGACTGAGCCTGTCATCCATGTTGATGGCTCAGGTGGGTTGTTTGTTCATTGCATTAATTTTGCACGAGTATAATTCGTTTTGCTGATATCACTTGTCTTGTTTTATGCAGAAAGCAAGGAATACATCCACGCCGCCTATGACGAGCATACGGAAGGTGGCTCTGTCGCGCTGAGCGCTGGGGAAGTTGCTTTCCCTGATCGCTTCGATGATATGTTCATCCCTGTCGATTTAGGTCCTTAGAATACCTGTGTTTTGTTTTATCATATCTGTTGCGCGTATTGTAGATGTGCTCGAGAATTATGAGTTGGAGCTTGTGGAAGAGGAAGTGGAGGAGGAAGAAGCTGAAGCGCCGCAACTCAAGCGCAAGGCTAAAGGCAAAACTGGCGTAGGGGCCAGTAAAAAACAGAAAAAAGATGATGCACCTGTTGCCCAGAATCTTCCTCCTACTCAGGTGAAAGGACTTGGGAAAACCAAGGGTTTTACTTCCCAGTTTTCCTCGTCTTCTTTGCCTCGAGGTGTGGGCAATCCTCCAGTCCACACGAGGTATGGTGCTGCCACCTCATCTCTTCGCGCGGCGGACCAGGGAAGCGGCGCTGCGCCTGCTGTTTCGTCTTTTCCAACAGGTATACTTTGTTTATATTTTGTGGTTTTATGAGCGTGGTTCCGATAGAGTTATTAATGAAGCTTTGTTCACTCAAATGTTTGTAGAGCCGGCAACGTTGGCGGCTCAACCTCAGGCGCAACAAGGTGTCGAGGCTCCGCCTAAGGTTGTTTTGAAGTCCTCTGTTTTACCCTCGAAAAGGGGGAAAATGGACTTCATGTCGATGCTTAATTCGCGGACTGCGGTGCGCCAAGGTATTTATTGCGCTTTGATTGCCTGATTTTTTTTTTTTTTAGTTCCAAGTCATGAATCATTTCTCCTTGTTGGCTTTTTCGTAGGAATTATAGCTGGCACACAAGCTACTGGTGGCACCGCTAGCGCTGGCGCCGTTAGTTCAGCTCCTGCTCCGACAAGTATTGAATCTCCCCTCATTGGGATCACTAAGGAGCAGGAGACTATTTTACGCGCTGATCTAACAGCGTCAAGACCTCCCTCACCTCCTCCTGCGCGCAGCCCTCCTCGTGAGACTGTTTTTGATTTTTCCAAGTCGCAGGAGAAGAGACCTGTTATAGAGGATGATGAGGAGGTCAATTTTGAAGATTCTGATGGTGGCCGCGTAAGCCCTATAGCGCCACGAGATTTCATGGCGCAGCCTTCTTCCCATGGGGCAGGCAGGAGCCCATCAGCTGGCGCTAACCTTTCTGCTGGTTCTCCGCAGGTATAAGTTTGTTTTGCTCCGCTGCGCAGACTTCCAAATTAGTGTTTAGATAACTAAAACGTTTTTTGCGTTGCTTTGTGTTTGTAGGGAGCCGATCACATATACCGCCCGAGCTGGAATATCACTGAAGAGAGCTCATTCCAATCCATGGGCGTATGTGAAGACTTTTGGGCTCACTCTGTTCCCCCAGCTGAAAGGAGGTTTCAAGAGGACCGCGCTCGCGTGGAGTTGCTTAATGACCACCTTTTTGCTGGGTCTGCGTTCTTTGCTGCCTCCCAAGAGCTTCGCAATGATTATATAAAAGTGCGTGATGCCCTTGTGGAGGCCAAGCGAGAGGCTAAGGTTTCTGCTTGGAATCTTTCTGATGCCCTAGAGAGGGCTGAGAAACTCCAAGCAGAACTTAGCGAGAACCGGGCAAGTGCCAACGCTGCTTTTGTGAAGCGCGGGCTTGAGCTGCAAGCTGCGCGGGAGAAGCTGCAAGCGGCAGAGGCAGATGTGGCCAAGTACGCGCGTCGAGCGCGTGACTTGGAGTTGGAAGCAGAGGCGCGTGACCAAACTATTGCGCAGGCTAATACTGACAAATCTTTATTGGAGAGTGAGGTTGCGCGCCTGAAGAAAGAGCTCGATGCTGCGCGAGCGGAAAAGAATGAAGCCTTGGCGGCAGCAGCGTCTGACAAAGAAGAGCTAAAACAAGCCAAGGAAACTGTTGAGTTGTTAAACTCTCAGATTCCTGCTCTTGAGACGTCTGTTTCTTCCCTCGCGCAGGACCGTCAATGGCTAATTTCATAGGGTGTGACTCGTTGCGCTTATGTGATGAAATACTCAGACGAGTTTCAGACCCTTGTGATGGATTGTAATGCAGCGTCGCGCTTGGTGGGTCGGGCTGAAGGGTTTAAGGATGGTTATGAATATGGCATGCTAAAGAAGAATCCATCCGATTACCCTTATCAGCTCGACGTTGTCTGCGCTGACATGGCTGAGGTGGGGGAGAAGTACTTGAATACTCCAATTCCCATCCTTGAGCAGGTATTTTAACCTTAATGAGTTTACTTGACTTATTTTCATAATCTTTTGTACTCATACTGTTCCTTGTGACTTGCAGATAGCCGCGCTTGCTGACCAGCCCGATCTTGGCGCTTTAAAGAAATTACTTGATGAATGTGAGGGGACTGGTGGCAATGATGATGGCGCGGGCAATGCTACCTCTGCCAGCGGCTCTGGCATGGCCAAAGGACCTACTCCTGACACTATCGTGATAGAAGACGACTGCATTCAAGACGAACAGCTTGATTATGGTAAGTTTGGAGATGACGAGGAGCAGGCTGCGCCAGATGCTGAGGGAGGAAGTAATGATGAGGACGATGAAGAGGCTGATATTGATATAGAGACTTGAAAAGCCCTTCTTGTTTTTTTTTTGTGTTTGTAGTTTTTACCTCATCATTTGTAAATTTGTAAACTTCTATGTTTTGGAATGAAATTTTGTTTTTCCCTTATTCGCGTCTTGCGCATTCCCAATTCATCTCTTTATATTGCATGCGTGTGCTTGTTGAATATAACGTATGCTTACACATTGAAACTTGAACAAGGTTGTAAGGAAATTATTTTTACTTAATCCTTAACTGTTGTCATATTTCAAGTTATTTTGCGATATTTTGAATATGCTGACACGTGCCTTGGCATTTCATTATTCCTCTTTTGCGCGACGTTATCGCGCATTTATTATAGGGAATTATGAATGAGTTTTTTAGCCTTTACGTGTCAGTATGTGTTACTCTGATATCCATTATGATCCCATGCGCGACCTCTACCTGAGACCTTAACAACTATGCTTTGGCATATGCTTTGCGTTAGCTGTGCTTAGGTATTTTTATGGTCCAGCTGCGCAATACGTAGGATGGATGCTATGAGTAATTTGAGCTAAGGCTCATATTATTGGGCTAAGGCCCTAACGTTTTAGAGTTAAAACTCGTTAACGCGTTTGAGCTTGAAGCTCGCGCATGTATGTTTTACTTCGTTTTATTTTTAGTTTGATGTCAATACAATGTTGTCGTATTGCTCAAAATTAATAAAGGGAAGTGTGAAACATTTATGCAAAAGGTAATAGAACGCATATTAAGAAAAAATAGCGCGTATCATTATTCATAATGGCTTAAAAAGCCTTGATTACAAATTTAACAACTTTTACATGAAACATTTTCTGAGTTGTGCTGCGTTCCATATGCGCGGGAACTTCTTTCCATTTAAATCTTTTAAAGCGTATGCGCCTTTTCCCAATTCTTCCGAGACTTGATAAGGTCCCTCCCAGTTGGGAGACATTTTTCCCCGGGGTATTGCGCGACTAGCTTCATTGTTCTGAAGGACAAAATCATTCTTCTTGAAGTGGCATTCTTTCACGCGCTGATTGTAATATTTTTCTAGTTTTTTCTTGTATTTGGCTTCACTGATGATAGCCGCCTCTCTGCGCCCTTCAAGTAAGTTGAGATCCAACCTCCTTTCGCGCTCGTTATCCGTCTTACTCATCATGAGCACTCTATAGGATGGGCATCCAATCTCTGCTGGAATCATAGCCTCCGTTCCATAGGTTAGGCTGAACGGGGACTCGCCATTGCTGGTTTTGCTTAATGTCCTGTGCGCCCACAAGACATTAGGAAACTCTTCAACCCATGCATGGGACTCTCCCTCCAACCTTTTCTTCAGCCCATTCAGCAAGCTTTGGTTCGCGCGTTCCACTTGGCCATTCCCTTGAGGGTGGTATACTGAAGTGAAGACCTGGTTGATGCGCAATTCCTTGAACCAACTGGATATCTTCTTGTCAGTGAATTGTTTGCCATTGTCGCTCACGATTTCCATGGGCAGGCCGAAACGGCATACGATGTGGCTCCAAATAAATTGCTTCATTGCCTCGGCTGTGATTTTTGCCAGTGGCTTTGCTTCAACCCATTTTGTGAAATAGTCTACTGCCACTACCAAAAACTTTACTCGCCCCGGCGCTTGTGGTAAGGGACCCACAATATCGATTGCCCATTTGTGGAAAGGCCATGCAGAGGTCACCGGAACCAAGTTGTTCTTTGGCCGCATGGTGTTTGGCGCATAGCTCTGACACGATTTGCATTTTTGGATCTCTTTTAACGCGTCCAAGTACATGCCTGGCCAATAGTAACCTGCGTTCATTGCCTTGGCAACCACCATGCGCGGGCCAGCATGTATTCCACAGATTCCTTCGTGTATCTCTCTGATCACATAGCTTGCTTCCTCAGCGTCTAGGCACTTCATGAGCGGTCCAAGATAAGAGCGTCGATATAACGTACCATCAAGCAGTTCGTAGTTCTGCGACTTGTGCCTTATCTTCCTCGCCTGTGCGCGATCGTCTGGTACCTTTCCCTCCCTCAAGAATTCCATTATTGGAGTTATCCATGATGAAGGTGTTGTATGAATTACAAGGACAGACTTCGCTCCCACCGACGGGTTGCTCATTACTTCCACCCTGACATCTTTGCCAAAATGATCGAAGCTGGTTGATGCCATCTTGCTCAGCGCGTCGGCGGACTTATATTCACTGCGCGGAATGTGTATCATTCTGAAAAAGTCAAATTGTTCGGTGAGTTTCTTCGCCTGCTCTAGATACAGAGGCATGGTGTTCTCCTTGGCATCATAAAGGCCATTGACTTGTGCTGCTACCAGGTATGAATCTACATGAGCCTCTAGCTTTTTAACTCCGAACTTGTGCGCGATGCGCAAACCAGCCAGCAGGGCTTCATACTCAGCTTCGTTGTTGGTGCACTTGAAATCCAACCTGATTGCGTAAGTATACTCATGATTTTCTGGATCCACCAGTTTGAGGCCTGCGCCGGACCCTTCCTTGTTTGAAGCTCCATCAGTGAATAATCTCCAAACGTTTTCTTCATTATTGACTTGCGGAGGGTCTACTTCGCGCTGAGCCTCTTCGACTTTTCCTTCAAGGATTTCTGCGATGGAATCAGCTAAGACTTGTCCCTTGATTGCTGGACGAGGCTTATAGGTGATCGTGTGCTCCCTTAATTCCAGCGCCCATTTTGTCAGCCTTCCCGAGAGCGCGGGACGTCGCAAGACTTGCTGGATGTTGTAATCGGTCAGGACTTCAATAGGATGACCATTGAAATATCTGTGAAGCTTGCGCGACGCATGCGTTAGTGATAAAACTAACTTTTCTATGATGGTGTAGCGCGTCTCAGGATCTGTCAGCACCCGACTTACATAATAGATTGGTGTTTGGATTCCCTTGCGATCCACCAACAATACTGCGCCAATGGCGCGCTCTCCTGCTGACAGGTACAACGTTAGAGTTTCGCCAGGTAGTGGAGCTGTGAGCGCAGGCAGGTTTATCAGACATTCTTTTATCTCACTGAAAGCTTGCTCGGCCTCAGGCGTTCACTTGAATTGGCTTTTCTTTAGGCAATTTCTCAATGTGTTAATGAATGGGGTAGATTTGCTTGCATGGTTCGCTAGGAACCTGTTAATTGATACCAATCTACCATTCAACTTTTGAACTTCCTTCATGGTGGATGGTGAGGGCATGCTGAGAATAGCCTCCACCTTCTCTGGGTTCACCTTGAAACCGTCCTTGGTGACCATTACGCCGAGAAATTTCCCTTCTTCCACGCCGAATGTGCATTTGCTCGGGTTGAGCTTCATGTTTACTTCCTTTAGGCGCCGAAGGGTTTCTTCGATGTCTTTGAGCATTTGTTTTTCCTCCCTGCTTTTAATCACCAAATCATCCACGTAGACTTCTAAGTTTTTTCCAATTTGCTCGTTGAAAACTGCATCCATGAGTCTCTGGTAAGTGGCTCCTGCATTCTTCAAACCAAAGGGCATTTTTGTGTAACAGAAAACACCCTTGTCAGTTTTGAAAGCAGTCTTGTCTTCATCCTGTGGTGCCATTTGAATTTGGTTATAGCCCTTATAGGCATCCAGGAAACATTTGAGCTTAAATGGCGCCACAGAGTCCACATTCGCGTCAATGTTTGGGAGGGGTAACAATCTTTTGGACACGCTTTGTTGAGGTCCTTGAAATCAATGCACATTCTCCATGACCCATTGCTCTTCTTTACCATCACAGGATTGGCTACCCATGTTTGGTATCGTATTGGGCGAATGATATTAACGCGCAGTAGATCTTCTACTTGCTCATTCATGGCCTTTGCCTTCTCGTCTCCCATGACTCTTTTCTTTTGAGCGATTGGCTCTACAGACTTGAATGTGTTGAGAGAGTGCTGCGCCAGGTCTCGCGGAACCCCAGTCATATCAGAATGTTGCCACGCAAAGACTGACATATACGTTGTGAGCAATCTTTTCATTCTCACCCTTGTGTCATCTGATATCGTAGCTCCGATTGTGATTGTTTGTTCTGGGAATTTTGGGTTGAGAATCCATTCCTCTAGCGCGTTGTTTGCCACTGGAAGCTTCATTCTCCCCTCTCGAGGTGTACTTGTTACTGCGCATAAATGATCTCGATACACAAATGTTACTCCTGTTGGTGTTGGGAACCCCAACGCGCCGTGCGCTGGTGACGGTATGGCATTGAATTGGGCAATCGTTCCTCTACCCAAGATCATATTATGGAATGAAGTGGTGGGCAAGACCAAGAAGTTGACAATTTCAGCTCGCTTGTGCTTTTCATCCCCCATGGTCAGTTCGAATTGTATCTGACCTAGGGGGTGAATAATTTCGTTTAAGACACCCGAGATTGGTGCATTCACAACTTCGAGCCTTGCTTGGTCTGCTGGATCCAACTTCCTGAAACATTGCTCATACATGATGTCTGATTCACTGCCGGTGTCCACCGGGACTTTTGACACCTCATAATGAGCGATGTGTGCAGTGATGACTAGGGGACTGCTGATAGACGGGCCTCCTCTGATTCTTGGGAAGATTACTTGTTGCTCGCGCCAATCCCCTTGGATTTGCGCGCTTCTCTTCCTCGATCCTTGCCTTTGCCTTCCTCCTTCAGCTACACAGATTCTTTTGAATTTTCTACTGGCTGAGGCTCCGTCTGGTTGTTCATTCTCTGGTCTTGGGTTTTTTACTAGGTGAGCCAACTTGCCTGATTTCACATCTTTTTCGATTGCATCCTTCAAATGATGGCATGCATCGGTGTTGTGCCCTGTGGATTTGTGAAACTCACAATATTTGCCACTGTTTGGTGGTCCCTTATGGAGTAATGGCCTGAGGCTTTTAAACTGGACATTCTCTGTGCTTAACACTTGCGAAGGCGTTTTGGTGAGGGGAGTCCATATTCTTGGTAGAGGTCTATTAGTCTCTCTGTCGCCTTCCTTCTTGTCACCCTCTCCGCGATTAAGAATGTCTTTTTGGGGCTGGGGTGAACTTTGTTGCGCTTGCTTTTCTGCGGGAGAATAATTGGTTTGTTGCAACCTGGACCATACGGAGTTTTGTTTGCCCCTCCTTTCATTGTTGCGTGGTGCTTCTGTTTGATGCCCTCTATCTCTTGCTCTGTCTTGGGCAATTTGTTTTTCATTTCGCGCGAAGACTCGCGATGCTTCCATAAGCTTAGCCTAAGTGGTTGGCATTCCTTCTCTGCTCACGAGAGCTCTGCGGAGTTGATCACTGCGCGCACCTTGTATAAAGGCCACGCGCAAGAGTTGTTCAGTGATGCCTCCAATTGCAAGAGATTCCTGATTGAAATGAGTTATGTAGTCTTCAATGGTTTCATCATTCCTGCGCACGCAGTGCATGATGTCATCAGGGTCGCTCGTGTGTCTGCGCTGCTGTACAAAGTGAGCCTGGAACTTTTCCAATAGCTCTTCGAACCCATCGATTTGTCTTGTCGGCAAGCTTTCGAACCAGACACGCGCTGCGCCCGTGAGGCAGCGAGCAAACATGTGACACCATGTTGGCATCGTCCAGCTTTAGAGGTTTCCAGTGTTGTAAAAACCTTGTAAGAAATCATCTGGATCTGTTGTACCATCGTACTTGCCTAAACCACTTGGCATCTTGGTTTTGTGTTGTATAGGAGCCTTCGCAATGCGCTCAGTGAATTTTGAATGTTTTACCAAGATGGCTGGCCTATATGGTGTGGTTACGTCCACTTGCTCTTTCGCTTGTGGGTTGTATGGTGTGTATAGATCCATATCACCTTTGGCTCCAGGTGCTATGTTCATGTGCGCGCGAAGCTGTGAACCTCCTGCATGAGTATCTCGCGTCTTCCTCATGCTGTGCACCTCTTCCTCATCACTAATATCAGCGTGTTCGGTGTGAACAGAGTGACCGTCTTCCGGCGCGCGCGTCTTTTTTGTTGTTCCCTGAATGGTTTGTTTATCAAATGCGAGCCTCTGTGTTAAGTCGGCTAACTTTTTGTGTTTTACCAGCTCATTGTATTTGTCCATTAAACGCCGTTGTTCGTTTATGAGCCATTCTTTAGGGTCATTGGTTTCAACTTCCGGACCCATTGGTCCTTTTTGTTTTGTACCAGTCAGAATTTGGAATGTGAGATCGTCTGGAGGAGTTTCAGTCTGACTATGAGGTGTTGTGTTGAAGGGATGGTTACTGGTGGTGCGCGCAGTGTCACGCGGCGCCCTCAGAACCTGATGTCCCTCATTAACATCCTCAAGCTCATTATCCTCCAGAACTTGATCATTGTTTCGAACACCGGAAACCATGGTGAAGATTTTCAGAGAGAAAATTGATGAAATAGTGGTTTTGTTGCCGTTGTAACAGGTGATGGCGCCAATGAAGAAGCGTGGATCGACTTACTAGTATTCGATCTACGTTCCTCGGGTATGAGTGTGCAATATCGCCGATGGTTTTCCGAGACACGAGTTCTTCCACCTACAAAACGAGCAGCACCGTGAACTTACCCCTCAGAAAGGGACAGAGGGGTCCTCTTTGGGGTAACCCTCCGGTGTGAGAATAAGATATTGTAGGAGAAGATAATAATAATGTGAAAGTGAGTAAGGACTTAGAGTATATTTTCTTGCCTGGCTCCAACTGTGGAGGTGGTGTGGTATTTATAGTGTTAGGGTTTCCAATGATTGGGCTCAGACCCAATTAGGGCCTTTTTGGCCTCCTCCTATTGCTTCGCGCCACGTGTACTTAGGACACCTGGTGCTTTTTCATTGATTATTCTCTGACCAAGGTATTTTACCTGACCCATGTGCCATCACGTGGTGGCACATGGGTTTTGCTGAGTTGTCCACCCTTCATTGGCAGCTGTCAACATCAGCACATTCTTTATTCCTTAAAAGATACCTTTTGGAAGGTTGTCTGATGAGTACAATCATGGTTGTCCTTATCCTGATTTGGATTAGACTATTGTCTCATTTGTTGTGTTGTCCTTTATGCGCCTATCCCGGGGATGCGCAAGGTCTTCTCTTTATTCTCACGCGCAGATGTGATATGCGTGAGCATGTGATATGCGTAAGCATATGTAATATGCGTGAGCATGTGATATGCGCCACGCGCGAATGTGATATGCGTGAGCATATGTGATGCGTGAGCATGCGTGAGCATATGTGATATGCGCCACGCGCATAGGTTTTGGCTTTGTGTGTTCATGACATCCTGATTTCAAGCCTCTTGTCTATATCTTGTGGGTTGACCCGCCCCGCTCGATGTTAAGGCGGGTGCATACCTCTTCAACGTACTTGACTTGGGGCTCCACCAGCTGCTACAGGTTCAGCTACAAGAATAGGTGCAACACAAGGTCTCACATACTACAAATTTTTATCAACAAAATTAAAATACGTCAAGAGGCTAAGCACCTCAGCACACAACATATTACAATAATAGTTCGGTAGATAAAAAGATAAAACTTTATCTTAGTATTGTATGCACACCATATAGGAATTGCCATAGGAACTATGAAAGATCAAAATTTAAGCGGGAACTATGGAAAAGGGTTTAATAATACCGTATATTTGAAGATGGCTATACTTCGTAATTCACTGCTCCGTATCAAAACTGAGCATGAAATGAACAAAACCCCGACCTGAACCATGACTAATGTCCCTTATAATCAACAAACCAAGCCGCTCAAGAGCTACTCGTGAAACGAACCTAACAATCCGACAACCGATAGGCCATTTTGCAGTCCAGTTTTAGACCTGAAAGCACACGGGTCAGCAGCTAATTCAAATCGAAAACAAATTGAAGCCGCATCCATAACAAAATCACCTCAAATACTTGTTAACGTGCCCTGATATTTGTAAAATTATGAATTCAAAGAATGGTTAACATCTGTAACAGAGACATATGGTGTACATGATCGAATGAATCGCAGATCTAAACTCTCAAAATGTCTTTCATTTTCTTTATTTTAACAAATCAGCTCTTAACATGAATATCACCCTTAACACTTGCCTAAAATCTCTTGGCTTTTCGAGGATCATACGCATTTTTAAAAGGATCAGTTTGGTGTGCCTGTAACACAAGCATATTAGTGGCATCAATTTCAACCTGTTAACTAACTGTCCATCATATATGCTTACCATTCATATCCTCTTTCTAATAAATTATACATAACACAAAGTGTGGATTGCATCATTTTGGATAGTCCTTAAAAAGATAATATTACTTTGCAGCGATTAGATTTCTCATGTTCATCATCATTCATGTGAAACAAATTGAAATAGAATTTTTCAAAAAACAAACTGAATCTAGCCAGAAATGTAGTAAGAAATATAAACTGATAATAGAAAAGTAGAAGTTAACCCCTAACCCGTAGTTGAAGAACACTTTTAGCTCAATTTTCAAAATTTTATGTTGTATTAATTCAAAAGGACCCATATACACAATCACTTCATTAAGACCAGAATTTCAGAGTAACTTACATTAAAAAAGTGAGAATCCTAAGGCCTGACAAACGCATCAACAGATTGCAAACAATGGCATTATTAACTAAAGGCCAAAACATATAATATGAACTAATTCAATTAGGGGTTTCAAAACAGTGATATTTTTAGTTAGGGGTTTACAAACAAGAAAACTGAGTGCAACAACAACAAACGAAACTGAAAATAGCAACAACAAGATTAAGCAAAGATGTGAAAATTAAATGAAACTACGAGAACATGGAATAAAGTTCGCACCTGCAGAACCATCGTTTCAGTGATTAAGAAATAGTCGATGATCTATTTACAATTACAATTAGGGCACCCACCATTTCAATTAAAAGCCACCGTTGAATCATTGATCGATTCTATTGATTGCACAATTGAGGGGATTGAAGAAGGAAGCCTACCTTATGAATCAATCAACTCTTGAATGGTACAGGGTTTGAAACAAAAATGGTGACGAAGTAAGTAGAATTAGGGTTTGGGAAAAACATAAGGTAGCAATAAACATCGCTGATTGAATAACGTACAGAAGAATTGAATTACTGGCGGGTAACATTTTTGGCCGGTGATAATTAATATAACGACGTCTTCCACCTGAAAGAGTTCAATTACCAGTTTGTACTCCTAATATGTTTTACATGTAAAAATAATTATAGATATAGATATAGATATAGATAATTAAATACTTTTCAAAATATATATCTTTTATTGAATCTATAATTAAAGGAAAAAAAACTGCATGAACCAAACTTATGGCATCAAATAGTGGGAAATTTTAAATTGTCTTATAAAACCCTAGAACCCTCATGCATCTAACGTTCCTGATATTAGACACAAGTCAAAGAAACAGTTGGCACACGACAATTTGCAAAAAGGAATTTAGACGTTGATCCTCTCGCGTATAGTTGCCAAATCAGACCTGAAACTGAACAAGAAAATAACATTGAGAATCAGGTCTCCAAGAAATAAAATAAAGTTGAAAATAATAGGCACTTCAAGTCAAGAAAATAAAGAATTATCTGAGTCTTATAAAATTTTGGATCAATTGTATTCTGAAACACATTTAGAATTCGAGATGGCCGATGATCAAAGGAAGATATTTAAAGGTCGAATATTGTTTCTGGGAAAGAACATAAAAGAATCAACTAAACATGAAGACATGCCAAAAACTACAGAGTTCAAAGACTGTGAATCAGTCACAACAAGTCGTGCAGCTGTGAAAAAGGCAATGAAGTGGAATTTCGTTTCTTCAAGAAGTTTGAGTTGATTCAGTGCAACAAAGAGGATCTTCTAAAATCATATCATAATCCACCGCCCCTTGCCAAGAGTTATTCTCTATCAAACTTCTAAGGAACCGTCTTAGCCTTTATTTACAACATTACTCATACTTTCAAAAATCATGAGTTCATTGTAGACAATCGGAACAAGATAACTGTTTCACTTAACTACGCAAAGAAGAAGCGAATAATTTGCTAGTAGTGACACATACATAAGCCTAGTGGGAGATTGTATGAGTTTGGCGGTCTACACTGTTTACTTTTGTCAAAAATATGGTGACAAGGCATGCCAATCCTGAGTTTCGGCCTTTTAAGTATTAACCCAATTCTAATATAACTAGTAAGATTAACCCTAGAATATGAGTTTTAAAAACCATAAAAAAAAACTTAAAGCCGGCAAAAAAAACACACATCACATTTAGAATCAATCATCTAACGATTGATTGGTTAATTGTAATGATATTTTTTTTTTCCTGATATGTATTTGTAGAGTAGAATGGTTATCCGTTATCATTGGACGATTTTCAATCAATGAAGGTTTTTGTGGTCAAGAAACAACACTTGATTCAGACGAATTTTTTTTGAACGGCCAACTAAGTAACGCCGGGTATTTCGTACGCGGTTCCCATTGGCTAAAGGTAGCCCGAGCCAGCCACTAGTCCAGACGGACGGAGCCCCTAGCGGTCCACCTGTTGAGGGATTCACTGGATAAAACCCGACCCCCACGCCCGCCAAACGGCACGACAGCGAGGAGCCGGTAAAACCGGGTGAGATCAGGACTCGAACCCTTGCAAGCCAGGGTCATCCCTCATATCTCCCATATAAATTGGTGGTAGTGAGGTTTGAACCCTCTACCTCTCACTAGTAAAGTGAGTATTCAAACGAATTATTTGAGCATCTCCACCTACAACTTTTTTTTAAATATAATATGTTTGAAAAGGATACAATTATCTAAAACTAAATTATGTTAAAAATAGGAAAAAAATAGATTTTAATAATTCTATCCATTACATATTTTTTTTTGCTGATAATATGGCCACACTTACACTTTAACCAATTTTCTTTTCTTTTTTTTTTTTCCAAAAAGCAATCATGATAGTATAATCATAATAGATTTATACTTGTTTTCATTTGATTTCTCTCACAATAATGATTATAAATGAAATAGAGAAACCTACTACCTAAATAGATTCGGGTATAAACCAAGTATAAACTGAGTGTAAAATTTATGGTGATTATGCTACCGGGATTGCTTTTGAAAAATAAGTAAAAGATACAATTATCATTGGTCAAAGTATAAGTATAAGTAATTGTCCAATAAATAATATTTTGGATTATTAAGATGTGATTTGTCTTTAAAATAAATATATATGATATTTAAAGTGTGGTTTGGATATATGACATTATGATATATAGAAGGATTTAGAGATCCATCGACGAATAGCCTATTTTATTAAAGTTTGAATTCGAGCTCTCCTAATAATACTAAACGAGTCGAACTCAAGTTTAAGTTTTAAGAGGCACCGGCCTCCATTCGTTTGATAAACTACTTTTTGGAAACTTAATCACTGATTTACTAAAGTTTAGTTAACGACTCAATATTCTAGTTTAGAACAAACTTATGGGTGTTGCTAAACGTGCCCCCCCACTCATCCGTTTTTACTAAACATACTTATTCTCTCAAGTTTTACATTAATACGATTTAAACCTTTTTATTGTTTATTTTGTCATTTTGTTATCTTTTATTATCATTATTGTTTTCATAAAAGCATTTTTTTCTTCTTTTTATTTAACATTATTTTCTATTTATCTATTTATGTGCATTTAAAAGCTTTTAATAAAAACATATTTTTTCTTACTTTGAAAAACGTTTTTTTCTTATCTAACAAACGATGTTTTTCTTGTTTTAAAAAAATGTTTTTTTCTTATACTTGTTTTAATCTTTTTGGATAGCGTTTATTTAATTAAGAGATATTTTACATTTTTTTTATATAAAAACATATTTTTTGTTATATATTAAAAGATTAAATAGCATACAACTTGATAACCAAGTTTGGCTCTTTTCTCATATAGCATTAATCTCATGTATCCAAGCCTAACAATATATTGTTTTGAATACATTTTATAAAAAATAAAAAAAAGTAGCTAAAGAAAACATACAAAACTTTTTAGTACATGCAAAAAAATAAACAAACTTTTAATAAGATCTTAAAGAAATAAAATAGTAAAATCAATAAAAAAATATATTAACAAAACTGTGAAATAAAAATAAAAATTTAATAGTTCTTTATTTGATATTTGAGAGAATTATAAAATAAAATAAGAGGGACTAACAGGTCAATTACAAATGCTAAGTGGAAATGCAAGTTCATGGGGTGTATGGAGCAAGGGAGGAGGGTGCGTTTAGCTTGACCCAAACTTATTTATTATGGTTAAGGGATTTTCTGGGGCACATGTAAGGAACATTAAATAGGTGAATATTTTTGTTGATATTATAATTTTCTATTAATAATATTCATCTCAGGATAACTATCATATTTAACATTATATTTTTCCTGATAAATCTTTTCTTAATTGATGACTATTAGATAAATATTTTCCCTCTAAAATTACTATTTCATTTTTTCTAATTTCCCACCATTTTTTTAAGTATTCACTATCAAACAACACATACCTTTCTAGTTATTCGCTATTTTAAGATCAAATAATATAAAGCATTACTATTATTCTACAAATGGATGGACGTGTTCTTTTGTATTTGAATGAACTTCCTATTGAAGAAGATGTTATATTGAAGAAAAAGATGAAAACAAGAAAAAAATTTGTGATGAACCATTCGTTGGTCAATGTTTTCTAAGTGAAGAAGAGGCGCTTGTTTTTTTTATCAAAGTTCTGCAAGGACGAATGGGTTTTCCGTTTGAAAAGGGAGTTTTGAGAACAAAAAAGGAGATAGGAAAAGACGTGATTTTTTTGTCATCGTGAAGGAAAACCAAAGCCTAAAAAAGACTACACAAAAAAGTCAAGAAACCTCTTAGGCTATGCAAGATACAAATGCAAGGCCCACATGCGCGTAACATTGAGAAGAATTAACAAAATTTTTTCTAGAAGAATGGAAAGTCACTAAGTTTATTGCGGAGAATAATCATGTTTTGTTGTCTACTCAAGAGGTTCGTTTTTACCATCTTACCGTACAATTACATTAGAAGATGAGAAACGTATACTTTAATTAAAAGAAGGGGGCTTGTTCGTAAAACAAATTATGCGGGTGATGGAGCTTGAAAAGAATGTGAGACACGAAGAACTTTCTTTTATTAAAAAAGATGTTTATAACTTTTTTTTTACCAAAAATCAAATATTACATTCAAAGAATGATGCAAGAGAGTTTTTTGAGTACTGTAAAAAAAATGCTAAAAATGAAAATTTTAATTTTCCATATGCATTTACACTAGATGACGAAATTAGGCTAGAGCATATTTTTTGGTGTCATGCTCATTGTTTTGAACTTTACCAAAAGTATGGAGATGTTGTGGTATTTGATACTACATACAAGGTGAATTCACATGACATGCCATTTGGCATATTTGTGGGTATTGAAAATCATGGAAGAACCATATTATTTGGGTGTGTGTCAGGTCCCCGATTTTCAGCTGGATCTTACTTAATCATGTCATAACTCACACAAATAGATGTGTCGACAAGGGAGTTAATGGCGGGTTGCTATATTTAGAAAGATATCCGTTTGTTAAAGGCGGAATCAATAACAAACATATGGTTGCTTAATCAATATTCAAAGGTAACCAACACGAACAAGATTCACTCAAAAGATTTCCATTTATATAATATCAATCATACAAATTGGATAATCGATTTAGGGTTTCTTGAAGGAAGGTTTATCCGTACTATTCTAAGACAGCCGTCACACACATAATATTCTTCCTTAATTAATGTGTCTGTCTGTCTTGTCCGTAGGCGGCGTGCCCTAAAACATTCTATTTATAGGCCTGCCACCCTAGGACAACTGTCATTCCTTCTAGAAACCCCAAACGTAAATACATATTCAAATTAAATAATCAGAAATATTCCAAGTGTAAAACAAGTCTTCCAGGTAGGCTTTTCATCAATCTTCATTCTCCGAGTATGCTATGTACTCTGCCATCCTTCATAACTTGGTAACATTGAAGTGTGCCCGGGATCAGTTTCCGGGTAGACTTTACTTGAAGAGTATTTTACTAAGTAAAATACTCACCGGGTAGACTTCAATCTTTTTGACTTTGCCCGACTTTTCCCGACAAACCCTTATGAGCGACCTTGTTCTTCAATGGTCATTTCAACTTTTTGCTATAAAATAACTTATTAGCAAAGTGTACTCGGGAGTACTGTTCCTTGCTTGAGTTGAACCTTGCCCGATATTACTTAAAGATATTCATCTAAATCATCAAGCTTGTTCGGACCACTATTATTAATGAATACCTTGCCCGGTCTTCCAATCACTTGGCTTCATGGACTTGGTTAGCCAAAAGCTTACTCGGGAGTGAACTTTACTTGGCTATGAAGAACAGACTTGCTTGATAAAGTGAACCTTGCCTGGATTTACATAAACTAGTGAACCTTGCCCGGCAATACACTAATTTGCAAACCCTGCTCGGATATCCACTAAAGAAGACTTCTTGAAGATAACCCTGCCCGATAGACAAAATATCGTACCCGGCTAAGTAAAAGCTTGCTCGGAGGTCTAAGGAATTCTGAGGAGGTTGAGAAGATTCCAATCTTCCATATACTTCATTTTGGTCAAATCTTTGACTCAACAATCTCCCCTAGATTGGAACACCTCAGCTGACCCAAAACATTTCTAAGGTTACTTACACTTAGTCAAAATACACATCAAATCAAAATCAAATTACATATTCAACAAAACATAAACAAATTACATAATCAAAAGCTGTCCGAAGACATTACAAAGCAAAACCTAAGCTAAAATTCTTCATTTTAGCCAGAGATGCGTGTTTAGGCATGGAAAGTCCAACTTTTCTTGCTCTCTCAAGAATCCCAACAGTTCTGATTGCTTAGCACCTGTAGGCCTTTGCCTTTCTTTATAATCAGAGAGATGCAGTGCGGCAATCACAGTCAATTGCCACAGATTGAATTTTCTGAAGTCATTTTTAGAGTAGATCTTCACCATCTCTCCATTTTCCATCATAACATTCAGATGTTCAGTCTTGGAGTCATAGAATACTCCACTTGGCATAATCTTGTAGTTGACTGAAGGGTTTTTGGCTTTTGTTGCAGCCTTGACAAAAGGTTTATCCATCTTCAAGTGCATCTGCTTTGGTTTTTCTTGAGTAGTTATAGACATCTTCCTTTTCTTTGTACTGTTCTGTTTTGAGACCAAAGATGTTGTCTTTTTGCAGAATTCTTTTACTTTGGATTTCCCTTTCATTGTCATCTTTGATAGATAAGCCATCTTTTTGGATATTCCTTTGTTCATACCGACTAGAGACTGAGCAACTCCCTTCTTCATGTTCAGTTGATGTCCTTTCATTTTCTTGAAGTTGCTCAAAATCTCTTTTCTTGTCATGACTTTTACTGAATCAAAGGGAATTCCATTTTCAACCAAAAATTTTGGTTTCCCACCATACTTGTACAAGAACTTTTGAATATTCATTTCTTCTTCCAATTTATCTTTCATTTTCAGACTTTTTAATTCTTTGTCTTGAACAATCTTTTCTTCACTCAAAGTAATTAAAATTTTGTCAATAACAGTGTCTAGTTTCTCTTTTACCTCTGTCTCTGGTTCTTCCTGTTTAATCAGCTTGAGCAGAGATACCAGCACACCATTTGGAATTTCCTCATCATTTATGCAATTTTCAATCAATTCATGTGGGACTTCCTTCTGATTTTCATGGTTTGATTCATCTCTTAATTTCTTATTGTCTTCAAATAGCTTCATCAAACTCTCTTGTTCTTCAAAGTCTTTGTCAGTCAGTATTTGATTTAGAAGTTCTATGTCATAAATTTCTATCATTCTTTGCACATAGATTCTTTCGGCTTCTAATTCAGATTCATCCATATCTGAGTCCATTGTATTCTCTTTAAGATTGTAAGTCTGAATTTTAACATCTTCTAGAGCAATTTCCTTCCCTTTTAGTTTATTTCTTTCCTCAAGTTCTTTCTTTTCATCTTCTGGAATTTTATCAGTTTTATCATCTGAACTGTTCTCTTCATAAATTGAAAGAAGCTTCAACGAATTCTCCCCCCTGATTTAGTGACTTCTCCCCCTGTTTTGGGGTAGCTGAGATCTTCTCAACCTCAGACATTAGGGTTTGAACTCGTTGTAATGCTTTTTCCAGTTCTTCAGAAAGATGATGTTTGTTGGAACTTGGAGTTGGATCCATTTTTGATTCTCTGTTAAGTAATGAACACACAATTGTCAGTTAGATCTTTAGGTGAGTGTATTCAAAAGACAAATAAAGATTAAGGCATAAAGAATATTTCGATTCAAACCGTTGTCTTGAGTAATATTGAAATCTGCACAAAATAGAAATGTAAGTTCTTCTCGAAATGTGAACTTCAATTTTGACCAACATAAGCAAGTCTCCTTTTAATGAGAGTTAAGACAAATGTAAAGTACATATATGCAATTTTGGCAGAAAAGCTGTAGATAAAGTTCTTTTGATTCTACCCTTTTCTTTTACATGTCAGGTAAAGTGAGAAACTTAAAAAGTGTTTTGTCTTTTAGCTCAAAAATTCCTTATCTACTTAAGGAATGGTTGCTTTGGAATATGTCCAGAAATGGTAAAGTATTTAAAGTTAAAGTAATTTTGAAATGCATTTAAGTAAAATGAAGGAGGCTTACCTGAAATACCTGATTTCTTGAGAACTTAATCACAAGACAAATAATCAAGTATACAATATCAAATAAACGTCATTGCTAGGAATCAATTAAGACACCCTTATAAATTTCTCAAATTTAAATTAAAACGCTTAATCTAGCATAAACCCTACCATATTTGAACAAACATACTAAGAAACATATTCAATCAAGTATACTTGGAAGCAAAGTGTGCCCGAGCACTCTTTTGATGTATAGTGTGCCCGAACAACCTTCATGTGAAAAGTATACCCGAATAACCTTCCAAGAGTACAAAGTGTGCCTGGAAAGGACTTCTAGCAGACAGTGTACTCAGAAAGTCAAATTTTGAAATTACCAAGTATACTAAGGGAACAAAGGTGTACCCGAAATATAAAGTGTGTCCGGAAAACAAGGTTTACCCGGAAATACTTATAATTTCAAAGAAATCATAAACACAAATATTACAGAGCATGCTAGTAATGAAATTAAACATATTAAAATTTAAGTGTGCTATAGTCTAAAATTTCAAAGAGCTTGCCCGAATATCCTATGTTAGCACTAAGCTTTCTAGGATACACATATTCAATCATCAGGTATGCCCTTACCCGGGGGATTTTAATATGTCAAACCATACCCGAAAAAGACAAACTTAAATAATAATATCTAAGTGTGCCCGGAAAAGTTAACAAACCATTCCTAACAACATATTCACACATATCACAAAGCTTACTTGGCGTACTTAACTAAGTTCACAAAGTTTGCTTGGAATCATAATCAGCATATAAAATGCAAAGCTTGCCCGAAACAAGAATTTCTTGTTAAAAGCTAGCTATACCACATAATCATCTCAAGACTTCAAGCTTGCTCGGGAAATGAGTACACCAGTGTACTTTACCCGGAAAGTGTAAACACTTCAAAGAATGCCCGAAAATCATAAACTTAGCCAAAAATGACTAAGCTTGCTTGGAAAGGTCATAAATCCTCAAACCTTACCCGAAAATACATATTCAAACATATTCAACTGTTTTGTGCCCGGAAAGGTTATAAAACATCAAACCTTACCCGAACTAACATATTCAACCTATTTAAGGCAAAATGCAACACTTTTTGACTTAAACCACTTGTCAAAATATATTTTTCATTAAAGGTCATAGTTTAAGAGCAAATGGTGCATTTAGAGATCAAATTTCAGTTGTATTTCTCTTCAAAACAGTTTCTTCCATTTTCTGAAAAGATCTCAAGAATGGGATCATATTGACTAAGTAGCTTTCTCAATACTTCATTCTCAGCATTATTATGACAACATAGATAGGTTAACAGCAGGTCTAGACTTAGCATTATTTTTATCTCTTTGGTGATATGATTAAGGTTCATTTAGTAGCATAATGCATTAATGGTCAACACTGTGCTATGATGCCTCATATCTCTTCTCAAGGCTTATTTGGCTTTCCCCAGATCACCCCAATTTGACTCCAACCTCCTGTATTTGGTCACAAAATTGTTTTTGTATGACAGAACTTATTGTATTTTTGTATTTTGAGATTCAAACATATATAGAGGTTGAACGTTGGACTTACTGTTAAATAACATGCCTTTCATTCAAGATGAGACTGATTTTGTCAACATCTTTGTAGTTCTTAGTTGTAACCCTCTTGTTTGATAAAATATTTAAAACACTTATCAACTTTTGGTTGATTTATTCATACTTCCCCTTGTTTTTGATATTTTCTCAATTTTTCTTAAATCATGTTCTTTGTCATATTTAAATATGTTTCATTTTTGGTTGACCAAATAACAACAGGCTTGTGTATGACTGGGTAATCACTTTTCTGCCTTTCATTTGGAGAGATTTATCTTGAGACATGCAAAGACAACTATGTATCTCCACATAAAGATCAGCATATTCATTATGTTTATATTACCTTAGATTTTACATCATCATGGGAAAGCAACCATACATGTTAATGACTATACTAAGGTCTTTTTAGCCTATTAAATCCATATGATTGGCTAAGTAGTCAATGTACTATCATTTCCCATTTAAACACAGTTTAATATTCAATCACCCCAATTTCTCCTAATTGTCAGGTAAATGGCTATCATGTTTGACCAGAAGTGGTCAACATGACCAAACATACATGTGAATATATGTCCTTTCAAAGTCAGAGCTATTGACATAGTTTTAAGTGAAGGAATAAGAAACAAGTCATTATTGCCCCAAATGCATTCAGTTTTCAGGTCAATGGCTATCTTTGAATCTGTAGAGATTTAAGGACCAAACATACACAGGTGCATGTCCTTCCAACTGGGCAAATGACATAGTTTTCAGCAAAAACAACTACATGAGACTTTTCTTTCAAAATCCTTCTTTTAAGCTTTTTCAAAGCTTGAACTAAATAATCTTATCATATCTCTGCACCATTAATCAACTTGCTCATGTTTTGACCAAAAATACAATGTTTATGAAAAATTCATTAGAAAATTCATTTTATCACTTAATTTTGACATAAAACTCATTTTGACACAAACAGTTGTCACACATAATCAAATTTTAATCAAACATAATATCATCAAGATGAGTAGACAGTACTAAACATTCAAGGTCTATCCTATCTTAACAACATCAGAAGATCAGATAAAACACATATTTAAGCATTTTAAGCAATGATGTCAGATAAGTAATTCATGACAAGAACACTTATCTTAACATCATAAATGCACATCAACTGTTAAACATACAGACATATTAGTCAAATCAATCATATCAAATTTTTCACACATAATCAGTTAAAGCACATAACAGTTTTCATAATCAACAACATAATCAAGCATATTCATGAAGTATTCATTTTGTGTATCCTCGCATAGGATAATTAGTTAGCACAGAGAGGCACACAACTAGGCACACATCCTTAATCAGATTTCTTCAGAGTTGATCATTCCCAGGGCTTTCAGAAGAAAGTTGAACCTGGTTCTATCAAGTGGTTTGGTGAAAAGGTCAGCCAAATTATCACCTGTATCAACTCTTTGCATTTCAATCAAACCTTTTTCACTGCAATCTCTGATGAAATAATGTCTGATTTCAATGTGCTTAGTTTTAGAATGCTGAACTGGATTCTTAACAGTAAAATATGCAACAGTATTGTCAATAAGAATAGGGGTGTTCAAGAAATTCAAACCATAGTCTAGCATCTGATTTTGAATCCATAGAACTTGTGCATAGCAGGCAGATGCAGCAACATATTCAGCTTCTGCAGTGGAGATTGAAACAGTAGTCTGCTTTTTGCATTGCCATGACACTAGCCTTTCACCCAAAAATTGACATCCACCTAAGGTTGACTTTCTACTCATGTTACAACCATCATAATCACTGTCTGTGTAGGCAATCAGATCAAAAGATTTATTTTTTTGGATACCAAATCCCTAAGTCCGGTCTTCCCTTCAAATATCTGAATATTCTTTTAACAACATTCATGTGGGAGACTTTTGGACTTGATTGGAATCTTACACACACACATACAACAAACATGATATCTGGTCTTGTTGCAGTCAGATACATCAGAGATCCAATTTGGCTCTATATTCATGTTCATCCACAGGCTCCCCCTTTTCATCTGCAATCATCTTTTCTGTGGTATCCATTGGAGTTGAAGCAGTTTTGTACTCATGACAGTTGAACTTGTTCAAGATGTCCTGCACATATTTAGTTTAGTGAATGAAGATCCATTCAGCTTTCTGTTTAACTTGCAATCCAAGAAAGAAATTCATTTCTCCCATAGAGCTCATGCTGTATTTGGACTTCATTACCCCTTCAAACTCCATGCACATTTGTTCATTTGTAGATCCAAAGATGATGTCATCCACATACACTTGTAACAGAAGCAGGTCTGATCCCTTTCTTTTGTAGAAGAGTGTCGTGTCAATGGCTCCTCTTTTAAAACCATTTTCAAGAAGATTATTTGAAAGCTCATCATACCAAGCTCTAGCAGCCTGATGCAAACCATAAAGGGCTTTGTTTAGCTTATACACCTTGTTTGGATACATTGGATCCTCAAAACCTGGAGGCTGAGCTACATACACCTCTTCATCAATCTTTCCATTTAGGAATGCTGACTTAACATCAAGCTGGAACAACTTAATGTTCTTTGAGGCAGCATATGCAAGAAAGATGCTGATAGCTTCAAGTCTTGCAACAAGTGCAAAGACTTCCTCAAAATCTATTCCTTCTTCTTGAAGACATCCCAGTGCTACAAGCCTAGCTTTATTCTTAATCACCAAACCCCTCTCATCCCTTTTGTTTCTAAACACCCATTTTGTTCCAATTGCATATCTGTCCAGTGGCATATCAACAAGATCCCACACATGTAGGTCTCTGAACTGTGCCAATTCTTCTTGCATTGCTTCCACCCAACTATTGTCTTTTAGTGCTTGAGCAATATTCTTTGGCTCTATTTGGGATAGAAAGCAGGAGTAAAGACAGATGTTTGCAATTTCAGAATGACTTCTTGTTACTCTTTCATGCAAATCTCCAATGATGTTTTCAGAAGGATGATTCTTTTCTACATAAGGATTTTGAACAATCATATCTGTAGACACATTTATGTCAAGATTTGACTCATTGAGTTCTGGTTCTTCAATGATCAAATCAGTTTCTACATCATGAAATTCTGGTGCTTCATCATTATGTTGTCCTGAAGTAGATGCACCACAGCTCTCTAAATTCAATCTTTGAAATAGATCTTGAAATCTTGCAGTAGATGCAGCTACTTCATCACCTGCTTGGTTGCTTGTGTCTCCCTCATTCTGAACTTGATCATTATGTACATCTTGATTGTCTTGATTGTTCTCAGTATGATCATGTTCAGGACTGTGATGGTTTTCTTGATTATTCTCTTGATCTTGCACAACAGCATCACATGAGGAATTCTTCACAAAAGTGTATTTCTTTTCTTTTCTTGCAACCTTCTTCCATAATTCTTCCAAGTCCAATGTTTTCTTCTTCTTTTCTTCAATTACACTGGTCTTGTAGAATGAGTCGTCAAAGTCTTCAGGATAAATCTTGAAAGACCTTATTAATTTCTCATGATCAAACATCCATGCTGCACCATCAACTGTATTGATTTGATTCTCATTAAAGATGATGTCAGATGATTCTATAACACTCAAATGGTCTTTCACATATACTCTGTATGCTTTTGAGTGTGTAGAATATCCAACAAAGAAACAATCCAGAGATTTTGTTGAAACTTGTTCAAATAATCTCTTGTGTTCAGAAGAAAACACTTGCATCCAAAGGGCTTGAAAAACTTGATATAAGGCTTTCTGTTGTTGAAGATTTCATATGGAGTCTTGTTATGCCTTTTGTTGACAAAATACCCTATTCTGAATATAGCAGGCTGTATTTATGGCTTCAGCCCAAAAAGTCACTGGTAAATTAGCATCTGCTAACATGGTTCTTGCAGCTTCAATCAATGTTCTGTTTCTTCTTTCTGTAACACCATTTTGTTTAGGAGTTCTAGGAGCTGAGAATTACTGTAATATTCCTTTCTGTGTATAAAATTCTTCCATAACTCCATTTTTGAACTCTGTGCCATTGTCACTTCTCATCATTTTGACCTTATTCAATTTGTTCTCAATTATTGTTACACATCCCTTAATCAACTCTGCAGTCTCATCCTTGGTACTTAGGAAATAAACCCAAGTATATCTTGAATAGTCATCAATGATCACAAGACAATATCTTTTCTTTCCTATACTTGGCACACTCACAGGACCAAAGAGATCCATGTGAAGTAATTCAAGTACTTGATCAATTGAGTTGATGAGATTTGGATTATGAGTAGATTTGTGTTGCTTTCCTTTCTGACATGAACTACAGTGATCTTCCAATTTGAATTCTCTTGTGGGTAAGCCAATGGCATGATCACCTTTCACAAGTCTGTTCATGTTTTTCAGGTTCACATGACACAGTTTCCTATGCCACAATTTTGACTCATTGTCAGTGGCTTTGGAGACAAAGCAAGCACCTCCCCTTGAAACATCTTCTTTCATATTCAATTCATACAAGTTACCATTTCTTGGTGCCATCATCATAATCATTACAGGTGGAATCACAAACTCAGGTTTTAAGATGAAACAATGGGAATCATCAAAACTGACTTTGTAACCCTTATCACACATTTGTGATATACTCAGTAGATTATACTGAAGACCTTCAACATGAAACACATTGTCAAATGAAACCTTTCCATTTGTCAAGATTCCTTTCCCTACAATCTTTCCAACATTTTCATCACTCCCAAAGGCTACAGGACCTCCATACTTTTCTTCATAATTGACAAGTGATCTTTTGTCACAAGTCATGTGCCTAGAACAACCACTATCCATATACCATATGTCATTCGGAGGAGTGGACTGTTCCTGCACAAAAGAAAAAGTTTGATTAGTTGAGTGATGAAGTGCAGGCTATTTCAGCTTGCAGCTCATCAAATTCAGTTTCAGTGGCAGCTTGGGAAGTGAGTGTTGTTGTTTTGAGGATCTTCATGAGTGATTTCAATGTTTTCTGAATTGTCAGTTTCATAACCACACTCTCTTGGGGTTTTAACAAATGAGGTTAAGGTCTGGTATTCTGCTGAATCAGTGGCATACTTCTTTATCACATAGTCTTTCTTCTCAGAGTAGTCTCTTACATCAGCAACTGTCTCAACTTTGGTTTCAGCCTTAGGTTTCCAAAGGAATCCTTCAGGTTCAAATCCATGTTTCATCAGAAACTTTTCATCACCAGTGAGTTCTGTTGGTTTCTTTCTAGGATATGCATCTTTTCTTCTTGTCTTCTCACTGCTTGATGATCCTTGAGAACTATCAGATTTGACAGATTGAGTATCCTTTTTAGAGATTATTCTCAAGGGTTGAGAGCTCTTTTTAACATTTTTCACATGCTTCACAAGAGATTTACCCTTGTTAACAGGCTTATCCACATGTTTCTTGGATTTCGTTGAATGCCTTTGGCTCTCATTCTCCAGAACTTCCTCTTTACAAACCTTTCCCATTCACAAGTATTTTTCATACTTCATTTTGTAGGCTACAAAGTCTTGTCCATACTTTGTTTCATCTGGGACATGAAAAGGCTTGAATTTGAGTCTTTCATTACAAGAGTCTGTATGATGACCATACTCATCACATTTCTTGCACCAAACCTTTTCTTTATATTTCTCATGTTCTTTTTCTTTCTTGAATCTTTCACTTGGTCTTGGTTCTTTTACTCCAATGGTCTTCTTATTCTTTAGACTATCAAAGTTGATTGAGAAAGGGACAAATTCCTCAATCTTGATGTCTTGTCTTTCAGACTTGCTCTTTACAAACACAATTTTTTGCATATTCAGTGGTTCTTCATCCTGATTTTCTCTATGTCTTGATTGTATCTTCTCATATTCTTCCATAGTTTCCACTTCTCCAACATCAAGAACTTCATGATTAGAGAAAATAGGATAAACAGGAATAAAGTTTTCAACATTCACATCTTCTTTCACTCTTTTCTTGTTGATCTTCTTTATCCTTTCCAATACTTCTTGGTTTGGAGGCCTCACAACATTGTAATTTGCCTTCTTCTTATCACATATATCAAAGGACACATGATCTTTCTTCATTTTTTCATTCAGCTTCTTCATTTTCGGTGTGACGGGTGGATACATTGGAAGTTTATCAACTGATTCTGGTTTCTTGTATCTTCTTCCTCTTTCAGAAGCTTTGATTTCCTCATCTGTGATTTGATCACTCAAGTAACTCAAATCATCTTGATCCAATTCAACAGAATTAAAATCATCCTCAGAGACTTGAACTCCAATTGATTTTTCTTCTTTCAAATCTTTCTTCACAACAAACTCTCCTTCTTCACTCACCTCAACATTTTTATAAAAATCCACAAATTCTTCTTTGTCTTGAAAGACATCTTTGAATTGTTGTAGATATGCATTTCTTTTCTCTTTGTCAACTTTTGGCATAAAGTTGTTGTTGAAAGGTGGTGGTACTGCTTTGTACTTGTCTTCTTCCTTAACTTGGTTTAGAATTCCACATCCAGTGGAGACCAAGTTCTTCAAGAATTCATTGTCAGTTTGCAGTTTTGTGTTCAGCACCTTCTCTTCTATAATCATTTTCTTCAACCCATCTATTTCAGTTGTGAATCTTTTCTGAGCTCTGTAATTGTTTACACGGTCTTCTTCCAAACTTTTCATTCTTTCTTCACTCACTAGTTCACTTGCCTCATATGTATTGATGATACATTGTTTCTTAAAACACTCACTTTCCAGCTTCCCTACTTTCATTTTTAGTTCATTGATAACTTCAGTTAAATCAATAGTAGGAGCAGAATGTACCTGAGATGATGATCCAGTTTCTTTCTCAATTATGGCCATGAATGCCACATTTGCCTTCTTGATATCATTTGCAATATCTTCTTCACGATTGCTCCAATCAAAGTTACCTTCATGCTGTGTTGTTAAAGCAACATTTCCTTGATTTCTGATCTGGTTTTGGTTGGCTGGAACAGTGTTGTTTGGAACATTTTGAAGGTTTTGGTTGTTGATTCTCTGAAAATCTTGATTCTGAGGCACTCCTTGATCATGATTGTTCATTTGAGGTTGGAAGTTGTTGAAGTTGGGATTATAGTTGTTGTCGGGATTGTTGTTGAAGTTGTTGGTGTTGGGTCTCTGCTGATATTGAGGTTGCTGTTGATATTGAGATTGTTGATTTCTTGGTTGGTTCTGAAATTGGTTTACTTGGAAGTTTCTTGGCACGTTACACTCTCTTGCAAAATGACCAGACTGTTGGAAATTATAGCAAATGGCCTTTGACTTGTCAAAACCAATTCTTTCATTTGGACCTGATAGGAGTGACCTACCAGTCCTGTTGTAAAGCCTCTTGCTTCTAAGAGCCAACATGGCTGCTTGCCACTTCAAATCCATGTCCTCCAAATCATCAGCATCTATCAGCTCAAGATCATCTTGTACTACACTAGTGTGAATTAATTTTTTTTTGCAACAAATGCATTATATGAATCTGTAAACATTGATAGCAAGGCCTGTGTATCACTGCTTTGTCCAATTCCACCACTAGTATGAGGTACATTCCCACTTGCCATTGAGGCAGAATCAGTGTCATCAATCAGCTGCACATTGAACCTCTGCTGATTTCCTTGATTACTTGTGTTACCACCAATGAAAGACTTTGGAGTATCAGCATTATGCTCAACTGGTTCTTCATTGATAGGAATCTGCTGTTGATTCTTGGTAGTCAAATTACCCATAGGTGCAATCAATGCATTTGAAACATTGAAGCAGGGTCTTTCCTCTTTAATCATCTCATTCTCTATCATCTCTATCTCTGCAGCTTGAAGAAAGCACACTACATCATCCAATTTCAAGTCATTGAAGTTGTGCTTCTGAAGGATGAATTTGCAGGCAGTGTAGCATTCTTTTGGCATAGAGTTGAGCAGCTTGGTATTAAGGTCAAAGTCAGTCATGACATAGTCTGTGGTTCTGAGATCATTCACAATTGATAAAAACCTCTCCAGAATAGACTTCAGCCTTTCTCCTTCTTTATACTTAAATCTTTCCAGTTGCTGCTTCAATCTCTGCTTCTAGATGTTTTTAAGCTCAACATTTCCCTTAAACATTTCAAGTATTGCATCATACATTGCCTTGGAGTTGGGATGATGTGCAACCTTGGTAAGTATTTCCCAAGACAGACCTAGCTTCAACATAGCTAAAGCATTGTCATCTACTTTTCTCATCCTTTCTCTCACAGCAGCAGTTGCTGCCGGATTTGCACCTTCTTCAACTTCCCCTTGTGGACCATTCTTGATGGAGTTCCACATATCAACATCATTATAGCAAACGGCTGCTTCAAACAAGACCTTCCATTTTGTGAAATTTTGCTTTCCATACAGTCTAGGAATCTTGTTAGTAGACACTTCTTGTTATTCATAACCAGACATTTTTAAGAAATCAAAAGAAGTTTCTTTATAAAAACAGAGTTCGAAAAATAATCAGATCTGAAAACCGGTTGTTCAGATCTGAGTTGTCTGATGCGATTAGAACAAGATTTATATGTAAACATTAAAACTTTAAATGAAATAAGGAAGAGAAAACACCAAATGATTGTAAATCTGGAGGAAAAATAAAGAATAGAGCTGCTGACGTCACTTTTAATTGTAACAGTGGTCTGCTTACGTCATTCTTCTTCAAATCTTCAATCAGCAACAATCTTTCCAAAATAGCAGTAATCAGCTCTGATACCACTTGTCAGGTCCCCGATTTTCAGCTGGATCTTACTTAATCATGTCATAACTCACACAAATAGATGTGTCGACAAGGGAGTTAATGACGGGTTGCTATATTTAGAAAGATATTCGTTTGTTAAAGGCAGAATCAATAACAAACATACAGTTGCTTAATCAATATTCAAAGGTAACCAACAAAAACAAGATTCACTCAAAAGATTTCCATTTATATAATATCAATCATACAAATTGGATAATCGATTTAGGGTTTCTTGAAGGAAGGTTTATCCGTACTATTCTAAGACAGCCGTCACACACATAATATTCTTCCTTAATTAATGTGTCTGTCTTGTCCGTAGGCGGCGTGCCCTAAAACATTCTATTTATAGGCCTGCCACCCTAGGACAACTGTCATTCCTTCTAGAAACCCCAAACGTAAATACATATTCAAATTACATAATCAGAAATATTCCAAGTGTAAAACAAGTCTTCTGGGTAGGCTTTTCATCAATCTTCATTCTCCGAGTATGCTATGTACTCTGCCATCCTTCATAACTTGGTAACATTGAAGTGTGTCCGGGATCAGTTTCAGGGTAGACTTTACTTGAAGAGAATTTTACTAAGTATAGACTTCAATCTTCTTGACTTTGCCCGACTTTGCCGACAAACCCTTATGAGCGACCTTTTTCTTCAATGGTCCATTGCTATAAAATAATTTATTAGCAAAGTGTACTCGGGAGTACTGTTCCTTGCTTGAGTTGAACCTTGACTGATATTACTTAAAGATATTCATCTAAATCATCAAGCTTGTTCGGACCACTATTATTAATGAATACCTTGCCCCGTCTTCCAATCACTTGGCTTCATGGACTTGGTTAGCCAAAAGCTTACTCGGGAGTGAACTTTACTTGGCTATGAAGAACATACTTGCTTGATAAAGTGAACCTTGCCTGGATTTACATAAACTAGTGAACCTTGCCCGACAATACACTAATTTGCAAACCCTACTCGGATATCTACTAAAAAAGACTTCTTGAAGATAACCCTGCCCGATAGACAAAATATCGTACCCGGCTAAGTAAAAGCTTGCTCGGAGGTCTAAGGTGTGCCCGGATTCATACTTAGCGAATTCTGAGGAGGTTGAGAAGATTCCAATCTTCCATATACTTCATTTTGGTCAAATCTTTGACTCAACAGTGGGCACTTCTCCGTAACGGAAAAACTAAAGACATTCGAATGGCTCTTTAAAGTAACTATATTTATGTTTGATTTTGAAACTTTTTAGTATTAGTATATGACTTACAATTTCTTACATTTATTTTACTTTCAGAGTTTTACTCTATTGATGAAAAAGTCACCAAAAACTATATTAACCGATCAAGATCCTTGGATGAAACAAGCAATTGAAACAGAGATGCCTTATACTTAACATGCATTTTGCATATGGCAAATCTCCAGTATGTTTAGTAGTTGGTTTACTTCAGTACTAAAAAGTGAGTATTCAAGTTGGTGCACCGAGTTTTACAACTTATATAAGTTAGAGTAGGTTGAAGAATTTGAGCAACAATGGCCGTTAGTAATTGCAAAATTCAATCTCAAAGAGAATAAACATGTGACAGCGCTGTATCAAATTAAAACATTTTAGGTTTCAAGTTATCTTCATGGCTTTTTCTTTGGTGGCATGAAAACTACCGGATGATTTGAGAGTATAAATTCATTTATAAAAAATGTTTATATCTTCTTGTACATGTTTAAGAGAGTTTATTAGATAAGTGAGTACAAGTATTTAATTTATTGCATTTTTTTAGTTCAAACATTTTTTTACTTATCTTTTTATTCATAATTTTTTGTAGGTTGATCTTGCCATTGAAGATGTTGGGCAGAAACAAATGCATGATAGCATGTTAGCTAAATATCAAGAGTTGCATTTGAAATCATTATCACCATTGGAAAAGCTAGGTTACCAAGTGTTGACTCCTTATGCATTCAAAAATTTTCAAGATCAGCTTTCTCTAACAATTCAATATTCGGCTTGCAAAGAAAATGACACAAGTTTTATTGTCAAGAATTACAAAGCGGCTCGATGGCATAAGGTGGTTTGGGATGGTAAAAGCTGAATGCACTTGCAAAAACTTTGAATTTGTCGGGATACTTTGTCGTCATGTTTTGAGTGTTCTTCTCTATACGGATTGCTTTGAAATTCCTTTTAGTTATTAGCTATCACAATGGGGATGAGAAGAGGCTCAATTCAATAACGTCTCTCAATTACGCCAAGAAGGAACTTTGGATATTACATCATCTTTTGTAGAAAATAATGATCCTATAACTAATGCAATTGAGTTGGTTCAATGCCCTGTTATTTCAAAAACAAAGGGACGGCTGAAGAGGTAGGTCCCAGCAGAGCCCAGTTGGACCCGCAAGACTCACCTCAAAGAGGGACGTCTGCGCAGTTGAACCCGCAAGACTCACCTTCAACAGGGACGTCTGCGCAAAGGATAAACTCGCAAGACTCACCTTGAAGAGACGTCTGCGCAGAAACCAACTGGATCCGCATGACCCACCATGCTCAGAGACGTGACGTCCTTACGCGCAGTACGCAAGCTGTTCCCGCAGGAAAAGCCTCCCAATGGTGAAGTACCCCGCCTGTTCCCGCAGCTGCGGATACAAGCCATCAGGGAAGGCTACCTGCGCAGCAAGGCTACACGCACAAGGCACTTAACTCTTAAATAATTCAGTAATGTCACCTGAAGAAGGAGTGAGCAAGCCGGAAACACTCCCGCCCAAAGCCGGGAATACTCCCGCCCAAATGAGCCAGTCCGTACGCTACTGGAGGACCTTTTGTACTGTACCTGACGAGGAATGGACAAAAGGTCTGACCAAAGCAGCGACAGCTCACTGTGACAAAGGAATAGTACACAGCCGGCCTGGTCACTATCAGCCGCTGCCTACTCACCAACCCCTGTCACTATTAGTCGCTGCCTACTCACCAACCTGTCGTAGCACGTGCATAGCCTGCAGTTGGTGGAAAAGGAATAGTACACAGCCGGCCTGGTCCCTATCAGCCGCTGCCTACCCACCAACTTCCAGCATGGCATGTGCGTAGCCCACAGTTGGTAGAACAGGAACACTATTCAGCCGGTTGTACCTTCTTGGAAACCTACCTTCGGCTATAAATACTCCAACACCTTGGAATGGTATGGACACATTACATTACCTTATCACATCTTATCTTCTCTAGCAATCTTCTCACGCCGGAGGGTGGTCACAAGGAGGTACCCCCCCCCCCTCTTAGTGACAAGCTCACGGTGTCTGTTTTGCAGGTCACCAGAAGAACCATCTTTGCCGGACATAACCCCTCGTGGGAAACATCTATTTAACCCCCAGATTATCCGTAATCTGCCCGGGGTCAATTAGTGTTTCTTCATTGGCGCCATCCGTGCATAAAAGCTAGAACTAATTCTCAGTTTTTTCAAAACCTCCGAAAAGATGGTTAACGTTACTCAGGTCCCCAGGCCAGGGAGTAACCAAGAAACCCCGGTAACCACAACCCCAGCTACTGGGGGGAACACCGGCGAATACACACATTTTACGAACACTACCCCGGTTACCCAAGCCTGGGCAAGTGCAGTAAATTTTACGAACACTACCCCGGTTACCCGAGCCGGGGCAAGTGCAGTAAACAATCCTCCCCTGGGATTCATTGATACCCAGGTGGAAAGACAACAGACGAGGCCCCCCCGCCAAACACTTGAACAAGTTAAAGCGTGGGCGGAAAAACGTCAAAGGGAATTCCAAGCTGAGTTGGATGAACGCTTACGTTCACTCCAACAGGCTGACGAATTCGGAAGCACTCAACAGCTCAACATGAGCAATGAGTGCGAGTACTTGGACGATGATTCGTAGGAATCCGACACCGACGTAAACCCTCGCCATAGGGCGAAAGGGAAGCGTAAGGACACGGACTTCCAACCGAGAAGGAATTTGGGAGAAACTTTCAAACCAAAAAACGCGGGTAGAAACCCACGTGACTTCTCCAAAGCTTTTAGACCAACTGTTGCAAATGCGGGAACGCCCAAGTTTGCATGGGACATTGCGGAAGCAATCGCCCCGAAGAGTGCCAAGCAGATGCCCAACATCGGCACTTATGATGGTATATCCGACCCAGACGATCATTTGAACAGATTCATAGCGGGGGCAACCGTCAGCAATTGGACGGAACCCACGTGGTGTTATATGTTCCAGATGACGCTAGTTGGAGCGGCTAGAGCGTGGTTTGACCGTCTACCGGTCCACCACATCTATGATTGGGCAGACTTCCAACAGAAGTTTAGCCAACACTTCAGCCAACAAAGAAAGTATACCGAAGAGCAATGGACAATCCTCAATTGCATTCGAGAGGAAGATGAATCTTTGCTAGCTTCATCACTCGCTTCAACTCAAAGAAGCTAAGTCTGGGTAGTATTAGCGAAGATCTTGTTCGCGCTGCTTTCATCCAGGGCACAAAAGACCCAGAGCTCATCCGCACCTTAACGGGTAAAGATGGCATGCCATCCACATGGGATGCCATCATGACAGCAGCTAAACGCTTCGCGGAAACGGAAAAGCAACTGGGTAGAGATCTTCCCCAGAGCACAAACCTCTACACCCAGAAAACAAGAGAAAACAATGTCCTTACTGCCTGACTAAACAAAAAGAGGAAGCTAAGCATTTGGCAGTCAAGGGTAAACTTTGACACCTCATCCGGCTCGCACCCTCGGTTAGGCGGAAAGGATAACTTGCCGTCGTCAAACCGGAACTCCAGATGGACGCCACTCACCAAAAGCGTCACCGAGATATTCGACACCGAGAGACTCCCATGGCCAAAGTCTCCAATAATCCGAGAGCGTCACAACGCTGATAAGAGCAAATTCTGTGATTTCCACAGGACAAGAGGCCACAACACCGAGGAATGCGTAGACTTGAAGGACATCGTCGAAGCATTTGTCAGAGATGGGACGCTCACGCACCTCGTGGCGTAATGAACGCTGAGCAGGCTAATGCGTGTAGAACCCCAGTTGGGGAAAACACGAATAAAACTGCAGCTTCAATGTCGGAGACTACATACTGCGTAAACAACGAGATTCCGAACCAAGTGCATATCGGCACGAAAGGCTCGATGACACTCCCAAGAACATGGAAGGGAGCTCAATTACACAGTCTGCATGTAGATCAATTCCAAACTTGAAAAAGAAAAGGCCCAGAGCCACTTCTAATGGAAATGATTCTCCTTATCACATTGACGCTGATGGTCTTACATTTATACTTAATGAACTTTCCACACTGATATGCCGGTCTTCACCACATACATAAGTGGGAAAACAAGTCGTTGCATGTGAAAGGCGGCAAAACCCGCATAAACACAAAACGACAAATTTTTAAAGAAAATATAAGGAAAGCCTTCACGCAGGTCAGTCATAGGTAAAGTTTGATCATCCTACTAAATGAAAGTGCCGGTCCTAACCGCACAAATCATGATAGAGGACACCGAACTAACCTATTGACAACCGCGCGTCGAACGGTTAATTTATTCAAAACACTGATATGCCGGTTTTCACCGCATAAATAAGTGTGAAGAAATCGTTGCGTGTGGAAGGCGGCAAAACCCGCATAAACACAAAAAACGGCAAACCTTCACGCAGGTCAGTCATAGGTGAAGTTCGATCATCCCACTAAATGAAAGTGCCGGGCCTAACCGCACAAATCATGATAGAGGAAACTGAACTTTAACCTATTGACAACCGCGCGCGAACGGTTAACTTATTCAGAACACTTAGAAAATATCTTCAAGGAAAAAATGAGGAAAACCTCCACGCAGGTCAGATATAGGTAAAGTTTAGCCATCCTACTAAGTGCAAGTGACGGTCTTACCCGCACAATCACGAAAGAGGAAGAAAAACTTTAACCAATTATCTGCCACGTTGATAGGTTAACTTATTCAAAGTACTTAAGAAATTGCTAAGTTAAACTAAAGTATGCACAAGCGAATCATATATTGATTATGCGGCAAAAAAAGTGCCAAATTAAACTATAATATGCATGAGCAAGTCGTATAACGTTTATAAAGCAAGAGTGACGGTCCTACCCGCACAAAAGATTTACATTCCATAAAAATTCAAGTATTACAAGAATGGCCAGGTATCTACCCGCCTACAAGAGTGTAAATCTATACAAAAACATAAACCTATCCTAACAGTGGGAAGGGATCTAAAGGTTCAAGCTTCAGGACCACTCCCTCCAAACCCACTTGTACCCGCACCATCAGTTGGCTGTGGCGGTTCAAGGAAGGTCTTGAGAATGGTTAACCCATCATCAGCAGCAGCAACTTCGTTCACCTTCTCCACCACTGGATGCGGGAAGGCAGCATACTGGTTCACTGCTTGGTCATAAACAGCTTCAGTATCCACATCATATAAAGGGAAGTTGGAAGGCGGGATGCCCTTCTCAACGAACCCTAGACCAAGCAGGAAGCCAGCCTTTTCCCCATCCTCATGAGGAGCGTTGAGGGCTGCGCTCATGGCATCGTCATATGATGTGTCCGTGAAGACCCGATGCACAACCTACAAAACAAAAATACAAGTATCAAAACCTTTTCTAAGTATAAAGAAAAGCGTGAAGACATTATGAAGCTAAGCTTACCTGCGACAACGCTTCTCGTAGAAGCCATTCCTTGGTAACCAGAGCCTCCTGGAGGGCAGCTTGAGCTTGGTTACGGGCTCGTTCGGCTTCACTTTTGTTAAGGTTGGCAAGCAACACTTCCTTAGCAGCAGCCTCTTCAACGCCCTTTAGCTTACGCTCAGTATGGTCAAGCATACCCCTCTGGTCCAAGATTTCTTGAAGCTTCTTGGCGTCTTCCATGGCCAAGGCGTCATGAGCCTGCTGGAGCCTCTTTAATTTGGCTTTGAGCTCCTCATTCTCGGTGCGTAGAGGCTCAGCAACAGCTTCAGCCCTGGTGGCCCTCTCAGTTGCGTTCCGAGCGGTTTCCTTAGCCAACCGAAGCTGTTCGTTAACAGCTTGGGCAGCCTTGGAACGGGCCTCGAGACGGGCCTGAACTTCAACCTCAAGGGCCTTAAAGGCCTTCTCCTTCTCCGCAGCAACGGCGGAGAGCCTCCTGTTCTCCTCCCGGACAGCCCGCGCCTGAGCTACTTCTTGGATACGAGCTGCTTTTAACTTGTCGTTTTCACGACAAAGCAGCTCGACGCGCGGCTGCATCCGGGCAAGGAGAATTCGAAGCTCGTTTGTCAGCCTACCCTCCTGGTAGCTTGACATAGCTTCTCCCAGTGCACCACTGGGGCCGGCGTGGCGCGCCCACTCGACGCAGTCCATAGCCGTCCGAAGGGTGGTTCCCCGGCGGATGTTCCACCGCGGAACAAACACCTCATTCGAATCCGACACTGCAAAAACAAAAAGCAGTTAGGAAAAGATGATAAAAAAAACATAACAGGCCAAAATAACCCTACGCACCTGTAGGGTCGACGACAGGCCTGTAGCCGCCAAACCCATCACCCGAACCTAACGGATATCCACCCAAGAGGTCAGGCAGATGGGAAGGAGGCAGAGATTGGCTAGACGACCCAACCCCAAACATACCTGCTGAACCGGCCGGGGGCGAGGTGGTCGCCGGTGCCGGAGGCGCGGTTGAAGCCGCCGTCGTAGGAACCAACGGAGGTGAACTCAGCGGAGGTGAACTCACAACCGTGGTCGCCGCTGCGGAAGAGCCCGCAGAAAAACTCACCGCCGGCTCAGTGAAGGAATCAGTGAATATGGCACTGACAGCCGGCGGAGACGACGTCACAGTTGGAACAGTTGCCTCAACCGAGTGAGCAACTGAACCAACACTTGAAGCAGGCGCAGCCGCCTGGGTCATTGCCTCGGGTAGGTTGACCAAACCTACCGTCATGGGTCCAGAAGTGCTCCTCCCCGCTCCACCCTGGAATGCGGTTGCATCCACGCCTGCATGAAGACAACATATTTAAATATAATGGCGGAAAGATATGAAGTTAAAGTTAAAGTTTACACTTACGAGTCCTCTTGAGCTTGAAGGTGCGAATAGGCGGGGACGAACCCGATGGAGCCGGCCTCTTCACGCCGGTCACCGTCGTTGTACTAGGCTGCCCGGAGGTGACAGCTGTCTCAACCTCCGAACAGTGGTCTCATCACCACCAGGGTTCCCCGCCACCTCTTCACTCTCGGTCTCCGACTCTGACCGATTCCCTTGATCGGCAGTGGAGGCAACCTTCGCCTTGCCCTTCCCGCCGGCAGCCTTCTTCTTCCTCGCCAAGAAAGGACCATCTGCGGATTCCTCATCAGAAGATGACAAAATTAGAGGAATTCCCGCAGAGGTTTGAGCATTGAGAGGGCGAGGGTCAAAAAGTTCTTTACATGGCCGCCTGGCGCTCAGGATCTCGTGGCCTGGCGGGTAGACCTCCACGAACCGATCCGCCGTTGGCTCAAGGATGGGCAACTCGTTCTCATCTAGAGCACGAGTACCCATCCGAGCGAGACCATCACTCTCCCGCGGCTGCAGGAGAGACTGCAAGTCGTTTCCCTCTGAAAACAAAAAGAAAAAACGGTTAGAACAAAAACCCTAAATTAACGGATAATATGAAGCAGACCGTAAGGGACAAAGTTCAAACCGTATTTGAGGACGATGGGAATCTGTGACGCCTCCTTCCACACCCGGCTCATCCCGAGCATTACTATCCCGGACTCCGCAAAGCGGTAAACCGGAGACTGGATCCGGGAAACCTTGGAGAACCATTCCGCCTCCTGGTAGTTGGAGGTGTGAAGGTTCGGGAGAGCTCTCCCGTTCTTGAACGTCATCGCTATGGGGACGACGCGAGCGGAGATATAGAAGAACTCCCGCTTCCAAGATCGAAGACTGCGCTCGGTAGCGCAGATCTTCAAACCCTTGATCCGATTGACCAAGGTATACCACCCCTGGATGCACCTCCAAGAATAGAAGGTCATCAGGCGGTCAACATGGGGCTCCACACCCAGAATGAGACACACCCACTCGAAATGGCGGATCTTGGCGATCGCCATTGGGTGTACCTCAGTCAGATGCACACCGTGTCTCTCCAGAACACGGTATACAAACTTCGTCAATGGGAACCTGAGATTTCCATAGACGAAGAATGCAGCGTACACCCCTATCTTGCCCTTGGGGGCATCGTACACCGTCTGATGAGGTGTAGGAAACTCAGGCTCGAAAGGCTCGAGCATGAACTTCCTGACGACGTACTGATAGAGGTCGACCGGAAGAGCACACTGGCACTCGCCAGCAGTACTCTTGTCATCCTTGTCCGACGTGGACGAAGGATTCTCGAGGTATACATCGGACTCCTCGACAGTAACCTCAGGATCATGAGAAGACATGTTTGGGATGTAAACAAGAACGATTTCAGGAGAATGCTCGACAGAAAAGTTAGAGTATTCGCCGGAAATCGTTTAGAAGAAGAAGAGAGGTGAAACTATGAGTTGAGATGCAACCTCTCCTCCCTTTATATACTCATCGCAATGAATGCGATGAATTTAATGCGGAAGAGAGAGGAAAACGCTGGTGCAATGAAACTATGACACGTGGAAAAAGCAAGCTGGCAACAGCTGTTGACAGGACGCGTGCCGTAAACTTCGCGGCCACGCGCCCGAAAACTCGCGCCCACGCGCCTGAAAAAGCGTCTGGAATGACCATATACTGTCACGTCGTCATAACTTCCTGCACGTCCTGACACTGTCAGAAGAAACCGTAGGACGACGTTTCAACAGTTTGGACTGTTCTTATCCTTTCACCAACTCTTCGAATTTCAAAAAGATTCAAAAGTAAGCGGGACTATACCCCTTACCTTGGCAACCAAGTAACTATAAGACAGGTGCGAGTACAGTGTTAAGGCAAAACCGTTCACATACTTAGCACCTGCAGGGAATTGAAGCCAAGAATACATCGGCGACCAAGTAACTATAAGACGGGTGCGGGTACAGTGTCAAGGCAAAACCCTTCATATACTTAGCACTCGCAGGGAATTGAAGCCAGGAATACCTTGGAAGTAAAGTAACTATAAGACGAGTGCGGGTACAGTGTCAAGGCGAAACCCTTCACATACCTAGCACTCCGCAGGGAATTGAAACCAAGAAGGATCTTCTGGGCTATGCTTGCGAAAACGGGAATAACATCCCCGCATAGCGGGAACGTCGAGAACTAGATTGTTTGAAGCTCCAAGATGGAATTGGTTGTTTTAACATAATTGATCACTATGTTCAAAACTACCAAAACCTCATGGAGAATCTATACAAGTGGAACTCAACGCTCCTGACTTGCGAGGAGGTTACAGACCTACCCGCATCATACCCAAAGATCAAGCAGAAAAGTCGGGAATTTCTGCACGTGACATTAGGACTTCCGCGGGAAGAATCCCCATGGAAAACCTTAAAACTAAACCCTTTTCAAAACCATTTGCTTAAGTCCAAAAGTTCACCTCACTTATTAACAATTCATGAGAAGAACATTGGACTGGGGGGACTTGAAGAGGTAGGTCCCAGCAGAGCCCAGTTGGACCCGCAAGACTCACCTCAAAGAGGGACGTCTGCGCAGTTGAACCCGCAAGACTCACCTTCAACAGGGACGTCTGTGCAAAGGCTAAACTCGCAAGACTCACCTTGAAGAGACGTCTGCGCAGAAACCAACTGGATCCGCAGGACCCACCATGCTCAGAGACCTGACGTCCTTACGCGCAGTACGCAAGCTGTTCCCGCAGGAAAAGCCTCCCAATGGTGAAGTACCCCGCCTGTTCCCGCAGCTACGGATACAAGCCATCAGGGAAGGCTACCTGCGCAGCAAGGCTACACGCACAAGGCACTTAAATCTTAAATAATTCAGTAATGTCACCTGAAGAAGGAGTGAGCAAGCCGGGAACACTCCCGCTCAAAGCCGGGAATACTCCCGCCCAAATGAGCCAGTCCGTACGCTACTGGAGGACCTTTTGTACTGTACCTGATGAGGTATGGACAAAAGGTCTGACCAAAGTAGCGACAGCTCACTGTGACAAAGGAATAGTACATAGCCGGCCTGGTCACTATCAGCCGCTGCCTACTCACCAACCCCTGTCACTATTAGCCGCTGCCTACTCACCAACCTGTCGTAGCACGTGCATAGCCTGCAGTTGGTGGAAAAGGAATAGTACACAGCCGGCCTGGTCCCTATCAGCCGCTGCCTACCCACCAACTGCCAGCATGGCATGTGCGTAGCCCACAGTTGGTAGAACAGGAACACTATTCAGCCGGCTGTACCTTCTTGGAAACCTACCTTCGGCTATAAATACTCCAACACCTTGGAATGGTATGGACACATTACATTACCTTATCACATCTTATCTTCTCTAGCAATCTCTTAATATACACTTATATTCAAGAGCAATCTAGTCTGATTCTCACGCCGGAGGGTGGTCACAAGGAGGTACCCCCCATTCTCAGTGACGAGCTCACGGTGTCTGTTTTGCAGGTCACCAGAAGAACCATCTTTGCCGGACATAACCCCTCGTGGGAAACATCTATTTAACCCCCAGATTATCCGTAATCTGCCCGGGGTCAATTAGTGTTTCTTCAACGGCCTAAGCAAAAGCGAATGAAAAGTGGAAGGGAATTAGCGAAACAAGCAAAACATTGCAGACTTTGTAGATTTTCTAGTCATAACTGCAGCACATGTCCAAAGCGACATGCTTCTGATGATGCTAATAATGCTTAACATCTGACTAAAAAGAGAAAACATAATATGTATAGGGAAGTAGATTGTAACCCCATATTTAATTATAAATGTTGAAAATGCATCTTCTTTTGTTATCGTATAATAATGAAATTACTTATTCTTTTGCTTTTTAAAATTTTATATTTTAATATTAAAAAAGTCAATGTTAGTTTGAGTGTAAAAAAAGTCACTTTTATATTTGAATATTTTTTACATAAATGAATAGAAAAATGGTGGAAGATGAAATAGTAATTTTAGAGGGAAATATTTTATCTAGTAATCATCAATGGAGGAAAGATTTAGGAGAGGAAAAATATAATATTAAATATAATAGTTATCATGAGATAATTGTAATTAATAGATAATTATAATGTCAACAAGAATATTCACCTAATTAATGTTCCTTACATGTGTCCTGAAGGCATATGTTAGAAAATCTCTATAGTTAAACATCAAAAGTCGTTAAGACATACTTAAGTAATAAATTCCATATATACTCGAACATATTTTACATGAAAAATCTAAGTGTCCGTGTTTTCCTTTATTGATTCGATCACAATTGCAATATATACATATACACATACATGTATATAGGTTTACATGTATATATGCATACATATGTGCGTGGGTGCAAAATATCTATAGCATCTACTTTTTACAATAACTTTGGACCATTCAATCAACTTTCACAACTTGTTAATGTCACTTTCCCTAACAAAGAGCCCATGGAAGCCATATGGCACCCGTTGCGGCAGCTTCACGGCAGCAACGATCTCAAGTGTCGGTGACTTAGCGTCCATCACAACGAACCTCGACTCACCCGTGTTCTCGTTATGCACATAAGAGACCACATACCCATCATCCTCATCGGCATCAGGGTTGTCTGGTTCCCTAGCCACAAAAAATGGTTCACCCCCGAAACAACCAGGACCGAACATTCGGCTAGCGACTATGCATTCGCGACGGTCTACTTCTGATAGTGACACGTCTAGCTTGACCACACCGGAGATCTTAGGCATTGGATCACCAACTCCACAGTAGATATACCTACATGATTCGTATTACGTCTTATTATATATCAAGAGACATTCAAAAATTGTCATTTGTTTTATATCATTGTAACGAAAGAATCAAGCGTCTAATTCCTTTAATTTTCATGCACATGAGTATGTTTCGTATATAAAACTAGCCATCATAGGACATGTGTCTTCTAGTTTTGTACGCAAACGAACATTAATCAAACTAATTTGTTTTTGTGTTGTATTAAAATTTTTTAAAGATTAAAAAAAGAAAGTGAGAAATAATAGCCATTGTAAATATACATTTTTTTTTCAATTTTATATCATGTAACTAAGTGAAAAAAATAATAAATAATTTAGTTAATTTATTTATCCACCAATAACTTGGTGTTATTCATGCATACTTCAATATTTATTATTAAAAATATCTTCTAGGTAGTAGGAAAGATGGAAACATATCAACCATCCAAAAACTGAAATTGGAAAACATTATCTTTATGTAAAATCATTTTCCACCTTTTGTCTATGTAGTCATTATTGTGCTACCTGTTTTCAAAACATTTATATTCATTCAATATTTAAATAGATGTCTTAAATTTGCAATTTATCAAAACAATCAACAAACAAAAACAAATAATTTTCTGATTGATTATAGTACCAATTTAACGTTGTTTAATTAACAGTAATAATTTAAAAATTGTTTTTTATAAAGTTTAGTAACGAATTAACCTGTTCTTTGAGGCAACAAATGCGGGATTAATGACAGCAAAATCAAGATTCCGGGTTGAAAGTGGGTGCCTAGATACCATCCCAGTTTTCAGATTAATCTTGACTTTCTCAACCGATGTATGAATCAGATCCATTCTTTCCAACGTATGCTCAACCGATAATATGTTCGGAGCCACCATCACCACCGTATCTCCGCCGTCCTCCTCCCACGCATTGATACAATGTATCACATTAAACCCAGGAACCTCGAACCACTTCATCTTGGACTCGTTCTTCGCATACCGAGGGATCAACCCGAGCCTGGGTGTCTTCCCGGAGTCCGCACTGACTGGGGACCCTCCCCCAAGCATCTCCTTCGGGCTCATCCCGATTTGGATCTCGGGGAAAATGGCGTAGTTTTTGGAGATGGTGAAGTCATGAAGAAACGACGGGCTCGTCATTGAAAAGATCGGGACATACGCTTGTTTTTCTCCGTTCCCGTTGAAACGGAAAAATGTTAGGAACGGAGGAACGGGGCCGTAACGAAAGCTTCCTTCTTTACGGGATCCACTTTTGGGTGAGCTGTCATGCTCATAAACAGCTTGCCGTCGAAATCTTCACGTCCAACGGTGATAATATCACCGTCAGGCGTTAGTTTAACGGCATATGGGAGATCTGACTCTCCCAGTGCAAAAAGCCTGTTGCCAAAATAGGCCAGACTGGTATTGGCCAGACCAATACCTTTGGTGGGGTCAAATTGTCCGGCCAAAAACCGGCCAGCAGTGACTGCCATGCGTGCAGCAGAGGCAGTCACACCATTGAACCCTGAAAACTCATTCGGGATAATTGGGAATCCCGCTTCTTTCTCTATCGAATATTTATACGTTTTCACGTATCGACTACACAGCGTAGCCTTTCCATTTGATATACTAATCGCGTTGAGCATGCCGTCCCCGTCGAAGAGGTGGTAGGGCCCACGAGGGAGGAATTGCGGGTTCGGACCGTTACGAAAGTAGGCACCATCGAGACTACTTGGAAGCGTGCCCTCGGTGACTTCACACTCAGTCGGGGGGAGCTCTTCCATGGGCGAAAAGTTATCCGACAAAACATGTTTCGGATCAACCAATACCCTAGTTGGTGGATCAATGAAGTTGTTAATAATGCTATCAAAAGCATTGAAGAGAGTGGCGGGTAGTGATTGATCCGCCACAACCGTTGAACTTTCACGTTTTCTAATATTCGATGAAGTTGTTGGCTTTTTAGCTCTAGTGGTAGTGGTGGTGGTGGTGACGACGGTTTGTGGTTTTTCTTCGGTTCTGACAGCCGAAACCCTGAACGCAGACGGTGACAGCGACGGCGGTGATGGAGGGGGGAAACAGTTGGATTTGGTTGAGGAAATATTGAAATGAAAGATGAGGAAAGAGAATTCATAGTGTGTGGAAGTGAATGAGATTCCACATATTGTTGACACATGTTTTTATAGCAAAACCTTGAGAGGAACTCATCATAGTCTCATCAACCATACAAAATACTTCCTATTACGATATTTGTAATTATTCCATCAATAATTTGTTGTATCCATACAAAATTCATGAAAATATTTATGATTCAACTGATATTTTTTGTATCAATTTTGTCTAGTTGTTTATTTACCATAGATCTTAAATGTGGCTATGAGGGCGTATATACAGTATATTATAATTTTAAATCGACTTTATTTGGCTAAGATGTTTCATTCATACAAATGACAAGATATTATATATGCAAGGATGTAAATGAACCAAATGTTCACTCAATCTTTCTATGAAAACTTCATTTATGTATTAAGTGAATTGTATGAGTATGAAACACATTTCTTTGTTTATGTCTGTCTACATATATATTAAAAATTATATTTATTATTTATTAGCAATATCAATTGGTCTATTACATATCAGCTCGTCATCCAAATCAAATTTTAGAACAAACTCTTGAGTAACCGGGTAACGAATCGAACGAACAAACTAGACCATGCTCATATTCTTTGTTCACTAATAAGTGTTTATGTTTGTTCATTATTATATCGTTTATGTATGTGCATTTGTTTATGTTTTACACTTATATTCGTTAAATTTACTTTTAGAATATATATAAACGAACAAATACGTTCACTTTCTTAACAAAAAAACTCAAGTATTGGATTTCGCATCTTTAGGACAACTTTCTGAATCATGTAATGAGTCTATTCATATTAAAGTATTTCACATCTAACGAAATCAATAATTGAATAAGAAAACGAAGTGAGACGAGGTGTTGAAAAAGGGATTTGGGGTTGTGTTAGTGAATAATCACCGGGGCCGGATTGGTTTTCTTCGCGGTTTGTGAAAAGATATTGAAAGTTCTAAAAGATGATATTATGAAATTGGTTGGGATTTCTTCCGTTTGGCTGGATTCTAGACGGTTGTAAATCATTTTTTACAGTGATCCCAAAGGTGGCAAGTCCTTTTTATGTTTGTTATTATGTTGTTGGCTGGCTTGCTCATGTTATTGGTTCGATGGTTAGTCTGCCATTGTTAAAGGGAGAAAAAATTTTGGGATTATTTTATCTCAATAATGTCTTTTCTTGGATTTGGATAAAAGTGGAGATTGTGCCATTGTGGGAATCAGCTTGTTTGTCATCGACTACGCTTTTGTTTCAATCATACTAACAGTTTTGTGTGCGTGAGGTCTTTGTTAGGGTGATCCGCTCTCTCTTTATTGTTTACTAGTTTTTCTCTCTCGTATTACGGAGCTATTTTACATTATTCGTTTATAATATTTATATACTTTATTGGAGTTTAACTTTATTTATTGTAAGAAAATTAATAATATACTTAGAGTTTGATGATAAAAGGGTTTCACAAATAACTAACATGTTATAACCCTGTGTAAAAGTTATCTGGGTTTGGTGAGATCCAATACCTGTTTTTTTTTACTATAAAATTGTTTCTTAATTATAAATAATATCTTTTAAAAAAACATATAATAATTTATAGTATATCCTTATTTTATAGGATTTTCACATCAATAATTTGGTGAGATTGATTTTTAATTTAATGGGATGTTATAACCGTTTAGGGAATATCTGGGTTTGATAAGATCCATACGCTTGAATTTGGGTCAAATGCATGAGAAGCCTCCATTTAAAAATCAAGCAATCTGGTGGCTTTCAAAAAAGGAGGAAGCGACCACATCACGACACATATGATTTTTGAGTTTTCGTTTATATAGATTATTATATAGATATAGATAGATATTATACATAGAGGGATTACATGTTGCTATTAAAGATATTACCCATGTTGATTTTTACTTTGGATCGGTCTTGGTACTTATCTCACCTTTCTTATGTTGATGATGATATTATGATTTTAGGGGTTTGGAACTTGTGTAACGTCATTAATATTCAGTTGGCTCTTAATTAAAGCTAAAATATCAAAATCCTAGTTTATATGGGATTCGAGTTGAGGTTGATTGTTTTGATAATGTGGTAAGTACTAAGTAGACAAGTAACCTTTTATCTACTTAGGTATACTACTCGGTGCCAATATATAATTGGCGGGTTAGAATTCGATAATGGAGAAATTTAAGAAGACTTTAAATGGGAAGCCACAATTTGATGCAACTCTACTTAACCTTCTTTTTTTTTTCGTTAAGGGGGAAGGGTCACTCGTGGATATTATCCATTCGTCGATCAATCCTGCCATGTCACCTTATTTCAATCATCAAGTATTTTTAAACCACAAATTCACTGACATTATATACGCACATGTCACAAGTACCATATAACTTTTTTTTATTATTAAAATAAATTAAACAATTAATTGTAATTAAAATTTCATTAATATAAAAATACTAATATTTCGTTTGAAATTATTGTTATCGGAATCGTTCGAAGGTATGAATATGCCGAGATCATCGTTTGAGAAATTATACACTAAGGGTTTGAGTGAATAAAATAGTGAATGTTTGAATGAATAAAAATTTGACGGAAGGTTTGAATGAATGATAATAATGAAGGGTTGGTAGTATTTAAGTGACAGAATTACAGAAATTGTCCGCTATGTTTGTATAAAATTTTAGTGGTTGTCCTTTATCTTTAAAAATAACATATTTTGTACTTTACGTTTACAAATGTTACACCGTTCGTCCTTTTGGCCTAACCCAGTTAGTTTTTCTCGTTAAATCAGGTCATGTGCATTGCACATGAGAGCAAATTGGTAATTTAACCAATTTATTTAAAAAATATTTTAATAAATAGCAATATATATTATAATATTTCTTCTCTCTCTCTCTCTCTCTCTCTCTCTCTCTCTCTTCTTCTTCTTCTTCTTCTTTCTTCTTCTTCTTCTTCTTCTCTACACCCTGCCCCTACCAATCTACCACCACGACAACATCAACAAAACCGCCACATCCTATCGCCCATGGCCATCAACGGTACCACCCCACCTACCACCACACCATCGTTAGATATTTCAGGTTGTCATATGTTTTTGGTCGTCGATACAGCAGTATGACTCAATAACGGGAAGACATGTTTTCCGGTGACCCGATTTGTGGACGAAGGTTGCAGATCTGGTACTAAACGACGGTGGCTACCGACGAGATCGAAGTTCAAATGACCTAGGGGTTATGAAGAGGTAGGTCCCAGCAGAGCCCAGTTGGACCCGCAAGACTCACCTTGAACAGGGACGTCTGCGCAACGACCAACTGCTCCGGCAGGACCCACCATGCTCAGAGAAAACCTTACGCGCAGTACGCCAGCTGTACCCGCAGGGAAAGCCTCCCAATGGTGAAGTACCCCGCCTGTTCCCGCAGTTGCGGATACAAGCCATCAGGGAAGGCTACCCGCACTAACAGCAAGGCTACACGCACAAGGCACTAGCTACTTCAGTAGTCACATGAAGGAATGAGCAAGGCGGGAATACTCCCGCCTAAATGAGCCAGTCCGTATGCTTCTGGAAGATCTTTTGTACTATACCTACTAAGGTATGGGCAGAACAGACGATCTGACCAGAACAGCCCATGAACCAATCACAGGGTGACAGCTCACCGACAACAGTACGAGGATGAGCACCCTCTAGTACTGTTTGTCATTATTAGCCGCTGCCTACTCACCAACCCTTACTATGGGACGTGCGCAGCCTACAGTTGGTGGAACAGTGCATAGCCGGCAGTAAAGGAACAGTATACAGCCGACCTTGTTACTGTCGGCCGTAATCTATCCACCAACCAGCATGGCCTGTGCATAGTCCACTGTTGGTAGAACAGGAATACTATTCAGCCGGCTATACCTTCTAGGAAACCTACCTTCGGCTATAAATACTCCAACACCTTGGAATGGTAAGGACATCATCTGATATCTCACTCTTATCTAGCAATCTCTTAATATACACTTATATTCAGAGCAATCTAGTCTGATTCTCACGCCGGAGGGTGGTCACAAGGAGGAACCCCCCCGTTCTCAGTGACGAGCTTACGGTGTCTATTTTGCAGGTCCCCTGAAGAACGACCTTCTCTGCTGGACCTCATCCTCGTGGGAAACATTACTTAACCCCCAGATTATCCATAATCTGCCCCGGGTCACTTAGTGTTTCTTCATTGGCGCCATCCGTGCATAAAAGCTAGAACTAATTCTTAGTTTTTTCAAAATTTCTGAAGAAATGGTTAATGTTACTCCGGTCCCAAGGCCAGTAATCGACCAAGAAACCCCGGTAACCACAACCCCAGCAACTGGGGGGAACACCGGCGGTTATACAAATCTTACGAACACTACCCCGGTTACCCAAGCCGGGGCAAGTGCCGTAAATATTCCACTGGGGTTCACTGATGCCCAGTTGGAGAAACGAACGAGGGTCCCTCGCCAAACACTAGATCAAGTTAAGGCGTGGGCCGAAGCACGTCAGAAAGAGTTCCAAGCTGAGTTGGATGAACGCTTGCGTTCAGTTCAACAGGCTGACGAATTCGGCAGTACTCGCCAACATCTCAATATAAACAGTGAGTGCGAGTACTCAGACGATGAGCGGGAAGAATCCGATACCGACACAAACCCTCGCCATAAGGCAAAAGGGAAGCGTAAGGAAACGGACTTCCAACCGACAAGGAATTTTGGGGAAGCCTTTAAACCAACAAATGCGGAGAGAAACCCGCGTGACTTCTCCAAAACCTTTAGACCAACTGCTGCAAATGCAGGAAAGTCTAAGTTTGCAAGGGACATTGCGGAAGCAATCGCCCCGAGAAGTGCCAAACAAATGTCCAACATCGGCACTTATGACGGTCTATCCGACCCAGACGACCACTTGAACAGATTCATTGCGGGGGCAACCGTCAGTAACTGGACGGAACCCACGTGGTGTTATATGTTCCAGATGACTCTGGTTGGAGCGGCCAGGGCATGGTTCGATCGTTTACCGGTCCACCACATTTATGATTGGGCGGACTTTCAGAACAAGTTCAGCCAGCACTTCAGCCAGCAAAGGAAATATACTGAAGAACAGTGGACGATCCTCAACTGCGTTAGAGAAGAGGATGAATCTTTACTAGACTTCATCACTCGCTTCAACTCCAAAAAGCTAAGTCTCGGCAACATAAGTGAAGATCTTGTTCGCGCCGCTTTCATCCAGGGCGCCGAATACCCAGAGCTTATCCGCACATTGACGGGTAAGGACGTCATGCCATCAACATGGGATGCCATCATGACGGCGGCCAAGCGCTTTGCCGAGACGGAGAAGCAACTGGGAAGGGATCTTCCCCAGAGTACACACCTCTACACGCAGAGGACTAGAGAAAACAATGTTCGGATCGCCCGGCAGAACAAAAAGAGGAAGCTAGGTATTTGGCAGTCAAGGGTAAACTTTGACACCTCATCCAGCTCTCACCCTCTTGTTGGCGGAAGAAATAACACACACCCTTCAAGCCAAAAACACCGGTGGACGCCACTCACCAAAAGCGTCACGGAGATATTTGCCACTGAATAGCTACCATGGCCAAAAGCTCCAATGATCCGGCAGCGACCCAATGCGGATCAGAGCAAATCCTGTGACTTCCACGGGACAAAAGGTCATAGTACGGAAGAGTGTACATCCTTGAAGGATATTGTTGAAGCATTCGTCAAGGATGGAAGACTTGCACACCTGGTGGCATCAATCAAGAAGGGAGGAAGGAACGATAATCGGTACCGAGGCAACGGACGAAAGCCCGTTGACATCAGCATCAACATGGTTCATGGTAAGATCAGAGGAAGAAAAAGGCGAACGACAGAACCATGCGCGTGGAAGGAAGCTGAGGTGCGCTTCCCGCGAGTGCCAGGAGGACCCAGCAAAGAAGCCCCTATCGTCATCAAAAGCCAGCTGGGGCACTACATCACTTCTCGCACTCTTGCTGACAACGGCGCCTCGTCAACGGTGATGTACAGGCAGTTCTTCGACAAGCTAGATGACGAAGACAAAGAGCGCCTGGAAACGATCTGCGCCTCGATGGAAGGGTTCGATGGCAGCACAAACACCCCCCTGGGCATCCTATCTTTCCCCGTCACTTTTACGGACGGGAATCACTCACGCACAGAAGACGTGGATTTTGTCGTAATGAGGAAGCCACACCACACATACGACATTCTCTTCGGAAGAGACGGGATGGCAAGATTCAACGCCGTGGTATCCTCAGTCCACGGCATGATGGGATGGCCAACAGCTGAGGGTGTAGCGATGATCACCGGCAATCCCCAGGTATGCATCGCATCTGTCTCATCTAAACCCGAACCAAAGATGGCTAAACCAACCATCACCGAGCCAGAAAGATGGGCCTTCAACGGCAAGTACCCTGACCAGGCCGTTTCCATAGGCCCAACAGTTGTTGATCCCACACGCACCTTACTCAAGCGCTTATTACAGAAAAATGCTGACATCTTCGCGCGGACACCAGCTGACATGACTGGTGTACCCCGAAGTAAGGCAGAGCATAAGCTCAAATGCGATCCGGCTGTTACGCCTGTCGTACAAAAGCGCAGAGTAATGGGGCCAGAACAAACTAACGCGTGTAGAACCCAAGTCAAGGAACTCCTTGATGCAGGCATCGTACGCGTTAGTAGATATCAAACATGGGTTGCAAATCCCGTTATGGTACCGAAGAATAACAAACAATGGCGCATGTGCATAGATTTCAAGGACTTGAACAAAGCATGCCCCAAAGATTGTTATCCGTTACCCGAAATTGATCTTAAGGTGGATTCGTTGGCACCGTTCCGCCTTAAATGCTTCCTGGACGCGTATAAGGGGTATCATCAAATCCACATGGCCGTTGATGATCAGGACAAAACCGCTTTTCGGACGCCCGATGGCACATTTTGTTACCAAATGATGCCATTCGGACTTAAGAATGCCGGGTCCACATACCAACGCCTGATGGACAACCAAATTCATGCCCAAATCGGGAGGAACTTGGACGTCTACATGGATGACTTGGTCATCAAAAGCCCTGACCCAGAAGCGATGTTGAAAGACATCGAAGAAACTTTCAACACGCTCAGGAAGATAAACATGAAGCTCAACCCGAGCAAGTGTGCCTTTGGAATGGAAGAAGGGAAGTTCTTGGGGGTCATCGTCACTAAAGATGGCTTCAGAGCGAACCCTGAAAAGGTCGAAGCCATTATCAAAATGGAATCACCTACTACCATCAAACAGGCTCAGACACTGAATGGACGACTAGTGGCACTTAATCGCTTTTTGGCAAACCACGCGGATAAGTCGTTTCCCTTCGTGTCAACGTTGAGAAACTGTATAAAGAAAACGCACTTCCGCTGGACACCAGAGGCGGAAGCAGCTTTTCAGGAGATTCGGTCATGCTTAATCGAACTCCCAACGCTCACAGCACCAAAAGCGGGAGAGGAGTTAATCCTATACCTTTCCGCTACAGATAGAGCAACCGGGGCGGTCCTGCTAGTAGAGCGAAAAGGCATCCAGATGCCAATCTATTATGTCAGCCGTATCCTAACAGACGTAGAAACCCGGTACTCTACCCTCGAAAAATTAGTCTTAGCACTTATACACGCTTCACGCAGGTTAAGACGATATTTCCAGGGTCACCCAATCACCATTCTCTCCAACTTCAAACTTGCAAACGTTCTAGGCAAACCCGAATTATCGGGACGCCTAGCCAAATGGGCAATTGAGTTAGGGGAGTACGCGATAAAGTATAAGCCAAGACCAGCCATAAAAGGCCATGTTTTGGCCGACTTTATTGCGGAAGTGCCTGCATCGTGGGAAAAAGAGTGCCAGGAAGAGGCTCAACCCTCTCCAGCACAAGACATCAATGATGTCTGGCGACTCTACACTGATGGAGCAGCCAGTAACGAGGGTTCAGGCGCAGGGCTGAAACTAACCAACCCAGCAGGCCAAGAATACACTTACGCTATTCGACTGGATTTTCCAAGTACGAATAACGAAGCCGAGTATGAGGCATTCTTGGCTGGGCTGAGAATTGCGCGTAAGATGGGAGTGAAAAACTTGGAAGCCCACGTGGATTCATGTTAGTGGCCAATCAAATCAACGGGACGTACACGGCCGTGAACGACACAATGGCCCTGTACCTCGCACAAGCAAAATCCCTTATGCGCGATTTCAACGACTGCAAAGTCATACACGTCAAGCGAAGTGAAAACAAATCTGCGGATGCGTTAAGCAAGCTTGCATCATTAGCCTTCACCCACTTAGGAAAGGATATCCGCATTGAACTCCTCGAGACACCTTCGGTCCCGCACAAGGAAATTTGTGTCATCCAAACCGGCACGGAAACGTGGATGACACCAATAATAAAATACCTTGCGGCAGGTACACTACCAGAGTCAAAAGCACAGGCAAGAAAACTACGCTGTAAAGCACTGAATTATCAACTCAGCGATGACATCCTTTACAGACGTAACTTTCTTGGCCCACTCTTAAGATGCGTGGACAACCAAGATGCTGACTACCTCCTAAGGGAAGTACACGAAGGCATCTGTGGAGTACACGCAGGTCCCCGCGCTGTTGTAGCTAAGCTAAACAACGCGGGATACTTTTGGCCGGGGATGCATACGGATGCGCTGGCATACATCAGAAAATGCAGGTCTTGCCAGCTCTACGCACCCAACACGCACCGCCCGAAGAATGAACTTGTTCTAGTCACCTCTTCATGGCCATTTCAGAAGTGGGCCATCGATGTGACAGGCCCATTTCCTACAGCAGCAGGAAATGTTCAGTTCCTAGTGGTAGCCATCGACTACTTCACCAAGTGGATAGAAGCAAAACCCTTAGCCCAAACAACCGCGAAACATATCAAATAATTTATTTGGGAATTTATTATTTGTCGTTTTGGACTTCCACAGAATTTGGTGAGCGATAACGGCACCAACTTTGCTGACAAGAAGCTACAACAGTGGCTAAAAGAACTTCAAATCACCCACACCTTTACCTCAGTGGCACACCCGCAAGGTAATGGTGAGGTGGAAAGAGCAAATAAGAGCATCGTCGAAGGCATAAAGAAAAGACTCTTGGAACACAGATCCGGCTGGGTGGACGAGCTTCCGCACGTCCTTTGGGCAAACAGAACGCTGAAGAAGGCCAGTACGGGAGAAACCCCGTTCAGTCTCACTTATGGCACTGAAGCCATGGTCCCGGTCGAAATTGGCTTACCCTCACCAAGGGTCTTGATTCAGCCAGAAGACAATGATGCGGAAAGACGGTTGGACCTTATGCTAACCGAGGAACGCAGAGACTTAGCCGCAGTGCGTGAAGAAAACTACAAGCGACAAATGGAAAAGTACTACAACACGCGGGTAAAACTCTGCAACTTCAATGTAGGAGACTACAAACTGCGTAACAACGAGGCTTCGAACCAAGAACGCCCAGGAAAGCTGGCCCCGGTCTGGGAAGGGCCATACATTATCAAAGAAGTCCTGGGAAAGGGCGCATACCGGCTCGAAAGGCTCGATGGCACTCCCATCCCAAGAACATGGAATGGAGCTCAATTACGCAAATGTTATATGTAGATCAATTCCAAACTTGTAAAGAAAAGGCCTAGAGCCACTTTTAATGGAAATGATTCTCCTTTCACAATGTGTTGATAGCCTTACCTTTATACTTATGAACTTCCCACACTGATGTGCCGGTATTCACCGCATAAATGGGGGAAGAAGTAAGTCGTTACGTGTGGAAGGCGGCAAAACCCGCATAAACACAACGCTAAAAATCTCAAGTTTTAAGGAAAACCTACACGCAGGTCAGATGTATGTAAAGTTTAGCCATCCTTGTAAGTGCAAGTGACGGTCTTACCCGCACAATCACGAACAAGGAAGCAAAACTTCAACCTATCATCTACCACGTCCAAAGGTTAACTTATTCTGAACACTTAGAAAATTTCAAAGGAAAAGATGAGGAAAACTTCCACGCAGGTCAGATATAAGTAAAGTTAAGCCATCCTATTAAGTGTAAGTGACGGTCATACCCGCACAATCATGAAAGAGGAAGCGAAACAAACTTATAATTTACCACGTTAAAAAGTTAACTTATCTAAGTACTAAAGAAATTGCTAAGTTAGATCAAAACAGGCGTAAAATATACAAGGCAAAGAACTAACACAATCTTTTTTCCATCAAATTCAAATATTACAAAGATTGCTAGGTGCATACCCGCATACAAAAGAAGCTATACAAAAACAAAAATCTACGCTAATGGTGGAGAGGGATCTTCAGGATCATGCTTCAGGACCACTTCCACTTGGACCCGCACCATCAGTAGAGCGTGGCGGTTCAAGGAAAGCTTTAAGAATAGCTAGCCCATCATCAGCAGCAGCGACTTCGTTTACCTTCTCCACCACCGGATGCGGGAAGGCGGCATACTGATTCATTGCTTGGTCATAAACAGCTTCAGTATCCACATTATACAAAGGGAAGTTGGAAGGCAAGATGCCTTTCTCAACAAACCCTAGACCAAGCAGGAAGCCGGCCTTTTCCCCATCCTCATGAGAAGCGTTGAGGGCTGTGCTCATAGCATCGTCATAAGATGTCTCCGTGAAGACCCGATGCACAACCTACAAAAAGAAAAAAAAATATACAAGTATCAAAACTTTTTCTATTTACAAAGAAAAGCGTAAAAACATGAAAAGCTTACCTGAGACAACGCTTCTCGAAGAAGCCATTCCTTGGCAACCAGAGCTTCTTGGAGGGCGGCTTGAGCTTGGGTACAGGCGCATTCGGCTTCACTTTTATTCAGGTTGGCAAGCAACACTTCCTTTGCAGCAGCCTCTTCGACGCCCTTTAGCTTCCGCTCAGTGTGGTCAAGCACGCCCCTCTGGTCCAGGATCTCTTGGAGCTTCTTCACGTCCTCCATCGCCAAGGCATCATGAGCCTGTTGGAGCACCTCTAATTTAGCTTTAAGATCCTCATTCTCGAGGCGTAGAGGCTCAGCAACAGCTTCAGCCTTGGTGGCCCTTTCAGTTGCGTTCCTAGCAGTTTCCTTAGCCAGCCGAAGCTGTTCGTTAACAGCTTGGGCAGCCTTGGAACGGGCCTCGAGACGGGCCTGAACCTCAACTTCAAGGGCCTTGAACGCCTTCTCCTTCTCCGCGGCCGCGGCGGAGAGCCTCCTATTCTCCTCCCGGACAGCCCGCGCCTGAGCTACTTCTTGAATACGAGCTGCTTTTAACTTGTCGTTTTCACGACAAAGCAGCTCGACGCGCGGCTGCATCCGGGCCAGGAGAACCCGAAGCTCATTGGTTAGCCTACCCTCCTGGTAGCTAGCCATGGCTTCCCCCAACGCACCACTGGGAGCTGCGTGACGTGCCCACTCCACGCACTCCACAGGTGTGCGAAGGGTTGTTCCTCGGCGGATGTTCCATCGTGGAACATACACTTCATTGGAATCCGACACTGCAAAAAACAAAAAGCAGTTACGAAAAGATGATATAAAAAATAAATAAAAATTAGGCCAAAAAAAACCCTACGTACCTGTAGGGTCAATAACAGGCCGATAGCCGCCAAACCCATCACCTGAACCTAAGGGAAATCCGTCCAAAAGGTCAGGTAGATGGGAAGGAGGCAGAGGTTGGCGAGAAGCCCCATGCATACCTAAAGGATCGGCCGTCGTTGCCGATGACGGAGGAGGCATGGTGAAGGCCGCCGCGGCCGCCGTTCCAGAGTCCGCAGCGAAAGTAACCGCCGGCTCAGTGAAAGATGCTGTAACAATGGCACTGACAGCCGGCGGTGACGTCATCACAGCTGGAACAGTTGGCTCAATGGAATGAGCAACTGAACCAGCGGAAGCAGGCGCAGCCGCCTGGGTCGTCGCCACAGGTAGGCTGACCAGGCCTACCGTCATTGGCGGGGGGGTACTCCTCCCCGCTCCACCCTGGAATGCGTCAACATCCACGCCTGCATAAGGAAGATAAAGTATTAAAGATGGAAAACTATGAAGTTAAAAATAAAGTTTGTACTTACGGGTTTTCTTGAGCCTGAAAGTGCGGATAGGCGGGGATGAACCCGATGGAGCCGGCCTCTTTGCGCCGCTCACCGTCGTCATCCGGGGCTCTCCGGAGGTGACAGTCGTCACAGCCTCCGGAGCAGTGGTCTTCTCACCACCGGGGTTCCCCGCCACCTCCTCGCTCTCGGCCTCTGAGTCAGACCGAGGCACCGGATCGGCAGTGGAGGCCACCTTCTCCTTCCCCTTCCCGCCGACGGCCTTCTTCTTCCGCACCAACGGAGGACCATCTGCGGATTCCTCATCAGAACATAAGATTAGAGGAATTCCAGCAGAGGTTTCAACATTGAGGGGTCGAGGGTTGAATAGCGCCTTACCTGGCCGCCTGGCGCTTAGGATCTCGTGGCCTAGCGGGTAGACCTCCACGAACCGATCCGCCGTTTGTTCTAGGATGGGCAACTCGTTCTCGTCTAGAGCGCGAGTACCCATCCGAGCGGGACTGTCAGCCTCCCGCGGATGCAGGAGCGACTGCAAATCGTTTCCCTCTGAAATAAACAGGAAAAAAGTTAGAAGACATTCTAAATCAACAAAAAGAAACAGAGCATACCATAAGGAACAGAGTTCGAACCATATTCGAGGACGATCGGGATCTTTCGCGCATCCGCATCCTTCCACACCCGGCTCATCCCGAGCATCACCATCCCGGACTCCGCAAACCGGTAAACCGGAGATTGGACCCGGGATATCTTCGAGAACCATTCCGCCTCCTGGTAGTTGGAGGCGTGAAGGCTTGGGAGAGCTTGCCCATTCTTAAATTTCATGGCAAGAGGGATGGCGCGAGCAGAGAGGTAGAAGAACTCCCTCTTCCACGAACGAAGATTGCGCTCGGTTGCGCAAATCTTCAAACCCTTGATTCGGGTTATCAGCGTATACCACCCCTGGATGCACCTCCAAGAGTAGAAGGTCATCAGGCGGTCGACGAAGGGCTCAATGCCCAGAATCCGACACACCCACTCGAAGTGGCGAATCTTCGCGATCGCCATCGGGTGCACCTCGGTCAGGTGCACACCGTGCCTCTCCAGGACACGGTACACAAACTTTGTCAATGGGAACCTAAGGTTCCCATAGACAAAGAATGCAGCATATACCCCGATCTTGCCTCTGGGGCATCATACACCGTCTGATGGGGTTCAGGAAACTCAGGCTCGAGAGACTCGAGCATGAACTTCCTGACGATAAACTGGTACAGATCGACAGGCAGAGCACACTGGCACTCGCCAGCAGTACTCTTGTCATCGGTGAACACCCCAGCCTCCTGGGCTGTAGCTTCGAGATCGTGAGAAGACATCTTGCAGATGAAAGAAGTAAACGATTTCGAGAGAATGCTCGACTGAAAAAGTTGAGTATTCGCCGGAAATCGCTTTGAAGATGAAGAGAAAAGTGAAAGTGTGGATTACAAAGAACCATCTCCCCCTTTATATACTAATCGCAATTAATGCGATGAAATTAATGCGGAAGAGAGAGAAATCGAAGGTGCAATGAAAGTATGACACGTGGCAAAAAGCAAGCTGGCAACAGCTGTTGAAAGGACGCGTACCATTAATTTCGCGGCAACGCGCCCGAAAAATCGCGCCCACGCGCCTGAAAAGGCGTCTGGAATGACCATGTACTGTCACGTCACCATAACTTCCTGCACGTCCTGACACAGTCAGAAGAAACCGTCGCACGACGTTTCAGAGGTTTGGACTGTTCTTATCCTTTCACCAACTCTTCGAATTTCAAAAAAATTCAAAAAGATTCAAAAGTAAGCGGGAAAATACCCCTTACCTTGGCAACCAAGTAACCATAAGACGGGTGCGGGTACAGTGTCAAGGCAAAACCCTTCACATACTTAGCACCCGCAGGGAATTGACGCCAGGAATACCTTGGAAGTAAAGTAACCGTAAGACGAGTGCGGGTACAGTGTCAAGGCAAAACCCTTCACATACTTAGCACTCTGCAGGGAATTCAAACCGAGAAGGATCTTCTGGGCCATGCTTGCGGAAAAGGGAATAACATTCCCGCATGACGGGAACGTCGAGAACTATATTGTTTGAAACTCCAAGATGGAATTGGTGGTTTTAGCATAATTGATCAATATGTTGAAAACTAACAAAACCCCATGGAGAATCCACACAAGTGGGACTCAACGCTCCTGACTTGCGAGGAGGTTACAAACCTACCCGCTTCATACCCAAAGATCAAGCAGAAAAGTCGGGAATTTCTGCGTGACATCAGGAAAACCGCGGGAAGAATCCCCACGAAAAACCTAAAAACTAAAAACCCCTTTTCAAAACCCCTTGCTAAGTCCAAAAGTTCACCTCACTTATTAATAATTCATGAGAAGAACAATGGACTGGGGGGACTTGAAGAGGTAGGTCCCAGCAGAGCCCAGTTGGACCCGCAAGACTTACCTTGAACAGGGACGTCTGCGCAACGACCAACTGCTCCCGCAGGACCCACCATGCTCAGAGAAAACCTTACGCGCAGTACGCCAGCTGTACCCGCAGGGAAAGCCTCCCAATGGTGAAGTACCCCGCCTCTTCCCGCAGTTGCGGATACAAGCCATCAGGGAAGGCTACCCGCACTAACAGCAAGGCTACACGCACAAGGCACTAGCTACTTCAGTAGTCACATGAAGGAATGAGCAAGGCGGGAATACTCCCGCCTAAATGAGCCAGTCCGTATGCTTCTGGAAGATCTTTTGTACTATACCTACTAAGGTATGGGCAGAACAGACGATCTGACCAGAACAGCCCATGAACCAATCACAGGGTGACAGCTCACCGACAACAGTACGAGGAGGAGCACCCTCTAGTACTGTTTGTCATTATTAGCCGCTGCCTACTCACCAACCCTTACTATGGGACGTGCGCAGCCTACAGTTGGTGGAACAGTGCATAGCCGGCAGTAAAGGAACAGTATACAGCCGACCTTGTTACTGTCGGCCGTAATCTATCCACCAACCAGCATGGCCTGTGCATAGTCCACTGTTGGTAGAACAGGAATACTATTCAGCCGGCTATACCTTCTAGGAAACCTACCTTTGGCTATAAATACTCCAACACCTTGGAATGGTAAGGACATCATCTGATATCTCACTCTTATCTAGCAATCTCTTAATATACACTTATATTCAGAGCAATCTAGTCTGATTCTCACGCCGGAGGGTGGTCACAAGGAGGAACCCCCCCCTTCTCAGTGACGAGCTTACGGTGTCTGTTTTGCAGGTCCCCTGAAGAACGACCTTCTCTGCTGGACCTCATCCTCGTGGGAAACATTACTTAACCCCCAGATTATCCATAATCTGCCCCGGGTCACTTAGTGTTTCTTCAGGTTAAGCGGCGGTGGAGGTGATTTTGTAATTGGGGGATTTAAGTTAAATCTAGCCATGGAACAATCTATTGTTTTTTGTTGTTATTAATAATGGAGGTGCCGGTTGTGGAAAATTCATAAGAATTGAACTCGCCGAGTCGCCGGTGGCAGTGGATCCTACGAAGAAGCAGGTTTGTGCAGCTCAAGTTAAGTTGATAATGGAGGTTTGTTCATGTCGCTTAAGGTAAGTTGCTTTATTGTTGTGTTGCAATTGGGAATGATTATGAAATCATATCTAATTGAGAAGCAGGTTTGTGCTGCAAAGAAGACTGATATTAAACGAGATTGTGTGGTGGTGGTAGAGAGAGAGAGGGAGAGAAAAAGAGAGAGAGACAGAGAGATTCTTAATTTTAATTAATTCTTTTTTTAAATGTATTTTTAAATAAATTGGTTAAATTACCAATTTGCCCTCATGTGCAATGCACATGACCTGATTTAATAAGAAAAACTAACCGCGTTAGGCCAAAAGGACGAACGGTGTAACATTTGTAACGTAAAGTACAAATTATGTTACTTTTAAAGATAAAGAACAGCCACTGAAATTTGATACAAACATAAAGGACAATTTCTGTAATTCTGTCTATTTAAGTGTAATTAATCAATTTATTTTAATTCTCCAATAGTACAATAACAATAAAAATTATCAATTTTATGTGACAAACATTTATCATAGATTGAAACCATACATGATACACCCAGGGCCGGCCTAGGGGTGTGGCCGGGTAGTCGACGGCCATAGGCCCGACACCCGCTAGGCCCGAAATTTATTTTTTTAAAAAAATTATATGTATTTTTATGAAAAAAATTTATGTATAATCAATATTTCAACATAATTTCATAACCACTGACTTGGTATAGTGGTAGAGAGACATGACATCTAAATAAAAGGTTGTGGGTTAAGTCTTAGTTGAGACATTTTTATTTTTATACACAAGTTTTTACATAACTCAAATCATAACTAAGTAAGCGCACTTAAAATTAAATTGTTTAAACAAAAAAAAAATGTTCATTTTACTTAAGGCCCGAAAATTTTTTTGCCTTTGGCCCAAAAAAATCTCCGTCTTTTCGGAGCCGGCCCTGGATACACCCACCCACATGAGTTGATGACGACACTGTCATGTGTTTGAAAGTCACACCCTACCCATATGGGCGCCCGTACTCATAAAAAAATAAAGTGATCTCTTTTAAAATCACAATTAGATTAACCTTACACATTTCATGCAAACTTCTGTACTATATATACATGAATAGGAATAGCAAATAGCAATGCTAGCTGACGGTTTAGGGGTATACATTAAACAACAGATAATTAGGTAATATTTGTTTTATATATAATCTTAACATGCAATTACTAAAGTAATAGTGCCCCGATCATGTGTGATGTAGTGATAAAGATAGTGGTGTTACCCCACAAATAAACAAAGGTCGATGTTCAAGCTTCAAATAAAAAAAAGATAAAGAATGAAAATTGGCTTTTCAGTAATAAAAAAAAACGCTATAGTCTATAATCTACTACTCTAATAAAAGATTACTACTTTGTGCCACTTGTTACTCTCTTAGGCATTCTCATATTTTTTAAACACATTTTGTTACTAACTCGAAATAGCTTTGTTCTTATGTATATATAAAACAAGTGTATTAATGGTTATTTATTTATTCTTTTTTTTCTTTTTATATTTTAATGTCATGTTTATCCATAAGTAATAAAATGAAACAATTTAGTTATAGAAAAAGAGCATGCCAAATGGGATTGAAGTGGTCGGAATATTGCTTTATTATTATTTTTTTAGGATTTTCAGGTATATACACTTGCTTTATGCATATATAAAGCAAGTGTATTAATGGTTATTTATTTCTTTTTTTTTTCTTTTTATATTTTAACGTCATGTTTATCCTTAAGTGATAAAATGAAACAATTTTAGCTATTGAAAAAGAACATGCCAAATGGGATTGAAGTGGCCGGAATATTGCTTTATTATTATTTTTTTAGGATTTTCAGGTATATAAAATAAAAGTCAACTAAAATACTTTCTTCCTTAAAAATTTTCATTATATACATTGACTACATTTTCATAAATTTGTTTATCGACATACTAACCATTTAAATTAACTTTTATTCCCTGTAATACGGGGTTGTTTTATATTATTCGTTTTTAATATGTAATATATTTTTTTTTGGATTTTAATTTTATTTATTGTAAGAAAATTATTAATATACTTTGGATTTGATGATGAAATGGTTTCACAAATAAATGAGATGCTATAACCCGGTTTAAAAGTTATATGGGTTTGGTGAGACCCATGACCCACTTTTTTTTTACTATAAAATTGTTTCTTAATTATAAATAATATCTTTAAAAAAACGGATACTAACTTTTAGTATATCCCTATTATAAATAATATCTTTAAATATTTGTTGAGATTAATTTTTAATATAATGAGATGTTATAACCGTTTAAGAGGTTATCTGAGTTTGGTGAGACCTATACCCGAGAATTCGGTTTAAATGCACGAGAAACCTTCGTTTACAAATAAAGCAATCTGGTGGCTTAAGAGAATTTAAGGAGGTTTCGTTTATATATATTTAAGATTAAGTTTTAATACCTAATCTTGTTTTATTATTTATGGTTGGCTTGCACTTGAAAGAACCCGTGTTTTCACACGGACATCTATACGCCGCTTTGTGAAGATTTGCAGGCAGGCATTGACTAAAAATTTTGATTATTGATAACCTAGGTATATTGACCAACACAACCGCAAACATAATGTACAAGGAAATTTTTTCTTATTAGTAAATATTTGCGTAATGTTTCTTTAGTAATTTCATTAATTTTAATATAAATTGTAATTTTATTAACAATATATGATAGTTGTGTTGCTGATTTTATTTTCATTAATGTTCAAATTTTAAAATTTTCATCAATTCCCCGTGTTATACGCGGGGCTCAAACTAGTTATCTATATTCTATAGTGATTGGATCCGTTGAATCCACCACATATTTATAGATCTGCTTGTATGTACACAGTGGGTATATTAATTAACTAATGTCGATTTTATTAGTGTCTTTTTGAGCTACTGTCCAATCAATACGTTACGCCCCGGCATGTTCCGCCGTCATTAGTCGGGGTGTGACAGATTGGTATCAGAGCCGAAGTCTATAAGATAGGTGGTTAGATTTAACGATCTAGTAGCATGCTTGGGGTCCCTATACGTGATATGTCTTCACATGTTTGCACCAGTGGCGGACCCTAGAATTATTCTCTTGGGGGGCGACATCGGAACTTAACACTAACATTAAGGGGGGCGATCAGAATTTTCACATATAAATAACACTAAAATTAAAATTTAAGGTGGGCGTCCGCCGCTGGTTTACCCCCTGAATTATATTATTGATTGCAGTAGCTTAAATATTATTTAATAATTTGATATTGTTCTTGTACACAAAATCACACACAAATCCGAGGCTATGCGTCACTCTCAAAATCATTTTTAAAACCCTAGATGTTATTTTAAATTGGGAAATTCCTTAAGAATTCCCACAATTTTTACTCCCCTCTCTTAGAGGATGATTCGTGTGACAGATATATAGCAACTGTAAGGGGGGCACACTTATTCTCCGAACCCTTGCCACAAGTCTTGCAAGCCTAAGGAAAAACAATGCGCATAAATCTCAATCAACCGTCAGACCCGGTTGCTTTCTTGGAGGGTTCGGCGAGGGTGTGAACTTATTAAGCCAAAGCATAAAACGTCCACGAATATACTAACCCCATTGTATAAGACGTGATCATTTGACAACACACCCTTGAATCATACCGAATTTACAGTGATACGTGGCTAAAGTCGATTCTTCCTTATGATGATTTTGTTGAAAGAATAGGTGGGAAAAGCCTTGGTGATACATGGATACCCCAACCATTCACCTCAACGCCCTCATTTTGATTTTAATCAATTTTAAATTAGTTGTCGGAAAATCAAGCCATGGTGATACATGGATAATTCAACGACGATATTTTTGTTTAAATTTTCGATTTTGTTACGAAAGATTATTTTCTCATTTAGTTGGGATAATCTCATGGTGGTTCATGTATGTCTCAACCCCCAACTTAAGTTTTATTACTTTATTTAATTGTTTTCATCAATACATCAAGTTAAGGTTAATAAAATTTTCATTTTGTACCACCATGAATTTTCACAAAACTTGAAATTTCGCATAGTTATACACTTTATCCCAAAACCTGATAATTTTTTCACATTTTGTCCTTGTAGCATGTCTTCTTCCCGCCTCATCAACCGTAACGTCGCACCGACAACTCTGGCCGTAGCATGTCATCCCGCATTTCTAAGGGAATCGTGGAAGCCCTCCCAACAATCATCTCTTAGCTCCAAACCGTGAATGATGTTGCCAAGCCAGTGAATCCACATCCAACTGCTTGCTCCTTCAAGTAATTCATGAATGCTAACCCAACCAATTACATTGAAACCGATGGTGCTACCACCCTCCTCCAATGGTTCGAACATATAGAAACTGTGTTACTACACTGTGCGGTCCTGAAGACAAAAAGACCACCTACGCCTCAAGCGTCTTCAAATTAAGTGCACTCACTTGGTGGAATGGTAAAAATTACTCTCCTGGGTCTGAGGTTTCCATGGTTTTTCCATTGGATGATCTCAAGAAGATCATGCTAGAAAAGTTCTGCCCAAAATATGAACATCAGAAGTTGGAAGAGGAGTTTTGGAACTTAAAATGATTAGTTCCATGAATTGAGCCTTCTCATCCCCGCATATGGTCACTCCTTTAGAGCAGGCCATTGATAAATACATCTCGGGTTTGCCTTTTCAAATCCAAGATTATGTCCTGAGCCGTTACCCGAAAATTCTTCATGATGCTATCAGTCTAGCCGGTACCCTCACCGAGAACCACGTGAAGGCCGGTACCTTTCCGCGAAAGAAATTCAAGAAACCGAATGATAAGACTTCACTCGAGCCCACTAATGAATCAAATCTTGAAGCCTCTAAGCCTGAATCCACCAAACACAACAATAACAACTTTTCCCACTACCTCAACCATAAAAAATAGTCCAATTCCCAAAACTATTTCATGGCCCAATCGCAAGCCCAACAAGCCCAACCCAACAAGAACCCCTACACAGGACCCTACCCTTTATGTGATATATGTAAAATTCACCATTTGCCACCTCAAGTGTCGTCAATGCACTAATTGCGGTCGTTTCGGTCAATCCTAACCAACCCAAGCCACTCAATATCAAGCCCGTTTCTATCCAACCAAAGTCAGTCAAGCCCAATTCAACCAAGCTCAAGTAAGTCAACTTCAACCAATCCAAGCTCAACCTATTTAAGCAATTCAAGCACAACCTAATCAAGCTATCCAAGCCAACCAAGACCTATCCAACCCAGCCCAAGTTAACCAAACTAGTCAAGGACAAGTGTGTTCATCAGCGGCTCCCAAGTCTAAGCCTTACCTTCGTGAAGACATGCTACGCTCGGGACATTTATTTTATTTTATGTTTCAAGTTCTTTTCATATAAATCTATTGTAATGACTTCACTAAATTTAAAATTTTGTTATGAATGAAAATCATGGTTATTTATGTTTGAATTTAATTCCTCATCTATTTCTATTATGTCGGTTATTGCACTATTTATTGTTACGCAATTCATTATCACAATTCAAGTAGTCTATGTCACACCCCGACCAAAGGCGGCGGAACCTGCCGAGGTGTAACGATTGCCCATAAGCGCATGACACTATTTAAAGCGACAATATTTAATAAACTCATTTCATTTCACAACATCGAAAATGTCACATAACCAAATATTCATAAGTCAAATACAACAAAATATTGCAAAATATAGCAAATCAAATATTGTTCATTGTTGCTAATATCCTAATGGTATTTGTGTCATTTTCTTCACCGAACTCCATAATCAACCTAAATGCAAACCTGTAACATTTCATAAAATAAAGTTGTCAATACAAAGGTTGGTGAGCAATTCATAAGTTTGAACAATAGATATATAGTATGAAAAGCCACAAAACTAGTATACAAAACCATAAATAATAGCTATAAACTTGGATAAATTGACAATCGATAATAGAATTACGTTAGCGCCACCTAGCTACAAGGGATTGCCAAGTAGTATAGGATTTAATTGAATATCGTTAATTGCATTACGTTAACGACACCTTGCTACAAGGGGATGCCAAGTAGTCTAGAATTTATAGATTCCACCAACCGAAAGTGATAAACATATAGGCATATAAGCATAGAACACTAAATCGAGCAATTATTCAAGTAAAGTATACAACAACGTTTGTGGTTTAAGACTCAAGTATAAAGCATTTGATTTGAATGAGTATGAAATGTCACCCAAAAAAAAAGATAGAAAACGGGATATGAAGTTACTCACGTTCAAGTATAAAACTTGATCGGTAAAAGATAAATAACCGGATGAATGAATTTTAACGAGCAAGGCCTAAATGACAATAAAATCTTGGATTTAGAATGGTTGTCTTGAAGATCTTTAAATAAAATAATTGTTGCAAAAAGTAAACAATTAAAGTTCAAGGTTTAAAATGTAACTATTTAAGAATTTATAATAACAATCCTTTAAATACGTAAGTTTGCTCGAAACCGGGTTAAAGTATCTGACCTTAATATTTACTTAACCAATGTTAAGTAATAAGGTGGGAAAAATGCTAAAATGCAAGTTCCTTTGGGACAAAGATACTAAAACGGGTTTTTAACGAGTGTTCGGGTTGTCGATTCGGGTCTTGACAAATGGTCAAACCCAAAGTCAACTTTCCAACATATTAATTTTTATGAGATAACTCATTAAAATATACTAACACTTAACCAAGTATGTAGATCTGTTGTTTAGAACTAACAACGCACGTTAAGCGAGTGTTCGGTTTTGTCGGTCCAAACTATGTGATGAGATCAAGTTGGATCCAAGAATTCCAAGTACTTAAGAAAATAATTAAAAATCAGTTTGTAAACTTTTTTTAAAGAAATATACAAGTCTTGATAGCTAAAAACACACTTGTGTGTCTTAAGCGAGTAAAAGTCGGTATAGTTCGGTTTGGTTCGGTCTCCATCTCACAAATAGTTCATAGATGGTTTCTACATGCCCAAATATCATAGAACTTGTATATTGGTTTATAAATGAAGAAAACTTAAATTTTACAACTAAAAAGTTAACTACAAGTCTTTTAAGCAAAAGTTTCGGTTTAGTTCGGTTTCCATCTTCCAACGAGTTCATAGATGGATTCCATATGCTTAATATCAAAGAACTTGTAAAAATGATTTTTGAAACTCAAATCTAGCGATAAACATGTTTAAACAACTATTTTAACAAAACCAGTAAACAAAAGTTCGGTTTCCGGTTTGGACTAGTTTCGGTTAAACCGAGGTTAGTCTTATACAAACCCACACCATGGAACTTGTAAATAAGATGAACAAACTAAAAAGGGTTAGAAGTTAGTCATAAGTGATATTTATAATAAGTTACGTGTGTGTAAATATATATCAAGAACACGAAGTCCTCCATGAAGCCTTGCCTTATGACATTCGAAACTTAACCAACCGGAGTCGGTGAAGTAACAAATAAAGGAAACAAGGGGTGTGTATTATATATATATGTTGTACCACCATATTCAAGTGTTAGTAATACTAGATGAACAAGTTAAAATGAAAGACTATAGTTAGTTGACCTTAAGAAATCAAAGTAACAAAATGTTGAAGATGAATACTTGGATTTGAGAGAGATTTTGGAGAAGATGAACAACCAAAATGGTGTATGGAGCCTTTCTTTTATAATGGTAAGAGTATGATTCATACAAATAGGGTAAAGATGCATGTGATGGTTGAAATGGTGAAACAAGTTTTTGGTAAATGGCAATAATAGTCCCCAAAGTTTGGTTTAAGTCATTTTAAGGAGTTTTAAGGACCAAAAAGAATGTTTTCAAGACCCAACAAGTGTAAAACAATATTTTAACATAAAATCCATCATTTTGATTATATCATAAGCTTTGGTTTACAAAATGGGTCGGTTTACATGATAAACGAATACAAAAACGAATACAAACGAGACCCGAAATTGACGAATGTTACAGTATCCCCTACTTTAGGAAATTTCGTTTCGAAATTAAGATGACGATGATGATGCAAACAAGTGTGGATACTTCTCCTTCATTGTGTCTTCTCGTTCCCAAGTGAACTCCGTGCCACGCCGTGATTCCCATCGAACTTTGATTAACCGAATACGAGTATGCTTGGTTTTCTTTTCGCTGCGATCCATGATCTCAACGGGTCGTTCAACCATGATCATCGAATCATCGACATGTACTTCGTTGAGAGGTATATGAAGATTACCCTCGGCTAAGCACTTCTTAAGATTTGATACATGAAAAGTCGGATGAACACCGGCAAGTTTTTCCGGTTGTTCGAGTCGATAAGCCACCTTCCCAACACGTTCAAGGATTTTAAAAGGACCAAAGAAACGAGGAGCTAGGTTACCCTTCTTTCCAAAACGGACTACCCCCTTCCAAGGCGATACTTTTAAAAGGACAATATCGTCAACATTAAATTTGATAGGTTTTCGCCGTATATCGGCGTAACTCTTTTGACGATTTCTAGCTGCTAGGAGATTCTTTCGATTTGATTAATGACATCGGTGGCTTCTTGGACCATCTCGGGTCCCGTGATTTGAGCTTCACCGATTTCGTTCCAACAAATCGGGGAACGACATTTACGACCGTAAAGAGCTTGAAAAGGAGCCACATCAATGCTAGAGTGGTAGCTATTGTTGTAGGAGAACTCGATGAACGGAAGATGAGAATCCCAATTCCCACCGAAATCAAGAACACATGCTCGTAGCATATCCTCGAGTGTTTGGATTGTACGTTCGGATTGACCGTCCGTTTGAGGATGATAAGCGGTGCTAAGATCGAGACGTGTTCCCAAAGCTTCTTGAAGAGATCGCCAAAAATGAGAGGTAAAACGGGCATTGCGATCGGAGATGATAGACAATGGCAAACCGTATCGACACACGATTTCCCGAACATAGATTTGAGCAAGCTGCTCGACAGAGTACTTCTCGCGAATCGGAATGAAATGAGCAGATTTGGTTAATCGATCGATGATCACCCAAATGCTATCGTTGCCTTTCTGGGTTTTGGGTAATTTGGTGATAAAGTACATAGCAATGTCTTCCCATTTCCAAACGGGAATCGGTGGTTGCTCGAGTAGACCAAAAGGTCTTTGATGTTCGGCTTTGACTTTCGAGCAAGTAAGACATTTAGATACAAACAACGCTACGTCCTTTTTCATACCCGGCCACCAAAAGGTAGCACGAAGATCGAAATACATCTTATCCGCACCGGGATGAACGGAATAATGCGAATTATGAGCTTCGTCAAGAATACAAATACGAAGGTCATCGCAATCGGGAACCCACAAACGATTGAGAAAATACAAAAGACCATCGGGTTTGGTTTCGAGTTGAAGTTCGTCTCCACATGACTCTTCGTCGTACATATTACCTTCTTCGACGGAGGTGCGTTGAGCTTGAAAGATACGAATTTGAAGATCGGTTTGAATTTTTCATCTTTAAATTTTGGGGGTAGCATGTATACCTTATTTACTTTTACTCATGTTTTATTACCACATCTATTCAAAACACAAATATATGTTAGTGTGTAATCATTGCATGCTCTATGATTATGTTCTAGGTTCTTAAATGTTTAATTTATGCTTGGTGGTTGATATCTCATCCTCATCTATTCTCATATAGTATGATCATACATTTACCCAAATACATTGATTTTGTATCAATAGGAATGAGTCCACATCTATTTAGTTGTTTACATTTACATAAGATTTGTAATGCTCACCATTTACATATTAATTGTGATTTATCTATCTATTATATATATATATATATATATATATCAAAAACATTACTTGGGATGAGAGGAGGGGTAGAGGGGAGGAGGGGAGGAGGGGTAGAGGACGACCGAAATTGACTTGGGATGAGAGGATTAGGCATGATTTGATAGACCTAAATCTCTCCGAGGACATGCTCCAAGAAACACGCCCCCATGCTTCTGATACAAGAAAAGACAAAAATCTACAAGAAAAGACAAACACTGAAGACAAAATCATGGGGCCTTGCCTCCTTGACCACGGGGCCGTGGTCACCTCCAGATAAGACAGAATGAATTTAAGCACATGTTAATAAAAGATGGGGGCGTGCCTCAAAAGCACCCCCCCAGTAGTGAGTCATCATGTACGATCTGACAACATGCAACTGGGATACGTGGACACGGGGCCGTGCTTAATGAGACACGGGGCCGTGCTCCTCCCTCCAGATAGCCTATAAATAGAGGCTTAAGTAGCACTCACTTGGTGTGCTTGAAGAAGGTCTCTAAACGGATTTCTCTTATAAAAACACCCACATTACACTCATATTGAAGATCTTGTGAGGAGTTTGAAGGCTTGGAGGTTACCATCATCATCCATCATTATCAACACCATCATAATCCATCATCATTAAGAAGGTAGATTCATCCATATTTGGTTATATTGTTCTAGTTTAATCATGTGTTTGTTATCATCATCTCTTTTTATGTTCATAATAATGCTCATTATGAGCTAAACTCCATTTACCATCTATAATCTATGAAGAAGCTTTGTTTTACTTGATGATTATGAGAAACATGTGGTTTAGTTTGGTATACTACATGGTTATTTTGCAATTATCCATTGATGAAGAAATGTTTTATCACTTTAACTCAATACATCAAGTTGATGATTAATAATCATTCATGTTAACTCATGTTCTTGGAAACTAGAAATGGTAAAAAGAATACTTTGATAACTTATTCAAGATAAAACATGGATCCTTATGTTGTACTTAGAAATGATGAGATATAAGTTATGATCAATTTCTCTAGTTTTGATAATTCTAAAATAACATTGTTAACACGATTGCTTAGGTTATCATGCTAGTTAAAGAAATAATATGTTAATGGAGTGTGTAATTATAATCTAATTAAATTAACCAAGGGGAGGTTGTGTGAGTTAACTACAACCACTCGAAGTTGTTAGGATTGGTATTTGAGAAATTGAAGTCAATCCTAATCGTTCTACTATAACAAACTTCTTGTTTACTTAAATTGACATTCTCGTGGTAGCATGACATTAGGAAATGATGGACTTTAAAATGCGCATGCTACTTTCTTTTATTTCATAGAATATGTTCACTTAGAAATGATGGACTATTCTATCATATATTATTAGGACAAGTTTATCACATGTTTATTTAATAATCAATAAGTAAAAAATGAAGTGGTTCTTGATATTAGATGGAAAACCTTCATATAATTGAATTACTCACTTAGAATTTCTCTTCTTGTCACATATATTATATATTTCTATTTTATAAAAAGTTTAATAATCAACCTCAAAATGATTAAACCTTTCGATTAAAGTAAGACGAAGACTCATTATTAGAAACATTTGTGTCCACGGATCGATACTTGGTTCTTACCAATACTATGCTACGTATACGATAGGTACACTTGCCTATTTTGTGTGTGTTTAGTCTTAGTAGAAATCACTTTTATAAATTTAAAACACGATCTTGTGCAAAAGCTAACACTCCAATCAGTTACCATTTTATACTAGCACGCGCAACACACATCAAGTTTTTGGCAGCGTTGCCGGGGACACGGTACGTTTCTAAGAACGATCCAAGTTTTATTTTAATCATTGTTTATAATTGTAAAAATTTTTTACTTTTATTTCTTACTAACTATTAAATTTTATATTTTTAATGCTAGCCTAACCTTTATTTTACTTTAGCTTAATTAACTTAGACCTTAGCTTAGTTTTAAAATATCTTAGCCTAACTTTTAGTTTAACTTCAACTAACCTTTAGTTTAATTTGTACAGTTTCAATTTGATTTAATCCCATGTATGTCTTCTACATTCTAGCCTGAGCTTGTTTCTCCAGTTTCTGAACAGGAACGACTCTTTCGTCGACGAGCACGTAAACGGACTGCAGAAACCGCCAAAACAATAAAAGACGAGTCAGTAGACTCCATCACACTAGGAGAAAATCAAACCGAAGAAAAGATGGCAGCCCAAAACAATGAACCAAACATGAGCCAGTATGCCAAGCCAACTCTCGAAGGCTACGACAATGGAGTGGCTCCACCCGAAATCACCGAAAATTTCAAAATCAAATCAAGCACCTTTCATATGGTGGAAAATTCAGTTCAATTTCATGGTCTCCTCGACGAAGACCATCTTTCTCATATATACCGATTCTTACGAATCTACGGAACCTTTAAAATTCAAAACTGTTCAGAAGATCAGATCAAAATCAAACTCTACCGAATCTCTTTCCTCTGGTTCCGTCACCACTTTGGACCAGATGGTTGAACAATTTCTCCTCAAATACTTTCCGCCCGATAAAACTGCCAAATACCGAGCCAGCATTACCGAATTTCGGACCGATGATGATGAACCATTACACGCAACATGGGAGAGATACAAAAGTATTCTGAGAAGATGCCCGCACCATGGACTGAGCGTATGGTTAGAAGTACAAACTTTTTTTGACGCACAACAGTCAAAACAAGCAGGCCATCGACCAAGTCGCCGGTGGAGACTTGGGATCCAAATAACCTAACGAAGCATTTGAAATCATGGAGAAGGAAACAAAGAAGAGTTTTGATTATAACCCACCAAGATTTATACCAATAAATAAATTATTGCACCACGTCGATACCAACACTCTTGTCACAGCACAGCTTGAAGCCCTTACCAAAAAATTCGAACAACTTCAAGCTGAATTATCAAGAACCAAGATCATCTGTGACACCTGCGGAGGAACACACAAGATAAGTGACTGAAAACAAGTCATTATGGCCGTGGAAAAATTTGATTTCATTGCCCGTCAAAAAAACGCTTTTAGCAACAACTACAATCCAGGATGGAGAAACCACCCGAATTTCAGTAGGAAGGACGGAGGTAACACTCAAACCCTACTCGGATTCAAAAAGAGACCGATGAACCAATCCTTCCAGCCTAAACCATAGTTCCAAGATCAAAGTTCCAGTAGCCATCAAAATCCGAGCTACTAAAAAATCGAAGAAATGTTGATCCAAATCATGACCAAAACAAATGAAGCAGAAAACAAGGTCGACTCAAGAGCTGATGATATCAGCGGAGTATTGTTGAAACATGAAGCTGAACTAAAAAGTCAACAAGCATCACTACAGAATCTAGAAACCCAAATTGGACAAATTGCCCAACAATTACCCGAAAGACCACCCGGCACTCTTCCAAGTAACACAATCACTAATCCAAATGCGATAGCTAACACTGTTACACTCAGAAGTGGTACAACAAATGTTGCCTCACTAACTTCAGAACCAGTTATGGAGAAGGAAGCCACTAGCAAAACACAGGAGGTACTGATTTCAACAGGCACCGTACAACCTAAGGAACTAGTCTGAACCTTTGTTCCACCTATTACGTACTAGGGAAGATTGAAGCAGAAGAGATTGAAAGCACAGTATGGGAAGTTTTTAGAAGTCTTCAACATCCCTTTCGTCGAAGCCATTGCTCAAATGCCAAAATATGCAAAATTTCTCAAGGAAGTGCTAACCAACAAAAGGAAGCCGGAAGAGCTCTCGCATGTCACCTTGAATGAAGAATTTTCAGCAGTGCTCCAAAACAAGCTACCAACAAAAATAACCAATCCAGGGTGCTTTACTATCCCTTGTCTCACAGGAAATTTATCTATTAGCAATGCCATGGTTGACCTAGGAGCTAGTATTAATTTAATGCCTTATGCGGTTTTTGCAAAACTAGTGATAGGAGAACCAAAGCCCACCCGCATGAGCATTCAGTTAGCTGACCAATTCGCTAAATATCCTCAGGGCATTGTTGAAAACATGCTTGTCAAAATCGATAATTTTTTTTTCCCAATAGATTTTGTAATTCTAGATATGGAGGAAGACAAAAGTGTATCTCTGATTTTAGGAAGACCCTTTTTAGCCACCGCAAAGGCTATTACTGATGCTTGCACCGGTATACTCACTCTCAGGGTTAATGACGAGGCTATCACTTTTGACATGGGAAAATCTATGCAACATCCGCAACATCACAATGACACATTATACTGTGTTGACATCATCGATTCTATCTTGAGTTGCTATGTGCGGAAATCTTCCATCAACACACCATTTGAAACACAAATCCTGACTGATATAAACACTAAACCTACGTTTGAAAACGATAATCTCAATGCTATCAACAACAATCAAGAAACATCAGAAGTAGTATGTGAGATCAACGAATGCAATGAAAAATCCAAACCATCAATCGAAGAACCACCAGCCTTAGAGTTAAAAGAACTACCAAACCATATCGAATACGCCTTTCTGGAAAAAAACTTTCAACTCCCAGTAATTATTTCATATCACCTTTCTAAAGAAGAGAAAGACGAACTTCTAAGGTTCTTAAGAACCATAAGAAGGTTATTGCATGGAAGATCATGGATATCAAGGGCATCAGTCCCTCCTTTTGTACTCACAAAATTCTTATGGAGGAAGAATACAAACCCGTAGTCCAACATCAAAGACGTCTCCATCCCAACATGCAAGATGTGGTGAAGAAGGAAGTAATCAAACTTCTTGATGCAGGATTAATCTACCAAATCTCATATTCACCTTGGGTTAGTCTAGTTAAAGTAGTACCCAAGAAGGGAGGAATGACAGTTGTAATGAATGAGAAGGACGAGATAATAGCAATGAGGACCATTATAGGTTGGCGAGTTTGCATTGACTACCGGAAGCTTAATGACGCCACAAGAAAAGATCATTTTCCACTTCCTTTTATTGATCAAATGCTTGAACATCTATCAAGAAAAATGTTCTGTTGTTTTCTTGATGGATTCTCCAGATACTTTCAAATTCCCATTGCTCTTGAAGATCAGGAGAAAACCACTTTTACATGTCCGTATGGAACATTCGCCTATCGAAGAATGCCATTTCGACTATGTAATGCTCCAGCCACCTTCCAACGTTGCATGGTGGCCATCTTTCATGAAATGATGAAAGACTCTATGGAAGTTTTCATGGACGACTTCTTAGTATTTGGAGACTACTTCGATCATTGTCTGAAAAACCTAGACAAAATGTTGACTAGGTGTAAAGAAGTGAATTTAGTACTTAACTGGGAAAATACCACTTTATGGTCAAAGAGGGCATTTTCCTCGGTCACAAGATATCCCAAGACAGACTAGAAGTTGATAGGGCTAAAATAGAAACCATATCCAAAATACCACCACCAACTTCAGTCAAAGCCATTAGAAGTTTTCTAGGTCACGCGGGATTTTATCGTCGTTTCATAGAGGACTTCTCCAAAATTGCTAGACCTATGACCAAACTTATAGAGAAAGACACACCATTCGTCTTCTCTAAGACTATGTTGAATCATTCAACATATTAAAAGACAAACTTGTCAATGCACCAATCATGACTACACCCGATTGGAACCTTCCATTCGAGATCATGTGCGATGCAAGTGACTTTGCAGTTGGAGCCGTACTTGGACAACGCAAAGAAAAACATTTTCACCCAATTTACTATACTAGTAAAACTCTTAACGATGCACAAGAAAATTACACTACAACTGAAAAAGAGTTATTATCAGTAGTTTTTGTCTTTGAAAAATTTAGATCCTACCTAGTTCTTTCCAAAACCATAGTTTACACCGACCATGCCACCATACGATTCCTCTTCAACAAACAAGATGCCAAACCCAGACTTATCCAATGGATTCTACTACTCCAAGAATTTGACAATGAAGTCAAGGACAAGAAAGGAGCAGAAAATGTAGCCGTAGACCATCTCTCACGCTTAGAATTCCCAGCTTCAAAGGAACATCATGAGGAAGTTATTGACATAATTTTTCACGTGAAGTTCTCATGCATATCCAAGAAGTCATGCAGGAGGAAGACGAAAGTCCTTGGATTGCCGACTTCACAAACTATTTAGCCTGTAGAATCTTAAAAAAAGGGCTAACTCATCAACAGCGTAAAAAATTCTTTTCTGACCTTAAGTTATACTTCTGGGAAGATCCATTCTTGTTTAGGATAGGTGCCAATCAGGTTGTTCGTAGGTGTGTATCAGGAAAAGAAGCCTTAGATATCCTCAAGCACTACCATGAAGGACCAACTGGTGGACACCACAGTACCGCCACCACGGTCAGAAAAGTGTTTGATGCTGTAGGTTCCCGGACGGATCTTACACGGGATATCGCTATCTACGCAGGTGCGGAATCCCTGCGTAGGTAGTTACGAGCGTAGAATACGTAGAACAATCACACGCGATACAAACGAACACGTTATCTCTTATAACTTGAAACACGTCTATTACAGACTCGATCTCTCGTCTATAGACTTACTGAAATACACTTGATTAACCAAAACTCTCTTACTCTCTCGTAAACCCGTAGGTTACTTAAATACACGACAACTTCGCCTCAGGCGAAGTTGTCAGTAACTTCGCTCGTTGAACAAGTTCGCCTAGGCGAACTTGTCAACAACTTCGCTTGTTCAACAAGTTCGCCTAAGCGAACTTGTTGATAACATCGCTTACTTACATAAACATAAACTTAAACATAATTACATTACAGACTCGATTACAAACGCTAGACTATGAACTACTGACATTTATGTACCAACAGACTCCCCCTTGGCAGTAGCTTCATAGCTTGATCTTCAAAGCTTGTGTTTTGTAATCTCTCGTCTTCTCTCTTCATCTCTTCAAGTATGCACTCCCTGTATAACACATACAGAAACCAACTTCTGGTACTTCTTAGTTTCCTCTTTCCAAGCAGGAATGTAGAAAATCTTCTTAGCATGTAGTACCTGCAAGTCAGCTTGAGACAGATTGACTAAGTGCATAGGATCATACACTCTCATGATCTCTTGCTCATCTTCATCCTCCATGACCGCTTCAGCAGTTTCACAATCCACGTACCACCACTTCAAGTCTTTCAAGACGTTCATGGGCATCACCTTCATCGGCACTTCTTTTAAATGACGGACTGGTTTATACTTCATAACCATCCATGGTTTGCCGTCTGCCCTCATCCCTCTATCTTTGTCTTCTACTAACTTCCCTTTCTGAGGCTTCAGAAGTTCAAACTTTTTATCTTTAATGGCCTCCTTCCAAACAATTTTCCCAATTACTCTCGCCATGTTATCATCGCTTCTGTTTATCAGCCCCAGTCTTGCTAAGTCTTTCACCTCACACTCCGGTAAGGTATTCAGGGATCTTAACATCTTCTTGAAGTACTGAATGCCGTCGTAACGTTTGATCACAAATAACTTCAACTCTTCATCGTACAACCAGCATATGATTCCCTTCTTTGATTCTGAATATCCCTTTATATCATACGACTTTTTGAACATCGTCGGTACTGCTGGCTTCTTCGTCTTTACAAACCACTGAGCGCAGCCTTCCTTCCAGTTTGGCTGATCTTCCCACTCAGTGTTGTCAACTGCAGCATCTTCACATATAGTCGACTGTTCAACCACAGGGATCTCATGCTCTACATTTTCTTCAACAATCTCTCCTTCTTCTATCACCTTCTCAATCACAATTTCTGCACCAATCTTTTCGATCTCATCGATTGGCAGAACATCATCTTCATTTATCAACTCATCATCTTCTAACATCTCGTCTATCTCTTTCAGCGCATCAATCATATCATCAACATCTTCAACATCTTCAACCACATCATCACCAACCGCAACCACATCATCACCAGCTGCAGACTCCCCCTCAGCTGTGGAAGCCCCAAGAGCTATAGTAGTTCTTGGCAACTCACCACCTGCACCTTCCGGTGCATTGGGATCATCGTCTTGATCGTTTCGGCGCTTGGTCCTCAACTCATCTCCTCTACAGCTCATCTCCCCCTGAGATGCCAAGAACACCTTCAAGGCATCTATTACTTTCCCGTGCTCAGCCAGGAGGGATGCCTGCAGTTGATTTGCTTCCACTAGGCTTTGAATAGTCTTGGACTGCTCAGCTACAATCTACTCTAGTGAAGCTATTCGTTCCGAGTCTGAAGTGGGCGTGTCCGCAGGTGGTACCGTACCCGATAACCCTGCAGTAGTGGTGACCGTAGACTCGACAAATCGTGCTACTACCACCGATGGAGTAAGCGTTTGAGGTGGTAGAGACACAATTGCTGGAGTCGACGTCTGGACGGCCGTGATCGATGGAATGTCAGCCGACGATGTAGCCACTACGGGAACAGCCGTAGCACTTGTACTCGTTACCTGCACAGAGGTAGGAACGAAGGACATACCAGATAGGGCAGGTGGAGAAAAATGTACTAACCGTGAAGTCTCTCCAGCTCCTACACCCATACCTGTCGTTTCCCTTCGTGAACGCTTCCTCACCAGCTGCACAACATCTTCTTCATCATCTTCCTCGTCGTCGTCGTCAACAGTTCTCTTTTGTTTCCCAACTGTTCTCTCATGCGTTACCATCATCCTTCTAGCCTCTTCCATCACATCATCAAAATCAGCCTGTGGACCCGAGACTTGAATATTCTCTTGTGGATCAACTCGGTCCATATCAAACAATCCTTGGCCTCCCAACATGGCATCAAGGTCAATCTCTGCAGCTGACACAGCAGCAGATACAGCAGGCGCAGCTGATACAGCCTGGGGTGCTGCCGCCTGTTGTGGTCTTGGGTCTCTGAACTCGTCCCCTGCCGCAGGCACATACTCCGGGTTTATAATGTACCCAAAGAGCGGAGTATGCCTGGGACGTAGCTCAGGCTTGCTTCGTGCGCTGGAAGTGCGACACTGTGCAAAGATACGTTTTGTCACACTTTCCACGTATCGAATAGGGCGTCGTTGAGGCAGCGTCGGAGCCACATGATTGAAAATCATCTGTAAGAATCGTGGATACATTGTAAACCGCTCACGCGCCACAGCCCTTCGTTGTCTATCGATCTCGTAAAAGATCATCTGGCTGAAAGAATATTTTTTATTATAAGTCAACGCAGTCATAGCAGACTGCATTGTCGCACCCATTCCATCAGTGCCTGCCTTCCGTCCTGACATACATACGATCATGACGTGCATAAGGAAGCGCCACTAATCTAAAAGAAATCCCTTCCTCCGTTGAGTGTCCCCTAAGAGACAAGAATACCCCATCCTGAGGAACGCCCCATCACGGAATGGCGCAACAAACTCCGTTGGGTCATCCCTCGTCTCTTCACCAAACTGCAACGCCACCCGTATTTGTTCAGAAGAAAACTGAACAACTTGACCGTTTACGGTGGCTCGCATAACCGGGGGCTCAACCCGGCAATCGTACTCTACCGTCTCCCAAAAGTCTTTAATATTCGGTAGGGAAATAGGCAGGGTAGTGGTTATTGCATGATATATCCTTGAGCGCTGGAGAAAAGTAATTATCTCCCTATAGTCCTCCACGCCCTTTGCATCTGGGTCAAGTGTTATGAACTGGTTATTAGCTGGGAAGAACTGTCTGTGATCATCACCGTCATCACCTGCACCTCCTGCACCTCCAACAGCAGCCATATCTGCACTAAACGAACCAAGTTAGATAAACGTTTAAGTTGTACACAAGATCGCTTGATTACCAGCAGCGAAGTTGTGAACAGACCTGTATAGGCGAAGTTAAAGCTGAGGCGAAGTTGGGAACAACTTCGCTTCATCTTTAAGTTCGTCTAATTAATTTTAAGTAAAATGGTCTGGGCGAAGTTAATGATAACTTCGCCTCTTCACAACATCGCCTCAGGCGAAGATAAGGGTTAGGCGAAATTAAGCCTCAGGCGAAGTTGCGGATAACTTCGCCTCAGGCGAAATTAATCGTCAGGTGAAGTTGAAGATAACTTCGCCGAAACCCTAACTTCGCCTGAACTGAATCGGCGACTGTTAGGATTCTAACAGCCGGAATCCGATGTTTTGGCAAAGTTTGACGATCCAGCAGACTCTAACACATGATATTACGGATGGTTAGAAGAAAAGATCGTCCATGAACACGTAATACAAGCTTGTAAATCTCGGTTTTGAAAGGTCACCGGACCGAGGTCACGAAACCGTTCAAAACGACCTATGAAAAGCATCACTGTCGTTGGATATACGGTTAATCGATAACACACACCTTGAATCTATGAACGAAACTGAGAAAAAAGGATCGAAATCGGAAACGAATCAAGTTCGCCGTAAAATATATATCTTCGCCGGAAAATTCTATTAAGTTCGCTTGAATATCTGATGAACAGTTTGACCCTTAAAATCCTTTATATAGAGGTTCTGTTATACAGGCGAAGTTACGGATAACTTCGCCTAGGCGAAGTTATTCACAACTTCGCCTATTCAACAACATCGCCTAAAATTTCAAAATTTAACCCTTAAGATTTTAACAGTTGTCCTTTAAGAAATAAATAACATGATCAATTCTAAGTAACCAGTTAAAAAAAATCATAAAGCTATCTAAGTACAAAAACGTAAAAATATAAAGTATAAGGGATCAAATTTCAGTCTCGGTAGGGACTGCTATGTTTTAGAAAAGATCCGAACAGGAATCATACTAACTATGTGACTGTCACATAGATCCGTGTTTAGCTATATTATGACATATAGAGACAGGTTGTAAGCAGGTATAACTTAAAGTGGTTTTCATCGTTTCTGTGATACGAGTTAGGTTCGATTAAGCCTCAAAACTTAAGTGGGCAACAACTTAGAAATATTGATGCCTCCTATCTATCCTCAAAGCGTATTTGGCTTTCCCCAAGTCACCCCGAATTGACTTCGACCCATAGTTTCTGATTAACTTGTAAGTATTCTTTGTCTGCTTCCCGTTCTTCTTCTCACTCTAAGATTTAGAAGTCTCGATATCTTAAACTCTCGAATGTTACAATAACTCATAAGTACTAAATTTTTTTTTTTTTTTTTTTCAAACGAACATACTTATAGACTTTAGAGTAATAAACAACTGCAAGTCCCGAATCTGGATCACTGCAGTGTCTTGAAACGCTTTCTTCACGGGAATCAGAACACTTACGGGCTCGTGTATGACTGGGTAATCACTTTTCTGCCTATCATTCGGAAAGATATACATGAAGACACGCAAAACTCTTAAGGAGTTTCCACATAAAATCAAGTAAAATTTAATTTGTATCACGTCTACTTTTACGTACCATAAAAAGTTACCATGACATACAATGATTGTCCTAAAGCCTTTTAAGCCTAATAACTTCACTAGTTAAGCACACACAATCAGTATACATATATCATTTTCCATGGTTGGATCAATTTTCCGTTTAACATAGCAAAGGTACTTCATACGAAGTAGTAGACTTGAAAAGTAATTTCATTTCCCATAAAAATTTTGACTTCAATCGCCCCGATCACGTCAAAGTCTTCAGGTAAACGGCAATCCTGAAGATCCAATGGATCAACTGGACCGACCACATACAAGTATGTGTCCTTCTAACTAAGTATGACCGACTAATTTTCAGCGACAGAAAGAAAACACATCATAACCGCCCCGGTCACTTTCAGTCGTCTGGTTAATGGCGACCCTCATTCTCTACAAGCAGAAACGAGGACCAAAACATATCTGAGGATATGTCCATCAAACTGAGGTAACCGACTAATTTTAAGCAATAGTGACGTTTTTTTTTTTTTTTTTTTTTTTTTTTTTTTTTTTTTTTTAATAAACACAATAAAAACATGGTTACATGGGATTGATCATCCCGTTCAGCTCAATTAGGTTTTGAAATCTGGATTTATCAAACGCTTTTGTAAATAAATCAGCAAAATTTTCTAGCGTATCGACCTTTTCGACCTTAATCAGTTTCTTCTCAGCACAATCCCGTATGAAATGATGACGAATGTCAATATGTTTAGTTTTACTATGTTTCACGGGATTGTTAATTACTGAGATGGCAGCAGTGTTATCAATTAAAATAGGAGTGAGTAAGAAATTCAGACCATAGTCGCGCAATTGTTGCTGAATCCACAAAACCTGAGAGCAGCAGTTGGATGCTGCCATATATTCAGCTTCGCACGTTGAGATTGCGACTGATGTCTGTTTCTTGCACTGCCAGGAAACTAATCTTCCACCGAGAAACTGACATCCTCCTGTTGTCGACTTCCGACTCTGATTGCATCATCCATAATCAGAATCTGTATAAGCAACCAGTTCCACGTCTCCTCCCTTCGGGTACCACAACCCTAGCTTCGGCTTGCCTTTGAGATACCGCAAAATCCTCTTCACACCCTTCATGTGAGATTCCTTTGGGTTTGCCTGAAAACGAGCACAAAGACAAACAGCAAACATTATATCAGGCCTAGAAGCAGTCAAATACATCAAAAAACCTATTATAGCCCGATACTGAGTTGGGTCCACATCTGCGTCACCGTCTACTTCAGCTCCCAACTTGTGGTTGACGCATATTGGAGTGTCAAATGGAGAACAGTCCTCCATCTTGAAGCGCTTGAGGACATCATGAACATATTTTGTCTGATGAATGAACATCCCATCCTTCTTTTGATTAACCTGCAATCCTAAAAAGAACGTTAGTTCACCCATAGCACTCATCTCAAATCTTTTCTTCATGACTGCCTCAAAATCCTGACACATGGAGACTCTTGATGCAGCAAATATGATGTCATCCACGTAGACTTGAACTAGCAGGAAGTCACTTCCATCTCTCTTCACAAACAGTGTGCTGTCAATCAAACCCCTTTCAAAACCATTCTCTAGCAAGTAGTCCGATAACGTTGAATACCAGGCACGAGGTGCCTGATGTAATCCATACAGCGCCTTGCTCAACTTGTACACTTGATCAGGAAAGTCTGGGTCCGGAAAACCCGGAGGTTGCTCAACATACACAACCTCATCAACTTTCCCATTGAGGAACGCACTCTTCACGTCCAACTGAAACACTTTCATCTTCTTAAAAGCAGCAAACGCCAAAAACAATCTTATCGCTTCCAACCTGGCCACCGGAGCGAACACTTCATTATAATCTATCCCCTCTTGCTGATTAAATCCTTTAATGACCAGCCTCGCCTTGTTTCTTATAATAATCCCCTTTTCATCTCTCTTGCACTTAAACACCCATTTTGTGCCTATCGCATGCACATTCCTTGGTTTTTCAACCAAAGTCCAAACTTCCATCTTCTTAAATTGAGCCAACTCTTCTTGCATGGCCTCAACCCACGAGCTGTCCTTAAGAGCCATTTGATAATTTTTCGGTTCGATCTGGCTAATAAAGCATGAGTACAAACATTCGTTCATTATACCCGTTTCCTTAATGCTTGTATAAACACAGTTGTGCTCATTCACGCTACTTCTGGTTTGTACACCGGAGGACACATCACCTATAACATTTTCCAAAGGGTGATCTATGTGAATTCTCGTGGTCGGCACAGCACCGACATGCAAATTATCTTCTAAATTAGTAGAGAGCTCATCAATGGTTGTTTCTGGCTGAGAGTGAAATGGATTGATAAACTCTTCTCCAGGAGAGACAGCAGGGGAACTGATAGAATTTGATGAGGAAGGTTGACAATCATCAAATAGCTGTCTATGTGCCAAATTTTCCTCCTCATCTAGAATCATCTTTGTAGCAACACGTTCTTCTTCTTCTGTACAAAACAAATCAGGTATGTTAAAAGACTTGAATAGCCTATCATAGTCGAAAATCCCAGGAGGTCCGATGCTCGGTCTTGGCGATCTGTAACTCGTAATGTCGGTGTTACATACCACCACAACCTTGCCGTTCGTTGTATTAAAGACATGCCTGTTGGGAGTCCCAACTTCATAGCCGACTAAGATTCCTTCATCGGCTGCTTCACCAAACTTTGAATGTGCCTTTAAAATTGAACACGGGGACCCGAAAGCTTCAAGTCCACACAAATTGGGCTTTCTCCCATGCATAAGCTCATAGCATGTTTTATTAAGTCTTTTTACCGTTAAAACTCTATTCAGTACATAGCAGGCTGTAGAAACAGCTTCAGCCCAGAACACCACCGGAAGCTTCGAATCAGCCAGCATAGTCCTGGCCCCTTCAATTAAAGTTCTATTCTTCCTTTCAGCCACTCCATTCTGTTGCGGAGTATACGGAGCGCTGAATTGGTGTTCAATCCCTCTTGACAGACAGAAGATCTCAATTTCAAAATTTTTAAACTCGGAACCATTGTCACTTCTGATGAACTTCACTCGTTTATCCATAATGTTCTCAACTTTGGTATCAGATTCTTCACCATTTGAGCCGTTTCGTCATTTGATTTCAGGAAGTATACCCACGAGTATCGTGAGTAGTCATCAGTGATCACCAATCAATAAGTTGTACCACCTAGACTTCTTACATTCACAGGACCGAAGAGATCCATGTGAAGCAGCTCTAGTGTACTGGCAATTGAGTTTACTTTCTTGGTGAGATGAGACTTCTTGTGCTGCTTTCCCTTTTTGCACGCAAGACATTTGTCTTCAAAATTGAAACTTTTTAAGGGAACACCCAACACAAGCCCATGTCTGACAATATGGTTCATCTTCCGAAGATGAATGTGCCCCATTCTCCTGTGCCACAGTTCAGATTCCGTTTCGCTTGCTTTCGTCAAAAGGCACGACTCTTCCGTTGACATTTCAGTTGAACTTAAATCCATCATATACGTATTTCGATCACGTGGAGCCTTCATTACTATCCACTCCTCTGGTATTTGAAAACCAGGCTTCAACACAATAGCATCAGTCTTCGTGAAGTGTACGGTATAATCTTTATCACAAATCTGCGACACACTCAGCAGATTGTGCTTCAGTTCTTCAACAAAGTTCACATTTTCTAACGTCATCTTCCCGTTAGTTACCGTACCCCTTCCTGTTATTTTGCCTCCACTCTCACCGGCAAAACTGACTCTTGCTCCTTGAACAGGTTTTAAATCTTGTAACAAATCCTTGTTACCAGTCATGTGCCGGGAACAGCCGCTGTCCACAACCCAAAGATTATTGGAAGCCCTGTTCAACTGTTCCTGCACAAACAAAAGATATTATTAAAATTTGGGGACCCAAGACCTCTTGGTCTTGGGTCGATTAACCTTCTTAACAGAACTCACACACCATGGCTGACCAAAATTAGCATTAGATAAATTTCCACGAGTCCTAACAGGATACCTCCTTGGAGACTGATAGTGAGGCCAACCAAACCGACGCACATTGAGAGAATCAAAAGAATTATAGCATTTGGTTTGGTTATTAGTAGTGTAAAAACGAGATGTGTTTCTTTGAAAACCTGTATTATCTTTCAAATTTGAATGGTTTTCATTTTTAACATTTAATCGATTACCAAAAACCTTAGTCTCAGTTTTCTAGGGCCTCACCTCTCTGAGACGCTGCTTCAGAGGGCAATCAGCAACAAGGTGCCCTGTTTGATTACATCTAAAACAACACCTATGTTCAGCTTTCTTTTCAGCAGATGTTTTAGATGTGGAGGCAGTATTACCAACCGTACATCTCACATAAGGTGGGACATATGGGTTGAGTGGAGTACTCCTTTTAGTTGATTTAACTTTTTCTCCACTAGTGGGTAATACTTCCTTCTCTTTTGTCTTACCCGACTCGGATGACTTATCCGAATCAGATGAGACTGGACTTGAAATAGAAATTTTGACTTTTGAGACAGGCGAACTTGTTTTGCCTTTACTAACTTCCGGTACTTTACCAGTTTCCTTAGCAGGACCTGTCTGATCAGCTACAAAATTAACAGATTCATGAACACTAGGATTGAAAGTATAATTATGGTTATAAGGTGGTGGAACCTCATGGTAACCAATTCCTCCCCTTTTAGGTGAGGAACCTTTATCACTAACAAGGTGATCAAGAATAGCAGAGGAATTCCGGAATTGCTCCAGTTTCCTATTTAGTTCCACCACTTTTACCTGGTGATCAGCAATCTGTTTTTCTTTCTCAGCGATTAATTTGGTTTTCTCTTCTAAAACCTCGTAGCTTAGATCGATCACATCAATTTTCTCAGCTAATTTTGTTTTTAAACTTTTAACGTCTTTTTCACAAGCTTTAATTTTTATTTTATAATCATTTTCTCTTGTCTTTGTGAAGTGATGATCTTCTTTTAAGGTTTTAAATTCGGCATCCAACTTACCATATTGATCAGTAATTGTAGCAAGCTGTTCAGACAAGTTCTCACATTTAGTACAGATAGGTTTAGTACATACCTCGGAGTTCTGGTCATTAGCCATGAAAGCTTTTTCATTTTCAGCAGCTTTCATACATTCTTCAGCTGCAACCTTCGCCATGTGTGCCTGCTAAAAGAGTTCTCCAGAGAACATGTTCCAGTTGTATTCACCATCATCAGACATCATGGCATTATCCCCATTGTTATTTCCACTTTGCTGTGTAGTCCTCCCCTGACTACGTTCTACACGTGCATTAGTGCACTCCTTTGCAAAGTGTCCATTTCGTTGACAATTGTAACACCTCACCCTTGACTTATCAAATCCTGGCTTTCCACCTACGAACTTTCTGCCAGTCTTCTTCATGAAACGCTTCACTCTTCTGACTATCATCGCCATCTGCCACTGCAGATCCATCTCCTCCAGATCATCAGGATCGATCTGGTCATAGTCTTCTTCCAAAGCAGCAGGGTCCACAATCTTCCCTTGTATGTAGTTCTCGTAAGAAGCAATAAAAGATGCATAGAGTGCAAACTGCTCTTCAGCAGATTTGACACTCATTGGCATCTTAGAGTAGTTATTGCTTGAAGCACTGGGAGAGAAACTACTCTTGGATGCTTGAGGTTTCGAAGCACTTGATCCTCCAGCAACAAAGCAAACATCACCGTTCATGTTTACTGACACATTTCCTTCATGAGAAGAGTTAGAACCTGACTCTCCTTTGGAGTAGTAAGCAGCAGATTCAGACTTCGAACTTGAGCCTGAGTTAACTTTGGCACCATACCATACCAGGGTCTTGAACCTGATCCGTTGGTGTCTCTTTACGAACCATATTAAGCTCAAAGGTTCTGAGCTTGTTTACTACTGTCTCCAAGTCAAAATTAGGAAAGTCTTTGTCTTCCCTCATTAGAACAGTGTACATTTCCCACTTCGGTGGGAGAGCATCGAGAAGCTTCTCAACTATTTCCTCCTCTCTGTAAGCAATAGAATAGTTGTTCAGCTCTGTCATTAAATGATAATATCGGGTGATAATATCATAGAGCGATTCGTTCTTCAAATACTTGAAGACAGAGAACTGAGTCTTTAACAGCTTAATCTTCGAGGCACGAATACCTACGTTCCCTTCGAATCTATTCTCAAGAGCATCCCAAAGCTCTCGTGCAGAAGTGTACTTCCGGAATGTATGGAGAATCTCTTGAGGAAGAGCCATAGTAATTGTAGCATGGCCTTGCTGTCGGCCTCATACATCTTCTTCTCTTCTTCCTCCATCTTGCTGTACTTCTTTATCACATCCCGACCTTCGTATTCCATTGTCGGTGGAATATATCCATCCTGGATGCACACCCACATCTTTGCATCCTGGTATTTAATATACTGAATGAATCTATCTTTCCACGCTACAAAGTCTGTTCCTTTCATCAACCTTGGGGCCTTAGTAGCCGACCCCGCTTCAACTTCCATTTTGACTAACTCTGAGATGTTAATCGGCGACATCTTCTCGAAAACACGAAAAACCCGAAAAAACAAAAATTCTTCCAAACAGTACTATAGGCGAAGTTAAGGATAACTTCGCTTAAGTGTTAACTTCGCTGGAAAATCCGTAAATTCGCGTGACTTGGCGAAGTTGAGAATAACTTCGCTTAAGGTAAGCGAACTTAGGAGGTAAGCGAAGTTGAGGTTAACTTCGCTTAGGCGAACTTATGAGGTAGGCGAAGTTGTGGATAACTTCGCTCAACCTTATATCTTCGCCGAAACCCTACTTCCAGTGACGGCAACTTCGCCTGAAGAACAACAACTTTGCCCGAAGAACACTGAAAATATTCAGATCTGTTTTCGACGATTTAGCAGTTTCCGGTCGGTGTAACGGTTTGAATATGACTGTATAAGGTGAATATAACACAATATCAACGAAAACGCGTCCCGCGAATAGGTCAAACGAGACGTTTTCTACACCCGCGTGAAATCCCGAACCACGCAATCGAGCCAAAGCTCTGATACCAATTGTAGGTTCCCGGACGGATCTTACACGGGATATCGCTATCTACGCAGGTGCGGAATCCCTGCGTAGGTAGTTACGAGCGTAGAATACGTAGAACAATCACACGCGATACAAACGAACACGTTATCTCTTATAACTTGAAACACGTCTATTACAGACTCGATCTCTCGTCTATAGACTTACTGAAATACACTTGATTAACCAAAACTCTCTTACTCTCTCGTAAACCCGTAGGTTACTTAAATACACGACAACTTCGCCTCAGGCGAAGTTGTCAGTAACTTCGCTCGTTGAACAAGTTCGCCTAGGCGAACTTGTCAACAACTTCGCTTGTTCAACAAGTTCGCCTAAGCGAACTTGTTGATAACATCGCTTACTTACATAAACATAAACTTAAACATAATTACATTACAGACTCGATTACAAACGCTAGACTATGAACTACTGACATTTATGTACCAACAGATGCAGGATTCTTCTGGCCCACCATATATAAAGACACACATGCTTTGATCCAAGCATGCGATGCTTGTCAAAGAGCCGGGAACATCTCAGCCAAAAGTGAGATGGCTCAAAAAGACATTCAAATTTGTGAAGTCTTTGATGTATGAGGGATAGATTTCAAGGGCCTATTTCCTAACTCATTCGCGAAAAAGTACATCCTTGTAGCAGTCGACTACGTGTCCAAATGGGTAGAAGCATAAGCTCTTTCCACTAACGATGCTCGAGTAGTTGTACGATTTCTGAAAAAGTTATTTTCACGATTCGGCACTCCAAAAGCATTAATCAGCGAAATAGGTACCCACTTCTACAACGCTCTAATGGACAAAGTCTTAGAATAATATGGAGTTCACCACCGACTGGCAACACCGTATTACCCTCAGACTAGCGGGCAAGTAGAAGTCTCGAATCGAGGAATCAAGAGGATTCTAGAAAGAACTATTGGAATGAATCGCAAGAATTGGGCGGAAAAGTTAGATGACGCTTTGTGGGCCTTTAGGATAGCCTACAAAACCCCCATAGGAACAACACGTTTCAAACTCGTTTATGGAAAAGCATGTCATCTACCGGTAGAACTTAAACACAAAGCCTATTGGGCTATCAGAGAGGTGAACGTTGATCTAATGTCCGCCGGTAAAAACCGAGAAGATAAAATTCACGATCTCGAAGAACTAGGAACATTAGCCTATGAAAACTCATGGTCTTACAAAGAAAAGACTAAACGTTTACATGACACACATTTAAAAGGAAACATAAAGTTTCAAGTTGGCGATCGAGTACTGTTATACAACACACGTTTACGTCTTTTCTCAAGAAATTTGAAATCTCATTGGACATGTCCATACATAGTTGAATCTGTTTTTAACTATGGGAAAATCGAAATTTCAAATTCTAATGGCAACAAGTTCAAAGTCAATGGACATCGATTAAAATCATACATCGATGGGCCATTTGAAGATGTTTCGGAGGTAACAATCCTCCAACCAACCCAGTTAGCATGAAGAGAAGGGTCTGGCTAAGACCCTCTTGTCCAACCAATCCAGCATGCTAGACCTCTCCGAATGCGATTCAATATAAGCACATAGCAAGTAAGGCATAAACTGTTATTTCGTTCAAAAGAAAGATCCCTGATTTTTCTCCAAAAATCTTTAACATATCTCTTCAATTTAAAAGATTTGTGGCCTTAACATCTTTGTCTTGACGCCACCAAAACATCCTTTTTGAAACGCAGTACCTTAGGCAACCCACTTGCTCGCCGATGCCGTGTTCACCGTCATAGTATCCGCAATTCACCGGAATTGCAATTACCTCTGTCGTCGATGTTGAATATGGTTGAGTTTTAGTCGTTGGTTGTCGCCTCTTTCGTTTATTCATGACTAACATCCTTCGTAATTCAAGGTAACGATAAAATAATCAATTATAATTTATATAAATTCCAAAAATGTTGTCAAAATACGATTTGATTTATTTTGGATTTTTGGTAGAAAAAGATACCAGATTGTTTAAGTATTCACGATGATAAAAAGCAACGTGGTTAACAGTTATAATTTTAAATATAATGATATTTGTCTCATAAATTAATATTTTACATTAACCTTAATAAACGTCTGGTTCAGTCTGTCCATTTCATTATTCAAGTATGTTTTGATTTTGTTTGCATTTTGTGTTTGTTTAGATTAATGTATTCTTGTTTATTTATTATTATTTTTTGCAAGTTATATATATTTGTTGCTTCATTTGTATCTAGTAATTGCATATCAATATATTAATATCATTTCATACTATATAACAAAAGGATGAGCACATACGTATTTGGAGTTTCAAAGGTGATTAATTGTATTTTTTGATATTATAAAATATAAATGAGTAAGTTCATATACATTATATATAAATATATTTATTGATGTTGAAATTCATATGTAGATTATATGTTTCTGTGTGGGTTGTGTATTTCGTTGAAATTAAGAAGTGTAGGTTATATAATTTCGTGTAGGTTTATATATTTTTATGAAAAAGTACTAGTGTAAGTTATATAATTTTGTGTATGTTTTGTATTTTTGTTGACATTGAGAAGTGTAGGTTATATGTTTTCGTATAGGTTATATATACCTGTTAATGTTAAACGCAATGTGTAGGTTATATTCTTTTTGTTAATATTAAATACATATGTGTAGGTTACATGTATTTATATATATATATATATATATATATATATATTTGTTGATGTTGAAATACATGTGTAGGTTGCATGTTTTTGTGTAGGTTGCATGTTTTTTTATGAAAAAAATACAAGTGTAGGTTATATGTCTTGTGTAGGTTGTGTATTTTTTGTTGACATTGAGAATGTTGAAATACATGTGTAGGTTGTATGTTTTTGTGTAGGATGTACGTATTTCTGTGTATGTTAATCATATATATATATATATACTTGTTGATGTTGAAATACTTGTGTAAGTTATATGTTTTTGTGTAGTTTATATTCTTTTTGTGCAAAAATACAAGTATAGGTTGTTTATTTTTGTTAACATTGAAAAGTGTAGGTTATTTATTTTCATGTAGGTTGTGTATTCCTTTTTACATTTAATGTAAAAATGTGTAGGTTGTACATATATGTATACTAAATTAGTTTTAAGTTGATATTATAATGCACGTTTATGTGTAGGATTTACATTTTTTTCTTTTGTATTGTGTAGGTATGTCAAGTGAGAAAACTAAATTTATACGTTAATGACTATGAAGAAAATTTCATTTAACCAGAAAAAAATTGCAATGTATGAAGAAGTTGTTTTTGTGTAGAAGAAATGGAAAGAGAATTTTTTTTTTTAATTTTAATCTTTATAATTATAGGTTTAATTATTATGGTTTGATTGATTATGTTAATCGGAGAGAGAATATTTTTAATGTTCCATATATTCCCTTTTTATTAATATTTAAACATTAAAGATTAAAAAACAAATGAATGGTCTAGATTGATTTCTCACACTTCTAGCTATAATTTCACTTCTCGCATGAACCATCCCTTATATATATATATATTCTTATAGAATTTGATAGAAACGCGGAAAAACACATGTAACGTTGTCGGCTCTCGATAAAATATAAATTACTTAATGTTTATTATCATTATTATATATATTTAAGATGATAAAAAAAATTCAATTTTGCCAAAAATAAACCAACGGGGTTGCTGAGGTTCGAAAGCGCGACCAACCACTTCACAACCTTAACACCAACCTACTGAGCTAAACTGGTAATTGGTTATTGCATTCGGATACTATATTCAGATAGAAAAAACAGATCAAACTAATACAAACCCTAACAACATCAATCAGTTAATCCGATTGATGTTGGTTAGATTATGGTTAGGGCTTTTGATAATTAGGTAGCGACGAACGTAATGCATCCGTTAATTACCTTAAATTATTGCCACAGATAGGTCAAATATAACGAATACAAGCTGGCCAAATGAGTTGATGAACGGACGGGTGAACGACAAAGATGATTCAATTAAATAAGGGGGTTATGTCGGCTAGGGTTTAGGGATACGATCTGCCAATTTAATTGGATTATTATGAAGGATTTCTTGCATAACAAGTCCATATTGTCGTCGGTTCATTATTAAGGAAGAAGAGATCAAAATTTATTGTATTAACATAACTGGATTGTCGATTAGGCCGTAGATAGAAAGTATAACACGCTATTTGATTCAATTTCCTACTTTTCTCTGTAAATTGTGGTCCAAGATAACCTAATTGGAACCGGGTATGTTAAATGGGCATGAATTTGGGGTATTTGAATAGGATACAGGTCAGGGTTACCCGTTTGAGTAAATGGGTTATATAAATCTTCCACTTTAACCCTTAAAGTTAGAGGATGGTTACAAACAAGTTAAAAGTTTAGTTTTTGGGTGAATTTTGCCATTTCATGAAAGTTATAAATATAAATAATTAATAATAATATAAATATTAATTTATACTCGATAAATGCGGGAATTTATTGATGAGATAGCTCGGGCCTGTAAATGGGTCGGGTAACGGTTTCAAAGAGATATGGGGAAAACCCTAAATATTACAGTATCCCATACTTTTGGGAATTTCGTCCCGAAATTAGAGAATCAGCGACAACGAAAAGATGAGGGTATTTTATTTTATCTGGTCCTCACGTTCCCACGTAAACTTGGCGCCTTGCTTAGAATTACACGAACTTTAACTAAGGGGATGCGGCTTTGTTTGGTTACTTTGTCTTTATGATCCATGATCTAAACGGGTTGTTCAAAAAAATGCACAGTCTCATCAGTAAGAACTTCATCGGGGGGGGGGGGGGGTGGACATTAAAGAGTTCGAAAGGAAGCTTGAGTCGGTAAGCATGAAACACTAGGTGAACATTAAAGAGTTCGAAAGGAAGCTTGAGTCGGTAAGCAACAGGACCAACTCTATCGAGGATTTCAAAAGGACCAACGAAAAGAGGTGCTAATTTTCCTTTCTTTCCAAAACGAACGACTCTGTTCCAATGGGATGCTTTGAGTAGAACAAAATCACCAACACTGAACTCTAGGGGTTTACGTCTCTTATCAGCATAACTTTTCTAACGGATACGAGTGGCAAGGACGTCTTGACAAAATTTAAGCAATGCGGTTTGTCTCTTCAACTAAATCTGGACCGGTGATCTGAGATTCCCCAACTTCGTTCCAACAAATCGGGGAACAAAACTTACGACCATAGAGTGCTTGAAAAGGTGTCATACCAATACTAGACTGGAAGCTATTATTATAGGAGAAATAGATGAGCGGTAGATGGATATCCCAATTTCCCCCAAAATCGAGGACACAAGAGGGGAGCATATCTTCTAGAGTTTGAATCGTACGCTCGAACTGTCCATCAGATTGCGGATGATAGGAAGTACTAAGATCCAAACGAGTACCCAAAGCGGATTGGAGAGACTTCCAAAAAATAAAAGTAAAAAGACTATCACGATCAGATATAATAGTTAGCGGGGTTCCATGATGACAAAAAATCTTCTCAGTGTAGATACGTGCCAATTGATCAACAAAATACGTCTCTTTTATGGGAATAAAATGAGCAGACTTGGTTAAACGGTCAATGATTACCCAAATACTATCCTGTTGCTTACGAGTCGAAGGAAGCTTAATGATAAAATCCATAGCAATACCTTCCCATTTCCACTCGGGGACGCGAGGTTGCTCGAGTAATCCAAAAGGTCGGTGATGTTTGGCTTTCACTTTAGAGCACGTGAGGCATTTAGAAAATAGAGAGCAATATCTTTCTTCATTCTGGGCCACCAATAGATGGAATGAAGGTCATCGTACATTTTATCCGCACAGGGTGTATGGAGTATCGTGACTTGTGAGCTTCGTCCATAATAAATGTGCGAAGGTTATCACGATCAGGAATCCACAAGCGGTTAAGAAAGTAAAACAGACCAGTGGGTTTGGTTTCAAGTTGAGTTTCAGCACCATAGGACATCTCATCATACATATTGCCTTTGGTGACGTATTCATTTTGAGCATCGAGAACACGCTTTTCGATATTATTTTGGACAAGAACACAAGTAAGAAGTATGAATTTGAGTGGTTTCTTACGACTGAGAGCGTCGGCCACGACATTCGTCTTTCCGGGATGGTAGTGAGTTTCGCATTCGTAGTCGCTAAGCAACTCAGCCCATCGACGTTGTCTCATATTGAGTTCTTTTTGGTTGAAAATGTGTTGGATACTCTTATGATCGGTAAACACCACACACTTCGTACCATAGAGGTAGTGCCTCCAAATTTTTAAGGCAAATACGACAGAACCAAGCTCGAGATCATGCGCCGTATAGTTTTTCTCGTAAACCTTGAGTTTTCTCAAAGCGTAAGCGATAACCTTGCTTCGTTGCATGAGAACGCAACCGAGACCCTGGTTAGAAGCGTCACAGAAAACGATGAAATCTTCATTACCTCAGGGAAGAGTAAGAATACGAGCATTGCAAATCATGTCCTTAAGGTTTTGAAACAATTTTTCTTGCTTTGACCCCTACACATAGGTTTTACCCATGTGTGTTAAATCGGTGAGGGGCAATGCGATCTTTGAAAAGTTTTGAATGTAACGACGATAATATCCCGCCAAACCAAGAAAGGATCATACTTCGGTGGGAGAAGTAGGCGGCTTCCAACTCTTAACGACTTCTATTTTCGCGGGATCAACATGAATACCTTTTTCATTTAAAATGTGGCCAAAAAACTGAACTTTTTTTAGCCAAAACTAGCACTTAGAAAACTTGGCGTACAATTTCTCCTTACGAAGCAGGTCAAGAATGGAATGAAGGTGCTCTTTGTGGTCGCTCTCGGATTTTGAATAGATTAAGATGCCTTGTAGGTTCCCAGCCGAATCTACACGGAAATATCTCGTTCTACGTAGGTGCGGAATCCTTACGTAAGACGATACGAGCGTCGAATCGATATACGTTAAACACAAGCAAACACACGTTACAATACTCAAAAAACACGTTGTATTGCAACTAATAACACGTGATATACAATCACCGATTACACGTACTGAAAACTTGATTTTCAAATAACCCGTAGGCTAACCTATATATCATACGACAACTTCGCCTAACATGTTTAGGCGAAGTTGTCACTAACTTCGCTTGTTCCACAAGTTCGCCTATATCAGGCGAATTTGTGAGACAAGTTCGCTTAAACATCAATACAAATCCAAATAACACGATTACAGACACTAGATACTGAACTACTGACATCATGTACCAACAGACTCCCCCTTGGCAGTAGCTTCATATCTCTATCTTCAATCACGTGTCTTGTAATCTCAAAAATCTTGTATCTTCCATCTTCAAGCATGAATGCCTTCTCGTACACAAACTGAAACTACTCTTTGATATTTCTTTGCTTCTTCTTTCCAAGCAAGAATGTAAATATCCTTTTCTCGTTCAGCACCTGCAGATCAGCTTGAGACAAATTCACTAAGTGCATTGGATCATACACTCTCATCAGCTCTTGTTCATCTTCATCCTCAATCACTGCTTCAGCTGTTTCACTATCAACGTACCACAATTTCAGATCTTTGAGCACATCCTTGGGCATTTGTTTCATCGGCACTTCTTTTAGACACCGGATCGGCTTATACTTCATTATCATCCAAGGCTTGCCATCAGCTCTCATACCTTTGTCTTTATCTTCAACTAGCTTTCCCTTCTGCGGCTCTAATAACTCGAACTTTTTCTCTTTTATGCTTTCTTTCCAAACTATCTTCCCAATAATCCTAGCCATATTATCGTCACTCCTGTTTATCAACCCCAACCTGGCTAAGTCTTTCACTTCACATTCAGGCAACGTATTCAACGATCTCAACAACCTCTTGAAATACTGAACCCCATCATACCGTTTAATCACAAAAAGCCTCAACTGCTCATCATATAACCAGCATATAATCCTCTTTTTCGATTCAGCATAACCCTTGATGTTGTAAATTTCTTGAACATAGTAGGGACCGCCGGTTTCTTAGTCTTTACGAACCACTGAGCGTAGCCTTCTTTCCATCTTGGCTGCTCCTCCCATTCTGTCTCATCACATCCCGTATCTTGACCCAGATCTGACTTTTCAACTGCCGGAATTTCATGTTCAACATTCTCCTCCACAATCTCTCCTTCTTCAGCTTCATCGTCAATCACGATCTCAGCCCCTATCTTCTCAATCTCTTCCATTGGTAACACATCATCATCACACATAACGTCATCATCTAACACCTCCTCAGCATCCACAACCACCACATCATCACCCCCTGAACCGCCAGCTGCACTCGTTAACTCCCCCTGAGATGTGGAAGTCCCAAGAGCTTGTTCAGTTCTTGGCAACTCACCACCTGCACCTTTCGATGCATTGGGATCATCGTCTCGATCGTTGCTCTTTTTTGTCCTCAGCTCGTCACCCTTACAGCTCGTCTCCCCCTGAGATGCCAAGAACTGTTTCAAGGCATCAAATATTTTACCATGCTCGATCAGGAGGGACAACTGAATTTGATTCTCCGCAACGAGGCGCTGAATAGCATGAGTCTGGATAAGATTTACTCTTGATTGTTCTGCCACGACCCTTTCAAGCGCTGCTATTCTTTCCGAGTCGGATAAGGTTGCATCGAAATCAAACCTCATATGTGATATGTCTTGAGCGTACGGAGGAGGGATTCCCAATGTAACCGGCACCTCAGAAACAGGTGGAAACGTAACCGCAGGTGGTATCGTAACCGACAACCCTGCAGTGGCAACAACTGTCGACTCAACAAACCTTGCTACGACCTCCGATGGAGTAAGAGATGGAGGTGGCAAGGACACAATCTCCGGAGCCGAGAGCTGGAATTTAGTGGGTGGGATGCCGAAGGAAGATGAGGTAGTCACCACGGGAACATCCGCGGCGCTTAACCCTGTAACTGGCAGTGATGAAGGGAACATAGTCATACCAGACAGTGCGGGTGGAGTAAAACGAACCACCCTTGAGCTCTCACTAGCTCCCGAACCTGCACCTGCCCTTTCCCTTTCCCTTCTCGATCTTCCAACCAACCGATGTAAATCTTCTTCAAAATCCGAATCACTGTCATCGGTGTCTCTCTTTCTCTTCCCATGAATTCTTTCTTGAGAGATAAAAATATGTCTAGCCTCAGCCACATCATCACTCGAAGAATCAGAATCAACCTCCGTCGTAGCTGCCATAGCCACATCCACACTAGTAACCCGTGCAACCGAGACTTGTACATCTTCCTTAGGATCAACACGCTCCATATCAAAAAATCCTTGACCGCCAAACGCAGCTTCAAGGTCTACATTTTCCTCCGGTGCCACAACAGGAGCAGCAGGTAAAGTTTGTTGTACCTCAGGTGGTGGTTTAGGTGCTCCAGCCAGTTGTGGTGCCGGATCCCGAAACTCGTCCCCACGAGCTGCAACATACGCGGTATTGATCAAGTACCCAAACAATGGAGTATGTCGAGGACGGAGCTCAGGCTTACTTCTTGCACTTGATGATCTACACTGAGCGAAGATTCTCTTGCTTACACTCTCCACATATCTAATCGGGCGGCGCTGAGGTAACGTGGGAGCAACGTGATTCAAGATCATTTGAAGGAATCTTGGATACATCAAGAACCTCTCACGCGCCACCGCTCGTCTTTGACGGTCTATCTCGTAGAACACCATCTGACTAAAGCTATAACGCTTATTGTAATTCAGTGCTGTCATCGCCGACTGTATCGTTGCACCCATTCCATCTGTACCAGCCTTTTTCCCCGACATACACACGATCATCACGTGCATGAGAAAGCGCCATTGTTCCAGCAAGAACCCCTTGCGTCTCTGAGTATCCCCCAAAGGACCAGAATAGCCCATTCTCAGAAAAGCACCATCTCTGAATGGAGCCACGAAGTCGGTAGGGTCATTTCTCGTTTCATCCCCAAACTGCAAAGCCACCCTGATCTGATCAGACGAGAACTGCACTACCTGATTGTTAACCGTTGCACGCATAACTGGGGGCTCGACTTGTAACACCCCGTAACCGCAGCGGAAACGTAAACGGGATGCAACAGACACATCTGATATCAACAGCATTGCTTATAAAGAAAACACCACTACAATAATTTAAACGTATTACATTGTTCCGAGTTTCGTTACCGACTAGGCGTTATCACATAAGTTTTACCAATATTACGTTAACATGTTTAATACAAAATATAGACTCTTAAGCTTCCACAAAATAGCACACATCATCAAGCACGTATCACTCATTCCAATTTGGGTATACCTAGAAAGCATGTAAAGAAAACTGGTCAACTACGAATAGTTGGTGAGTTTCACTAATTTAAATAAACCATGACAAATCATTTTAATAATCATAAATTAATGATGTAATTATGCTGAGCCTACAAGTGAAAACTCTGTTAACCCAGAAACACATTTAATAACCTCTAGGGACACTGTTAACCCAAAAACACATTCAATAACCTCTGGGGACACTGTTAACCCAGAAATACATTTAATAACCTCTGGGGACACTGTTAACCCAGAAATACATTTAACAACCTCTGGGGACACTGTTAACCCAGAAATACATTTAATAACCTCTGGGGACACTGTTAACCCAGAACACTGTTTCGGGCCTTACAATATTAGCAACTCAGACAATTACCATCTTGATACATTACCGTACGATTCCCGTACAATAAACATTATATAATACATTCATTTCCATGCGATCGGCATGTACTTAAACACTTTGATAAAAAAAACATGCTTTCCGCCCCGGGAAAATATTTAAATCAGTTCAGTAAAAAGGGGCTCGTGAAACTCACCTTTTTGTGAGCAAAGATGTAATACTGTGCACAGCTACCGGTCCGGATCTGTAATACGATCCCTAAGTCGTTACTACATAATTTCTATTAATATAACTTAAATTCGTGTTAACCGGTACGTCTGGGGACACTGTTAACCCAGTACCGTACACGATCCGGGGACAATGTTAACCCCGAAACACTTCTCAGGACTTAGATTGTGATATCACTTAGAGTTCTTTAGTCAAAATTACCATTAGTTTGTTTTCTCGTTTTGCGTGCCTAGCACGGTTAACCGTCTTTATGTTTTCAAAAATGAGTTTGGTCACATACGACCCGAAAATAGTTGTTACTGATATTTTAATTAAAGTGGTGAAATTAGAGCTCGGTTTAGACACCCCGTTTGGCCGCGGGGCCCGTTTCCGTCTTTAGTATACCGGAAACTGCTAAATCGGGTAAAATTACCCAAATCATCCGAATTACTTTCGGATGATTTATTTTTACTTGATTAACTTAGTTTCATGAAAATAGTCCATTTTTAGGGTTTTTATACACCAGTCAGCTCGATTAGGCTAACTTTGCCGGTTTACGCGTTTTAAGCTTTAAAAGTTTGTTTTTATGTTCTGCTTAGCACAAATAATTATCCGTTTAGTCTCGGATCTTGAAATTTTGTACAAATCAGTTTTTGTCAGTAAGGAATTTTATAAAAATATTTCCAGAATTAATTTTTATATTTAACATTTATTTATCTATTTTTAAACGTCATTTAAACACCAAATATGTCAAAAATACCAAACGACCTTAGAAAAATCCCAAATTTTTCTAGGATGGCTCCTACCATCCACATAGTTCCCAGTAATTTTTACAGAACTAAAAACTCATTTTTCATGCCATTTTCACCAAAACCGAGCTAGAAAACCCTAGAACTCGTTTTACCGAAAAGCCTACTTAGACTTCTCCAATGGACCTGAAATTTTGTATGTGACTTTTATATGTTATAAAAAGCTTATCTGAATTTTTCCAGAATTTTTCATGATGTTTAGCTATTTTTCACCATTTTTAGCCAAAACCGAGCATTAAATTCACCAAATATTCATCCTTTATCAAAAAATTACCAAAATTTCACAGATCTCATATTTTCATGTGTAGATCCTCTCTGTGAAATTTCATGACCCAAATCTAAGTCTACCACAATCTGTCCAAATCACACAAATCATACGAAAAACCGAACTACCTTGTGTTTCTAGCTTTAGATCGCAAAGATCTTGCTTTCTAGCCTTTGCTAGCAACTAGATATAACACCTACAAGCACAATAACACCAAACCAAGCAAGTTATACCCACAATCAAGCCATTCCTTTCATGGTTTCGGTTAAAACATTAAAACAAAGATTTTAACCGTAAAAATTCGTTTTTGACTCTTTTAACTCCTTTCTTGGACCAAGATCCCTTGTATAACTTGTATACATCACTTGATCATGCAAGAATCGGTTTCATCTCGGGTTTTCACCCATTTTTCACTTGAAACCTCATTTTCTCAAGATTTTGGAATTAAAAACCAAGATTAAACCATAATAACATGTTTATACCTTATGATTCTTTCTTAAAAACTTGGGTTTTTGGATGAATGTTGAAGAGTGTTGAGAGAAATGTGGAGTTGGAGTGTTAAAAAAAGAAAATGATATGTGTGTGTGCACCAAATGGACCGATCGGTCCATGTATGGTGTGGGGTGGGGCCCACATCTCAAACCTTGGCCACACATTCGGATTGTGTAATCCGGATAATGTTGTGGATAATCTGGTTCAGTTCGTTTTTCGGTTAAACACTTAATTCGGCTTAAAACGAGGCTAAAACGGTCGTTTTTCGGCTTAAAAATAAAAGTTATATAAAACCGATTTAAAAACTTTAAAAACTTAAACCATGACATTTATTGACTCAACACATCATATTGTCGGTCATTGTGCATCTTTTTCGGCTTGATCGATCTTCTCTTGCTTGGTTTGATGTTAAAGGTTTCGTTTATTGTACCGACTTACTAATAGATCGAAATCCTTTTTCTGTGCTATAATTCACTTATCCCGTAGCCTTAATACTTCGTAAACCTTACTAAACATCATATATTTCGTCTATAATGTAATCCCCGATTCGATCGGGTTTCAATAATCGTTCATCGGTTAATCGTAATTCCAATACGACTAGCTATACATTCGAGTATAATTCGTACTGTGAATCTTATATACTCGTATAAACACATTATAATTCATATATTCGGTATTAAATAACACGTAAATAGTATATACCGGCTAGGGTATACCTGAATTTGCCGGAATCGTTACACGACTCGACAATCATATTCAACTGTCTGCCAGAAATCTTCGATGTTTGGCAAAGAGATAGGCAGTGTTGTAGTAATAGCGTGGAAGATACGCGAGCGGATAAGAAACGTGATGATTTCACGTAAATCATCAACACCGCTCGCATCCGGGTCCAAAGTTATGTACATGTTATGCCCCGGGAAAAACTGCCGATTGTTATCTCCTCCTTCGTCACCACCAGCACCACCGGCTCCCGCTACAGCTGCCATATCTGCAACATAAACGGTCTAAGTTAGAATAACGTCGAAGCAAATCACAACTTCGCCTATTACCATGAGCGAAGTTATGATTTATACTGTATAGGCGACGTTAGGGGTGGGGCGAATTGGAAACAACTTCGCCTTAACTTTAACTTTGCCTGATAACAGTTAATTACAAATAAGTTAAGGGCTAGGCGAAGTTGATGATAACTTCGCCTAACCACAACTTCGCCTCTTATTCTGTTAAACAATTAAATCAACAGGCGAAGTAAGCGTTAGGCGAAGTTAAGGATAACTTCGCCTAAACTGCAACTTCGCCTGAATCTGAAGCGACAACAGTTTAGAGACAAATCGAGGTGAGATTTGGAGAATTTGATGATTGTGGACTCATAAACACATGATTTTATGGATATCAAAACGATCAAGATGATTATGACCACATAAAAACTAGTTTGAAAATCGGGTGTTGCGGGTTTGAATGAACGGGGTCCTAAGACGGACCAAAACGACCTCTAAATAAATGATCAACGCGAATTATACGTTACCCCGACTCTACACACCTTTAACGTGGGTTGAAATTGATAGAAAATAACAAAGATTGATTCACAGTTAACTTCGCTTGATGGTTAAAAATCTAACTTCGCTGGTTTATGAAAATAATGAAGAGTTTGACCAAAAATATCTTTATATAGGGTCAAAGTTATACAGGCGAAGTTAGGGTTAACTTCGCCTATCCCATAACTTCGCCTGTTTAAACAACTTCGCCTATCTTATAAGTTCGCCTGTTTAAACAACTTCGCCTATATTAAACTTTACAAAACAAACCCTCATACTTTGAACATTTTGCAATTAACTTTTAAAACTTCCTTTAAAGAGTAAAATGTTACGATCAACTACCAAGTAACATGGTATAAAATCATAAAACGACATAAGTAGAATAGATTTTAGAAATAAAGTACACGGGATCAAATTTCAGTCTTGACGGGGGACCAACATGTTTTAGAAAAGATCCGAACAGGAATCATACTAATTAAGTGACTGTCACATAGATCCATGTTCAGCTGTATTATGACATAAAGAGACAGGTTGTAAGTAGGTTTTCATCGCTCTGTGATACGGGTTAGGTTCAATTAAGCTCAAAACTTAAATGGGCAACACATCAGAGATTGTGATGCCTCTTATCTATTCTCAAAGCTTATTTGGCTTTCCCCAAGTCACCCCGAGTTGACCTCGACCCGTAGTGTCCGAATAAATAGTAAGTACTCTTCGATCTTTAGACTCTTCTTCCCGTTCTCTTTCTTGCCTCATGATTGATAAGTATTACATTATAAGCTTTAGAAGGCTTAAATAATTTTTTTTTAAATAATAAGATTTACACAGCTTCAAGTAAACTACTGCAAGTCCCAAATCTGGATCACTGCAGTTTCTTGACACACCATCTTCTCGGGAATCAGAACACTCACGGGCTCGTGTATGACTGGGTAATCGCTTTTCTGCCTATCATTCGGAAAGATATATATGGAGACACGCACAACTCTTAAGGAGTTTCCACGTAAGATCGAGGAGATTTAGTTAGTATCACTTCTACTTTTACGCACCATAAAAAGCTACCATGACATACAATGACTGTTCTAATGTCTTTTAGGCCTAATAACTTCACTAGTTAAGCACACAGAATCAGTTTGTCCATCACTTTCCAAGGTTGGATAAATTTTCTTTTAAACATTGTATATTCACTTCTTACGAAGTAGTAGACTTGAAAAATTATTTCATCTCCCAATTAAAAAAAAAAATTTAACTTCTATCGCCCCGATCAAGTCGAAGTCTTCGGGTAAACGGCTATCCTGAAGATCCAATGGATCAGCTGGACCGACCACATACGAGTATGTGTCCTTCTAACTAAGTATGAACGACTAATTTTCAGCGAAAGAATAAAAACACATCATAAACCGCCCCGGTCACTTTCAGTCATCTGGTTAATGGCTATCCTCATACTCTACAGGTAGAAATGAGGACCAAACATATCCGAAGATATGTCCTTCAAACTGAAGCAACCGACATAATTCTAAGCGATAGTGACGTTTTTTTTTTGTAAGTAAAAACGAAAAACACGGTTACTCGGGATTGATCATCCCATTTAGCTCAACAAGGTTTTGAAAACGAGTTTTGTCAAACGCTTTAGTAAACAAATCAGCGAAATTAGCTAACGAATCAACCTTTTCGAGCACTATCAATTTCTTCTCAGCACAATCCCGTATAAAATGATGACGGATGTCATGTGTTTAGTTTTGCTATGCTTTACGGGATTGTTAGTTACTGAGATAGCAGCAGTGTTATCTATGCAAATAGGATTATGAGTGAAACTCAGACCGTAATCGCGCAATTGCTGTTGTATCTAAAGAACCTGGGAGCAGCAGTTCGATGCTGCCATGTATTCTGCTTCATAGGTAGAAATGGCGACTGAGGTCTGCTTCTTGCACTGCCATGACACTAATCTGCCTCCAAGAAACTGACATCCACCTGTTGTCGACTTCCGATTCTGATTGCATCCTCCATAATCAGAATCCGTGTAGGCGACTAACTCCAAGTCTCCCCCTTTCGTGTACCACAACCCTAGCTTAGGCTTGCCTTTGAGATAACGCAATATCCTCTTCACACCTTTCATGTGAGATTCCTTTAGGTTTGCCTGAAAACGAGCACAAAGACAAACTGCAAACATAATATCAGGTCTAGATGCAGTTAAATACACTAAAGAACCTATTATTAACCGATATTGGGTGGGGTCCACGTCTGCATCACTGTCTGAATCAGCACCCAATTTATGGTTGACGCAAACTGGAGTATCAAATGGAGTGCTGTCCTCCATCTTGAAGCGTTTGAGAACGTTTTGGACATGTTTAGTCTAATGAATGAACATCCCATCTTTCTTCTGATCAACCTGCAATCCTAAAAAGAAAGTTAGTTCACCCATATTACTCATTTCAAACCTCTTTTTCATGACGGCTTCAAACTCCTGACACATGGCGACTTTTGACGCAACAAAGATGATGTCGTCCACGTAGACTTGAACCAGAAGAAGGTCTCTTCCTTTTCTCTTCACGAACAGTGTGCTATCGATCTTTCCCCTTTCAAACTCATTCTCAAGAAAGTAATCGGATAGAGTTGCATACCAGGCACGAGGGGCCTGATGTAGCCCATATAGCGCTTTACTTAGCTTGTACACGTGATCAGGAAAGTCTGGGTCAGGAAAACCCGGAGGCTGCTCAACGTACACAACCTCATCGACTTTACCGTTAAGAAATGCACTTTTCACGTCTAATTGGAACACCTTCATCTCCTTGTGTGCAGCAAATGCCAAAAATAGTCGAATCGCTTCCAATCTTGCCACGGGCGCAAACACTTCATTGTAGTCGATCCCCTCTTGCTGATTAAAACCTTTTACAACCAGCCTTGCCTTGTTCCTTATGATTATTCCTTTCTCATCTCTCTTACATTTGAAAACCCATTTGGTGCCAATCGCATGCACATTCTTCGGTTTTGCAACCAAATTCCATACCTCCATCTTCTTGAATTGGGCTAACTCTTCTTGCATGGCTTCGACCCACGAGCTGTCCTTGAGAGCCATTTGATAGTTCTTTGGTTCAATCTGGCTGATGAAGCAGGTGTACAAGCATTCGTTAATGATGCCTGTATCTTTAATGCTTGTGTAAACACAAGTGTGCTCATTCAAGCTTCGTCTTGTTTGTACACCGTCGGACAGATCACCTATCACGTTCTCCAAAGGGTGATTTTTGTGAACACTCGTAGTCGGAACCGAACTGACTTGCAGATTGTCTTCCAGGTTCGAAGATAGTTCATCAATGGGTGATTGTTGTTGAGAGTGAAAAGGATTGAAGAATTCCTCTTCTGTAGAGGCAGCAGGGGTATCAACAGCATTTGATGAGGAAGGTTGACATTCATCGTACTGCGGTCGTTGCACAACACTTTCTTCCTCATCATAAAGAATCTCCGTAGCTATTCTCTCATCAACTTCTGCACAATCCAAGTAAGGCAAATTAAAAGATTTAAAAAGCTTATCATAGTCTAAAGCCCCAGCGGGTCCCGTTCTTGGTTTTGGTGATTTGTAACTTGTGATGTCAGTGTTACACACCACCTCGACCTTGCTGGTCGATAGATTAAAGACTCGTCTGTTGGGTGTCCCAACAACATATCCGACTAAAATACCTTCGTCGGCTATCTCACCAAATTTTAAGTTCGTGTTTAATATCGAACACGGGGACCCGAATGGTTCGAGACCATTCAAGTTAGGCTTTCTACCATGCATAAGTTCATAACATGTTTTATTCAATCTTTTAACAGTTAAAACTCAATTAAGGATATAACAGGCTGTTGCAACAGCTTCAGCCCAGAACACCACAGGAAGTTTAGAATCAGCCAGCATGGTTCTGGCTCCTTCAATTAGCGTTCTGTTCTTCCTCTTAGCCACCCCATTTTGTTGCGGAGTATACGGAACGCTGTACTGGTGGTCTATCCCTTTCTGTAAGCAGAATATCTCCATCTGATAGTTTTTGAACTCTGTCCCATTGTCACTCCTGATGTATTTAACCTTTCTCCCCATAATATTCTCAACCTTGGTAATCAAGTTAATTACCATCTGAACCGTTTCATCCTTTGTCTTCAGGAAATATACCCAAGAATATCGAGAGAAATCATCAGTTATCACCAAGCAGTATGATGTTCCACCTAGGCTTTTTACATTCACGGGACCGAAGAGATCCATGTGAAGTAGGTCTAGGGTACTGACTATTGAATTAACCTTCTTGGTGTGATGAGATTTCTTGTGTTGCTTTCCCTTCTTGCACGATAGACATTGGTCTTCAAAGTTGAAATTTTTCAAGGGAACACCCAGCACCAGCCCATTCTTGACAATGTAGTTCATTTTTCGAAGATGTATATGCCCCATTCTTCGATGCCATAACTCGGACTCCGATTCAGTTGCTTTTGATAGAAGACATGATTCTTCTGTTGCCATCTCAGTCGACCTCATGTCCATAACATATGTATTCTTTTCCCTTGGAGCCTTCATTACTATCCATGCCTCTGGTATCTTGAAACCAGGATACAGTACAATCGCTTCATTTTTGGTAAAGTGCACAGTGTAATCTTTGTCACAGATCTGAGACACAGTCAGCAAATTATGCTTCAGCTCTTCAACGAAATTCACCTTTTCTAGCTTCATTTTACCATTTGTCACCGTCCCCATTCCAGTAATTCTACCACCACTCTCTCCAGCAAAACTTACTCTACCTCCCTGAACAGGTTTCCATTCGTGTAACAAATTCTTGTTACCCGTCATGTGCCGGGAACAGCCGCTATCCACAACCATAGATTGTTTGCAGCCCTGTTCAACTGTTCCTGCACGATTAAAGTAAAGGATTAAAATCTGGGGACCCAAGACCTATTGGTCTTGGTCGATTAAATCTGTTAAAAGGCATCCCGTACTTTGGCTGTCCAAAGTTAGTATTAGAATGATTTCTGTAAGTCCTAAAAGGATACCTTCTTGTAGATTGACTATGAGGCCATCCAAACCTTCGTGAATTAAATGAATTATAACTAATGATTTGGTTGTTAACAGGGAAAAACTGAGATCGATTTCTTTGAAAACCTGGATTAGTCCAATATCTGAACTTTGATGAGTTTGCATTCTTACCATTATAGTAATTACTGTTAGCTCTATTCTCAGTTTTCGAAGGCCTCATACCTCTGAATCCCTGATTCAGAGGGCAATCAGCAATCAGGTGTCCTATTTGATTGCATCTGAAACAACTCCTGTGTTCAACTTTCGTCTCAACAGTTGTTTTAGATGTTGAGGTTGCATTACTGCCCGTTTGTCTAACATATGGTGGGACATACGGGTTTAGTGGAGAATTCTTTTCAGTTGGTTTATGTTCCTCTCCACGTTTTAGTAACACTGCCTCTTCTTTTGTCTCACTAGACTCGGATGTCTTGTCCGAATTTGATGAGACAGAACCAGGAACAGAAATCTTAACATTCGAAACAGGCTTACTCGTTTCGCTTTTACTAACTTCTGGATCTTTAATCATAACTTTAACAGGAACTGTCTGACCAATTTCAACATCAACAGATTTCTGATTACTAGGATCATAAGTATAGTTATGATTATAAGGTGGTGGAACTTCAGAATATCCAATTCCTCCCCTTTTAACTGGGGAACGTTGATCACTTACGAGGTGATCAAGTATTGCGGAGGAATTTCTAAATTGCTCAAGCTTTCTGCTTAGTTCCACCACTTTCACCTGGTAATCAGCTATCTGTTTTATCCCTTTCAGCAATTAGTTTGGTTTTCTCTTCTAACACTTCATAGCTAAGATCAATTACTTGTATTTTTTCAGCTAGACTGGCTTTAAGACTTCTGATATCTTTCTCACTAGCTTTATTTTTACCGTGTAACTGTTTTCTCTAGTTTTAGTGTAATAATGATCTTCTTTTACTGTTTTAAATTGAGCATCCAAACTAACAAACTGATCAGTTATTGTTTTCAATTGTTCAGACAGATTTTCACATTTCGTACAAGGGAGTTTAGAACTTACCTCAGAGAGCTGATCATTCACCTCTGCCATATAAGCTTGATCTTCTCTTGTCTCTCTGTTTTTTCCTTCAGTTTCGATGTTAACCAAGTTGGCCTGTTTGAACACTTCCTCAACTTGCAGATTCCAATTGTATTCCCCGTTCTGTCTGGATATCATCGCCCTATTCTCGTTACTTCCCCCATTCGGTTGTGTTGGCCTGTTCTGACTACGTTCTACTCGTTCATTTCTGTAAGTTCTGAAAGGAAACATTCTTGAGGATTGACTATGAGGCCATCCAAACCTTAGTGTATTAACAGAATTATAATTGTTTACTCGAAAAAACTGAGATCGATTTCTTTGAAATCTTGGATTATTCCAATGTCTGAATTTCTGATTACCAGGATTATAAGTATAGTTATTGTTATACGGTGGTGGAACTTCAGAAAATCCAATTCCCCCTTTGTTAACTGGGGAACGTTGAACACTTATGATGTGATCAAGCATTGCTGAGGAATTTCTAAATTGTTCAATTTTTCTGTTTAGTTCCACCACTTTTAACTGGTAATCAGCTATCTGTTTATCTCTTTCAGCAATTAGTTTGTTATTTCTTCTAACACTTCATAACTAAGATCAATTACTTGAATTTTATCAGCTAGACTGGCTTTAAGACTTCTGATATCTTTTTCACTAGCTTTTATTTTTACCGAGTAACTGTTTTCTCTAGTTTTAGTGTAGTGATGATCTTCTTTTAACGTTTTAAATTGTGCGTCCAAACTAACAAACTGATCAGTTACTGTTTTCAATTGTTCAGACAGATTCTCACATTGCATACAATGAAGCTCAGAACTTACCTCAGAGAGCTGATCGTTCACTTCTGCCATATATGCTTGATTTTCTCCCGTCTCTCTCTCGCTCCCTCCAGTTTCGATGTTTACCAAATTAGCATGTTCGAACACTTCCTCAACTTGCAGATTCCAGTTGTATCCACCATTCTGTCTAGATACCATAGCCCTATTCTCACTACCTCCCCCATTCTGTTATGCAGGCCTGTTCTGACTACGTTCGACTCTCTCATTTGTACATTCCTTGGCAAAGTGACCATTTTGTTGACAGTTGTAACATCTAACCTTTGACTTATCAAACCCTGGTCTTTCGCCAACAAACTTTCTACCAGTTTTCTTCATAAACCTTTTGACTCTTCTTACTATCATCGCCATCTACCACTGCAGATCCATCTCCTCCAGATCATCAGCATTGATCTGATCATAGTCTTCGTCTAAAGTTGCAGGGTCAACGATTTTACCTTTAATGTAATTTTCGTAAGAAGCAATGAAAGATGCATAGAGAGCAAACTGCTGTTCAGCAGATTTAACACTCATGGGTATCTGAGAGTAGTTGTTGTTCGAAACACTTGAGGAAAAACTACCCTTTGTTGCTTAAGGTTTAGAAGCATTTGTTCCACCAGCTACGAAACACACATCACCATCCATGTTGAGAGTTACATGACCATCATGAGTTGAGTTAGAGCTCGAGTTTCCCTTTGAGTAGTAAGCAGATGATTCTGACTTCGAACTTGAACTTGAATTAACTTTCGCACCATACATTCCCGGATCCTGAACCTGATCAGTTGATGTCTCTTTTCGAACCATGTTAAGTTCAAAAGTTCGTAGTTTATTGACTGCTGTTTCCAAGTCAATGTTGGCAAACTCTTTATCTTCTCTCATCAAGACAGTGTACATCTCCCATTTCGGTGGGAGAGCATCAAAAAGTTTTTCCACGATCTCTTCTTCTTTATAGTCAATTGAATAGTTCCTGAGTTCGGTCAATAAGTGGTAATACCTTGTGATGATATCATCAAGTGACTCATTCTTTAAATGCTTGAACACCGAGAATTGGGATTTGAGTAGCTTAATTTTGGATGCACGTATCCCCACATTACCTTCATATCGGTTTTCAAGCGCTTCCCATAGCTCTCTGGCGGTTTTATATTTCCTGAAGGTGTGAAGAATCTCTTGTGGAAGAGCCATTGTTATCGCAGCATGAGCTTTGCTTTCAGCCTCATACATCTTCTTTTCTTCCTCTTCCATCTTTTTGTATTTCTTAATTTGTTCACGACCCTCATACAAAGTCGTTGGTGGAATGTATCCATCTTGAATGCACACCCACATCTTAGCATCTTGATATTTAACATACTGCTCAAACCAATCTTTCCAAGCCACGAAATCGGTACCCTTAAGCATTTTCGGTGCCTTAGTAGCTGAACCTGCTTCCACCTCCATTTTCACCAGTTCCGTAATATTTATTGAAGTCATCTTTGGAGGAAATACGAACGAACACTCAAAGAAACAAACAAAAAATGTTCAATTATTCAGAACAGTACCAATAGGCGAAGTTAAACTTAACTTCGCATAAGTCTTAACTTCGCTTGAATTCTTAACTTCGCTTCTTCTCAACTTCGTCTGATTAGGCGAAGTTGCAGATAACTTTGCTTAAGTTAAGCGAACTTGTGAGGTAGGCGAAGTTGTTAATAACTTCGCTTAAACTTATATCTTCGCCTAAACCCTACAAACAGTGGCGGCAACTTCGCCTGATTAACACAACGTTTTTGCAGGTTTGATTTTGACGTTTTGCGAGGTATGCGAAGGTGTAATGGGTTGTTTTTGGTGGAGTGAGGTGAGTAGTACACAAAAACTCGGTATTCCAACGTAAATTCGTCCCGCGAATAGTCGAACGGAACGATTTCTACACCCGTGTGATAATCCCGAACCACACAATCACGAGCAAATGCTCTGATACCAATTGTAGGTTCCTAGCCGAATCTACACGGAAATATCTCGTTCTACGTAGGTTCGGAATCCTTACGTAAGATGATACGAGCGTCGAATCGATATACGTTAAACACAAGCAAACACACGTTACAATACTCAAAAAACACGTTGTATTGCAACTAATAACACGCGATATACAATCACCGATTACACGTACTGAAAACTTGATTTTCAAATAACCCGTAGGCTAACCTATATATCATACGACAACTTCGCCTAACATGTTTAGGCGAAGTTGTCACTAACTTCGCTTGTTCCATAAGTTCGCCTATATCAGGCGAACTTGTGAGACAAGTTCGCTTAAACGTCAATACAAATCCAAATAACACGATTACAGACACTAGATACTGAACTACTGACATCATGTACCAACATGCCTTCAATGAAAACAATAACGAACTTGTCCGAGTAGGGTTTACACACACGGTTCATAAGATCTATGAAAACCGCGGGTGCATTAGTAGCCCAAAAGGCATAACACAGAACTGGTAATGCTCATAACGATTACGGAAAGCTGTCTTGGGGATGTCTTCTTCATTAACACGGAGTCGATGATAACCGGAACAGAGGTTGATCTTCGAGAAGCTTGTTGTTCGTAGGATTTGATAGAAACACGGAAAAACACATGTAACGTTGTCGGTTCTCGATAAAATATAAATTACTTAATGTTCATTATCATTATTATATATACTAAAGATGATAAAAAAAATTCAATTTTGCCAAAAATAAACCAAAGGGGTGGCTGGGGTTCGAACCCGCGACCAGCCACTCCATAACCTTAACACCAACCAACTGAGCTAAATTGGTAATTGTTTATAGCATTCAGATACTATATTTTAAACAGACGGAAAAAACATATCAAACTAATACAAACCCTAACAACATCAATCGATTAATCCGATTGATGTTGGTTAGATTATAGTTAGGGCTTTTGCTAATTAGGTAGCGACGAACGTATTTCGGTAGTCAAACTAATACAAACCCTAACAACATTAATCGGTTAATCCGATGGATGTTGGTTAGATTATAGTTAATACAAACCCTAATAACATATACGTAAATTGTGGTCCAAGATAACCTAATTGGAACCGGGTATCTGTAAGGCCCCGTTAACGGTAGTCCTACTTTGGTGTTGGATTTACTCATAAACGCAGTTCTAAATATCAGAGTTGATTAAAACTTCACACGGAATATAAACTTCAACCGTAAACATTACATAACTTTCAAGTCTTGTCTTATCAAACATTCATAGTCATTTAAAAACAGAACATGGTCTTTAAAACATCATAACATTTTCTTGAGACGCTAGTGTCTTCAATTCGATGCCATGTGTCCTCGTCAAGCAAACTGCCTCAAACTACTCACCTGCGTGCATACTAAAAGTCAGCTATGCTGAGTGAGTTCTAGTTAATCACACATTATACCATATATACACTTACCTTCGATTATGCATCCGAAGATACATAATAATTACTCCACTAATCTACTTTCATTACATAAGTCATACATACGTTCATACTTTATAACTTTCATACTATAAGAATCACTGTCCTTTTCTATCTAAGATATTATAAGGGTCTGGTCCCTCTTTCCTTTGTCTATCTCAGATATTATTAGGGTCTGATCCCTTTCTTGTCTATCTCAGATATTATTAGGGTCTGGTCCCTTTTTACTTCTCTATCTCAGATATTATTAGGGTCTGGTCCTTTCTATCTCAGATATTATTAGGGTCTGGTCCCTCTTTCTTCATCTTCGTACATGCCGTCTTTACATACCCATAACATACATACTTTCTTTAATCATTCATACATACTCATATATTGTACATATATCTATCATACACATCCATCTATCATAAACATACTTCCCTTGCTAGCATGTGCAATATCCGAAGATCGTTCACATACCGACAAGCTTTCAATCACATTTAAGATATACATACATAACATAAAAACCATATAAGGTATACACTTACCAGTTAAGGTAAGTGTATTAACTATCACATCGAGTATGCACACAGCCCCGAAAAAATAACAAGGAAATGGGGCTAGAAACTCACCTGAATGCGGTTACGTTCACCGTTAATGGTAATCCCTTACTTGAGCTGTGCACGACTAACTGTATAACAATTACACGTATCAATTAACTATTACTAATCGTATCATATCTCTATCTTTATTCAACCCTCAACGAACGGGGGTCCGGGGGCAGCGCCCCTGGCAGCGGGGTTCTAGGGGCGGTAGCCCCTAGCAGGGTCCAAGGGGCAGAGCCCCTGGCTGGGGTCGAGCTGGTTCGTGGTCTAGTACTGGGTTACTTTTACTTAGCATTTTAAGCGAACTTAACATTAAGCGAAGTTAAACCTTAAGCAATCTTAAACATTAGCGAACTTAAGCATTATCATGTTCGGCGAACTTGGCCTCCAACGAACTTAAGCTTGGCGAACTTGGTCAGCTGGCGAACTTGTTGATAGGTAAACTTAACAACAAGCGAAGTTTGCCAGCGAACTTAGTATCTGGCGAACCTAACTATCAGCGAACTTAACCTTTACACGAACTTATCCAGATACGAACTTGATCAATCAACCAAGTTGATCAGTAGGCGAACTTGCTTGCAAGCGAACTTAAGCTTGCAGGCGAAGTTGTTCAGTTGCAGCTACGGCTCATCCCGAAAACCTTCATAATCATCTCAGTTTTATCGTTTAATTCATGGTTATGATTTTAACCAACCCGCGATCATTCCTTTGGTCATTTTTAATAAAGATTCGGCCTGAAGCGCATAAAGGTTGGACCTTTAAGCTAAAACGTTCCAAACTAGATCTTAGGGTTTTCTTTTAATCGAGCCGCACAGGTTTATAGGTTCATTTGGTTCATTTTATCATCAAGTTTACAACTTTACGTTTCATTTACACCCGATCTAATCCCGTTCTAAATTTCAAGGCTAAACGTTTATAAAAACCTAAACTTTAAGAACAAGAACATACCTTTTGTGTTCGTTTGGATCTCGTTTAGCTTGTCTATGCACTCTAGATCTTGTATAAGCTTGTATAATAAAGATTTACAGGAACTAGCGTCCGCTTGATCTCGGATTCCTCTCAACCCTCTCTCTCGGCTGCAAGTGTGTGTAGTGGTGTGTGTTTTTGGAGTGTGTAGAGAATAATATGGAAAGTATGAGGATTTAGGGTTTTAGGATGGTTTAAGGGGATATTTATATTCCTTAAAGCCCATGGACCTAAGGCCCATTCCCTTTAATCCATCTTAATTAGTCCAAGTCCATGATTCTTTATTAAACACTAGCTAATATTATTTAATAACGAAATCTTCCTTTATTTAATATTATAATATTTTAGGATGTTACAGTATCTTAAATAGGCATTGATTTGGGGATTTGAAACATGGTACAGGTCAGGGTTACCCGTTTGAGTAAATGGGTTATATTAATCTTCTACTTTAACCCTTAAAGTTAGAGGATGGTCAAACAAGTTAAAAGTTTAGTTTTTGGGAGAATTTTGCCATTTCATGAAAGTTATAAATATTTTATACTCGATAAATGCGGGAATCTTTATTGATGAGATAGCTCGGGCCCATAAATAGGTCGGGTAACGGTTACAAAGAGATTAGGGGGAAAAATCGAGTTGTTACAAATGTGATTTAAATCACGGCTTCATTGTCAAAAACCCCAACTCAAATTCTGGCAAAAGAAAATGTCGACTTCCGGACTCCAAAGCTTCATAGCAGCTGGAAGGGTCGCTGACTGGAAATTACCACGTTTGTTTCAAATGTTCATCCTAACCCTCCATGGTGCAACAATAGAATGGTTTGAAAGGCTTCCAGAAGGTCAGATAGTAGGCTTTGAAGAATTGATTGCAAAGTTTTCCCAACACTTCAGTTAGCAGCGGAGACACAAACGTGACCCTGGTGACATATTGACAATGTTCCGCAAAGACAACGAGTCCATTGAAGATTTCACCACATGATATAACACAGAAGGCCTTAAAATTGGAGGCATAAGCGAAGACATGATGAGATCTGGCTTTCGATGCCTATCAAGCACGGAAGCCATTATGTCAGCAGCAAAAGTATACGCAGCCACTAAAAAATTCTTGGGCAGACGCAACCACTCATTGAATAACGTGAAAAACGAATCCAAATTATATAAGGGAAACAAGAAAGACAAGGGGTCCATCTAATCTAGAATCCAAACATCCGCCAAAACGCCAACACCCACAACGGCCACACCATTGGTATGGGAAAAACAAAGTGATCAGAATCGCGGTTATAAAAACAGTGAATGGACTCCATTGTCAAAAACCACAACTCAAATTATGGCAACAGAAGACAGAGATTTCCAGACCCCAATCATATCTTCAAAAAAATAAGAAATTTGGACAAATCAAGATGCAAATACCACGAAGATGTTGGTCACAATACCGAATACGACTTATAAGTATGTAGAACCAAATAACGAATACGACTTATATTTACTTATATATGGATGATAGGCTTTTGAAATAACTCATGAGAAGATAAGGTATTAACATGTGTGAGTAATAATCTTCAACCTCCATTGATATTATAACATCAAGCTTCTGTTCGGAATGTATCTAAAATGATAGAAATGAGTTAAAATCGAGTTTATCGAGTAGAATCGGAGCCACACGGCTCTGATACCAATTAAAATTTCATGATACGGATCGAAATCATGTTACAATGTTTACAAAACTGATTCAACTCTTTAATGTATCGAGCGGAAATCGATACAAGATGAAAAACACGATAGATGTCTCGTTTAAGCCCAAAGTTTGTTGATAGTAGTGACACAATACAAGATATGAAAGTTAACGTACACGAGCTTACAGGATCAAAAAATACAACAATAAAAGAACAATGATCCAAAAGCCTAACAATGAAAAACAAAGTATATATTTATAGACAACATCATCTAGCGTATAAGTGTGGCATGTATACACCGTACAACTCCATGTGGCTTATATGTCCATGTGCCGTATAAGTCTTAATATGCCAATCTATATGCAGCACCCAGCAGCTGCGCATAAACAATATGTGGAGAATAGTAGCAACATCCGTATAAATCCAAACAAATACGGATATACATGACCAAGTGCATATGTCCAAATTGACTAACAAACGTATACGTTCTTCGCAAAAACCCGTTTCTTAACACTACTATCAAACGACCACAAGACGAAAGCTAAAGACGTACCGTACATCAACAGACTCCCCATTGGATTTTGCTTGGTCTTGATTGTTTAAACGCTTGATGTTCTTGAACCTTTATCAACAATGGTTTAAAATTGGTAGTCCAAAAACTAAACATGCATCCGCACTACTATCGCATTCCGATCTTCAAATTTCAAGTTCTTATATCCAACACATATCGCTGAATCATCAATATGCGAATAAGGATAGCGTATACGTAACAATTTTATCTATATTCTTTTTAACAAGTACACTCATATATGTAGAAACTCCTATTTGATCATATAAGTATGTAGAACCAAATAACGAACACGACTTATACTTACTTAAATATTGATGATAGGCTTTTGAAATATCTCATGTGAAGATAAGGTATTAACATGTATGACTAATAATCTTCAACCTCCATTGATATGTTATCATCAAGTTTCGGTTCAGAATGTATCAAAGATGATAGAAATGAGTTAAAATCAAGTTTCTTGAGTAGAATCGGAGCCACACGACTCTGATACTAATTAAAAGTTCATGATATAGATCGAAATCATGTTACGATGTTTACAAAACTGATTCAACTCTTTAATGTATCGAGCGAAAATCGATACAAGATGAAATAGATATCTCGTTTAAGCCCAAATTTTATTGATAGTAGTGACACAATACAAGATATGAAAGTTAACGTACACGAGCTTACTGGATCAAAAAATACAACAATAAAAGAACAATGATCCAAAAACCTAACAATGAAAACAAGGTAGTCCTATTTATAGACAGCATCAGCTAGTGTATAAGTCCAACATGTATAAACCGTATAACTCCTTTGGAATGAAAGAAGGTAAATTCCTTGGAGTCATAGTCACAAAAGATGGTTTTAAAGAAAATCCTAAAAAAGTACAAGAAATTTCCCGCATGCCATCACCAAGTCTCTAAAGTAGGTCCAAACATTTCAAGAGTTTAAAAGATGTCTAATAGAATTAACTACATTGACAGCTCCGCATAAAGGAGAAGATTTGACATTGTACCTGCTCGCGTCAAACACGGAGATAGGGGTAGTCTTAGTGGTAGATCAAAAAAGGTCCAAACACCAATCTATTTTGCAAGTAGAACTGTAGAACAGTCACGGATGCCGAAACAAGGTACTCTACAGTGGAAAAGTTGGTCCTAACATTGGCATACGTGTCAAGGCGTCTCTACAGATACTTTCATGGCCATCCGATAAATGTGTTGACCAACTATAAGATACACAACATACTCTGCAAGCCGGAACTCTTAAGAAGATTGGCAAAGTGGGAAATAGAGCTGGGAGAACACACCCTTCAATACAAACCTCGACTGGCAATAAAAGGTCAAGTGTTGGTAGACTTTATCACGGAAGTGCCGATAGAAAAGAAACAGAAAAGTAAAGCATAGAAAAAGCTACCCAAAATTCGTGAAGAAATGAAATATGGATTTTATTCACTAACGGAGCATCCAATGACGAAGGGTCAGGAGCGGGCTTGAAATTAGTAAGCCCAAGCAAGCAAGAATTCACATATACCATTCGCTTAGACTTCAAAAGCACCAACAACGAAGCAAAGTATGAACCTTTCCTAGTAGGGCTAGGCATAGCCAGCAAATTCGAGGCACAACAAAGAAAAGCCCACGTGGATTCAATTCTTATAGCCAGCCAAGTTAATGGGACAAGCAAAAGACGAAGTTATGGCTTCATATCTAAAACAAGCCAAACAATTGATCCAAAATTTCATTTCTTGCAAAGTTATCCACATTAAACAAAGTGAGAATAAGCCTGCTTATTCTTTGAGTAAACTGGCAGCCACAAGCTTTGAACACTTAGCAAAAGAAGTGTGTCTTGAAACATTAGCCACGCCATTAGTTCGGCCAAGACAAATACATCACACAACCACAGAAGAATCTTGGATGACCCCTATCAAAGCATACCTGGCAGAAGGAATCCTTCAACCGGTGAAAGCAGAAGCCCAAAAAATAAGGCACAAAGCCTTACAGTACCATCTTAGAGATGGAGTACTATCGATAAGATGTTTCTTGGGCCCGCTGCTCCGCTGCGCCGATGTGGAAGATGCAAACTTTCTGATAAGAGAAATCCATGAAGGTATAAATGGATTGCATGCAGGACCGGGGATGGTAGTAGAGAATATAACTAACTCATGATATTATGGGCCTGAGATGCATGTGGATTGCATGAAGGAATAAAGGAAGTGTGATTCATTTCAACGACACGCTCCGAACACACTTAGGCCCAAGAATGATCTTATCCCAGTCTCTTCCAAAAATGGGCCAGGGATATCATGAGACCTTTCCCAAAGGCAGCAGGAAAAGGGATATTCTCAGTGGTAGCAATTGACTATTTCACAAAATGGGTTGAGACAAAGACACTGCATCCATTAGCACGGTCACCATAAAAATTTTCATTTGGGAATGTATCATATGTCGATTTGGGTTGCCACAAACGATTGTCAGTGATAATTGCACTCAGTTTTCCGACAAGCCCTCCAAGCATGGCTTGCGGAGCTACACATAAAACAAGTATTCACGTCTATAGCACATCTGCAAGGCAACGGTCAAGTGGAGAAAGCTAACCAAACCATCCTAGACAGAATCGAGTCGAGGTTGGGGTTGAAACGAGCGGAGTGGGTAGACGAACTCACACACGTCTTGTGGGCATAGAGAACTTTAAAGAAAACAAGCCATGAAAAGACACATTTTAGTCTAACCTACGGGACCGAAGCAATGATACCCGCAGAAATTGGATTACCATACACGAGGGTATTATTAGAGACGAAAATAATGATGAGGAATTGCCCCTGAACCTAGATCTGCTAGAAGAAAGAAGAGAGTTAACAACAATTAAAAAAGAAAAATACAAACGCCAACTCAAAAAATATTACAGTAGAATGGACTTTTAAAATAGGAGAATACGCGTTCCGCAGCAGAGAAGCATCCATAGCGGAACCTTCTGGAAAGTTAGCACCTACATGGGAAGAGCCCAAGTGCTTATTTCTTGGAAAAGTGGAACGTAACACAGCTACGAAATAGTTATGTTTGAAATATTGTACTAAACGAGCCTAGTGCCATTTTATCTTCAAGTTAATGAAATAATTTCTTATTATTTATATTTTCAAACATATTCTTATGACGTTTAAAAGTAAGAGCATATAGAAAAGCAAAGAATGAAAAGATCAAACAAAATAAAAACCAAAGGCATTATTTACTAACATCAAGCAGAACTAACAGTCCATGATAGGATAAACAAAAAGATTAATCAGTGGAACATCAAAGTACGCATCAACATCCATAGTCTAATGCCACTATATGCTTACAACCAAATTCAAAAAGAAAACAAACAAGACTCTAATCATAGTCCACCCTTTCTTCTTCCTCATACTCCTCATCACCGTTATCATCATCCCTACCACCGCCATCACGAACACTCTCATAATGTTCTCCAACCCCAGCTAAGGCAACCTTCAATCTGGCAAACCCATCTGACCTCTCGGCTAACTTGGCAATAGTCCGAGCGACACCGAATGCCAAATTTTCATACTTCACCTGCATATCATGATAAATTTGATCACAATCAATGTCATGCAAGGGGAAGTCAGTAAGAGGGCGTTCAGCAGCATCAAGTCGGTGGCTTCGTCAAATCCAACTTTCCGACCAGAGTCACACGCAATAGCTATAAGCTCTTGATGTGTCGTAAAACAAACGTATTTTCTTGCTAGTTTTTATGTCGTTTTGTGCTTAATAGTTAACGAATATCAATTGTTTATTGCATGAAACTACATCTTTTCGTTTATTGTATATCCCATGGTTGAAAAGAGTAGAAAACGAAGCCTAAGAAAGAGAAACAGGACACATACGAAGATTGGATCGAAGATGGTGCGCATACGAAGGTTTAACGAGGGAAAAATAAAAAATCGGAGACTCAGGGACCTGGTCATGCTACGCGACCAGACCATTCAGGCCACGTGTGGCGTCCCACATATCCCCATGCTGCCTAAATAAGCTAGCCCGTCAACTTTGTCCTATTTGGGCCTATTCCGACCAGTTTGGGTTATTTTAGCTTGTTTGTCAAGTTTAACTCATCTATATAAGGATATACAACCCTAGATCAATTTATTGATCATTCCAGCCGTCAGTGACTTGTTTTGGATGAAAAACGAAAGAAGAGAAGCTATCGGTTTCTTGTTTGATCGTTTCTTTTGTCGGTTTGATACGTTTAATGTGTGTAAGTTCGTTGTGGTATTTTAAACCTTAAGACAAGTATAATCAATTATATTTGAACATGTTCTTCATTTATATCAATATTATCTATTGTTCATTTAATATGATTGGCTAAACTCATTTGAATCACCTAGGTTCGATGTTTAACGGTTAAAATTAACTAGTTTAGGGTGCTTAACAAGTGGTTGATTATTTTCCTATTATCAAGTTCATATTTTGTAACTTTATCCCGTTTATATCCGTTTTCCTAGATTTTTTTAGGTTGCATGTGCCCCATGTGTTTGATTATTGCATGAGTTAGTTTCGTGTATTTGTTAATTACATAGTACGGATAATACTTTGTGTGTCGATTGAGTTTGGTAGACGTAACCATTAGGGTTTCTCTTACTTGAATCATTAAAACCAATAGATTAACCACCTTTGAGTTGGACCAAGACCTTAGAGGTTGACTTATATTTTTAGTGTGGTTTTCCATACCGTCGACTAGGTTAGTTTGTGAGTTGGGTTGTTCTGTACTTAATATTGAATTACCCATTTTCTCCTAGGTTTATAATAACTTGAACCTTAGTGAGTCTAATTTAGACCTGGACCAAGTGATGATTTATTAGAGTACTTAGAATAAAATACCAAGAATTAAAAGTTAACTAGATGTCGTAGGGTTTTTTGGTAAATCTGACTGTAGGGACCCAGTTACCTTAGTTTAACCTATGTTAACTCATCTTTAAAACCCTGTTTTCAACCACATGTTAGAACCTGTGTCATCCTACGACTGTTAAATTATCTTATCTAGGTGGTTTGCTTTTATTATTTTTATCGTGAACCTCATTAATTGTTAATTTCAGTTTGTTATTTAAATTTGTGTTAGTTAAGTTAAGGGTAGATAAAATTAATATAAAATCAATTAAATATTATTAGGTAGGACTTGGATTAGTGTTTATAATCTGAGCCGTTCTCACATATCTTCGAGTTCAATATCTGGACTTTCCTTATCATTACTATACGCGGTCGGCACACTTGCAGTTTGCGTATAATAATATAAGTTGTTTAGTTTTTAAAGCTTAGCTGCGATTTGTGTTTATTATTTATATATATTTTTGCACATCAAGTTTTTGGTGCCGTTTCCGGGGACACGGTCTATAGCAATTAGAGAACGACCCAAGTCTAGGTACTTGCCTGTTTTCTTTTTTACTTGCTTATTTGTTTTCAATTTTTTAGTTTAGTTTTAGCCTAGTTAATTTTAGTTTTTCTTTTTAGTCGTATGCTTCCTACCCGCTCACAAGGACCGCCGAAGCTTGAAACGTCTGACGATACCAAGAGAGTCCAGCCTGAGAGAGAGAGAGCGTTTTGTTTCACCGACAGGTTCAGATTCTTCTTCTTCTTTTTCTTCCACATCTTCTAGGGACAGGAACATGGCTGACCAACCTCCTAGGAGAGTCGTAGCTTACTATGGTAGGCCGATCCCGAATCCTCATTCTAGCATTGCTTTACCGGACGGTTCCGCCCTTGGCAACTAGTTCATTCCTGCCTACATCACGCAACTCATCAAAACCTCCTTCCAATTTCAAGGGCTAGAGAGCGAAGACCCTTCAAACCACATCGACATATTTGTTCAAATCTGCGAAACTTTTAGTATCGGCAACATGAACGACGAAGACATCTATCTCCGTCTTTTTCCCTTATCACTTGCCGGAAAAGCCTACAAATGGCTAAAGTCACTACCTGCTGGATCCATCACCACTTGGGCGGGCCTTCAAGAGAAATTCATGACCAAATTCTTTCCGCCATCTAAATCCGCTTGACTCTGTGAGGAGATTTTTTCCTTCTGCATGAGATCTTACGAGTCTTTAGAGGAAGTTTGGGAAAGATTCAAGGACCTCCTTCTTTGTTGTCCTCACCATGGTTTTGATAAGTGGATGCTCATCGAGAAATTATACAATGGAGCCACATAGCACGTGAGAGAGATGTTGAACCAGACTGCTAACGAGAACCTACTCAAGGACAAATATCCCGATGAATGTGTCGTCCTCTTTGATGATCTAGCAGCGAGCTACGATGAGCACGGGAGCATAAATTATTCCACGTCATCAAGAGGAGTACTTCAGGTTGATTCAAACACTAGCATGTAGGCGCAGATTGATGCTTTTAACAAACTCGTTAGAGATCTTACCTTTAAGAGCGCCACAAAGTGTGAGGTTTGCCGAGGGGGTCACGACACCATTGACTAACCTGTTGAGCCTAGTAGCTGTCAGGGGGAGGTTGACTTAGTCAACAACCCTTGAGGTATCAAAATTCCGCTTTCGGTGGAAACACTGGTTGGAGAAATCAGAATAACTATAGAGGGGGGAAAGCCTATGGCTACCAAGCCCAATACCAAAACCAGCGTCGAGAAAATATATTCGGGAAGGGGAATTCAGGTCAGGAGAGTTCAGAATAAGTGGGGAGAGAGGAGAAGAAAGCCTCACTGGAGGACATGATGGTGGAGTCTCTAAAGCGTGATGAGAGGAACCGAGTGACAAATGAGGTGAAATTCGCGGAACACGATGCTATGCTGAAGAACCAAGGCATGTCTCTAGCTAATCTTGAGTGTAACGTCGGAGAGATTTCCAGCCAATTATCCGAAAGGGCACCAGTTTCACTACCGAGTAATACCAAGAAAAACCCAAGAGGGTTCGCCAAAGTATGACCACCAGGAGCGGTGCAAGAAGAGAAAGAGAGCCAATTTTTCGAGTGGATAGCCCTTCGAGAGTCATCACACCTACGGTCGATAATTGGAGCAGGTGCACGAGGAGATCCAGATGGAGCCTCCTCCGACCGAGGCACAACAACAGCATACCCCAGTGAGTACAAAACCGGCCGATAAACCTTTATCATCATCAAACCCACCTCTAAGAGTCTATAAACCCAAATTGCCTTATCCTGGGAGACTCCGGACGAACAGAGACGAGGAGCAAAACTACAAGTTCCTCGAACTTCTCAAACAGCTTAACCTAAACATTCCTCTCCTTGAGGCACTCACTCAAATGCCTAAATATGCCAAATTCTTCAAGCACGTTCTTTGAAACATGGAGAAGCTTGTTGAGGTCTCTTCTATTCCATTGAGTGTTGGATGCTCTGCAGTGCTACAGAGCAAGTTTCCTAAAAAGATGGCCGATCCTGGGAGTTTCATGATTCCATGCATTTTAGGCAACGATACGGTTCGACATGTTGGCCGACTTTGGGGCCAACATCAATCTTATGCCGTAGTTCTCAGTAAGTTGGGTCTTCGTGAACCTAGGCCAAACTGAATGAGTATCCAGCTTGCTGATCATTCTGTGAAATACCCACGAAGGGTGGTTAGGAACATGCTCGTTCATATCGACAAGTTCATCTTCCCGGTAGACTTTGTCATTCTAGATATGAATGAGGATAATAGTGTCCTGCTCATTTTAGGCCGACCATTCCTTGTCACCGGAAAAGCATTGATCAACGTTTGTAAGGGAAAATTGATTATGTGGGTTGGGTATGATAACGTCACCTTTTACGTAAGATATTCACTCAAACACCCCAAGTCAGCAGACAACTCTCTGTATTTTGTTGACACCATCGTGTCGCATGTGCGGGAGTTTTTCACTGATATCTGTGGAGGACCATCCTTGGACCCACAGATTATCGATAAGAAGATTTCAGAGGTCGAGATGGTTGCCATGACTGCTCAACCATCGATGGATGACACCGTGTCACCACCCTTAGATTCAGAGTCAGCTGTTGAGATCGTGCGAGACGATCCAAGGGACCGACCTTCCATTGAGATCCCTCCTCCTTCCTTGGAGCTTAAGGATATACCAGCTCATTTGGAGTATTCATTTATGGACGAGGAGAAAAAGCTACCCGCCATCATCGCATATGCCTTGACGGAGGTCGAGATGTTGAAGTTGTTAAAAGTGCTGAAAGTGCACAAGGAGGCGCTAGCATGGAAGATTATTGCCATCAAGTAGATTAACCCCTCATTCTACACTCATAAAATCCTCATGTAGGATAATTTCAAATCCGTCATTCAGCCTCAACTGAGGCTTAATCCAAAACTGCTAGAGGTCGTTTAGAAAAAAATCATTAAACTCCTAGATTCGGGAATCATTTACCCCATCTCTGATAGCGCATGGGTGAGTCCGGTCCAAGTGGTACCCAAGAAGGGTGGAATGACTGTCGTCACCAATGAAAGGAATGAGTTTATTTCCACTAGGACCATGACCGGTTGGAGAGTCTGCATTGAATACCGCAAACTGAACGATGCCACTAGGAAAGATCATTCACATTCCTATGCCTTTCATTGATCAGATGCTGGAGCGTTTGGCGGGTCAGCAGTACTACTGCTTTCTGGATGGTTTCTTCGGGAATTTTCAAATCCTGATCTCCCCCGATGATTAGGAGAAACCACATTCACCAGCCCCTACGGAACGGTAACCTATAAACGCATGCCCTTTGGACTCTGTAACGCTCCAGCCACTTTCCAGCAATATATGGTGGCGATCTTTCACGACATGATCGAGGATTCCATGGATGTCTTCATGGACGATTTTTCTATCTACGTGAATTCGTTCGATCATTGGCTCTCTATTTAATAGGATGATGGTTCGTTGTGTCGACACCAACCTAGTCCTTAATTGGGAGAAGTGTCACTTCATGTTACGAGAGGGCATCGTTTTAGGAAATAGGATCTCGAGTGCGGGGATCGAGGTCGGTTGACCTAAAATTGAAACCATTTCTAATCTTTCCCCACCCATTTCTATGAGATCCATCTGTAGCTTCTTAGCTCATGCTGGTTTCTATCGCCGGTTCATCAAATATTACTCATAAATTTTGAGACCGATGACCAAGCTACTAGAGAAAGAAGCTACATTTGTCTTGTCTGAACAGTGTATCGAGGCTTTTGATCTTATAAAAGACAAACTCGCAAACGCCGTGATCATGATTGCTCTTGACAGGTCATTGCCATTCGAATTAATCTGCGACGTGAGCGACTATATTGTTGGAGCAGTTCTTGGACAGCGTAACGAGAAGCACTTCCACCCGATGTACTATGCAATCCGGACCCTAAACAATGCTTAGGAGAATTACACCACCACCGAGAAAGAGTTGTTAGCTGTGGGTTTTGCATTTGATAAGTTTATGTCCTATCTTGTTTCGTACACACATGGATCATGTTGCCATTCGTTATCTTTTCAGCAAGCAGGACGCTAAGCCTCGTCTAATTCGATGGATTCTGCTGCATCAAGAGTTTGATATCGAAATCCATGATGAAAAGGGGGCCGAGAATGTGGCAACCGATCACTTGTCACGCCTTGAAAGAGCCGAGATTGGAGATGCTGGGTCAGCATCAATAACCATTTCCCAATAGAGAATCTCATGTTTGTTAGAGCCCATGATGACGGCTACCTGTGGTTTGCCGATATCGCGAAATTTCTCATCGATTGGTCCCTTCCTAGGAGTATGTCTCACCAGCAAAAAAATAAATTCTTTGTTAACGTAAAATTCTACATCTGGGACGACCCGTTTCTTTTTCGTATAGGTGTTGAATCAGCTGGTGAGGAGATGGGTGGATGTTGAAGAGGGGTGACGGATTTTGAGCCACTATCATGAGGGACCGACATGAGGTCACCATGGTGTTGTTCTTACTTGTAAGAAGGTGTTCGATTTGGGATTCTAGTAGCCTATGTTTTTCAAAGATGCTCTTGCGTTCGTTAAAATCTGTGACTGATGCCAACATGTCGGTAGCATCTCATTTCAAAATAAGATGCCCAAAAATGCTATTACGGTTTGCGAGGTATTTAACATTTTGTATTGATTTTCTGGGCCTGACCCGTCGTCTAAAGGAAATAAGTACATACTCGTGGCAGTTAATTACGTCTCCAAGTGGGTCGAGGCCTGAGCCTTGCCCACTAACGACGCCCGAGTTGTAGTGAGATTTCTGAAAAACCTCTTCCCTCGTTTTGGTGTACCAAAAGTCTTGATCAGCGATAGAGATACTCACTTCTGCAACGAGCATATAGAGAAGTCGTTGCAACGCTATGGGGTCACCCACAGGCTTGCGATTTCCTACCACCCATGGGCCAGTGGACAGGTAGAGGTGAGTAACCGGGGCATCAAACGTATCCTAGAAAAAACGGTCGGAATTAATCGAAAGGATTGGTCTGACAAATTAGATAATGCTTTGTGGGCTTCCGTACATTGTACAAAACTCCGACTGGTTCCACACCGTTTTGGATGATTTATGGAAAAGCACGCCATCTGCCTGTGGAGTTGGAGCACCGTGCTTATCGGGCACTTCAAACAGTTAATCTCGATCTTTCGACTATGGGAGTTCACCGTTTCCATCAGATACATGAGTTAGAGGAACTCCAGAATCATACCTATGCACACTCGTATAATTATAAGTAGAAGACCAAAGAGCTGCATGATTGTTAGTGCACGGTTTTGCATCTCGAGTCTTTGTAATTATTCTTAATGTTTATTTGATTATTTTAATGTAATATTTAATGTTTATTTATCTAATTCGCTATGTTCAGTCTAGTTCGCTAGGGAATGTCAGCGAACTAAGACTAGTTCGTTAAGGTTAAGTCTAGTTCGCTAGGATTGTTAGCGAACTAGGACGTTATAATGTATTCCCTCATAATTCGTTAGGGGATGTTAACGAATCAGGGGGTGGTTCGTTAAGTTAATTTAGTTAACGAAGGGGAAGCTGGTTCGCTAGGGGATGTTAGCGAACCAGATCGTCTTCTATATATAGTGAACCACTGTTCACTTGTAAAGTGTTGAAGTTTTGAGAGAATTAACATTATTCAGAAATATTTAAAGTATTCTCTCTCTCTCTCAAGCTTCACGATTAATATTATTGATAATATACACTAATAACAATCGAACTAAGGTATTAACGAGCTTAGATCCGTATGATCAATATCAACAGATAGATCTGGATCAGATCTAAGGTATTTATTGGAACGAGTTGTAAATCAAGGGATCAAACAAGTGGTATCAGAGCTTTTGGGGCTCAATTCACTTGGTTTGATTGTTATTGTTATAGTTTTTGTGATATTTTTCTGTTTGGATTGAATTTGAATCAATTTGGGTTGTTTTGGATTGAATCTGGATGGATTAGAGTGAATCTGGTTTAATTAAGGTATTATTGAGGTTCAATTGTGTGAAATTGGATTGTGAATTGGATTTGTGATGTGTATTGTGCTTTCGGTTTAAGTCCATGAACAGGGATATTGTTTTGGTCGAAATTGGTTTGTGTATGGTGTTAATCGATTACGAGATGAGTTGATGTGAATTCATTTTGTGATTACGAAGAGTTTGGTATTTTATTTGTTAAGATTGGTTAAGAATTGAGTGAGTATTACGGATCTGAAATTGATATGTTTCTGGGTTTGAACTTCATATTTCTGGAAATTTGTTCTTGAATATTTGAAGATTTGAAGATGAATGCAATTCGCTATAAAGTTTCAAGCGATTCGCTACGTCTTTAACTTTATTCGCTATCAATTCGTGCCATTCGCTAATCAGTTCACTAACTGATTCGTGTAAGTTAATTAATTCGTGTTATCTAGTTCGTTAACTAGATAACTGATTCGTTTGACACGTGTTTGTCTTGGAATTTGTGCTCTAACAACTTTTTTCCACGTGGCAGAAAGGAATCAAGTTTTTTACAAACGGTTGTAACAACCTGATTCGTTATATTATAATTCGCTATAGTGTTGATTCGCTATCAACTGTAGCTGATTCGTTATCTTAATTCGCTAAGCACTCCTTAGTAATTCGCTAAGTTGACTTGGTCAATTCGCTTGATCAATTCGTTAAGTTGACTTGGTCAATTCGCTTGATCAATTCGCTAAGTTGACTTGGTCAATTCGTTTAGTCAATTCGTTAGGTTGACTTGTGATTCGTTAAGCCTTTATCACATTCGTTATCTGTTTCGCCATTTGGGTGATTCGTTAAACTTAGTTGTGATTCGTTAAAGTTGACTCACTTAGTTGAATTTTGATTCGTTAACCTATTCTCCTCATTCGTTAAGACTTGATTCGCTACAACTGTTCACAGTTCGCTATTACTGTTCATTGATTCGATAAGATATTTTATTATTTGTTTATTTTCAAAGATGGCTGGTATGTATGCATTGGCGTCTCAAAATATGTTGATGCAACAGATGTTGCAACTTGATACCGAGATAGGTTCACATTCTAAATGTCCAAGATTGATGAAGTTCAGTGACTTTGCCAAATGGGAACCTCGGTTTCGTGCACATTTGGGATCAGTTCATCCTGACTGTTCATATTGTCTTGATGAGGTTTATGTTGCACCAATGATTGGTGATGATACTATTGGGTATACTCCTAAGGCTGTCTCTCAATACTCACAAGAAGAGAAGAAAGCTTTAGAAATCGAGATAAAAGCATATTCTACTTTGACTATGGCTTTACCAGAGAATATTTTTCATCAAGTTGGAAGTATCAAGAGATGTGCATCTTTGTTTCAACATCTGTGGATGAGAAGCATGGGAAACACAGCTGAGAGTAAGAAAGTGATGCTCAAGTTTCAATTTCGAAACTTTAACTTATTGAAAGGAGAAACAGTTGAAGAGATGACTACAAGATTTAGTCACTTAATTGCTGAAATGGACAAGATGAAAATGGAAATTTCTGAAAGAGATAAAATTGACACTATCAAGAGTGTGCTTCCTAGTTCCTATTCAACATTTCTCATGGTTTTGAAAGAGAATGATTATTTTCTGAATGAAGATTTGACAGCACTTGAATTTTTACAAAAGATCGAAGCTAGAGAATATGATCTTAAGTGTCAAAAATCTTCCAAAGAAAATCAAGATCCGGCTTTCTATGGTGGAAGTATGCCTCTGAGTTCAACAATCTCACCAATCACTGCTTTTCTTACTCATGCCGCAAGTGAAAAAGAATCTGCTATATTTAATGATCCAAAAGTTTGCTTCTACTCTGCTGGTAATTCAGGTGGTTCTGGAAGTTCTACTAGTACTAATCCATTTGCTACACCTCCTAGTGTGAATATGAAGGAAGCTGAGCAAAACTTTGCTTTTCTGACGACATTTATGTCTTCATATGAAAACTTGGTGAGTAGTAAAATTGCCACAAGTGAGTTAACAGATGAGGATTATGATCAGATAGATCCGGATGATCTAGAGATCATGGATTTGAAATGAAATATGGCCATGATCGTTCGTAAGGTTAAAAGATTCATGCAGATAACTGGAAAAGATCTTCCAGCGTTAAACAAGAAGTTGGGTTTTGACAAATGGAAGGTGAAGTGTTATAATTGTCAAGAATTCGGGCATTTCGCGAAGGAATGTGACAAACCAAGAAAAGAATACACTGGACCTCGTGGTCAAAGTCAAAATGCTTCTTCACCACGAGGAAGTGATGCTAAAAAAACCATCTTCTTCAACAACACAAGCAATGTTAGCAGACGGGACTGACTAGTCACAACGACTACTGTGCAATGATGTTCAAGCAAATTTAGCTATGTTTGGGTTACATGAAGATTGTCAAGATGCTACTGCTAGTGTGATGTCTTCAGATAATGATTCTGGATCTGATTCTGACGATTCATGCGACAAGTCTTCTGAATCAATGTTTGTTTGCATGGCTAAGATCAATTAGGTTAGTAATTCTATTTCTTCTACTTCATTTGTTAAAGCATCATGTGTTGATTATGAATCTAACAACTCTAAGTTAGAAGTTTTGAAAAAACAAAATGATAATCTTATAAGAGAAATTGCTTCTCTTAAGGACACTTATCGACAATCTCTTGAGTCTCAAAATGAAATCTCGAGAAAAGATTGAAGCATTGTCGACAAGTAATCATGATCTCAAAGCCGAGTTATCTGTGAAAATGACCATTAATGACCAAAAGTTTCAGGAAATCTTGAAACATCGTTCTAAGATAACTGAGCTTGAGAATGAGGTTCTTGAGTTGAAGAACAAGTTGGGTAAATTTCGAAATTCTTCATTTTTATTAAATGAAATTATTGAAGTTTCTGGAAAACAAAAAGATTCTAAGAAAGGTATTGGTTTTGTTGAAATTCCACCACCTTTTCATAATGATTATAAAATTAATCCTTTTGCAAGAAAAGAAGATGATTTGATTCAAAAGGAATCTGTGATTTCTGAGAAACCTAAAATGGTTAAACCTGAAATTGTTAAACCCCAAGTTGCTCCTCAAAAATCTCATGTCTAAAGCAAAAAGGTGTTTGTTGAACACAATAATGAGGTCATTATCGAGGATGTGTTTGAACCAGAGATTATACACAAGAATAAGAACATTCCCAGTTCTAATCATATTCTGTGCGAACCTCACGAATTTGAGGAAGCAGTGTATGGTTCACACAAACCTCAAGAGACAAAGGAAAATTCAAAGAAAGTAAACTCTATGAAGGCAAAGAAGTCAGTTAAACCGAATATTTCTGATGAGGATCTAATGCGTTTCATTAATCCTTCTAATTCTAAGCCATCTGCTGCTAGAGTTTATAAGTTAAAAGGAATGGACACAATGTTCACTGAAAAAGATATTCCAATTAGTATCATTAAGCCTGAGCTAATTGAGAGTGTTTTTGTCAATGAAACTTCAAAAATTCAAGAACTTGAACGTGTGTATGCTCAAACAAAAACATCAGTTCAGTGTGATCCATTGACTAAGGCAAACATTTTTAAAACAAGCTAAGAAGATTAACTTTGTTAAGTCAACTGGAACAGATACACTAAAAAGTTTTTCAAACAGTTGTAATTTAGATTTTTATTTAAAGAAGAAACCTGAATTATCTGATGAGTTTGCTAAGAGCATAACTAAAAATGTGAGTCATCATCAATCATCTATTCCAATTTTTCCTAAACATCACCATGTGGACATGCGAACGTGTTTTTTATGCGGTCAACAAGGTCATGTTGTGAAAAATTGTAATCAACAAAACTTTCAAAATCTTCATCCTTTTATCAAGGACAAATCTAAGCCAATTCCAGTGGTTAAGGAGATTCTGAAACGACCTGTGTCGTATGCTGATGATACTCATATTTTGTTCTCTGATGTGAATCCTCGGAAGGTGTTTCAGATCAATGAGACACATGGTCAAGTGAAACCAAAATTCATTCCAACTGAACCTTTATGTCAAAACAGGAATTCAAACATTGCTCAGGCAGCTTATTTAAGACGAAAGTCTAAGAAGCCAGTAACTTATTCACAAGTGGCTGAACAACAATTGAAAACTGTTAAAGTTAACGATCAAAGAGAAAACCAAAAGGTGCCCAAGACTGAGGCTTGGGCTGCTTTTTTGAACTAATCACTTTTGTTTATGTGTAGGGTTCATCCAAGACCATTTCTGGTGAAAACTGGATCATGGATAGTGGATGTTCTCGTCATATCACCGGAAATCTCGACCTATTAACCAACAAAAGAAATATTCAAGGTGGTTATGTAGCGTTTGCTGGGAATTCTGGGGTCATTATCACCCAAGAGGGAGATGTTTCAAATGGTCATATTACATTTGAAAAAGTAAATTATTGTGACAAGGTTGATCATAACTTATTGAGTGTATCGCAGATTTGTGATAAAAAGTACACTACAATATTTACTGACAAAGAGTGTCTTATCTTGAAACCGGGTTTTATTATTCCCGAGGACATGGTTGTCATGCGATCACCACGATCAAATGATATTTATGTCTTAAACATGAGTTCTAAGATATCAACATCGATCGAAACATGTTTTGTCTCAAAGGCAACCGAGAAAGACTTGATTCTATGGCATCGAAGAATGGGTCACATTCATGTTAGAAAGATGAATTATTTAATGGCAAATAATTTAGTTGAGGGTGTCTCGTTAAAGAAATTTAAGTTATCTGATCACTGTGTTGCATGCAAGAAGGGCAAACAGAAGAAGAACACACATCCATATAAGTTATTGAATTCCATTAATACTCCTCTTGAACGACTTCATATGGATTTGTTTGGTCCGGTGAATCGTGCGAGTATTTCTGGAGACTGGTATTGTCTTGTAGTGACAGATGATTATTCAAGATATTCATGGGTGTTATTTATGAGTTCAAAAGATCAAACACCTGTTTTGGTACAAAACCTTATTACTAAGATAGAATCACTGTACAAACAAAAAGTGAGGATAATCCAAAGTGATAATGGTACTGAATTCAAAAATACTATTTTGGATTTCTTTTGTATTCAAAAGGGAATTCATCGAGAATATAGTGCACCTTATGTACCACAACAAAACGGTGTTGCTGAAAGGAAAAATAGAACTTTGATTGAAGCTGCACGTACAATGCTTGCTGATTCAAAGCTTCCTATTCAATTTTGGAGTGAAGCAGTGAACACAGCTTGTTATACACTTAATCGGGTTCTAACAGTAAAACGACTCTAGAAGACAAGCTATGAAATTTTGAATAACAGAAAACCTAATTTAAAGTACCTGGAATCATTTGGGTGTCCGTGTACAATGTTGAAGAAGGATTCGGGTAAATTTGATGAAAAGGCTATCGAAGGATATTTCATGGGATATGCGTCTCCAAAGAAAAGAGTATTTAATTTTAGATTTGGCTGTGTTAAAGAATGGTACCATGTGGACTGTCAAAAGTACACAACTCCTCCTCAAGGGAAAGGTCCAGACTGGATGTTTGACTACGATAGTTTATTTAATTCTTTTGCTCCTTCGACTGATCACATTGATGAAGATCTGGTTAGAGCTTACTTTGAAGAACACTTGAACATTCCAAGCTCTTCAAATTCTAATGCAGATGAAGTTCAACCCGATGCTACAACTGAAGAATCTCAAGTTGTTCCTCTAGTTGTTATTGATAGTGCCTCTACTTCTTCCAATGATGATCAAGCTGAGATTCAAGTTATCGATCTTGATTGTGATAATGTTTCATCTCCCGAGTTGGGTGAACATTACACTAATTTATTTTATAATGTTATTGTTCCTGAAAATCCTACTCTTCGGATTCATGGATATCATCCACAGGACAATATCATTGGAGAACTTGACGTGGGCGTTCGTACACGTCATCAAGTTGCTTCGTCAAGCGACAATAACGTATTGTGTGCTTAAACTAATTTACACTCTTCGGGAATTGTGAATATTGCTAAATTCAATTGCTTTCTATCTCAAGTTGAGCCAACGACAGCTCGTAAGGCACTTGAAGATCCTTCTTAGGTAGATGCTATGCAAGAGGAATTACAGCAGTTTGCACGATTGGGTGTTTGGGATTTAATAGACAAACCTGCTAGAGTCAAGAAAGCTATTCCGACTAAGTGGGTATTTAAATGTAAAAAGGACGATCGAGGGGTGATTGTCAGAAACAAAGCACGTCTAGTGGTGCAAGGTTTTCATCAGCAAGAGGGAATTGATTATACTGAGGTATATGCTCCAGTCGCAATATTAGAGTCGATTCGAATCTTCCTGGCTTATGCTACTTACAAGAATATCAAGGTTTATCAAATGGATGTTAAAAGTGTTTTTCTCAATGGTGAACTACATGAGGAAGTGTTTGTTCAACAACCACCTGGTTTTGAAGATCCTGATTATCCTGACCGTGTTTACCGTTTAAACAAGGCTCTGTATGGTTTACATCAAGCCCCGAGAGCTTGGTATGGCACACTCGCCGACCATCCGACTGATAATGGCTTCAAACGAGGAACTGTTGACTGCACTTTATTTCATAAAACTGTTGGTGATGATCTTCTTCTAGTTCAGATTTATGTTGATGATATTATATTTGGGTCTACAAACGACACTTTATGTAAGGAGTTTGAGAAGTCCATGCAAACAAAGTTCGAAATGAGCTCGATGGGAGAGATGAATTTCTTTTTAGGGCTGCAGGTTCATCAATCTGATAAGGGAATCTTCATTCATCAGACTAAATATGTGAACGACGTCTTGAGCCGATTCAAGATAACTGCCGGAAAAATCCCTTCAACTCCTCTTCCAGTGGGTCACAATTTATCACCGGATGAATTGGAGGATACCGTTGATCCGACCCTTTATCGTGCTATGATTGGTTCTCTAATGTATTTAACTGCTTCTCGACCCGACATAATGTTTGCTGTTTGTGTGTGTGCTAGGTACCAAGCTAGTCCCCGAGTGACTCACCTGGCAGCGGTCAAGCGTATTTTGCAATATCTACGGGGAAATCCTGACATCGGGTTATGGTACCCCAAAGATAATTCTTTCGGTTACCGCCTACTCAAACTCAGATTATGAGGGATGCAAGATCAACTTCAAATCAACGACTGCAGGATGTCAATTCTTAGGAAACCGGCTTGTTTCCTGGCGGTGTAAGAAGCAGACAACGGTCTCTACTTCAACCGCCGAAGCTGAATATGTTGCAGTCTCGAGTTGCTGTTCCCAGGTTCTGTGGATACAACACCATCTTCGCGACTACGGTTTGAAGTTTCTTACTACTCCCATCTTGATTGATAATTCTGCTGCTATAAGTATCACCAAGAATCCCGTACAACATTCTAAAACGAAACATATCAAGATTTGATATCATTTTATACGGGATTGTTATGAAAGGAAGTTAATTGATCTTGAGAAAGTACACACTGATTTTCAAAAAGCCGATCTATTTACCAAAGTGTTTGATAAAACACGTTTTACTTTTTTGCTTGGTTTAAATGGATTGAAGACACTTGCTGAGATCCTACAATTAGGATAATTATCTTTTAATTGCTTTATAGATTTAGTCTTATTTTTTTTATGTTTTAGATTTTAGGGGGTGAAAAGTATAGAAAATACAAAAAGAATGTGCTTTCGTTTGTATAGATAAAATCCAAAAACATTAAAAATTTTCAAAATTCAAAAAAAAAATTGAGATTTCTGTTCTTTAATGTTTTCCCTTTAAATATCTAGAAAAACCAAAAACATTTTAAAATTTTGAAAAACCAAAAAGAATGTGTTTTATGTTTTGTATAGAAAAATCCGAAAAAGACAAAAATATTGTGTTTTAAAGTTTGTACAGAGAAAAACCAAAAAGATTTTTAGATTATTTTCTCGCTGAAAATTATGTCAGTTATTTAAGTTTGTGAAGCATGCTTGCATGTCTTGGTCCTATGATTCACTTGTGAATTGATGGTCAGCCATTTATTTATTAACTTAAGTTAACTGGGGCGATTAATTTTATCTGTATTTTGTTTATATGCTCCTCAAATTTTGAGTTTTTGAAGCAAAAAGAGAAAATGATAGTACGTTGATTTCCTTGACCCCAAGTTCAGCAAGAAGTAAGTTTAAAAGACTGTGTGCTTAATTGCATTGGTGCATTGGTAGGTCTTAAAACAACCCAGTAGAGTAAAGTATGTGATATAAACATAAAGAAACGCCAAATTGAAAGGGGTGTTAGTCTCTAACAAAAGTCTTGGTGAGGATGGCAGAAATGTAATAACCAGTCATACTCAAGCCTTATTTGTGTTGATCACCCAAAAATCAAATAAAGCAAATAACAAGCGTTAAAATTCTGGACATTGTGAGTCTTTATGCGGCTTAATCATCTGGGTATTCATATGCATGAATATTTCACTCGCTTTCTAAAGCAAACCCAAAGTCATTAAACTTAATCACCGCTGTACCTCGTACAATTTACATTACTGACTTGATCAAAATCCGCTGTTAGTCATACAATTATTCCTCCCTTGCGTGCGTCTTAATACCATTAAGAAACGGACCCCAGGGGATACAATGTATGTAAGCCGACAGATGGACTCGTGCATACTCACTCACAGTAAAAGAAACTTGATGCATTGCTCAAAATTTCTCAATTGGTATCAAAAGTTTTGATCAACAATATAATGGTTTAAGTCAAGTTGGGGTGATTTGGCAAAAATCAAATTACGCTTGAACCGAGATTAGAAGCTGATAATCTCTGATATTCTGTGCTCTAATTGAACTATTTAATCATATCACAAAAATACTTGAATGTGTGTTATTAGATTTATGTGGACAACAATACCAATGACCGACTTATCGCCAGTCATAATATCGCAGAAATATAAAACTGTGATGGAAGGGCAATTTGGTCAATATGATTCTCTGCTCAAACTCGACAAAATTACAAAAATATGTACTGCTTTTGGTAAAATCGTTGAAAAATACAAAAAGATTGTCTATTTTTAAATAGTTCGGATATTTTTCTGTAAATACATTCTTTAATTCTTAAATTTTTACAAAATACCAAAAATATTTTCGTTTTCTTTATACAAAATATTTAAATAAAATTTAAGTTAAGTTTCGGTAATCTGAAACAATTTTAACGTATTAGGTTGTCGGGATATAAGGGTTTCTCGATAATTTAACTTATTGATTTATTTCATTAATTTATTCATTTATTTATTTAATTTAAAATTAAATAAAAAAAAGGGTTTAATTCGCTAAAATCCATTCGTTATGTATGGTTAACGAACTAGATGATTCTTTAGCGAACTAGCTTCTGGTTCGCTAACCTAATTCGCTTCCGCACTCTGTAACGAATCATCCCTTCGTTATACATATTTAACGAATCATGACACGAATCGTGTCTTGATTCGCTATCTTTAATTTAACGAATCACATTGTGATTCGCTAACATAAGTTAACGAATTGAGTTAGCGAATGGGCTAATTCGCTAACTTTAAAGTTAAACGAATCGTCTGATTCGTGCAAGCTGTACCTAGGGTTTCGTGTTTAGCTATATAAGATAATGAATAGGATTCCACTGTTCGTCTTCTTTCTTCATATTTCAGAAACTATTCAAATTCTCTCTGATATTTTCGATCTTTGTGTTTGAACATTTCAAAGATTAATTTGAGTTTCTAAGGTATACATGTGTTTGGCGATATCATTTTTGTCAAAGATGACATTTATTTAACTGTTAAATTATGTTATTTCAGAGGTTTAAGGGTTTTGAACTTTTGAAACCGTTTGTGTATAATTTATGTTTTTAATTGTCTGATTTTGATACAATGTTGATCGGAATCTCTTTCCGATACCCTTGGTGGACTCTAATCATCTTTTGATTATTGTTTATTGGGTTTATCATGGTTGTGTGTTCTTGATGGTACTGTTGGTTCGTTGATCCTTAGTAAATATAGGTAATGAGTCTCAATCTCATTCACCTACACTCACTAATGTGTTTCCGAACTCAACGAGTTGATTGTCATGTTGGTTCAACGATGGTTATGGCCGAATTGAATCTGGATTAAGATAATTGACTATTGTTGTTCATGTTAATTTTGACCTTGACTTTGTGAAGTCAAAGAAAAAGTCATAATTTTTGACCATTCGTTAGTCTTAGCGAATTGGAACTGTTTCGTGTCCAATTCGTTAAGATTTCATACGAACTAGCTTAGCGAATAAGACGTCATACGAATCAGAGTTTGATTCGATTAAAATATAACGAACTAGAGTTTAGTTCGTTAACTTAATTAGTGATTCGCTAGGTCCAGTTCGTTAAATTATTTACTTGATAGCGAATCGCCTGATTCGTTATCTTTGTATAACGAATCAATGTGATTCTTAACGAATGACATAAAAAAAATATTTTTGTATATTCAATTGATTTAATTAAAGGATTTAAATTGTCTAATACGCGTAACTAGATTAAATACATTTATCTTTTGAATATATATGGTGATATCTGTTCTCATATACGTTTTATTTATACAGTAAATCATGGCTGAACAAGAACAACCACAGGAACAACCTCGTCAAGAACAACCACAAGTACAACCACCACAACAAGCTGAAATGGTCTTATTACCATTCGATAAGAAGCACAACATCTGTGCTTATGTCGATCATGATGTGGGTGATTTAAAGACGTTCAGAGCGATGTTGAATTTCTTACGCCGTTCAAAGATACATTATGCAATCACTGCTAAACCTAAGGTGTATCTTAGTATAATCAGGCAATTCTGGAACACGGCAGTGTATGTTGAGGAAAGTAATTGGGTTCAAGCTACAATTAATCAACTTCCGATCACGATCGATGTTGAGGTCATTCGTCGGGTACAACAATTTGACGATAGTGATGATTACCCAAGTGAATTTGACAGGATGCTGGTTCGGGGTCTATTCACAAGATTAAGTTATGGGGGTGATATTCATCGGTCCATGTTGAACAAGAACGGTTTATGTCCACCTTACAAGTATTTGCTGCATGTCTTGCTTCATTGCTTGAGTGGTCGTCGCGGTGGTTTCGATGAATGTAGACTGAGCTTACAATCGGCATTTGTTGCTTTAATCCTGAACAAGCCATTCAACTATTCAGAACTCATCTTTGATCATTTGAAAGAGCAAGTTCAACAAAATCTACCGTCAAAGAAGTTCTTGATGTATACACGCTTTCTACAATTAATTATTCAAGATTTGATACCGGATTTGGTGATTGATCGATCGTTGGTGAACGATGTTCTTGATATGGAACATATGAAAGCTGAAACGGTACATCGGATGTTGATTTATCGGAAGGATAAGCCACAGGACAAAAGGATATTTGGTCATATAATCAATCCAGATTATGTATGTCCTCCTAATGAGCGCTGGATCCATGATGATTCGGATTCTGAGCGTAAAGGGGGAGAAGGTGGGAACAATGATGGAGGTGATGATGATGATAATAATGGTGATGGTGATGCTGGAGCTGGTAAGCGAGCTCTGAAAGAACAACAAGATGCAGTCGATGCTGCTCTAGCTGCCACCATGAAAGCTCAGCAAGAACGAAAAAGAAAAGGCAAGGCTGTAGCTACTGATGAGCCACCTAAGAAGCCCCGTGTATCCTCTGGGGCTGGTGTAATTATTGGATCACCACCACCTCGTCAATCAACTATTTAAAGCTCGGTGGTGCCGCTAACTACTAGCACCCCGATGCTCACATTAACAACGACGATGGTGTCACATGAGAGGCTCGGCTTGATTCCTCAAACGGCGTTGACCGAGATGCTGAGGCCTCCTGCTGTGTTGTCAACTGTTTCTTCCACCACTACAATAAAACCTCCTCCTCTTCCAACAACTACTTTTCCTCCGCCTTTGCCTAGTGATGTCTCTTTCATGAGAATCACTCGACCTCAGGGACCTATTCAACCAGTTCATCCATCAGTATACAATTTGTCACCTGGACGTCAAACAGAAATGCTGCTTAATCTGTTACACTTATATGAAAATCAAATGGCAGCTGACCGACTCAATCAAGAACGACTCATGGAGAATCAAAGAAAAATGATGAGTTACATTTCGTTCTGTCAAAAGGAGACCAAGTCATTGCGTGCGATTGTTGTGTCTCAGGGGTGAAATTAAAAGAACAAGATGAGTTAATTTTACAATTAACTTGTAAAGAAGATGCCCTCAAGAAACTCAAAAATGATGATGATGATCCTGACGAGTCTGATGCAGGAGGTGAGCCCAAACAATCACATGGTTCATCCTCTGGTGCTGGTGTGAGTGGCGCTGATGATTCAAACAAACAGATAATTTCATTTCAAGATCCAACAGCGGCCAAGCCGATAGAGATGATTGAGGCTAATACGGTAATATTTATTGATGAATTGGGGATAGTTAGAAGTATGGTGAACAAATATGAGATACAGATCGGTGAGTTTGTGGTTAGATCTTTGACAAGGGAGTAGATCTCGATTCTACTTGGGCTAAATGATGATCAGCTGACTGCATTAGAGACTGAGCCCGATGTCGAAGTGATCAATGAGAACGAAATGGAAGATGATCCAGTATTTATGAATACAGACTTTATTTATGAGAACGAGGAGATTGAAATGGAGGATGTTACTGCTGAAGAGTACCCGGACTTGTATCAACACGCAAATGTTGATCAAGGTGCTCCGGTATTTCATGAAGACGTAATTAAAGAAACTGAGGATGATTTGGAGAAGATTGTGCAGCGAATGGTTCCTTCACTCAAAGAAGTGACTGATGATGACATTGAAAGATGGTTCAAACGCCAGAAAGTGGGTAAGATCATCAGTGCTTTTCGGTATGTAGATGAAGAAAGAAAGGATGCCGCTGCTGCTTGGATTGAGGAAAATCAGAAGACTACCTTCAAGACTGTTTCTAAGGTACATGGTGATATTGTCTCCTGGCTTTATGATTCAGACCTTAAGCTATGTATTGTGAAATGGGAAAAAGGTGTGCAATATTACGAGAGGATAATGGATGTGTTAACATTACCGCGTTGGGATGTACGCACCCTCGCGAGATGTCCATTTATCAATCGTGGGGGCAACCGAGCTGCTGAGTGGTTTCATCAACACTTACTGTTCGAGGTCAATCAAGGGTTCAAGTTCTTCAAGCCCCAGGTCCCAAGACGTAAACGTACTGATGAGATTGATCCAAGGACCGGCTGGAAGAAACTTGTTTTGAAAGTGAAGCCACCAAAGACAATGAAAAGAGTTCCTGTGAAGACAATGCCGCAAGATATTTATCTGTCTTTCAACCGTTGGTACTATGACAATCGTACTGGCGAGGCCGTTATTGTTCGTGGTCGAGGACTACAGACTGAGCTCATCAAGATAATCGATCCGATGTGGTTGGTTAATTTATCAGAGACAGACAATGACGTGCTACACAGGAAGCAAATTTTGTTTGAACGCCAAGAAGATTACGACCTGGCTATGCAATTCCAACGTGTTGTTCGTGTATGTCATGAACATGGGATTCATAGTTGCAGAGATTGGCAGACTAACAAATAAATTAAAGACAAAGAGCTCAAGACGAGGGGGTGTCTGTTAGTGCACGGTTTTGCGTCTCGAGTCTTTGTAATTATTCTTAATGTTTATTTGATTATTTTAATGTAATATTTAATGTTTATTTATCTAATTCGCTATGTTCAGTCTAGTTCGCTAGGGAATGTCAGCGAACTAAGACTAGTTCGTTAAGGTTAAGTCTAGTTCGCTAGGAATGTTAGCGAACTAGGACGTTATAATGTATTCCCTCCTGATTCGTTAGGGGATGTTAACGAATCAGGGGGTGGTTCGTTAAGTTAATTTAGTTAACGAAGGGGAAGCTGGTTCGCTAGGGGATGTTAGCGAACCAGATCGTCTTCAATATATAGTGAACCACTGTTCACTTGTAAAGTGTTGAAGTTTTGAGAGAATTAACATTATTCAGAAATATTTAAAGTATTCTCTCTCTCTCTCTCAAGCTTCACGATTAATATTATTGATAATATACACTAATAACAATCGAACTAAGGTATTAATGAGCTTAGATCCGTATGATCAATATCAACAGATAGATCTGGATCAGATCTAAGGTATTGATTGGAACGAGTTGTAAATCAGGGGATCAAACAATGACAGGAAGTTTAAAGGTGATAAACAGTTCAAGTGTGGGGACGCCGTACTCTTGTTCAATTCCCGACTCAAGTTGCATCTGGGAAAGTTGCGTTCTCGATGGTATGGACCATATACAGTTAAGGAAGTCTTCCCGTATGGAGAAATCGAAATTGAAGACAAGAATGGGAGCTTCAAAGTTAATGGTCATCGTCTAAAGCAATACATTGGTGAGAAGGTGAGCATGGAGGAAGGCAAGGTTTTGCGCCTTGCAGCATCTTTGGGTTAGACGTGAGAGAGGGGTCAGGCTGAGGACCCGTTAAACCAAATGCTCTCTGGATGCAGCCGAGTTGAAATTTTTTTATATTTTGTTTTTATTTTTAATTGTTTTTAAGAATTCTCCCGATTGAAGCCGCTCGTACTCAATCTCCATTCAAGCAACTGTTTTTTAGAGTTTCATATTAAAAATTCCAAAAAAATATAAAATAATAAAAAAATACAAAAACATGTTTATTACATACATTTGTTTTAGTGTGTACGCTGTTATATGCGAGCGATTTTACTCAGTACAGGTTACTTCTTTCCGCATGATAACTCTGGATGGCATTTTGAAACTTTGCTCCCAAGGTTGCGGCCACAAACAAAATGCTATACGACCATTGATACACATATTATGAAGACATGCACATAAACCAGGGGAGTAATATGTTATTAAATTTTATTATTTGCTTTTGCTTCTAGTATCTTTTATTTTATTTTTCTTTTCCTAATGCTCATTAGGGACAATTCGTCGTTTAACTGTGGTGATGGGAGTTTATTTTACTTAGTTTTATAAAAAAAATATAAAAATTGTTCAAAAATCCAAAAAGATTTTAAAATTTTTATCCCTTGTTTCAAATTTCTTGCATTAAACAGGAAACTATATTATTACCGAGTGTTCTTTACAATCTCTTTGTGTTTTCTATATATATATATATATATAATAAATCAAAATAGTTGCGTATATAATTTGGGAAGTGTCGGTAAACCCAACTAATTCTGAAAAGCTTCATATTAGTATTTTTAATTGTACCTTAACAAAATTCATAAACTTTATGGGTTCTCATCTTAAGGGGGGGGGAGACGAAGCTAAAATTTAATATCATATAGGGAGGATTACCGTAATCTTTTTTACTTAGATGTGGTGAGAATTGGGTGCACTTAAAATCTAGCACATCACTCATCTAATGAAAAAATTGAGTGGTGGCGTCCCACCAAAAGTCCATCTTTTCACGAGCTTAAAATTGGTTATATATTTACGGTTTAAAAAAAACAAAAAAAGTTGTCAAATAAAGTACAAATAAAAGATGGAAAAAGCATCCAAAAATAGCAAAAGAGGCCAAAGTTATCCGTACTAAACACGGCTGAGAGTTTACATGTTGCCAATGGGATAGTGACTCTGAGGTTATCGCTACTGGGGCTTGAATGTTCTTAGTCAATATATAAAATTTTTGGTTTATATAGGACAAAGTCCAATAATATCTAGGATCAGCACGTATGGCCATCACATGACCAATCATTTATAATTCTATCTGGTGCACTTTCTTCTTACCATTAAAGAGTCAATTCCTTACGGTGATTTATCAAACCATTTTGCATCAACTCTAGCCTAGCTAGCTCTTTATGTTTGATATATGGTTAAGATTAGTTGCCCCCCTTGAGTGAAGGTTACATAGGCTTATTGATGATCACTTAAACTTAATGCTAAATAGTACTGGGTCTTAGCGGGTTGGTGGCTGGGTTTAAAATGGATCAATATATCGGCAATCGCGGTTAATACGTCAATTTGTTTTTGATGCTTTAATAAAATAAAATAATAAGTAAACTGAGAGTTGTTATTTTCTTCTTGGGTATGATCCTATGCAGTTTACATTTTCAGAGACTAAAAAGGTTTAAGTGTGTGAGTGTTTGATGTGTTGTAAAACAAACATATTTTCTTGCTAGTTTTTATATCGTTTTATGCTTAATCGTTAACAATTATCAGTTGTTTATCGCATGAAATTACATGTTTTTCATTTATGTATGTCCCTGTTAGGGCACGGAAATTTGACACTATGGATACGTTATCCTGGAATATGTTCTTGGATCAGTAGTCCTTAGTCAGATCCTGTCAGGATCAAGGATCCTCAGTATTTATTATTTACTAACGATTGTTTCTCATGTATAGTCTTATATTTGATAGATATAACGGCTCCAAGACTTATTCCACCGGATATCTCGCTATTGAACTTGTCAAGCACGTGGTCAAATGGTTGTAACACGTTTAGTGGGGATAATGGCGGACATATAGGACTTCTTGTTGAGTCACAAATAAATGAGTGCTGAGGATATGTTATTCTTGAAGACGTGTCTGGATCAATTATCCTTATGAAGAGTTCCAGAGCTATGCCAGGATCAAGGATCCTCAGTAATTGGTGTTGTTAACGGTTGTTTCTTATATAAAGGTAGATATTTATCAAATGCAACGGCTCTAAGACGTGGTCTACCTAATATTTCGCTACAAGGAACCTTCAGCATGTGGTCAAGAGTGAAGACTAAGCTAGTGGGAGTAGTAATATGAAAATAGGACTAGTTGTTAGTTATTATTTTCTTTAAATAACGAGTTTATTATCAAATTAGGGCACATTGATTCACTTACTGCACACATAATCATAAACACTCTCTCAAGAACCCTCCCTAGCAGTTCATACACACACTTAGATATTTTGTACTCTTTGATCAAAAACTCCACCCTAGTAACCCTATTTTTTCATTAATAAAGTAGTGATAGATGATTTGTCATCACCCGGAGTTTTATTTCTTTGATCTGAACAATATCAAGGGTTTTTTTATGCGCATACGAAAATTGGATCGAAGATAGTGCCCATACGAAGGTTTAACGAGCGAAAAACGAAGAATCAGATACCCAGGGACTTGGCCGCGCTACACCACCATGACAGACCATTCAGGCCATGTGTGGTGGCGTCCCACATATCCCCATGCTACCCAAATAAGTAAGCCTGTCTATTTTCTCCTATTTGGGCCTAGTCTGATCGTTTTTGATTATTTTGGCTTGTTTATCAAGTTTAACTCATCTATTTAATGATATACAACCCTAGATCGATTTATTTATCATTCCACTAGTCAGAGACCTGAATTAGATGAAAAACTGAAGAGGAGAAGCTGCCAATTTCTTGTTTGATCGTTTCTTTTGTCAGTCTTGATACTTTTAACATTCGTAAGTTCGTTTTGGTATTTTAAACCTTAAGCAAGTTTTAATCAGTTATATTTGAACATGTTCATATTTATATCAATATTATCTGATGTTCGTTTTATATGATTGGCTAAACTCGTTTGAATCACCTATATTCGATTTCTAACTGTTAAGATTAACTAGTTTAGGGTGCTTAACAAGTGGTTGATTGTTTTTCTATTGTCAAGTTCATATTTTGTGACTTAATCTAGTTTATATCCGCTGCCCTAGATTTGTTTTAGGTTGTATGTGCCCCGTGAGTTTGATTATCGCATGAATTAGCTTCATGTAGTTGTTAATTACATAGTACGGATAATACTTTGTGTGTTGATTGAGTGTGGTAGACATCACCATTAGGGTTTATGTTACTTGATTCATTAAAACCAATAGATTAACCACCTTTGGGTTAGACCAAGACCTTAGGTGTCGACTTCTCTTCCATGTTTAGTTGATTTGTGTAACAACTCGGGTTTTCAAACTTTAACTTTTGTCCGACTCAGTTCAATGTTCGGATTATATTATTATTTTATTGTGTTTATCGAGTAAATTTACTATTATAATATTTATTTAATTATTTACTCATTATTATAATATTATTCATAATTATATAATTTTAACTTTAGTATTTTGGCAAAAATTACTATTACCTCCTTTTGTACCCATCTTCAATTCCTAGGGGCTTAAGTGCTAATTGCCTTAATAACACACCAAAATCTGGAATCTTGACATGTTTACCCAATAACCTGACCCCAAATCTAAACCCTAATCATAATCTGATCTCAATTGGGGATTTCTTGGCCCTGAATTCTCGTATTGGATATAGCAACCGAATCAAAAATATATTACTCATACCTTTTACGGCTCAACCGACAATATTAATAAGTTAATTGGATCTAAACGAATCCGCAGCTCATATATCATCTCCCCGACCCGAACCCTCAATCAACATACATGTTAACATTTATATTAATTCAAATAAACTTGCATATTTTATCCTTCATACATCGCCGACAAAACCCCTATATTTAATTGAATCAATTTACTTGTTTATAACTCATACAATAACTTTATAGCGTCAGCCACTGTAGCGTCAATTTAACCCAACTCCGATCATCATAAGAGGTAATTGAATACATGGTTTAATTCGCGATGTCACCCAGATCAAAAGCCCCATATTTGATTTGATTAATATTAATGATATTGATCAAATCAAATGTTAGGGTTTATAAGCAATTCTAAGATGAACTGATTGTGCTTATAGATATTGAAAACTAGTTTTGTTTGCTTGTACTGGTTAGCCCAGTTGGTTAAGCTCTATGATTTGGGGTGCGGAGGTCGCAGGTTCGACCCCCTGCACCCCGTAATTTTTTTATAAAATTTGCTATTTTCTTTTAAATACTATTAATAAATATACTAATAATAATAATCATTACTTAAAACTATTTTAATAAAAACCAGTTTGTAATACTCGTTTAACTCTCGTTTTCGTTCGTGTATATATACATATAGACATATATATGTGTGTGTGTGTGTATATATAAATATATTAACTTAAATTCTAATAGTTATATATAAATATCTAGTACACTATATATATGTTTATATTTATAAAATTAAAAGTAATATTTTTCAAGATGTGTTTTATTAATTTAACTAATTATTTTATGTAATAACTCTTTATATAATATTATATTATTATAATAGTTACTTAATAATGGTTGTCGAGTTGTTGAAATCGATCTTAAATATAGCAACTGAATCAAAAGTATACTACTCATAGCATTAACGGCTCAACCGACAATATTATTATGTTATTTGGATTCAAACGAATCCGTAGCTCATATATTATCTCCCCGACCCAAACCCTCAATCGACATACATGTTAACATTTATATTAATTCAATTAAACTTGCAGATTTTATCCTTCATACATCGCCGACATAACCCCTACATTTAATTGAATCAATTTATCTGTTTATAACTCGTTCAATCAATTTATAGCGCTGGCCACTGTAGCGTCAATTTAACCCAGCTCCGATCATCATAAGAGGTAATTGAATACATGGTTTAATTCTCGATGTCGTCCAGATCAAAAGCCCCATATTTGATTTGATTAATATTAACGAAATTGATCATATCAAATGTTAGGGTTTATAAGCAATTCTGAGATGAACTGTTTGTATTTATAGATATTGAAAACCAGTTTTGTTTGCTTGTACTGGTTAGCCCAGTTAGTTAAGCTCTATGATTTGGGGGGTGGAGGTCGCGGTTTCGACCCTCTACACCCCGTAATTTTTGATAAAATTTGTTATTTTCTTTTAAAAACTATTAATAAATATACTAATAATAATAATCATTAATTAAAACTATTTTAATAAAAACCTGTTTGTAATACTCGTTTAACTCTCGTTTTCGTTCGTGTATATATACATATAGGCATATATGTGTATATATATACATAAATATATATTAACTTAATATCTAATATTTATATATAAATCAAGTAAACTATATATATGTTTATATTTATAAAATTCAAAGTAATATTTTTCAAGATGTGTTTTATTAATTTAACTAAATATTTTATGTAATAAATATTTATGTATAATATTATATTATTATAATAGTTACTTAATAATGGTTATTGTAAGGCCCCCGTTACCGGTGCCCTACATTGGGCGTTGGATTTACTCATAAACACAGTTCTAAATATCAGAGTTAATTAAAACTTTACGCGGAATATAAAACTTTCATAACATTACAATATTAATTCATAACATGTCGTAAAACATTCATCTTTTCTTTCAAAATCAAAATATAACTTATAAAACATAACAAGTCTTCAGATGCCAGACTCTTATTATTCTGCCATGTGTCCCCGCTCAAGCCAGTTGTCTCATCCTACTCACCTACGTGCATACTAAAAGTCAGCTACGCTAAGTGAGTTCTAGTTAATCATACATCATACAATACATACACTTGCCTTCAATCATGCATCCGAAGATACATAATAATTACTTTACTAATTTACTTCATTTCATACTCATACATACATGCATACTTTATTACTTTCATACTTTATATTTACTGTCCATTCTATCTCAGATATTAGTAGGGTCTGATCCCTTCCTTTCTATCTCAAATATTATTAAGGTCTGATCCCTCTTTCCCTTGTCTATCTTAGATATTATTAGGGTGTGATCCCATTCTTGTCTATCTCAGATATTAGTAGGGTCTGATCCCTCTTTACTTCTCTATCTCAGATATTATTAGGGTCTGATCCCTTTCTTCTCTATCTCAGATATTATTAGGGTCTGATCCCTTACTTCTTCATCTCCGTACGTTCTGTCTTTACATACTCGTAATATACATATACATTCTTTACTCATTCATACATATTCATATGTTGTACATATATCTATCTATCATACACATTCATCTATTATTTACATACCTCCTTGCCAACACGTGTAATATCCGAAGATCGTTCACGTACCGACAAGCTTTCGTTCAATTCAAAATATACATACATAAATATCATATCAATAATACATGGCATACACTTACCATTTAAGGTAAGTGTATTAACTATCACGTCGAGTATGCACACAGCCCCGAAAACATAACAAGGAAATGGGGCTAGAAACTCACATGAATGCGGTTACGTTCACCGTTAATGGTAATCCGTTTCTTTAGTTGTGCACGGCTAATTGTATAACAATTACGCATATTAATTACTATCGCTACTCATATCGTCTCTCTAGTTTAATTATAACCCTCAACGAACAGGGGTCCGAGGGCAGCGCCCCTGGCAACGGGGTTCTAGGGGCGGCAGCCCCTAGCGGGGTCCAAGGGGCAGAGCCCCCTGGCTAGGGTTAAGCTGCCAGACAGCTTGGAAAATTTTTATTTTCATTAACTGTCTTAACACATTTTCCATTAGGATTTTAAGTTATTTTCTAATTCTCTAACTCATTTGCTATAACGAATTAAGCCCGATTCGTTAACTAATTCGTTAGCTTTTGTGATCTAATTCGTTAGCCTGGTGCGTTATCTTAACATAGCGAATTGGTGCGTGACGAATCACCTGATTCATTATCTGGTTCGTTATTCTAATTCACTAGCCTAATTCGTTATCCTAACGAATTGGGTGGGTAATGAATCAGTTGGTTCGTTATTTGGACATAACGAATTGGTGAACTAATTTGTTATCTTGCCATAAATAATTGGGTTAATTAATTCATTACCTTCTCCTAACGAATTACACCAATTGTCACACCCCAACCTACGACGAAAATACCGGGGCGAACTGATTGCTCACAGCTTTTCAAAGGTTACTATCAAGCAACATCATAAGGTTTAATATCTATTTAATAATTTCAAACAAATATTCATGTACATCAAAGTTATAAATAAACAATTACATAAAACATCCCAAATTAAGTTCTTGTATCTTTTCTCTAACATGAATCCTAAGTTGCTTCAAACAATCTTGATAATCATGTCCCACGATAACCTGCATATGTGTTGAAAATAATATAGTTTGTCAACACAAGGTTGAGTGAGTATAACACCAGATTTGAGACACTATATAATAGTAAGTAAAAGTGCAAACTGTTCCTGTTAGATATACAGATAAGCTATAGCACATAACAATCAAACAATTATAAAGAAAGCTAACCATAAAGGAAGGGCTCAACCAATTCATATAAATGGACATTGGTTACCAAGCAAGGACTAAACCGTGCCATAAAAATGGACATCGGTTGCCGAAATAAGCAAGTAGCATTCAAACAAAGCAAGTAAGCAAATAACAAGTGTTGGAACCCGATTAATTCATATTAATCCAGTAACAATAACAATAACAGATCTCAGATCTGTGTATAATCGATTAATACGTTTATATGGATCTAGCTCATAATTACTATAGATTTAATGTTGTATATCTATATGTATATGTATTATCAGTATCTGTATATAGGTAGTTCGTATAATATTAAGATGAAGATCGAGAGAGGAATCGGACAAGGTTTCGTTAATTAAGCTCTTGAAACTTTTTAATTAACAGTGAACAGTGTTCATTATATATAGAAGATAGGTCTGGTTCGCTAACATCCCCTAGCGAACCAGACACTACTTCTTTACATACATTAATTAGACGAAACACCCCCTGATTCGTTAACATCCCCTAATGAATCAGGAGGGAATACGCTTAATATCTTAGTTCGCTAACATCCCCTAGCGAATTAGACTTTACACATAACGAACTAGATAATAATTAATCTAATTATTACATTAAATAATAAACAAAACGTTAACGACAATTACAAAGACTCAAGACGCAAAACCGTGCACTAACAGACACCCCCTCGTCTTAATCTCTTTGTCTTTAAATTATTTGAAGCGCTTGGACTGCCAGTCTCTGCAACTATGAATTCCATGCTCATGACACACACGAACAACTCGTTGGAATTGCATAGCCAAGTCATAGTCTTCTTGGCGCTCGAACAAAATCTGCTTCATGTGGAGCACGTCATTGTCTGTCTCTGATAAATTAACCAACCACATCGGGTCGATTATCTTGATGAGCTCAGTCTTCAGTCCTCGACCAAGAACAATGAAGGCCTCGCCAGTACGATTTTCATAGTACCAACGGTTGAATGAGAGATACATGTCTTGAGGCATCGTCTTCACATGAACCTGCTTCATCGTCTTTGGCGGCTTCACCTTTAGGACAAGTTTTCTCCAGCCAGTCCTCGGATCAATCTCGTTAATACGCTTACGTCTTGGGACCTGGGGCTTGAAAAACTTGAAGCCATGATTGACCACGAACAGTAAGTGTTGATGGAACCACTCAGCTGTTCGGTAACCCCCACGATTGATAAATGGACGTCTCGCGAGGGTATGAACATCCCATCGCGGTAATGTCAGAACGTCCCTTATCTTTTCATAGTACTGGATCCCCTTCTCCCATTTGATTATACATACTTTCAGCTCAGAATCAAAAAGCCAGGAGACAATATCACCATGTACCTTGGAAACCGTCTTGAAGGAGGTCACTTGATTTGCTTTAACCCAAGCTGCAGCTGTGTCTTTTCGTTCTTGATCAACATAACGATATGCCTGAATAATCTTACCAGCAGCTTTAAATCTAAACCAACTCAGAATCTCTTCAACGGACGGATCAAATGGTTTACCAGTATAAAAACCCTTTACTTTGGACTTCCCTTCAAGAAGGTTCTCTGCTTCTTTAATTACTTCTTCATGAAAAACCGGAGCACCTTGATAAACATTTGTATGTTGATACAAGTTTGGATACTCCTCAACAGTTACGTCTTCCATCTCAATATCCTCATCCTCATAAATAAACTCCGTATTCATCTGAATAGACGGATCATCTTCTAAACCTTCTTCATTCACCACCTCAACATCTGGCTAGTTTCTAACACGGTTAATTGTTCGTCATTAAGCCCAAGCAGTATGGAAATCTGCTCCCATGTCAGAGACTTATCAACAAACTCCCCAACCTCTATCTCATCCCTGTTCACCACACTTTTAACTACCCCCGATCCATCCACAAATATCACAGTATTAGCCGCAATAATCTCAATTGGCTTAGCAGCAGTTGGATCTTAATATATGATAATTTGTTTACCCGAGTCTTCACCGCCACTAGTACCAGCACCGGAAGATGAACCATGCGATTGTTTAGGCTCACCTCCTGCACCAGACTCATCAGGGTCTTTATCATCATCTTTGATTTTCTTCAGGGCATCTTCTTTGCATGTCAATTTAAGGATTAACTCCTCTTGTTCCTTTAATTTCACCCCCTGAGACTCAACAATCGTACGCAACGACTTAGTCTCTTTCTGACAAAATGAGATATAACTCATCAACCGTTGTTGATTCTCCATAAGTCTTTCTTGGTTCTGACGATCAGCTGCCATTTGGTTTTCATAAAGATGTAGAAGATTCAGCAGCATCTCAGTCTGACGGTTTGATGGCATGTTATACAGAGATGGATGAACTGGTTGGATTGGACCTTGAGGTTGAGTGATTCTGATAAACGAAACGTCACTTGTTGGAGGAGGAGGAGGACGGTGAGGCTTCATGGATGGTGTCGGGGGACAGTAGACACTGGCCTTGGTATTTCTGATAACGCCGTTTGTGGAATTACACCAAGACTTTCATGTGGTACCAACGTTGTCGTCAATGTAAGAATCGGAGTGCTAGTAGTAGTCGGCACTACCGAGCTTTGAGGCGTTGAATGACGAGGTGGTGGCACACCTATAATTAACCCAGCCCCCTCCAAAACGCGTCTTTTCTTCGATGGCTCACCAGTTGCCACCGCTTTCCCTTTCCTCTTTCGTTCTTGTTGAGCCGCAATGGTGGCAGCTAAAGCAGCATTTACTGCCTCTTGTTGATCTTGAAATGCATCATCACCATCACCACCATCACCATCATTTCCATCATCATCGTTCCCACCTTCTCCCCCTTCACGCTCGAAATCCGAGTCATCATGGATCCATCGCTTATCAGGAGGACATACATAATTCGGATTGATTATATGACCAATCATCCGTTTATTTTGTGGCTTATCCTTTCTGTAAGTTAAAATTCGATGCACAGTTTCAGCTGTCATGTGTTCCATATGAAGTACATCGTTCACCAACGTTTGATCAATAGCCAAATTCGGAATTAAATCTTGAATAATCAGCTGTAGAAAGCAAGGATACATCAAGAACTTCTTTGACTGAAGTGTTTCCTGAACTTGTTCTTTCAAATGATCAAAGACTAGTTCCGAGAAGTTAAATGATCAAGAACTCCATTCTTCGCTAAGCTAGTTCGTATATGTCCTTAACGAATTGGACACGAAACAGTTCCAATTCGCTAAGGAGAACGAATGGTCAAATAATTAGACTTAATCTTTGACCTTCAAAGTCAAAGTCAAAATTACGATGAACACAGATAGTCAACAAAACAAACCCAGCTACAATTAGTCCATAACTATCATTGAATCATCAAGACAATGAACGCGTTGAACTCGGAAACACACAATGAAGCTCATGGTGATGAGATTGAGACTCAAAACCCAGAGATACTGAGGTTAACCGGAGTAAACAGAAACACAGAAACTATGTAAACATAATCAACCCGGCAAACTATAATCAAACGTCGATTAAAGTTCACCAAGGGTATTGGAATCACATTCTAATTACATTGAAACATTAATAATCTATATTATCACAATGGTGCATAAACAAATCAGGGTTTAAAGATTCGGAAAACCCTTAAACCACAAAAGTACATAATTCGTCTATCAAATCACACTCATTTTTTGACAAAAAACATATCGCGATGATCGTCTATACCTTAGACACACAGAGATATCCTTGAAATGTCGAAATGTGAAATTCGAAATTTCAGAGAAAATTTTGAATAGAGTGACTTTAGGGTGAATGAAGAAGACGAACAGTGAAGGACTGTTCGTGTTTCTTGTCCTATATAACTTAACACGCTACCCGAGGTACACAGTGTACGAATTACGCAATTCGTTTGAATTTTAAATAACGAATTAGCTAATTTGCTATTCCAGTTCGTTACCTTTGGGTAGAGAACTATATGATTCGTGTCTTGATTCGTTAAATATGTATAACGAAGAAGGGATGATTCGTTACGGAGTGCGGAAGCGAATTAGGTGAGCGAACTAGAAACCAGTTCGCTAAAGAATCACCTAGTTCGTTATCCATAATTAGCGAAGTAGCTTTTAACGAATTACTAACTTTATTTAGTTTTAAATTAAATAATTAAATGAATTAAATAATTAATTAACTCAATAAATTAAAATTTTAATTTAAAAGAATTATCGAGAACCGTTTTATCCCGATAACTAAATACCTTAAAATTGTTTCATTTTTACGAAACATAACTTAAAAGCATTAAATAATATGTAAAGTACAAAAAATAAAATATTTTTGGTATTTGTAAAAAATTAAAGAATGTATTTACAAAAGAATATCCGAATTAGAAAATAGACAATATTTTTGTGTTTTTCAATGATTTATCAAAAGCAGTACATGTTTTTGTGTTTTTTTTTAGTTTGAGCAGAGAATCATATTGACCAAAATGTCCTTCCATCACAGTTTTATATTTCAGCGATATTATGACTGGCGTTAAGTCGGTCATAGATATTGTTGTCCACTTAAATCTTATAACAAACCTTCGAGCATTTTTGTGATATGGTTCAATTAGCGCACAAAATATCAGAAACTATCGGCCCCTAATCTCGGTTCAAGCTTAATTTGATTTTTGCCAAATCACCTCAACTTGACTTAAACCATTATAATATTGATCAAAATTTGAAACCTTTTGAATATTTGAGCAATGCATCAGGTTTCCTTTACTGTGAGTGAGTATGCACGAGTCCATCTGTCGGCTTACATACATTGTATCTCCTGGGGTCCGTTTCTTATTGGTATTGAGACGCACGCAAGGGAGGAACAATTGTATGACTAACAGCGGATTTTGATCAAGTCAGTAATTTAGATTGTACATAGTACAACAGTGATCAAGTTTATTGAATCTGGGTTTGCTCTAAGAAGCGAGTGAAATATTCATGCTTATGAATGCCCAGATGATTAAGCCGCATAAAGACTCACAGTGTCCAGAATCCTAACGCTTGTTATTTGCTTTATTATATTTTTGGGTGATCAACAATGATAAGGCTTGAGTATGATCGGTTATTACATTTCTGCCATCTTCACCGAGACTTTTGGTAGAGACTAACACCTCTTTCAATTTGGCTTTTCTTTAAGTTTATATCACTTACTTTACTCTAGCAGCTTGTTTAAGACCTATCAATGCACCAAAGATTAAGCACACAGTCTTTTAAGCTTGGATTTGGGGTCAAATAATCAATGTACTATCATTTTCTCTTTTTGCTTCAAAAACTCAAGATTTTGAGGAGCATAAAACAAAATGATTTAAATTGCCCCGGTTAATTTAAGTTCATAAATTAATGGGTATCCTACTCATCTAAAAGTAGATAATAGGACCAAAACATGCAAGCACGCTTCACAAACTTAAATAACTGACTAAATTCTCAACAAAAAAAATAAAGTAGAGTGCTTAACAAACGCCTCAAATACTTTCCATTTGTTAGGTAAATGGCTAACCCAAATATTTACAAGAAATTATCAGGACCAAACATATACAGGTATATGTTCTTCGAAATAGAAGTAAATGATATAATTTTCAGCGATCATAAGCAAAAATCTTTTTGGTTTTTCTCTTAACAAACTAAAAACACAATCTTTTTGTCTTTTTCGGATTTTTCTTTACAAAGACAAGAAAATTCACATTCTTTTTAACTTTTTCAGAAATGTTTCTGTACAAACAGAAATCACAAGCTTTTTAGAATTTTCTAGTTTTAAAATGTTTTTGGTTTTTCAGATATTAAAAATAAAATAAGAAAGAACAATATTTTTGATTTTTCTATGTTTTCTAATGTTTTTGGGTTTTATCTATACAAACTCAAAGCACAATATTTTTGTATTTTCTAGAATTCACCCCCTAAAACCTAAAAACAAAAATTATAAACTAGAACAAAACTAAAAATAAAGATAATCATCCTAACTTTAGGATCTCAGCAAGGGTCGTCAATCCATTTAAACCAAGCAAAAAGTTAAAACGTGTTTTATCAAACGCTTTGGTAAATAGATCGGCTTTTTGAAAATCAGTGTGCACTTTCTCAAGATCAATTAATTTCTTTTCATAACAATCCCGTATAAAATGACATCGAATTTCGATATGTTTCGTTTTAGAATGTTGTACGGGATTCTTGGTGATACTAATAGCAGCAGACTTATCAATCAAGATGGGAGTAGTAAGAAATTTCAAACCGTAGTCGCGAAGATGTTGTTGTATCCACAGAACCTGGGAACAGCAACTCGAGGCTGCAATATACTCAGCTTCAGCGGTTGTAGTGGAGACCGTTATCTGTTTCTTACACTGCCAGGAAACAAGCCGGCTTCCTAAGAATTGACATCCCGCTGTAGTAGACTTGAAATTGATCTTGCATCCTCCATAATCTGAGTCTGAGTAAGTTGTAAGATCAAACGTATCATCTTTGGGGTACCATAACCCGATGTCAGGATTTCCCCGTAGATAATGCAGAATACGCTTGAGCGCTGCTAGGTGAGTCACTCGGGGACTAGCTTGGTACCTAGCACATAAACAAACAGAAAACATTATGTCGGGTTGAGAAGCAGTTAAATACATTAAAGAACCAATCATAGCACGATAGAGGGTTGGATCAATGGTATCCTCCAATTCATCCGATGATAAATTGTGACCCACGGGAAGAGGAGTAGAAGCGATTTTTCCGGCAGTAATCTTGAATCGGCTCAAGACGTCGTTCACATATTTTGTCTGATGAATGAAGATTCCCTTCGCAGACTGATGAACCTGCAACCCTAAAAAGAAATTCATCTCTCCCAGCGAACTCATTTCGAACTTGGTTTGCATAGACTTCTCGAACTCCTTACATAAAGTATCGTTTGTAGACCCAAAGATAATATCATCAACATATATCTGAACTAGTAGAAGATCATCACCAACAGTTTTATGAAATAAAGTGCAGTCGACAGTTCCACGTTTGAAGCCGTTATCCGTCAGATGGTCAGCGAGCGTGCCATACCAAGTTCTCGGGGCTTGATGTAGATCATATAATGCCTTGTTTAAACGGTAAACACAGTCAGGATAATCAGGTTCTTCGAAACCTGGAGGTTGTAGAACAAACACTTCCTCATGAAGTTCACCGTTGAGAAAAGCACTTTTAACATCCATTTGATACACTTTGATATTTTTGTAAGCAGCATAAGCCAGGAAGATTCAAATTGACTCTAATCTTGCAACTGGAGTATAAACCTCAGTGTAATCAATACCCTCTTGCTGATGAAAACCTTGCACCACCAAACGTGCTTTGTTTTTTACAATTACTCCACGGTCATCTTTCTTACACTTATATACCCACTTAGTCGGAATTGCCTTCTTGACTTTACCAGGTTTGTCAATAAGATCCCAAACACCTAAACATGAAAATTGTTGTAATTCTTCTTGCATAGCTTCTACCCAAGAAGGATCTTGCAGAGCCACACGAGGAGTTGTAGGCTCAACATGAGATAGAAAACAAGTAAATTTAGCAACAGTTGCAATTTCATATGCGTGTAAGTCAGCATGAGCACATAGAGCATTATTGTCACTTGAAGAGGCAATTTGATGTTGTGTCTGAACCCCTACATCAAGATCTCCAATAATGTTTTTTTGTGGATGGTAATTATGAATCCTGAGAGTAGGATTTTCAGAAACAACAACGTTTTCAAATAAGTTAATATAATGTTCACCCAATTGAGGAGTTGAAACATTATCATCATTCACAATTGTATTATCATCAGATGAAGACGAAGCAGTATCATAATGAACAGGAGATTCATGATCAGGTTCTTCAGTTGGAGCAACAAATGGAGCTTCAACATCATTGGAACTTGCAAATTTTTGAATTTCCAAATGTTTTTCAAAATAAGCACGGACTAAATCTTCATCCGGATGATCGATTGATGGAGTAAATGTATTAAATAAGTTGTCGTAGTCAAACATCCAGTCGGGACCTTTACCTTGAAGAGGAGTAGTGTACCGTTGACAATCCACATGGAACCATTCCTCAACACAACCAGATGTAAAATTATATACCCATTTCTTTGGAGATGCATACCCCAAGAAATAACCTTCGATCGCTTTTTCCTCAAATTTACCCGCATCCTTTTTCAATATTGTACAAGGACACCCAAAGGGTTCCAGGTACTTTAAGTTAGGCTTTTCGATTATTCAAGAGCTCATAACTTGTCTTCTTGAGTCGTTTAACAGTCAAAACCCGATTAAGCGTGTAGCAAGCTGTGTTCACCGCCTCATTCCAGAATTGGACAGGAAGCTTAGAATCAGCGAGCATAGTTCTTGCAGCTTCAATCAAGGTTCTATTCTTTCGTTCTGCAACACCATATTGTTGAGGTACATAAGGTGCACTATATTCACGGTGAATTCCCTTTTGAACAAAAAAGAAATCCAATATAGTGTTTTTGAATTCAGTTCCATTATCACTTCGAATTCTCCTCACCTTTTGTTTGTAAAGTGATTCGATTTTAGTGATAAGATTTTGTACCAAAACAGGCGTTTGATCTTTTGAACTCATAAATAAGACCCATGAGTATCTCGAATAATCATCAGTCACGACTAGGCAATACCAGTCTCCAGAAATACTAGCCCGATTCACTGGACCGAACAAATCCATATGAAGTCGTTCAAGCGGAGTATCAATGGAATTCAATACCTTAGATGGGTGCAATTTCTTCTTCTGTTTGCCTTTCTTACAAGAAACACAGTGATCTGATATCTTAAAATTCTTCAACGACACCCCATCTACCAAATCGTTTGACATTAAATAATTCATCTTTCGAACATGTATGTGACCCATTCTTCGATGCCAAAGTACGGAGTCTTTCTCGGTTGCTTTCGAGATAAAACACGTTTCGATCGATGTAGATACTTTAGAATTCATATTCAAGACATAAATATCATTTGATCGTGGTGATCGCATGACAACCGTGTCCTCGGGAATCACATAACCCGGTTTCAGAATAAGACATTCTTTATCTGTAAATACTGTAGTGTATTGCTTATCACAAATTTGCGATACACTCAATAAGTTATGATCCACTTTATCACAATAGTTAACCTTCTCAAACGTAATCTTCCCATTTGAAACATCACCCTCCTGTGTAATCATACCCCTAGAATTCCCAGCAAATGCCACATAGCCCCCTTGAATATTTCTCACATTTGATAAGAGGTTGAGATTTCCAGTAATATGACGAGAACATCCACTGTCCATGATCCAGTTTTCACCAGAAATGGTTTTGGATGAACCCTACACACAAAAGAAAATGATTAGTTCAAAAAGGCAGCCCAGGCCTCAGTCTTGGGCACCTTTTGGTTTCCTTGAGAAAAGTTAACTTTAGCTGCATTCAATTGTTGTTCAGCAACTTGGGAATAAGTTACAGGTTTCTTCGACTTTCGTCTTAGATACGCAGCTTGAACCACATTTGAATTAACATTTTTGCATAGTGGTTCAGTACGAATAAACTTAGGTTTGACAGAACCATGAGTTTCATTCATATGAACCACGTTTCGAGGATATACATCTGAAAACATGATATGAGTATCATCAGCATACGACACTGGTCGTTTTAGAATCTCCTTTACTACAGGAACCGGCTTAGAGTGGTCCTTGATAAAAGGATGAAGATTCTGTTGGATATTCTGGCTACAATTTCTTACAACATGACCATGTTGACCACAAAGAAAGCAACTTCGCATGTCTACACGATGATGTTGAGAAGTAGTTGTAACGAATGAAGCAGAATTTTGATGATGACTCACATTTTTGGTCATGCTCTTAGCGAACTCGTCAGATAATTCAGATTTCTTTTTCAAGTAAAAATCTAAATTAGAACAGTTCGAAAAATTTTTCAACGTGTCAGTTCCGGTAGATGTTACAAATTTAACTTGTTTAGCTTGTTTTAAAACTTGCTTTGCTCTTGTCATCGGATATGATGAAACTGATGTTTTTGCATGAGCATATTGACGTTCAAGTTCACGAACCTTGGAAGTTTCATTGTAAAACACACTCTCAATCAGTTCAGGTTTAATGATACTAAGAGGAATGTCGTTTTCAGTGAACATCGTATCCATCCCCTTTAACTTAAACACACGAGCAGATGACGGCTTAAGTGCATTAGGATTTTTAAAACGTAACAAATCCTCATCAGAAATTTTGGGTTTTTCTGGTTTCTTAGCCTTCACCGGTTTGACAAAAACATCTTGCTTCATCTTAGTTGTGTGCGAACTATAAACAGCCTCCTCAAATTCATGAGGTTCACACAGTATGTGATTAGAACTTGAAATGTTCTTGTTCTTGTGTATAATCTCAGGTTCAAACACATCCTCGATGATAACTTTGTCAACATTTTCAACAAAAACTTTGTTGCTTTGAACATGAGGTTTCTGAGACACTGATTGGGTTTTAACAGTTTCAGATTTACTTTGTTTAGAATTTTCTGAAATCACAGGCTTTTTAGGAATAACATCTTCTTCAGTTGGAGCAAAAGGATTAATTTTATAATCATTGTGAAATGGTGGTGGAATTTCAACAAAACCTATCCCTTTCATAGAATCCTTTTGTTTTCCAGAAACTTCAATAATTTCATTCAACAAGAACGAGGAGTTTCGAAATTTACCCAATTTGTTCCTTAATTCAAGAACCTCATTCTCAAGCTCGGTTATTTTCGAACGATGTTTCGAGATTTCTTGAAACTTTTGATCATTGATTGTCATTTTCACGGATAACTCGGCTTTAAGATCATGATTGCTTATAGTTAATGCCTCAATTTTCTCTCTCGAGTTGATTTGAGAGGTCAAGGATTGCCTATAAGTATCTTTTAAAGACACAATCTCTTTTAGCAGATTTTCATTTTGAAGTTTTAAGGAGTCTATCTTTGACTTATTATACTCACAATCAACACATGATAATTTAGAATTAGAATTACTAACCTCGTTTTGTTTTGCCATGCAAGCTGATGTAGCAGAATCACTGATTTTAGCCATACAAGCAAAGCTAGTTGAAAGCTTTTCAGTTTGATTATCAGATTCATACTCAGTTTCAGCGTCAGAAGAAACTTCACTTCCACTTATATCTTGTGTGTATTCAGGAAACCCAAACATAGCTAGATTAGCTTGATTATCATTGCACAGTAGTCGTTGTGACCAATCACCTCCATCAGCTAACACTACATGTGACCCAGAAGTAGACAGTTTCTTTTCAGTATCATTGACTCGTGGTGTAGAAGAGTTTTGATTTTGACCACGAGGACCAGCATACTCCTTCTTTGGCTTGTCACATTCTTTCGCAAAGTGCCCGAATTCTTGACAATTATAACACTTTACCTTCAACTTTTCAAAACCCAACTTCTTATTCAGAGCAGGAAGATCTTTTCTGGTCCTTTGCATAAATCTTTTTACCTTACAAACAATCATTGCCATGTTCCACTTTAAATCCATGAGTTCAAGATCATCGGGATCAATTTGATCATAGTCTTCATCGGTTAAATCACTTGTTGCAATCTTGCTACTCACCAAATTCTCATAAGAAGACATAAAGGCAGACAAAAATGCAAAGTTTTGTTCAGCTTCCTTTATGTTTACATTAGTTTGAGATGAGAATTGACTTGTAGATGATGAAGTTCCCGATCCTCCAGATGAACCAGAGATACCAGAAGATCCAGTATTTCCTGCTGTGTAGAAACAGGCTCGTGGATCACTATACATTGTAGTTGCATTCTCACTTGCAGCTTGAGTAAGGAACGCAGTCAATGGAGAAATAGTTGAACTTAGAGGCATACTCCCACCATAGAAAGAAGGATCTTGACTTTCTTTAGAAGATTTTTGGCACTTAAGATCATATTCCCTAGCTTCAATCTTTTGTAAGAATTCAATAGCAGTCAAATCTTCATTCAAGAAATAATTATTCTCCTTGAGAACCATTAAGAATGTGGAATAATAACTTGGAAGTACACTCTTAATAGTGTCAATTTTATCCCTCTCAGAGACGTCTAATCTCATCTTGTCCATTTGAGCAATTAAGTGATTGAATCTAGTTGTCATTTCTTCAACTGGCTCACCTTTGAGTAAATTAAAGTTTCTGAATTGAAACTTAAGCATCACCTTCTTGCTTTCAGCAGTATTTCCCATACTCCTCATTCGAATTTGTTGAAACAAAGAAACACATATTTTTATGCTACCCACTTGATGAAAAATTTTCTCAGGGAAAGCCATGGTTAGAGTAGAATAAGCCTTTGTTTCTATCTCTAATGCTTTCTTTTCTTCAACTGAGTATTGTGAAATGGCCTTTGGTGTATAACCAATAGTCTCATCTCCAATCATAGGAACTGTATAGACTTTATCTAAACAATAAGAACAGTCTGGATGAACTGATCCTAGATGAGCACGAAACCTAGGTTCCCACTTGGCAAAGTCACTGAACTTCATCAATCTTGGACATTTTGAATGTGAACCTATCTCGATATCAAGTTGCAACATTTGTTGCATCAACATGTTTTGAGACGCCAATGCATACATACCGGCCATCTTTGACAAGTTTGAAAGTTCAAGGGTGTAACGAATCAAACAACGAATAAGGTTAACGAACTGTAAACAGTTATAGCGAACTGTGAACAGTTGTAGCGAATTGTGAACAGTAAAATAACGAATCAAATCTTAACGAAGTTAAGATTGATCAGTCAACGAATCGCAATTGTGTTTAACGAATCAATCAACTAATCAAAAGACTAACGAATTAACTAAGAGAATCACAAAGTATCAACTTAGCGAATTAGCGAATAATCAGTAACGAATCACCAAGGAAAACTTAGCGAAATGAGATAACGAATCAGCTACAGTTGATAGCGAATCAACTATAACGAATCAGGTTGTTACAACCATTTGTAACAAACTCTGACACCTTATGCCATGTGGCAAAGGTTGTTATGACACAAATCCCAAAGAGGACGCGCGTCACACGAATCAGTTTATCCAATTGACGAAACAGATAACACGAACTAACAACTAACACGAACTGGCTAACGAATTACTTGAAATGGATAACGAATTAACAAATTTGATGAACGAATCAAGGTAAACAGAATAGCGAATCAATAGAACGAATCATATTCATCTTGAATCTTCAAATCTTCAACGAGAAATTCCAGAAATCTGGAAATGATGAACACTAAACCCAGAAACCCAGAATATGTAAATTTGTAATACAACCTCGATTCTTAACCAAATCACACAAATTACCTATCAAAATACTCGTAACACAATCACGAATCCAATACACAACCCCTCGATACCAAACAACTTCAATTATCAATCCAATTTAACCACAGCACGAACTCTGTTTCGGACTTAAACCAAAACCAATATCAAAACACTCTAAAACCAATCCAAACCTCAATTCTAACTCGTAAACCCGTACCAATACCTTAACCAAACATGAATTCAATCCAAACCGTCCATAATTCAATCAATTCAACTGTAAATTGATTTAAATTCACTAAAAACAGAAACCTAACAAAATCAAACTCTAATTAAACACTGAATCAAGTGTAATTGAGCTCCAACAGCTCTGATACCACTTGTTAGAACCCGATTAATTCGTATCAATCCAGTAACAATAACAGATCTCAGATCTGTGTATAACCGATTAATACGTTTATATGGATCTATCTCATAATTACTATAGATTTAATGTTGTATATGTATATGTATTATCAATATCTGTATATAGGTAGTTCGTATAATATTAAGATGAATATCGAGAGAGGAATCGGACAAGGTTTCGTTAATTAAGCTCTCAAAACTTTTTAATTAACAGTGAACAGTGGTCACTATATATAGAAGATAGGTCTGGTTCGCTAACATCCCCTAGCGAACCAGACACTACTTCGTTAAATACATTAATTAGACGAAACACCCCTGATTCGTTAACATCCCCTAACAAATCAGGAGGGAATACACTTAATGTCTTAGTTCGCTAACATCCCCTAGATAACTAGACTTTACACATAACGAACTAGATAATGATTAATCTAAAAGAAACCAGAAAAACCCAAAAATTTCTGATGAGGATTTGTTGCGTTTTATAAATCCTAATGCACTTAAGCCGTCATCTGCTCGTGTATTTAAGTTAAAGGGGATGGATACGATGTTCACTGAAAAAGACATTCCTCTTAGTATCATTAAACCTGAACTGATTGAGAGTGTGTTTTACAATGAAACTTCCAAGGTTCGTGAACTTGAACGTCAATATGCTCATGCAAAAACATCAGTTTCATCAGATCCGATGACAAGAGCAAAGCAAGTTTTAAAACAAGCTAAACAAGTTAAATTTGTAAAATCTACCTGAACTGACACGTTAACAACAATTACAAAGACTCAAGACGCAAAATCGTGCACTAACAGAAAGTTAGGCAAACTGATAAACACACAAGGATAAACAGTTGCGGTTGAGTACTATATAATATAAAAATATCTACGAACGCATATGTCCCCAAAACGGTTAAAATAAGTAAAAGAGGGGAGTGAAATACTCACCTGATCAGATGAACGAAATACAAATGATGATGATGAGAAAAGTAAACCCTTCGGGATATACCATCAAGGATTTCAAGTTAAATAATATTAATATGAATTAATTATAAGGGATACGACATGATTGGATGAATAAAGATATCGATGTGATTTGAGTTATGATTTAGATTATAATATTATAGATTTGAACGATTGATCTCTACGGTTATTAATTATTATGAATTCATCGTCATTAGTGTCAATAAATAACAAATGTGTTGAACAATTATTTAATTATTTAAATAATATTCAATTAAATATAAGGCAATTATTAACGTGCACATATACAAAATATAAGTTGTACTGTAATAAATACTTTAATACCAATGTTAAAATATATATTTATCCTACTATATGTATCTTGAAATATTTAACAAAAATCTAATTGTATTTTACAAATATAATTCAAAAGTTTAAGATGCGACCGTTACAATCTTTCAAAGAATGATACATATAAAATATATTTTTGTATATAAAATTAATATAAGAAACTTTATAAAAGAGTTTAACAACAAGAAAACAAGAATTAGAAGTGTCGGGTTTTGATAAAATAAAGTTTATTATTTTTAAGATATAATTATAACACATATACATACGCACATAAACGGACACATCTAAAGAGATTTATGGACAAAAGGGCATAACTTAACGGTGTTAGTCTTAATAAAATAATGTTTATTTGATATTAATATTAACAATAAGTAAATGATAATTATCTTAAAACCAATGAAAGCACTAATAAAAAAAATAAACAAAACCGCGTCCAGGGGGCTCGAACCTGTGCCTGGCCAGTTCAACGAGTTAACCACACACGCATCAACCAGCTGCGCTGGGGATGTCATCTGGTCATTATTAAGAATAATAATTTAAAAGCAAAAACCTGTTTACCCCCAATTTCCAAACAAACCCTAGAATCCGCAATTGCCCAACCCGTTTAAGATCGATCGATTAAAGTTAGGGTTAATGCTTTATGGGTTGAAACGAATATGTTGTATGATTTAATTACCTTAAAAACAAGAAGACGATGATGAAAGACGTGATAGAAGTTGCGGCCAAGAACAGGTCATGAACACCATGCAGCGGGTAATAAAGATCAAATCAACCAAAGGGGTTCAGTTGGCGCTGGGTCAAGGGATGTGCAGATGTGAGGAATTGAGTTATAATCATACTTAAGGTATAAAATCGATTTTAGGTCAAAGACGGTTAGTATAAGATCAATACGTATCATAATACAATCTAGTTTCCTAATTACGAGTGTTGGTAGGCCGCCTATAGCACGAGGATTAAAACTCCTAAATCAATTCCATGTTAAACGCGAGAATTACGGGCCAAGCTAAACAAACGATTTCGGGTTTGGTTTGAGCATGAATACGGGTTTATGGATTTGGGTTAATAATATTATTGTTAGTCATATTCACATTACAGCCCCTGGACTATAGGTGTGGCTACAAGAGTGAATTAAAACTATTTTTAGGGTGAAAAATGTACTTAAACCAAAGATATACTGTTTATTTAAATTTATAGGATAAATAATAATGACTTGATAATGTCGATGCTTTGTTTATTAAATTTACTCGAAAACGGAAACGGGTCGGATATATATTATATGGGAAATCTGAGTTGTTACACCAATCTTATCCAGACTTTAACTCAGAGGTCAAATTCAAAATCGTCAAGAACACCATATAGTCAACATATCTTAAGATCTGCAAATTAAACCTTCGTTTCTTAACCAAATAACATGATTTAGGTATCAATGGATTCGGAATTACAGCGCCTACAAACCCTAACCCTTTGTTCGTCCAAATATTCATGTTTATGGGATGCGATTTAGGCATATATGTTACGTTTCTTTAGGTTAGAAATTAACCTATCAATCGTTAATGGTTTTCAACAAGAATCATCACGTTTGGTTCGTTTTTACCATATGTATAATGATCTAAGATTATCTAAATGAATCCGGACCTAAATGAACGATTTCTAATTATAAACGTACCTTAAACGAGTCGATTTACGAACATGGTCAAGTCTTGATGTTGGTTTGGCTTGTCAAGACGTTCCAGCACCAACAAGCTCAGGTTTTCGCATTTGGATCTTGGTTCGGGTTTTAGGATAGTGTTAGTGTGTGCTTTTGATGGTGTAGGCTATGGTGTAGAGATGGATAAAAATGAAAAGATTTAGGGTTTAAGGGGTATTTATACTCCCTTAAGCCCATGGACCTAAGGCCCATTCCATTTTCTTATTTCATCTTCTAAAGTCCAAGCCCACCTTCTATTAGTTTATTTATTTAACTGATAACGACACACTATTAAGTAAACGAAACTTATTTCATTAATCTTATCAAAATCAGGATGTTACAGTTATCGAGTTGTTGAAATCGATTTTAAATATTTACTTAAGCATATCCGTTACTCTCGTTTCTCATAGGCTTTAACGTTAGCGTGTGACTTTTCCTGCCTTCTCATCATCTTAATCACTTTTTTCCATCTTTGAGGTGAGTACCACATTCCCTGTATTTTAGTTGTTTTCCATGTTCTGGGGACATATGCATAAATATATTTTCTCATATATACTTATACACAAAACTGCAACTATTGTCTTATGTGTTAACAATTTATACCTTACTTGTTTATGTGCTTACATGCTTTACGTGAACCGCACTCGGAGAGTTCCAACAGAATCTCATAATAGTATGATCAAATGCGAGTTGTTATAGCTTTGTGCTTCTTGACATCTCATTTATACTTGCTCATTTGATTAATTTGTTATTCTCATATGAGTTGTTGCAAATTATTTATTTTTGTATACTATATGTACATTTAAACTGGTGTGTTTCTCACTCAACCTTGTGTTGACAAAAATATTTTATTTTCAACGCATATACAGGTCATCGTATGATGTGAAGTAACTGAAGTACAAGATCACTTAAGGATTTATGCTAAAAGAAAACTTAATGAAATATATTATTTTGATTTTTGTTTGATATATGCACTTTGTTTTATTTGGATTTTGTATGGATGAATGTTATTTGAAATTATTAAATAGATATTTAAAATTATAATGTTGCATGATAGTAATCTTGTAAGCTGTGACAATCAGTTCACGCCCCGGCATTTCCGTCGTAAGTTGGGGTGTGAATATTTGGTTTGTCATTGCGAGACCACGTACGGTTTTCCATACTGTCAACTAGATTAGTTTGTGAGTTAAGTTGTTCTGTCCTTAATATTGAATTACCTCTTTTCTCCTAGGTTTATAATAGCTTGAACCTTAGTGAGTCTTGTAACTTAGACATGGACCAAGTGAAGAGTTATTAGGGTACTTAGAATAAACAACCAAGAATTAAAAGTTAACTATACGTCGTATGGATTTCTAGTAAAACTGATCGTAGGGACCCAGCTACCTTAGCTTCCCCAATGTAAACTCATATTTAGAACCCTGGTTTAAACCGCATGTTAGCACCTGTGCTACGACTGTTAAATTATCTTATCTAGGTGATTCGCTTTTATTATTATCGTTAACCTCATTAATTGTAAATTTCGGTTTGTTATTTAAATTTTTGTTAGTTAGGTTAAGTTTAAATAAAATTAATATAAAATCAGTTAATTATTATTAGGTAGGACTTGGATTAGGGTTTATAATCTGAGCCATTCTCACGCATCTTCGAGTTCGATATCCGTACTTTCCTTATCTTTGTTATACGCGACCGGTACACTTGCCGTTTGTATGAACTATGATAGGTTACTTGGTTTTTAAAGCTTAGTTGCGATTCGTGTTTATTATTTATATATATTTTCGCACATATGCTCCGCAACGCAATCGGTCAACTCAATGCCTTCTTTGACCCGCTCAACAACCGGAACAAAAACGAAAAGGTTATTAAAAATAAGAGAAAAATAAAATATAACAGAAATTCATACACCGCAGACGAAGTCAGTCATCTGCCACTTTTGATCCTCTTGAAGCGCTTGAAAAGTAATATCACTCATATGAAGCTGGTCAGCCTGACCGTCCTTTATTTCTTGAAAGACAACGTTTTCCTTCTCTAGCTTCTCAACCTAAATGTCTTGGCAGCCACACCAGCCTTCAATACATCAAGTTTAGGCTGCAGACGGGCAAGTTCCTCGTACTTCTCTCGAAGGACCTCATCCCAGCCAGCTAACGACTCGTGAGGTCTGAATTAAAGGATTCATTTTCCTTAAACACATCATCATGAGTTGCCACTTGCTCTCGTAAAGCAACAAGGGCAGCATGAGAGGCTTCCAGATCAGCTTCAGCCTTCTGTACCTTCTCCCGAGCACCTAAAAAACAGGAATCTGGTGCTACAAGGAATCTTCCCAATGTTTAACAGTTTACTACACTTCACCTTAGCAGATGCTAAATCCTAGTGAGCAGTGGCCAGATTCCACTTGGCAGTGCGAGCCTCCCTCCGATGCTCAACAGTTTCCTTCAATAACATATCAAGCTAAGCATTCAACAAAGACCAATCCTCCTTCATGGTAATCCACTCACGAACAATCTCGTGAGTTCCACAAAGAGAACGACCGGTTCCATGGGCATAAACGTTACAGAGATTACCGCTGGCATGGCCATGTTGGTACTCAACTTCCGCATGAGGAAAACAATTTAAGGAAATCTTGGCAAACACCAATGTCTTGAAACCGGGAATGAGGAGCAAGATTCCAAAATGGGACAAAAACCTACTATCATCACGGAGATGAGGACCAAAACAGACAACCTCCTCCACCACCACTTTCGCCATCGCCACCACTTTCGACATCATCGCCGCTGTCATCACCACCAGCAGAAGGTTTAATATGGTGGACGACGGAAGAAGGATCTTGAAAAATTGAGTGAGGCGGCGTAGGAGAACGATCACTAATAACATCAGCCTCAACTTCAATATCTTTATGGAACTCCACGTCACCCCCCCCCCCCCTCAACTTCTGTATCCCTCAAGGGAGAAGGAAACTGAGAAGGTAAATCAGCAAACCTACGGTTCTCACGGGCCAAGGTAGGAGGGGGAGAAGGACGAAGAGGAGATCTATCATGAAGAATAGGGCCACCAAAAACCTTTCTTCTTGAACAATCTGCCAAGGAAAGAAAGTCACAAAAACATATAGGAATAAGATTTAACACAAACAAAAACGTGGAGAATACTTGTAGAAGACGCAGATTTTTCCGCTAATTTTTCACTAAACTTGACTTTCTTCCAGATATGAGTAAGAAGGTCAAGGTTAAGTGAAACCTCGGAATCATTAGACTTCACAAAAGTTTTAGCGGCTTCACGAGATTGATTAATAGACAAGGTCTTCTTACGTTTCTTCTTCTTCGAACCAGTTGGCGCGTCAAAAGAGCAAGTAAGATCAACAACATCTTCCACAGCAGGACCTGCCAAAGGTAAGTCCTCAGAAGACAAGGACAGGTGTGATGACTTTTGAGACTCTTCGGTAGTCGAAATGATCACTTGCATGTTGTCCGCAGTAAGAACAGCTAAAGGTCGATGATTAGAAATTGTTTGACCTGCCGCTCAGCACCGAACAGGCGAAAGATAAGTTCTCACAAGTTTCTTCAAGGATGGGAAGTTCCCCCTTCCGCAGCTCTCGGTGGGCCATAGCACCAGGTCCGTCCTTAAAAAGAGAACAAAACACTCCCCGTAGCTAGAATGACAAAAGTAAAGTTAGTAAAATATATGTCACAAAAAAGAAGAAAAACACTCGACACACTTACACAGGTCGTCGGGAACGTGGTAGGGAGTCTTGTGTGGCCTTGACCAGACAAGACTCATTCTAGCAGCCACCAAGGCAGACTACTTGATGAGACAAAGGAGTGTTTCCCATGTTGTTAAGGTTTTATACCAACATTGATCTTGGAAGTTACGAGGGGAAGAATCTTCAATGGCCCTAGTAGGATCGCGGTAGTTCATAGGGATGGGGATAGCATCATTATGAATATAAAAGAACTTTTTTTTTCATTCATACAAGCTTCTTGGAGCCACCCCGACGAACGTCACTTCCTTATCATGAAGGTGAAAACCAAACCACCCACCCTTAGTGTGCATCCTATAAAAAACTTAGAATTTATCAACATAAGGAACCACAAGTTAACTACGGCAACAAAATTCAAAGTGTCACACACACATCATGCCCAGCGGATAAACCTGTGTGATGTGCAACCTATAGAACAACAACACGTCGTGGATGAAAGTGGTAATGGGAAAAAAGAAATTCCCGTGGTCACCTGAAGTGTTGCAAAAGACTGGTATGGGAAACAAAACGGAATGTACTGGATTTTTAGCACGTGCAACCATCAAACAAGAGACCAAAGCAAGGATCGACAAAACATAAAGTAGTAGTTTACCGGACAAATTGAGTTGTCATGACGACACCTTTCTTAGGGGAAGATCGGAATTTTCTTCATCACGAGACTGATCGGATGATGTAAGCGAAAGGGAAGGCGTGAATCCTCAATCCTAGCAAGTTTGATCTGTCAAAATAAGGTTCCTAGTTGGCTTTGTATAAAGAAGCCTATCTTTCTAGCCCTAAGTAAGCCATAGATTGTGAGTGGGTTTTCGGGGAGTAGAGAGCGAGCATTTAATACCAGTGGAAAAATTCATTTTATAATTTTTTGAAAGGGAAGAGACACTTCTAGCAAGCAGCAACCATCTATATAGAGAGAGAGATCCCAATACAGGGCCAATTTACCAAGGGGAGCATCCATGGTGGTACTACCCTTAGTAGGCAACTCGGGCTCCCGTACCGGAGAAATCTGATAAGTCGAGATGATAGACTCATATTCGGAACGCTAATATACTAATAATTACATATATTTCCCTTGTATATTTTGTATAATAGTTTATTAGTTTTGTTCGTTTTTAGTTAAGATTTGTATACTACTAACATATTTGTGTTTTGTAGGTTTCGGAAGTTGAAGGTATTTGAAAAGGGCGAAAAACGAGACAAAATAAGCCTAAACAAGAAGCCAGAACGAGTCAAGAAAGGAACCAAAAGAATAACCGTTCGGACCGGCCAAAGCTGGCTCTTCCCCTTTTTAGTACGCTGCGCTGCGCTACTAGGAGGTCTGGCCCTGATCGTGCGGCGCCTAGAGAGTATAAATCCAGAGAGTTCCATGATTTTGTCAGGTTTTTGACCCAGTTCACTATATAAATACCCTTAACCCTAACCTGAAAAACACCCTACAACCACCAAACGAATTTGGAGTTTCTTGGAGAATATATTTTAGTTATTTGGCGGTTTTTAAGGCAAGGAATCATCCGGTGAAGAGCTTTGCTTTCGAGATTGAAGATTACGAGTTTTATCGCCTATAATCTTCTGTTTTATCACCTATAACCTTCATTGATGTTTGATTTTAGATGGATTATTATTTTTTGTTATGGTTTAATGAATCAGTAAATTGTTTTATTTATTTAATTGATTCATATGTGTACTTGGTTTTGTTTGATCTAATTTTATTATTCCACATTATCCTTGGTGATTGTTTCATATGATAGGATTTTGTTAGGTCATCTACTGTTTTTTTGACTAGTTAGCGATTGAATTCGAGTTAGATCACAGGAATAATATTATAAGTCAAACGAATAAAAGTGTGCTACTAACCTAAAAATATGTATGGTGATAGGTTATTTGTTAGATCTTTGTTGATTAAGATTGCTAGATTTAGTTCTTTGTAAGGAGTCCGTCTAGATTTGATTAATTAACATTTTCTTGCGAGTCAATTGAGTTTATTAAATTACCTTTGATTTCTGCGTTGTAAGGTAGGGATTCATTATAAAGGTACTCTGTTCATAATTATTTTAATAACCGTAAGGGAGTTTAATATATAAAACTGATATGTCTTAAAACTTACTAAAAACCCATAGGTGAATTCTTAAGAAGGGTCAGGGATCATGTTCGGATTTTCATTTAAGTATCTATTTTATGATCCCAGTCCATAGCAAGTTTTTCCAAGTATTTGATAACTAAAACTTTGGGGATTCTAACCTAGGTGGTTTTTCATCACCATCTAAATCAGTTGAACTAAATTCTCTTGTGTTTTCTTAATTAGTTATTTTATTAGTTTAATATTAATTAATTTAAAACCCCCTTTTAATAATTATAAAATAAATAGTCATGTCATTTTGTCGAGTCAAATTAGTTAATTATTATAATAAAAGAGTCTTGTAGTTTCGATATCCGGACTTACTTAGCTTTACTAGATTCAATCGGTTCACTTGCCGATCATTAGTTTAATCCAGTTTTAAAGACTCTAGAGTATTTCTTTGTGTCTAGTTTAGCGTAATTTGGTTAATAATTTTTTTGACTAGTTTTAGCACATCAAACACCTCCATTAGATAGTAACGTCATTTATAGACAAACCACCACCCTTCTTTCCACCCTTTTTCTTACCGAACTTTTTCACGGTAAAAGACGATGCCATTTGACGATGGCAAAGAATAGAAAACGAAGAGAAAAAGCGAAGTGTCCTGAAAGACAAATAGAAGTTTAGAAGGAAAGAAACGGTAAAACTGACCTATTTATACTAATCGATGGTGGAGGATAGGGTTAAAAAGGGAATTCTGGCAAAAAGGGAGGCCCAATAGGAAACAGACACGTCAGGTGGGATTTCAAAGTTCAAAACAAGTGGATACGTCAGTTGTAACAGTTCGGACTCTTAAACCAGACCCGCACTTACGTTCGGGTTATTTGTATCGCGTTTATCAAGAAAACTAATTATTATTAAGTTATTGTTTAATTACTTAAGATTATATATTTATAACTTTCATAAATTGGCAAATTCAACCCAAACTTAAACTACTAACTTGTAATATACCCACTTTCAAACTTCAGGGGCTGGTTTGTAACTTTGACTTATAACCCATTTCCTAACCTGGATAACCTAAGATCCGGCCCTAACCCAAACCACTTTCTTCATATAACCGATTATAATCAAGATGCTTGGACCAAAATTCTCGCTATCAAATTGGAAATCAAATCAAACGATTTTTGAATCTTGCCATAAGCGGCTCACCGACGATTGTAATTTGTTTAAGATGATCAATGTAATACGAATTGCTTAAAATTTTAAACCATCTGTACACGTTAATCAATCCCTATTATAACAAACTTTATTATTCAATTAATCTCGTCTGTGGAATCCTTAAACCATCGCCTACAGTAACCCTTAAACGAATTGTAGTATATTGATATGCAAATAGTCGTTCTTGTTCTTGTTGAGCCGTCCGAAATATTGAGCGATTAATCCATTATACTTCGTGGTTAGAGGTAATTGATTACATAATTATGTTCGTCTTGTGTCATTCCTGATTAACCCCATGATCAATTGATCGATTAACAATCAATTTAACGAATTGGTGATCTAGGGTTCATGTATATTTTCTGGTTTCCTTGTCTGACTTAATATATTTCTGTTTCTGAAGCTGTTACTAATTGATCAAGTATTGAGTTTATGGGCTGGAGGTCTCGGGTTCGAGTCCCTCCAGCGGCGAATTTTTTTTTTTTTTTTTTTTTTTTCCTTTTAGTATTATTTTTATATATAAGATATATACCAATTTAATCTCTTTAATCATGTTAATATATAGTAAATATTAACTAATTCATATATTGTCGAAAACTGACATATTAATTGAGCACCTTGCCGAACCGATGTTAAAACCATATACGTGTATATGTATTTTAGTATTAAAATTGTTAAAGGGTTAACATAAAATATATATTTAAATTTAATATTGTTAATTAATATATAATTACAAGTATTTTATAAAAATCATATTTTATACAAGTCTTATTATTTATTATTTATTAATTATTAATCTATTATTTACAATAGAGTAAAGTGCTAAAATCATCCCTGAGGTTTGGTCGGTTTTGCGAGTTTCGTCCAAAATAATTTTTTTTTGCGTATGGACCCTTGACGTTTCCCAATCGTTGCCAATTTCGTCCATATTATTAACTCTGTTTAATTTCATGGTTAAGTCAAGGGTAAACACGTCTTTTCAATTATTTAATTGATTTTTTTAATGTTTTACAAAGTTAAGGGGGTTAACAAGAAATGTTTTACAAAGTTAAAGTGGGTTAACATGAAATGTTTTGTCTCCTTTTTGTTACCCCGACCTCATCTTTCCGACACCATCTCCGGCACTTAACCGCAACTCCGGAGAGCCTTAAACGCTCGAATCGAAACCCGATACCGATCAACTAACTACACCTCTTGACTAAAAACTTGAAATCGAACCAAGTGAAACTTATTTGAACATTCAAATGTATAATTATTGCTACAATAAATCAAGCGGGAGTTAGGGAAAACGAGAAATCGAGTTTGAGCCTGTAAATACCGACTCTTCACACTCGTTTCAAGACACACCTCACTTGTACCATGTTATCAACTTTTTTTCGCCGCCGCAAGTTTTCAGGCATTATCTCCGGCCATCGAGTCCGACACATTTCAAGGTAAGCTTAATGTCAATATGTTCGTTTCTATTCACCAGTTCAAAGCCCTATGGTCCTGACCATGCCTTGTTACTGTCGTACTCTAATTTTAAAATTGTAGTTGTCGAAGTTGATTCTAGGGTTTAACTGTAATGAAGAAGATGAATCATTTTTATCACTGTTTTTCTATCTTGGTGCATCCCAAGTCCAGTTAAGAGAGGCGGTGTTGGTGGTAGTGGCCGGAAAATGTGGTGATTGATTGGCCGGAGAAGGCAGGGGCGGTCGGTGGTGACCGAAGAAGGTTGGTTGCAAGGGTTGAAAATGAGGAGGATGATAATCGTGCTTCTTGAGGTTTTATTTATGGATATGTATTTAAATAACAAATAATAATAATAATAATAATAATAATAATAATAATAATAATAAATTCAAATAATAATAATATAGATTTTTTTTTGGTTTTTATTGATTTTTTTTGTTTAAATAATAAATATATAAAAAGACATAATTGCCCCTAATTTAACAGTAAAATGTTAACGGAGTTATCGATTTGGATGACATTGGCAACGATTGGGAAACCTCAGGGGTCCAGATGCAAAAATCAAGTTTTTCCGACTAAAGTCACAAAAACAACCAAACCTAATGGACGTTTTTAGTACTTTACTCTTTACAATATTTACTTAAAAAGAAATCTTTATTAATAATATAAATTTAAATACATGAAAACATATTTTTGGTTAAAATAATCATTTAAAAACAAATCTCTCTTTATAATCTATAAAGTTTTATAAATATTTGTTTAAGAATTTTTTTTTTGAAGTATTTTACGTAATTAAATCATTTTTATCACTATAAAACCTTGCTAATAAAATTGACTTTAAATTAATGAAATAAATAGGTTTTGGAAGATTTCACTCAATATCAAATCCCGAACCACTGTCTAGTTTTAGCTTTGTTATACTCCATATTTACTTCCCCGATTATTGTTATTTAGGATTTCTCGTCGTTAACTTCTGAAGAGCGTGACTTTTGTTTACGACCGTTCTTACCGCATTCGTTTATCTCTTGCTTATGCCAAGGTGAGTACCACATTCCCCCATTTTACTTCTTTTTCCACGTTTTGGGGACATATGCATAAATTATATTTCTTATATATATATACTTATACTCAAAACTTATACCTTACTTGTTTATGTTCTTACTTGCTTTATATGTTTTCGCATTCGGAGAGGTCCAGCATAATCTCAAAATAGTATGATCATACGCTAGTCGTTATAGCCTATGTGATTCTCGCCATCTCATTTATACTTGCTCATTTGGTTAATTTGTTATTCTCATATGACTTGTTGCAATACTTATTTATATATATATATATATATATATATATATATATATATATATATACTATATGTACATTTAAACTGTGTGTTGCTCACTCAACATGTGTTGTTGACAAAATTCTATTTTATACGCATATGCAGGTTATCGTAGGAATTTACTGCAGGTTGGTGAAGACTTAGTGAAGAACATAAGTTAGAAAATAATTAATCAAGATCATTTGTGATATAAGTTGTATTGTTGTATGATTTTGGATTATGTATTGTTGTATTTGATTTATTTGAAAACATAATTAAATTAATAGATATTGTCATTTAAATATTGCATGATAGTACCTTGAGAACTGCGATAATCAGTTCATGCCCCGGCATTTATGCCGTAGGTTGGGGTGTGACAGATTGGTATCAAAGCTGAAGGTTTAAAATAGGTCGTTAGTGGTGCCCTAGTAACATGCTTAGGAGCCCCATACGTGCTTATCTGTTTGCCTTATGTGTTCGAAATTAATTACTTACAGCTTTCTTAGGTAATTATTTAATGATTATTTTTAATTGTATTATTATGCAAACACACACAAACTCCGAGGGTATGCCTCAACATTCAAAGAAAACTTTTCGAAAATTAGATTGCTTTTATTTTCAGGAAATTCCTTAAGAATTCTCACCTGTTGTTTTTGCTCGTACACCTTAGGGCTAGGTTATGTGGCATGTCCCTATGATTAATGAAAGGGGAAGAGAAACTGCGAGTTGGGCCATGGAAAAAGGGTTCCAAGAACCAAAGGTAAGACGTTATTCCTTACCTGGGGGATAACCTGACCACAGTTTTCGACCCTATGGAGCTGAGCAAGACCCAAAAATGCCATATGACTGACACCCTAAGCTGTCAACCGTGATCACATTAGTGGTTGCATCCCTATAATATTTTTAAACCGAATTCACGGTGGTTCGTGGCTAAACTCGGTTTTCTCGATTATTGTGTTCCGTTATTTACATGGTTAGTTGGGTGAAAAATAAGTGGAACCCATGGGCACTTCTACTATCCATTTCTTAACTTGTTTTCATAATTTTGTTGGAGTAATCAAACGCGGTGATTCACAAGATATTCCGACTACCCATATTTATTTCGATAGTTCGTTATTTAGTTTGGTCGGATAAAACGCCGTGTAACGCTCATTGGGCCGACAAACTTCATTGCATTATTAATTCGTTAATTAGTTGAGACAATCAAATTTCCATATAACACTCATGGGCTGTCCAACTCAGTTGTTTTTCGTTAGTTCGTTGGGCCATTCAAATTGTCATGGAAAGCTCATGGGATGCCAACATCCATAATTTATATTTCATTAGTTTATTGTAAACTTAATCAAACCTAAATTTTAAAATTACTTAACTCCTCATGTAGTCATCACATATTAATATTATTGACTACATCTTACGCAATGTACCCCCCCTCCCCCCCTTTTCATCTTATAAGATTTCACATTTAATCCTTATGACGCAAATCCCCTTACTTCTTAACGCAACATTATTATAAGTTATATACATAGTTAAACCATTCACTATTCTTATTATTTCCTCAATTTATCATTCATCTTATATATCCTCATTTTTGGTCCATATAGAATGTCTCATTCAAGAAACCACCGTCATCCTCGACATCAATCGTCTAGTTCTCGTGACCACCGTATGGCTGCCTGTATTGCCAAAGAGATAGCTGTTGTGATCCCTAGGATAGTGGCGCAAATTCAAAACATCAATGCAACCGTTTCAACTTTTCCTACCAACCACTCTCCTGGTAATGGCAAATCATCTACCGCCACTCATCCTCACAATAAGAAACGTAAGAACCTTGCTGCAACAAATCCTACCCACCCGCAAGTCTTCTCAAACAAGAAACCTTATCTCGGTCATTTCCCATTATGCTTCATTTGTAACCATCATCACTTAGTTAAATCCATATGCCGTCGTTGCACCCAATGTAACCGTTATGGACATTTTTCTAACACCTTCTGTGTCCCGCCTACTGCACAAGTTGTTCCGCAACAACCTACCCCTCTTGCTCAACCCGATGTTCTTAATACCCGATCGTGCTACCATTGTGGAAACAAAAATCACCTCTGAAATGCGTGCCCTCAACTTACCCAAGCTCATCAAGCCCAATCTAAAACTACACCATACTACTTGACCCATGCTTACCATGCTCAGACCCATCAACCTCGTGTCCGTCAAGCTCCTCCCATCAATCAAGGCCAACCTTAGTTAACCCAACACTATCAAACCTCGCAACCACAAGCTTAAGTTTACCAAACATATTTCCACCAGACAACTCTCTTGCAAACCATTCAAGCCCCAGTTTTCCAAGCAATGCCGAATCAATCTACCTCAACTGCTCCTACTCCTGCAACTCCTCATAGTGCCTCAAGTCACGCCAATTAAGCTACTCAACAATCATGAAGACCTTTGTCGTTCCCTTCATCTATCTTACCTTATTTTGTCTTTTTCTTAATTACGTATGTAACGCATCTTTATGGCCTTGGATTATTTCCTTATTTGGACTATTTATCTTATATCTAATAAATAAAGCTTCTTTGGATTAAATAGATTGTTTATTGAAGCTTACTTATATCTTATTTCCTCACATTCATTAACCTTAACTATTTATAAGCTATCTCTTCTTCAACTACAAATACTTATGTTTTTGCAATGTTTTGGAAAATAAAAAATAAATAATAATTATAATAATAATAATAATAATAATAATAATAATAACTTGCTTTAGGTAAGTCTATTGTAACTTTTGGAATTGTTTTATACATTGGTGTTTTTCTAATTAAAGCTCCTTAAAATTTTTGTTTTCCTCAAAATCATGATTTACTTAAATGTTTTGTAACCCACACAATGGGAAGAATCATGTGGACCATCCGACGATGAAAATAATTTTGGTCTAAAACATAATTATCGAAGTCTTTGCATGGAAAGCATGATGCGTAAGATTGTGTGTCATAATGTAGAATTAAAAGTGGTTGGGATAACGGTACAAATGTAAAAATAATAAGGTACATCCTATATACAAGTTCCATTATCGGATTTTCATTTAGAGCGTTATTTTAACCATTCAAATTTCTGTGTTGTGATAAATTTTTAAATTTTATTTTAAAATCTTTCTTTCCTCAAAATTTAATGGTTTGTTATAGAATTCTTTAATTTCGGGACGAAATTCTCTAAAGTAGGGGAGACTGTAACAACTCGGACTCATAAACCCGACCCGCTCTTACGTTCAGGTTATTTGTATCGCGTTTATCAGGAAGATTAATTATTATTATGTTATTGTTTAATTACTTAAAATTATATGTTTATAACTTTCATAAATTGGAAAATTCAACCCAAACTTAAACTATTAACTTGTAATATACCCACTTTCACACTTCAAGGGCTGGTTTGTAACTTTGACTTATAACCCATTTCCTAACCTGGATAACCTAAGATCCAGCCCTAACCCAAACCCGTTTCTTCATACAACCGATTATAATCAAGATGCTTGGACCAAAATTCTCGCTATCAAATTGGAAATCAAATCAAAAGATTTTTGAATCTTGCTATAAGCGGCTCACCGACGATTGTAATTTTGTTAAGATGATCATTGTAATACTAATTGCTTAAAATTCTAAACCCTCTGTACTCGTTAATCAATCCCTATTATAACAAACTTTATTATTCATTTAATCGCGTCTGTGGAATCCTTTAACCATCGCCTACATTAACCTTAAACAAATTGTAGTATATTGATATGCAAATAGCTGTTCTTGTACTTGTTGAGCCGTCCGGAATATTGAGCGATTAATCCATTATACTTCGTGGTGAGAGATAATTGATTACATAATTATGTTCGTCTTGTGTCATTCCTGATTAACCCCATGATCAATTGATTGAATAACAATCAATTTAACGAATTGATTATCTAGGGTTCATGTATATTTTTTGGTTTCCTTGTCTGACTTAATATATTTCTATTTCTGAAGCTGTTACTAAATGATCAACAAGATCAATTGGCTAGTGGGAGTGATATTGAGTTTAGCTGGAGGTCTCGGGTTCGAGTCCCTCCAGCAGCGAATTGTTTTTTGGTTTGCCTTTTAGTATTATTTTAATATATAAGATATCAATCAATTTAATCTCTAAATTCTTGTTAATAATATAGTAAATATTAACTAATTCATATATTGTCAAAAACCGACATATTAATAGAGCACCTTGCCGAACCGATGTTAAAACCATATATGTGTATATGTATTTTAGTATTAAAATTGTTAAAGGGTTAATATAATATATATATATATATTTAAATTTATTCTTGTTAATTAATATATAATTACAAGTATTTTATAAAAATCATATTTTATACAAGTCTTGTTATTTATTATTTTTTAATTATTAACTATTATTAACAATATTTACTTAAAAGGAAATCTTTATTAATAATATAAATTTAAATACATTAAAACATATTTTTAGTTAAAATAATCATTTAAAAACTAATCTCTCTTTATAATCTATAAAGTTTTATAAATATTTGTTTAAGTATTTTACGTAATTAAATCATGTTTATTACTATAAAACCTTGCTAATAAAATTGACTTTAAATTAATGAAATAAATAGGTATTCTAAGACTATAAGTCCCCCCGGGGCATCGCTGATCGATACGAGATCCGCACGATGTCTAGGAGTGCCGAATCCTCCTAGACTCGTTTATGGTGTTGGAGACGAAGAACACGATTACACACAAACAAACACATGAATGGGATAAACGAATCTGCAGATCCTTTATAATATAACCATAACACGTTACATACAGAACAAAAAAAAAACACGGCCGACCATTGTTGAGTCAAACAATTGACCTAAGGGGGAGATTGTTGAGTCAAAGATTTGACCAAAATGAAGTACATGAAAGATTGGAATCTTCTCAACCTCCTTAGAATTCGCAAGGTATGGATCCGGGCACACCTTAGACATCCGAGCAAGCTTTTACTTAGCCGGGTACGATATTTTGTCTATCAGGCAAGGTTTACTTCAAGTAGTCTTCTTTAGTGGTTATCCGAGCAGGGTTTGCAAATTAGTGCATTGCCGGGCAAGGTTCACTAGTTTATGTAAATCCGAGCAAGGTTCACTTTATCAAGCAAGTCTGTTTTTGATAGCCAAGTAAAGTTCACTTCTGAGAATGAAGACTTTTACAAAGCCTACCCGGAAGACTTGTTTTACACTTATATTATTTTGAATATGTAATTTGATTATGTACGTTGTATTTAGGGTTTCTAGAAGGAATGACAGCTGTTCAAGGGTGTCAGGCCTATAAAAGGAATAATTAGGGCACACCTAAGGAGACACGGGACACGACACGGAAAAATAGGTGGCTGAATACGATAATATTTATACTGCCGTTTTTCCTAAAAGAAACCCTAAATCAATTGTCCACTTTGTATGATGAAAATTATATAAATGGAAATCTTTTCAGTGAATCTTGTGTGTGTCATCTACCTTTGATTATTAATTGCAACTATCATGTTTGTTATTGATTCCGCCTTTAACAAACAGTAATCTTTTTAAATATAGCAACCCGTCATTTACTCCCTTGTCGACACATCAATCTGTGTGAGTAATAACATGATTAAGTAAGATCCAGCTGAAATCGAGGGACCTGACAAGTGGTATCAGAGTTCGTTACTGCTATTTTAAAAAGATTGTTGTTGATTGAAGATTTGAAGAAGAATGACGTAAGCAGACCACTGTTACATTGAAAAGTGACATCAGCAGTTCTGTTCTTCATTTTTCTTCCAGATATACAATCATTTGGTGTTTTCTCTTCCTTGTTCTACTTAAAGTTTTAATCTTTATATTTAAATCTTGTTCTTATCAAATCTGACACCTCAGATCTGAACTATTGATTTTCAGATCTGAATATTTTTGAAACTCTGTTTTTATAAAAAAATTGCTTTTGTTTTCACAAAATGTCTGGTTATGAGGAACAAGAGGTGTCTACTAACAAGGGTCCTAGATTGTATGGACATGAAAATTTCACTAAATGGAAGGTCTTGTTTGAAGCAGCCGTTTGCTATAATGATGTTGATATGTGGAACTCCATCAAGAATGGTCCACAAGCTGCAATTGAAGAAGGTGCAAATCCAGCAGCCACTGCTGCTGTGAGAGAAAGGATAAGAAAGGTTGATGACAAGGCTTTAGCTATGTTGAAGCTAGGTCTGTCTTGGGAAATACTTAACAAGGTTGCACATCATCCCAATGCTAAGGCAATGTATGATGCAATACTTGAAATGTTTGAAGGAAATGTTGAACTCAAAAACATCAAGAAGCAGAGATTGAAGCAGCAGTTAGAAAGATTCAAATATAAAGAATGAAAAAGGTTGAAATCAATTCTGGAAAGATTTCTGGGAATTGTGAATGAGCTCAAAACCACAGCCTATGTCATGACTGAATTTGACCTTAATACCAAGCTGCTCAACTCTATGCCAAAGGAGTGGTATACTTCCTGCAAGTTCATCCTCACAAAACACAACTTCAATGAGCTAAAAGTAGATGATGTAGTGTGTTTTCTTCAAGCTGCAGAGATAGAGATGATAGAAAATGAAATGATTAAAGAGGAAAGATCATGCTTCAATGTTTCAAATGGATTGATTGCACCTATGGGTAATCTGTCTACCAAGAATCAACAGCAGATTCCTATCATTGAAGAACCAATTGAACACAATGTTGATACTCCAAAATCTTTCACTGGAGGTAGCACAAGTAATCAAGGAAATCAGCAAAGGTTCAATGTGAAACTAATTGATGACATTGATTCTGCCTCTATGGCAAGTGGGAATGTTCCACACACTTGTGGTGGAAATGGTCAAAATAGTGAAACACAGGCCTTGTTGTCTATATTTACTGAGTCATATAATGCATTTATTGCAAAGAACCTAATTCACACAAGTGTAGTACAAGATGATTTTGAGCAAATTGATGCAGACGATTTGGAAGACATGGATTTGAAGTGGCAAGTTGTCATGTTAGCTTTGAGAAGTAAGAGGTTGTATAATAGAACTGGTAGATCTCTGGTTTCTGGTCCTAATGAGAGGATTGACTTTCAAGTCAAAGGCAATCTGCTACAATTGCCAACAGCCAGGACATTTTGCAAGGGAATGCAACTTGCCAAGGAACTATAAGATGAATCAATTCCAGAATCAACAGCCAAGAGGTCAGCAGCAATACCAGCAAAATCAGCAAAGAAACAACAACCAAAACTTCAATAACAACCAAAACTTCAACAACAACTTAAATCCCAAAAACAACTACAATCCCAACTTCAACAACTTTCAGCCTCAAATGAATAATCTTAATCAGAGTATGCAACAAAATCAAGGTTTTCAAATGAACAATAATCAAAACCTTCAAGCAGTTCAAAATGTTCCAAACAACACTGTTCCAACAAACCAAAATCAACCTAGAAACCAAGGAAATGTGGCAGTGACTACACAACATGAAGGTAACTTTGATTGGAGCAATCATGAAGAAGACATTGCAGATGATATCAAGAGAGAAAATGTAGAATTCATGGCTATAATTGAGAAAGAAGCTGGATCATCATCTCAGGTACATTCTGCTCCTACTATTGATTTAACTGAAGTTATCAATGAACTAAAATTGAAGGTAGGCAAGATGGAAAATGAGTGTTTTAAGAAACAAAGTATCATCAATGCATATGAGGCAAGTGAACTAGTGAGTGAAGAAAGAATGAAAAGTTTGGAAGAAGACTGTGTAAACAGTTACAGAGCTCAGAAAATATTTACCACTGAAATTGATGGGTTGAAGAAATGATTATAGAAGAGAAGGTACTGAACACAAAATTTCAAGTTGACAATGAATTCTTGAAGAACTTGGTCTCCACTGGTAACATTTGTGGAATTCTAAACCAAGTTAAGGAAGAAGACAAATACAAAGCAGTACCACCACCATTCAACAACAACTTTATGCCAAAAGTTGATAAAGAGAAAATAAATGCATATCTACAAAAATTCAAAGATGTCTTTCAAGACAAAGAAGAACTTGTGGATTTGTACAAGAATGTTGAGGTGAGTGAAGAAGGAGAGTTTGTTGTGAAGAAAGAACTGAAAGAAGAAAAGTCAATTGGAGTTCAAGTCTCTGAAGATGACCTTGAGTCAATTGATTTGAATCAAGATGACCTGAGTGATTTGAGTGATCAAATTACTGAAGAGGAACTCAAAGCTGCTGAAAGAGGTAGAAGATACAAGAAACCAGAATTAGTTGACAAACTTCCAAAGTATCCACCAGTTACACCAAGAATGAAGAAACAGAATGATAGAATGAAAAGAGAACATGTGTCCTTTGACATATGTGAAAGAAAGAAGGCAAATTACAATGCTGTAAGGCCTCCAAGCCAAAAAGTATTAGAAAGGATAAAGCAGAACACCAAGAAAAGGGTGCAAGAAGATGTGAATGTTGAAAACTTTATTCCTGTTTATCCTATTTTCTCTAACCATGAAGCTCTTGATATTGGAGAAGTGGAAACTATGGAAGAATATGAGAAAAGACAATTAAGACATAGAGAAAATCAGGATAAAGAACCACTGAATATGCAAAAAATTGTGTTTGTAAAAGGCAAGACTGAAAGAAAAGACATCAAGATTGAGGAATTTGTTCCTTTCTCAATCAATTTTGACAGTCTAAGGAACAAGAAGACCATTGGTGTCAATGAACCAAGACCAAGTGAAAGATTCAAGAAACCAAAAGAACACAAAATATTAAAATGAAAGGTTTGGTGCAAGAAGTGTGATGAATATGGGCATCATACAGACTCATGTAATGAAAGACTCAAATTCAAACCTTTTCATGTCCCAGATGAAACAAAGTATGGACAAGACATTGTGGCCTACAAAATGAAGTATGAAAAATACTTGGGAATGGGAAAGGTTTGTGAAGAAGAAGTTCTGGAAAATGAGAACCAGAGGCATTCATTGGAAGTCAAGAAACATGTGAACAAACCTGTTAAAAAGGTGAAATCGCCAGTGAAGAATGAGAAAACTGTTAAGAAGGGCTCTCAACCCTTGAGAACAATCCCAAAAAGGGATACTCAATCTGTCAAATCTAATAGTTCTCAAAGATCATCAAGCAGTGAGAAGACAAGAAAAGATGCATATCCTAGAAAGAAACCAACAGAACTCACTGGTGATGAGAAATTTCTGTTGAAACATGGATATGAACCACAAGGTTTTCTATGGAAACCTAAGACTGAGATTAAGGTTGAGATAGTTGCTGATGTGAGAGCTACTCTATAAAGAAGGACTATGTGATAAAGGAGTAGCTGAGTACCAGAACTCAACCTCACTTGTTAAGACCCCAAGAGAGTGTGGTTATGAAACTGACAATTCAGACAACTTTGAAGTCACTCATGAAGATCCTGGCCCAACAACACTCACTTCCCAAGCTGTGTCTAAAACTGAATCTGATGAACTGCAAGTTGATAAGGCTTGCACTTCATCACTCAACTAATCAAACTTTCTTTATATGTGCGGGAACAGTACACTCCTCTGAATGATATATGGTACATGGATAGTGGTTGTTCTAGGCACATGACTTGTGACAAGAGATCTCTTGTCAATTATGAAGAAAAGTTTGAAGGTCCTGTAGCTTTTGGGAGTGATGAAAATGGTGGAAAGATTGTTGGAAAAGGAATCTTGACAAATGGGAAAGTCTCATAAATTGAACCTAAAACAACGTCGCCTACAACCGTAAGCCGGTGCCCCTTAACCTATTACTCAATTCTTTGCTTCAAATCTCTGATTTCCAACAAAAGGTATGTTAATTTGGTGATTCTATTGTTCAAATTCATCATGCTAGGTTTAAAATGAACTCCAAATCTTACCAATTGATGGTAAATCGGGTCAAAACCAGGAAAATAGATGGGTCAATTGTCTAAATCTAGGGTTTTGATTTGATAAATAAGATTTGCACTTAGGTTTAAAGGAATTTTTTGGGAAAATCATTCGGGTTTGGGTCTTGGATGATCCATACAATAAAATCAAACCCGTAAGATATTTCTTAAGAATCGGGTTAAATCACAGGTTCGAATCTTGACATTTGCAGAATTAGGATTAAAAACGCGGGCTGTGTTTTTGCAAAACACGCCCTGGTCAACCACAGGTCAACAAAAGTTAAAATCAGACAAAATGGTCAAAACTGCCAAAACAACAGCAGCATGGGGTCGTGCCTCTAGAGGCACGGTACCGTGCTTTGCCCTATGTTCCACGTTCTCATAAAATTTTGAAAAAATTCAACTAAACTTGTTCTAAAATTGCATATGGCTGAATACGAGGATGATGAGCATGTTATATTAATTTTTCACAAGGATACAGAAAGAGATGCACGTGCCCGACAAAGAATGGGTTACCTTAACAATCGGCTCCCTGAACCGAACTTCTATGCTCGCAAGAAAACTTATAAAGAAAGTAAACCAACGAGGAAGATACAAGGGGCTTGTTAAAGGTCCGTGGACACGTGTTCTAAACCAAAAGGGCAAAGCAGTTACTGAACTAACTAAAGAATTTTTGGCCTCATTCTCTATCAAGACAAAGGATTTGTATATGTGGGACGGAGACGTTGTTGGGTTCAGGTGTAGGGGAGTATGGTACAACACATCAGCCACCCAACTCGGGATTGATTTGGGTATTTATACGAGAGATGAGACCGACAGTTCCATTTGATATGACTCTATGACCACGTTTACAGATGAAGATGCTGATGAGACAGTAGAACCAGGTGGCACCAGATTGGAAGCATGGGAAAAGTTGAGTCTTGGGGAAGAAAGCTACTGTGCAAACAGCACCAAAAGCACCGCCTTACGTGACCCACTAATGAGATACATTCACCTACTGCTTAGCCACACATGTGGTCAGAGCAAGGGGGTCGTGAATTTGAGGTATTTGTGGGCTCTTTATTGCATCAAGAATGAGATACCATGCAACATCACATACATGTTTTGTCAACTATTTAGAATCAATGCAAATGCAAGGAGCCCGGATACCCCGATCTTTGGTGTTGCATGGATTAACAAGCTTTACAAAGCTTATGGTGCAGACAGAGAAGGGATACGAAGCCCAGACCCGATCGCACTTGATCTCAACTTCTATATCAACAAGCAAATGGTCCAGCAGATTAGCAGGAACCCAGACCAGTGGAGGTTTCAGGATGCCCTGAACCAGATTTGGGATCCTGAGGACCTGGCTGATATGACTATCCAGGACATACCCGAGAGGAGAGGAGGATCACCACAACATCAGACCCTCCGCCGCACTTACACTCACCAGGACGGCCCATCATCGTCAGGAGCCGGCCCCAGCTCGACATACCACAGCCAGTACTCTTTTGAGGGCCTATACGAGCTCATTGACCAGTTCCAGACTCACACTAATGCCTCCTTTAACAGGTTATCAGGACAGATTGCTGACTCTAACGCACAGCGAGCAGCAAATCACACAGAGACGAGGCGGGAGATTATTCGGTTGAGCGACCGCATGGACAGGCAGTGGGGACCCTTTGACACAGATTACACGGGTAACCAACGAGCAGCGGCAATGGTAGATCTGGTATGGGTATGGGAGGTAGTACTATTCTGACATTATTAAGCTTGTTGAAACAATTTCTATTTGGTTGTTTGTTTGTTTGATAATTATTATGGTCGTGGGTGCCAAGACATTTTAGTAGGTAATTATTTAGCCCGTGTGGGCAGAGTATGAATGATTTCATACACAATTTTCAGTAGTATTATGCTTTGGTTGTTTGTGGTTGTTTGTAGTTTTATTATTTAAGTACATTACAGGAAAACAGACGAAAAACAGGGGACAATCTATCGAAATTTCGTTAGCCCATAAGGAAGTTCATTTCCATTTTACCCACCATACTTCATATGAAATTAGTCATGAATCTTTTATATGAATCTTTTCACATTGAAGACAATGTGAGATTCAAGTGTGGGTAGGATAATTAATTGACCAATTGCTTGCTCGACTAATTATAAGATTCTCTAATAACAAATTTTGTAGCAAACAAAGACTATTTTTGACAAAACCAAAAGCATATCCAAGAATTTTTTTTGCAAATAACCAACTAAAAATCTATTATAACCAAAAAAAAATAAAAAGTAAAAAATTAAAAAGAAGTTTTGTAATAGTAAAAAGAAATTTATGCAAAATATGGCGTTTACACCTAATCCACCCGTTACTGTGAGATAAATCTCATGTCATATAAATATTTTTTCGGAAGCTTTGAGTGAGTCATATGTTTCGTGTGATTTAGAACTTGTCGCAAATGTTCATATTAAGACCGCGCGAAGCATTGTTCTTAATATTATCACCATTCCCTCAAACCATTCTCCATATCACAAAACCCAAAAAACTTACCACTTTATCCCTTTCACCGATAAAATACAACACTGGTCTTTTACCAGCAAACCTTAAAGAACTGGAAATGCATTCTTTCTATTTCAATATCCTTTGTTGCATAAATTTAGCAAAACCTAGGTTGCCACCAAAACTTAGGAAGAGAATCTTTCTCTTTAACAATGAGAGGTGAGGAAAAAGTGGCGCCAAGACGAACAAAGGCCACCATTTTGTGGAGTTTCCAAAAGCGCAATGAAAAGAAGAGCAAAAAGATACGAATGATGCTTAGGATGCGGAAAATGGTCCCACGAAGGAAGATGTAGAAAAAGTCAAACTCAGTCTCAACATGAATATACCGAACTAATGAGGGTGGGGGGGCTATTAGGCTCAAAGCCGAAGAATCCATAAGATTTAGGAGTTATGTTCAGAGCAGGATTGAGGAAGAACTGATCCACATCCTCGACAAAACTAGTCTTGGCGATCTGACCTTAAAAGAGTCACTAGGTCTGTAAAAAAAATCATCATCAACAATTGGGAGAAAGGAGCTAACCATAGAAGACATCTTAAGACTCCCGACAATCAGCAAAAGTTGTATTTACCACCATCTTTAACCTAAACCCTTGAACCACCACAAAATACCAAATCCCTACTCACACAAAACCAACCCATATTACCTTCTGATCTATAGAACCCTTCAAAGAGGTGTAGATTTGAACTTGTTACAAGCTTATTTATCACATGTCACGTTTTGGCTAAGAGTGTTCACATACATGCATCACATGTATGATCAGATTTAAAACCGAAAGTGAGTGAACATTGTGAGATCGTGACGTTTTGCATAAACAGAAGCTCATAAAAACAAATCATCTTTTTATATATCACTGCATATATTCTTATGATTTAAAGTTGGTTAGTTTGTTCCCATTATCTTGGAACGCTTTTGGGGATGTGACGGGTGGTCCATGGGACAACCCTTAATTGATTTAAAGTCGTAATAACCATGTTTTGAATTGGTTTATTTGGTGGAATTAGATGACTACGGTGTGTTCGGTAAATTGTAGGTACAAATGAGGTTCCGGAGCTATTATGGTGTATAACGAAGAAACCAAAGGAACTGACGAGTTGAGAAGAGCAAGAAATTGAAGTTTCGTGGCTGAAGTCCAGCTGGGCCCACGGTCCCAACCATGGGCCACGGTCCAAGATTGTCAAAATGGCAGACGGCATCGTACCGTGGCAGGTACGGGCACCGGGAGGACCACCGTGACCCACGGTGGAATCCTGGGCCACGGTCCAGTTTTTCCAGAAATTCACTGTGACCCACGGTGTAGACCGTGGGCCACGGTGCGGGTCGTAACTGCCGAATTTTCTTTGTTTATTACTCGTGTTGGGGTTGTCTTTTGATATATCTTTCATTCCAAACAAGCTAGGGGAGACTTTTTGAGAGAAAGAACAATACTTTGGTAATTCTTATCATTAGTTTGGGTTTGTGATGTGTATGATTACCCTAATTGATGTGATGTTGAATCAAACTATGTGTGGCTAATCATCTTTATATTCTCTCCCGAATTGTAAGGTTTTCAATTGGATTACTTGTTATTCGCTTATGTTATTTGTGGGATAATCTTTTGATCTTATGAATATATTGTTATGGTGATTGTGAGTTTGTATTGTAATTGTTAGTATGATTTGAATTCGTGTTCTTGACTATCCGTTCTTGGTGCCATAGGCAATCGAGATTTAGTAGAAGAGAATTAGGGTTAACAATATTAAACTGATTTTTGAGTGACAACCTTGCGTTTTTGTAATCCAAGTACTTAGTCCTCTTTTATCACAATCAACTGCATTTTCACAAAACTATATTCGTGTAGTTCATTCCACAAATAAGCGTTAACTTGATTAACATTGGAAATCTGAAATCGGGAGAGAGCATTGTTACTTATATTGTTAAAACTCGTTTATTGCTTTAACTATTTTTATTAATCAAAACCAAACAACTAAATCATTGAATTTACATTTTGCACGTAGAATAATTTAGATTAAATTTTATAGCTACTTGGTAACATAATTTCCACAAACTCCCTGTGTTCGATACCCGCTTACCGCTATCTAATAGTTGTAATCGATTTATTTTTCAGTGAGTCTTCGACCTCACGTCAGGATGTTAGTCTATGGTCCTGATTTACTATTTTTAGAGAATATTTATAAATAGCTTGCTTGAGGACAAGCAAGGTTCAAGTGTGGGGATGTTTGATGTATATAAAAATATACATCTTTTTAGCATCAAATAATCTCTAAAAACTGCAACTTTTATCAAATAATATAGCTCAAATAGAAACTTATCATATTAAAATGTATTTTCAGGTAAACCCAAGCCTTAAACGAAGAAACAAGCAAAAAAGCAAAAGAAAAACGAAAGAAAACCCAAGAAAGCACCTGACACGCCCCCACCCCCCCCCCCCCCCCCACCCGGACACGCCCCCATGCCTCTAGATGCAATAAAAGACAAAAATCTGCAAGAAAAGACAAAATACTAGACATTCGGGCACGAGGCCGTGCCTCATTAAGCATGGGACCGTGGTCACCTTTTAAAAAAGACAAAAAGATATATAACTAATATAATGCTAAATGTTTATGTTTCCCTTGTATATTTTAATTAATATTTTAATAGTTTTTATTCGTTTTTTAGTCGAGATTTGTATGCTACTAACGTTTTTATTTCTCATAGGTTCCGGGATTTGATCGTGATTAAAAAGGGCGAAAAACAAGCTAAAACGAGCCGAAACGGAGATCAGGAACGCGTCAGGAAGGGTCAGAACAGAGAACCGGTCAGACCGGGCCGGTCTGACCGGCCCCTATGGAAAAGCATGTCACGCCGCGCGGAGGGGTACCCTATTTCTCGTCGCGCGGCGCCTAGGGGATGCTGGGTTAGATTAATTTCATTTTTGCTTATTGTTGGGCCTTGTTTTGGGTATTTAAACACCTTTAACTTAAACCTGACATAACCTGAAAGCCACCAGCCGAATTGGAGAGCTCTTGAAGTTATTTTACGAGTCTTGTGGTGATTTTAAAGACAAGAGGACAGCCGGTGAAGAGCTACACGTTTACGTTTGGAGATTGCGGGTTTTATCATCCTTGATTCTTCGTTCTTTAGAATTTTCACCATGTTTTCATTATTATTTGTTTTGTTTGATTTAGACTTTAGGATGCTAGGCTAAATTCCATAAACTACCTAGGTCGTTATGAACATTAGTTCGGTTTGCTTTTCGTTTTGATTTCGTTTCGTTATGGACTTTATGTTCTAAGTAAACGGTTAAGTTTGATTTAATTGATACGTATGATTGTTTGGTTTTGTTTACTTGAGTTTATTGTTTCACATTGCCCTTGTTGATTGTTTCATAGGATAGGGTTTTGTTAGGTCATTTACTGTGTGTTCTTGGCTAGTTTGTGATTAATATGCATTAAAATCATAGAAACAATAAAATCAAGTAAATAGATAAAAGTGAGCTGCCAGCCTAGAAAGCTCTAAGGTGATAGGTTGTTGATAGATCTTTGCTTGTCGGGCTTGCTTGATTTAGTTCTTCGTAATGAGTCCGTCTAGGTTTTAATGTCAGCTTAGTCTATTAAGTTAATTGAGTCAGCTTTGCTATCTTTTGAATTCCGTGCTGTGAGGTCAGTTTTCTTCATAAAAGATACTTAGACATAAGCGATTAAATAACCGTAAGGAAGTTTAATATAAAACTTGTGAGTCTTAAAACTTGTTAGAAATCCATAGGCGTCTTCTTGAAGTTCAAGGGTCCTGTTCGAGTTTTCTGTCAAGGGTCTATTTTATGATCCTAGTTCCATAACGTGAGTTTTCCATTTAATTAATAACCATAACTTTGGGGATTCTGGCCTGGGTAGTTATTATCATCATCTGAATAAATCTAAGTTTTTAGTTGCTTATTAGTTTAAATTAAATTAGGGTTAAGGTTTATTAATAATTTAATTAGCTAGGATTATGTTTTATTATTATTTTAATAATTAGGGTTTGTTCTTATTAGTTTAATATTAGTTTAATTAAGTAATTATTAGTTAATCATTAGTAAGTTTTAATTAATTAGTTTAATACTTCCCTCTCAAATATTATTAATAAATAGTCGTATCTAGTAGTTGAGTCTAATTTGCTAGTTTCGTAATTTAAAGAGCCTCGTGGGCTCGATATCCGGACTTACTTATCTGTACTAGAGTCGATCGGTTCACTTGCCGGTTATTAGTTTAAGTTAAGTTTAAGGGTCTAGAGTATTACTTAGTGTATAGATTAGTATAATTTTAGTTAATAATTGTATGAATACTTTTAGCACATCAAGTTTTTGGCGCTGTTGCTGGGGACTCTTAGCAATTGCGTTATTAGCTTTAATTGGACTTATTTGCTATATACGTGTTATTGTATTTTTGATTTTGAGTTTTTAGGGTTTTAGTTAATTAGATTTTTACGTGTTTATTATTATTATTATTGTTTTTTTTTTGCTTTGAGTCGTAGGTGTCTAATTGTCCGTGTCTTTTGCTTGTTTAGATTCTTGTAATTATGTCTGAAATTTGTAATGGACGTCACTTTACCATTAAATGTCCATACTACAGTAACCTTAATTGTGATACGTGTGGTGATCCTCATTTACACTATGATTGTCCATACAAAGGTTCTCGCTTTATTTGTTATAGATGCGCTGGTTTCCATATGACTCGTGCATGTCCATATAATCGTACTAACCCTTCTGTGCAGCCAGTGAAAAATTTTTCACATGGACCTTTTCTGTATTATTTTGATAATTCGTATCAGCAACCTCAGCAAAACAGGAGCAGTGTTATGATCCATTTTCTAAAATCCTTTCTGATAAGGATGTAGCTGCTATGGGTAGGATAGAAAAGATGTTGATCCAATACATGGCTACAGATACCCAAAAGATGTTCGTTGAGCATGATACCATCTTCAAAAATCACTAGGATATTATTACAGATCTCCAACGTCAAGTAGAAGAAATTTCTAGGAGACTGGATGAAGAAGATGAAATGGAGAGGTTGAGATCCTTGGAATATGTTGAGCAGTCAGATGAGGAGATCATTCAAGTAACGGAGACAAAAATGGATGTTGAAGTCCCACCTCCGGTGTCACATGCTATTATTGATTTTTGGAGTGACTCTGATGATGAGATAAATGAAGAAGATTGGGCTGCTTATCAGAGGTCGTTAGTGAAGAAAGAAGAGATAGAGGTTGATGTGGATTTGGAAGATTCACTTGAGTTGATTTTTGGCGTTGAGGAAGAGGTTGTGAATGAATTGAGTGAGGAAGATGAATTCCTTGATCTGGAGTTGGATGGATTGTCGGATTATGACAGGGGAGACACATTGGACGTTAATGGGGATATTGCGTTTTTCGAGGCCCTACTTGTAGAGGACATTGTAGATGAGAATGTGGTGTTAGAGGAAGGACACTATTGCCGGCCCGTGGACTGTGTTTTGAATACTTATCAGGAATTAAAACCACGGGAGAAGGTCGAGGATGATAGGTTACCTGAAAACCGAAGTTGCGTATACTTTAGAAGATGGTCTATAGGAGTGAAAAAACCATTAAAAGTCAAACACGACCAATCTTTTCGATACTTACAACGCATTCGGCTCTTGCCAGGTAAGTTTAAATATAGGTGGTCTGACCCGTTACTGATTTTTAATTCTAAGTAAATATTTTGCAGTTTCATAATTGATATATTACTGTTTGATAAGTACCGGGTGAAACTGAACGTGTTGGATAGGGTCCAGATCAAGGAGAAACCTCCTGATTAAGTTCAAGTGTGGGGAGGTTTCGCGGATTTTGTATAATTCATCGAGTCACTAACGTAGTTTTTTGTAGTTCAACTTTGTTTTGTGTTTTTGAGTTTTGCTAGTTTGATAATTGAGTGAGCTAGAAAAACGATCCCCAAGTAAGATTTTAATGAAAAAGACAAGTGTGGGGATGGAGCAGCTGAAACGTATAGTTTATATTTATTATTTGCTGCTAATTATTTATGATTTATTTGTCGGTTGATGTGAAACACTTTAATTGCTTAATATCTATCATTACGATAAGATACATTTTTAGATATGTTTATTTCGTTTTGCCGCTTGCATTCGTGTGAGAGAGAAGGAGTTACTATTTACTGAGCACGTTCGTAGTTGGAGGGCATTCATGGAAGAAGACTTATATTTCATGCGCATATTACCAGCTAAGTCTTTTCCATTATCTAGCTTGTTAACTTTTTATTTGTTTTTATTTTATTTTTAATTTTTAGGTTTTTTGTTTTTTTGTAGTCCGACTTTATTTTTTTATTTTTTTTAGTCGTCCTTATCCTTGCATTGAGGACAATACAAAATTTAAGTGTGGGGATAGGATATTTGAGTCGTAGTTTAAATTGTATTTTTGTTTGAAAAATAAAAAAAAACAAAAAATATTTTTGAAAAATGTTTTAAAAATGTCCCTTAAATTTAGTTTTTTGTTGCGTGAAAGTGGGAGATGATGATATTTATCGGAAATTGGTTTTTCAAATTACTAATAATATGAGATAAACAAAGAAAACGCACTTAACTTGGGATGTGTCGGTAGGCTCAGCCTTGAAAATGAAAGGGCAATTTGATAAAATGGGTCGGAAATCTCTTGTGGGTAAAGTGTTTTGTCCGTAGAAAATAAGTAATGAAAGGTCGAGCCATACTCAAGCCTCAATTCTTGGTATGAAAAGTGGAAATATTATAAAGTTTGAAAATCTAAAAATTTTGAATACGTTATCATATGATGCTTGGGTAGGTTTAACGTTAGAGTATGCCGTGTAGCCTGTGATATAAATTTTAAACTGCTAGCTTTAGTGTTTTACGCATCATTGGCGTATGGTTTTATAAACTCAAATCTTGTATTGATGGGATGCCCCGGGTCCGGAGACCATGGGTCTGTATGTCGATTATTCATCTGGGTATTCACAATTCCAAATGGGGTTGTGAATATTTAAAATTAAGCTAAAAAGAGCAAACCCGCAGTTTTCTGTCATTTAAGTCTTTAAACATGATCACAAAAAAGTACAAAAGTACAAAAGTACAAATGCATTACAGACTTGATCATCCACGCTGTTAGCCATGTGGGGTCCCCTTGCTCGCGTCTCATTACCATTAAGAAACTGACCACAAGGGACACGCCACATGTAAGCCCCACAGATGAAATTTTGCATACTCACCTATGGTAATGGTTCGGTGTATTGCTTGATAACGAGGGTATGTCATGTTGTGGGGAACACTAGCTATTAATTAATTGAACCTTAATCGTATCTAATGGCTGCTTGGTAGACTTTGATGCTTAAGCTTAGGTGGATAAACAATACCCTTGATCGTCTTAACTATTCATAAAAAATAGAGCAACAAAAATTATAAATCTGCTAATTTTGAGGTTTAAATCAAGTTGAGGAGGTCTGGTCCGGTAAAAGCTGAAAATAAGTGGGTCTTAATTGTGTAAACCACTGAGTAAAAAATTGTCGGATCATATTTGTCCCGGTAAAGATTAAGGCATGGGTTTAAGTAGATAACAATATCGGTGATCGCGGTTTTTGCGTTTTTCTGACCTTTAAAAATTAACCTATATGTTTGTCAGACTATATTTTTCCGATTCTGATCCAACTACATCACACTTTTTCAGGGACGAAAAAAGAATAAGTGTGAGGATATTTGATATAATGCTAAATGTTTATGTTTCCCTTTTATATTTTAATTAATATTTTAATAGTTTTTATTCGTTTTTAGTCGAGATTTGTATGCTACTAACGTTTTTATGTTTCGGAGGTTCCGGGATTTGATCGTGATTAAAAAGGGCGAAAAACGAGCTAAAACGAGCCGAAACGAAGATCCGGAATGCGTCAGGAAGGGTCAGAACAGAGAACCGGTCAGACCGACCGGCCCCCATAAAAAAGCACGCCGCGTCGCACGGAGGGGTACCCTATTTCCCGCCGCGCGGCGCCTAGGGGATGCTGGGCTAGATTAATTTCGTTTTTGCTTATTGTTAGGCGTTGTTTTGGGTATTTAAACACCTTTAACTTAAACCTGACATAACCTGAAAGCCACCAGCCGAATTGGAGAGCTCTTGGATTTATTTTACGAGTCTTGTGGTGATTTTGAAGGCAAGAGGACAGCCGGTGAAGAGCTACACGTTTACATTTGGAGATTACGGGTTTTATCATCCTTGATTCTTCATTCTATAGAATTTTCACCATGTTTTCATTATTATTTGTTTTGTTTGATTTAGACTTTAATATGCTAGGCTAAATTCCATAAACTACCTAGGTCGTGATGAACCTTAGTTCGGTTTGATTTTCGTTTGGATTTCGTTTCGTTATGGATTTTATGTTCTAAGTAAACGGTTAAGTTTGATTTAATTGATGCGTATGATTGCTTGGTTTTGTTTACTTGAATTTATTGTTTCACATTGCCCTTGTTGATTGTTTCATAGGATAGGGTTTTGTTAGGTCATTTACTGTGTGTTCTTGGCTAGTTTGTGATTAATATGCATTAAAATAATAGAAACAACAAAATCAAGTAAATAGATAAAAGTGAACTGCCAGCCTTGAAAGCTGTAAGGTGATAGGTTGTTGATAGTTCTTTGCTTTTCGGGATTGCTAGATTTAGTTCTTCGTAAGGAGTCCGTCTAGGTTTTAATGTCAGCTTAGTCTATTAAGTTAATTGAGTCTGCTTTGCTATCTTTTGAATTTCGCGCTGTGAGGTAGGTTTTCGTCATAAAAGATACTTAGACATAAGCGATTAAATAACCGTAAGGAAGTTTAATATAAAACTGGTGAGTCTTAAAACTTGTTAGAAATCCATAGGCGTCTTCTTGAAGTTCAAGGGTCCTGTTCGAGTTTTCTGTCAAGGGTCTATTTTATAATCCCAGTTCCATAACGTTAGTTTTTCATTTTATTAATAACCGTAACTTTGGGGATTCTGGCCTGGGTAGTTATTTTCATCATCTGAATAAATCTAAGTTTTTAATTGCTTATTAGTTTAAATTAAATTAGGGTTAAGGTTTATTATTAATTTAATTAGTAACAACTATGTTTTATTATTATTTTAATAATTAGGGTTTGTTCTTATTAGTTTAATATTAGTTTAATTAAGTTATTATTAGTTAATCATTAGTAAGATTTAATTAATTAGTTTAATACTTCCCCCTCAAATATTATTAATAAATAGTCGTATCTTGTAGTTGAGTCTAATTTGCTAGTTTCGTAATTTAAAGGGTCTCGTGGGTTCGATATCCGGACTTACTTAGCTGTACAGAGTCGATCTGTTCACTTGCCGGTTATTAGTTTTAAGTTAAGTTTAAGGGTCTAGAGTATTACTTAGTGTCTAGATTAGTATAATTTTAGTTAATAATTGTTTGACTGCTTTTAGCACATCAATAACAGATCAACAAAAACATGGGGCCGTGCCTCAGGAAGCACGTCCCCGTGGTGAGTCAGCATGTACGATCTGATAGAGTATTAAATGCGAGAGGACAGCTGGACACGGGCGGCGTGCCTCATGGAGTACGGGGCCGTGCCTACCTTTCTAGACTGCCTATAAATAGAGGAGCATGTTTCATTGATCAAGTGTGCTTGAAGAAAAGTTCCATACGGATTTCTCTTATAAAAACACTCACATTACACTCATATTGAAGATTTTGTGAAGAATTTAAAGGCTGGGAGATCATCATCATCATCATCATCCATCACCATTGAATAAGGAAGATTCATCCAACATTTGGTTAAATTGTTCTAGTTTGATCATGTGTTTGTTATCTTCATTTCTTTTAATGTTCATAACCATACCATCTAAAATATATGAAGAAGCTTTGTTTTACTTGATTATATTGAACATGTGATTTAGTTTGGTAAAGTACATGGTTATGTTGCAATTATCCTTTGATGAAGAAATGTTTTCACTCTAATTCAATACATCAAGGTTGATGACTAATAATCATTCATGTTCACTCATGTTCTTGGAAACTAGAAATGGTAAAAAGAATACTTTGATAACTTATTCAAGATAAAACATGGATCCTTATATCGTACTTAGAAATGATGAGATATAAGTTATGATCTATTTCACTAGTTTTGGTAATTCAAAAATAACATTGTTAACACGGTTGCTTAGGTTATCATGCTAGTTAAAGAAATCATATGTTAATGGAATGTGTAATTATAACCTAATTAAATCAACCAAGGGGAGGTTGTGTGAGTTAACTATAATCACCCAAAGTTGTTAGGATTGGTATTTGAGAAATCGAAATCAACCATAGTCGTTCTACTTTACCAAGCTACTTGTCTACTTAAATTGACATTCTCGTCATAGTATGATATTAACAAAAAAGGATGGACTTGAAGATACGCATACTACTTTCTTTTATGTCATAGAATATGTCCACTTAGAAATGAGGGACTATTTTGTCATATATTATTAAGGCAAGTTTATCACATGTTTACTTATTAAACATCAAGGAAGAATGGAGTGGATTTTAGATCTTAGATGGTAACCTTCATATAATTGAATTACTTATTTAGAATTTCTCTTCTTGTCACCTATATATTATATATATAAGTATTTCATTTTATAAAAATTATAAAAATCAACCCCAAAATGATTAAACTCTCTAATTAAAGTAAAACGAAGATTCATTATTAGAAACATTTGTGTCTATGGATCGATACTTGGTTCTTACCAATACTATTCTACATATACGATAGCTACACTTGCCTATTTTGTGTGTGTTTAGTCTTAGTAGAAATCACTTTTATAAATTTAAAACATGATCTTTTGCAAAATCTAAACCTCCAATCTCTTATATTTAAAGCATGCACACATCACTCCCTATGAAATTGTTTATGGTCATAAGCCTACTGTAGCACACTTTCAAGCTTTTGGATGTCCGTGTACAATTCTAAATCACGAATCGACTCCAAAGTTTGGAGCCAAAGCTGATGATTGCTACTTTGTTAGATACGCCGGTCGCACTTCCTACAGAGTTTACAACAAGGCAACAAATTAGATAGAATCCTATATGTGTGTTGGCTATAGGAAAATGATACCAATGCTCATGTCAGTCCTGACTGGTAATTTAATTATAATGAACTATTTAAGCCATTTAATGTGTTTCCAATTGTTGATGCAGAAAACTCAGGTGCAAGGATTTCAAATGTTGTTGATGAAGAAAACGACATCTCTACAGATTCGCCAGTGCTGAGTATAGATGCGTCGGAGTCATCAGATATTGCTCAGCCGTTGTTTGCAAGTCAACATGAAAGTGTTACTGAGACTGTGTCCTCACAAGACTCTCCTGAAGTATGTGAACTACACACGCTGAGACTTTTGAGGCCGATGTTTCATCAGTTGAGGGTGAGAGTGTTGTTCATAAAATCTTTGGTAGCACTCTATTCCCAGATGTCATTCCAAATGAGTGCATTGCCAGTACCTCGTACTCACACAGTACTGTGGCATCTGGATGGAAGAACCCTCTGTCCGAAATCCTTGAAGATCCAACAAATTTACCAGCGACCAGTTCCGTTCCTGATCATTTTATTCCGACAAGAATTCAATGGGATCATCCAATCGAGAACGTCATAGGTCCCCTTGAAACCGGTATCTCAACTAGAAGTCAGACAGGACACATCAACAGTTGCTTATTTTCTTGTTTCATCTCCCAGATTGAACCTAATTCCATTGAAATGGCTTTGCAAGAACCAAGATGGGTGCACGCCATGCATGAAGAATTGAATCAGTTTGAGAAACTCAAAGTTTGGAGATTGGTTGAGTTGCTCGTCGGGAAAAAGGCTTTAGATACAAGGTGGGTTTTTCGTAACTAGCAAGATGATACTGGGATTATTGTTCGAAACAAACAACGGCTTGTGGTTCGAGGTTTTCGTCAGGTTAAAGGTCTAGATTACACTGAAGTGTATGCACCAGTGGCTCATCTTGAGGCCATTCGGATTTTCTTGGCATATGCTTCTTACATGAGGTTCATGGTTTATCAAATGGATGTTAAGACAGCGTTTTTGTATGGAGAATTAAAGGAGGGTATTTATGTGGACCAGCCATCGGGTTTTGTTGATTCAAAGCATCCTACTCATGTATACAAGTTAGACAAAGCTCTTGTGATGGTCTTCATCAAGCTCCTCGGGCATGGAATGCAACTTTGACTACTCATCTACTGGGGCGTAGATATAAGCGATGGACCATCGATCAAACCTTGTTCCTTAAAACTGTTGGTAATGATCTAATCTTGGTTCAGATTTATGTGGGCAATATCATTTTCGGCTCTACAGAGACTACTCTATGTTCTGAATTTGAAGAAGTAATGAAGAAGAGATTTGAGATGAGTTCGTTGGGGGAGATGACGACATTTCTGGGATTACAGGTTCGTCAGAGTTCGACGGGAATTTTGTTACATCAAGGGAAATACGTTGAGGACATGTTGGCAAAATTCGAATTCCAAGGTTCTAAGAGTGCGGCTACTACTATGGCGGAAAGACCACTTCTTTCATCTGATCCTGAAGGGAAATCCGTAGACAAACATACTATCGATCAATGATCAGATGATGTATATCATTGCCAGTCGCCATGATATCACGTTTGCAGTATGTCAATGCACGCGTTTCCAGGCTAGTCCTATACTTTCTCATTTAATTGTTGCTAAACGTACTTTTAGATATCTGATAGGGAAACCGAAGCTAGATCTTTGGTATCCTAAATACTCCGAATTTGATTTATATGCTTTTGCTTACAGCAATTATGGAGGCGATGATATTGACAGGAAATCTACGTCTGCTGGATGTCAATTATTGGGTGATCGACTCATTTCATGGCAATTCAAGAAACAACAAACTATGTCCACATCCACTGCTGAGGCTAAGTACGTTGCTGGTTCTGCCTGCTGTTCACAGGTTATTTGGATGCAAAACCAATTACTAGATTACGGTTTGGAATTTTTTAACACTCCAATATTTTGTGATAATGATGTTGCTATTGCTATTGTTAGAAATCTTGTTCAGCATTCTAAAACCAAGCACATTGACATCAAAATTCATTTTATTCGTGACTGTTACGACCGAAAATTGATTCACCTTGAACAAGTTCACAATGATAGTAATGTGGCGGACTTATTTACAAAACCGGTCGGAACAGCCAAATTTAATGTGCTTGTAGGGTTTCTTAAAATTCTACGTTTCGACGATTGAGTCTATCTGAGATTAAATTTGTACATAAAAGTTTTTCTGTATGTTAAATTTTTTGCATAAATTTAGGGGGAGAAATTTAAAAAATTACAAAAAAGAGTGTGCGTGTGTTTCTATAAAATTAAAAAAATACAAAAAGAGTGTGTAAGTGTGTTTTTATAAATTTAAAAAATTCAAAAATATTGTTTTTGGCCTTTGATATCTTTTCTACATGGGAAGTGATATGATTATTCAGTTACAAGCTTTATAGAAGCTCAAAATGTTGTCAAATGAAAATTTGATCCAACCTTTGTAAAATTATAGATAAATTGTTTTTGTGTGCCTAACGTGTGAAGTTACTATGCTAAAAAGGCTTTTGAACAATCATTGATTTGTATGGTAGCTTTCCATGATGCGTAAAATTTTGAAGTGATATAAACTAAATCTGCTAAACTTACTGTGAAGAGTCATTTTGAAGATCTATGCATGTCTCTTGATAAATCTCTCTGAATGATAGGCATAAAAGCAATTACACACTCACACATGAGCTCGTTAATATCTTGATCACAAAAAATATTATGTTTCTTAGTTATTGCTATGACAATTATTAAAAAAATTATTTAATATTTTGTTATAATTTTTTTTTTTGCTTTTAAAGCTTAAAGGGTCAAACTAGAACTACAAGGGTGGGGCACTCAAATAAGTCCTAAACACCCTGAATGTAAGGCCTATAAGTCTGGACGGCATGTAAGTACAACGTTCAACCTTAAAGCTTAAAATTTTTGTTTGAATTAAGAAAATCTTTTGATGAAGCATTAGGGGGTTAGAGTCAAATTGGAGTGATATGGGGAAAGTCTAATATGCTTTGAGAAGAGATAAGAGGCATCATAGGTCCATAAGTGATGTCCATCTAAGCTTTATGCCTAATTGAACATATCACTGACGCAATAAAAATCATGCTAAGTATCTAAATACCTGCTATCAACATGTTCTTTATGTCATAATAATGCTGAAAATGAATCATTGTGAAAGCAATTAATCAAAACGATTCCATGTTCGGATCATTTCATAAAAGTTTGCCTGTTTATCGAAACTGAAATTTAATCCTGAAATATGTTAGAACTACTGAAGGCCGGGTGGTTAAATTATTTTGTTCTGGAATATTTTTATTTTTATTTTTTATTTTTGTTCATGTTTTTTCTTTCTTTCACTTTTTATTTGTGTAAGTCCCGAATCTGGATCACTACAATATGATATCAACCCGAACACATCAAATACGCGGAATCTAATTAACGTGGTGATTCAAGAACAATGATGAACAGTATGAATATGATAAACACGTAAAATGGTTTCAATGCATACGATTATATTTTCAATCGTCAAATACATAAACCACTTAGCCAAACAATACAATTCTCTATGGAGATTATAGTGGCTCTAAACAACTGCTCACTCTCTGCTGAACTAGCAACCTTTACCCTACACATTAGAGAACTATATATAGGGAAACCAAACTACGAAGCCCATACGCACCAAAGGCCCAACGAGAACTCTCGGCTTACATATCCCAAGCCCACATACATATTAAACCCAATAAACATGTAACTAAGTACAACAACAATTTCCCCCTTGGTTTGTAGCTTCGTTCTTGTTTATTTTACTTCAAACTAGCCTAACCGAAATTCATAGGGATTTCGGTATTGCACCAATTTAATTCTTCAACTCGTCTTCATTTGCATCACTTTAGTCTTGATCATGTAGTGGCCCTTTGATATGCGTCATTCTAACCCATTTATGACCCAACAATCTCGCCTTTAGACTGATGCTTTCAAGATCTTCAGAATCTTTACTTGAACATGATCAGCAACTTCAATGATCAGTAACTTCAGCATCTGCATCTAATACTCTACCATCTCCCCCTTTTTGATAGCATCATCCAATTTAAATCTCAGATAATTCATATGCTTCTGTTGCAAGAAATCAGTCTTGAAAGAACAATCAACTTTGATAGAAAAATTAACCAAAATATTTTTGAAAACAATTTAAATAAAACAAAATAAGACAGACATATTTTTTGTAATTTTTATGTTTTTCTGTTTTTTTTTTAATGATTTTCTTGAAAAGACTTGAAATGAGATCATGCCAGCTAAACCAAATATAACACATTCTTAACGCAGTTGATTCGACAAGAGTAATCAGGAAGTAAAAAATAAAATATATGAAATAAGATAAAACAAAAACAACAGATAAAACAACTTTAATCACCCGGTCTTCTTGTAATTTAGCAGAAGTTTCGGATCAAATTTCAGTTTTTGCTAAAAATGCCGCCTTTTATGAAAAGATCCGAACATGGAATCATATTGCTTAATGTGCTTTCACAAAGATTCATGTTCATCGTTATTATGACATAAAGAAACAGGTTGATAGCAGGTATAACGAATTTAGCATGATTTTCATTGCATCAGTGATATAAATTAGGTTCAGTTCGGCATAAAGCTTTGATGGACATCACTCATGGACCTGTGATGCCTCCTATCTCTTCTCAACGCGTATTTGGCTTTCCCCAGATCACTTCAATTTGACTTCAACCCCCTGGATTTGGTTAAAAAGCTTTTAATGACAGAACTTATTTATTTGATTTTTCTTTTCAAATTTGCAAACATATTTGAGGTTGAACGTTGGACTTACAGTTTAATTAACAGGCCTTTCATTCGGGACGTTAAAGGACTTATAATATTGCCTCCACCCCTGTAGTTCTGTTATTAACCCTCATGTTTGTGATTTTCTTAAAAGCTTGTGAACATTTATCAACTTTTGGTTGATTATATATTTGCAGTAATTTTGTTCACATTTGTTCTTTGTCATTCTCAATAAGATACATCATTTTAGGGACCAAATATCAATGGGCTCGTGTATGACTGGGTAATTGCTTTTCTGCCTATCATTCGGAGAGATGTATATGGAGACATGCACATGTCTTCAAAATGACTCTCCTCAGTAAGTTTAGCATATTTAGTTTATATCACTTCAACTTTTACGCATCATGGAAAGCTACCATACAAATCAATGACTGTTCTAGAGCCTTTAAAGCTTAATAACTTCACCCGTTAGGCACACAAAAACAATTTATCTATCATTTTCCAAAGGTTGGATTAATTTTCATTTGAAAATATTTTGAAGCTTCTAAAAAACTGTTAACTGAATAGAAATATCACTTCCCATGAAATTACAGAAGACACACATGTTAAGAACTCAGTCACCCCGGTCACTCTTCAGTTTTTAGGTAAATGGCTATTCTGTATGACCACTGGTGGTTAACAGGACCAAAACACATATGAAAATACGTGTCCCTCCAACTTGGAATTACCGACATAATTTTAAGTGAAAGAATTCATAACAAAAAAACACATCACAATCACCCCAGATGCTTTCAGTCTTTAGACAAATGGCTATCCTATGAATCTACAAGTAGATCACCGGACCAAACATATACAAGTATATGTTCTTCAAACTTGAGCAACCGACATAATTTTAAGCGATAGTGAAGTTTGAAAGACATAGACTTTTTTATTATTAGACGCACACACACTCTTTTTGAATTTTTTAAATTTCTCCCCCTAAATTTGTGCAAAAACTTTTATGTACAAATTTAACCTCAAAAAGACTCAATCGTCGAAACGAAGTATTTAATAAACACTTTTATGACGTGTGATAGTCAGCCAACTGATGTACTATCATTTCTCATGTACGTTCAAGTCATTTTCTCATTTTGAGAAACAAAATCACTATACTTGAAAAACTATACGTGAACATATTTTGTATTTTTTTATAAAAAAATAAAATTTTAAAATCTTTTTGACTGATCAATATTTCATATCAAAGTGATACGGTTACTTTTTATCATCAAGACATCATCTTTCCATTTGTTAGAATCTCCCCCTTAGGAATAAGTTTGTTTGAGATTCTGCATCCTTGCGAGTTGAATGTCTGGAACAAGCCTTTTAATATGCAATGTATTCCCTGATTTGTTCCTACACACTTAGAGAGCAGATTAAAAACGTTCTATCACCCTAAAATCCCGTCCAGACAACAAATAATCCATTTCATGGTTTAAAGATTTAAAACAATGGATATTTGCCATGTCATGTGCCTGGAACAACCCATTTAATAAACAATGAATTTGTGGTTGTTCCTACACGCATAGTGGGATCAGTTGGACATAGGAACCCAAGTCATAAATGTCTTGGGTTCCCTTGAGCATCAACATATGTGACATCTTGCCAACTCATATCGTTCCCATCTTTAACAGAATCATTTGTCATTACAGATTCTGTTTGCTGAGTTTTATGTTTCCATATCTATCTTGGTTTAATGAAATTTGAAAGAACAGACTTTGGAGTGGAGCAATTCGAGTTCGATCTCTTAGAACTCTCAACACTCTTTGATTTCTGAAAATTTAATTGTCTTTTAACAGTTTCTAAATCATTTGATTGCAAACCTGTCATATTAACTTTGAATCCTTGAGTATCTTTGACCCGTTGTACAGATACTCGTGGTTTTGTAAAATAAGCATTTTGTTTCACCACTGGATTCGGTTGAAACCTATTACCTTTCACCTGAGGGGCTTGTCTATTAACACCACGGTAGTGACACTCCTTTGCCAGATGCCCGCCATTTCCGCAGACGAAACACGCCTTCATCCTTCTTCTAATGTCAACGGAAGCACTTGCCTCATATTGGAATTCCTTCTTAGGAAAGGTTTTTCCATTCTTCTTGCCCCTTGGCACAGCCTTCTGATTTTGCTTGTAGTAAGGAACATATAGACGATGAACACAATTTCTGGCTATATGTCATGGCGTGCCACAGTGGTAACATGTTTGCCTCTTAATATAACTAGCACCCGATGATTTATCAACACATGGACATCCGGAGGATCTATGAAGACGAGATTGTCCTTGTTGTGCTGATTTCTTACGTGCCTTCCCTTTGTTGCCACAACTCTGTGTATTATTATTAGTACAATTTTGAGTTGTGGTGTCATCTGAGTTTGATGACACGCTAGAATGAGATTCATTTTCAATAGCCTAAACCACTTTACTAGAAGCAACATCATTTACTATATCTGCACATGAAGTAGAAGCATCAAAATTGTTCACACATTTAAAAACAGGCTTGATTTCCTCTAGGGATCCTGATCCAACAGTTTCAGATTGAACTTGTTTACCATACTTCATGTCTTTTATCTTTTCCTCCTATTCTTTGGTGACAGGGGTAGGGACATAATTGTGGTTGTAAGGTGGGGGAATTTGACTGTATCCTATTCCCTCACCTTCATTTTCCTTCCACCACAATTAGTTTTCAATCATTGAGTTAATTACTTTACTGGAACCATCGATTTTTTTAAAATCAAGTTCAGCCTTTTCAAACTTGCTAGTTAGATTCAAGATTTCTAACTTGGAGGCTTCCAGTTTAGAAGTTAATTCAACGATTTCTTGTTTAGCATCACGATGGTGACAGCTCTTTATGCTAAATCAGACCTAAGTTTCTTAATGTCCTTGTTAAGAGATTCAGTTTTGTCTAAAAATCCCTTTTCATTTTTCTTAAGTTTAAAATTTTCTGATTTTATTCTCTCCATATCTCTAATTAGGCTGTCGTTATGAAGTTTAAACATTTCTATTTTTTCACCACAATGTAAAGAACATGGTTGAAAACGTATCTCAGACGAACTCATTTTCCCGCCAAATTTTTTTAAAAAAATATGATCGCCAAAATTCTCAAGAAGAATGTCCCAGTCAAGAGAAGTGTCTAGGAAAAATTTCGTTCATGACAAATTTTCCGAATTTCCCGCCAAAATTTCACCGAAAATCACCCGGAAAAAAAATGTTTTCGCCAAAAATTTTAAGGATGGATTTTTACTAATAAGGAGTATTCTGGAAAAATTTCGTTCAAAAAAAAATTTCCCGCCAAAATACTCCTTCCTTTTTTTAGCGAGAACACAGATTGGCCGAGAACAGAAAAGGTTGACCGAGAACGAGCTTTGACCGAGAACACCTGTTGACCGAAAACAGATGTTGACCGAGAACAGCTAAAAATGGCCGGAAACACTTATACTTGACCGAAATCCCTTAATGTTGACCACGTTTGACCGAGAACTCAGTACTTTGACCGAAAACAATTATTTTAATTTGAAAACAGACAAGATTTGGCCAAAAACACAGAAAGCTCTTGATTGATGGCCGAAATCTACTGATTTCAGTCTAGATCTGGACTTGATTGAATAATGTTGTAACCCACTAAATCCCGTAAATCAAGGGATTCAAATTTTGTTTCCAAGTTGACCAAATCTCCACCAAAAATTGCTGTTTTTCTTCTTCTCCCATCAGAAACCCGCCGGAAAAATCACCAACACCACCAAACCTTAATATCTTGAATCCGTTGATACCACAATAACGAGCCTGAATTCGTCAAAGGCTCTGATACCAATTGTAAGTCCCGAATCTGGATCACTACAATATGATATCAACCCGAACACGTCAAATATGCGGAATCTAATTAACGTGGTGATTCAAGAACAATGATGAACAGTATGAATATGATAAACACGTAAAATGGTTTCAATGCATACGATTATATTATCAATCGTCAAATACATAAACCACTTAGCCAAACAATACAATGTTCTCTGGAGATTATAGTGGCTCTAAACAACTGTTCACTCTTTGCTGAACTAGCAACCTTTACCCTATACATTAGAGAACTATATATAGGGAAACCAAACTACAAAGCCCATACGCACCAAAGGCCTACCGAGAACTCCAGTTCTCGGCTTACATATCCCAACCCAATAAACATGTAACTAAGTACAAACCATCAAATATGGACCCAACAATTTTACCTCACGTTTACTCTTGTCGAAACAAATGCGTTCAGAAATCGTTTTATCATTGATCAGGCTAGTATTCACTAATATTTTTAACCCATGATGCCTGGTTTGTTTTAACATGTGTTTTCGGCCCAGCGGGCTTGGCCCAAAGTGTTTATATTGATGGTGTTCTCGGCCCGTCAAGGTTTTCGGCTTAGATCAATTTCCATTCTGAAGTTTAATAGGAAATTACAAATTCATTATGTGAATTATTTGTGATTTGAACCCTAATCTGCAATTAAACTTACTTTTATTTTCAAAATCTCATATTATCTTCACCCGTGTTACATCTGATCATCTAGGTTGATCTTCTTGATAATCGCTAAAGGTATAGTTCTCAGGTCATTGTTGACAAAATCTAGTGACTAAATGAATGTTCTGAGCTTAAATGGTGTTTGAATCTAGTAATATGTTATTGCGATGAACAATTTTAATTGTTGAATCATATTATGTGTGTTATTGAAGTTGGAGGTTTATTCATCAATGGTGGTTTGGCTTGATAGGGAAGCTGACACGGATTTTTAGAAGGAACCCAAGGGTTCTCGGTCACATTTTGACCGAGAACTCGTCAAGTTGACCGAGAACTTGTGTTCTCGGCTGTAAAGGGTCCTTTGTGAACAGAGATTGATTATTTGGACCGAAAACTATATTTGTTGACCAAAATCGCTTAGAACTGACCGAAAATTCTTTATGATGACCGAAAACTCCCATACTTGACAAAAAAACTCAATTCATGGACCGAAAACGCCTTTTAATCAGATTATCTTTAATATTGTTTGAACTAATTTACAAAAGGGGTTTATACTTTCAATACTTATGTTTTTGGTCCCTATACTATAATCATGTTGTCCATTCTACAAGATAAATTTCATAAGATAACTAATTATGTATTTAATTGAATTTATCATTAACTTGACTCGTTTGTTGCAGTCATGGCTGATCAAGCACCTCTGAAGTTTGTAGACAACTAGACACTCATATATTGTTGGATGCCTCTTTGATCCTCTTCTAGCTCACAAGGAGTTCAAATCAATGATAGTGGGGCTAAACACATGCAGGATTTCTCATGTTTTATGAGAAACTCCGGTTATATGTAAGAAGATGGTGATTGATTTCTGGAATCATGCTTCCATTAATCAAAGAGGTGTTGGAGGGGTTGTTAATATTGAATCAAAGATCCAGAAGAAGCCCATTATCATCTCTGAGGCAATCATTCATGACGTATTGTTGTTCGGGGATCAACCTGATTACCCTACCGAGTATTCTACTAAGGCAGTGGCAGAAATTGTTCAAAGAATGGGATACGATAGAACCTATCTTCCAGAAGTTGTTTCATCCTTACTGGAGATTCTTGATTCACACTTTCTTCACGTGTGTCTCAGGACGAAAAGGAGGTTCTTATGAGATTAGCCACACCCAAATGTCTGTCTTGGTTGCTTTAATCATGGATTAAAACTATAATTATTCTAAGTTTGTGTTCGATGAAATGATAAGTAACCTCAGGGGGAAGAAGAATAAGAAGAAGTTGTTCTCGATGTACCCGAGGTTTCTACAGATGATTTTCGACTCTCATTACTGTGACACCCGGTAAATTCCCAACCCCTTAAACTAAGTAATCAACCTAATAATTAGGTGATTGTAAATATTATGCGCGCCATGATAGTCAGCGCGTGCATTTGTTATGTGCGCCCTGCGCGAGCGCGCTATGTTAAGGATCAGCGCGGGCACATTATGTGCGCCCGGCGCGAGCATATGTTAGAATCAGCGCGGGCATTTATGTTTGCCCTGCGCGAGCGCGCCATGTTAGTCAGCGCGTGCATGTGTTATGTGCGCCCTGCGCGAGCGCACCATGTTAAGAACCAGCGTGAGCATATGTTATATGCGCCATGCGTGAACGTTTTGGCCTTATGTTTTCATGTAACTTAAACGTTATGTTGTCTATGGGTTGACCATCCCGCATGATGCTAAGGCGGGTGCATCCTACATCGTTTATGCGCGTGCGGAAGGGAACTAACCTACCCGCATGGCGGGAACGTTGAGAGCTAGTTTGTCTGAAGCTCCAGGATGGAATTGACTTCAACATGACTGATCACTATGTTGAAATACCAAAACCACCTGGAGAATCTACAAATGAAACTCAAATGTCCCTAACTGCGAGAAGGTTACGCACCTACCCGCAGCAAAGAAATGTTCTACACGCAGAAAGCTATGCGCACCAAGTTATACGCGCAGAACACTTAGTCAAAATGATCAGATTTAAGGAAATTGTCCCCGCCCAAAAGAGGGCGGTTGCGTGTTTCAGAAAACTTCTACTTTTTACTGTACACTGTCTAAAGCACTGAAAAAGCAAACTGTAAAAGTCAACTGCCAGCCACCCACTCTCACCAGCCACAGCCCTGCATGTCCTGTCCATATCAAATCAGAATCTTTAATCTACTTTTCTACTCTTTTTAATAAATAATAATAATTTCCATACTTTATCATCATTTCAAAAGATTACAATTCCCTAAAGCAAGGGATTATGTTCCCTTGAGTTTGCCTATAAATTTGTAGCCTAAATTATCACCCAAAACACACTTCAAAGAACTACAAACTTGCACTAATCCTTTCCCAAGCATCCGTTGTTTCCAGCTCCGATCCTGTTACTAGGTAAGCCGAGATTATAACCTTGAGATCTACTTTCCAACCCCTATATCTTGATCTTAATATATATACTTGTTATTTAATCGTATTCTAGACCTTCGATTCCGAGGCCAACACCAAGAAAACCTGAATCTCGATTAATCCCTTAACAAGAACCACAGGTGAGTCTCACAGCCCCTATTTTCACTGTTTTCACCATTTTAAACTGTTTTCGGGGCGAGGGACACGTATTTAAATAATGTTTTATCATGGTATATTTACAAGCTAAGCAAACGATTACGTGTTTAAGTTATGTTTCATGATGAGCAATGCGAACAGTTATCTATGGTTTTTCGATGATAGTGCACCAGATTCGAGTAAGTGATCACTTTACCATTGGAACTCTAAGGGTAGGGACTGCTGGTTTGATCCGCCCACTCGTAGGGGTCGCACCTCTTACACAGACGAGTGCCTAGTATGGTCATGGGGCAGTACTATGGGTTTGAGCCCGCTCGTAGAGGTCGCTCCTCTTACGCAGACGAGCGCCTTGTTTTCCGGCACAACGTCCGCGCGTAACCCGCGGGACGGTATTACAGCATATATTCGCTCGTAGTGGCAGCGCCACTTACACAGACGAGCACAGTTTTCCAGAAGTGTCCGCGCGTAACCCGCGGGACGGTATTACGTTATTTTAGCTCGTAGTGGCAGCGCCACTTACACAGACGAGCACAGTTCCCAGAAATGTTCGCGCGTAACCCGCGGAACGATTTTTTATCAGAATATGTTGATAGAGCTATGTTTTACCAAGCATGTGTTTTAATGATGCTAACAGAATTATGTTTCAGAATGATTATGATGCAATACGATTTATCAAGTTACTAAAACTTGTGAACTCACTCAGTTTATACTGATTCAAATGTTTTTACGTGTCTTTCAGGAGATAACTAGGTAGCGCATGGAGTCACACTTAGAGCACCACACGCTGAACATCTAAAACAAGCTTTTTGGAAGATTTTGGTTTTATCCCCTCGATGCGCACGGTTACCCGCCGCGCAAGGGGATATGGCGAGGAAATCTTCAGTTTTATACTTGGATGTTTTTTTTTTTTGTAATCTTTGAACAATGTAACGTGTTTGTACTAAACTTCTCATGCGCAATAAAAATCTTTGAATGTTTTGCAATGGCCCGTGCTTAATTATCAATCCCCACTCGTGCGCGCCCGGCTGTTTCCGCCGCTCAGGGCCGGGTGTGACAGATTGGTATCAGAGCACTGGTTATAGCGAACTAGGAAAAGAAGTTTTTAACCTAGACTATAACCTTTGGGGAATCGCATGAAATATTTTTCAAAGAATATTTTCAAAAGAAAAATCACACACGCACTTAGGAACACGGGTCACAGTGTCTAGAGATAAGAACATTATGTGCTCTGAGTACATGCGCTAAGTTTGTTATATTTTCTTTTTATGAAAAGAATGCCTCCAACCAGAGCCAAGGGAATTACCATGACACCCGAGGAGCTCGCAGAAATAATCGCGCAGGCGATTGCAACGCATGAGGCCAGCAAGGCCGAATCTAGTCAGGGTCGCCAAGAGAACGAGACCCCAGAACCCGAATCAGGAGCCTTGGACAAAGGATGCTCCTATAAAACATTCATGGCCTGTAGGCCTTGGCCGTTCAAAGGCACCGAAGGAGCCATTGGGCTCTACAATTGGATTGACAAGATGGAGACAGTTCTCTCCATCAGCGGATGTAGTGAAAACCAGAAGGTCCTTTACGCGACCTGCATGTTCCAAGAAGCAGCTTCATCTTGGTGGAAGCTCCAAGTAAAGACTTTGGGGCGAGAAGTTGCTCTTCACAAGACCTGGGAAGAATTGAAAGAAATGTTGATGAGAAAGTTCTGCTCTCGCGCAGAAATTCAGAGCTTGCAACAAGAATTCTGGAACCACACCATGGTAGGAACGGATATCGATGCCTACACCAATCGTTTCAACGAGCTTTGCCAGCTGGTGCCAGACATGGCAAACACAGAAGAAAAGAAAATCGAGAGGTACATCTTTGGGTTACCTCCTGTCGTTAGGGTCCCGCTCAACGCCGCCGCACCTCCGACCTTTGACGAGGCGGTTGCGCGAGCCATCACCCTTACAAGGGATACGGTTCGTGCGGGTATGTTGACTGCTCGCTTGAACGAGCAGCGAACCTCTGACTCCAAGAGGAAATGGAACTCCCACCGAGGATCAGACTTCAAGCAGCCACCGCCCAAGAAGCAGGAAAGCACAAGGGTTTACGCGATTCAGGCCGCGGAACCATCAAGGAAAGGATACAGCGGGCCTTACCCATGGTGCAACAAATGCAAGTACCACCACGAAGGCGAATGCGCGAACGTCACGTGCGCCAAATGTGGCAGACCAGGACACAAGACGGTGAATTGCCGTGCTAAAGAAGCTGGAGCCAATGACAACTGCTACGCATGCGGGAAGTCTGGACACTTCAGTCGGGATTGCCCACAGAAAGGAAACCAAGCTCGCGGGAGAGCTTTTGTGATCGGCGCGGGTGAAGCAAAGGAAGAACCGAATGTGGTAACCGGTACGTTTTTGCTTAACGGTCATTATGCATCTGTCTTATTTGATACTGGCGCTGACCTAAGTTTTATATCCCATGAGTTTAAAAACTCCCTGGGCTTAGCGACCAGTAGGTTAGACAAACCTTATACTATAGAACTAGCCAATGGTAGGCAGTTATGCGCGAATGAAAGGACTGAGCAATGTGTGTTAGTCATGGGAGGTCATGAGTTCAATATAAACTTGTTGTCAATAGATTTGGGAAGTTTCGATATTGTGGTAGGTATGGATTGGTTGGTCGAAAATCTCGCGGAGATTGTTTGTCATGAGAAGCAGGTTCGAATTCCACTGATGAACGGAGAAACTTTGATGATTCAAGGGGAAAGAAGGGGAGCTGCGACGAAACTGATTTCATGCCTAAAGGCGCGTAAGTGCCTAAGGAAAGGGTGCTACGCCTTCCTGGCGCATGTAGTAGAGAAAGGAGATGAGCGAAGAATTGAAGACTTACCAGTAGTGCGCGAATTTCCAGAAGTTTTTCCTGAAGATTTGCCCGGGTTACCGCCGCCGCGACAAGTCGAGTTTCGTATTGATTTGGTCCCAGGAGCTGCGCCAGTAGCTCGAGCGCCTTATCGCTTAGCTCCATCTGAGATGCAAGAGCTATCCAATCAGTTACAGGAACTATTGGATAAGGGTTTCATACGCCCAAGCTTTTCACCTTGGGGAGCTCCAGTACTGTTTGTAAAGAAGAAGGATGGTTCGTTCCGGATGTGTATTGACTACAGGGAGCTGAACAAGCTGACAGTCAAAAATCGGTACCCCTTACCGAGGATTGACGACTTATTTGACCAGTTGCAGGGATCCAGTTATTATTCGAAGATAGATCTACGGTCAGGATACCACCAACTTAGGGTCCATGAGGAAGACGCACCAAAGACAGCCTTCCGAACCAGATATGGCCATTATGAGTTCTTAGTGATGCCTTTCGGGCTAACTAATGCGCCAGCTATATTCATGGATCTGATGAACCGTGTGTGCAAACCATACTTGGACAAGTTTGTGATTGTGTTTATAGACGATATTTTGATTTACTCTCGAACCAAGGCCGAGCATGAGCAACACCTGAGAATGATTTTGGAATTGTTAAGGAAAGAAAAGTTGTATGCGAAGTTTTCCAAGTGCGAGTTCTGGCTTAGAGAAGTTCATTTTCTCGGTCACGTTGTAAACGAGAAAGGAATACACGTCGATCCTTCTAAGGTTAAAGCCATCGAAAACTGGGAAGCGCCAAAAACCCCAACTGAGGTGAGGCAATTCCTTGGGCTAGCTGGCTACTATCGACGCTTCATTGAGAACTTCTCCAAGATAGCTCTACCTCTGACCGCGCTAACTCAGAAAGACAAGGCGTTTATTTGGGGCAAGAATCAGGAAGCGGCATTTCAAATGTTGAAACAGAAGTTATGTAGTGCGCCAATCTTATCCCTGCCCGAGGGGACAGATGACATCGTTGTTTACTGCGACGCTTCACACCAGGGACTCGGATGTGTCCTTATGCAGCGAGACAAAGTTATAGCGTATGCCTCGCGCCAACTTAAGACCAATGAGAAGAACTACACAACGCATGATTTAGAACTTGGAGCTGTTGTCTTCGCGCTAAAGATTTGGCGCCATTACCTCTACGGTACGAAATGTGTAATCTTTACGGATCATAAGAGCCGTCAACATATATTCGATCAGAAGGATTTAAACATGAGGCAACGAAGATGGGTTGAATTGTTAAATGATTATGATTGCGAGATCAAGTATCATCCGGGGAAAGCGAATGTGGTAGCAGACGCGCTAAGTAGGAAGGAACGAATAAAAACGCTACGAGTCAAGGCTCTAAGGTTGACCATTCACGCAGATCTCTCTACCCGCATCCGAGACGCTCAGCAAGAAGCCTTGAAACCAGAGTTTGTTAAAAACGAATGCCTTGGGGGTATGATTAAGAATTTGGAACTTAAAGGGAACAACACTCGATATTTTGCCAACCGCATATGGGTCCCTCTCAAGGGAGGATTGCGCGAGCAGGTATTAAACGAAGCTCACAAGACGCGATATTCCGTACATCCTGGCGCAGACAAGATGTACCAAGATGTTAAAACACTGTATTGGTGGCCCAATCTTAAAGGCGCCATCGCGATGTATGTCAGTAAGTGCCTGACGTGTTCAAAAGTAAAGGCTGAATACCAGAAACCATCGGGGTTGCTTCAGCAGCCAGAAATTCCCATGTGGAAGTGGGAACAAATCTCTATGGATTTCATCACCAAACTACCAAGGACACCTGGGGGTTATGACACGTTATGGGTTATTGTAGATCGGCTAACTAAGTCAGCACACTTCCTGCCGATTAAAGAAACTGATAAAATGGAAAAGCTAGCCCGACTATATATTCGAGAAGTAGTTTCAAAGCATGGAGTCCCAGTGTCCATCATTTCTGATAGAGATAGTCGGTTCACATCAAGGTTTTGGAGATCGTTACAAGGAGCTCTATGTACTCGCCTTGATATGAGTACAGCTTATCATCCTCAAACGGATGGGCAAAGCGAGCGAACAATCCAGACATTGGAAGATATGCTGCGCGCGTGCGCGATCGATTTTGGAGGTAGTTGGGATACCCACCTCCCGTTGGTTGAATTTTCTTACAATAACAGTTATCACACAAGCATTAAGGCTGCGCCGTTCGAAGCTTTATATGGGCGCAAGTGTAGATCCCCACTGTGTTGGGCTGAAGTGGGCGACAAGCAAATGACTGGTCCAGAAGTGATCCAAGAAACAACAGACAAGATTTTTCAGATAAGGGATCGCCTTAAGGCAGCACGCGACAGACAGAAAAGTTATGCTGATATAAGAAGGAAACCGTTGGAGTTTCAAGAAGGGGATAAAGTACTTTTGAAAGTCTCTCCATGGAAGGGAGTCCCCCGTTTCGGTAAGCGAGGAAAGCTAAATCCGCGCTACATTGGACCTTTTGAGATCCTGGAGAGGATCGGTCCAGTTGCTTATAAACTCCGTCTACCCGCCGAACTCAGTGGAGTTCATGATACGTTTCATGTATCCAACCTCAAGAAATGTTTATCTGACGAAACGTTGATTTTACCGGTGGAAGAAATTCATATTGACAAACAGCTGCACTTCGTAGAAAAGCCTATAGCAGTAACCGATTGGAAAGAACAAAGGTTGCGCAGAAGCAGAATCAAGTTGGTAAAAGTTCAATGGAACTCAAGGCGTGGGCCTGAATTCACTTGGGAAAGAGAAGATCAGATGCGCATAAAATACCCACACCTCTTTCAGAACATGGCTTCTGCCAGCAACGTCTCCTAAATTTCGGGACGAAATTCGTTTAACGAGGGGAGAATGTGACACCCGGTAAATTCCCAACCCCTTAAACTAAGTAATCAACCTAATAATTAGGTGATTGTAAATATTATGCGCGCCATGATAGTCAGCGCGTGCATTTGTTATGTGCGCCCTGCGCGAGCGCGCTATGTTAAGGATCAGCGCGGGCACATTATGTGCGCCCGGCGCGAGCATATGTTAGAATCAGCGCGGGCATTTATGTTTGCCCTGCGCGAGCGCGCCATGTTAGTCAGCGCGTGCATGTGTTATGTGCGCCCTGCGCGAGCGCACCATGTTAAGAACCAGCGTGAGCATATGTTATATGCGCCATGCGTGAACGTTTTGGCCTTATGTTTTCATGTAACTTAAACGTTATGTTGTCTATGGGTTGACCATCCCGCATGATGCTAAGGCGGGTGCATCCTACATCGTTTATGCGCGTGCGGAAGGGAACTAACCTACCCGCATGGCGGGAACGTTGAGAGCTAGTTTGTCTGAAGCTCCAGGATGGAATTGACTTCAACATGACTGATCACTATGTTGAAATACCAAAACCACCTGGAGAATCTACAAATGAAACTCAAATGTCCCTAACTGCGAGAAGGTTACGCACCTACCCGCAGCAAAGAAATGTTCTACACGCAGAAAGCTATGCGCACCAAGTTATACGCGCAGAACACTTAGTCAAAATGATCAGATTTAAGGAAATTGTCCCCGCCCAAAAGAGGGCGGTTGCGTGTTTCAGAAAACTTCTACTTTTTACTGTACACTGTCTAAAGCACTGAAAAAGCAAACTGTAAAAGTCAACTGCCAGCCACCCACTCTCACCAGCCACAGCCCTGCATGTCCTGTCCATATCAAATCAGAATCTTTAATCTACTTTTCTACTCTTTTTAATAAATAATAATAATTTCCATACTTTATCATCATTTCAAAAGATTACAATTCCCTAAAGCAAGGGATTATGTTCCCTTGAGTTTGCCTATAAATTTGTAGCCTAAATTATCACCCAAAACACACTTCAAAGAACTACAAACTTGCACTAATCCTTTCCCAAGCATCCGTTGTTTCCAGCTCCGATCCTGTTACTAGGTAAGCCGAGATTATAACCTTGAGATCTACTTTCCAACCCCTATATCTTGATCTTAATATATATACTTGTTATTTAATCGTATTCTAGACCTTCGATTCCGAGGCCAACACCAAGAAAACCTGAATCTCGATTAATCCCTTAACAAGAACCACAGGTGAGTCTCACAGCCCCTATTTTCACTGTTTTCACCATTTTAAACTGTTTTCGGGGCGAGGGACACGTATTTAAATAATGTTTTATCATGGTATATTTACAAGCTAAGCAAACGATTACGTGTTTAAGTTATGTTTCATGATGAGCAATGCGAACAGTTATCTATGGTTTTTCGATGATAGTGCACCAGATTCGAGTAAGTGATCACTTTACCATTGGAACTCTAAGGGTAGGGACTGCTGGTTTGATCCGCCCACTCGTAGGGGTCGCACCTCTTACACAGACGAGTGCCTAGTATGGTCATGGGGCAGTACTATGGGTTTGAGCCCGCTCGTAGAGGTCGCTCCTCTTACGCAGACGAGCGCCTTGTTTTCCGGCACAACGTCCGCGCGTAACCCGCGGGACGGTATTACAGCATATATTCGCTCGTAGTGGCAGCGCCACTTACACAGACGAGCACAGTTTTCCAGAAGTGTCCGCGCGTAACCCGCGGGACGGTATTACGTTATTTTAGCTCGTAGTGGCAGCGCCACTTACACAGACGAGCACAGTTCCCAGAAATGTTCGCGCGTAACCCGCGGAACGATTTTTTATCAGAATATGTTGATAGAGCTATGTTTTACCAAGCATGTGTTTTAATGATGCTAACAGAATTATGTTTCAGAATGATTATGATGCAATACGATTTATCAAGTTACTAAAACTTGTGAACTCACTCAGTTTATACTGATTCAAATGTTTTTACGTGTCTTTCAGGAGATAACTAGGTAGCGCATGGAGTCACACTTAGAGCACCACACGCTGAACATCTAAAACAAGCTTTTTGGAAGATTTTGGTTTTATCCCCTCGATGCGCACGGTTACCCGCCGCGCAAGGGGATATGGCGAGGAAATCTTCAGTTTTATACTTGGATGTTTTTTTTTTTGTAATCTTTGAACAATGTAACGTGTTTGTACTAAACTTCTCATGCGCAATAAAAATCTTTGAATGTTTTGCAATGGCCCGTGCTTAATTATCAATCCCCACTCGTGCGCGCCCGGCTGTTTCCGCCGCTCAGGGCCGGGTGTGACAGTTACCCTGACTTGACTAAATATGTAGAGACACTCGAATTGAAGCTATGGGTCCCAATATTTTTGGGTTGATGAAGCAATCGAGAAAAGTGGCCAAAGTAGTTTATCAAGGACTTCATCAACTTGTGCTGACATACTTGAGCACGGGTGATGATCAAGCGGTAAACTAAGGGGAAGATTGTTGGGCTATATTTAATGGTTTACGCTTATGTATTTGGGCTTAGTTTTTGGTATTCTATGTAAACCGAAATCATGGATTTCGGTGGGCTTAGTGTATGTTTGGGCTTAGGGTTAGTATATGCTATATATATGATGTTTGTAGGTTGTTTTTGGGTTGCCCAATAGCAATAGTGTGAGACGAGAGACGAGAGAGATCTATTGGTATTATTGTAATCGTTGTTAAAGGGCTTAAGCACTCGAAGTTAAATGGAACGTGTGTTTTGAAGCATTCTAGTTTGTTCTTTGTGTTTGTTCATTTTACTTTGAATCAATTTGTTGTTAGATTCCGCCTAACAACGGGTTTACGTGATATCACATTGAAAGATCCTTTTCCGGGACTTACACCATACAGAAACATTTATACTCACCTGGAATAAATGAACGCCAGAGCCATACGTACCGCAACGTTACAACAGCTAAAATGTCAGTAAGACAGAAGCTACCCTCATAAATAACCACCAAAAAACAAAAAGTAAGCCCAATATTCCACCCGCAGAATTACTTGGGAAGAAAGACTGGGGGGTTTGTAGAGGTAAGGTACCAGATAACTCATAACACACAAGGTAGATCTTCTGCGAAGTCCCGCGGAAGATTTCTCCTGCAAAAACCTTCCGCAGAGAAAGATATTAACTCCCAGCGGAAGAAACACTTGGCTATTTATGACCAAAGAAGTGCAGCTGAAGACTTATTGTGAAAAAGCACAACCTAAACAATCACATGTTAGGAATCATGTGCTATCAACGAATGCACGATGGACTAATGAGAAAAGGCCAACGCAGTACCTGCACACGACAAGGATCCCCATACGCCAGACTGTCCAACCAATCCTGAGCCACTATCATGCACAGTAATGAGAATGGAAGGTTCCATTGAGTGGGATAGCTGGTCCAATCCTTCTCCTATCCTTCGACTATAAATACTACATAAGAACCAATGGTAAAACGATGTGTTCTCTTTGATTCTCTCTAAGAATTCACATTACTTACGATACTTATTCTCACGCCCCGGGTGGTTATGAGAAGACACCCCCCCCCCCTTCCCCTTCTCATAACGAGCTCACATTGTTCAGTTTTGCAGGTCCAGGTCATCGGAGTTCTTCAACATTGTAGTAACATACAGCTGGAAGACGTTAAGTTAATCCCACCAGGGGTTAGCTTGAAGTTAATCCATCTTCGGTTGAGACATTAGGTTAAACCTCCCAGGGTTAATTTAGTATTTCTTTACTAATGTTAATGGTGTCTACATCTTAAACATTGATTTGTGATCGAGGATTAACTTTTTATATAAGTTTCCTTAACGTGTAAGCATTAACAAGAAAAAACCAAATTCATACCTCTTTGAAACTTACATTATACTTTTGGTTAGTAATATAGAGAAAAAGATTAGATAATATCCCGTTTTATAAATGCTTTAATCCATATATAAACAACACAAAAATAAACGAAATAATGATATTTTAATTCAAATATCTTTTCACTGATCTTAAGAGATATTTATTTGTTGAAAAAACCCACACACCACAAATTCATGTACTAGAAATATGTCCACAAAGTTTTGATTTATCATGTATTTGTGGACCACTCTCGTTTTCACAAATTAAATTAATCAATCATACTATTCTAATAAAAGACTACTGTATACTATCACTTGTCATCCTTTTTATCACTTCTCACCTTTTTTAGCCCATCTACCAATATAATAAACCAATGAAATATTCATAAATTGCTTCGAATTGCAATTTTATCTTAATTATCTATTTTTTTCTTTCTTTTCTCTTTTTCAAAATTCATCTTCGCGGCTCCTCCGCACAAACCATCTTCATCCTGCAGCTTTAACCCAACAACGAAATTAATCACCATCTACCGATTTCTAATGACCGGGCCTAACTCTAATGTTCATGGATTATTCAATACCCATTGAAAGGGATAATCTCTTATCTCAAATTGGTTTGTTTTTAGCTTTAATTTTAGGGTTGGTGTTTTTTTACGTAGATTACGAAATGTTAAAAATGTGTGCCATTTATCAAAAAATCAATGTTTTCAGTCATTGTAGTCTTACATTTTTAGCTGTGGGTAGCTTTGAATTACATATTGTTTGTGTTATAATTTTGATGTAAGCTAAGTCAAAAGTTGATTCAGTAATATGTATCTTAAAATCAAGGGTTAGTTTTTTAGATTTGCTAAAATTTTGATTGCAGGACAGTTTGGGCCTAAAATGTTTTTATTTTTTATTAAAATAAATTATATCTTAGAATCATGATACAACCAGCACAAATCTATGTTACAATTTTTTGTTGATTTATCTTCTTCATTCAAGTTAGGATATTAAATATAGGCATTATATTGCATAAAAAAATTAAGGTTCTTCATCAACGCAGTTGGTAGCGCCGGTTGTGGTGACGGAATTACTGGTATAGCAGCAGAAGTGGAAGCGGCTGTGGTTTTATTGATGAAATTGATAACATCAGGAGTGAATCGGTTACCGTTGTGAATTCACAACTGCCATACTACCGGATAATCAATTGGTAATTTTCTTTTATAGCTTAATCATAATCTCTATCTAGGATTACCGAATCACTATCTGAGCGACTTTTGATTATAGCCCACAGGTTATTACTGATTCGCCATCGATTCACTTTCAATTTTTTATGCATACTTTAGATTAGGGTTCACATCAGGGGAAAAATGGCCGGATTGGTACAGAGGATATTGAAGAGGTATGTACCCCGCCTCAACATCGAGCGGGGCGGGTCAACCCACAAGATATATACAAGACATTAGATATCAAAGATATTATCAAGGCACAAAGCCAAAACTTATGCGCACAGCGCATATCGCATATGCTCAAGCATCACATGCTTGCACATATCACATATGCTCAAGCATCACATATGCTCACGCATCACATATGCTCATGCATCACATATGCTCGTGCGTATCACATGCTCACGCATCATATATGCTTATGCATATCACATCGTGCGTGGCGCATCCGCGCGCGGCGCATATCACATACTCGCGCATCATACATGCCCACCCATATCACAGTTGCGCATGGCGCAGCTGCGCGTGGGGCATCCGCGCGTGACGTGTATTACATGCTTGTGCGTATCACATCTGCGCATGAAATATCTGCGCGTGAGAATAAAGAGAAGACCTCGCGCATCCTCAGGATGGGCGCATATCACACATGCACATAATCAACCTCGTCCTTATCCAAATCAGGATTAGGGCAACCTTGATTGTGCACGTCAGACAACCTTCCAGAAGGTGTCTTTTTAAGGAATAAGGATATGCTGATGTTGACAGCTGCTAAATGAAAGGTGGACAGCTCAGCATGACTCATGGGTTACCACGTGATTATAACCAATGAAAAAGCACCAGGTGTCTCCAACGACACGTGGCGCAAATCGATTGGAGGAGGCCAACAAAACCCTAATTTGGTCCCAGCTCAATCAGTGGAAACCCTAGCACTATAAATACAGCATCAACTCCACAAGGAAAGACATACAAAAACACAGTCACACAGTCATACAGTATTCAGCTATTAAGCAATACTCTCCAGATTCCCTTACTCTCACATTATTATCTTCTCCTACATATACTTATTCTCACGCCGGAGGGTTACCCCAAAGAGGACCCCTCTGTCCCTTTCTGAGGGGTAAGTTAACGGCGTTGTTCATTTTATAGGTGGAAGAACACAGATCCAGAAGAACCATCGGTGAAATAGTACAATCAAAACCCGAGGAAAGTAGATCTGCTACCAGTGAGTAGATCCACCTTTCTTCATTGGCGCCATCCACTGTTACAAACGGCAATCAGATCTCATCAGATCTACATAAAAAAAATCAATCACCATGGTTTCTGGCGTTCGTAACGCTGATCAAGCTCTGGAGGATATTGAACGTGAGGGTGTCAATGAGGGACAGCAGTTTCTGAGGGTGCCGCGTGATTCTACGCGCACCACCAGTATCCGTCCCTTCATCACAACCCCTCACGGCCAGACTGAAACTCCTCCAGACGATCTCACGTTACAAAATCTTGCCGGTGCGAAACTGAAAGGACCAATGGGTCCAGAAGAAGAAACAAATGATCCGAATGAATGGCTCATAAACGAGCAGCGGCGTCTAATGGAAAAGTACAATGAAATGGTCAGACAGAAAAAGCTAGCCGACCAAACACAAAGGCAAGCGTTTGATAAGCAGACTACAAAAAGGCCGCGCGCGCCGGAAGACGGACATTCTGTTCACACTGCACACACTGAGTTCAGTGATGAAGAAGTGCATAGCATGAGGAAGACGCGAGATACTCATGCAGGAGGCTCACAACTCCGCGCGCCTGTGAACATGGCTCCTGAAGCCAGAGCAGATCTGGATCTGCACATGCCGTACAGCCCGCCAGTGAGGGGGCAAGTGGACGTAACCACGCCGTACAGGCCGGCCATCTTAGTGAAGCTCTCAAAATTTACTGAGCGCATCGCTAAGGCCCCCATCCAGCACAAGACCAAGATGCCAAGTGGTCTGGGCAAATAT